>NC_090934.1:944824090-946074090 GCF_040938575.1 Ambystoma mexicanum | reverse complement strand
GTTTTACAAGGATATGGTTGTGCTAAATACTCTTCCTTCATTACTAACCAAAATCTTCTCACAGTTTCATGTAAAGCATGAGATAGTGTTACCCAACTTCTTCCAGAACCCGCAGTCGCAGGCGGATAGAGTCCTACACTATCTCGATGTCAGGCGGGCTTTGATTCTACTTAGACAGGACGAATCAATTCAGTCGGTCAGATGCACTGTTCGTGACATTGGTGTAACAGCTCCGGGCAGTCAGGCATCCAAGGCGTCCAAAGCCTCCACTAAGGTGGATAGTGTGGTGTATATCGGAGGCCTACAAAGTGCAAAGAGAATCGCCTCTGAAAGTTATTAGAGCTCATCTGGTGAGTCCAAAGGCAACCACAGATGCATTTCAGAAGCATGTCCTGTGGGATGTGATAAGCATGGCACCGACCTGGGTTACCCGGACAGCATTTTGCCGTCATTACTGTCTGGACATTAGCTCAAAGGAGGATGCGCCTTTGGTCAGGTGGTGCTAAGGAATTTATTTGCATACTGTTCTGGGGGTTCTCCCCTTCTTGTTGAGTCAATTCTGCATTAGAATCACCCATACAGTATGGAAAAAAGGGGATGGGACATAAGAGTAAGAACAAGCTACTCACCATAGTGGCTACTGTACTCCTAGTCCATAGTTTCCTTTTCTCTATACGCTGCATCATCCATCCCCCGCAATAGTCTCGAATGCATATTTAGGGCAGTCGTTCCCGATGCGCGTTACTGGGGACTGAGATTGGCGCCATAGGGTGTGGTTAGGTTGCGCGGTCACGCCTATCCTCGCGCCTGCGCGCTCCTACCTTAAATTTAAAGGGGAACTGCTATTTTTGCAGTGCTAAAGGCTGTAGTCATGTCCCCATATGGAGATGCCATATACAGTATGGAGGAAAGGGGACTATGGACTGAGAGTACCATAGCCAGTACGGTGAGTAACTTGTTCTTATTAATGTGTGAGAAACAACTAAGCATGTATCTTGCTAAAACATATATCATCAACCAGCCTAATTACTGAAAAAAAAGAGAAAAAACTCAAAACAGTATCATTTTGATTAGACAACATCAAAAGTGAAGTAACCTAGTTGATTGGAACAAGAGTAATGAACCAATTGTACCCGGGGTATTGACCTGTGGTCTATGGCATCATTTTGTAAGGAATTGTAAAAATATTTACTATAGCAAACAGAACCACACATGGCTTCTTGTCGTTATAGAGTCTGTTTAATACCATGCAGTTGAGGAAGGGAAAATTTATAAAGCAGTTGTAGACCTCAGGAAGCCAGAAAAACTGAGGATATTTCTCAGAGTTACACCACCATACGCTATGTGACGAGGGATTGTACTTGTCAAAATGGCTCACAGAAAACAGCAGAGATGCAGATAAGTAGTTTCTGCAGTTGTACCCAAGACAGTGCTGAAATCAAAATCAGCCCCTCTATGATGTAATTATACCTAATAGGGTTTCAACAAAACACTAGTCTACAATGCCTGAATTTCCAAGATTGCCCATTTTTTCAATTTTTATATTTAAATTAGGTAGTACTACTTAAGGGTATACATTACTTTTAAAGAAAATTATTTTCTATTCATGTAGTGCTTTTGCCAAAGCACTGTTCATAGAACATATTTGGATAAAATTATCACCTAACTACTAGAGTCGAGTCGGTACTTATTTATCAACTTCAGAAGGATGAAAGGCTGAGCTGGCCTTGGATTCAAACTTGTGGCCTGCAGTTCACATAGATTGCAGCAGTGAGCACTCAACCTGTTGAGCTGTTTTACCCTTAGAAGTGATAACAATTCAAACAGCATGACTGTTTATGTAGTCCAAATCCATTACTGTCTCAATATATGGTACTATCCTAATCTGAGTCGTTCAAATAGATATTTACAGTTGAACTTTTTATTTGTCAATAAAATCTAAAATAAATTGAATGAAAACTTTTAGTTTGAATTGTTTACCAACCTAAAAATCCTAAAAAAACTCCAGCAAAAATGTTGAAACAATATTTATATTTTTTCCTTAACATTTAAATCTTAAATAAATCCAGTAAAAATGTGTGACTGTCAATTAGTCAAACAGGATTACATTTAATGAGAAACAAGTTGTTAAAAATCCCAAAAAAATTCTCCAATCTAAAACAAAAAAATCCTCTCTTGTAAACAATGCAAAATAAATCCTAACTAAGTGCCAAAAAATAAAAAACTTGCAAACAAGACAAAAGTAATCCAAAAACATTCTTTGCTAGGGTTAGGTGTGGAGTGACGAAAAGGGAACATGGATGCCAGATAGGGAGCAAATGCAGAATGATGGTATTAAAGACTTTTTGTATTAATGGCATGCAAAGAGAAGAAGACACATGACAATATTTAAGGGGGTGTATTATTACTTTATTCCCATAATGACACAACAGAATCCGGGAACAGAGAGCACACTAGACTTTGATTGCACTAAGTTGTACCACACTTTGAAGGAACATCCACTGCATGGTTCTGAGGGTAATGGTGGTATAGGAATTGGGACTGGAAGGTTGCGCTAGTGTGTGATGAAACACATTTCTGGCTTGAATGTTATGTATCAAAGGCTTCTAGAATAAAGATAATAACTAAAAGCAATCAATATTTTGACTGCACTTCATCACTTGAGTATTTATGTTGAACATTAAAAGGTTTAGAAGGAAGATTTGGATAGCAACTGGCACTAGCAGATGTTTGTGACACAACATCTCTTGCTTGAGGTATTTGCATCAGGTGCTTAATTTATCGTAAAAAAGACAAAACAGAGACCACTCTAGAGCTTTATTTTACTTGATTTTGCCTTTTCTTTCATGGAAGTTTATTTGGAAGGTAGTGATTGTACTTGGCAGTGGCACTGACAGGTTCTTCTGGAGTGTGGGTTGCTTGATTGAGCACATAGCTACATAACAAAGCACCCTTGATACTATAACTGTCTGTGATTTTGCTACTACCTTTGACAAACATAAAATGACTGGAAATGTGATGGCATACAGTGGCACCACCAGGTTGTTCTGGTGTGTGATGCAACACTGCCTACGGGTTCGGTATCAGGTGCTTGATTGAAAACACAGCAATATACAAGAGAACACTAGTTTTTGTTCACACTTGATTGTGCCATTACTTTTATGTACATGCTTTGACAGGTGTGATGGTTGTGCTAAGCAGTAGCACTAGTAGGATGTTCTGGTCTGGTATTTGATGCAACACTTGTTACTAGAGGATCCCCCCATGTGCTGCGATACAAAATACAGCATTACAACACATCTTGCTTCAGCATTTGAGGCTAGGCTCAAGAGCATTCAACTCTACAGTTGGAAAGCCAGCATGCTAAGGGCTGTCCGTCATGTGTGACAAAGTTCTTGAACGAAATCAAGTAAAATTCACAACACTCTGTTACTGCCTGAGACAAATCCCAAAACATTTGGGGCAGCTCCCTATGGAAGTAGGGATCCCACGGCCAGTGTGTGGAGCGAGCATATTTGAAATCCCAGTGGTACTTGGAGATCAGACTCGCAGCGAGGAAGCTGACTTGGACCCCAGCCTGGGTGAAAAAGGAACAGTATGTGGTGCTCTTGGACCCCGGTGGGAACTCCTCCAGAAGACTAATTCGAAGGGTAAAGAATGTAGCTAGTATATAACGAGGAACATGCAGGGCACGCTAAGAGACTGAAAAGAGCAGCAATCATGGTTAACAAGTCCCAGGCCTGTCAGATCCAGAGAATGCTAGTGCACCTGGAAGGGAGATGCCTCATGGTGATGGGTGGATTGGGTCAAGCAGAGTTGATGGTGCTAAATGTTTACACTCACCGCTGCTCTGTTTTATTTTTCAAGATGTATAGAAACCCTCCTAGAAGCCCTGGCGGTGATGGTATTCCTGGGTGGAGAATTCAACGAGGCTGTGCATCCTGAAACAGACAAATCCCAAGCTAGGAGTAGAGGGAACCCAAACCCAACTAAGTTGGTCTTATCTGTTCATGCCATGTGGTTAGTGGAGGTCTAGGGCAAATAGCATCTCTTTCAGATAAGCTTTCCCCTGGACAAAGAATAGATCATTTCAATATGGAATCATGTTTTCATGGTGAGAGTGGACAAGTATAGAGAAGGAGGGCTATGTTTTTTAGCAACTGGTATATCTGATCACTACTACTTTCCCTACCTCGACATTGGGATGAAGGGATGGCCAGAAATACAGACCACCATAGTACACTTTTGTAAGAGGAAATAGGAAATAGAGCAGGACACGGCAGATAATGCAATTAAGGCAGAGGCAAAATTGGTGCAAAAGAAATTAGCAAAAATATCCATGGAACGGGTTGTACTTACCAACATTATCCCAGGACAGCTTGAAGTAACACCTGCCCAACAAGGGGGATTCCCCCAGGGGGCGTGTCACATGGAGGAGTGTATATACAGCAAGGGGGGTGCCAACAACAGGGAGGGTATCCCCAACAGGAAGTGTATCAGTAACAGGGATATTACCAACAAGGAGCTCTTACCCACAGATGGGATATTACCAGCAGGGCAGAGGATACTCACAGAGAGGGAGGGGGTTTAGATATGGAGGAACAGGACCCAGATTTGGAGGGTCATGTTTTATATGTGGCCATGGGGTCACTTTGCACGGATGTGCCTACACAGACAACAGCTGCATTATGACCAAGGGGTGGCCCCAGGTATATGTTCAACTGATACAGCCACAGATGCATCCCATACAGCCACAGATTCAGCCACATCAAGCACAAATGCCACCACAGCAGGTGCAGGCCCCCTTCACACAGACAATACAACCTGTAGGACCCACAGTTGCCCAGACACCACAGGTAAACACACAGGAGCAGGCGACAGTACCACAGAATGCCTTTCAAGCTCTAGCACAAATATACACGCAGGGTGCAGCACATTGTTAGCTCAGAACATAGTAGCACACTACAAAGTAGTGGCCGTTCTTGGCGATAGCCCGTTGCTATTTTCAGAACAAAGCCCAAATACCCAATAGGTCAGCTCACAGAAGACACGTGTGTGCCCAATCCTTTCAGTAACTGAAGACCTCGACAAGGAACACGAGGTAGCAGTGAAGATTGGACAAAAAGATATCTCACTTTTGATCGATGCAGGAGCCACCAAATCCTGCATTAAGGAGGATGTCTTTCCCCTGTCGGACAAAGTAATGGACACACAGGGATTTTCTGGGGCCAATGTAACGGTTCCTATCACATAAGATTTACCACTCACAATAGGAACAAAGAAAATAGTGCCCCTGTTTTACTCAAAAGACACACCCATCAACATATTAGAAAGAGACATAGGGCCTCATCAGGGGTTGGGCGGAGCGGCAAAAATGTGGTGATAACGCTATTACCTCTGCATTACCGCTCCACCCAATCCAAATTTGGGGGGAAAACTGGAAATCTCCAGCTTTCTGCCCATTTACGGCGCTAATACCGCCAGCAATGATAGCACCAAAAAGCCCCATAGAGTCTGATGGACGCTTAACAAAATGGAGAATTACATTCTTACGACTTCTTGGGATCTGGCACAAATTGCACACAACTGAGTTGCGGTAGCGCTATTTGCATTGGCGGTATCCCGACGCAATTACCGCCGGGACACTGTCAAGGCTGTGATGAGGCCCATAATGTGCAAATTAAATATGAGAATTTAATTTTCAGAGAAAGGTATAGTATGCTCGACACCCAGTATGTTTAATGAGCAGGTTGCAGCCGTCATACAAGCATTTTGCGTACACAGCACTTTACATGGGTCACCACGCCACCGTGAGGTATTCCTTTATGGGGTGTAATTATTGGGAGGGTGGGTCCCCAGAATGAAAGACAAGATATTCCGATTGGCCACAGAATTCCTGTTCAGACCAGCAGTACCCAAAGATATAGTGCCATGAACCACACTCACAATACATTTAGAAGCAGAAGGCACAAGGAAGGACGTGGTAATTTTGTATGTGAGAGTTGAAGAGGGTACATAGTGGTGCAAAGTCCTCTGTATTGACCCGACATGGAAACTAATAGATTTGACCGACGAACAGTTGTTCTCAGAGGATGATGAGGAGGAGGAGATGGTTTTTCAGATATGCATCCCAAGTCAGTTAAACATAGAGGAGAAACAGGTCCCCCAGAGGATGCAGATAGTGAGCACGGCATCCATTCCCTTGCAGGATGACATGAAAAAAGTACCAGAGATATTATGGACCAGTGGGACCCATCACATAGGGTTGTTGTAGGGAACAGGGGCAGTCTGCATTAAAGTGAAGGAAGGGCCAGCTGCTGCCCTGGGTTAAACAATACCCACTATCACGTGAAGCAGCCAAGGGTATAAATGCAACACGCTCCCACGGTTCAAAATTGAGATTCGATGAGCAGGAGCTAAAACCAGCTCCTGGGTGTCGGGCATCACCCTATAGGCAGGAGCTACCGCAGGGGAACCAGGAGCTACTGAAGATGCTCTTTTAATGTTGTATCCTTTTTGTTTGAACCATTGTGTTTAAATAGTTGCATGTCTTTCCATCTAATTTATTCCATCGAAGGTAAGTACCATCACATTTTTTCCAATTACAAAATGTGCATCGAATGCATTTTGTGGGGGATGGGGTCCTCCCAACCCCCTGTTTTTCACCCTTAAAAACACACCCCAAACAAAATTAACCCTTTACCCCACAAAAATATGCAAAAATATGTATTCGATGCACATGCACAGCACAGTCTTCCAGTACGTGGTTGGCGTCCTGGTGTGCAATACAATGGAGGGCCAGTGCAGGAAAGGTTCATGTCACACTTCTGACATTGCTAGCAGAGAAAGGGTACAAGGTAGTGTGAAAAACCTGAGGGTATTTTACTACTCAAGCTCCGGGGATCCCTTATTCAGGTGGCATGGGAAGGGCAATCACTATTGGATACCCACCCTGGGGGTGGACAAGTGAGGGAAGATCACCTGGGTAGAGTGTCCTTGGGGAGTGGGGAAGAAACACTGGAAGGTGAGACATGGTATCCCCAATTTCCTGCATTTGTTTACCCTATAGTCCCTCTACCTTTATGGGATACTTCAACTCCCATAATTCCCCTCCTCTCTGTGTCAGCCAAACTACTGAGACAAGGAAGAGGAAGACTGAGATTAGGAAGATTACCCCTAGTAATATGCAATGGTCCTGACCCGGGTAATGAGACCAGGCAGGGTAAAGCATACAGTCTTAATCACACACACCTGAAACACATTGACGGCTACCCAGAGTATAAGGGGTGGAACCTAGAGTCACACAGTGAGCGAGTGGGAACCCGAGAAGGCACACAAGTTGGAGGTCAAGCAGGCAGACAAACTGGGTTGCCTAGGCACCCCGAAATATGTCTGCGGAGAACGAAGCGCTGAGGGCCTGAAGGTGTGGCTAGGGAGCCGTGTCTCCAAGAAGCCAGAAGGCGGTCACTCGGGGGAAAAACAAACTCCAAAGAGAAAGCCTGATACAGGTGCCCATTCCCCCAGGAGTGTGAGAAGGCCCGGGAGTGTCGGAGGAGCAACGGAGAAGACCCTGACTTCGGAACACATCAATCGATAAAGAGAAACACAGCTGGTGAGTTCCATGCAGAATGGAGCCCGGTTTGTGAAAGGCGCGAGGCGCGAATGAAATACTACGTTGCAAAGCGAGGACAAGTATATGGCGAGAGATGCAAGGAAGATGAAAGCTTCAATTGTCCATTGTTGAAAGAGAGTGATGAGAAATAAAGTGATGGCGAGGCCACATGTACGTTTACACGATTAAAGAGACACGTTTTGACATTGTAAATTACAGAGGGCTCGAAGCACGAGCAAAAGTAAAATACGAAATATTATATTTGTGGAGTTGAGAAGAGGGTCCGGGACCGGTAATGAGAATTAAGAACAGGGTTTTGGACCCACCAAGTGAAGATTGTGGAAGACAGTCCGAGGGCACGATGAAGTAAAGATTGTGAAAGATAGTGCTGGAGGCACGACCAAGTGAAATATAAAGAGGAACCTGAACTGTATAGAGGGCCTTAGTAACATAGTGGTCCTGCACAGGGCTTAGCAAGATACTGTGCATTTGCGAAAGTCTCTGTTACCGTAGTATTGAACTAAAGAGTGCCAAGGGCATGATTGTGTGAAAGTCTCACTGGCAGAGTGGTTCCGCACAGGTCTAGCGAATACTGTGCATTTGCGATAGTCTCTGTCACGTAAACCATTGAAGGATTGGTGAACTGTTGGAGAATAGAACCCCAGTGTGAAACCAGTATTGAACTGTTGGGGAAGGGAACTCCATTGTGAACAATGTTGTAGTTGCTGCTGAATCAGGCGAGGGAATCCTGAGAAAACTGTGTTTTGAGAAATTGATACCAAAACAGGCGAGTGAAGCCTGAGCAAACTGCATGCTGATGAACTGTGTGAATTCTGAGCCAGGTGAGGGAAGCCTGGAAGAACTGTGCCTCATTGAACTGCATGAACTAGCCACCCAAGCTCCTAATTCACTTTTATTACAAAAGCTTGGGGAAGGGAGTGTTATTTAACTCCATTGCTGTCTAGATATTATTTGACTCACTCTTTTGTTTTGACCTAACCCCGTAAAAGCTATCATTGTAGAATTAAGTGAGGGAAAGATTAGGCTTGACACAGATATCTTTATTATTTTGACAGACTGACTTTGACATCCTTTAGTTTAATTTGATGGTGGAGATTTCTCCCATTACACAGATACGGCCAGATAGGAAGCCTCCAACCCCTGTTAAAGTTAAAGAAAGGTTTTTGAAACTGTTATTTTGTGTCTGTCTGCCTTCTGAAACCATGTCTACCTCACAATAGACAAGGAGAAATTGCAATACTGCCAAAAAGAAGTAGTGTACCTAGGACAGATAATATCAGTAGATGGCAGGAGAATCACTCCAGAGAGAGAAAAAGCGATACTCCGTCAAGCAGATGCAGCAGTTCTTAGGCCTGTGCAATTATTGCAGGGCCTGGGTCTTCGATTACTCCACATTTACGAAGGCCCTCCATCAGTGATTAAAAGAAGCACACAAGGAAAAAGGCCCCATACAGTGGACATCTGAAATTAATGATTAATTTGCCAAATTGAAGGAAGCGCTAGCACATGCACCAGTTTTAGCAACCTCACACATTAAAGAAGAATTGTTTCTGTTTTTGCATTCTGATGGCACAGTGATTATGGCTGTCCTCACTCAAAAAAAGCCACAAGGACACAAGCCCCTGGCCTTCTACAGTGGCCTTCTATACCCAGTAATGCAAGGCCACTTCCCATGTGAACATGCAGTTGCGGGAGCAGCATTTGCCATCAAGAAATCAGCAACAGTAACGATGGGCTGTGTGCAATCACACTTTATGTGGAACATTTGCTTTTTTGCTGTACTAGAAAAATCAAAGTCTACGTCAACAAGGTAGTGGAGTATGTGCACCATTGTGCCTCATATATGGACAGGATGGGGGGGCAACACCAAAGTACATGAAGAGACCATAGAAGATGGGGACATGCTCTTTGTTGATGGTTCATCAACGATAGATTCAAGTACGGGTTGTCCACATATGGATGCGGCAGTGGTTTGTTATCATGAAGGAGAATTTAAGGTGTGGGCTCAGATGAAGTTGCCACTACGCTATTAAGCACAGGCAGCTGAGCTGACAGCTCTGAAAATTAGCGTGGATATGCCTGAGGGGCATGCCGGAAAACATTTTTCAGATTCAGCGTATGTCACATCCACAGTGCATTCAGGATTGGCCGGATGGGAAAGGTGGAGCTTCCGGAGGAGCGATGGCTCCCCCGTACAACATGCAGAGTTATTGTCCTGGCTAACAGACGTATTGCCCCTCCCAGCAGAATTGGAGCTAGTAAAATGCACTGCCCATACCAACGGCACAGATTTAATTACACAAGGCAATGATAGGGCCGACTTTTCAGCAAAAGAAGCAGCATGCTTGCAACTACACACAACACTGTTGATGTCTTTCAAAAAAAGATCAAACACCCTTGATGGCAATTGCTGCAAAGGCAGCATCCCACACTCGCAGAACCATTTAACCCAGTACCATTATCCAAGTGATAGAGTTACAGGGGGGTGCACCCCAACAAGGACAGGCGTTATGGGAAAAAAGGTGCAGCTTACTGTCATCCACGTACGTGGTGTGGAGACAGAACAGTACAGGGAAACTGGTGATACCGCAGGGCCAGTGCAAAGTAGGTGCAGATCAACCCCTACAAATTATAACAGTTGGTGAATTCAACAGAAAAGGGCTTGACTGCTGTGAGAGAGGAGCTCAGGGCAGAAATACTGGTTGCACTTCAAAACCAGTATATTTTGATTTGTTAACAGCAATAAAGGGTGGGGTCTTCAAGAAGATCAGCAATAGCTACTGCACTTTCGTGCCTGCAAATGATGCAGCCTACAGAACTTTGACAGAGGCTGTTGAAGAGCTGTGAACACTTCATGAGACTCTGACAAAAGAAGCAAGCCCAGCAACATCTGCCAATTGGCTTGTTAGCATATTCGCCTGGATCCCCATGTGGTTGGCAAACATTTTTAAGATTGCTGTCCCAATCTTCGTGTTGGTACTCATCACCCTTTGTGCATACCAATTAGGTTTATGACTTTGTAAGGGAAACAAGGGAGAAGGGCCATATTTCTTGCCCTTGAATGTTCACAGGACAAAGGAAGCGACACATCATGTAAGACACACATAAACACAAACAGATATGCCTGAATATGGTCCCCCGGGAATGTTTACAATGGCACCCCTGGACATAGACAACTATGAGGCCTTTTGTGTAGACTGTTCAGCTGATGCATGGGCTTGTATGATAATGGATTGCTCCCCAGAGAAGCATGAGGAACAAGGGGGGAGCCTACGCAGGGTAACTGGGATATATATACTAAAGGAAATGAGCAGTGAGCTGCTGGCAAAAAATGTGTCGATCGATAGATCGATCAAAGGGGGGAATGTTGTAAAGGTACAGGTTCAGTGCTGCCAAGGGGGGCACACGTACCGTTTGCACAAGTGACATGGTGATGTCGAGAGGGACGTAGAGGGTGACATCGGCGGTGGGGACATCATTGAATGTGGCACTGCTTGTATAAGGGGACTCAGAAGCAGGCGCAGCGCAAAAAAAGTCCCATGGTGGGATGCAATGAAGGATGGGTGATTTGGGCGTAATAATGGGTAGTTGTATAGCGTGGGCACCGGGTGGGGTTGCAAGGGGCCTTAGTGGATAAAGTGGTAGCAAGCTTTTGAACAATATGTGAACAGTAGAAAAGCCATTTTCTTTTAGGCCCATGTTAGGCAAGCATTTCTCACATACAGCTCTTAAAGAGCTGCAGCCCTTTCTGTGACAGCAGTATGTATTTTTTGAACATTCAGCAGAAGCAGTGTGCAGAAATGTTGCACAGCTGAAGTTTCCCAGGAGAGTGCAGCCCCATCGAAGTCACTCTGAGATACTTTTGAGGGCATTGAGCTAGGCACCTGTGTGCACAAGGAGAATTGGCCGAGAAATAGATATCAAATACAGTTCATTAAAATCCAGCCATGGTATGGTATCATTTTTTAAGACTACACTTGGCAGCAAGGCGTGAGAAGGTTTCTGGGCACCAGAGCATTGAGGTAGGGGTTATGGGACGCACAACAGAGAGCCAATCATTGGAGAGAGGTGTTGGTGTCCTTCGGGTGCAACATTGTACAGTATTCTCGCTGATGTCTGCTAGGCACATAATTGGTCAGACTCGGTGTGAATGTCTCTCGTCTTGCTATTTCAAGTAAGTTTTGTATATTGGGCATTGCCAACCAATGGCAAACAAGTGTTTTTGACTGATCAGCACAATCACGTAATTGAGGGGCGGTGTGGGAAGGTTTGTGATGTCACGAGGGGTGTTAATGTGATTTTTGCCGAGAAATGGTCCACCCAATTACGGTCACTTAACATGTACATTCTTATAGGAGACTGACGTCATTCCACCAATACGCTTCTGTGACCGGCCCTGAAAATGGAACTAAAATGTTAGATGATAATTATGTAATTTGGGTATAAAATGTTTAGCCGCAGTGGGCAGCGTTGACAGCTCATTTCATTCAGTTCAGTTCTACGGGGCTGTCTAAACCATGCATCCCAGCTCTTTGGGTCCAATAAATGTGTGTTACTTATTGCTTGGTGTACGCTTCTTTTTTGGATTCATTGTTTTTTGTTCCTGTGATTACTTTTAGCAGAGGTCCCCTGGTTTACTTCTCACAGCTTAAGCTTTCAACACACACCACACCTATTGCATCCAATGTCTTAACTCTACAAGAGTCAATTATCTCAATACAATGGTGAATGTAGATTTTGCACCCTGGCGCTGGAACTGGCGAGTGATATCAGGGGACCCCTATAATCATTGCTGGTCCTTGATTTGAAAAAGCATTGACAGCCATAGAATGGTGCTACATTTTTAACTATTACATCAAATGAGGTTTGGCATGGCATTTTTGGGATGGGTGGATTAACTGTATGAGGATCTGACCACAAAGGAAAAAGCAAATTGATTGTTTTCATCAGACAGGACTGCGCTGGAAAGGTGAACTAGGCACAGGTGCCCCTTATCACAGCTATTGTTGGTGTACTTGATTAAGCCCCTTGTGAAAGGATACCCATGTCACATGCCTCCTTTGGCAATGGGGGTGGTGGCACGTGTCTTCATATGCAGATGATCTTATTCTGTACATGGGTGATCCTCAATACATGGGGCCCGCGACTAATAGATATTGTTGGGGAATTTGGTACGCATACAAGTTTGAATATCACCTGGATGCTGTTCTTGCTAAAGGGAGGTGCTGAAATTATCCTTTGAATGTGGTTGAGGAATATTTCACATTTTGAAAACTAGAAACAGGTAGAAATTTAACAGTAGCGTTGACCCAGTGGTGAGATTGAAGGTGGGTATTATTGAGAAGTTGAGGTGGAAGGTGCGCTTTGTGGGTTAAAAAGGAATAAGAATGCTGAATGTGCAATGTGCGCATCATGGAGCCAGTCTATTTATGTTGTAGGGTTAGGAGGCCGGTATACATTAATTACCCCACACTTTACATGTAAAGGGCTGAAGGAAATTGGGAGACTTAAAGGATATCGTAAAGATGGTGGGGGGACAAGGGAATACATAAAATAGAGTAAAAAGTGGTGTGTGACTCAGTCTTTAGAAATGACAAACAAAATAATAACTGGGGATCCTCTTTGATAGCTGTCTTAAACTTCAATAGTTTATCACTTTCACTGATTCAGCTTCTAAGCTTAACCTCTTGAGCATCAGTAAAGTCATCCCCATCTCACCTTCCCATTTACCAAAACATTGAGCTCAACTTTAGGCATCAAACACATGCAGTGTCTTTCAGCTTCCTTATGTTATGTGACTCCCACTCAATTAGTTTTCTTCTTCCAATAAAGTTAATTTCCGAATTCTCTCACAGAACCTTTCATCGCCCACTAAGCAATTTCAAACTTACATAGAAAAGAGCTTCCTATTTGACATGCTTCAGTTTTAGCTTCAGATCGAAGCAAGGAAACACACCTTCATTGGTGAATGGCTGGGGCAACATTCTTCCCGCTACAGAAGATGTAGCCTCTCTTTATTTTATTTATTTATTCATTTGTAAAGCGCCTAAAGCCCAAAGGCAACTATGCGCTGAAACATAAGAAAATGGTTACAGGTTTTTTTTAAAAGCTTCCATAGAAAATACATTTAAATTGTAAGACTACATATCCGTTACACATCCAAGAATTACATGCAGAGAGCAGCTAGAGTTACAATGGCTAAGTATACTTGATGTTTGTCCTGGTGGCAGTGGAGTCATCAACATGGACGCTGAAAACTGAAGGGCATGGTGTCTGTAGTGAGAGGTCAGACCTAAATAGTAGGGTTTTTAAGTTTTTCCTAAATGACCAAAAGGATGTGTAATTTCTAAGTTGAGTGGGGAGTGTGTTCCACAGTTTGGGTGCAATCAACGGAAAGCTTGAGCCTCCCGCTTTCTGCCTTCTATATCTCAGGGTGATAAGCAAGTTAGTGAAATAACCTCTTTGCTCATAATTCTCAAAATGCTGGTTGCATTCAACAATGTTGACCTCCCATCAGCCGGAATGGTTGGTGGATGTGGGTGGTATATCTTGCCTAACCTGCTCGAGTTTGTTTTGTTCTGAATAACAACATTCAACCTCTTAGAGTCTGAGCATTCACCTAATCACCTAATCCAACTGTCGAGCCCCTCAAAGTCCATGTCTACTCTTCAGCATGTATATGAAACTTCACCTGGAACACCCTAAAGCCATAACATCAAATTCCACTCCTACACTGACAATATGCGAATCTACCATTGAATCGCAGGTGATAATAATCCGGTGCTGAACCTGTGTAACTGCCTGCCTTCATCGGAGGCCTGGATGCAAGACAACCTAAACCTCAAGTCAATTTAGAAAATCCAGCCCTTTCTTGCTCATCACCTCGTGACTAGACTATGCAATTGCCCTCTATGTCAGCCTGCCTACAAGAGCTCAAGAGATTACAACTGGTGTAAAGCTCATCAGTCTGCCTCATTGTTGCCATCTGAAAACGCTAATCTCTCCCATTCTTTTGAGAACTCCACTGTCTCTATTTGAAAGCTCACATCTCATTCAAAATACATTGGCCCTCATTACGACCCTGGCGGTAAGCGAAAAATGATGGCGGTAAATGATTACCGGCATCGTTTTCCGCTAGGTCCGATCATGACCCGTGACCGTTAACTACGATGCCATTAGCGGCATCGTAGTTAACGCTGCCGCTAACTGCAACAAGGTCGCGCGCATGTGACTTGCCACCCCGTAAATACCGGCATGGCGCAAAGCTGCGCGGATCACGACCCAAGCGGACATGCACCTAACGCCATCACTAAGCCCGTTAAGTACCTTACCGCCATGGTGCTAATTACGCCATCGCGAACCAACCGTAAATGGCCATGTGCAGTGAATCCAGCTGCCACAGGTGCACAGAATCAGCACAGGTGGAGGCAATACAGACTCAGGAAGTACAAAAAGAGCACACCCCACCCCTTCCCACACCCAGTCGCACTCCACAATGATACCAATAGGACTAGCAATGTTGGGGCTGAGGACCTGATAGCAATGAAAGTGCTACAACAACAACAACAATAACAACAATAACAACAACAGGCTGCACAGAGGAGACGCAGGAGGAGAAGGAGGGTAAGGCAGGGCCAGCAAGCCCCACCAGCACAGCCAGTGGCACCACGCAGGCAGCCCACAATCCCACGCATCAGAGCCAGTCCATTCAACGTTGATCCAAGTGCTTGATGCCCTCCTCAAGCACACAGACGACCACATCTCATTACCACGGACTGCCCAGGAGATTGCAAACACCAAAGTGGGTTTCCATGCTCTAGCCGGCATACCTGGTTGCATTGGTGCCATCGACTGCACCCATGTGGAATTGGTGGTCCCACATGCCATGGAGGCACCGTACCGCAACCGTAAACTATTTCACTCAATCAACGTGCAAATGGTCTGTGACTCCAACAGGATCTTCACACATTGTTGTACCCGATTCCCCGGAGCAACCCATGATTCAAGGGTCCTGAGGAACTCCACAATATCACGCCACATGGAGCGACATGCAGGCCCAAGATCCTGTCTACTCGGTGAGTCTAATGTCATGACCATGAAATTGCGAAGTGGGTAGGCGGACGACGTACCAATGCATACTCCACCTGGCTGTGAGTAGCAAAGACAATGGAGCCAGATCATACCCTAATGCATCACAAACCTCAGCTGACACCAGTAAACCTAAGGCCTGATGTATGCAGCCCTACCATGTGAATGAAGGTGTGTCCCAACCATAACACAACCATCTGCAAGTGCATTGAACCAATTCAGACCACAATGACTTCAACAAAATGCACCTACATGCACGTCACCAAACACCATCAACTGAAAGGCCTGTCCCCCATAACTGTGCACGAAGGAGGCACATGACCCCCCTGCATACATTGGTTGATGGCATGCACAACAGTCCATAAGAGCCATGAGCATATTCCTGTCGCATAGTGTGAATCAATTAGTGCATTTCAAAGTGGTCCGAAGTAACAGTTGGATGCAAGCCATGGTGGCACGTCAAGTTTTGAGTTTGACGTCATGACTGACACATACATTCTCGCCCACATACAGGTGATGCAGGCTATCCCCTGAAGAGGTGGCTACTTACACCAGTCCGGAACCCACAGAACCAGCATGAGGAGGACTTCAACCGTGCACATACACGTACCCGTGTGGTGATTGAGCAGGCATTTGGCCTATTGAAGGCACGGTTTCGCTGCCTCAGCAGGTCTGGTGGGGCACTCCTGTTCCGCCATGAGAAGGTGGCAAAGATCGTCATGGCATGTGTCATGCCACACAATATGTGCGTCAGACGAAATGTGTCCCTGCCCCTGACGCTGAACTGCAACCACCTGACGATGAGGATGAGGAGGGTGTGGATGGGGCAGCACCTCATGGAGGCAGCGATGCACAGGAGGGGCGTGAAATGCGTCAAAATATCATTGACCAATGCTTCTAGCACACACGGCTGGTGTGTGTAACATGGAGACGGCACTTGGGGCACTGTGTGTGTCTGGGACATGCACACTGCGGACTGTACACCAATAAAGCACACATACGAAATGAGCAATGTCCACACATTTGATTTATGCAAAAGGAAAAAGTGTATTATGAATGTGAATAGGTTTGACACACCCAATCCCCCCTCCCCCTCCCCCTGAACTCCCCAACACACCCAATCCCGCCTCCCCCCTCCCCCTGAACTCCCCAACACACCCAATCCCCCCTGCCCCCTCCCCCCTGAACTCCCCAACACACCCAATCTCCCCTCCCCCCTGAACTCCCCAACACACCCAATCCCCCCTCCCCCCTGAACTCCCTGCAAAGGTGTGACGGTGCCCGTGATGAAGTGGGTAATGTTCCATTCGTCCACTGGGCGGCCACTATTGGCAGCCCCCTCTCCCGGCCCCTGGGGCCCCCCTGCCTGTATTCCGCAGGTTCCTGGCTGACCTGCGGACGGGGCTGGTTGCGGAAGAACTGGCAGCAGAGGGGGTACTGGGCTGCTCGGTACGCCGCGTGTCCCTTATTGTCTGTACAAGCTCACTGAGCACATTCCGCACCGCGGCTAGTTCCGCACATATGTCTTTGCTTGCGGATTGGATGGCTGCCTTGACAGTCTCAGCACATCTTTCCATGTGTGCACTGGCACCTCCACAATCAGCCACATGCTGCGTGAGTAGTGGGGACAGTTGTTGTTGCCTCGTCATTATTTGGTCCAGCGACTGTTGGAAATCTGGGGCATTGGATGTTGCAATTGCCAGGGTAATTGGGCTACTCCCCTCCTCCCCTCCTCCCACTGGGCTGGGAGTGGCTGGCCATGACTCTTCAGGGGATAGCCCCGGTGTGCCGTCTCCGTGCAGGCTACTTAGGGACAGGTGGGGGGAATGAAGGTGGGCAGTGGGGGGACCTTCTGTGTCATCCTCCTCATTCCCCACATCGCTGTCAGAGCAGGCTGCGATGGCAGCAGTCTCCCCAATTGTACTGCTCCCCGCAGACACATTCCCCTCAGTGGGCAGCAGTTGTTGTGTGTCTCCTGTGGGTGGTGCCATGCTGCTTGCCTCGGGGATCATTGCTGCCCTGGGCTGTTTTGCGACAGGCAATTTTGCCTGTTGTGGTTGGTCTTTGGGTCCAGCAGAGGTGGATGGTTGGTGGGCTCTTGCCTCTGGCCTGGCCTTCTTGGCAGGTGTGGTGCCACTCTCATCCCTGCCGGTGTCCGATTGGGAGCCTGTGGTGGAGCAGAGGAGGGAAAGTGTTATTGATGGGTCAGCGGACATTGAGCAGGCATTGTGATGACTGCCATGAATTTGATGGATAGATGGTGCACTTTGTAGGCTGTGACATACAGGTTGTCTCCCTTTTGGGTGGGTTGAACATGCAGGAATGTGGGTGCCTGCTGTGGAGTGTGCATGCTGCATGTGTGCAGGGTGTAGGTCTTCTGCTGATGTGTTGCGTTAACCCTATAGGGCAACATTGTGATGCACATGTAAGTGGAATTCAGGGGGTTTTGCATGGCTAAATTAGAGGCACCTACCTGTGTCTCCTGATGTCGGGGCTCCTCTCTCCATTCCACCGACCCCCTCGATGCTCTCCATGCCGATCGTCGAGGCACATATCTCCTGCCATGGCTGCATCTTAATTGGGGAGTCTGCTCCTCCGCCAGTTGCCATGGCCATGTTGCGGTTGGCCGACAGTATGCTCCTTACTCGGAGCCGGAGGTCATCCCACCTTTTGCGGCACTGTTTTGAGGTGCGTGGGGTGGTTCCTGCAGCACTGACCCGTTGTGCTACGAGTTCCCATATGGCCTTTTTGCGGGCTATGGCTGGTCTTCTCATTTCTGCGGAGAAGACGATGTCCGCCTTTTCCTGTAGCGTTTCAGCCAAAATTGTTAGTTCCTCCCTGCTGAAGCGGTCCTGCCGCTGCCAATCGCAGGCTTTTTTAACAACTTTTGGCATTGTGTGGATGCGTGGATGTGGCTGTAGCTTTCTGCAAGGTCTCGGGGTCAGATGTGCAGTGGTAGTGGAGGATTACAATGGATTGTGTTTTTAAAGATGGCCGCCGTGCTCTTTCCCGTTCCGCCGCAATGACGCTACTACCGGTTCCGCTTACTGGCGGTCACCGCTAATTACGATGACCGCTAATTACGGTGACCGCTAATTACGGTCAGTGCTAAGATCGGTGGCCGGGATGGCGGTAGTGCACCTTACGTGGCATGCGATGCCGGTAGGTGCCGTTTTGGGGGCATTTACGCCATGGCGCTGTTTAGATTACCGCCATGGCGCAATGCTCGTGCCCGATGGGTCGTAATGTCCCGCTTTTTACGGCTTCGACCCAGCACAGAAACGTTAATTACGCCATGGCGGTAATGTACGTTACTTACGGCCAGGGTCGTAATGAGGGCCATTGCCTTCATTTCAAATGGCTCTTTAATGCAGCCCCAACCTACCTGTAAAACAAAATCCTTCCATAGCACCACTGACAGAGCCCTGCTTACACCACCTAAATAGTTCTGTAAGTGCCCTCCCCACATTCTAAACACCTCAACAGAGGAGACAGAACATTCTCAGTCGCAGCATTTTTCTACAGAACACTCCTTCTCATATCCCCAATGCAAACTTCTTGCTTCAATTCAGAAAACGTGTACAGACCATGCTCTTCATCCACACCTTTACTGACCTTGCTTTCAGGGAGCTTTGTAAGCCTTCCTCCCCGCTATATGTTCTTCATTCCTTTCCACCTCCTCATCTTTGCTCATTGCCTTGAAGCAATCTAACTTGTGGGGTGCACTTTACAATATCTCTTGCTTTGTTCCCAAAACCTTCCGTCTCACTATGCTCCCTCTTTCCATGCCCTGTCTCCTTCACCATCCCTCTCTACATTCCCTTACCTTCCATTCCACACCTCCATTGTAGAGGATTCAACAAGCACCCCCTCTTTCACAAGCCTTTAATCCACATTTCTTTGACACACTTTTCCAGCTTTTCAAATTTCTCGATTCATTTACCTTCTCTCTCTACCTTTCTTTGTCTCCTTTCTACCATGCTCACTCTGGCTCTCTTACATCCTTCCATGCTTTCCATCCAAAATCCCTGACACGACCTCCTCTCTCCATCCTTCCCATTCCATATTCTGCCTACTTGTAGCCATCCCCCTTCCGTTGTAAGTCTCCTTCTTTCTCTATCCTTGCCAATCCTTATACTCAATACTTTTATGCCACCTGTCTTCCCCATCATTACCCATGTGGCACCAGCCACTCACTTGCTTCTGCGTGCTTGGGCCTTACTATAGGCCTTTTCCGGTAGTGGTTGGTGTGCATTAAAGACCATACCAAGCAATACATGGGCGTGAAATATTTTGGCTGAATAAGCAGGAGTGAAAGGAGTAGTTCGACATAGTGAAGAAGATGGAAAAGAAATGATACAACCCCTGAAACCAGCTCATTGATGGCGATTTTTAGATTTTTATCACACTTTCTCTCAGCCCTGGGAGGAGTAGCTAAGCCCTACAGATGCTCGCTCTCTCTCTCTCTCTCTCTCTCTCTCTCTCTTTCTCTCTCTTTCTCTCTCTCTCTCTCTCTCTCTCTCTTTCTCTCTTTCTCTCTCTCTCTCTCTCTCTCTCTCTCTCTCTCTCTCGGGGCATGCTGCAGGTGTACTAAGGCACTGATGGAGACCAGATCCTGGATCTGTGACTTACCAAGCGTTGTCGACAGCCCTGGAGTCTGCTGCAACAGAACCTTTCCTCTAAAAAGTAATGAAAGGACAGACCTGTGCCCTATGGATGTCTCAGTGCTTGTCTTCAATCCCTCCACAATTCACTTCAGTCAGTGAAGTACACTACATCATGATGTTTTATTCGTCAATACAAAGAACGCACATTACTGTGGGGTCGTGGTACATGTGCATTTTTGATCAGATGTTCCTGAACCAACATGGAGACAGTTTCTCGCCTGACCCCAGCGTGATCTAGGTCATCTGCCCTGGAAAGACTACACCCCCCAGAAGTCGGCATACATGCAATTGCAATTTCAAATTGAAAAAGTAAATAAATAGTAGTCCTGCCTGGAGGAGTGTGGGGGATACAGAGAAGGGGTAAAAGCTGGTTCTGCCGTCACACTGTTCGATAAACTCCACTCAGCGGGGAGCAGATATGGTACCCCATCTTGTTTTATTCGCATATCAAAACACACCTCTTTCAGTTGGTCGCCTGCTACGAATTCTACTGTGTTGTCATAGGCAAGCGCCTAGCCTGCCCTGTCATCCTTCCTATGCCTCTTACATGTACCTATTGTTAAATGTCTATGTTGTTCAGGTATCAGAAGCACCCAAGGTTTGTTTTCGCGTTAAATGGCATGGATACAAACTTTGGGCTATGGCATTTCATTACATTATGCTTAGACTGGTGGTCAGTAGTCCCCCATGTGCCCACTAGTCCTCTTAATAAAGAGGTCTTCTTAGGTCTGGCAAGGGTAGCATTCTGTTGCGTATTACTGCTAAAGCAGGCAGCAGTTCTCCCCTTGGGACTCTGCACTTTAAACTAACTTCAGATCAAGAGGGTGCATTGTAAACTGTAGGACATAATTGCAAAACAGAGACATGGTTGTACAACATGACTCTCCACTGATGTGATTCATCGAGATATTTATTCAAATGATTTGCATCCAGAATGGAGGCGAGGAGGGTGACCCTCCCACAGGGCCGCTTTGCACCCAGTAAGTGATTTAGGAGTGCGCAGAATCCCTCTGACTGTCTGTGGCAGAAAATACATATTTTTTATCTCATTTGCTAAACCCATTCTGCAACTCTCTAATACCCGGAAATGGGTCACATTCAAGTGGAGGTTGCAGTCTGAGGTGCTGAGAGGATAGACTAGAATATTTAGGATTCAGAACTCTCGCACACGTCCGTTTGAACATGGCTTCTATCTAAGGCACTAAATTGGCCAACCAGTTACATAGTGTGGACTATTCGATAAGTTCTCTTTATTGCCCTGTAGGCGCTTCTACGAGGGTAAGATCATCCCGAAGTTATTTTATGGGATAGAAGTATATGAGCTAATACTGATTGACTATTTACCGTTCTTGGAAGCCTCAAGATGGAAAATGGTCTTGCATCTTCCATCCTCGACTCCGCTTGCAATTATCTGTTATGAATTGGGGGATCATCTCGTTGAAGCCAAGAGCATTTTGGTGCCACTTATCCTTTTACGGGAAAATGTCAACCACATCAGAGAATTCATTGATGGGGGATCTTAAATAGGCATGTGATTGTGTGGAACTGCATCTTTTGTTGGAGTTAAAGATGCTGGCACAACTCCTGACTGAGTCAGGATGCTCTATGTCAGATCTTATGTCAGATCTTACTGGCAACCCAGATAAAGTAAAGAAGGCCCTATTTACAGCAGATTGGGCTAACACTATTGCATAATTTCATGCATACCCATCCCTATGCCATCTCAAATACGACCACAAATAACCGGGACCATTAGCCCCATACTTATCAATTTATGCCAGTAAACAGGTACAATCTACTTTTCTTACATTCCGGTTGAATTCGGTTCAGACAAAGGAAGTCCTGTTGAGATACGGACTGACAACAATGGACACAGTCTTCTGTAGATTCTGCAGCGATGAATTACAGTTAAAGACAGCTATGCATCTATTGCGTGTATTAAAACTCATTAGGTTGCGAGCATTTCACAAGTAGCAAAATCAGTACGCAGTGTCAGCAGAATGTATGTGGAATTATTGTTTGTCAGGTTCAACCACATCAATTGTCAAAGCTGTCTCATCTTTTTTTGACGTAATCTTAAATGGAAAGGATGGGTAGTCTATTTGTAAAATGCAAACCGGAATTGTTTGAAGCGGTTTATATCTTGTGTTGACTTGAGTTGATTGTAAATGTAGCTTCATTTTCAGTGTTTTTCTTTTTTTTCATTATGTAAATTGAAAGATGAATTCATTGTACGAGCTGTTCTAACAGATTTGTACCTTTTTTTTCTTTTCTTTTTTCAAATTTGATTTCCTTTTTTCTTTCTGTATAGTAGCCTTGTTACGTCGTTGTTAAATGTTGAATTGAATTGTAACCAATAAAATAAAAGCAAACAACAAAATAAATTAATTAACCCATTCCAACCTGAAATCCTCCATGTTAGAATGTGCCATTTTCCCTCATGCCATACTGCTGGATACGGCTCTCATCCTTTCAAAAAATTGTATTACATGAAGTTGAAATGTTATTTGCTTTTAACAATGATTCACACTTCCCCTTCCTGATGGTGTGTTCCCACATGCACTGAACATAGGGAAGCCAATTCTCAAAACGTTTGTTTTGGAACAAAAGAGGAGATGTGCTTGTACATCTGACCACCTGCACCAAAAAAAAGCTCACCCTATCCACAAAGGATAAATGGATGTGCTCATCAAAGATGGGGGTGTTTCTGTGCATTTTAAAGTTCATCCCGAATTCACAAATGGGATGCGATTTAAAATTCACAAAGAACAAACACATTCCCCTGCAGCTGTTTGTAATAGGTGCAGGGGAATGTGCAATGTATGACAGAGTTCATTCTCACCCAGTCGTGCATTTTTTAATTGTTACGGCAATGGTATGCAACACTGCAGTCACATTTGCATTTGTATTTCTCAAACTGGGATAAAAATGATTTAATTTTTTTCACAATTTTGGCACCCTGAAATGCATAGGTCACATTTGAGAATATGGTGACCTCCGCACTTGTCAAACTAACACAAATGAAAAATGAGCATCCACTGAGATTTTTTTTGTTGCTGTAGTTTTTGGGGTATTTGGAACAAACTGTTTCCATCACTCGACCCCCAAACCACTGTGAATTGGTGAGGGCTTCCTGGAGCTATAATCATGTGATCATGACACACGATTCTGGGCTTCTCTAGCATCAGGAACAGAATTGCAAACCCAAACACAAGGGAGCATCGTTCAATTTTAATGAGTCATTTTGATATTTAAGTGCCATTGAAACTTGTGCTAGAACTGCATAGTTTCTGGCCAAAATATTGTTGTTGAATTCACTCTGCACAAACGAGCAATGTTTTAGTAAAAACATAGCATTTTTTTAAAAAAATGTGCATTTCTGTTCCAATAGATTTATTTTGTGCCACAAAGTGATTTTTAAGGCTTTCAGCTGCAGAATCCACAAAATCGGACACCTCTCCAAAGTTCTCAGACTATTGATGTTTTGGCACAGTTTATTTTATGAGTCCGCAGATTTTCCGGGGTTCAATTCAGGTTTTGTCTGTGGAGACAAACACAGAGTGAAAGCTGAATTGTGGAAGAACGAGCTTGGTACCCTACATTGATAAGCTGCAACCACCAGTAGTGTTTTTGTCTCTAAAATATGTTTTCTTTTCTTTACTTCACATCAGCTATGTTCTGTGAGTACTACAATGGCAAAAAATCATGTGACTGGCACTACAAGCCATGTGGATCCCCGTGCCTAAAGACCTGCAGAAACCCCAGTGGGAAATGCACATACAACATACCTGGTTTGGAAGGTAAGTTATTTGCAGGAAAAGACCGTGTATGAGCCCTTGGAAAAGAAAAGTCTTGGAAGTTAAGACTTTGGAAAGGTAAGCCACATAAGTTAGACGTTAAAAAGATAAGATCTTCCAAATAAACATTCCACCTAAATGGCAATACCCTGAAATATAACACTATGAGACGGCAATATATTTTAAAGGTAACACCTTTGAAAGGAAAGACCATTGGAGAAGAAGGACCTTTAGAAGATAGTTCCTTGGAATGTAATATTTTCAGTTAAAGCCCTTGTAGGATAAGACCCCTAGAAGGTGAGGCTTTTAGACAATAAACTCAGTAAACACTAGGGCTCCTTGATAATAAGGACGACAGTTGTCAAGACCCTTAAAAGGTAAAACTATTGCAAAGTATGACATCTGGAAGATAATTATTTTGAATAAGAAGGCACGTGAAAGGTAAGACCCTTAAAAAGTAAGACCCCCATTGGGGTTGCAAGAGCTGCTGAATCTAATATTAATAATATATATGACCTTGAGAACTTAATACACATGAAAGCTACAGCGTAACCTTAAGACAACAAGACCGCCAAAGCCTAGTTAGCACCATTGCAATGTGCGATAGGGCAAGAACTTTGTACTGTAAGGGCCTTGGAAGGTATCACCCGTGCGTGGTAATATCTTCTGGAGGTAAGGCAGATGAAAGGTAATGCACCAAAAGGTTACGATGGGTGACAACTTCTTGGAATAAATGAACCACAGACTCTTCAGGTAGACTAGTATGCGTCTTTAATGGTGTCAGTAAAGCAGCATAAAGATCATCCATAGGACAGGACAAGAAACCAACGATCGAACTTTATATAGCACAGCAACCCACCTTCCAGGGCTTACATGGTTTCTATACAGTAATGAGGATATGGTAGGATATTTATAACGCGCTTAATACCCAGGGGTTTCTAAGCGCGGATCCGGGCATCGAACCTGTGTTGCTCTGTGTTGTCTTGCTTCCAAGGCGAGCACGTTGCCCCTGAACTATCCTCCCGAGACCATGCATACGGGTACCTCTATGCAAGGGGGTGGTCCATGCATCGCACAGTGGCAACAGTATACAATGTTTCAGCACAAACTACTTGATTCTCATAATACCACCTACAAACATTGGTAGGGTTTTGACAGCTTCTCGAGTAAACTTTGCAACAAGCAGCAGACATTTTCGGATACATTTCCATCGACTATAGTTTTTACTATGACTACAGTTCTAATACAGCTCAGGCAGTGCCTGTCTGCCTAATGTTGCTAATTCTACCAGCTGAACCGAACCCACCTAACCTGGAGAGGCAGTATCTAAAACACACTTGCTTGTAGCCAAACGGTCACTGAGTCAGAAGCGGGTAAAGTAGAAGCAAGCCGCATCTAGCATCGTACCTATAACCCATTTCAGTTCAGTAATGCTTACGACATAGGACAATGCAGTTATAGGCAGTGAGGCACAGAGTAACTTGGTAGCCATTGACAGCTGAGCTTTTTGCAGGTGAGTGGTAGTGCAGTCAAACAATGATGGATGCAATCTTATTTTTTCATCAACAGTTTATATAAATATCTTCATCATTCTTTGAATGTCACATTCCACCGGCCTACCCCAATTTCTGAGGGTGAAGTTCCATGACATTTATGGGGTCTTGGAAGGTATTGTATCCTCCTCAAAAATGAGTAACCTGCACCAGAAATAATCCGGAACATCCTTATCCAATAACAACCCCACACATGGGGCTAACGAGATCACAACATTTATATGTGTCAGTGAGTGTGTGAATGGCTGGCTTAGTGATTGAGTGAGTAACACATTTACATGCCAAATGATCATACGTCTATTGCTTGAAACATTTAACCACTCCAGACATCGATTGTGCAGTGCCAATCCCAATTAACGCACTGTTCAGAATCACGGAGACAGGCAAAGCGAGAGAGTTACAGATATACTTGCTCTTTGTTGAATAGATGAAATGCCATCATTGTTCTGGGATGCCTGTCCACTCCCCATGCAGCAGCACAGTCAAATGACAAGGACTGTTCTGGTCTTACACATGTGGTCTTTGCTTTGTACATGGTGCTCGGGCCTATAGAGGAATCAGTATATCTACAGACAATTCAGTGCTTCTTACAGACACGTACACCTGGAGCAGTGTCCGTGACGTGGTTTGTGTGAATGATTGCCATCTGGTAAGGGAGTAAAAGCTCTGGCTTTTGTTATTTTCCTTAACATTAAAATGTTGAGGGTTGTCCTTCTTAGAAAAAGTGGTCTGCTAACCAGAGCCCATTTAGGAAAGATCCATGTCAAAAGTATAGTGAATAAATGTGCACAGCTGCATCAGTATCCTGATCTGTAGCCCCGCCCTTTAGTGGCACAAAGTAGGTCCAAAGGTCATTGGTGTCCTGCGTAACAGCGTTTGTGACTCCAAAATCACAGCAGTCAGAGGTTGTATTTAAATCTGCAACTCAGACCCAAAAACAAAATAATTGTGGGAGACTATCCATCCGGTAGCAGGGTAATCTCTAAGAACAAGCGATACCTAGTTTTTGGTATGACAACTGATAGTTCACACAAGTATTAAAGTCACATCAAATGTATATCATACGTATGACAATCCTGTAAGCTCAGCTCAGCTATGGAAAGACTATGCAGATTTGTAGTCAGACTGCCTCCCTTGGCTTCAGCAAGCAATACAAAAGGCAGGAAAGCAGTCTTCTTTGATCCTCAAGGAGGCTGACTAACAACGCTCTACAACCCAGGAAACGCTCAGCAATAGCACTCCTGGGAACCAGTCCTGAAAGGCACACACCCATAACAAAGTCCAGCCTGACAGTAGGGTTTTGTATATCAGAGGACCTTTGAAGCACAGGCGTGGGAAAGAAGTGAGCATTGAGCAGCCAGAAGGAACATAGAAGGGTTTCACCTCTTGGTTTTCTTTGGGGCTCTCTCTCTCTTTCCTGTCCCATCAATTTCCTGCACACCAAAGCACGCTAAGTATGATGCAAAAAAGCAAAGGTTGCTTGTCACAGTGACTTAGAATGGAACCCTTAAATCAGGCTTGCTTTTGTAAAATCCCTTGTGCTCTTTTGCCTTAGGAAAGAGTCACACACTCTTTTTTTGATTTCATTTAGACCTTCAAGACAAGAAGAATTAGCTTGGACCCGGTTGGGCGAGCATTCCTTTCCAAAGCCTTCCAGTTATGAGTTGTAGGCAAATGTTCCAAGGCAGAGGCAAGCTCTGTCCCATTACCTTCCCCAGGAAACATTGGCTGTGGCTGCTGTTGGCTCAAGATCTGCACTCCCTGCCAGCTGCAGGATGGTCACTGGGGGTGAAGGACTCCTGCAGTTACCCAATAGGCTTCCAGGGAAAGCACCTATCTTGTCCCTGAGCCCTGGATTGGGACTAAGAGCACACAAAAAGCCGAAGCAATTGGATTCCTGAGTTCCACCACTTCAAACCGTCAGGCGTCCAAGTCTACTAATTTCAAACGCCTTTGAACCATTCCGGTCCTGCAGTGCTGCCTTTGGCACGTTCTTCAAACCTTGAACCACTGTATTGCTACATTGAAACAATTTGCGCTGCAACGCGTCAGCAGAGCCCGTCTCCTGCTGGAACAAGAGGCTCAATGCTGCAGAAGTCTTCAAACCGCTGCATCTTTTAACACAGTATCTCAAACCGCCAGGATCTTTGCCTCAGACCAACCTGGACCTCGACTGAAATTGCTGGAAGCATCGTTTCACCCGTCGACTTGACCCAGCGGTAATCATTGCATCAAATCGGCACAACCGTAGAGCCTTGTGAACCATTGGAACCACACTGTTCGGATGCCAAATTAAAAAGCAGAGAACTTCACATCAAACCCGACTCGCTGCTATTTCACCAACCTGGATTACCACAATTTGACACATTCGAACCCAGCTCAGCCCACACACACAGTGCTGAGAAACCCAGTTTGATGCTTTTGAACCACCAAGCAAGAATAAGGTACTTTTGAGGGGTCCGAGCACCCCTGGTTCATTTGGTGGACCCTGCTGACTGCTAAGTCACACTTTGTACCTTTTCAAAGACATATAATTTGTAAAGTGTGATTGTAACAATTTCTTACTCTTTAACCCTGCTACAGTACCCAGAGTGCCATCATCTTTTTGTTTTGCATTTGCTGTATTCGTTCGACAGGGGTAGGTTTTTGCTAGTGTTTTTATAGTCAGTTATTTTGAATATTGGTGTTTTTAATTTGGGTATATTTTATAGAACCTTGATTAAACATTCCTTTTTTTGTGTCTTGTACTATTGCTGTTTGGATTGCTACTGTGTCACTTTGACACCCTTATTATGAGTATAGCCTGTCCTCGGGCCACGTTACAACAAAAGGTGAGGGAGGTGCTTTATGATTGGGATCACTGTTGGTTTGTAGTAGTGTGAGAAAGCAGTAGGAGTTCAGCCATTACTCATCCTTGTACGTCTGCAGAGCAGTAGTAATTTCGTCACAGTATGACTTAATTCACTTCATCCCTAATTGCCATAGATAGGCACTAGATATGCAGAACATATTCTGAATTCTTTTATAGGCTGGTCAAGCTGTTACTTTGTGTTACTTGCTTTCCACATTAAAAATAGCTAGGAGTAGATTTGGTACGGAAGGACACATTAGGATACTAGCAGAAAAAGCAAGACTATTATCAGAATGATTCTTTGGTTTGCAGAGAATCGAGGAGACGAGCATTCTCCAAGTACCTCAGGCACAAAGGTCACTCCATTCACTCACTCACTAAAGAAGTCAAAATTATCAGAAGAGAAGCAAGGGCCCCTCAGTAATTCACCTCTGGACAGCGGTAGTTAAACAGTCAAATCTCACTGTGTGGAGAAGGATGGGATGGAGGAAGCAAATGAAAAAACTAGCAAAAGAGAAAATATCTTTCAAATAAAGTTAATGTTGCAACTCATGGAAAATTCAAGCCCCTAACATGGTTTTTTAGAAGGCCAGACTCCTAAACTACTTGTCGGAAGTGGCTCATTGTGGTGCGGCTTGACGATCCTTTGTCGATAGCAGAGCTTCTACCTCTTGTTGCTCGGCGTCAGCAGCAGCTGCCGTGCTCCTGCAGCATTTGGATCCTCTTGGTTCCCGAGCCTGGTGCCCTGGTGCTTCTTGTGGCTCCCTATGGTGAGTCAGTTTCGATCTGGTGGCCCCCAACCCACAGTCTAGAGAAGGGGGAGGAGGTGCAGACATGTGCCTCTCAGAGGGGGCCACAAGGCGGGTGCCCAGTCAGTCTGGTGCTACAACTGGAGGCATGCAAAGTCATTGAGCTAATCAGGCTCCAGCCCCCACTGAAGTGTGAGGTGAGGGTCGGAGCTTCTGGTCATGGTCTTTTAAACAGCCAAGCCATTTGTCCTTGGACCAGCAATGGCCACAAAGCCATGACGGTAGATAAGCAGTGGGGAACAGGCAGGACAACTTCATGCACCGATAAGGCGCCTGCAGCAAGGGATGAAGAAAAGGGGTCTTTAGCACATTCTGACCAGCACAAGAGGCTTCAGCCTTTCATCCCCCATCCGCCAGCGACACCCAGTCAGGGCACCTAGGCATCAAAGGGGAGCCGCCACAGCATACAAATCTAGGAAGTCTCATCAGGAAGGAAAATGGGGGTGTGGGCGCACTGCCATGGTAGATAACATTCTCCTCTGTGCGGTGATGAGCTTCACAGAGCTGAAGCACGTTTATACCACCCTCCTCTCCCGTCTTTTACAGCTCAAAAGAAAATGAACACTGTCAACTTAGAGCAACAGTTAAAGGGCCTCATTACGACCCTGGCGGAAAGTGACTGACCGGACCGCAACAGCGTAAATAGCGTTTCCGCCATTGCACGAAGGAGCAAAGTGCGGCCAATCACGACCCATCGGGCACGAGCATTACGCCATGGCGGAATCCGAAAGGCTGCGATGGCGGAAATGACCCCAAAACGGCCCTTACCGCCGCCGTACGCTGCACCAGGTGCAATACCGCCACCCATCTTAGCGGTCACCGTAATGAGCGGTCACCGTAACGAGCGTGCACCGCAAATTACGGCCACCGTAAATATACGGAAAAGGAAGTAAAAGCATGTGGCCGGAACGGGAAACAGCACGCCGCACAACTATAAAATCCGAATCCCAACACAACCATAAAAAATCCGACCCTGACACACATCCCAACCCGTTAGCAACCCCAGTTAAAAAAATAAATATGGGAAAGGTAGCCAAGAAAGCGTGTGACCGCAAGCGGCAGGTACACTTCTCCCGAGAGGAACTGACCGTGCTCACCGAGACCCTCCAGGAAAATTCCGCCGTCGTCTTCTCCAGTCAAATGACCAGGACGGCCCTTGCCAACAAGAAGGCCATATGGGCCCTGGTGGCACAGCGCGTAAGTGCGGTGGGGACAACACCCCGCACGCCACAGCAATGTCGCAAGCGGTGGGACGACCTGCGGATCCGCGTACGCAGCATACTTTCTGCGAACAGGAACATCGCCACAGCTACCGGGGGGGGTTCAGAGTCGCCCATCAAGTTGACCCCCTGGGAGGAAATCTGCGCCTCCACCATAGGAATGGAGAGCATAGAGGGAGTCGGAGGGATGGAGAAAGGAGTGCCGACATCCGGAGAATCAGGTAGGTTGGCCAAGAGAAACAATGCGAAATCCACAAACCACGAACATGTGCAGTACCATGTGACCCCATAGTGCAATACATACATTGCCCTGACAGCGCCCTCTAAAAGTCAGAATGAACAAACAAATCAATCAAGAAGCCATAAACAACCCCTACATGTGCAGCATGCACCCCCTAACTGCATGCAGCCAAATGAATGCATCCTCAATCCACACGAAAATGAGACCACCTCCAAGGCCCAGTCCCAAATCAGCCTCATGTACCACCCCAATGCATTTGATACGTTGCCATTCCAAATCCGACAGACCCATAACTAACGCTCGCCCCTCTTTACTCCACCACAGGGTCCGATACCAACGACGAGCTGCAGGACACCCCTACCAGCACGCCTGCAAAGAGGGCCAGGACCAACGTCCCAAGAGCCTCCACCTCAGGTGCAAGGATCAAGACACGGCAGCAGCAGGAATCAAGTGGCAGCACACTGGAGGGGACTGCAACAGGCACCCCAGCAGCCAGCAAGTCCACAACCCCAGCACCACAGGTCCCCCCAAAGAACGTATCTGATGGCACTGCCTCTGGTGGTAGCAGCACCATAGGTGACACAGCTGTCATGCCAGCATGCTCCGACACGGAAAACAGTGCTGGCGACGTAGGTACCATCCATGACCTTTCCCAATCCCCCTGCATGTCCCATCCCCTACACCATGACGAAACCACGCAGGGGCACCCTGAAGACGACGACTGGCCAACCCCCACAAGTCCTGTGCCAAGGCAACATGTGTTGAGCAGCCCCCCTGTCACACCACCGCAAATGTCCATGGCCCAGCAGAGGCAACAGTCCCTCGACCTGCTGATCGAGCAACAGCAGGAAGCGTCCACGCTACTCAAGGACCATGCAAATGAATGCGGGGGTTCCAGGGCAGCCATGGAAACATCCACCGAGACACTCAGGGCACAAATAGAGAAAAGTAGTGAGAGCCTCAGGGGAGAAATGGAGAGAAGCACCGAGAGCCTGAGAGCACAAATGGAGAAAAGCACCGAGAGCCTGAGGGGGCAACTGCATGCGACGTCCAAAGACGTTTGTGCTGAACTTGCTGCTGTGCGCCGTGTGCTCTCGGAGCTCTCACAAACCCTCAGAGACATGCATGGACGCGAGCAGGCAGAGACATCATCCGTGGCAAGTTCCGTCCAGGGCAGCCCCCAACGCAGATCTGGCAGGAACCTGCGCTCCACGGGCAGGGGTGCCCCTGATACCCGTAGAGGGGGCTTGCAATAGCGTCTACCCACGGACAGCATGCATATTTGGACACTGGTGTTGGGGGGGGAGGTAGTAGGGTGGAGGGGGTGTGTTGGGCTTCACTGGGTGGCGGGTCCATAGGGTGTATAAATCAAATCACATCAACAATACAGCACCTCATTATCATCCAATGACATGTGTGGACATTGATATTTGCGTACGAGGCCTTCATAGGCGTACAGTCCACAATGTGCCTGTACTACACACACACAGTGCCACAGGTCCCCTTTCCGTGTAATAGGCACCATGCGTGGTTGCTAGAAGCATGCATCTATGATGCTCTGTCGGATTGCACGTACATCCTGTGCCTCATGGACTCCTTGAGGTGCCTCCACATCCCCACCCTCATCATCATCATCATCTTCAGGTGCATGCAGTACAGCGTCAGGGGGCATGGGCACATTCCTACGTATGCACATGTTGTGCAGCATGACACATGCCATGACCATCTTAGAAACCTTCTCATGGCTGTACATGAGTGCCCCGCCAGACCTGCTGAGGCTGCGGAAACGAGCCTTCAGTAGGCCGAATGCCTGTTCAATGACCACACGGGTACGTGAGTGGGCATGGTTGTAGTCCTCCTCATGCTCGTTCTGTGGGTTCCGGATTGGTGTAAGGAGCCATCTCTTCAGTGGATACCCGGCATCACCTGTATGAGACGAATAAAGGGTGTCAGTGGAATGATAGTGCTAAGTAGCCCCCCCCCCCCCTGCAAGGTCATTGACGCATCAAATGGGCCACGATGTCATGCATGGAATGAGACTCACCGAGTAGCCAGGATCTGTGCCCTGCGTGTCGCTCCATGTAGCGTGGTATTCTTGTGTTCCTCAGGACCATAGAATCATGGGTAGATCCTGGAAATCTGGCACAACAATGCGTAAATATCTTGTTGGAGTCACACACCATTTGCACATTGATTGAATGAAATTGTTTCCGGTTGCGGTACTGGACCTCCATGGCATGTGGGACAACCAATTCAACATGGGTGCAGTCGATGGCACCAATGCAACCCGGGATGCCGCCAAGTGCATGGAATCCCACTTTAGCGTTGGTAATCTCCTGGTACGTGCGTGGTAGTGTGATGTGGTCGTCGGCGTGCTTCAGGAGGGCATCGTGCACTTGGAAGAGTGTCCGTGAGAACAGTGGCTGTGAAATGCCATGCAACTGTCCCACTGTGTGCTGGTAGGTGCCTGTGGCCAGGAAGTGGAGTGCAGACACCACCTTCAGTAGGGGTGGGATGGCGGTTGGGCTATCTATCATGCTCACGAGGTCAGCATGTGTCATGTCCACAATGGCGATTATGGTGTCCCGGTCCAAACGGTAGAGGGTGTGGATCTGCTCAGCAGTGAGGTTGAACGGATCGGCTCGGAGGCGTGGGATTGCGGGCCGCCTGCGTGGTGGTAGTGGCAGTGCTTGTGGGCCTTGCTGACCCTGCCTTGCCCTCCTCCTCCTCCTTCTCCTCCGTCTCCTCCGTCTCCCCTGTGCGCCCGGTTGTTGTACCTGTTGTTGTTCGTCGTCTTCTTGTAGTTGTAGCACTTGCAGTGCTATCTGGTGCCCCAGGCCCAACATCGCTAGTCCTGCCGGTAGCATTTTGGAGTGGGAGTGGTTGTGGGAGGGGTTTGGGTCTGCAATATATGTGCTGTCGGCCTGTATGGCCTCCACCTGTGCTGATTGAATGAATCTGTGGCAGATGCAATCCCTTCTGGCCGAGCACGTCCCGCACGTAAGGCTGCATTTGGCCGCATGGCATCTTGGGATTGGAATCATGTATCAAATCCCGATGGCAGTGTGATGTACTTTGACTGATTTTCATGCTATGCTCCCATTGTTACACATGCTATGATTGCAGCCGCTTACATACCTGTGAAGAGTCAGTGGTATGTAGGGCTCGATCGATGGCCGACCCTCATGCAGCACAGTAACGTACTTCACCGACGGGCGTGGCGTGCCATTTGTGATTGCAGCCAGTTAGCATCATGACACACAGCCGCACTACATTGATGTAATTGTGAATGCAAGCGTTCACAGGAGCCTTTTCGACGTAATGTTGCAAGTGAGGAATTCGAAGGCCAGCATTTTGGGTTTTGAAGTAGCGGCGAGGATACGCCCACAGGTCTGGCTGGAAATGTAACGTTCTATTGTAGAATGTCCTTGGGACATGGCCCATAACGAGCAGGCAATGAATGATATGAATTGAATGGGATGCGCAACAGCGTAGTGGACGATAAAGCAGGACGTTCCCAAATCCATCTTGCTTCACAACACTACAGATCCGGCCAGGGGCACAGTGGTTTTGCGGACTGCATTACGCACAGACGCGATGGAAGTTTCACATATTATGTGAGTGAATATTCATGCGTTTTCATTGCGGGATGAGGGAATGATGTGTGGATGCATGGACTGATGATTCCGTTTAGGGTCTGCCATGTACATGGGTTTTTTGATTCACTCCCCTTCCCCTGCGTTATGTGATGCAAGGCTGCCATAGTGGGACATACGTCTATCTGCCCTTGTCGGATCCTCCCTGTCTCGACGCGCCTTCATACACTTGTGTCTAGGCACGTTACTAATCCCATGTCATGGGTTCTATCTTGACGGACGCATGCACAGTAACCGACGTTGACAAAGGTGTATTTAGCTCGATTGGTTTCGTTATGATTCGATACTGATTTAGGGGTGTGTATATTCCTTTGGAGTGGGCTAGCATGCATATGGGTGTGGATTTGGTGTGTTGAATGAAGATTGTAATGCATCATGAGTCCCGTAATGCAATCGGTTAATTTGTGTTTCTTTTGGGTGACAGGTATCTCCTGCCCTATTGCAGATGCCATCTCTACGCCACTCCTCCAGATGGTTTTTACTCTCGACTCCTGCAGCTTCGGGTGAATCAGTGGAGCACCATTTCGATCTTATGGGACGATCGCCAATGGGCCACATGCCCTTACGCTGTACTGGTGGCTAGGTGCAACATTTCGGCCTTTCAGCTCGACTAGTGCCTGCCTCATGGGACGGACCTGCGGTTCTTGCCGCTTCCATGTTGCCTTTTGGAACGTTGATGTAGGCCCTGTGTGCCATGATGGTACAGGGCGTCACACAAGTGGAAGCCGGTCAATTATTGCAGATGCAGCCCTCGGTGATGATGGTTGTTTTGGTGGTATTTTGCAAATTGCTGTGGGGCCTTTGTCATTTGGATGTGCATTTAAATTGTATTCCGATATTTGTCGTGTTGCGTTGTTCTTTGCAGGTGATGTGGCGATTTTCGCTTTGTGGCGGTATGTATTGCGTGATGATCTGCATTGTGTTCCGCCTTCTGAGTTGAGTTGTGTGGTACAGTACTGGCCGCGTTTGCCTACGTAGCACAGTATGGTCACGGATAGGGGCTGCCATTGTGACTGTTTACATGATGTGCTGTTCAGGGGCGGGGGATTGGCTTTTGGCCGACTGGTGCCTGTCAGCCAGGTCGATTGGTGGAATGATGGGTTGTTCGGAATGTGGCTGGTCACAGGTGACTGTGTTTGCGTGCGTTTGTTGGAGGGGGACTGGGGTCATGTCCATTGGAATAGCTTCTGTATTGATGCCATCTGTGCCCTGCAGCTCCCATCGGCCCCTCTTGGGATGAGCCTGGCTGCTCAGTCACTCTGCCGACTTGTGTGGTACATGCTTCTGCTGATGGTTGGTTTGTTTACTGGCATGAGTACAGGGCTGGTGCAATCCCCCTCAGGATGCTGTTTTGGATGTTGCCTTGCGCTGGTGGCAAGCGATGGGGGACTACTGTTGTTTTGTGTCATGTGTTCTTGATTTTCATTTTGATGTATTGTACCTTCACATGCCTGTGCTGCGTCAGTACGGCTATGGTGACATGCCGTACATGGATGCCCACTCACGGGGCGCTTTGAGCCCCTGCATGCTTTTCTACGTTGGCATGCATGGGTGAATTGTGGATTTCACTGGTTGCATGGTGTGAGTACATTGCGCCTGCCAGGAGTTGTGCAATGAGGCCAGGGAGTGGAGTACAGGCACTCAGTGGGCCATTTACGGTTGGTTCGCGTTGCCGTATTTCTCGCCATGGCGGAATGGTACTTTACGACGTGCTTGATGGCGTTCAGTACATGTCCGCTAGGGTCAGAATTCGCGTACCGTTGCGCCATGGCGGTGATTCCGGTTTTGCAAGGCGCGCGTGCGCGTACTTGGTGCAGTTAGCGTTGCCGTTCACTGCGGTGTCGCTAATGGCATCGTACTTTACGGTGACGGGTCATGATCGCAACGAGCGGTGTTCGATGGCGGTATTGCATTTCCGCCATCATTTTTCCATTTCCGCAAGGGTCGTAATGAGGCCCAAAGAGTTTTGCGCAAAAGTAATATAACGACAATACTCCTCACTGAGTTAGGTGTGGGGCTAAGATATGTAAGAGTGTCAATGAGAAGGGTAAAGGAAATAGTGAAGTGGCAAAACAAATGGCCTGCAAACCTAGCCAACACAGTGGGAAGTCCAAGAACAGCAAAAAGCCACACATATGGAAAATTAAATTGTAGTGCAGACAGGCGGGTGCCAGTCAGAAGCACCTGAGTCTTGAGTGATGATCTTCTTCAATAGGTTTGGGGATATGTTATGACATGTGGAGAACCCGGGGTCCGATCCCTTCAAGTGCTTTGTGGAAACCTTGGTCATGTAAAGCATATCATTGTTAGCACCTGCATTCAAATGAATACATGTTTAGGAAATTGAAATTGTGATGTGGGGTTAGTACTTGCATGACAGGGGAGTGATTGAAAGGGTAGAGAGAGGACAGGAGACCGCTCGTTCTCACAGCAGTCCTTAAGTGGGTGTTTTCAGACTTAAAGGAGAGAGTTAACTGCTTGTAATATTGAAGCTGCACTAGATTAGTCTCATTAGAATGTGTAAAGAAGTTAGATGCCCCCCACACAAATACGTTTGCCCCTCCCTCACAGCCCCAGAAGGTAGCACCTCCAGAAATATTTGACGGGTTAGCCTGCGCCTACATTTTAGCCTAGGTGCACCCCTGTATGTGCACACTTGTATTTTGTTGCAGTTTGGGTCTTTCCCCTCTTGCCTCAAGCCCTCTCTTGTGCGCCCCCTCCTGAAAAAACGTCTTTATCGCTCCCTTCCTTGGGAAACTTTTGGAGAAGCTGGTCTTCCTCCAACTGACCCAGCACACAGGCTTGTCTGCTGCCTACACGACCATCAATCTGGATTCCCGAGCATCCAGAGGCATGGAAACTGCTCACCTGAACACCTGTGAAGAACTGCTCGCATCTCTAGACACTAAATCTCCAGCACTTCTCTTTCTCCTTGATCTCTCCTCTGCCTTTGACATGGTCAACCACTCCTCCATTCTCATAAAACGGCTCCACGATACTCTTGGTATCACTTGGTATCTCAGAACGGGTTTACCTCCTTCCTCACTGACTGTCCCTCCCAGGTTGTCCTGGGCTCTTTCTCCTCTCCCACAGCTATCTCCAGCTGGGCATTCCCAAGGGCTCCACAATTGGGAGGCTAGAACCAGGAAACTGGTTACGAAGGAACCATATTTTTATGTTGCAGGAAAGTTGGCTGATTTCAGAGGTGGTTGTGGACGGGTATCAGATTTTCAGAATTTGGTATCTAAAGGTCCTACGGGCCGCGCTACACAGTGCTTCCGTCTGGAACGCCATGGCAACACCCCGCAAGGTAAAGGAGAAGCATTCAGGTTCGCCATCAATAGTTAACGCCCACAAAGCGTTTAATTTACCTCGACGGATCCCTGGGGTCAGTTTTCATCGTCCTCGTCCACTCGAACACCGCAGCAGCCTGGGAAGAGAAGAAGAAAATAACACAGGTTAGCTTCAAAAGACATTACAAAACGCTGCGCTCCGTGCTTTTCCTTACCTTAAAACGTGCCTCTTCATCCAGCACGACAGCATCAAACCTTCTCATCTGAAAAGACGAGGAAGACATTAAAGGGATTCCACCATAAAACAGAACTAAGACTTACCATTAACCAACCTACCTGCTTACCAGCAGAGTCGGGTGCACAGCAGGCCTGGACTCGGAGAAAGGCGCAACTGCACCAGTGAAGCAACTCGGGCAGATCGCCAACAAACGCCAAGCACCCCTGCACCAGATGCAGAACGGAAAGCTCACCCTACAAACAATGAAGGTGAGACGTGCTCAGTGGCAGAGGGGTCGGTCAGAGGTAGGTGGGAGAGTCACCCGCTAGAAACAGTTATCACGGGCCGCCCATATGGCGGCCTTGTAATCGGTGTCCCAAATATGATAGCTTCAACAAGTGTTGTTCTCCCTCTGCAGGAGAAAAAATGGTCTTGCTGTGGAAATTCACACTGGGAAAGCAAGTAGTGCTCGTAGAATGCTTTTGTTAAATGTATACAATCCACCTGGTGGCAGATTTACAGATGACATTTTTGAAAGCATTGTTCACATCTTTACTAATTGGTATTTAAATGAGAACAATTCAATTTTACTCCAGGACGACTTAAATGCGCATTGCTATGATGCAACAATTGTGGAGGAAACTAGATGGATCATTGCTAAAAGTGAAGTAAATCAAGTTAGGTACAATCAGCAGGGTAAATTGTGGACCATATTTATGAACACATGTGAATTGTTTGTGCTAAATGGGTGGACTCAGAGTAATGTGCCAGGTAGGTCCACCTGTTGCTGTGGAGATAAACAGGCTATACTTCATTACATTTTCTGCAGCAGATCCCTAGTAAATCGGATCAGAAAATTAGATTGCATTGATAGCAGTGCAAGTGATCATAGTGCTTTAATTCTGCAGATTGCATGGGATGGAGATAAGGTTGTGGAGGTTAATCATGCGCGGGGGATGGTTAACCGTAGTGGAAATATGATTAGTTGGTCTGTGAGAAACTTTGAAAAAATTAGTATACAATTTGAGAAAAGCAGTATGGCCTCTATCACAGACTTTAATAATATGACTGCAAATGACATTGAAGATTGGATCTCTCTATTATCAACAAGGTTTGCATCAGTAGGGAGTACTTGTATTATAAAATTAGATAAGAAACATTTTAAAATTGTTGACGTAGCACTATTTAAAAACGACGACTAAGAAGGGAGATCAGATTGGTTAAAGAATCGGGTATTAGTCATGAAGAAAGTACAATCATTATTAAAATCATCGAAAACAGGTATCAAAATTGGGTTAAGCACCATAATGACTCTATCAAGAATGCCAGATGGCAAACAATGATTCAGGTATTTTCAGGGAGAGATACTAGGTGCATTTGGGAATCCCCTGCTTCATTTAGAAGAAATCTGCCCAAACGTACTGCAAATCCAATCCCAGGAGATACCTGAAGAAAACATATCACTGAACCTACTAAATTACGACCAAATAAAATGATTTGGGTGATCATTATACAGGCAGGCCATTTGGATTGGATAGTTTCGACATTGGGCTAGGCATAAGGAATTATAAACGATCTAGAGCTCCAGAGCTAAACGTTCTCGCAAATGTCATGCTGAAGGAGCAAGCTATGAACTTGAGGGCATCCCTAACTCGGCTGGGGCTGGGGTAGTATGAACCAAATACAAAGAAAAATGCCCCGCTAGGAAATATTTAAATTATTGGAAATTAATTAATTACACTATTCAAATGTGGTTCAGGCAGGGACCACTGGTTCTCACTGGCCTATTGGTTGTCTCCCTTCAGACTAGCTAGTCAGCAAGGGTTGGGATATTAACACATGAGTGGCAAACCTAGAATTAATTATGTTTTCCTTACTTACAAAACACTCCCAGTCCCCCCCCTTTTTTTTCTCTATGTGTAAAAAGAACAAATCATGTTCACCGATATATGTTGTAAGCTCTATTGGAGGTATGCATTATTTTAATTTTTGCTTAAATGCCTGATGTATATATGTTTATCTATTTTCTGAAAAGATTATAAAGTGCCTTTATTTTTGTAAAATAAAATACAATACCTGGAAATTACAGGATTCAAAAAAACAATGAAGGGTGATCTTTTGAATATTTAAGAAAAAGTTTGGAGTCAGTTGTCCCTTAACTCACTAGGGCAATACTAATCTGAGTGGCATTACGTTTCCCTGCCTCCCCCACATTTGAATAGTGTAATTAATTAATTTCCGATGATTTAAATATTTCCTGGTGGTGCATTTTTCTTTGTATTTTGGGCTGCAGCAGCATCCTAAAAATTGTTCTAATATTTTGTCGGTGTCATTCGAGACGGTATGTGCAGAAGGCTCTATCCCTTTGTCGTGGAGATGCGCAATAACCATACCTGTATATGAAAAAGGCATTAGGTCTTCACCTTTGAATTATCGACTATTATCCATGCTAGACGTAACTGGACAAATATTCAAGGCTTTAGTTCTGTGTGAACTGCAGAAGTGGGTTGACCTTAAGGACATTTTGGGAACTTTCCAAACAGGCTTCAGAAATGGTTCTGCAACCACCAACAATATCTTACTCTGTTAAGTAAGACTAGATTAAGGGACAGCCCTCCTTTGTACGTGTTATACATCGACCTGAAGGCAGCTTTTGACAATATTGACCACTCTAAATTGTGGTCCAATTTAATAAATGATGGTATTCCTGTGTGGGTGTTGCATATTTTAATGGCGTTGCACGATTCTACACAGGTACAGGTGAAGTTGGATGGTGGGGAGGTCTGTACCAGCCCTGTGAGGACTAACAGAGGGGGTCAAGCAGGGAGGGGTGCTGCCCCCTGTTATTCAATCTCTATATATCCGAATTGCCAAGTCGTCTGAGAACCATTAATAGCTGTCCTCCTAAATATGGTGAAACATCTATAGCTATCATACGCAGACGACATTGTAATGTTTGATCATAACTATGTCGGGCTGCGTAGATCTGCCTTAGAAGTGTGCCATTATGTGAAAGTTATCAATTTGGTTCTGAATGTAGACAATACCACATGCATGTGTTTCGGTAGTAGGTGTTGTAGGGAAACCCCTATCCATCTAGAGGTGGAGGCGGCGGAGAATGTACAGGAATACAAATACTTGGGGCTAGAGGTTGGGCTCGATGGAAAACACTCCCTGCTAATTTCTGAAAAAAGCCATAATGCTGTTGTGCTAATGACTTTGATGCAAAAGTTCAGAATGGATACAGCGGGGTATAGTTTACAAGGAATCATTATGCTGTACGAGCAGTGTTTTTGACCGGCCATAACTTATGGACTAAAGGCCCTAGGTATGAATGATTACCGGTGGCTAAAAAGGGTGGGCGGAAAGTTTTGGCAGGTAATTTTGAATTTGACACAGGCTTTCCCTATAGAACGTATAAGGCAGTAACTGGGTCTAAGGAGTCTGTTCCATAGGAGAGAGACAGCTGAGGAAAGCGATCAACCTCCTGCCCTCTGTTTAGCGAAATGCTTTACACACAAGGAGTTAGTGCCGGAGGAAGGTAGCAGTCTGGAAGGAGGGTATTTGGTAAGAGAGAGTTGCAGATAGTGTGATCCCCAGCCCCAGACAGCCTTGTGGATGATGCAGAGGGATTTTAATTTAATCCGTGCAGCAACTGGGAGCCAGTGAAGATTTTTTAGGGCAGGAGAGATGCGGTCCCTGGGCTTAAGGCCAAGGATAAGTCTTGCTGCCCTATTCTGGATTAGCTGAAGGGGTCACAGAGTGGAGGAAGGTAGATTAAGGAGGAGGCTTTGCAATAATTAAGCCTAGAGAGAACCAGGGCTCGGGTAACATTTAGCTTCTGGGGGAAAGTGAGAAAAGGGAGAATTCCTTTGAGAAGGAAGAGTTGAAAGTGGGACTTCTTTGCAATGTCCTGAGTGTAAAGGAGGAAGCAGAGGGAGGAGTTGAAGATTACTCAGAGGTTTCTGGCTTCAGAAGAAGGAACAGGGGGAGGGCCCATGGTAGAAGGCCAGAGACAAGGGAAGAAGGAGGGAGCAGGGGTCCTAATGGGAAGGATCACAGTTTTGCTGGTATTTAGGCAGAGATCATTGTAAGTGCAGCAGGCTGCATGGCAGATAGGCAGTCAATGATGAAGGGAGGTGCAAGAGGATAAGCAAGACGTTTGAAAAGAATTGAGTGTTGTCTGCATAACATTGGAAGTTGGGGGAGAAAGAGGAGATGAGGAATTCCAGCTGTGCAAGGTAGATGTTAAAGAGCCAAGAGGAGAGGATAGAACCCTGGGGGGCACCACAGGTGGAGAAAAAAGTAGGAGAGGAGAAGATGCCAAGGATGACTTGGGAGGAGCGGTCAGTTAGGAAAGAGGTCAGCCAGTCCAGTGCCCGTTCCGAGATACCAAGAGTATTGTGGAGCCTTTGTATGAGGATGTAATGGTTGACCATGTCAAAGGTAGAGGGGAGATTGAGTAGGATGAGGACAACTGAGGAGTTGGAATCCAGAGATGCAAGCAGTTCTTCACGAGTGTTCAGAAGAGCAGTTTCCGTGCCTCTGGATGCACAGAATCCAGATTGATGGTTGTGGAGACCACCAACAAGTTCAGTGTGCAAGTTGAGTTGGGGTAAGGCCAGCTTCTCCAGCAGTTTCCCCAGGAAGGGGGTGATTGAAATAGGGCGGTAGTTGGCTGGACAACTAGGGTCTGCTGAAGGCTTTTTCAGGAGGGGGCGCACAAGGGAGTGCTTGAGGGGGGGATCCAGTGGTAAAAGAGTTGTTGCAGAGATCAGCGAGTGCGTGGGCAACAGAGTCGATGTTATCCTTGTTTGTCCTAAGAAAGAAGGGAGTGTTATTAATTAAAGCTCCTAAAGAACCTAAATGTCCCCTAGTAAGTTGTATGGGGAAGTCATTGCTGAATTGTGCACCTACAAATAGAATAACTGCATAGGCCAAAGAAGCATTCCACTTGTTTGCACAGATTGATTGGGCCCCAGATTGGTCATTAGATTTTATTAGGTTGAAAGCTGACTTCTGCCGTAAACTTGATTTGTGGGACTGGAGACAGAATTATTCACATATTGAGACTCTCAAGAGATACCCAGATCATGGACATATGAGACATCTCTTTATGAAACCCCAACGTTATTTGATTATAAAACCCTCAGTTGCAGTAAGAAGGTTTATATTATTATTGCAGCCAGAACAACTCCCTACCCTTACTACTACTTACTGCATGTGCTAACTTCCTGAAAAATATGAAGTACCTTCTATATGACCAGATTGTATAGATTCATATACAGATATGAATCGATTTGTAGTGATGAATTTTGGCCTTATTTCCTCAACATAATATTTCCTTGAGTATAGCTTTGTTTGAGATCTGGAAAGAAATAGAAATAAAATTTAAATTTGTACCAGAAGAATTTCGAAGGTGTGAAAGAACTCAAGTGTTAGCTGGAGGTTGTTCATACTATTTTTTTTAATTTGACTAGCGATTTATTTTTATGAATTATACTTGTATATACAGTATTTCATAACACATGTGTAATTTATTTTATGTTTGTAATGTAAGAATTGCAGTTTTAACTTTATGTGAGAAGTTCTTCAGAACAAAACACATTATAATAGAAAAAAAATAGATGACCGGAATGGATCCCAAGTCCCAAAGTCCATCAAATCCCAGGTCCTAGAGTCATCAAATCACCCACAATTACACAGAAACTAGGTGGCTTAAAAATCCCACAGAAGCAAACAAAACGAACTGGAAATCTCTGAATAAGCCTATAAATTGGCTATTTATGAATCTAAAATTAATTTCTTCAAGAAACAGATTGAGGAGGCTAATAAAAACCCTAAAAAACTGTTTGATATTTTTAGACTGCTAGAAAAACCAAAAGCCCTAGGCACACCCTGCACCCCAACTAATCAGGACTGCACTAAGATAGAGTTAGCTTTTGAAGCAAACGTGCCAAAAGCATGAGCAAAGATCCTAAGCGATCTGACTAAAAACAAATCCAATTTGCCTCTCACTTCCAAAGCTGGGACCAGTGAAGGGCTACTGAAATTCGACTGCGCTCTTATCACCATTCCAGATATGATCAACACCCTGACCTCACTGCACCCCTCTTCATGTCCAGAAAATATAATTCCATCTAATCTTGGACCATAAACAAATCTTCACCCCCTTCCAAGTCAGGTTCATTAATTCGTCATTCTAAAACAACCTGGTCTCAGAGACCAACAAATCATCCACAATTACACCTCTGGTCAAGAAGCCAGGAGCAGACCTGAGGGACACAAATAACTTGAGACCAATAATGTACTGCAACCTTTTGTTGAAAGTACTGGACAAAACAGCAGCTGCCTAGCTTCAAACATTTGTAGAAGCACATGATATCTTACATCCCAGACAATCTGGCTTTAGGACATCACACAGTACGGAAACAGCCCTTCTAGATCTACAAACCCACATGTTGGGCATCATTTACAAGGGTAACACAGGGCTACTTGTCTTACTGGATCTAACGGCAGCAATCAATCTTTTAGATTGTGAACACTGCCTTCTTACTTTAAGAGATGTTGGGCTATGCAGCCCGGATGCTATCAACTCAGTGCAGTCTTTTCTGTCACTCCGTAAATCAAGAGTCTGCTGGGGAGATGCTGCATTTCTGCCATCACCTATTGTCTGCAGTGTCCCGCAGGAGGCCTGTATGTCCCCTCTACTCTTTAATCTTTACATCAGGCGCTTGTGTGATCTCATAGAAGAGTTGGAGGCGTTTTTCACCAACTATGCTGATTAAACTCAGCTGGCCCTTGAACTCTTTTGAGACTACTAGCTTAACACAATTAATCTGGAGCATATCTACACTTGAATCGAATCTTGGATGAATCACAATTGGATGTGTTTGAACGGGGAAAAATACAGAGTCACTGATTTTCGGCTCATCTCAGGCCAGGTCTGAACTTGAACATAGATATAAGTATTTCTCGATCCATGAATGCAGTATTCCAGTTTCCATGAAGGTTAAACCTCTAGGCATCCATCTCGAGCCCTCACTTAACCCTGAAGTCCAGGTCAAACAGACTGTAAAAAACATTTCATACTACCTCCGTCTGCTGAAGAATCTCTGTCCCTTCCTCTCTGAGGCCAGCTGTGTTTCTATTGCACGAACAATAATACTCTCCAGACTTAGCTATGTTAACGCTCTACTGATAGGCGCAAATAAATAGAGCCTGCAAAGGCTATAAATAACACAAAATGATGCTCTGCGCATTGTTAAAGGAAAGACTAGACGAGAACATATTACCAGTAGTCGAGAAGATCTACACTAGCTTCCGGTCCAAGCATGTGTCCAATTCAAGGCAGCAGTGCTTGTTCATAGATGCCTTTACAGTATTGTACAAGCTTACCTTAAAAACATGACCAACAAGAATGCTCCGTTCATCGACACTAGCGCTGGTCAACAATCCAAGCTTTAAGCGGACGAATAGCTAGACTTTGGAATTCCCTACCCCCTGACCTAAGACAACTAGAGGACTGCAAAAGATTCTGCCGACAGTTAAAAACCTTGCTCTTTCAATAATACTCCTCTGTCTAGACTGAGCTTCAGCTGTATTCCTCTCCTGTACTTTGGTGTTTGTGTTCATGACACCCCAATGCCTGCAGGCTTTCAGCGCCTTATAAATAAATACAATATGTGAAACGTAAATGAATAGTGAAATAGTCCATATCAGAATGATGTATGCTCTTTTATTGTTTGGAGCTTAGAGTGAAACAGTCAAATCCTGGGGTAGTTAGAGATCACAACACAACAAAGCATGGTCAAGAGAACCAAGCAAAAGATCAAAGTTATCCCTGCCTTTACTAGTGTGTTAGTGTGAGCATCTGTAGTCTCAAAATGAGGAATCTCCCAAACCTGCCATGCTCTGTCTGAAAGGGGAAATGTAAGCCTACCTCTGTCATATGATTTGAGCCTGTCATTTATGTGCAGTACCTTTCAAGATGCATTTTCGTTCCCACTGTTCTCATACTCTTCCTGTACTTGGATGCAGATTTGATTCTGAGATGTCTTTGTTCTATGTAGGCTGCTATCCTGAGTGTTCTGAAAAAAGTCCCTACTTTGATGAGAGTAACATGAAGTGTGTTGCCGAATGCGGCTGTTATGAAACGGATGGAACCAACTATAAAGTGGGGCAGAGAGTCGAAGCCTGCAATTTCTGCCAAGAATGGTAAGACATGCATAAAAACTGTCTACTTATTTCTGTGATTGGGGCCTTTGTGCTTACTGTTCCGGTCAAGTGCGCCACATTGAAAATGCCATGCCCCAGCCCAGGACAATGTAATCTATTTGGGAGCATATATTAAACTGAAGTTTACAAGGATTAGCAGAAAAGGTCAACTGCATTGTTCTAATCTTTGCCGAAGGCACTATAGCTTACTCCTCTGGCGTTAGACGTACTGTGTTTTCCTAATAATGTAAGGAATCCCAACAAAGTTGCCTCTATGTCATTGGAAAGCTTGAAAGCTTTAAAGAGCTTAGTGAATATGGATTTCACCATAGTACTGGATGACAAAAGACTCATGTTTGGTTGGCACAGTCAATATCCGCTGCATTTCAGGTGCAATCCTGGATGAGTTACTTTCTCTCCTTCATGATTCACAGATCTGTAACTGAATGAGGCATAATCACAATTTGCCTTTTACAGCTCAAGTGCATGGCAAATGTCATTGAAGCAATGTTTAATAAATACAGCCCTCTTCACCTGAAATATTTCCTTTACGATCCCCTTAAGGTAAGTCATTCAACAAACCTGCAGCATTTATTTATTTATTTATTTATTTGCATTTGTTAAGCGCACATACAGCCCATAGGGCATCGTGGCGCTTGTTACAGAGATGACTTGTTATACATACAAAGAAGTCATTACTTAGTTACAAGAGAGTAGTAAGGAGAAGATAGGAAAGGAAGAGTGGATGATGTTGTACGACGAGCTAGTTGAACAAGGTGGTTTTCAGTTTTTTTCGGAAGGCAAAGAGAGATGTTTCTGCTCTGAGTGTGCTAGGAAGTGCGTTCCATAGCTTCGGTGCAATGTAAGGGAAGCTTATTCCACCTGCTCTGGCTCGTTTGATGCGTGGGACCCTAAGCTGGTTGGTGTGGCATTGTCTGGTTGGTCTAGTGGAGTGCGATCTGACTAGCGTGTCAGACAGGTAGGAAGGTGCAGATAGATTAATACATTTATGTGCAGTGGTAAGTATTTTGAATGTGATGCGCTCTTTGACAGGTAGCCAGTGTGCTGCCTTTCTGGCTTGCGCGATGTGGTCCCGTTTAGGTATATTGAGGGCTGCTCTTAGTGCATTATTTTGTGTTGTTTGGAGTTTATTGAGATTAGTGATGGAAGTACCAGCCAGTAGTGCATTACAATAATCTATCTTGGCTCCTATGGTGGCTCTTGCAATAGATAAGCAATTATCTTTGGTTAGGAATGGTTTAATGGCATTAATGAGCTTAGTGCTCAGAGCGGAGGCAGAGACAATGGAGTTGACTTGCTTGTCCATGGATAGTGATGCGTCAATGTGGACTCCTAGTGTTTTTACAGAAGGTAGAACTGGGATGACACAATTGTCTATGCAGAAGTTTGTGTAGAGAGGGTCGAGATTCTTGAGAGTGGATTTTTGGCCAAGGATGAGAATTTCGGTCTTGTCACCGTTAAGACATAGGCCATTCGTGGCCATCCATGCTTGGATGGTGGCGTATATATTCTGGAGGGTGGTTGCGTCCTGGAGGTAGTGTCCTGTGAGCGGGAGGAGTACTTGGGTATCGTCAGCGTAGTTGGTGTATGTGATCCCAAGTGCGTCCAATTTGTCAAAGAGAGGTTTGGTGAAAAGATTATAGAGAGTGGGAGCTGTACATGAACCCTGAGGGACTCCATACCTGATGGTGGTAGGCTCTGCGTTGGCTATATTGGAGAACACTTTCATCACTCTGCCTTTGAGGAAAGAGGTAATCCAATTTGTGGCTTGTTTGGAGAAATGAGCGGCCTGAGTTAGGTGGTTCGTGAGAATGGCATGATCGACTAAATCAAAAGCCGCTGAAAGGTCTAGGAGGAGCAGGAGGGCCGGCTTACCTTTATCTAGGATTAGGGTGATTTGATTCTTCAGATCTAGTAACGCAGTTTCAGTTCCATGACCTTTACGGAATCCGGACTGCCTTTTGCCTAGGACAGAGTTGTTTTCCAGGTAGGCCTGTATCTGCATATGTGCAGCTTTATCTAGGATTTTTAAGAGAAATGGAACCGTTGTAATGGGCCGGTAATTGTTAGGATTAGCATTTGCCCCACAGCCATTAGGGCTCAGGGAAATATTATATTTCTGTGTAGGCAGTTGCAATCTACAGGAACCATGAGCACTTGGTGTTAACAAATTCACTACAGCAGTCAGGAATCCACCACGATAAGACACCGTCTCTGGTCTAGTGTCCATCCAGGACATCCTGCTCAACATAGCAGACAGTAGTCCCCAAACCATTCTTATTCTTCTGGAGCTGTCAGGTGCCCTTGACATCATGGACACAAGGCCTGCCTCCAATGTCTTTAGACAGCTGCCCTGGATCTAAACCTTCACCTCAAGCAGTGTGTGAAATTAGGAACATTTATGTCCCTGTGCCGACTATACCATGAAGCATACCCTACAGCTCATTCCACTCCTACTCGCTTCTACATTTATGTAAGAACCCTTTTCCCCATAGATTTAGCAAATGACCACCAACTGGATTGCTACTCGTGTGCTGAAGACATGCACTACTGCCTATAAGTAATAGGAACTAAACACTATGTTAATGCTGTCATTAGGGGCATGTAGTCAATGAATAGTCTGAAGCTCACTGGTGCCAAACAGAGATCTTATTCATGGGCTGAAAACACCTGTGGAAGAAAGTTGACACTCTCAGCAAAGTCCCCACATTCTTCGAGGACACTGACCCAATCAAAAACAAGGTCAGGAACATTGAACAGTCCTAGTTGGGTCTGTCAAATCTAAATGCCCTACACTAACAACAACCTAATGCCTGCCCTATCTCTTGTACACAACGTGTGTAAAGGAGAATATGTATGCAAAGGAAAATCAGTGTTAGAATATAAAGAATAAATGTGGCTGAGTCAGCTCTCCTCCCCACGTTAAACAACACAGAGTAAGGCGGTCCCCGTAGACAGGATGACACACTCTGGTTCGGGTTCTCAAAAAAAAAGCAGTTCAAAACATGGATCAAGGCCCGCCTGGCCTTCCACGTTAAAGTCTCTCTTTCCAGCTTTCAAAACACAGTTAAACAAAAAGTTCACGCCGTTCTCCCTCAGCCAGGCTCGGACCTTTCAGAGCAAAAAGTTCACCTAGGTCTCCCTCAGTCGGGTTCGGACCTTTCAAACACAACACTTGCAGGGATTACCTTCCCCAAGCTTAATTCACATCCTTTAGTAGTTCCCTTCCCCTAACTTATCACACTTCCGGTCTCCCTCAGTCGGGCTCAGACCTTTTCCTGATGTCGAAGACCTTTGAATGTGCGTTGCTTTTACTATGGACCTCCCCTAGGACCACTTTGAATTTCCCTTCAGCTTACACTCTTGTGTTATTTGCCCCAGTGTCTCATGTTCTGGGTTATTCGATGTCATACGCACAAAAGGTCAACATTCTACGCCTCCCTTTTTTCCGGGGTTAATTTTGATCACTTTGCTTTTTATAGTTAATTCACTTTATCACTTCATAACAAAAACATTTCACTTTTCACTGAGACTTTCAAGTGTGCGACTTCCTTTCGCCGGTCCACTCCGCTACTCAGTGTCGCTGGTTTCACAGTTATCAGTAATTCAAAGTTCATCACAGATCTGCCTTCCTTCGCATCTCATCCACACGCGTGCAGCCTTCAATTGTGCAATATACTGTTGTAACTTCAATCTTTCCTTAACACACACTGGTCTTTCATGTTGTTTGCCAAATTACTGACTGTTTGCTTGTCTCTGCAGTTTTTAATTCACAAGTCAAGGTTAATACCACAGGCTTGGCCTCGCCTCCCCAACTCTGCCGTTCACCCAGGCGGGTCGCTGATGTCCTTGAAACACAATGCAGTTGTCTTTTCTGAGATTTGGCCTTCTCCACGTGTTTTTCACAGCCTTTTGGAGGAAACAACCTTCTGCAGGGAACTCCTGGGGTTCTCTACCCTTTGCTCTCATCCCTCAGCCCGTCGCTCTGCTCCAGAAGGTTCGCCTTCACCCCAGAAGTTCTGCTCTTGCTCGTGTTCTTCCTTGCTCAGAGTGTGTCTCTATGGTCCGCCTTTTATCTGTGTGAGGAGAGCTAATTGGTATCAAATGTAAGCACTTACAGTCAAGTGCCTGACTTTGCCTGACCCAATTAGCAGGACATGTCCAATGATATATGTAAGGGTTAGCCTCTTTACTCTCAGTCGCCCTTTTCCTCTGCCCAGTCTTTGTATAGAAAGGGGGAGTTGGAACATTGGAGAATCCTATAAAATAGGATGGGTCATGTGTACGGGAAAGGGGGAATACCGCCTCTCACTATCGGTTGCCTCACCCCATTCCCCAAAGACCCCTCGCCCAGGTAATCCTCCCGCACTGGTCCACCCCCAGGATCTGGATCCAAAGGCGATGGCCATTCCCTGGCCACCTGAAAGAGAGATCCCCGGGAGCTAATAGGTGAGACACCCTTTGGTTTCTCACACTCTCAAGTGGGCTAAAATGGCTGAAACCAATCCTGACGCACATACCACTTAACTACCATCCTATACTATTGTGGCACTAATCAACTCTAAACTCTGAACTCTAGACTCAACTATGACAGCACATTTTATGTCAGCCTCTCTGCATTCCAACTACAGAAGCTAATGAAGGTACAAAATGTAGCAAACTTCCTGATCATTTCACTTACAAGTCGTAACCTGTAGCCTCCCACTGATTGGCTCCCAGTTCACTCCAGAGTGTCCTTCAAAATAATCTGTCTGATCTACAAATGCCTTGCACGCATGGCGCCTAAGTACCTTCAAAAAATAAGATCCAGTACTATCGCCTCATGAGAGCCTTGGAATCGTACCAAAATGTTGCCAAAATTGTAGTGACATTACCAATACAAAAATCCTGACCCCCATTACACCGCCTAAGGTGAGCAGGGGTTGCAGACTCCCCTTAGTCGGTGTAATGAGGGTCGGGAGTTGCAGAGGTGTCCTCCGCTTTCCGTTAGATGGAGAGCGGGCAACAAAGTTTAAGAAAAAAAAGAACAAACAAAGGACCCTGTGGCTCCAGCTCCGACCCACATAAGTGGGTGGGACTGACACTGCAGTGGATAGAGGGGAGTTGGCGGCACACTTCTGTGTTTGCCACCGAGAAGGTAAGTGCTTTGGGGGTGAGGGGGAGAGCAGGTAGATGGATGCGGGCGACAAGTGATCTATGTGATCACTGCGCCGTGTCGTAATGGAGGTCGACATTTTCATAGTCACCATTACGGGCAGTGCAGTGTTCACATAGATCCGAGAGCCTCCACCTACAAACTACAACTGACAGCCCCATGACCAAATGCAACACCAAAAGTGACTGCTTCTTTGTACTGGACCCCAGGATTTAGAACAACTGCCCCCTAACAATCAAACCTAACCTCCTACAATTCACAGAAGCCTTCAAAATTCACCAGTTGTAAACAATATGACAGTGTCCCCCTTCCCGCCTCATCATGCCAGCTCCACATTCAAGACCCAAACCAAATGTGCAAATTAATTTGCACAGTATGCTAATCGTGCCTGACATAAATGATATAGGCTCTGCAAGAATCAGTTATTGTATTTCTGCTAATTGATGTATGAAGCATCTCATGATGAAGGACAACCTGCTGCTCTACCATCACCTAGAAGCAGTTCAATTTGTATATTTAATCTGAACAAACAAATAAACATAAACTTTAAAATAAATAATTTTGTAGTGAGAAGGGCAGGTCTGAAATCACCTGGTACATAAATATTTCATTTTCCAATATTACTTTGCAGCTTAACTCCAAGGTAAGGAGCGCTGCAAACATCAATAACATCCGCATTCCTACTAAAATATATCTACTTCCAAGGGTTTTACAAAGCTCTGATAGGTGTGGTAGATTATTGTGTCCTATGTGTCTCTTTGTCAAAGTCACACGACTTTGTGCTTGCAGTCACCTTGTGCTTAGCAATATTCGTTTTTGTTTCAAGCTTGTGAAATGCAGTACATGATCATTGAGCATGGTAGCATACAACACTGTTTGTATGCCCCAGTTCCAATCCATCAACTCGCGCTGATGTCATTAATGTTTTGGAGTGGAAGTGCACATGCCCTTTTAAGAGTGTGGGTACAAAAATTAGTAAGGCCTTGCACATGTTGGGTCAGTGTAAACAGGCAAATAAAAAAGCAGCCTGTGTTGAGTGATTTACTTTACTCACTTTCAGGATTAGATACACATTCCACAGGAACAGCCATGGCCTCATTATGAGGGTGGCGGTAACCCGCTGGTGCCACCAGCGGGTTGCCGCTAAGCCATAACACTGTTTCCGCCGCCCCCATAGAACTCCACAGGAATGGGGACTCAGAAGCACTGGCACCATTGCTAACGGTGCTTCCGTGACAACTCTGCTTAACAGGGCTGCTGCGCTCGGCAGGTCAGACCTGCCGGGTGCAGAGGTTACAGAAAGCAGAGTTGTAGTCTGATGGCCCCAAAGGGTGCCGGTATGTTGCTACCAGCAACCTTATTTCCAGACTAGAAGACCTTTTAATGAGGGCCTGTTCAGAGTGTAGGCTCAACTTCTTGGGGTAGATCCCTGGGAGATAGGATATGAATGTCAGAATGTAGATAGGAGTGCATAGGCATTTGTGGCAAAGAAGAAGGTAGAGGTCCTGAAAAGCTGAAGTTGGTATGAGGCCCATGATAGGTCTGTGACTAGAGCCTCCCTTTTGTGGAGTGGGCAGGTTGCCTCCCCTCTTGCTGGTTCTGGATGGAGTCCCCAATTTTGCTCCCCTCCATTGCTAAAGGCATGGGTCTAAGTCTGGTGATGTCTCCCTAGAGGGATGGTATGGAACTAGCTCTGCCAAGCCACTAGAGTGCTAAAGTCTATTCCTTCCTAGGAGGACTTGACAGTGGTATGGCTGAGTTCTGAAAGTAGTTCCCCAGTGTTTTCCCCTGACCAGTCTGCTACTGATCCTCCCCATGGGATTCTGAGGCAACTCTGTCTTTTGTTTTGTTCCCTACAGTGCCCAGTTGCTGAAGATCTTCAACAACATCCGAATGTGGTAGTGTTCCCATCTTCCTATCTCTTTTGTGAAGACCAATCCGCCCAAACACACACAAATGGGATCAGGGTGTGTCAGAGCCAGCAGTTTAGTTTTATTCCTCCCATAGAGATCTGTATTGCAGCTGGGGTTTTCCTTCTGTTATTAAGGATACCTCAGTTTGCTTAAGGAAGTGGTTGTGAATGCTGAAACACCTATATTACCACTGTGTGTGTCCTGGGTAGACCAGAGCTCCCACAGAGATATCCAAGTAGACTATATCAAATGCATTTGGTTTATGTTATGCTATTAGGCATATGTACTGTGCACCTCACCAGCACAGTGATATGACTGCGCCTAAATCTTGTCTGAGAATATAGCATATTGTGACCCTGCATGGGTGTAACTAGACTTGGGCCCTCATTAGGACTCCGGCGCTAAACCATGGTGCTATTAGCACCATGGTCCATGCCGGAGTCCGCCATGGAGAAAGGGGGAATTACCACCCCATTCCAAGGTTGGCGGGGCGGTAATTCCCCCTTTCTCCATGGCCCTTCCCCATTCCCATTTTTGCCCCATAGGGCTCAATGGGAATGGGAAAGGCGGCCATTACGGTACAGCAAATTACGGTACCGTATTTGCCATCAAGGTCCCTTGGCGGGTCCCTACTTTAACGGCTGGTCCAGACCAGCCTTTAGGGTCGGGAGCCGCAAAGGGACCTCGTAGTAAGGTGTTAAGGGCTTAACGGCGCCGCAGCCTTTTACGGCGCTGTTAACCCCTTAACGCCAGGGTCCTAATGAGGGCCTTGGTCTGATGGTTTAGAAGGATGAAAGTTGAATCTGATGGACTAAGAGATTGGACAGGTGAGATTAGTAAGAATGGTATTAGGAATAAGAGGTAGAGCAAAACGTTTAGAAGAACTCTAGAACCCAACTAAATAATGATTGAGAATAAAATTGGTTGGAATGTATTGACGAAGCAATCTCCCACTGAGGTCTCTGTTCAATATAATATTCAATATTCAATAAAAGGCATGCACTGAGAGACAAGAGATAAACAAAAAACATGTAATATTGCTTTCATTTGGTGGTCTGTGAGATTAATACCAAAATGTATATCAGGAATGTACACAAGGGTGTGGAAGACACTGCTTACCCACACAGATATCTATCTATCTATCTATCTATCTATCTATCTATCTATCTATCTATCAATCTATCTATCTCATTAAGCACTATACATAAGAACAAGCACTATTGATCCCTGGTAGAGCCACTATTGAACATAACAAAGATCATGCATAGCACTAGAAGAAAGACACAAGCTGTGGGAATGTACTAGGAAGCAGAGAGGGCTCTGAGTAACACAGGTTCAAATCCAGGTCCTGTGCATAGACACTGGTCTCTGCTTTGAAGTGTGTTATAAAAGATGAATTCATTTATATAAACTCACTTGGGTTTCAATCCTGCAAAAAGACAATGGTTAAATTTCACAAATGGCACCAAGAAGTCATATGTCTTTTGAAAAGTATTTACTGACAAGTGAAGCCCCAAGGGATGTCCCTGTTGGTCTCATTAGACTACCCCTTATTTGATTGGACCACTGATATTGAAAGTGTGACATGCATTCCCACTCTCGTCCCTTGATGGAGTCTCTATAATAACACATTGCATATTTTCTCTCTTGCAGTTTGTGCACAAAAGAAGGTATACAGTGCAGGATAGATTCTACAGGTAGGAATCAAATTACTGTTCTACGTAAACTATTGTGGTATGAAATGCATTTAATGTTGTTTACGTCAACGCTCTATTCTTAGGGTAATGACCTTCCTGCCAAAAGATACTCCCTTTTCTTCTGCATATATGAACTCCTTCAATGGATTCCTTTTCTACCACAGATTCCTCATCAGATAGATATCCATTCCAGAGTCAGCTAGTTTGAAAACCTTTCAATAGGGGGCGTAGTGCACCTCGACTCGGCCGTCGATCCCTCTTGACTCGATGCCGTGGTCGTCGACTCTGCATGTCAAGTTGGTCGTCGTACATATACTAGGTCACTATGTCCCTGTAACTCAGTTGCTTTTTTCTGCGCGCTCAGCATGCTGCTCGACAGGAACAACTCTAGAAAGAATCTGTTTCAATTCAATTGTTTTCGATAACATTCAATGAGTTTTCTCTAAAATATCTTCTCCCAAGGCGCCCTCTTTCAAAGAAGGAGAACAGACGCCGGAAGACGGTGAAACGAGATCTCATTCTAGGAGCCACTCTTCATCCTCCTCTTTGCATAAGAAGAAGCACTGTCATGGCGCCGGCATGCTCTGATTCCTCTGAGGCTGTCAAGAGGCGGGAACATCCAAAGCTGAATGGGATGCCTTTAAGCAGCAGATGCTCCAATTGGTGAAGACAGCTGCCGGTGCGGGTGTTCCGCTGACGAAGCAGGCTCAGTCGGCTCCGAGCATGCCCGGTGGGTCTGGGTTCAAGGAGACCATGACAGGCAGGACCTGTCGACGTTGGATGCAACGCCTTCGGTCTTGGCGCCAATGCTCAGTTAGCATATGCTGTTGATGCCGATATCGGCTCCGTGCATGCCACCGTCGACGATGTCAGTGTCGAAGCCCTCAACATCGATTTCTGCACCGAAAGCCAAAATGTCATTCGTCCCTGAAACAAGGTCGTAATTTTTCGACACTACGAGATCCGTCTTTGACGAAGAGAGGGATCCAGTGCTGTTTGGCCTTGTACCCATGCAAGGTGGGTATGTTGGTACTGACTTTCTGGATGATCAAGCCAATTTGATTACATTGGCAGAAGGCCTGAGAGATGCTAGCGGTCTGGATACCTCTCCAGACCTAGACACTCGGCAGGCACACCCCTATGGCCATGCCAATGCCCAGTACAGGCAGACGATTGAAAGAGTGGTCGAGGCAATAGGATTACATGCCTCAGGAAAGCCACTTTCTGCCTCCGAACCTACAGACATTCTGAACAGGGGTCCTCCAATTGACAGAGCTCTCCCATTGAATATAGCCATTGCTGAGCCAATGACTCCACTTTGGCAGAGACCATGCTCTACCCTTCCGGTACATTCTAACCTCACAGAAAATACAGGCCAGCGAGAGATGACCCACCATATTTGATGACTCATCCCACTCCCAAAGGCTGCTACTGTGAACACTAGTCCTGCTACTTCCACCTCTTAATCTACTGACGTATAGAGAATCCAAAAAGTATGATGGCATGGTGAAGAGAGTGTTCTCTTCAAACAGTGTGGCCCTGAAAACTACAAACGTGTCATGCACTTTCTCAAAATATACCCAAGGTCTATGGTGAACCATTGAGATGGCGGCAGAGCTAATCCCTGCAGGGGACATCCGGGAAGACTTCCTGTACATAGTAAAGGATGGTAAAGAATTGACCTGTGAAGCTCTGCAGGCTGGCCTAGATACCACAGACTTTATTGGTAGAGCCATGGTATCAGCAACTGTACTGAGGAGGCAGTCTTACCTCCTTAGTTCCGGATTCTCCCTGAATGTCCAGGCAGTGTTACTGGATATGGCCTACGATGGTGTATATCTTTTCAGCCCCAAGGCTGATGAGTCGCTTTAGAAATTTAAGGACTCCAAGATTGTGGCTGAGTCGCTAGGCCTAGCTGTGCCGCAGGCGTCCAAGCCTCCCTTAGGCTCTGCCTTCAGAGGTATGGGCTATCGGCAGTACACCCCATTCGGGAAGAAAGCACAGCTCCCCCAGTACAGTCAGGGACAGAGGCGTTTGTCTCATCTAGTAAGGGGCTTAGGGGCCTTGAGAGGCCAGCTGCACAAGTGGCTTGGGCGCCGGTGCCCGGAAAGCCACTTTGAGTTCCCAGTCGGAGGGAGGATTGGCAAACACTTGGCTCAAGGGCAGGAGATTACTTCCGACGTTTAGGCATTTCAGCTTGTCCAATAGAGGTACTGTCTACCCTTTTTAAGGAAGCTACCAGATACACCACCTCCCACTTCACAACTGCTGGAACATGAGCTCCAGTAAGAACTGCAAGTCCTGCTAATGAAGGGTGTCTTGGAAGAGGTGTCTCCTGAGCAGAGAAGATCGGGTTGGTATTCCTGGTATTTCCTGGTGCCCAAGAAAGTGGGTGGACTTTGTCCCATTTTGGGCCTCAAGGCCTTGAACAAGTTCCGGAGTAAGGACAAATTCAAAGTGCTGACATTGCTAGAAATCCTCCAAGCCCTTCAGTTTCAGGACTGGTTGGTGTTGTTAGATCTCCAGGATGTGTACTTCCACATGCCTATCAATCAGAGGCACAGGTGATTCTTGAGGTTTCTCAAAGGGTACAAGCAACACAAACTCATGGCAGTGGTAGCGACCCACCCAGGAGATCTGGCATTCATTTATTTTCCTATTCTTGGACGACTGGCTGATTCGAGGGAAGTCGTCAGAGCAGGTTCTGTCTCATCTCAGGGACACCTGTTCGCTGCTGCTGCAAAAGCTGTGCTTCTCCCGGAACTTTCAGAATTCCCACACAAAACCAACACAAAATCTCCAATTTATTGAAGCTGTTCTGGGCACTTGGGGGGAGTGGCGGTCGTCCAGCATCCGGTATATGGATGATATGTTTCAAAACCACAACAGTCTACTAGCGGGCTCCTTCCTCCGCCTGTTGGGTCTCATGGCATCCTGCTTGTTTCTGGTGCCCGAGACCAGATTGCAAATGCATGGTGGTTGCTGAGGAGTCAGTGGTCCCAGTATTTCGGCACCATGAAGGATGTTCTCAAGGAGTCGAGGTCAGTGGCCAACAATTTTTCTCACTGGACCAGCAGCGACAACATTTCTGGCCTCTTTGGCTCCAAGTCACTTTGGTGATGGATGCGTCTTTGAAAGGTTGGATCGCTCACTGCAAGGATCTGCAGTTTAACAGCCTTTTGTCTTTAATGGAGACTTGGTGGCACATCTACAGGCTGGAGCTGCGGGCGATCAGGTTGGCCCTGAAAGCCTTTGCGCCCACCCTCAAAGGGAAGCACGTTCTGATCATGACAGAAAATACAGTAGCCATGCACTACCTCAACAAGCAGGGAGGTGTACAGCCCCTTCCCCTTTGCAGGGATGCGATTCAGCTGTGGTTTTGGCTATTGGAGAACCAGATCTCAGTCTTAGCAGTTCTGGCGGGGAAAGAGAACAGTTTACAGTTTAGCTGATGCTCTCAGCAGGAAGAGCACAGTCTCACACGACTGGGAAGTGTTCCAGGAAGCCCTGGAGGAGGTCTTTTCTCTCTGGGGTACTCCAGGAGTGGATATGTTTGTCAGAGTCCAACAGGAAAAGCAGTCAGTTTTGCTTAGGGGATTCCCAGTAAATGGTGCGCTTGGGAATGCGTTTCTGGTTGATTGGACCTTCCCTCTCCATTACACCTTCCCTCAGATTCCCTTCATTCCTTGGGTTCTCAGGAGGTTCAGGAGGTTTCGAGCAACCATGATCTTGATCGCCCTGGACTGGGCGAGAAAGTCATGGTACAGGGACCTTCTGGATCTGATCAACCCCACCTCCCCGGTTGCCTCGCCGCCCGGATCCCCTAACCCAGTCGGAAGGTCGGGTGCTCCACTCAAACACTGATTCCCTCAACCTGCATGGTGGCTCTTGAGAGTATGAGATATGATGACTGGGACCTCTCTGGGGAGGTGCTTGAGGCATTGCTGAATGCACGCAGACCATCTACAAGATCTTTGTGCACGTGCAGGTGGAGAACATTTGAGGCATGGTGCAAGCAACGCAAGATTGCCCTATCTCTTCCCACCACTACAGTGATGGAGTTCCTTCTGTCACTGGCCTCTTTAGGCCTTCCGGTCACCAGAGTCAAAAGATACTTGGCAGCTTTGTTCAGGAGGTCTCCGGAACAAGGTTCTATTTTCACGATCCCGGTTATGGCCCAATTCCAGAAGGGCCTTGTGAATATGTTTCTACCTGTCCCTTTTGTTGTTCTGTATTGGGATTTGAGCCCTTATATTTGTCTTCTTTGCGACTGCGTATGCTTTTTAAAAAAATGTTTTAACGTGTAGCAGCCAAAAATACAATAGTAAACATAACTTTTTACACAAACTAGTAAAACTCCAGATTTCAATCCGATGAAAATCAGAAAATAAGAGAATTTCATTTAAAAAGGAAAAAACATACTAAAAATATTTAACATTCTATATTTACACAAAAGAAGGGAGCGAAGTGTTTTTATCGAACCATAGTATCAGATATACAAAGTAAAGATGCGAGAAAAGAAAGAAAAAAAGTGCATCATTAATCAAATTTCAGAGATAACTGTCTTCTTCTTTCCAACTAAGTTCGGATCTTTCAGAAGACGTACCACCTCAGCCGTAAGAAAGATGTCATTCCCAAATGATCATCTCTGCCAAAAAGTGTATGAGTCAAGAAACCGGGTATTGTGCATAAATCTCGAGAATCTTTCAGTTCTTTGAATCAAAGTTCCTGTACATTGAGAAAAAAGATGGTAAACTGATTGTATTTCCATTCCCTCACACTTATCACAGATATTTGAGGCATAGTTCTCTTTTTCTCTGATATGTTGAATTTCCAAAGTAGGTAATATATTTAACCTAAATCTTAGGAATTCTGATCGCATAGAAGGATGAGGGAATTTTTTCAGATAGGTCGGGAGAAAGGATTTCGGTTTGTCTGTTATGGTAAAAGATGCAGGCAATTTGGCCATTATCATTTTCCCGATGGTCCTGATCCAGTCCCAACGTTTCATCTGCTCCTTCACTTTTAGGGGATTTGATAGTAATAGCTCAATTGAGCTGTCTGAAGCAGATAGAATGTCATCACATTTCAATTTCAATTTATTCAGAAACAGATTATTCAAGCTATGCATCGCAAGATGTAGTTCCTCATAGAGTGATAATTTCGGGGGCTCCAGGATCAGCCTATAAATAGAGATCCACTTCCACTCTATCCATGCTAGCTTTGAGGTGAGGCCCAACTCAAACCTTATACGGGCGACAGGAAGACAGTTTGGTAATGCTAAAGTTCTTTGCCAAAGTTTACCTTCAACCTTATCCCAGTCAATGTCAAAGTCTTGGAAATTAGATTGCAGCCCAAAACTAATGATCGGGATCACCTTACCTATGTAGAATTTTAAAACAGAAAGAATCGAAAACGTACAATATTGCATATAGATCTTCTTCATTTGATTACCCAGGTTCATTCCTTTTAAATCAATGACAGAGAGAATGTCAGCTCTAGTTGGAAAGGCTCTAATTTGAGTTCCCAGATAAGTTATCTCCTTAGCAATAGTGATTGGTAATTCATCCATAGCCCAAGTAAAAGATTTTAGTTTTCTTAACGGATGTTTAAATATAACTATTTTTGATTTACTTGGGATTATTTTCAGATTGTTTACTGCAGCATACTTGATAAGGCGGTTAAAAAACGCTGTAGTCCGATTTGTGTATGATCCAAGACTACAACGTCATCCGCGTATGCTAGCCAGTTGACTTTCATATTTCTAATCTTTGGAGAGGCCAAACCAATATTCCTTAACCACTGCGATAAATCTGACAGAGAATAAATAAAAAGGGAGCAATCAGACTGCTTATGCTGAAAACAGCCGTCTTGGTTGCCATTATTTCTGCCATGCAGGTCTGCATGCCCTTTGCTATAAGCCATCATTTTTTTATTTTTTTTTGTGGAAATGTTTCGCTTCAGGTGAGACCGGTGATGCCTACCAAAGGTGGTGTCAGAGTTCCAACCTTTCTCAACAGATCGATCTGCCTGTGTTTTACCCTGCTCTGCACCCGTCCAATGAGAAAGAGCTATTCCGCAGATTGGACCCAGAAAAGGTTTTACGTTTCTGTTTGGCAAGGACAGAGGAATATAGGAAATCAGACCAGTTGTTTGTAGCCTACTCCTTGTCCAGAAAAAGGTCTGTCTGTCACCAAACAGACTCTCTCACGATGGATCATATTATGTATCACTGAATGCTACCAATCAGCAGGCAAGGAGTTGCCCCCTGGCATCAGAGCTTACTCCACCAGAAGAGTGTCTGCATCTATAGCCCTGCGAATGGGGAGTTCCAATTAGGGACATCTGCTGGGCAACAACCTGGTCATCACTGCACACTTTCACGAGCCACTATAGCCTAGATGTCGCTCAATTTGGTAGGGCAGCACTACAAAATCTTCTGCTGCGATATTTCTGCCCTCCACCAATGTTCCACTGCTTAGGGAGTCTATCTAATGAGGAATCTGCGGGAGAAAAGCAATCCCGTGAAGGAGAAATTACTAACCGTAATATTCGTTCTATGGGTTCTTCTACTGCAGATTCCTAATCACCCTTCCCATCCATCCCCGCTCAAAACGTGTTAGCAGTGGGTGTATGCCTTTTCTCCACGGAGGGGACACTAAGTGATGTTTTTAAAGTTGATTACTTCCTGTCTCACAAGCCATATGTTCTCTCACTCTCTCTTTAAGAAAATATATATATATCTTTTTGTTAATAGTTTCTTTTCTTTTCTGCAAATTCTACCTATCCCTGAGGGGATCCTTGTTGCTAACCTTCCATTGGCTATTTGGCCTTCTACTCTCACTATTTTCCCTCTGCAGCGGCCAAGCTCGGGGAAAAAAGGGGCAGGAACTGAGGTTCTGGGCTTAGTGATGCAGTATATATACGACGCACAATGTCACGCCTGCAGGCGACAATCGGGCACTGAGCAAGACGGATTGATGGCCGAGTCGATGTCCACTAGCCCCCTGTCGAAGTTTTTCCAAGCAGCAGAACTGGATGGCAATATCTTTCTGATGAGGTATCTGCGGGAGAAGAATCCATACAACGAACATTACAGTGGCTAATTTTTCATCTCTTTGGATGAGCTCCCTTCCTCTTATGATGGGCTTTCTTGACTGTTTGGGGAACTACCTCTTCATGTTGGTTGAACTCTACATTCTTGTGTTTGATCTCCCTCGCCTCTTTGTATAAAACTCCTCAGTCCAGTCATTACCTTATTAGGATTGACTTACTAGGACCTTACTCATGCCTTTGTCTCCCTTCCTTGGGAGATGAAACAAAAACAATGTTGTCCCTTCAACAATGAAGGCCACCTGCTCTGGAACAATGTTTAAAATTGGAAAATAGCAGCTTCCTCTGGCATTAGAAGGGGTAGGACATTCCGTGCTGGAATACGCAATTTTCAAGAGGAATACCTCAGAATGTGGCCACATGGTTTACAGGCCTGTTGAACGTAGTGTGGCATTGATATGTATGGTGTCATGAGCAGTGCTTGTAGGAAAGCTATTTGTGGTTACTTTGCTAATCATAACTACCAAATGTATGTAGTTTTTAGATCTAACATTGCTAACAAAATGGCATTTAACCAAAGTTTTATCCACTGAATTTCTTGTGCTTTTAAGCAAAATGTTACCAAAATATCCCTTCCACTAAAGTTTGTTCAGTGCTTATCTAGATAAAATAGTTTATGACGGAGGTGGAATTTATTCTTTTGCAAAATGGTTTATCTCCGCGTATAGAAAGAGGCGCTGGATAAGAACAAGTAGCATCTGTCTAAAGTTCAGATGTGTAGTACACAGACTCTGATGACATGCAGACAAAACTCCATTTTTTGGAGGAGATGAGACTGTTTCACTTGGATTTGCAACAATATAGCAGGGAAAGAGCAAGTAAAAATGGAACCGGAGGGGAACTAGTAGTAGAAGAAGACAAAGGAGCCAGAATGAACAGACATGGGACCCCACAAGGATGAGCAATTCTCTCTGGATGGGGATGTGGATCCAGAGGCAAGAACAAAGCTTGCATTTTTCATTTTTTTTACATCTCCAGTAAAACTTTAAATACTGAAGAATTCAAAGTCTTACAAATGAGACTAAGCTGTGCCCCTTGAATAACTGTGACTATGCAGACAAATTGGTGGTTTTATATACATTTACTAGAAATTTAAAATTGGTAAACTATCATCGAAGCCACTCAAAAGAACAAATGGATGAAGGTAGTAACTCTGTATCTGAAAATACCCTACAAATAACAGATGTATCAGCCTTAAGATATGTTTTTATCAGTGGTTCAATGCGATTCCAGGTTGATTTGGTAGAAGATGAAATAAAGATGTTGAGCAGGGACGTCATTTCACCAAAATGCCAGGGGTAGCAGAAGTGATATCACACAACCCTTGACCCCCAGATGACATCACAGGAAGTGATGTATTTGGCGCCACCCTGAAGTGATATTGCGAGAAGCGATGGAACACAACCTTTCACCAGTTGACAAAACAGGAAGTGGCATCACATAGCATTGTACACTACAAAAAATATGGTTACGATATCACTATATTGTGATGTACATTTCATACAAGAATAGATCACCATATGTCTCGTTAAGATCAGTGTGTATAGGCCCATATTACCAAATTACTATGAATGCAAGCAGAACTCAAAGGCCAAATGACAATGATGTGTTATTGTATAGCACGTACGCTTAAGCACTTTATATTGAAAAAATATTCAGACAATATCACCCAACCTGTGTTGGTGCTCATTTATCGACCTCAGAAGGAAGGAAGGCTGAGTTGAGATGTTTAAGAACAGGCTAAATCAGTGACTCATCCCCTGAAGTGTGCCTGAAATAAACCTTTAATGAGTCTAGCAATTATTGTATAGAATTCCAGAAAGACACATTATTTGGTATTCCTATTCTTTCTTATTTAAGGGCAGCCCTGAAAGTGTTAGACATGTGGCACTCCTGTTCTTATTTTTCTTATTTTTTTTAAGGGGCCTGAACAAGAAAGCCAGCCACTCCAGACGTAAATAGCCACATGGTGCTGGCCACAGCCCAGGAGCTTGCATTTTAAAAAAAACAATATTTTTGTTAAAAAAAAATTTTTTTTTTTTTTAGAGGAGACCACAGAGGTCTCAAGGGAGACCTCGGAGGTCGCAGTTGCGACCTCTGACGCCCCCTAAATGACGTCCCTGATGTTGAGAATGATTTATGAAAATTAACTAGCATAGACAAGTGCCTTGTTTTGAGATGCAAATCAATACTTTTTGTCTAGGTGAACCATATATATATTGACAAAGTTTATGATCTGGCCAATAGAGATCTCAAAATTCTGAACAGCATACTGAATATTAAGCTCTGTGATAAAGATATTGAAAACACTTATAGAAGACAATACCATCATCATTACGCCTCCAGATAAAGCTGGGGGATTGTGATTGTGGACAGGAGTACTTGCCTCAAAGAAGCATACATTCAATTTAGGGACACTGAACGGTATGAAACCTTGGCTTAGGTCATATATTTACCATTATCCTGCCATGTGATGACTTATTAACACATGGGAAGAAGGCTAAATCTTCTAAAATGAGCATCAGAGGAAATATTTCAGAGTACACCATCCCATTTCCCCTTTGTTATATTTTCTAGAAAAAATGTTCATAGATATCTGCCAATCCCCCACAAAGACAGACATGTATGGTGTCATGAACAGTGCTTGGTGGATGGTCAGTTAGAGAAGGCAAAGCCATCATTTAATGTGACAAAGTGCCCTGCCAGACCTGTGGACCTAACAATGGGGTGGTCATAGGGGTCAGGTGTCACTTGGAGCTAGTGGATATAGCCCCTTTGCTGCCACTGTTAGCCTGTGCAATCGTGGACATCTGAGACTGTTTCACTTGGATTCGCAACAATATAGCGGGGAAAGAGCAAGTTAAAATGGAACCGGAGGGGAACTAGTAGTAGAAGAAGACAAAGGAGCCAGAATGAACAGACATGGGACCCCACAAGGATGATCAATTCTCTCTGGATGGGGATGTGGATCCAGAGGTAAGAACAAAGCTTGCATTTTTCAATTTTTTACATCTCCAGTAAAACTTTAAATACTGAAGAATTCAAAGTCTTACAAATGAGACTAAGCTGTGCCCCTTGAATAACTGTGACTAGTCTCCTAGGCTTCATTTGCAGACCAGGATTAGAGCACATTGGCGGCAAAGCAGGGGAAACCAGTGGACAGTGAAGATCTAAGTCAACCTTCAGGGGCAGAATTCCCTCATTCCCACCAACGGAAGTCACACAATGTGAAGACGCCAAATGTCTTCAGGAAGAAACTTGAGCTCGGTCACCAGCGTGGGAAATTTGGAAAATGGGAAATAAAGCTGCAGCCACTTCAGGTGCTACCTTCATTATATTTTTTTGCAACTTCAAGTACTTTTGCCATTCTTTTTCTATTATTTACAAGAGGCTCATACATCAGGACCTGACTTATGACCTTCGGTTGTCGCCTCTGTCGGCCATTCCCAATTGGCTCACAAGCAGGAACGCCAGCAAAAACATCCATCCTACTTCCTTCCAGCAAATTACCAGTGGTGGCGTTCAATTGGACTTGGTCAGAGGGCATCGTAGTTAAGGAACAAACGTGAGAACATACTTCTGCCAATAGCAATTCCTGGCTGTTGGAGGATTTAGAAAGTACATCAAACAAGGTAATAGTTTTAGTGATCTGAGTGCCCTGGTGGTCCAACTTACCCAAAATGACTTCACATTTGTTAGACAACTCCAGCAGCAATGTCTCAAGGATATTGAAAATGGCAGCTGAGAAACTGCTCTCATTAGCCAGATTGAGTGAGACAGGTGAATATACCGGCACAGGAGATGAAAAACCATTATTTTGAAACAATGTACTCCTACGTCCCGTCCCCTTTCCTTCATACTTTTGGGACATTCCTTCCTGTGGGACGAGACCGGAGCAGTTTTGTAAAAAGGCATCAAATTGAAAAATGTGTCCTTCTCTTTTTTTATGGGGTACCGCACGTGGCCATAACCCCGCCCTCCTTAGCTCTGCCCCGCGCATCGCCCTCCAGTCCTTTTCTCCACATGGTTCGGGGCTGGACGCAATTGCAACACCGGGAAGACCTTTTTTCCTTCCCGTTGTCCTTCTCTCCTGCTCCAGTTCTGCGGTCACGTAGTCCTCCGTCTATGCCGGATCGTTTGGGATTTGCTACTTGTTCCTCTTGCGAATGTCGCTTCGCTAGGGCGGATCCCCATTCTCTCTGCTTGGAGTGTCTGGGACCGGATCACCGTTGGGACTCGTGTTTCTTCTGAGACTCCCTTTTGGTCCGGGCACTTCAGCGCCATCTTCGTTGGTGGGAGGAGATCTTCCAGAAGAAGGTTCCTCCATCGCATTTCCAACTCTTCATCGACGGAAAGAAGGGACGCACGGTAAGTTCCTTACTTTTCAGGGCACTCCAGGTCCGGGAGAGGCTTCAAAAGCTCTGCTACCAGGGTTTTCCCTGAGGTGCCTCGCAGGCCTAATAGGCGTACCAGGGTTTTCTCCAAGAGTTTCTGCGAGGGGCCTGCCTATACCGGGTCACGATCCAAGATTCACCAATCAGATGCTAATAGCCAGCATAGTCATGCTGAGATGTTGGGTACCGGAGTTCGCTGCCCCTCTCGGGGGAGCTATTAAGATCAGACCCTGTTCCAAGGTTCCTCTTAACAAGGCTAAGTTATGTACCAACAGAAATGAGAGGCCTGTTAAGACCTTGTCTGTGAGGTGGATTCCTCAACTTTCCCACGCTCGCAGAGTCAATGGTTCTGTTGAGAGGGCACAGGGAGAGGTCGTCGACCGTAACTCCTCTGTTACCGGCATTACCGAGGCTCCTCCTTTGGAGGCTAATTCAAGGGACAGGATGTCCAGTAAACATCCAAAGCTCCATAGTACCGGCTCTGCCGAGGATCCTTGTGTCAAGGCTAAAATTTCAGTCAAGTCCCCTGACCAGTCTGTGGAGTCAACTGCCTCATTTACACATGTGACGCTGTTCTCCTCAGATGTTCACAAAATGGCGGGCCTTCTCGAGTGGTCTACAGTGGCCATTTTGGATTCTTCCCTCACACCCACGCTATCGACGGCGGGTGCTGGGAATCTTCTTTTCGGTGGACAACCTTTTCCACGCCACAGTGTGAATCCGTTCTGCCCTACCTATGACTGGCTGCTCAGATGCCACTACCACATACGGGCTCGCTTCCTGGCAGCCTCTTCGTCAGAGGATGTCTTTTTTGGGATGTTTCAGAGACATATGCTCTCTGACCCCATGAGGGAGTACTTTAAGAGCCTTTCTTGTAGCTCTGTCACCAGGGTTCCCCTGAGGTGCCCCAAGGGCCTAACAGGCGTAACGGAGATTCCTCAGAGGGTTCTGACGGACCTGCCAGTACCGGACATTGTTCCGAGGTTCACCATCACAGTGCTAAAGTTAAGCCCAGTTCGACTGGGTGCTGGGATACCAGGGTTCACCCTGAGGTCTCCGTTTCTGGAGCTTTCCCCGCTGTAACCAGGTTGAAACCTGGGGTTTATTCTGTGGAGGCTAAAGTCTGTACCGAGTCCCGACTCGAGGTCCCTTTTAAGGGAGCTTTACGTACCAGGTTGAAACCTGAGGTTCCTCTTGTGGAGGCTAAAGTCTGTTCCGACTCAAGGCCCCTTTTAAGGGAGCTTTACGTACCAGGTTGAAACCTGAGGTTCCTCTTGTGGGGGCTAAAGTCTATATCGACAGATCTGAGAGGCCTTCTCTGAGGGTCTTGTCGGTGAGGTATTGTTCTCAACCGTGCCACACTCAGGGTTGTGGTGGTATCAGTTCTGTTGAGGGGGCAAAGAGGGGGGTCGGGGACCGCATTCAACTCTGGTACCGGCTTGTCCGAGGTTCCTCCGTTGGAGGCGAAATTGTCTAAATTTGTCTAAATTTGACTAAACATCCGAGACCACCCGGTACCGGCTCTGCTGAGGAACCTTGTAAGGCTAAAGTGTTACTTAAGCCCCTAACACTTCTGAGGAGGCAATTGCTTCAGCTACGCATGTGACACAGTTCTCTTCAGGTGGCGACAAAATGGCGGCCCAAACTGCGTAGCCTATGGCAGCCATTTTGGATACCTCCCTTACACCTACGTTCGTAACTTCTGGTGCTGGGAGCATTCCTTTCGGCAATAGTAACCCGTTCTGCCCTTCTTTGACCGGCATGAGTGGGCTCCACTGCCTCATACTGTCTCACTTCCTCCTGCTGTTGCTCCTCTGATCTATGTTGACCCAGCCGGTGGTGGACCCTGCGGCAACCATCCTCCGAAGCCCTCGGCTGAGGATGAGTTTTTTGGGAAGTTTCAGATGCTCATGCACTCTGACCCTATGAGGACGTATTTCAAGCGTCTTTTCACTCCTGGTCCACCCCGTCTCCAGCGGCTCCCATTCGGTTTTTCTTTTAAAACCTGAGGCGTTAGGCATGGAGGACCAGTCTTCTGTTTCCACCTCGTTGAGATGAGCCTTAGCGGATGAGGACGGCGATGAGCAGCCCCACTCGATGAGAGTATTCCAACACTGGAAGGGGCTTGTGTAGCTCTGTTACCAGGTATTCCCGAGATGCCTCAAGGGCCTAATAGGCGCATCAGAGTGTTCTCTGAGGGTCCCTCAGAGGACCTGCCAAAATGGGACGTGGTTCCGAGATTCACCATTTGGGTGCTAAGTTCGTCTTTGGCTCTGGATACCGGGGTTCGCCCTGAGGTCTCCATTTCTGGAGCTTTCCACACTGATACCGGGGTACGCCCTGAGGTCTCCGTTTCTTGGGCTTGTCACACCAAGCCACGGCTCGAGGCCCATCTTGAGGGAACTATATGTCCCGGGTTAAAACACAAAGTTCCTCTAAATACAGTACCGACGGAGTTGAGGGATCTACTAGGGGTCCTGTCGGTAGGGTACATTCCTCAACCATCCCACTCTCGGGGTTGTGGTGGTACCGATTCTGTCGAGGGGGCAAAGAAGGTGATCAGCAACATGCCTTCAAGTATCGGCTCTGCCGAGTTTCCTTCATTGGAGGCTAATTTTGGGTCAGTTCCTAGAATGTCCACTAAACATCTTAAATCTGCCAGCACCTGCACGGCCAAGGATCCTTGTTTCAAGGCTAAGTGTTTCTTAAGTCCCCTGACTGCCCTGAGGGGACAGTTGCCTCATTTTCTCCTGTGACGCAGTTCTCTTCAGGTGTTGACTAAATGGCGGCCCAACCTCCTTGGTCCATGGCAGCCATTTTGGATACCTCTATTACGCCAACTTTCATGACGACTAGGGCTGGGAGCGTTCCTTTTGGGACTGAACAGTTTTTCCATGCTATGTGGACAACAAAGACCCGTTTTGTCGTCCCTGGTGACAGCTTCAGCTAAGGCCCCTTGTACACAGAGGTCAGGGTCCCAGACTCGGTCCTTCTCTGGGATCAGGGGGTTTCAGGGTTGCCGTGCGGGCCAATCTGAAATGCCTGTTGGTAGCCCCGCCTTAAGCAGCAGCGGCAAGGTGGTTGGTTTTTCTCTCGGTCATCAGCCTCCTTTACAGGGACAGGTAATCTCCCTGCCGACAAATCACCAAATTATATTTTTTGTCAGTCACACTACACTTTGGTGGGAGGACGAATCTCGTCTCATCTGGAGGCGTGGCAAACCATCACCGAAGACTGGTGGGGTTTGTCCATCGTTTAGGTGTGTTTTCGCTTGCCCTTTCCTCCTACTCCACCCTTCAAACCTCTCTTCTGACAGACTGTTCCCCTCATGGAGCAAGGGAGGGGGTAGTACTGCTGTCCTTTGACAGTGCTCAACCAGGCTGCCCTGCGCATTATCTTCGATCTTTCTGAGAGAAATTCAAGTTGATCACACCCTTGCCAAATAAAGTCCTCTCTTTGGCAGGGCGATTGACTGTGTGGTGGTCTTCCAGGATGCTTAAATGCACATTTTGACTTGGAGCCCGCATATGAAATATCTACGGTTCTCTGGAGCCCGCATATGAAATATCTGCGGTTCTCTGTGGGAGCAGAACACTTCAAATTCGGGTACTCTTTTTGGTCTCAGGTCAGCGAGACGCACCGGAAACTACTCTGAGGGGCCCCGCAGCGGTCTCCAAATACCAGATCTTCTTCCAAGGTTCTTCATTTGGGGCGAAGGCTGAACCCAGTTCTGCTGTGGCTTTGGATACCAGGGTTCGCCCTGAGGCTTCTCCATCTGAAGCTAACTGTACCAAGTCTTGGCTCGAGGCCCCTCTCGAGGTGGCTATAAGAACAGTGTTAAACCTGAGGTTCCCCTGTTTGCGGCTAAATCATCAGCAATATCATCTCCAACTTTTCCAGCAATGTGGCACGCTAGAGGTGGTCCTCTTTGCAGCTCGTGGGTCAATGGGAAAGCTTATGCTTTACCCTCATTGCCTCCAACCTATTGGTCGCTCTGTGAAATATTACTGCTTAGAGCTGAGCTCCAGGGCTGATGCTCAGTTCGGGGAAGCTGTACTCAAAACCTCTTTCAGTAAAGGAGTTCCATCTCCCCGTTATTCTGTAAGGAGTGCTTGGTAATCTCCCAAAAGTATGGAGGAAAGGGGACGAGACGTAGGAGTATAACAAAGTTACTCACCGTAGTAACTACCTTACTCCTAGTTCATATTCCCCTTTTCTCCATACGCCTGCCCGCCGTCCCCTCTAATATGTATCCCCTATTATTGCTTAAATGGTCTTAGGCGCGATAGAAAAGTTCTGAAGGGAGATGCACAGGGCGGAGCTAAGGAGGGCGGGGTTACGGCCGCATGCGGTACCCCACTTCAAAAGGAAAGGACGACACATTTTTCAATTTGATGCTTTTTTACAAAAGTGCTCCGGTCCCGTCCCACAGGACGGAATGTCCCAAAAGTATGGAGGAAAAGGAACTATGGACTAGGAGTATGGTAGTCACTACGGTGAATAACTTTGTTAATACTTGATGTAAATTGTCCAAAAGGGACGAGCCCCTAAGTAATAATGGTATTTCAGACGAGTTATCCATTTACACTGTAGCCAGATCTAAATTTGATTTGGGTAAAGTTTACACCTCGACAGAAGTGATGACAGTTATGGGCACAGCACCAACAGGGGACAAACTCAGGACAGGCAGAGCGTTCCGACTCCTTCCTGCCAACCTTCTAGATTCAAGTCCTCCTGTAGTGAACCCAATAATATTCTCCTGCATCCGCAAGGTAACAGTACAAGGTAAATTAGAATCAGGTGCTAGGACAGCAGTATTTGTAAGGGCCCTAACAACAGAGTCAATCATCTTAAACCCCGAACCCTTAAGAGGTTTAGATAGCTCCCCCCTTAGGTCCTCCGTTAAATGTCGATTAGAAGTATAAAGAATGGTTCCTTCAGGGCTGTCACGTTTGCGGGCTGGAAAAAAATCAGTAATTTTCAGATCATCCAATATGCCCATGACTGAGCCCCCCAACTTATCTGTACACTGGGGGCAAGCGTGCGTCGTACGTCAGGTATTTGTAGTCGGTATATCGGTGACAACACCATCCTGTTCATTCACACAAGCCGGCTCATAGACTTCATCAAGTGAAGTAATTAGCGTTACTTGGTCCGCCATAGCACCCAATTGGATCAGAGCCACTTGTTTAGCTTGTCGTGCTACAAGAGCACGACCAGCATGTCGCTTCGGCATTGTTACAATTAGAGGTCATTTAGCCAGGAAGTCAATCCCCACCAACATATGAGGCAGGTTAACAAAAACTGAGGTCTCTCCCCCCAAACATATCCAAGGGAAACAGGACAAGCAAGTCAGTGGGGCTGCAAATGTACCTACAGTTCACAGAGTAGGTAGTGGAGTAGGTAGGACAAAGCAAAATCCAACAGGCCAGTAAGCAGTAAACAGACCGGCAGCACTGGCAAAACTGCACACAGGCGCACACTGCCCATGTACCGAGCTGGGTGCAGGCTAAAAGCAGTCCCACCACCAGAAGTAGAAACACTGAAACTCAGAAGAAAGACTCTGCAGACTTCGAATCTCCAAGGCTCCTGGGCTCTCCAAAACTCTGGGGAGAAGAGGAATTGCCCCCACACAGCACAGCCGGACCTAAATAGCAAACTCGCCCGGCCGTGAGAACCTCACCTTCCACACCACCAGACCCCACAAACACTCCTTACGTTCCCCTCCAAATTGGGTATAGGGGGCAGGATCTCTTCCAACTAGCAAAATAAGTACAAAAAAGTCAAAAGACTTCCCAATAATGTCTTTTTAATAAAACAAGCAGCACAAGTACACAGTACCATAAACACTCCTCACCCGGTATTTAAATAGGATAACCCAAATAATCAAGGAACGGGGCTATCGGAGGCCCGAGCCACGCCCCACTTAAACACCAGGACTTCTCCACAGGGTATATACAGGGTATATACAATAAATATACAATAAATACACAAACTGACACAGCTCAAAGGGACCCTTCTAAAGGGACCCTGCAGTCACTGAGCCACTATGCAGTGGAGTGTAAAAGCTGCCCGTGTGCTGTGAGAAACCAAAGGGTGTCTCGCCTACTATTACCCAGGGGTCCTTCTCTCATGTAGTCAAGGAACGGCCATCACCTTTGGATCCAGACCCTTGGGGTAGACCAGTGTGGGAGGATCACCTGGGTGAGGGGTCTTCGGGAGTGAACGTGAGATGACCGATGGTGAGACGCGGTATTCTCCCCCTTGCCCGTATCCATGGCCCATCCTATTTTATAGGATTCTCCAACATGCCAGCCCCCCACCCCCTTTTCTACACAAACACTGGGCTGAGGAAGTGGGCGACTGAGAGTAAAGAGGTTAACCCTTACATATCCCATTGGACATGTCCCGCTAATCGGGTCAGGCAAAGTCAGGCACTTGACTTTAATTACATACATCGGATACCCATTAGTTCTCCCCACAAGGATAAAAGGCGGAACATAGAGACACACTATGAGCAAGGTGGAACACGAGAAGGAGCAGAACTTCTGGGGTGAAGACGAACCTACTGGGGGAGAGCGACTGAGAGAGGGACGAGAGCAAAGGGTAAAGAAACCCAGGAGATCCCTGTAGGTGGTTGTTGTCTCCGAAGAGCCGTGAAAGATACGCAGAGAAGGGCATATCCCAAACAAGAAGACAGCATTGTGTTTCAAGGGTGCCAGTGACCCTTCCGGGTGAACGACAGAGTTGGAGAGGCCAGACCAAGCCTGTGGTATTAACCTTGACTGGTGAATTAAAACCGTAAAAACAAGAAAGGAAGGCACACAGCAGGTGAGTTGGCGAGCGACATGAAAGGCTGGTGTGTGCTAAGGAAAGATTGAAGTTGCAACAGTATATCTCACAATTGAAGGCTGCATGCATATGGATGAGACGCAACGGAAGGCAAACCAGTGGTGAACTTTTAACTACAGATAACTGTGGAGCCAGTGGTACAGAGTAGCAGACTAGCCTGGCGAAAAGAAGTAGCCCACTCGAAAGTATCCACAAAAGGTGAAATGTTTTGTTATAAAGCGAGAAAGTAAATGAACTCTAAAATGCATATTGGTCAAGATTAACCCCGGCAAAAGGGGAAGTTGTTGTGCTTATGATACCGAACTAACCAGATCAAGAGACACTGGGGCAAATAACACAAGTGTGTGAGCTGAAGGGAAAGTCGAAGTGGTCCTGCGGATGTCTATAGTAAAAGCCTCACACATTCGAAAGTCTTTTGGCCTCATTACACGGTAGGCGGTAAGGGTTTACCGGTACCTGTATTTTACCGGTACCGGTAAATCCTTACCGCCTTACTACGAGGTCCCTTTGCGGGTTGGGGAATTTAATGCCTGCTTTTTGCAGGTGTTAAAAACCAACCCGCAAAGGGACCAGGAAGCTAATTACGGTACCGCAATTTGCGGTGCCGTAATTAGCACCTTCCCCATTCCCATAGAGCCCTATGGGGAAGGGCAATGGAGGAAGGGGGAATTACTGCCCCACCAACCTTGGAATAGGGCAGTAATTCCCCTTTCCACCAAGGCGGTGCTGGTATTTTACCGGCACGGACCAAGGTGCTAATAGCACCTTGGTCCACCGCCATCCGTGTAATGAGGCCCTTTGACATCAGGAAGGTCCGAGCCTGACAGAGAGAGAACAGAAGTGTGATAAGTTAGAGTAAGGAAAAACCTAAAGAAGGTTAATTAAATTTAGGGAAGGGAACCCTTGCAAGCGCTGTGATTGAAAGGTCTGAGCCCGACTGAGGGAGACCTACATCAACTTTTTGCTATGTCCGTGCCCGACCGACGGAGTCCTCCGTGAACTTTTGTTGATCTGTGAAAGCACTTTTGAAAGCTGGAATTAGTGACTTTAACGTAGAAGGCAAAGCGGACCTCGATCCATGTTTTGAAATGCCTTTATTTTGAGAACCTGAGCCAGAGTGTGTAATCCTGTCTACGCATGCCACCTTTATCTGTGCTGTCTAAAGTAGGGAGGAGAGCTGACTCGGGCCACATTGATTCTTTATATTCTTACACTGATTTTCTTTTCCATTCATATTCCCTTTTACACTTTTTTGCATAATAGATGGGGCAGGCATTAGGTTTAGTTAGAATAGGCCATCTTTGATTTGACAGAGGCTGACTAAGACTGTGTTTTCTTTATAATTTGATGGTAGAGACTACTCCCATCATCGTTATAGGACTGTGTTTTCTTTATAATTTGATGGTAGAGACTACTCCCATCATCATTATACGGCAAAGCAGGAGTTTTTCCAAACCCTGAAAATTGAATAATGGTTTTACAAATGGTACCTCTTGTGACAGTGTGATACTTGTTATACCATGTCTCCCTTACAGCACGCACACCATCAAAGCCAAAACCACAGGATACCGATAGGGTGGTCTAGACTGACATCAGTCAGAAATAATCACACAGGCCGACCAGTACCGGCAGCTACTCATGACACAGTAGGTGCCTGGAGGGAACCTCTATCCGTTACTCCATAGGTGCCTGACAGTTTCAGCAGGACCCCCTACCCCTACCGCACACGTGAGTCTCTGTCAGCAAATACGGATGCAGGGCGCATAGGATCAGGAAACCAGCAATGAGTGAAAAGCAGACGGGCGGAGCAGCACCCACTCTGTTGGAAGCTCCAAGATCCTTAGAGGAAAGAACCCTGCACCAGCACGTAACACGCAACAAGGTCGTCAATCTGCACCAGTGTTACAGGGAAACACAAAATCTGTCCGCCTCCGACAACACTTGTCAACAGCACTGGGCCCAACACTTGTCAACAGCACTGGGCCTATGGTTTTAGAAATTCTTTTTTCTGCTTTTACAATATAATGCATTTTCGTTTAACAGAGGTTTTTTCTCCAGAATTACAGTTGTGTGTATTTCTTTTTCACAGCCATATGTCACTTTGACTATGGGGTGATGGGAGCAAACAATACCATGATCTCCTGACAACACCATCTATACTTGTAGAATAGTCCTGTAGTTCAGGTTTATAGTTGACCTGCTTAAATTATGGAATGGCAATGATGGTGGTCTATTGGACTACATTAAGAATGAAAATGAAAACCCATTCCAGCTACCATTCACATATGCATATAGCAAGACACCAATCAAGTTGTTGTATCTAATTTTAAGGTTATTGACAATACGTTGGAATTGACATACTTTAAAAGGTTCTGCAATCAGCCCAGACTACTCCAATGAATATCTCTTATGGGAAATGTATTAGTGCAAAAGAAAACTGCTCATTAGATGACAGTCTTGATATTAAAGCAGATGCAACAGTTAAACACCTGCTAGCTTGATAATATATGAAACATGTGACAGAACAGGATTTAACTGAAGCATCAGTGTGTACTAATGCATGTGTGTATATGGAAAAAACAAAAGCAGTCCAGGATCTCCAGATGGATGCATTTGAACAACCCGTAAGGTTTATTATTAAAGACAGTAGACAGGCGATACAAATACAGGACATTTTCAAACACTATTTCCAGTTGCTTAAACTGCTTCCTAACTAAAGAACTGTAGCAGGACCATATACATTGTTGGGGTGGTCAGGAAGGTTCCCCATGATTACGAGAGGTTCATGTTGCGCACACCGTATTGATGACTGCGGGGGGGTGGCCAACTGAGTGCGATGTTGCAATTTCATGTGTATCGTAGTGTAGTTAATTATGGTTGGAATATGTTACTTCTATTGTCACTGTTTGTCTAGAATTGATACATATTAGCTTGCACGCGCAAAAAAAGATAAAATTTTAAAACCACCAAATGTAACATAAACACGATTCACACATGGGGTGCTTTTAAATGCATGGAAAGTAAGAGGTGGGGAAGGGTTTTAATGTACATGCAAGGAAGAGGACTGGGTATACAAATCAGGTATTAAACATACATTCACATTGATACAAATACATGGGGAATTCATGAATATCAATATAGTGGGATTTTTATTAATAAATCTCAAAAACACAGTAGTCGCTGCTACTGGCAAAGTGAACTTTGACTGCTGAGAAACTGATTCTGTGGGGTTTCCGTATGTGGGGAAGGGTGAATAAGTAACTTCACAACCTTCGCGGTCAGCTCAGCTGCAGAAACTGGCCATGAGTTTTATGGTCTGATAAATACCGCAGCGGTAATCTCCTGAGGCATGGAAACGTGACAGAAGGTTTTTCACTATTTGTTTTGGCTAGCAGTAAAACACTGGGTGAGTCAATGCCCAAGTCTAACATGATGAGAAACCAGGAGTTTCAATTGTATTCTCAGATGTACTATGTGTGATAAAGTGGCAGTTATTTAGATTAGAATTTTCCAATGAAACCAGTGACATGGGGTATGAGATAGTATCGCTAACTCAAAAAATGTGTTTTACAACGCCTTCCTCATATCACTTGAAATATGTATGCAAACTATGGGCTTCATTACGACCCTGGGGGTAACCATGCTGCTTTTAACGGCATGGCTACCCCCATTCCGGATACCAGGTCTGGGTTCCCTGAATGGGGAAATACTGGGCCATTCCGACCTTGGGGGGACCGGTATTTCCCCATTCTGGGAACCCAGACCCGGTACATCCCCATTCCCATTTCAGCCCCCATATGGCTCAATGGGAATGGGGATGATGCTAACAACGGGCCCATCCTGTATGCAGGACCCGCTAAGGACGCTTGGTTTGACCAGCGAGCAGACGTCATAATGAGGCAGTAGGGGGATAATGGGGCCGGCAGCTCTACCGGCCCCGTTAATCCCCTACCGTCAGGGTCGTAATGTGGCCCTAAGTCAAACTGAGCTTTAAGGTTAAAAGAGCTTAGGCAGGTTATTCCTAGTAATGAATTATGTTTGCATAACAAGGTTGTACTAAATAATAATGTCATGACCCACCACAACAAATCCTTACGAGAGGTGTGTTCTACACATGAGCTGAAGCTGGTAGTTAAGATAAGGGCTACCAATTAAAACATAGGAATTGGAAAAAGATGGGATATCTTTGAAGGGGGTTTTGTTCAATCACATTTGGAGGTGGATTGTAATAAAGTATCCGGGAGTGTTTAACTGTTGCAGAAATGTATATAAGAGGTCGACTGATGTGGTTTGTTGAGACATGGGTTAGTTTGGTCCTACAGTACCATCTAACTGCTCCCCTGATAATTGTACAATAAACTTGCTTTATGTACAAAATGTGCACTTGTTATTCAAGTGGTGGGCCTGCTTGGGTTGAGGTAAGGGGCTCGCCCTTACAAATTTGGCAAGCCAGAAAGGATCACCAGGCTCTCTTAGACATTGGGGGTCTTCTGTATGCACCACTCAGCTGCGGCACTTCACTGCAGGGACCAGTCTTCTGTGCATAGTGAAAAAGAGAGGTTTGCGGATGCCAGATTGGTTTAAGGTCTGTCTGCTCACTGAAGGCATGGTGTCTTGGCCCAGCTGTGGAGGGTGAATTATTGGAGCATTTCGGGTTCATGTGAGTGCATGCTTGTGGTCTAAAGCAAGAGGAGGAACTATGGGTCCAAAAGGGTTGTTTCTTTGAATTAAGGGGTTTGGTAAGGGTAGACTTGGAGGGTGTGTGTGAAATTAGTTAAGGTTGCGGGGATTGGAAAAGAGAATGTTTTTGATGGAGTGGTTGAACTGTTCTATCTGTAAGTCCCCTGTATATAATTTTTACCTAGTTTGTTATTTTAGAGGTGTATACTACCACATACACCCAGTGTGAGGTTTGTCTTGATACCCTTTAGTTTGCTTGTCTGGTTGGCTGGCGCCATCACATGAAGGTGAGGTAGCATTTTATGGTAAGTCCAACAGTAGATACCTTTCTGAAGAAGGCCTTGACATTCTCTTGTATTAGCCGTGTGGGCAGAGTGGGCAGAGCCCTCACCTCGATTTCTTGGGTAGTCGGTGTAGTGAAGAGGAAACTTCCTGGAGTCAGGAAAATACAGTTTTGTAGTAGAGAAGGCTGTACTAGTGATAAAGAGAGTGAGAGCAGCGGTGCTGTAGTGAAAAGCATTGCGCCCCTCCTATGCGCGTTATTGGCCGGCGAGTCTTTTTGATAGATGCTTGGGAAGTAGAATTGAAGTAAGTAGCTAGGTGAGGTAATTGCAGTGTAAACGAGTACAGTGAGTGATTGTGGGGAAAAACTAAGAAACTGGGTATGGGTAAAAAGAGGGTTCTTTGGGTGCACATTTTTTTTGCTGTAGGTTCGGATCAACATTCTTTCTTGGAAAGCATTTTTGATAACTTAGTTGTGGTACGCGAACTCTGCGGTGGGGAGTAGAGATACACAGTCGTCTTGTTGTTGATTTATAAAGCATCTGAGATACTGTTCCAGAGTAACGTTTAGCCTCTCTGTCTGTCCTTTAGTTTGGTGATGGAATCCCCGAAGAGAGAGCCCTTTCGATCCCCAATTTCTTACACAAGGCTGTCCAGAATTTGGAGGTGTATTGGCTACCCCGATTGGATACGATTTTTAAGGGAAGACCGTGTAACCTAAAGATGTCCTTCAGGAAGACATGCGCCATCACTGAAGCGGAGGGTATTCCGATTAGGGGGGGAAAAATGTGCTAACTTAGAGAAGGAGTCCACCGTTACCATGATACAAGAGCAACCTAGGGACACAGGTAAGTCCACTATAAAGTCGGTTGAGATGTGTTTCCAAGGGCCTGGTGAAATTGGCTCTTGATGAAGTAGTCCCAAAGGCTTCTGTGTGAGTTGTTTGCTTTGTAGACAAATCAGACAGGTTTTCACATACTCCTGAGTATCGGCTCTCATATTAGGCCAATAGAAAGATCTTTGGAGTCATTCCAGAGTACTGCATATACCTCTATGGCCGACCACTTTGGAATCATGGCTCCATCAGAAAACCTTTTGTTGGAGATCGTGGGATGGTATAAACAATTTCCCATGGACAAAGAATAACCCATCTCTTCTTACCACTGGCTGCTTCAGAAGAACAGAGGCAGGCTGTTCCAGGCTGAGGGAGGCCTCTTGAACCTGCTGCAAGAAGGATGTCACAGTGGAAACAATCTGAGTATGAGGAAACATCAGTTCCTTGTATTGCGTAGGGTTCTTTTCGATGTCCTCTTTGCGTGACAAAGCGTCAGCAATCAGGTTTTGAGAACCGGGTATGTAAGTGATGAAAAAATGGAATTGAGCAAAAAGGTGGGCCCATCTGGCTTGACGTGTATTGTAGCATTCTTGTTGCTTGAGGACTTGCAAATTGTTGTGATCAGTTCGTATTTGGAAAGGATGCAGACTTACTTGAAGTAGGTGTCTCCACTCCAGACAAGCTAACTTCATGGCCAACAGCTCCCGTTTGATAACGGAATAATTCTGTTGGCTCGTGCTCAAGGTCTTGGAAAAGTAAGCAATGGGATGTTCTAATCCTTGATTAGATTGAAGGAGAACAGCACCCACCACCGCCGCAGAAGCATCGGTTTCCAAAATAAAAGGCTGTAGTTGGTCCGGCTGTTTCTGGACTGGAGCGGTGCAGTATCTGTGTTTTAAGCTGGAAAAACTGTTGTCAGCTTCCTTAGACCAGGTAAAGGGATCTGAAGACTTCTTCAATAGAGAGGTAATTGTAAGAGTGAGCTGGGAGAAGTCAGGGATGAATTTTTGATAAAAGTTGGCTAGTCCGAGAAACCGTTGAGCATCCTTAACCGAAGAAGGTGGTGTCCAGCCCAGAATAGCCTCTACTTTCTTTGTATCCATGGTGATCTCTTGGTCGGACAGAATGAATCCCAAATAAGATATTGAGGACTGTGAAAAGGTGCACTTTTCAGGTTTAGCCAAAAGATGCCGCAACTGGAGCCGGCGTAATACCTCCTTAACGTGACACTGATGGTCCTTTGAATTGCGAGAGAAAAGCAAAATATCGTCTAGGTATACCACCGTGGTTTGGGCTAACAAATCTGAGCACAAGCGGTCCATAAATCGTTGGAAAACAGAAGGAGCGTTGACTAGTCCGAACGGCATTACCTGGTACTCAAACAGACAGTAAGGAGTGTGGAAGGCCGTCTTCCATTCATCACCTGCTCTAATGCGGAGCAGGTGGTAAGCATTCCGGAGATCGAGCTTTGTGAATATCACTGAGCCTTGGACAGCCTCTAACACTTCTGTAATGATGGACATAGGGTACCGAACCTTAATGGTTAGCTTGTTCAGACCTCTATAGTCGATACAATGCCTTAATTCTTTGATGCCCCAGCGGGGGACCGAGAAGGTTTGATGAGCCCATCAGCGATATTGTCATCCAGATACTGCTTGAGTACCTTCTTTTCAGATACCGAGAGTGGGTACATCCGGCCAAAAGGAACCAACGCTTGAGGAACTAGGTCGATTCTACAATCTTCTGGTCGATGTGGAGGAAGTTTACGGGGAGACTGTTCCTTGAAGACATCTGAGAATTCGGTTAGGTAACTGGGTATGCAATGGATAGCACTAGTGTCAGTAGAACATACGGTCTTAACATGTTCAAACAGTGGCTCGGGTAGACACTCCTCTTTACAGTGCTTGGAATGAAAGCTCAAAAGATCGTTGGTCCAGTTGATAGTAGGATTGTGTTTTCTGAGCCAACCTATCCCCAGTATAACCGGGAAGTGGGCTGCACGAATGATGTCAAAGTTCAATACTTCTGAATGTTGTTGGATGCGAACTGTTACCTCCTCGGTGGTATGAGTAATAAGTCCGGAGCACAGGGGTGTTCCATCTACTACTTCCACTTTTTGATCTTCCATCTTTGCGAGTCTCTTAAGACCCACCTTGTCCGCCCATATGGTGTCTAAGAAATTTCTGGCAGCTCCACAATCCAGCAGGGCTTGTGTGGCAACTTCTTTCCCTCTGAACTGCATCTTAACTGCTATAACCATCAGATGTGAATCCTCAGATGTCTTGGCAGAGGTGACTGAAAGGGTTGTGTAGGGACTGGGGTTTGCCCCTCTGTAGCCCGTCCTATTAACTACCGAGGGCGTTTGTTTCCCGGTCTTCTAGGAGGAACATCTGGACAGTCCCTCAGCAGGAGGGAAGAAGCACCACAGTACATACAGAGGCTTCCCTCTCTTCTTCTTTTTCTCTCTTCAGGAGTTAATGGCGCCCGAGTAGTTCTGATCTGCATAGGTTCATCTCTGATGGGACGCATGGCAGGTGAGGAAGGCAAGGGGTTTGCTTCAGGATAGGATCCTGGACCTCAACTCTTCTTCTTCTCGGTCTTGCGTTCAGTCAAAAGGAAATCAGTTCTCAGAACCGCCATAAGGAGGTCAGAAAAAGTCTCAGGATGAGGAATACGAGTGAGCTCGCCTTTCAGTTCTTCTCGCAATCCTCGGCGAAAAATTATGTATTGGGCTTGTTCTTGCCAACCTGCCTCGGCCGCAAATTTCTTGAAGATGGAGATGTAAGTAAGCAGGTCAGAATTTCTCTACGTACATCCAGCAGATCCTATCTGGCTACAAAGGCACACTCTGTCCGTAGGAATGTCTGTTGTAGAAGTGCCTTAAAGGCTGCGAAATCCTGCAGAACTGGATCGGACTGGGATACTAATGGAGTTGCCCATGCCAAGGCATTACCCGACATATGAGTAATCATGAATCCTACCTTGGCATGATCGGTAGCAAAGGCGCCTTTTCTGAAGGCGAAATTAATATTACAAGCCTCCAGGAATTCTTTTACTTTCCTTTCTGAGCCATCAAATTTCCCTGAAACCAGGGGTAGAGGAGGGAGATCAGCAGTTTACTGTTCTCTAGCAGCCACTCTTTGCTGTAAGGCGGCATTGTCGGCTTTGAGTGCTTGAACTTAGAGATTAAGGTTTTGAACCGCTGCCACAAGTTCTTGAATCTGTTGTGGTTTGGCCATCTCTTCAATAAGGCGTTGCAAGCTGCCAGGTTTGCTGGTAATGTTATCTGGTAGGTCGGTATATCTTCCTCTTCACTCAGAAAATGGAATTCTCCCTCTCCCCTTTCCTCCTCACCTGATGTAGTAGAAGAATAGTCCAATTTCTTCCTTCGAGGTCGTCGGCCTTCAGCCTTCGTTTTTTTGTGCAGATATGGTCTGCCTCAGAAGGAAGCCACCGTGATTCCAGTCCTGTGAATCTCTGGTGACTCCTCTCCGTAACAGCCGGAGCGGTGAAGGGAAAAAGCCACAGGCGTAAAAACCCCCCAGATCTTCACGAGTAACGTACTGCAGCCGGTCAAGATGGTATGTACCAAATGAACGTAGAATCCAAGAAAAATGGTGGTCGGGAAGGAAATCTCCCTGCAGGAGATCGAGAGGAATCCGGAATAAACAAACAGCCAAAAACGAAATGGTAAGAAAACAGAACAAGAGGATCTATCGACAGGAGGGAAGCACACGAATAGTCAAATACAGACAGAACACGGGAAACAGAAAAAGAGGAAGGAAACCAAGAGGGAGAAGGGCGACAGGCAAACAGCGATGCAGAGAGCCTGAAAGGATAGCAGAGAGGAATACGAACTGTCAGCAATAGAGTGGGCGGATCACCGCCAAGGGAAGGTACTAGGAGCGTAGGCAACAAGGAGAAATCCAGTAAATTGCAACGCGCCGAGCCGCAGAGTACTGCACAGGAAATAGAACTCGGCGGTGGCCATGTTGAAAAGGACTAGACCGCTGCGGAACTTTGCAGACAAGCGTTACGGTACATTCTAATGGCGATTGAGCTTCGATTTCCTCCATGCCCGCCAATCTCCCAGGTTCGTGATACAGGCACAGAAAACAGAGACTAAGCTTGTTGGAAAGTAATTGCCAAAGATTTGTCCAGAAGGGGCAGTACTTACGAATTCTATGGAGGGACAGCATGGTCAATTGGGACTACAGGGACACAGTGAACCGGTTATGATAGAGGTGTAGATGGACGGTTACGTCCCCGGTCCAAGGCCAATAAGAGGGTTTCTTAGGGTCTGAGGAGGATTTCAACAGGGAAGTTGGTCATTTGGCAGGTTCAGAGGAATGAGTCCTTGGTTTCATGGGCCAATAGGAAATAATTATGGAGGATTTTTCTCAGGATTCATTGTTGGTCATGTGGAAGGTTGGGACACGTATCACTAGATTGTCCTGGCGGGCCATGTGTTTCAACATGGTAGCACAGTAGATGTTATCTCCAACCCTGCCATTTGCCCTATGCTCTGTGCAATTGCAGTAGGCACAGGTTGAACAGAACCCAGCGACTGGGACTGCACAGACCTATGGCATCCCACAAACCATGCCAGCACAAGCATCTCTGCAGACATGGAACAAGAATCCTTTACCCCATGGAATGGTTACTTACTGTACAGGAGCAAGTGTTTTGGATGGAATCCTTTTTCACTCCACTGTGCTAATATGTACCAGGAGTAGGACATCCCACAGAGGTCTCTGATGTGTCCAGTCCTGTCCGTTACCACCAATCCAGAAGAGGGACCCCGGATAGGTGTGCAATTAGGTGATCGAACATTCTCATTTATGGTCGACACAGCCGCTACAAAATCTTGCATTATGGAAGGTGAGTTCCACTTGTCAAAACAATGGACACACATGGATTCTCTGGGGCTATCCTGTTGGTTCCTTATACTGAAGATCTTCGTATTAATGTAGGTACTCAAAATGTATCTGCCCCTTTGTTGTATTGTACAGACACCACAGCAAAGTATAACAAAATCTTTTATTAATGAAAATGTCAGGATGTAGTAAGACCTAATTTACCCTATACTAAGTTGGGATTTCCCTACCTACAGAAACTAAGTACAGTCTGTGCCAATATGTCCAACTGAAAAGTATGTCTGTGTCCAAAACCTATACCTGCCCTCGCAACTAATACAAAACAATATGTTGGGATGTCGGCCATAAACTAAACAGTGTTCCAAAAATAAAGGTTTGAACTATTTCCAGCTCAAGCTTCTTTTCCTCAAAAGTCAATAAGTTAATTACAATGTTCAGTTTACCTTCTTTCAATCTTGAAACAATAAAGTTCCACAGAGGTCAGGACGCCCTTCCGCAAGTTCAATAAGCAATTTCAGGGCAACATGTCTCAGCGTTTCCCTTTCCCAAGATCAATATGAATAGGTGACACGAAAGAAGTATTTTGGAGCTTTGGTTTTGTATTTCAACAATCATTTACAACTTAGGGTGCCCTTCCCCAAGTCTGGTATATACCAAGGGTTGATTTCTTTCTTCCACAACAGTAAAATGCCTTGTTAGCACATAGGGGTTCTCTGGTCTTGGCACAGTTTTAGACCACACGTCCACCCATTACAAGTCACAAACCCAGGAATTGTTGATTCACCAGTTCTTTATTCCACAGATAGAAGTTTCCTGGTATTGGTGCAGTTTTTTACCACACTGTTCATCCATTACAGGTCACGCAACCAGGTCTCCTTGAGTAGTGCAATATTCAGCCAAACAAGTAATTCATAGTTACTTTCAGTTCATTGTTCATTATTGAACAAGTGTGATCTTCCCTTTCATTCAGTGTTTTATAGATGCTGGTTTTGCTATTTCCTTCAGTTCAGTACTCAAAAGAGGCAGCTTTGCATACTTCATTCAATTTGGTGTTCCACAAATGCTGCTTTGTTTGATTCATTCAATTTGTCAATCAACAGATGCAACTTTGCTTCTTTCATTCAGTTCTGTGTTCAAGAAAGGAAACTTTGCGGGTTTCATTCAATATTCAGCAAAATAATTGTACTTGTTTAATTTGTTTCAGTAGTCAATAAAGGAACCTTAGCCTATTTGCCTTCACTTTGATATTCGATAAAGGTAACATGGCCTATTTCATTCAGTTCGGTTTTCAGTAAAGGTAACTTTGCTTGTTGCCACAAACCGCTACTGCTTTCATGGTCCCTTAGAATGCCCCGGTTGTTCCACTGTCCCCGACACTTACCTGGGCTTAGCAGCTCCATTTCTGTGACCGGCTTCTCCCTGAGCAAGAAAGCCTGTGCGCTTGGCACTTTGCTCTGCACTCTCCAGCTCTTGTGCGCAGCTTAGCCTCAGCTTCTTGGCAGCCCTTGCTGCCAGCCTCCCCTTCTGTGGGATCCTCGTCCTGTATTATTACGCCAGCAGGACTTCCAGGGTTTTGGTTGGCTTCTTAGTGTCTCCGCTTCTCCTGCTTCTGCATGGCTCTTGCTTCTGCTTCTTGCTCTTTTTCTGCGCCTCCATTGTGGTTCAGCCTTCCACCTTTTATACACCTGTGGTCCATTGATGGGCTGCAGGTGTATACCATTAACCAACAATGCCTGGGCCTGTTTACACGCACATGCCTGCCCTTTCTGCATCTTCTTCGTACCCATACCAAAGTGGTAAGAGGAAATGGTATCCATTACTCTCAGTTACTTCTTCCTCGTCTCAGTACCACCGTGGGGAAAAGGTGTATTATCCATAACTCTCAGTTGTCTCTTCCTTATCTCAGTACTGTTATGTATCCCAAGAGGGGAACAAAGGGGGACTGCGTTATAGGGACCTAAAAAGGTCAGGAGAGGGTTAGACTGATTGTCATAAGGACGAGGGGGATACTGTATTTTGGTCCACGGTACCTTATTCCTAGTTATTCTCCCTCTCTGTCTAACACTTCGTAGATGATAGGATCCCCTGCTCTTTTCAGAGATAAGGGAACATGATGAATAATATCCCATTACCACTTCTGAGATAGGGGTTCCCTCCTGAAAGGAGGATGTAGAATACTGCGTCTTACCTAAGGGTATCTCATCTCCAATTCCCAAGGACCCTCCATCCAGGTGGTCCTCCCTCGCTTGTCCACCCCCAGGAGCAGGTTTCAAAAGGGATGGCCTTTTCCTGCCCACCACCACAGAGGATCCCGGGGGAGTAAATGTGAGGAGGCTCTTAGGTTTCTCACAGAAGGGATATCCTGAGTAAGCTGCAGATGCCGATTGCTTTCACAGGGGAAGGTATTGTATGCTCCACTCCAGGGTTGTATCTGATAAGGGAGGCACTGCATTTTCAGGCTTATTGTATCGACAGCGTGATCAGAGGAGTTCCCATCCATTCAGCATTGTTTGTTTATAGGGTGATGGTTTTGTTGAGCTGGGTCCCGGGGATCAGAAATCAGATTTGGCGGGTACTGATTGAGTTTTTATTTTGTCCAATTGTGCCGCGCGGGAGGTAACACCCAGCACCATTGTTACGATTCTCTTAGAGGCTGTAGTGATCAAGAAGAACAGGTTGGTTCTCTCAGGCACAGATGAAGAAGGGAGGTAGTGGTGCACAATTCTGTGCATCGGTCCAATCTTATTGCTAATTAACGTGTCTGACAAGCAATTGTTCGAAGAAACTAAAGACACAGGAGAGATGTTCTTTGAAATTGAGGTGCCTTGCCAGATAGTGATAGAGCAAAGGAAAGTACCACACACTATGCTCATTGTTAGAAATACGTTGCCATTTTGGAAGGAGAATTTGAGAAAGGTGCTGGACCATTTATGGACCAGCAATCCTCATGATGTGGGGCTGCTAAAGAGTTTTGGAGTGGTGATGTTAGAATTGAAACCCAGTGCGATATTACCACAGGTGAAGCAGTACCCCATGTCTAGAGAGGCGACAAAGGGATTTACGAGACCATCATGATGTTAAAACAAGGCATACTACAACCTTCTCTGTCCCCATGCAATATGGCTATCTACCATGTGAAGACAGTGAAGGGGTCCAGTTGGAGGATGGTCCAGGATTTGCACCCCCTCAATATTATTGCTGAGACAGAATTTCTGGTGGTACCAAATCCGGCCCCATTCTCTATAACTACCCTACTGGGTCGACCCACTTCACAGTGATTGATTTGAAAATGTGCATTTTCCTCTGTTTCCTTACATCCCGTTTCTTAGTACCTCACAGTGTTTACGCAGCGTAGTCAGAGATTCGAGAACACAATGTTGTCCCAGGAACAATGTTTCCTGTAAGCTGCGTGGCTGCGTGCCCGCCCACTTGTAATTCTGAGGCTGCGCAAAAACATTTAATCACCGCGCATGCTTTTGCCTGCCCTCCGTTCATCAGTATGCACTCAGCCAATCACAAGTTTTGCACAAAATGTTTTGAATATGATTGGCTGCAGGCAGTGCTCGACTGCACATGCTGCACTGCTTCAGCCAATGAAACAGCTTCCTCCTCGAGTCCTCGTACGTAATGCGTGGTATTGCAGCTTTCCACTTTAGTAAGAATGCATGGCTCCATGATAGCGCTGAATGCTTCTCTCCCTGCTGGTGACCGACCGCTTGCAATTTTCAGACCCAGAACCTGCCAAGATCTTCACTACCTCGCACAGCGGGATCCTTTCTTCACACTTCGCTATCCAAAGGTATGGATACAGACTACAGAGCGCATTCTAAGGTGCTCTGTGGCTGCAGTATTTATCCCACCTCAAGTGCTAAAAAAATAGCACTCCAAGCTTTTCAGTTTAGTGTTACTGAAAACAAAGTGAGCGCTTCTTTAAAAGCACAAATGTGTGTTTATTCTTGAACAACGTTGATCGATATTGAAAGAGCTTTGTGACATATACTCAGATTGCGTGAACATGATGTTGGATTTCACGCAAAGCCTTTGTAGGGGTGGGGGGATTGTGATGTCACGTGTCCCGAGATAACAGGGTCACGTGACATACTACCGCCGGATGTCAGAAATAAAGGTATCACCGGAACTGGCGTCTCGACGCCAGTCCGGGTTTAAGCAACTACGAGAGCAGTCGTGTGAGTTATTGCTGCACCGCCCCCGCGCACTGCGATTCTAACAGGCCCTGCACGCGGGCCTCATCTCGCAGCTGTCCTGCCTGCAGAGGCCTGCAGGCCTTTCATCACACTGGCGACGAGGCGGAAAGTGGGTCGCGAGCCCCGATAACAACGGCGGTTTTCGCACCCACGGACCCGCGTTTTTCACGATCGCGGAGCCGGCAAGCTAACGACGCCGGCCCCGCCCACGATCAAGAACACCATCCGGCAGCGGCGAAAAGCGGCCCTAGCACCCCAGGGCCCCAACAGAGAGGAAAAAAAAAAAAAAAAAACATTTTTTTACACTCATACATTCTCTCACGCTTCAACAACAGCCCAGGGAGCAGCATCCTTAATCCTGGCAACTACACCCAACAGCAGATCACGACCCCACGACGTGGGTGAAGCAGGACACGCAGGCCTGCCGAACCAAAGCGCCGCACGTGCGACCACGCGCTGCAGGCCCACGCAGACCCAATCACCGCCACACAGCAAGCTACAACTCAACGCCGCAACGCCACATAACACAACATGTCCGACCCGACGTCCAGCCCATCGGAGTCCGGCGCTAGGTCCACGTCGAGGAGGAGCCTCACTGAGGAACGTACAGACCCCTCGCTAACCACGTTCATGCCACCCTTTGACCCGTTCACTAACGGAGCAGCCATTAGATGGGAAATATGGATACAACAATTCGAGATGCACCTCGACGCGAGAGACATCAATACGCCCAAAAAGATGCGCACTTTCCTCCTCCTCAACATAGGATCTGCCGCCCTGCGCCTATTCAATGCCACGCCAAACAGAGGCAGCAATGCCAACTACGCAGCAGCAAAAGCCGCCCTTTCCAACATGTTCAAACCGGACCTCAACCCCGACTACGAGCGGTTCCATTTCTGCATGGCGAGACAACGGGAAAAAGAAACAGTGGACAAGTTTCATGCTCGCCTCCGCGAAATGGCTGTGGGATGCGAATTTCCGGATGAAGAATTCGCCATTCGCCTCCAAATCATCAACGGCGTCTCCTCTGAGAAACTGAGGAGGGCAATACTATCAGAGAAGAATGTACGACTGTCACGCATCCTCGAGATGGCAAGACTCCGCGAGCAGACAGAGGAACAAGTAGCAGTCATGGAAGCAGCCATTCAGAGGCTTCTGATAGACAACACAGGACTGACGGAAGACGTAGCAGCAATCTCCCGACACCAAGGCACCCGCCCGAAACAGAACCCGAGAACGCAACCACCACAAAGGCGTGATCAATCGTGCAAGTGGTGCGGAGGCCCATGGCATAAAGGGGATTCCTGCCCAGCATGGGGATCAACATGCAAGAAATGCAACCGCCTGAATCACTACGCGGCAGTCTGCCTAAACCCACCGAACAAGAATGACCGTGACGCAGACCCGCGGCCATCACAAGAACCACGTAGGAGATTCGCACCCAAAGAGACCCGCCAAACAACGCGGAGAGGAAAAGCCAGGGCAGTCGACGAATCACAAAGATCCCAGACCACGAGTGATAGCGACGAAAGCGACAGTGACTCATCCCCCGAAAGGCAAGGCAAAGAAAGGAGAAAGAAAGGGAAAAGACGTACCCACCGAGTACACCTAATATCAGCAGTAGACCCACGGAAATCACGACAAAAGAGGAGACCAACATGCACCATCCTCTCGGACGGAAGCCCACTGAAAGTTATCATCGACACCGGTGCCACAGTGAATGTCATGCCCGTGACAGCATTCAACAGTCTCAACCCCAGGCCAAAGCTACTCAAGAGGAAAGTCAGGCTATACGCCTACGGATCAAAGAAACCCCTGCCTGTGCGAGGATCATTCAAATCCGACTTTGCCCACAGTAACGCCAGCTGCCGAGCCCGAATATACGTGGTAGACGCCGGGTGTGAGACTCTCCTCAGCTGCAAGACAGCCGAAAAGTTAGAACTGATTCACTTCGCGTTCAGTACACAACACGATGAACTGCATGACCTGTTGGGGCGACACAAAAAGCTATTCCAAGGCATCGGACGCCTAAAAGGGAGAACAGTTAAGCTACACATAGACCCGACCATCGAACCCAAAGCAGTACGGCACAGGCGAATACCCTTCCACCTGAGAGAGGCCGTGGAGAAGGAACTACTCAAGCTCGAAGACGCAGGGATCATCGAAAAGACGTCTGGACCAACCCCGTGGGTTTCACCGATGGTAGTGGCCCAGAAGCCAAAACAACCAGGCGCAGTAAGGATATGTATCGACATGCGGCTCCCCAACATAGCCATCGGCCGTGAACGCCATGTCACTCCCACCATTGACGAACTTATTGTAGACCTCACGGGTGCGACGATCTTTAGCAAGCTCGACCTCCGGTCCGGCTATCATCAACTAAAACTATCGAAAGAATCCAGATACATCACAACATTTTCGTCCCATCTTGGCCTGATGCGATACAAGAGGCTCAACTTCGGAATATCATCAGCGGCAGAAGTATTCCAGCATGAGATCAGGAGAGTCATCACAGGCCTCGAGGGAACCACTAACATCAGTGACGACATCCTCGTATATGCATCGAACAAGGACGACCATCACCAACGCCTTGCAGCAGTCCTAAAGAGACTCGAGGATGCCGGACTAACCCTCAACGCAGACAAATGCGAATTCAACAAAAAGGAACTCTGTTTCTTCGGATACATCTTCAGCGCAGCGGGAGTATCCCCAGACCCATCAAAAGTACAAGACATAAAAGAATTTGAACCACCAAAGTCAGCCTCGGAGGTGAGAAGTTTCATGGGGATGGCCACCTACTGTGCACGGTTCATCCCTGATCTCGCAAGCATCGCCAACCCACTCAGGGACCTAACCAAGAAAGATCGACAGTGGGAGTGGACGGAAGTCCACCAACAAGCTTTTCAGCTAATAAAAGACTCCCTATCCGCCTCCACCACCATGGCGTTTTTCAACGTAGACCGACAGACCGAACTCCTTGTCGACGCCAGCCCAGTTGGCCTAGGGGCCGTGCTGACCCAAACAGACAAAGACGGCACGGTATTTCCAATCGCGTTTGCCAGCAGAGCCCTCACTAAACCGGAACTAAACTACGCACACATCGAAAAAGAAGCCCTGGCCATTCTGTGGGGATGTCGACATTTTAAAGTCTACCTGCTAGGGAAACAAGCTAAAATTTTCACCGACCACAAGCCCTTGGTCCCGATATTCCGAGGTTCCGCACCACACCCTCCCGCCCGCATTGAAAAGTGGATGCTGCAGCTGCAACCCTACAACATTGCAGTAGAATACCGCCCAGGATCAGACAACCCGGCTGACTACCTGTCCCGTCATCCGCGGCCCGCCACTGACAAGGAACAGCACCACGCAACAAAAACGGACGAACACGTCTGCCACGTGATAGCGTGCGCCCGACCACGAGCAATGACACTGCAAGAAGTAATACAAGAAACTGCTGAAGACGCAGTCCTGAAGCATACAACAGCAGCCATTCAGTCGGGCAACTGGAAAACATACCTCATGTCAATGTCTCACCGAACAACCGCAGCCCAAACTAAACTCAGAGCTTTGTTCGGCATCAGGCATGAACTATCCGTAGCACCAGAAGGCGTAATACTGAAAGGTCACAGGATCATATTGCCAGAATCCCTCGAGGCCAGGGCACTCAAGCTGGCCCACAGTGGACACCAAGGGATCGTCAAGTCAACCGCATACTTAAAATCCCGGATGTGGATGCCGAACATGCACCAGAGAATCGCAGAAATCGTAGAATCCTGCACTGCATGCCAAGCATCACAGAGACCGGCAAACCCCGAACCTCTCAGCTGCGCCCCCCGAAGCACAAAACGATGGGAGGCCGTCAGCATGGACCACTGCACCATCGCCGGAGAAGGATACCTGCTAGTAGTAATAGACGAATTCAGCAGGTACCCAGAAGTAGAGCATGTGGCCTCGACAAACACCGAAACCACCATCCTCACACTAGAGAAAATATTCGCAACTCACGGTATTCCCAAGAAAATCAAAAGTGACAACGGCCCGTCGTTTGCCAGTCGGGAACTAAAAGATTTCTTCAAAGAGGTCAATGTCAAACACCAACGCATCACCCCAAGATGGCCTCAGGCAAACGGTGACGCAGAGCGCTTTATGGGATCACTGAACAAGATCATCAGGATCGCCAAGAATCAAGGACACCCCTGGCTGAAAGCGGTATTCCGATTTCTGAGGACACACCGTCAAACCCCTCACTCAGCCACAGGAGTCAGCCCAGCGGCCCTCATGTTCGGAGTTCCAATCCAAGCGGAGCTACCGATACACCCAGACTGGACAGCGCCTGACCCGGACATCACCGAGATAGAAGCAAGACGAGAAAGACACAATGAGCGGGAAAGCGTGGCTCGACGAGCACAACACAGAGAAATAAACCCAGGGGACACGGTCCTCGTCAGGAACCGGGCAACACCGAAGAAAATGTCCTTAAATTTCGAAGCCCGCCCGTGGACCGTCGCAACCACCAACCACAGCATGATCACAGCAACCCGAGGAAAAGAGACGGTGACCAGAAATATCTCCCACTTTAGAAAAGTACCTCAAGAAATGTGGGAAGAGCAACGATCACCCCAGAGATGTGAAATGGCACACTCACCCCAAGCGCACACGCCACAGCAGACCACAGAACCACCGGAAGAAGCTAAGGGTGAAGAAGAAGCCGCCACGGGAGACGCGCCACGAGAAAGGAGCACCCGATACTGCCTGAGAGACAGGCCCAGACCGTCCTCCCGCCTTCAAGGATATGTCGTGAATGAGATATACCAAAGGAGACGGCAGAAAGGACTGAGATTCTCACCTACTCAGAAGTAAGACTAAAAGTAAAATATTAAGAGCTAAAAAGGGGGGGGAAATTTTGCCTCTAACTTGGGGAGGAATGTGATGTCACGTGTCCCGAGATAACAGGGTCACGTGACATACTACCGCCGGATGTCAGAAATAAAGGTATCACCGGAACTGGCGTCTCGACGCCAGTCCGGGTTTAAGCAACTACGAGAGCAGTCGTGTGAGTTATTGCTGCACCGCCCCCGCGCACTGCGATTCTAACAGGCCCTGCACGCGGGCCTCATCTCGCAGCTGTCCTGCCTGCAGAGGCCTGCAGGCCTTTCATCACAGGGATTATAAAGACAGCTAGCAAAATGGTGGGATTGCCGACGGCTGGGTGAGGGTGCTGCAAGACAGTGTTTCACTGAATGGACTTCCCTGAAAGAATTGAAAAAGTGCTTTATCCCCTGAAGTGAGTGACTGCTCGTTGCTCAAACAGTAACACGTTCACGGATTAAAGCATAAAAGATGATTTACAAAACGATTTTTCAATGGGAAGCAGCCTCTGAAAAACGCCTTGTCAATAGGGCCCATAGGCACGTTATGAGGGGGGTCAGAATTTATACTTGTACCTCTCAGATCATGTGTAGAAATTGGATACCATTTATCTTAATGCATACATTTGGCATATTGGATTGAAACCTACTGCATTGTCCCAAGCAGCTTCCTGTACTTCACGCTAATCGGATGGTGCTTTTATGTACAAAGGCTTTGTGTTACTTGCAGAGTAGTGCGCACGACCGTGTTGCTAGAGCAATGGCTGCACTGACACACTGTTTAGATTTTCTCAAGTGGCCAAAATTGTTTAAGGGGCACATCTTAAACACAGTCTAGACAAACGGATAGAATAAAACACACAGGAAGGATATTGTAGCCTAATCTAATGGTGGAATGCTTGTTTGCCCTGCAAGAGTTAAGGTGTTAGAATCCTGCTTTATTCAAAGATTTTATTGTTTAAATAAATCTACATTGACACATAATAAGAGGTACAGCTGTGCTATCTTGCTGGGGAAAAGGCAGTATACGTGTTCAATGTGATATTTATTAAAATAAGCATATACATTGAAAACACTTTTCTGCATTGCTGAGGGATTTTTTAAAGTGCGTTAAACACTTATGTGCTTTATTCCCTGTGTGTCCATATAGTGCACACATAATTCACTCACGCTAGTACACTGTCTTGAAAACAGACAATACGAATGGCACTGGGCTACGCACCCTCGTGTTACAACAGTGAGAAATCAGCTTTGTAATGTGCCCTGGTCCCAGACCTTTTGAGGGACCTTTTGATAATCTGGCCACCACTTATGTAGTGAAAGGGTGTTTGGCCCTCTATTTTATCATGTTTTCAAGACCGTGCGCACAAGCATGAGTGAATGATCTCGTGTGCGCTAAGTGGACACGCAGGGTATCAAGCACATCGATGATTTAAAGGAATGGTTCGCCCAAAATGTTTTATTTAAAAAATAGATAGGCAATATTAAAAAAAAATTGATTGGCATTTTTTTTTTTCAAGTCGCTATGTAAAATTTTGAGCAATTCAAGCTCAAAATTTGCAAAAGCAAGCACATGGGCACATCCATTTTGTGAAATGAATTCCCGCCTGTGCTGGCTTTTGCTTTTGCGGCACTAATGAAGGAAAAGCCAGCCAGCTGTAGTAAACAAAATCTACCACTGGGTGGCTTTTCCTTCATTGGTGCCGGGACTCGGAGGACGCGGACCGGAGACTACAGGCAGAAAAGCTGCAGCTGCATCTCGGTAAGTGCTATTTTTTTTTAAAAAAAAATAAGCACTAGCTGCGTTTTTTTTTTCTAAGTTTTCCGGGCTGGAGGAACCCAGAAAACTTAGAAATAAAACCGCAGCTTTAAAAACGTTGTATTTATGTTTGCGGTTGCTTTTGAAGCAACCGCAAACATAAATACAACGTTATTGTGTTTGAAAACGCTGTGTTTTTTCTTTCTAAATTTCTCAGGCTCCTCCGAGCCTGAGAAACTTAGAAAGAAAAACCGCAGCGTTTTCAAACACAACCGCGTAGAGTTTCTGCCTAAATCTGCCCTACCTTTTGGGGCTCTAGGGCTCCCCGTGGGGAACCCTAGAGCCCCAAATGGGAAAGCAGATTTAGGCAGAAACACTGCAGCATTTAGCATTTCCCATTTGGGGCTCTCGGGCCCCCCGTGGGGAGTCTGAGAACCCCAAATGGGAAATCAGCTGTAGGCAGAAACACTGCGGCATGTAAACACAACCGTGTTGTGTTTCTGCCTGCCTTGGCTTTCACTTTGGGTCTCCGGTGCTCTCCTGGGGTAGCAGCGGAGAACCAAAGTGATAGCCACGGCAGGCAGAAACACAACGCGGTTGTGTTTGAAAACGCTGCGGTTTTTCTTTCTAAGTTTCTCAGGCTCCTCTGAGCCTGAGAAACTTAGAAAGAAAAACCGCAGCGTTTTCAAACACAACCGCGTTGTGTTTCTGCCTAAATCTGCTTTCCCATTTGGGGCTCTAGGGCTCCCCGTGGGGAAGCCGGAGGAGCCTGAGAAACTTAGAAAGAAAAACTGCAGCGTTTTCAAACACAATAACGTTGTATTTATGTTTGCGGTCGCTTCAAAAGCGACCGCAAACATAAATATGTTTTTAAAGCTGTGGTTTTATTTCTAAGTTTTCCGGGCTCCTCCAGCCCGGAAAACTTAGAAAAAAAACTGCAGCTAGTGTTTATTTGTATTAAAAAAAATAGCACTTACCGAGATGGAGCTGCAGCTTTTCTGCCTGTAGTCTCCGGTCCCTGTCCTCCGCGTACAGCACCAATGAAGGAAAAGCCACCCAGTGGTAGCTTTTGTTTACTACAGCTGGCTGGCTTTTCCTTCATTAGTGCCGCAAAAGCCAAAGCGAGCACAGCGGCGGGCATCCATTTCACAAAATGGATGCCCCATGTGCTTTCTTTGAGCTTGATTTGCTCAAAATTTTACATAGGGACTTGGGGGAAAAGAAATGGCAATCGATTTTTTTTAATATTGCCTATCTATTTTTGAAATAAAATTTTTTGGGCGAACCATTCCTTTAATTGAGATCAGAGCATGCTACTTTTCAACCCTTTCTCTGCATTTGATTTCTGCTCCCTTTACCGTACCAACTTCCCCCGTGATTGCTTTCGCAACATGTATGTCTGTACAGGGGTTTTAAACATTGCAAGTCTAGCTAACCTTTGTTTTTACATCATGCGCACGGGTGAGGAACATCTAGTGTTAAATCAATGGATTCACACAATCTGGTGGCCTTGTCTCCTTACTGTTTGTAAATGGCATAAACCTTAGAATAAAACATATTTCATGTAATCCATTGAAGAATACAAATATGATGGACACATATACCCAAGTTAACATCTTTGCAAGCTGGTTGTTGCATAATACTAAGTTGTCACCATTCTTGGAGATTTTCTAAGACCGTTGGTTTGACTTCCTAGGTGGTACAACATGATATGTTGCATGGTGTAATACTTTTTAAGCTACGTCCCTCTTCAGTCATTATAGTCAATCATGTTTCCTCATTGCAACAAAGGCCAGCATAGCTTTTCTATTGCATATGTTTAATAAAGGGCAGAAGGTCGTAGGCCATCTAATCATCCTCTCCCTGAAATATCTTAATAAAGTTAAAAGGTAACGACTTCAGACTAGATATTAAAGCTTTTGGAGGAGAACAGGACATCCAAACCACCCTTGAAGTAGAGCTTGCCTTACTATACTTGCTTTGCTCATCACTGCATTACTTTGTTGCGCACATGACTGAAAAACAGCCTGCACACAAGCATTACTTTGCCGCACACAGCCCAAAACAATTTGAGGGAACATTGCCCAGGAATACTATGAATCTGGTGTGTCTTTAACTGGGCGGTTCAAATGGATTTAGGGGATTTACACATGTGCAGTACCGTAATTCAGTACATGGACAATCTATTGGTTTGCCACACTTCAGAGGAGTAATGTTGAGGAGATTCAATAACGCTCCTCACCCTGCTCACGGAGAAGGGGTACAGATTGGACAAAGAAAAATTGGAGTACTGCCAGACAGAGATAGTATAGGTAACAGAAGGGACTGCTCTCTATGTGGGAGGATGAAAGGCTGAAAAGTTATACAACAAAATGGTATCCTACCAAAGGACAAGTTTTTGACAATACATTATTCATGGTATGTCATTCATAGTTTGAGAAGTCTAATAGCTTTAAGATATTTGCTGTGTGCACCCAAACTTGACACTATTTTGGATGAGTAGGATCAATCAACACAGATATTGACAAACAGTTGTTTGCTTGTAGAACAACTTTATTTAATTCGCTGTCAATTTATCTTTTAACTAAATCACTTTCATTTGCTATTTTCAGTGCATAGTTTTTTTGAGAAAGCAGTGTAAAACACGGTGCATGATAACAAAATGTTTAAGTACAGATAGACAAACAAAGTTGCAATGTAAAGCAAACAACAAGTGCTACAGATAATCGAGGCAGATACAGAAAGATCAGAAGAAGTCTAAAGCATACTAGGCACTTGCACGTACATAAGAACACAATTCCAATTGTGTGTTATTTGTACTGAGATTACGTACAGCACTGTCATAAAATCAGTGCCTGAAAATAGGAATGAAAGAGTGAACCATCCAAGGCTCAAACCTAACAACAAATAGAAGTGAGAGATGACGAAACCATAGGTCTACGCCTGGGGGGGACACCCCCGGTGGGTTATGGGCTTCACAGCAGTTGAGGTACTGAGTCCAATGGCATTTCAGCTCCTAGTGGGTAAGCCTTCTTCTGGGCCTCAGGAATAGTCTCTCTGGGGGTTTGGGGGAGGAAAGGAAACACATAGTCGTGATATTTAAAAATGGTTTGAAGAAACCAAAGTGTGTCTAAGAGAGAGGGTACATAGTAAAAAAACGGACGGAGATGGGTGTCTTTTGCTTCCAAAATGGAGGGGAAAGCACTAACCTGTGGTGCGTCCTAGGGACGTGTGGGGAAACAGCCTGGCTGAAGATGGGGTTGGTGGCTTCCTCTTCAATGACTTCTGATCTTAAAGCATTGCTGTGCTGCTGAGGTCTATGTGTTGGAACGCAGCAGCTGGAGTCTGGCAGGGCGCTCTAAAACTGTAACAGAGCGAAGTTGTATTAACTTAAATTCTTTAGGGGTGTGCCTGGTCAGAGTAAGATGCTGCCAGATATGTAGCAGTGCTTGTCAGGAAAAGAAAGGGGTTGGGTAAAGTCCCTAGTGTAATAGGTGCATTTACCTTAGTTCGATGGTGTTGTCAGAGCTATGCTGGCTGGTCCTCAGTGGAAGTAATTTCACAATACAGCTGACAGTGTAGGAGCTGGTTTCTTCCTCAGTGAGTGCCTGTATGTGGCGGGTCCACTGAAAACATGTAAAGGGAGAGAGCGGGCATATACACCAGGTGCTGGAGTAATCGTAGGAACCTGAGCACACAGCTCTGTCCAGTTGATGGATTTGTATCTGTGTTTGTGTGGTTAGAGCATATGCTGTGGGTGGGACGTGTAGTTACCTTAATGTGATAGTGGCGCTGCAGCAAGCAACATCTTAGATCTGCGGTGTGTTCAAACGGCAGATCCCAAGTTCGTAGCGCAGTGTGTCTCTGTAAACTGCTCATGCGCTGGGGTCGGCATATAGCGCGAAGGTGCAAACACAGGAGCATCTCTTGCGTCTTTGTGCCGGTTGCCATGGGAACATAGTAAACAGCATTCTCGTTAGGGCAGGAGAATCAGGAGTGAAGCCTGGGAGGTGTAATTGGAATAGGTGGGAACCATGGTGTGGCAGATAATGTCAGCATGTTTGGTCATGTTGGATGGTAAAGTTCCTGAATGAGGCCAGAGCTCGCCGTTTCAAGTGTGTGGGGAGATGGCATTGCGCGCATGCGCAGACTCGATGCAGGCAACCTGATGGACAACTGCGCGCCATGTTGTGCACCTGATCTGATAATGAGGGCATAGAGGGTCGTTTATTCTGATTTCGGATGGGCCACGAAATGGGCCAGACACAACATGAGGGAGGCAGGTGGTGCATACCGTGAGGCATGTGAAGACTGCACACATCCAGTCTTGTATACCATGACTGATGGCATGTGGAAGAAGGGAATGTTGTTTAAAAGGATTTCACTCTAAGGTGATTTGTAGAAATCTGAGAGAACACATTTAGTCGTGGCATATGGGGAGGGTTAGGCGGCTGTGCCATGTTTTCCTGTGAGGTTTTAGTTAGGGTTCTGATGCCTAAGTGGAAAATTTGGAATTGAAATGAGCAAGGATCTGTGCTGCAATAACAGGCTGGACACAGGTGTGTGGCCACGCAATGGACTCAGTCCTAGCATCTTGTGTACGGTCACCAATATCAAGGCGGTTGGAAGGTGTGGGCCGCCTCATTAAGACCTTTGGAAATCATTATTAGTTTGAGGATCCACCATGCTTCCTTGTGGTTGAGAGCATTTTTGGTGTTGGTGGTGTTGTTTACTTTGTTGATAACCCACCATTTCAGATTGTATGGACCATGTTGATATTCCTGGAAGTGAGAGACCAGGTGGGTGTTGGGTGTTCTACAACGGATGCGTGATCTATGCTCGACGATCCTCTTACTGATCTGTCTCTGTGTCTGCCCAACGTATCTGAGAACGCAGGGGCACTCTATGATATAGATTACGTTGCAGGTTTTACAGTTGGTAAAATGTTTTTAAGTGCCATTCTTTGCCTCCAATATTGAATGTCTTGCTGGTGAACTTGCAGGCCGTACAAGTCCCGCAGGAGTGGTGACCCGCGATTTCCCTGAGGTTCCACAGTGCTGTTCTGGGAGTTTTTTTTAGTCTAGCATGAGTGAGATGCTCTTTGAGATAGTATACCTGGTGCAAGTAACATTGCCTGCAGGAATAAAGGTAATGCCGGAGAGAGACAACGCAGTTAAGAATACGCCTCAGCCAGTCACAGTGAAATTGAAGCAGTATTTTTGGGGGCTCTGTAACTATTGTGGATCATAGATCTTGATTACTCTAGTTATGTGAGGCCCTTACTGTAAGGACTCAAGGAAGCACAGAAGGTGAAAGGTTCGATAGAGTAGAGCAGTCTGAGGAAATGGTAACTTGCTTTCGGGAACTCAAGGTTGCCATCAGCAATTCTCTGATCTCTGGGACACCAAATTCCCCAAATCACAAGAAGCCATTTTATCTGTTTTCCCATTCGAATGGCAGGTAATGACAGCGGTCCTGACCCAGCAAACATCGCTAGGCCACAAACCTTTAGCATACTATAGCATACTCTTAGACCCAGTGATGCAGGGACAGTTCCCTTATGAGCCGGCAGTGACTTTTGCAATTCAAAAGTCTTCGACCACTACTATCAGTTGCCTGGTGACATTGTACCTTTAGCATGAAGTTTTGGCGATTTTAGAAAAATCTAAGTTCATGTCATCGATTCAGAGATTTTCACGGTATGAGGTATTTTGCCAAATGCATGGATTCATCCTGTGCAATTTCACCTAGTGAATCCTGAGACATTTGAAGCTGAGCCAGTGCAGGGAAGAGCAGATGACCCTGCAGCTCCTTGACCCAGGTTGATAGGGACAGCAGCATCACCTGCAGCTGCATGACGCTGTTGAGGGTGGTGCACAGCTCTCCCTGCACCTCCCCGAGCCTGGCTACACAAGCCACCTCGCCAACTTTCCCTCTTGTGGCCTTCCCATCCATGGTACTGATGGGTTAGTACTATGGGAGGCACAACAAGCAATTGTCTTGGGCAATTGGGCAATTGCAGCGAGCGGACAGGGTACGTGATGCAAAACATACTAATGTGGTCCACAAAGGCTCAATATTACCCCTGGTGAAAACGGTACACATAACGTACAGGCACCTCAAATATCAAAAAAGTGTGTAGGCAACCCATCGGTAGCTCACTTGAAAAGAAAAAGCGTTTTGCAGTACGCTGTGTCACCCAGCAATACAAAGAATGTGTACGCGAAAGCCACTGTGATGGTAGCAATGGGGGTACGCAATACACAGGGGCAGCCAGAGTATGAATAATGCATACGCGACTCATCGTTAGCCTCAGAAAACGAAAAATACATGCAAATCCCCCACCAAAATAAGAAGTCCGCATTGTCACAGTAGTGAACCAAATGCGTGGCACCCCAAAAATCTCCAAAGTCCACACGTCCGTCCGCTCCAACTCGTACAAGCCGTGTGATGTTTTTTCTATGCCCTCCTTTATCCCGATTCTGAACGCCAACGCCCCATGGCCAGCGCATGTCAACACCGAATGTTCAGCGTGTGTCACGTAACTTACGCACTTAGGCCCTTTCCTCTGATTTCATGCTAACGCGCTGTTTGCGCACATGCGGAGTACCCGTCACTCTGTTTCCGGCTGCCCACGCGAGTAACATGGAAGACCCATGCTACTACCTACCAGCCAATTTACTTGCCTCCTACTGCCCTGAGCTGCCTCCTACGAGCCTCTGCTGCTGCCTGCCCACTGTGTGTGCCTGCTGCCCACGTGCCCTGCAATTTCAGTGCCTGCTCTACAGCCATTGCCAGTGCTCCTGTCGTCGGCCCTTTCATCACCTCAGCTGATCCAGAAGACTCCCAATGTGCCAGAACACCACTCCACAGACCAGTCCTGGGACCACCTTGCCCACCCACACCTGCCTCGGAAGTTGCCATGTCTCAAACAACATCTGCAGAGGTTAGTGGCAACCCAGTGGCACCGAGGCAGAGGGCTGTCAGCTTCTCAGCCAGGGAAGTTGACATCCTGGTGGAACAAGTCCTGGGGCATTATGATGCCCTCTTCAACGGACCAACGCAAGTCGGCAAGGAAGGACGGATGCTGATCTGGAACCAGCTCGTGGGTGCCATCAACGCGAAGGGGGTGGCACCCTGTGACTACCAGCATGTGCACAAGCGCTGGGAGGACCTGAAGTCCAGGACCCACAACAAGGCCCGGTGCTTCCTCTGGGCTGGTGAAAACCAAGAGGGGCGCTGGGGCCGGTGGAGTAACACTGACATGCGGGTCCTAGAGAGCTTTTACCCGGCGCTGCACACCCAGGTCAGCAATTTGCAGCACCGTCTGGAGTCGTCAGGTGAGTTTCCATGTGTTACTGTCCTCCACTGTGCATGTGCATGTTGATGTATGGTGGGAGTATGCACCTTGGCCTTACAGCAAGTATGCCTCTTGTACGGATGCCTGTGTGAATGTCCCAGACAGTGCTGCACATGTGTACAATGAAGCATGCATGATTCCAACAGTGTTACTTTAGCAAGTGTGTTGTACTGCAGCATATTACGATGTGCACATGGTTTCTCACATGTGTCTGAGACGTGCCTGTGTGAGAGGTGTGACACATGGGTGTTGTCATCAACATCATGAACAGGCATGGTGTACATGTGTATATGACTGAGATCTGACTGTCTGATTGACGTTGAGGGGACTCTGAAGTGATAGCTCAGTGCACTGGCTCAGGACTGTGAGGTGATGTGTGTGCATGACATGAGTATGTCCCATGATGCATGTGTATGTGTTGCATGCACAATTTGTAGGTGGTGACAGTGGCATGTCCAACGATGTGACTGTTGTGAGGGACAGACATGTATGTACATCTATGTACATTGCATGTACCTGTGTGTCGTGGAAGGTGATGATGGTTGTGACCTTTGGCAGTGTAGATCATGTGGATATGTTTTGTGCCAAACACACATAGGTACAGTACCCTGATGTTTGCGTTCAATGTCTCCTTATCAAAAAAGAAGAGGCTGGATGGACCATCCAGCCAAGACTGGTGCTCACGTTTGTGTTCCAAGAACTGCGTGGTGTGATTATTTTCTAAATAAAGTTAATTCGAGTTCCATTTGTACCGTATTTCTTCACAATTTAATGAATATTCAAAATATGTTTGATCATTGTGTTGATCAATATGCATAGTAAGCTCAACATCATCCAAGTTGATTGCCAAAATCATATGCTTAACAGTGCCTATGCATTTCGGAGTCTAGCTCCTTCCTCAGGGCAAAAACCATAACGTAATATGCTTTATCTGAAGTTCAACTTGGATATACCATGTATTTCTCATCCCAATCGAGTGTGTGGAGTAAAAACTGTCTCCCTCGAATGCTGTGGACCAAAGCTGCCTGGATCGGTAGTTGTGCGTTTGCAATGTAGTAGGAAATGTCTCCTTATCCACAGCGCCGTTGGAAGAAGAGCGCAGAGAATGTGCTGTTGAGCAAGACAGAGGAGATGCCTCCACCGGGCAGCGACGCAGGGCCCAGTCACACCCCCTGGAATCTACATCATCTGGGAGCTAGGAGACTGATGCCGCGTCTATGGCATTGACACAGCTGCTGAGGGGAGGTCCAAGAGGGCGAAGGTGGGCGGGGAGTCCTCAGCAGAGGGGGACAGGTGAGATCACACAGAGGCAATCCACTGCGGAAGACGCTGGGGAGTCATCCAGGTTGGTGGGGGAGGAGGAAGAGGCCTTATCAGCCCAGTCCATGGGGCCCGGCGGGGTTGATGAGGTGGGTGTGACTGGTGCAGTCCAGACTCAGGGGCAGGAGGCTGTGGAGGTGCCTGTGCCAAGTCCTGCCTCTGGGCTTGCGCCTGCACCAGTATGCACCTGCCGGCATGCCCCTGGCCTCACCCATCCGCAGGTGTCGGATATTTCCACGTGGATATTTCCACGCAAACCGACACCCAAGTGCCTGCGGATGATGCCATTCGAGACAGAGTGGAACCCGTGCTAGGTGGTATCGCGAGGCATTCCTCCGCTATTCGTAATGATGTGCAGGCTTCCAATCGGGGAATTGCACATCATCACAATGAGGTATGGCATCTCCTGAACTGACTATCTATGTTCCTGGTCTCGACTTGGTTGTGTGGCCTGGCCACCTATGCGACCCCCTCCTTGTCTTCCTCCTCTGTGCGTCAGTCGTCCTCCCTGGTGCCTTCCAGCCCAGATGACACCAGGGCCCCCTCTGTACCTGTCCAACCCACGTAGGCCCGCCTGGTGGAGATCACATCCCTGCCTGAATTGGGAGTCAAGGTTGGATTAGCTGAGGTGGTCACAACGCCAATCCAGGAGACAGGAGATATGACAATGGAGGGAGAACAGGCACTCAGGAGCAGGGCACATACCAGACTTCCCCCGGGTAATATCATCAGCACGGAGGCTGGCCAGGCAACGCAGGACGAGGCAATAAGGCAGCAGCAGGCTCGGAGTTGGAGGCTTCATGACTCAGGGCATACCATCAAAAGGGGGCAGGTATCTGGCGTCAGGCAGGACATAAATGTGGACCTTCGGATAAGGATGTCTTCTGTGTTCGAGCGATACGGGCAGCAAATCGGGGTAGAGAGGAAGCGGGCTGAGGAGGCGAGACTCACCATAGCCAGGGCAGAGATAGCACTGTGTCAGGCAGAGAGGTGGGCTGAGGTCCTCGAGGAGACTTGCAGGGAGTGGGCGTGGATGGAGAGGACCATGCTGGAGTCCCTGCAAGCCCTCGAGGTGAGAGCGGAGGCCTGCCTAGGGGAAGTGGACGCAGTGGACAATGATGCCCTGGCCGAAACATTGAGGAAGGATGGTGAGGAGGAGGACTTGCCCGCTGCCTTTGTAAATAGTTTTCTGATGTTTGTTAATCTGCTTGGAATCACATGCTGTGCATAGTCCGACATCCAGTGGTCACTGCGGAGTATTGCATTTTGTTTTTCGTAGTCGAAAAGAGGACGCCGACAAGGCGTGTCTGTAACACTATCCCTATAGTGACGTGCGTTGTACCCACAATCCCTCACGCGTCGAGGTCCCTCAGATTGTTTTTTTTACGCCCAGTTATTGGTTGCCTCTATGCGGAGCTCCTCGAGAGACATTGCGAAATCATTTCTTCGACCCTTGGTCGTTTATTATTATTAATATCTAACACATAGATCACTCCCTCGACGAAGCTGCAAGCTGTTTCTCCGCCGAGCAAGATCTTCGACGGAAGGACGAGCGGAGGAGATCCTTCGGCGTCGCCGAACACGTGGCCTGGCCTCGCCGGCCTTACACAGTAGGGAGAGTGGGGTTGTGTGATCTTTTCTTTTCACTCTGAGAATGCCTTTCTCTTTCCCCTCCCTCTCTTTCGAGGTCGTAATCACACTTCTTGCCCTCAGCTATGGAGAGGACGCCCTTTAGGTTTTGCCCACTTTGCAAAGGCAAATATACCTGGAAGGACAAGCACAAATGGTGCAACCGTTGCTTGCCCCTCGATCACAAGGAGGACGGCTGTGCGGCCTGTAAGTTACTTAAGCCCAAAATGATAAAGGACCGCAGGGTCAAAAGGTGGGCGGTCTACGCCATGTCTAGGTCAGCTTCCTCGCCCGCTGCAGCCGCCGCCGAATGTGACGAGGACAGTGATTACACGGCCTCCGTAAGGGAGGTTGTAGACCTATCGAGGGAGCGTTCTCGCTCCTCTTCGTCCGTTCCCGGCCCCGACAAGCCTGGCTCACGCCCACCTTATGGGGATGAACACCCCGGCGACAAGGACGCACACAAGAAATCTCATAAACACATACCCCATGGCACGCATTCGTCGAAGACGAAGGCAGCCATAGCGCCAACGGAGGCGCCGGGCCCACCGGTGTCTCTTCCGCCGACCGTAAGGGTCGCCAGCCTTCCCCGCCACCGCTCCCGCGACAGGCAACCGGGCACTCTGGAAATAAGGGCGCTAACCCCAAACCCTGAGGCGGCGACGCGCCTCTTAAGAGTGCGCACGTTGCCAGTAAAGACTCAACGGTACCTAGCGCGACGGCGAGCGATCCCTCGGCAGACAGAATGATCGCCGAAAGCCTCGCGCATATATCTTCTAAGGACGGCCAGAGACGGACGACAAGTGACACGTCGAAAACCGCGCACAAGGCCAAAGAAACGCCGAAGGCGCCGGAAAGTAGGCTGGGACAGCTCCCACCATCGACGGAAAGCCCTAGCCTGCCAGAACACATCTCAGAAGGCGAAGGCACCTTATCTTCGACGCTATGGGACAGATCTAAACGAATACAAGGAGAAGAAACTCCTTTTTCACTCCCCGACCGCTCTGGCCTACCTCAGTGGACCTTAGAGAAGTTCCAGTCCTGTATGGACAAGTTAGACAGATTCATGGCCGTTCCAGAAAATAGGACACCTAAAAGACCTAGGGAGGTACTCCTAGAAAGTCCAAGGGCTAAATACCCGAAGTTGTTCTATAACCCCTTTCAGGAGGATATGAACTCTTACGACCTCACTGAACAGGATACTCACTTCCATGAAGGATAGGAGTTCATTAATGATGAAAACCAACAAGAGGGAGAAGGCTTCCATGAGGACACTAACATAAGTGAGGAAGGGTACGAGGAAGACCCAGGTGAGGGTGACCCAAATCCCTGGCAGTCACCATCAGGGTCTACAGAGCCAGACATTATAGACATCAGGTCTCCTCAGACGACACCAGTTAGGAACCCTTCGCCTGTTGACGATCAGCCCACCTTTAACGCGCTTCTGAGGAAGGCAGCAGCACATTTTGAGGTTGAAACTGGGGAGGTCACCCCAGACACTGACTTCGTGGAAAGGATTATCAAAGAAAAAACCCCCACCAGCCAAATAATTCCAATACTCGCCTCTGTTAAGAGACAAATCAACCCTTCACTGGCCACCCCTGCACTAGTAAGAGGGGTTAGTCCAAGAATCGAAAAATTGTTCTCACCCTCTCAATCAGACCCACTATATATTAAGGGTCACTCAATCCCGGACTCCTTAGTGGTGACTAACACTACGAAAAGGGCTGGGGTTCCACTGTCTACCAGCGAGGCACCCCCGGATAAAGAGGGGAAAAAGCTTTATGCCCTAGCCAAAAGAATTACCACCTCAGCAGTGTTCTCAACTAGAATTGCCAATAATAACACATTGCTGGCAAGCTACGCTGATGCGCAATGGGGAAAGCTTAAGCAGGACATCGAGGAAGTCCCTGAACCCCTAAAAACTAGATAGCTGGCTACAGTTAATGAAGGGTCTCTGGTCAACCAATGCATTGTTAAGAATACCCTTGATGCAGCGGAAACAGCTGGCCGCTCTTTGGTACAGGGAATTCTGCTGAAGCGCCATGTCTGGCTTCTCAATTCCGGGTTTAAGGCGGAAACGCAAGCGGTGCTGATTAACAAGCCTATTGAAGAGTCTAACCTCTTTGGAAAGGCAGTGGACGACGCACTGGAAAATGCGAAAAAATAATTTGATACCATAAAGACCTTGGACCAACAGGCGGGGGTTTGGCAACAAGCGTTCTTTTCATGGCCCACGCCAGCAACAGAATCAACAACTTCAATATTCTGCCAACAACTACCAAAGTAATAGTGGCCAGTACAATTAGAGAGGTCAACGCCGTGGCAAGGGGAGAGGCCGGGGTTCCACCCCTAGAGGCTCCCAAGCCACCAACAACACCAAGTGACGCGAAGATTCGGGTCCCCTCCCATGCATCGCCGGTCGGGGGCCGGTTAACATCCTTTCTTCCAGCATGGGAGGGAATAACATCAGACCGCTGGGTACTATCCACCGTTGCCCGCGGCTACTGTATAGAGTTCAACTGTTCCCCAACATACAGACCCCCGAGGGGACGACGCATGACACCAGAACACCTCGCCATCCTTCTCCAAAAAGTGGACCAGCTACTGGAAAAAGGAGCTATAGAAGTTGTGCCTCTATCTCAGGTAACGGAAGGTATTTATTCAGTGTACTTCCTTGTACCCAAAAGGATCTAACCATGCGCCCTGTATTAGATCTGCGCCCAGCGAACAAGTTTGTCAAACCCCAAAAGTTTTGTATGGTGACCTTACAGGAAGTGATCCCACTGCTATCACAGGGAGATTACATGACAATACTGGACATGAAAGATGCATACTTTCATATTTTAATGTTGCCAGCGCACAGAAAATACCTCAGGTTCATGATAGAGGGCAAACACTACCAGTTCAGAGTGCTACCCTTCGGCATAGCATCTGCACCAAGGGTATTCACGAAAGTACTGGCAGTGGAAGCGGCCCACCTGCGCAGGTTATCCATCGCAGTATACCCTTACCTCGATGACTGCTCACAACAGGGGATTCTTACGAGACATGCTTCTCAAACACCCAAAAGACTGTAGACCTTTTGTTCCAACTTGGCTTCTCCATCAACGAGAAGAAGTCCAGCTTAGACCCCAGCCAAGTGAAACAATTCCTAGGGGCTCTAATTCGAACAAAGGACGGCCTCGTCTTCCCCTCCAATGAGAGGGTCCAAAACATGCTGTTTCAGATCCCCCAATATGTGGCAGGTGGGGAGGTGCGCTTGCTAGGAATTATGGCGTCATGTATTTATTTGGTACCTCACGCGCGCCTGCGCATGCGCCCAATGCAAGAGTGGCTCAACAGCCAGTGGTGTCAGGCCAGCGGACAATGGTTCGATCTAGTGGTGGTCTCGCAGGCCTTGGTTCTCTCGCTACGGTGGTGGACAAAGGAAAACCTGGTAAGAGGGAAACCCTTTGCCACACCCGCAGTGGAAGCCACTCTAACCACAGACGCATCCCTCACAGGATGGGGGGCTCACCTATCCCATCAGACTGCTCACGGAGTGTGGACTCCGAGCGTAGCATCCAAGCACATAAACCTACTGGAGCTACTGGCCGTGTTCAAGGCACTAAAAGCCTTCCAGGAACACCTACAAGGGAAGACAGTGATGGTCCTTACGGACAGCACCACAGCCATGTACTACCTCAACAAGCAAGGGGGCACCCACTCTCCAGGACTGTCCAAGCTGGCCCAGAATATCTGGAAGTGGGCTCTCAAACACAACATGTTCCTACTGTCGCAACATGTACCAGGGGAACTCAATCTACTAGCAGACAAACTCAGCAGAGACTTCCCTCTGCCCTCAGAGTACAAATGGCAGTTGCACGAAGACATCGTCTTCAACGTCTTCACACAATGGGGATTCCCAGAAATAGACCTGTTCGCAACTCTGGAGAACTCACAATGCCAAGATTACACCTCCGGGTACCCCCACAACCAATCCAAGGGGAATGGTCTATCGATTCCATGGTCAGGGAATTTGCTTACGCCTTTCCCCCGACTCCCCTTCTCAACAAGATTGTGCACAAGATGCACCAGGAACAAGTTACCATGATACTAGTGGCCCCTATGTGGGCCCGGCAGCCATGGTTCGCTCACTTGATGGAGATGTCTCTATCTCCCCCAGTAAAACTTCCCTGCCCGCACAACATGCTGTCACAGGACAAGGGCAGGACACTGCATCCATGCCCTCAGACCATGAATTTAGCAGCCTGGCTCCTGAGATCATAGAATGTGGACACTTACAACTCCAGCAGAGATGCATGGACATCCTCAGGGAGGCTAGAAAGCCTAACACTTGTCACTGTTATTCTAGCAAATGGAAGAGATTTGTCATCTGGTGTAGAGGAAGAAGCATCGACCCAGTTGACTGCTCCCCCACGCACATTGTCCTGTACCAGACCCATTTACTGGGCTCAGGTCTAGTGTTCAATTCCATTAAAGTCCACCTAGCGGCACTTTCTGCATACACCACTTCCCAGCTTAAAGTGTCATGGTGGAAAGTCCCAGTTATCAAAGCCTTCATGGAGGGAGTAAAGAGAATACACCCTCCGATAGCAAACCCATCTCCCGGCTGGGACCTGAACGTGGTACTTACCAGACTCATGGGCTCACCCTTTGAACCCATGCACAAAGCAACTCTTAAAGACCTCACTCTTAAGACCGCTTTCCTAATAGCTATCACCTCCATTAGGAGAGTAAGTGAACTACAGGCTCTTTCTGTTTTAGACCCCTTTGTAGCAGTTCACAAAGATAAAGTGGTTCTACGCACGCACCCAAGGTTTGCACCGAAATTCATCTCAAAATTCCATGTAAACCAGTCAATAGAACTACCAACGTTCTTTCAAAACCCTTCCAATTCGGGAGAAAAAAGTGTGCATACACTTGATGTGCGCAGAGCTGTCATGTTCTACATGGAAAGAACCAGACCACTGAGAAAGACTAATCAGTTCTTTGTCTCGGTGGCAGCAGGAAGAGAAGGAGATGCAGTTTCAAAATCCACTATATCTAAATGGATTATTCAATGCATCACTCTCTGTTACACTCTTGCTAAGAGAGAACTACCCTTCAAGCCAAGAGCACATTCTACTCGAGGCACTGGGGCATCCATAGCATTCATTGCAAATGTTCCCCTTGAGTCCATCTGCAAACCGGCAACCTGGAGTTCTGTGCACACCTTTACAAAACACTACTGTCTAGATGCACACTCTAGATCTGACTCCCAGGTGGGACAGGCAGTATTAAGACATCTTTTCTCTACTGTTCCTTCTCATAACCCACTGCCAACTCCGGGTACTGCTCGCTAGTCTATGCACAGCATGTGATTCTAAGCAGATTAACAAACATCAGAAGACAATGCATTACTTACCGTAAAAGCATTTCTGATGGTTGTATCTGCTTAGATTCACATGCGCCCACCCTTCCTCCCCGCTCGGATGGAAGGAACATAGACACCTTTCTACAACTCTTTCTCTGTTCTGTACTCACTCACGTATAGAAGGCTCCCTCAAGGCAGAAAAAATACAAACAGAGGGACCACGACGCGTGAGGGATTGTGGGTACAACGCACGTCACTATAGGGATAGTGTTACAGACACGCCTTGTCGACGTCCCTTTTTCGACTACGAAAAACAAAATGCAATACTCCGCAGTGACCACTGGATGTCGGACTATGCACAGCATGTGAATCTAAGCAGAAACAACCATCAGAAATGCTTTTACGGTAAGTAATGCATTGTCATTTAGGTATACGTTTCCATTGGTTTGATTTATTAATTGGGAGGTTTTGGACATTACTCCATGTTTTCTTTGTACAAAGTTCACTTGGGTTTTCTTATTTTGTGTTCACCATGCAGTAATGTTTTTTTTTCATTTTGACTCTGTTGTATAGAACTGTTATGGACATGTACATATTTTGAACTTTGATTTACAGTTTGTATAAGGTGAATACAACTGTACATTATAATTTATTTTCTTAAATCACAGTCATTGTTTCTCAGATTTCTTTTTTACCAGTGTGTCTGTTTAGTGTCCCTAGTACTGAGCATCGTTGGTGATGTGTGTGCTTACTTGCATGCATGTGTCATGTTTCCTATCCATTTGCGTGGTGAATTTACACATGTGGCTGACCAGTGAAGGAGTGTGTAGGGGGATTTTAGGTGTGCAGGGTCAAGTGGCATTTGCTTTCACATGTGCATCATCACTGTGTATTGGCTCTCACTGTGTTTGTGAGGGAGCTGGGTGGGGTGACTGTGGGAGTGTTACATGTTCACGATATTTTCACATGATTTGCTTGATGCTGTGTAACACACGTCGTGCTTTCCCCTTCACCAGCATTTCTTTGTGCGGTTTTGATTTTCTGTGGCGTTGGTCTACATCTTGCACTGCCATGCAATATTGGCATTACTTTGGTTTTACACATCGTCAGACCAATGCAGCAGTCTCAGTGCATGGTGCACTGTCTGATTACCACGTACTCAATCAGAACTCAAGTCATTCCTCTGCTGGTGCTTTCTGTCCTTCTCTACCATTCTGAACTCCTTTCTGGTTCTGCACTGCTCACCTGGCTACCCTCTGACCTCGGCCCAAGGTCCCCTCTCCCACCACTTACACACCCACACTGCCTCCCTGGCATCCCCCGCACTTGGACTGTTTTTCTGTATTCCTACAGCCCCGTACCTGCACTTGAAACCTGATGCCTGCACTTAGCCTTGCACTTGCCATCAGCTGGCCGCACTTCTACGATTTTCTTTGTTGTTGTATTTCTTATGATGTCCTTCCCATGTACTGCACTGCCCCCTCTCGCTTCCCCCTGCACTTTTCACCTTCCCCACTTACCTTGCACTGGCGCCATATCAATGTGACCTGGCCTACATAGATCGTTCTCTCTGTCTTCACTATGTTCACCCACCCAGGACTCGTTGCGCCTTCAGACACTTGTGTGTAGGCTCATTATGAATGCCATGTCATTTGATATGATTTCATATCATGTCCTTCACACATGGGAGGAACAGTGATGTGTTTATTGGGATATCTGTTCTGGTAATGGCAGCTCATTGAGGCTCAGGCTGTGACACGCCTGGGCAATGTCTGTTCATGTGGCACCCATTGAGGCTGCTTTTTATTCTGGTATTATGTGACTATTTCGCCATGGGGATTTGTGACATGACATTGTCACATGGCCAGCAGGACTTCACTTTATCATTGACTAGTCAGATGTGTATGTTGGGAGATGGTTGCTGTTAAGAGGGATTTCTGAACTCTGACCTGGTGGGCAGAGTTTCAGAAGGCCAGCCTAGTTTCCTGGAACAGGCTAACCTCTGGACAAGCCAGAGCAATCAGGGTAGCTATGGCAGGCGGTCAAGACTAAGTCTCAGGAGGGGTGAGGGTGACTGAAGGACCTCAATGAGCACACAAAGCAAGGACACTTAAAATTACTTCAGACAGGTGTTATATCAAAAATATATACATATTTATTATAAGGCCTTTGTAACATAGACCATAGCAAAGGAATCACAGTAACACTAAGTAAACCAACACATCACTATCAATACAATGTATATACAAGACCATTGGGGTCTAAAGGATTAAATGCACGAAATATGTTGACAACCTAGATGGGAAGGAAACAGGCAGTGCAGATAGTCTTTAGGCCCAGTTCGATATGAACAATACACCTAACTAAGAGGCAATCCAAGCCCTAAGAAGAGAGGAGTCTTGTGCTCAATAGTATATGCAATGCTAGCTCACGCGGTTGTTGAAATGGGCAAAACAGTGTCTCTTCAGGGGTCTCTAGCAGCTCGGTAAGGTGGATGAGGCGATGCAGAACAAGTTCCCACTTTTCAAGGAGGACCTCCACTTGGAGGCAGAGGCAGTTTAAGAGTTCAGGATGGAGTCGCTATTTCGCAATAGCAGTGGAAAGGAGAGGGCCCCTCAGGGGCCACTCGTGCGTAAAAATGGGCCTTTGCGCTAGGGGCCACCGGTTGGGGTATTGAGTACTCACCAGTCCCTGATGCAAGCTGACCCAAACTTCGGCAGGTCAGTCCAATTCGCTTGCAGGTTCGTATGCGGCAAAAAGGACGTCTTGGCACCTTTTAGTTCCTGAGATACAGCGATGATTCCCAAATGAGACAGTGGTGATTTCTCCACTCCGGGTGGATGAATCGACCCAGTTTCACTGCAGAAGGCTTCAGGGGCAAGAGGGTTGCAAATGCAGCAGACTTGCAAAGGACATTGCCCCGGCAGGGCAACACGGTAACCGCATTCACTCCGGCCCTGGCGCACTCATCACACTTCAGACCTGGGAATGCCAAGTGTACGAAATTCGGTGTGATGGTGCCAGGGACACAGAACTAGCAGTATACCAAGTTTCGAGGGCCTCTTCGGAATGGCCGTGGTGACAGAGCAAAGCAACTGGGTAAGCTGGTCAGTCCACTGGATGGCCCAGGGACACTTCCGAGAAAAGCTTACGTGCAGAGTTTGATGAAGGTGCCGAGAATAGTTGGTCCCACTATTCCAATGGGTTGAAGCGTCTTCGCAGACCTTCTAGGACGACCAGATGCAGAGGGGTCCCACGGGATGACAGCAGGCTCAGGGTGCCAAACCTTCCAGCGGGTCAACAGCAGTTCCTTGACTCAGCTTTGTGATGCAGGATACTTGGATCCTATCCTTTGTTCAGTGAGAACTCAGGAGATCAAAATGGTAGTGGTTTTTTCAGCCTCCTCTTATCCAAAGTTCCCTTTGCGCCAAAACAGAGAGGACCCAATTGGAGATCTGCTCACAAACACACACTCCCTATGTGGACCAATCACAGACCACAGTGGTCCCAGGCATTCATGGCACTCCAGACTCTCTGGCACCCAGGATGTGTATTGGAACCAGACATTCCAGCCCACATCCTGGAGGCACACACAACAGGCATGCAGAAGCCCGCAAAAGCATTGGGATTCATGGGAAAGTGCATTACCAAATAAGGACTGACCCGGGTCGACTCGACCTGGGGAAGGTGAAGGGGCAAGATGGCCAAAGGACAGGACAAAGAACCTCCTGGCATGGCCATTTTGGAGCCAGGCCACCTATTTGTGCCAAATGCGGTTAACATGGCAAGAAAGGGTTACAAAGAATGCGAAAAGATAGCTGCCACCAGTCCTGTCCATGACACATCTGCACAGTTCATAAAAAGTCAAGCGAGAGTTTCTAGGGCGTTAGGAAATGACTATAGACCCAAGTGTGCTGTATGGTAAAATACATTGCGCACTTGTTACTTGTTGCACAAAAGTTGCAGCATGAGGAAAGGACTAAGGGAAGCAAAGTCTCCCAGTACTGACTGCCTTAAGGGCATGTCAGTTTCCCCATAAAAAGTGAGCGAAAGATTCCAAAATGGATTCTGGTAAGGAGTAGACATGCTGGCCACTACCCCTTTGGTTCCCGGCAACCCGTGAAGGGACGTGGCGGAATTCCTGGCACCCATCAGGGGAGCTGCGAGGAGCGGAGAAGAAGAGGATTGCCGGCTGAGTGGATTTCCCCGGCCGGAGCAGATTGAGAAGAAGGCAGTGAGGCCGCCCTTTGCAGCGTGAGGCCCGGGCAGAGGAGGAGCCTTACAGCCTCCTGGTGGTGGGCGCCCGGCTGTGGGTGCCGCTTTGCTGCGGGTGCCTGGTCTTGGTGACCGTACAGAAGCGGTTTACGGCGGCCAGTGGGTGGAGTGCCGAGGGTGACGTGGCCTTGTGGTGCCGGGCGGGCGCCTGCCCCCACAGGTGGAGGAAAAGATTTCGTGCAGCGACCCGAGGGCCAGGAGGAGGAGCGCAGCAGCGCGGAACACCGCAGTGAGTTGGGGGCCTCGTGAGGCAGCTAGTAGAGAATCGGGCGGGCCTGTGAAGGAAGAGTGAAGGAAGGAGTGGGCGCGGGAGTTGTTTCGGCTGCTCCTGCAGCCGCGGGGGCCCGGGTAAAGGTGTGTTAGGCAGAATCCTATGCAGTGCCCTTAGGGACCACTACACACAATTAAGACTACAGGTGGCAATACAAGTTTTACCTTTGGTACAAGCCTCTACTACTATGTCAGAGTGGTAGCAGTGGCAGAGCAGCCAGGCTTATCTCAAGAGTATATCAGCAGTAGCAGAGATTACACAAAGGGACCCCAATTACTGTGACTCAAGCAAACACTGACTCAAGGTTTCTTATAGAAAAATATAAGTACATTTATTTTTAAACCATTCATTATAAACACAACACTTCTATTAACCTCAAACAAAAACCACACGTTAAATATACTACAACTAACTAATTCACTTTGTGTAGTATGTCTCAAGGTAAGTACCCTGTGTTTGAATGAACCGGTGTTAGGCACAAAATACGTTACCGGGAACACAATTGTGATCACTTTTTGACAGTTCGGTCTACTAAATAAACGCGTATACGTGACATGAAATGCTACCGGGCAAAAACACACTTAGCACCTGAGATACCCAGAGGGAGTTGGAGGCAAAAATCACAGGCAATATTTTGGTTAGGCAGACAGAATCGAGAAACACTCAGAGACAGGAGTTCAAAAGTTAAAGAGCCGGAGCCAGGATCGAAAGACAAGGGGGCCTGTTGCCGAAGATCACACAGTCAGACAGTTCACGATTCAACGTAGCCAAAAGTACTTCGATATTGTCAATGTTCAGAAGCAAAAGTTATAAGAAGGAGGGAAGACAAGGGCAAGCCTTGGAAATGAAGAAAAAGTGATTCACCCAGTTTCCTCAGCAGAACACAGTACCTTGTTCCAATGGTGTAGATGGTGCCCTGGCAGTTGTTCCTGTTGGTTTCCCGCAAACCCACGATTCCTGGAGCTTTGTTGTGAAGGAGGACGTCTGAAGCGGGTCTGCACCAAACAGGGATGAAGCCGGCAGCAGCGACAAGGAAAAAGAAGTTGCGCTCCTTAAAAACAGGAGAGGCTCTTCAGGTGGCTATCCGGACCACTACAGCAGCGTGCAGCGATTTCGACCAAGGAAGAGGATTCTCTGGCTGTAGAAGATGAGCTGGTTATCCCCACCAAGCTCAAGGGAAGAAGACTCCGGACTGGATCTTCTCTAAGTCGTTGAAGGGCAGATAGCTTGTAGTTCCAGTGCCGACTCTCTGACTTCTAGCCCAAGAGACCTGCCTTTTATGTGAAAAAAACCCATTCGCACAGCCTGGCTGACATTCACCCAGCAGGGGGTTTGTCCAGCCCGGACAACTACCATGGCCAATCATGACAAAGTGAGACTTGGGTTTCCTAGGATACCCTGTGCAGGGGGTGACTACACCCCTCCCTCACATTCAGCCCACCTAGACACCCAGAGCCTTGAGGAGGGCTTCTGAGCAGAAGCCCGCCTTGAGGAGGGCTTCTGAGCAGAAGCCCGCCAAAAGACAGTGAACAAAGAAGAAGAACCTAGTTTGCCGCGCAAAGTAAAAAACAAGAAGGACTTTAACAAAAAGAAATGGGGAATAAACCCAACCGGAGCCAAAAGAAAGACAATTTGGTCAAGCGGGTTTATGATCGAGGCTAATATAATAGCCAAGAACAGTACCATGTTTATCTAATATAATCGCGGTAGGAAAGTTAGGGTAGATACCACTGCCACCAGCCAAGTCTAAATGTTAAAAGAGCAAAACAATACTCTAAGAGGTACAGATAAAAAGGGATACGAATTAACCCTTTCCAGTACTCCATGGAAGATGGGGTGTACTGGGTCTGTGGTAGATTGATTAAGTAAAGTTAATGGTAACTTTACCCTTTTCTGGGGGACGGTAGTCACTTCAGAAATGGAGTCGAAGGAAGTCTCAAAGACAACCTTGTGCCACGGCACTGAAGGTGCTGTGGGACACACAAAAAGGAGGTGGCTACTGAAGTGGTGTACTTCAGAGCCCACAATCACAAAAACAGATAGAAACACATAGCAAAACACAGGTAAGAGTGGGGGAAAAGCTCTCACTCTTACCAAGTGGAATAAAATAAACTCCAGAAGTCCAGCAAAGCTGCTGGGGGCTCACTAGGTGAGGGAAATTAGCCATAGATAAGAATTCTCCCTAACACTCGCCCCCCCAGACTAAGGGACAGGAGGATTTAATCCACTCCTGGGTGGACCTCATACCTCTAGTTGGTTACAAACATCCTAGAGAGACCATCAGCATTTTGGTGGTGACTTCCTGCTCTGTGCTCAATGGAAAAATCAAATCCTTGTAGGCAGATTGACCATCTGAGTAATTTTGGGTTTTCCCCTTTCATTTGCATCAGCCATCTCAAGGGTTGGTGGTCAGTCTGAATGGTAGAGGTAGATCCATACAAGTATGGTCTAAACTTCTTCAGTGCCCACACAATAGCAAAGCATTCTCTTTCTATTGTTGCCCACCTTGTCTCAGGATCCTTTAAATTCCTGCTGATGAAACAAATGGGGTGTTCCCTACCTTTCTCATCCAGTTGACTAAGGACTGAACCTATACCTACATTAGAAGCATCCGTTTGTACAATGAAGGGTTGGTGATAGTCAGGAGCTCTTAGGACTGGAGCGTGACAAAGGGCTTTCTTTAGACCTTCTAAGGCTTGATTGCACTCCTCATTCCACCTGACCTTTTTAGGAATTTTGGGAGAGGAGATGACATTCAAGGGAGAAGCTATGGTCCCATAGTTCTATATGAAGTTCCTATAATACCCAGTGAGACCTGAATAGTAGGGGTGGCCCAGTTTTGTACAGCTTGTACTTTGCTAGGCAATGGCCTTATTTCACCTCCTCCTACCTCATGTCCAAGGTAGACCACTGGACTCTGACCAATTTGACATTTGCTTGTCTTTATGGTCAGATGGGCCTGTTCAAGAGCCTGCAATACATAACCTAGGTGTTCAACATGTTCTTTCCATGTAGGGCTGAACACTGCAATGTCATCCAAGTATGCCATGCAGAAGTCCTCCATCCCATTCAGAACTTGATTGACCATCCTCTGAAATGTAGCAGGTGCATTCTTTAATCCAAAAGGCATTACCTTAAATTGGTAGAGGCCAGCTGGGGTGGAGAATGCAGTTTTCTCCTTAGCATGGTCTGTCAGGGCTATTTGCCAATAGCCTGACACTAGGTCAAATGTGCTGAGGTACTTTTCTGCACCAAGTTTGTCCACTAGCCCATCTGTCCTAGGCAAAGGATGGGCATCAGTCGTAGTGACTGCATTTAGAGCTCTATAGTCCACGCAAAATCTCAACTCCTTGGATCCTGCCTTTGGTACAAGCACAACTGGGCTAGGCCATGGGCTAGTAGAGGGTTCTATTACCCCGAGTTCAAGCATCTTGTTGACCTCATTCCTTATGTGGGATCTGACATTGTCTGACATTCTTTACCCCCTGCTTTTGACATGCAAACAGTCACCAGTGTGTATGTCATGCTGGCCCCAAGGGGTCAAGCCTGGTGAAAGTGAGAACAGGGAGGCAAACTGGTTTAACAGTAATTTGCACTCATCCTGCTGGTCAGATGTGAGACTGGAAGAGAGATTAACTCCTTCCACTTGCTCATCTAAAGGTAAGCCTCTGAGGAGGTCAGGTAGGGGTTCACTCTCCTCCTCCCCCTGAGCTGAAGCTAGAAGCAAAGCTCCTATGTCAGGTCTAGAGACATAAGCCTTTAAACGGTTGGTGTGAAAGACTCTGGGAGCCTCCTTAGGATTGCCTAAATCCACCAGATAGTTCACCTCTCCAAGTTTACCCACGACCTTGAAGGGTCCTCTCCATTTGTCCTGCAAGGCCCTCTGCCTTGTGGGGACCATAACAAGAACAAGCTGGTCTTGAGTAAACTCAACCATGTTAGCATTCTGGTCATGTCAATGTTTGAACAGAGCTTGACCAGCCTTCAAGTTATCACTTCCCTCTGCCATCATGTGTGACATTCTCCTCCGGAGACCTATCACATAGTCAGTCACTCTGACTGGCTTGGGGGAAGGAGCACTCTCCAACCCCTCCTTAATCAGGGCCAATGGACCTCTGACTGGATGGCCATAGAGAAGTTCGAACGGACTGAATCCTACTCCCTCCTGAGGGACTTCTCTATATGCAAAGGGAAGGCATGGCAGTAGACAGTCCCACTTTCTTCTAAGGGGTTCTTCTAAAGCACCTATCATGCTCTTCATAGTTCTGTTAAACCTCTCTATCAGCCCATTGGTTTGAGGGTGGTAGGCAGTTGAGAACTTGTAGGTGACTCCACAGGTTTTCCACATGGTTTGCATGTCGTGGGACATAAAATTTGATCCCCTGTCAGATATCACCTCCTTAGGAAAACCTACTCTTTTAAAAATACCAAGTAGGGCCTTAGCCACAGCCAGAGCCGTAACAGTCCTCAAAGGTGTGACTTCAGGAAATCTAGTGGCATGGTCCACTACAACCAGGATAAACCTGTTGTCTGAAGTTGTGGGAGGGTCAAGAGGACCAACAATGTCAATCCCAACCCTCTCAAAAGGAATTCCCACCACTAGGAGAGGCACTAAGGGTGCCACATTCTTGGATCCACTCTTGCCGAAGTTTTGGCAAGTGTGGCAGCTTCTGCAGAATTTGTCTACTTCTGTACCCATCTTAGTCCAGTAGAAGTTCAGCGATAGCCTTTCTGTGGTCTTCTTAAAACTTAAGTGACCAGCCAAAGGTACCTTATGGGCTAACTGCAGAAACTGGAGTCGGTTCACCAGAGGTACTACAAGTCTTTTGTAGCCTCCAGGGGTTGACTCATTTGGTTCACTGTAGAAGAGGCCATCTTCCCAGTACAACCTATACTTCCCAAGCTCAGTCCCATTGAGCTGAGAAGCTTCCTGTTGGCGAAGACCTTCCAAGGTAGGACACTCTCTTTGTCCCTTACTGAAATCTTCCCTGTTGGGTCCACCTTCTGCCAGTAAAGACTGCAGCTCAGGATGGTCAACAGGGTCAATATCTCCTACTAAGGTAAGAACCTCTTCTAGATCTTATTCCTCAGTATCTAGTTTGATCACACAGGGCTGAACCTCACGCTTAGCCTCAGCTGGTGTGGGAGTCACAGGTGTGACTTTGGACAGTCTCAGAGATGTCCTTCTGGGCACAGGAGCGCTTGATGGTTTCTTGCTGGCAGACTTAGGTTTCCCCTTTGTCCTTTCTTGTCCTGCAATGGCAGAAAGTAAGTCCTGTGGACTTGGGGTGATAGCTTACTCTATCATGTCCCCAGGAGAGCCTCTTAAGGTTCTCTCCCTTGCAGACCTTGTGAGCTCCTGCTTCCTTCTGCAGGGGGGGGCTGGGGGTGCTAGACACAACTCCAAGAGTTTTAGGGTCATTACCCAACAGGACCCTCCCAGGTACGTTATTTTTCCACACTTACAGGTATTCTAACAGTCATGTCATTACACTGGATGAGAGCTGGTAACTGGGGAACCATTTGCACAGGGCCTCCAGTTAACTTGGTTAAGTGTTTGGGTGCTTTAGCAACATCCTCCACTTTGAAAAAACATTCATCAACCACAGTTGCGCTGGCTCCAGTGTCTCTGATGGCAGGGGTCTCCTGGCCATTCACAAGAACACTATCTTTGTAATACTCTTTAGTTTTATCTGGGATTTAGTTATAGACATCTAAGTTCTGTTGTTCCCAAAGACCCAAGGACACTAAAGAAACACTAGCTGAGACTCTCATTGGCTCATCAGCTAGTAGCTGAAAGTTTCCACTGGTCATAGGTACTGTAACGCTCACCTGACTCCCAGGGGGGCGCTGACCTGGTTCGCGTTGCTGTGACCTCGTCTAAGGTGATGCGCAGGGTTCGGAAGACGGACTGGACCGGGCCCCAGATCTGGCTTGTCTGACTCGCAGAAGTATCCTTCTGTAGGTGAGAATAGGGGGTTAACTGTCTGCGGGGTAATGCAATCGGCCTCCCACTTACCCCTCTCACCCTCCTCAAAACCCTTCTGTGCTTCCCCGTAGCGTCTCACCTTAGGGTCTGGTTGGACGAGCTCTCCATCCTGCTTCTGATGCAGGGGCGCGTTGGTATCCAGTTACGTCACTGGATTTTCGGATGGGTGAGAACCAAACTTGCTTGGCTTCCAGGTAAGTTTTTCTATAAGTGGTTCCCCTTGTGTCCATGCATTAATGTTCTAATGCTAGTGTCTTTTTCCCCATAGGGGCCGGGGTACGGAATGTCGGGGAACAGGCACCGACCCGAGGTGAGCGGTGAAATCCTTGTGGAAATCAGGTAAGTCTTTAATGAGTGTTTTGGTAATGTCTTTTCATTCACTCATTAACGCTGATGTCTTTTTCCCCTTAGGAGCCGGGGTCCGAAAATGCCTGGATGCGGCGCGTACCCGAAATGAAAAGGGAATGACCCAACAGGTAAGTCTTGACATGGAGTTTTAGCTTCCCTTTTCCCTTCATTCTCTCACCATTGTTCTTGTCTTTTTCTCCCTAGGCGCGGGGGCGCGACTGCGAATCCGGATGGTCGCTGCTGAACATGGAGGCGCCCTGTAAAGGTGAGTAGAATGTGGCGCTGCAGCGATCGATGCGATGTGCTTTTAAAAATAAATGTCTTCCTTTTCAGGATTGTCGGCGAAATGTCTCTGGGATGCAGATTTAGCAGGTGAGGCCTTTTCCTTCTTCTGTTCTCTTGTTCCCTTCCTTTGCAGGTGATTCAGGATGCTGGCAGGTGTGGCAGAAGTCAAGATGCAGGAGCAGACACGGTGAGCGTCCAGCTGCTAGATGCAGAACAACGCGAAGCACGTGTGGCTGATCGGGTGTGGTTTAAATAGCCTTGGAAGAAGTTCCTAGAATGTGTCCTTCCTCCAATCAGGTATGTATCCTTCCCCGACCACGCCCGGGTGGTAAATGAGTCCCACAGGTAAAGTAGTTCCTTTCAGGCCTCAAGGAGGCCGGGGTTCTGCAGCATGGTCTGGATCAGGTAAGTGCACCCAAACACTTTCATAATGAGCCTGGCGCCTATGGCGCCAGGACTGATGTTTTCTATGAGCCTGGTGCCATAGGCGCCAGGACGCTGTCCAAAGGGCCCCTATAAGGGGTTGCTGGGACCTTCCCGGGGACTTGATGTCCGCTTTCGGGGATGCAGGGCCTGAGCCGGCTCCCCGGGAGCGGGCATCGTGACATTCATCCACCTGGGAGAAGGCTAAGGAGACCGTGTTGATCCCTGAAGGTTTACCCTTACACTTGGGATCTCCTTTCAATGGCCAGGCAACCCACAAATGGGGGTTTGCCTTGGCCTCCATCTGGTGTGGAACCAGGTGACACACTAGCTTGATTCGGTTTACCTTGTGACTTACCCTGGTTATGTTTGGGGCCCTCTTTTGGATTGGAATTATTGGAATTCTCTTTGTTGTCTTTCTTTGGCTGCTTCCCCTCATCCTTCTTCTGAGTAGCCCCAGAATCATTGTGAGTTGCTCTGTTGGCAACCCACAAGTCAGAAGCCTTAGCTAGCTTCTTAGGATCTATCTCCTTTGAATCAGCCAAGTGCTGTCTAAGATCAGGAGAGCAAACATCAAAAATAGACTCCAACATTACAAGATTCCTCAAACCTTCATAAGTGTTCACTTTGTATCCCTTAACCCAACCATCTATGTTTTTCAAACATTCACACACCCAGGTAGCCCAAGGGGTACCATCATGCTTTTTGAGGGTTCTAAACCTCTTAAGATACTGGGAAGGGGTCTTCCCAAACATAGCTCTTAATGCTAGTTTCGCACACTCATAATCCTGTTTATCCTCCTCCCCCAGCTCCATTACAGCATCACTTGCAACAGGGGGGAGACTAGAGAAAAGGCAAGGAATCAACTGATTCCCTGAGATACCTTGAATCCCATGATTGTACTCAAAAATTGCTAACCAATCCAAAATATCAAGTTTAGTCTCATACATACCAATCATTTCCTTTGGCATACAGGGTCTCTTAGGGCTTGAAGACCTAGAGGACTCTGGGAGAGAAGCATTTTCTAGAGACAATTTCTTCATTTCTAATTCATGGTTCAGCTCCATTTCTCTGAGCCTTAACTCTTGATGTTTCATGTCAGTTTGTACATCAATACGTTTCACTTCCTATTCAAGTCTCATTTTCGCAAGTGCAATAAACTCAGGAGTAAGTGTAGGACCTGTGGGGGTCCCCGTGGACAGAGGTTGTGCATTCTGAGCAGGCAAGGGAGTTGCATGGTTTCCTAGCAAGGACTCATCTACTTCTTCACAATTAACACTCTCAGAATCAGAAACATCAAAATCCACATTTGCTGGAGTGGTAGGTCCTCCTGATCCACTCTCCAGGCTTTTTCCCATTAACTTTGCAACCAGTTCAGATTTCTTTCCTTTACCAGAGATATCCTTATCCCTATACATGGTTCTTAGAACCTCAGCAGTATAGAGTAAAAGACTCTCTTCAGTGTAGCTTTGCATATTTGACATGATTTCTTAGTTAAATAGAATTAGTGGTGTTAGCCTTGTGTTTAGTTGAACCCAAACAGTAGCAGCACTCTAAGTGTAATCACTCTACTTCCAAATCCTCACCGCTGTACACCAGTGTTAGGCAGATTCCTGTGCAGTGCCCTTAGGGACCACTACACAATTAAGACTACAGGTGGCAATACAAGTTTTACCTTTGGTACAAGCCTGTACTACTATGTCAGAGTGGTAGCAGTGGCTGAGCAGCCAGGCTTATCTCAAGGGTATATGAGCAGTAGCAGAGATTACACAAAGGGACCACAATTACTGTGACTCAAGCAAACACTGACTCAACGTCTCAAGTAGAAAAATATAAGTACATTTATTTTTAAACCATTCGTTATAAACACAACACTTCTATAAACCTCAAACAAAAACCACACGTTAAATATACTACAACTAACCAATTCACTTTGTACAGTATGTCTCAAGGTAAGTACCCTGTGTTTGAATGAACCGGTGTTAGGCACAAAACACGTTACCGCAAACACAATTGCGATCACTTTTTGACAGTTCGGTCTACTAAATAAACGCGTATCTGTGACATGAAATGCTACCACGGCAAAAACACACTTAGCACCTGGGATACCCAGAGGGAGTTGGAGGCAAAAATCACAGGCAATATTTTGGTTAGGCAGACAGAATCAAGAAACACTCAGAGACAGGAGTTCAAAAGTCAAAGGGCCGGAGCCAGGATTGAAAGACACTGGGGCCATTTGCCGAAGATCACACAGTCAGACAGTTCACGATTCAACGTAGCCAAAATACTTCGATATTGTCAATGTTCGGAAGCAAAAGTTATAAGAAGGAGGGAAGACAAGGGCAAGCCTTGGAAATGAAGAAAAAGATATTCACACAGTTTCCTCAGCAGAACCCAGTACCTTGTTCCAATGGTGTAGCTAGTGCCCTTTCAGTTGTTCCTGTTGGTTTCCCGCAGACCCACGATTCCTGGAGCTTCGTTATGAAGGAGGACGTCTGAAGGGGGTCTGCACCACACAGGGATGAAGCCGGCAGCAGCGACAAGGAAAAAGAAGTTGCGCTCCTTAAAAACAGGAGAGGCTCTTCAGGTGGCTATCCGGACCACTGCAGCAGTGTGCAGCGATTTCGACCAAGGAAGAGGATCCTCTGGCTGTAGACGATGAGCTGGCTATCCCCACCAAGCTCAAGGGAAGAAGACTCCAGACTGGATCTTCTCTAAGTCGTTGAAGGGCAGATAGCTCAGGATGCAGCAGAGCTTCACCGGGACGGGGTAGTTACAGCAGCCGTCATTCTCTCAGGTTCTCTTTGGTTCCTTGTAGTTCCAGTGGTGACTCTCTGACTTCTAGCCCAAGAGACCTGCCTTTTATGCAACAAAAAAAACCATTCACACATCCTGGCTGTCAATCACCCAGCAGGGGGTTTGTCCAGCCCGGACAACTATCCTGGCCAATCATGACAAAGTGCGACTTGGGTTTCCTAGGATACCCTGTGCAGGGGGTAACTACACCCCTCCCTCACATTCAGCCCACCTAGACACCCAGGCGCCTTGAGGAGGGCTGCTTTGCAGAAGCCCACCAAAAGACAGTGAACAAAGAAGGCAAACCTAGTTTGCCGAGCAAAGTAAAACACACAAAGGACTTTAACAAAAAGAAATGGTGAATAAACCCAACCGAAAGAAAGACGATTTGGTCAAGCGGGTTTATGTTCGATATATAATATAATAGCCAAGAACAGTACCACGTTTATCTAATATAATCGCGGTAGAAAAGTTAGGGTAGATACCACTGCCACCAGCCAAGTCTAAATGTTAAAAGAGCAAAACAATGCTCTAGGAGCTACAGATAAAAAGGGATACAAATTAACCCTTTCCAGTACTCCATGGAAGATGGGGTGTACTGGATCTGTTGTAGATTGACTAAGTAAAGTTAATGGTAACTTTACCCTTTTCTGGGGGACGGTAGTCGCCTCAGAAAAAGAGTCGAGGGAAGTCTCAAAGACTACCCTGTGCCACGGCACTGAAGGTGCTGTGTGACACACAAAAAAAAGAAGGGGCCTACTGAAGTGGTGTACTTCAGAGTCCACAATCACAAAAACAGATAGAAACACATAGCAAAACACGGGTAAGAGTGGGGAAAAAGCTCTCACTCTTACCAAGTGGAAAAAAATAAACTCCAGAAGTCCAGCAAAGCTGCTGGGGGACTCACTAGGTGAGGGAAATTAGCCATAGATGAGAATTCTCCCTAACACTCGCCCCCCAGACTAAGGGACAGGAGGGTTTAATCCACTCCTGGATGGACCTCATACCTCTAGTCGGTTACAAACATCCTAGAGAGACCATCAGCATTTTGGTGGTGCCTTCCTACTCTGTTTTCAATGTTACAATCAAATGTTTTCCTTTGTAAGCTATATGACCTACATACCCTTGGAGAGACATCTTTCTTTTTGAATCTATAGGGGATCTGGTTGACCAGTCCCTCAGAAGTTGGTACAACTCCTGAACCTGTGATAGGTTTTTTCAAGGGGTCCTTATGAAGGATTCCCTTAGATCTAGAGTGGCCTCCAGGGTTCCTCGCCACCTCTCTTTTGGGAGCAGGTTGGGTCTCAGGCATCTTGGTTGGAGGGGCTGGGGATTAGCAAGGTACATGCTTCCCCTTCCTCCTAGATCTAACCTTACCTACTTTAGGGGTTCCTCTCCTAACATTAGGATTTGGGTTGGAGTCATCTGTAGAAGGTCCAACAGTCTGAAGGTCTTTGGCCTTAGACTTGTCTGTTCTGGTTTTCCACCAGTAATGAGAATTACCAGTTCTCTTAGGCTTAGCGAGGGGTCCAGTTGGTCAATCCACCTCTTCTTCAGAAGCAGGGGAGTCAGAGAATTTAAAACTGGGGGAACAATGATGGAGCTTGGTTTGGGCTCCCATTTCCCTAACATACTAGCCTGCAATGTGCCTGGGTTAGAGGTCAACATACTAACACCAGGGCTTACAGTGGGGTTCCCTGTAGAGGTTCCCACAGGCTCAGAGTGGTCCCTTAAGGTGGCCTCTCTAGCCAATTTGGTTTGTTTCTCCTTCTCCATACTGGGAGGCCTGGGGGTACTGGATACTACTCCTAGAGTTTTTAGATCATTCCCAAACAGGGCTCTCCCGGGCACCTCACTCTGAATACTGACAGGGATCCTCACTGTCATATTGTTATATTGAATAAGAGCTGGTAGAATAGGAACCATTTGGACAGGGCCTCCAGCAAGTTTGCTGGAGCCTTTGGGTGCCTTAGCAACATCCTCAGACCTGATAAATCTTTCATCCGCAACTGTTCTGCTGGCCCCAGTGTCTCTCATGGCAGCGGTGTCCTGACCATTGACAAGAACACTGTCCACATAATACTCCCTAGAGTTTTCAGGAATGGAGTCATACACATCACTATGTGGTTCCTTACCCAGACCCTTGGACTTTAAGGATACAGTTGCTTGAAGAGCCAAAGGTTCTTCAGCAAACAAGTGAAAGAGGGCACTGGCCACCTGTACTTCTCCCTCTGGGGAGAAGGCTAAGGAGGTATTGCTGACCCCTGCAGGGTTAACCTTGCATCTGGGATCTCCTCTCACATGGTCAGTTGACCCACAACTAAATCATTTACCAAATGCTCTCTGGAATGGGGGTCTTTCCTGACCTACCTCTGGTTTAGCACCAGGAGGTACACCAGCCCTATTTGGTTTCCCTTGTGGCTTACCTTGGTCACGTTTGGGGACCTCTTCTGGATGGGAGTTATTGGAATTCTCTTGGTGGACTTTCTTTGGCTGCTTTCCCTCATCCTTCTTCTGAGTAGCCCCAGAATCCTTGTGAGTGGCCCGTTTGGCAACCCATAAGTCAGCAGCCTTAGCTAGCTTCTTAGGATCTATCTACTTTGAATCAGCCAAGTGTTTTCTGAGCTCAGGAGAGCAGACATCAAAAATAGACTCCAACATTACAAGATTCCTCAAACCTTCATAAGTGTTCACTTTGTAACCCTTAACCCAACCATCTAAGTTTTTCAAACATTCACACACCCAGGAGCCCAAGAGGTAGCATCATGCTTTTTGAGGGCTCTAAACCTCTTAAAATACTGGGAAGGGGTCTTCCCAAATCTAGCTATTAATGCTAGTTTCACACACTCATAATCCTGTTTATCCTCCTCCCCCAACTACATTACAGCATCACTTGCAATGAGGTGGGGGGGCTAGAGAAAAGCCAAGGAATCAACTGATTCCCTGAGATACCTTGAATCCCATGATTGTACTCAAACATTGCTAACCAATCCAAAATATCAAATTTAGTCTCATACATATCAATCATTTCCTTTGGCATATGGGGTCTCTTAGGGCTGGAAGACCTCGAAGACTCTGGGAGAGAAGCATTTTCTAGAGACAATTTCTTCATTTCTAGTTCATGGTTCAGCTCCATTTCTCTGAGCCTTAACTCTTGATGTTTCATGGCAGTTTGTGCATCAATATGTTTCACTTCCAATTCAAGTCTCATTTTCTCAAGTGCAATAAACTCAGGAGTAAGTGTAGGACCTGTGGGGGTCCCTGTGGACAGAGGTTGTGCATTGTGAGCAGGCAAGGGAGTTGCAGGGTTTCCTAGCAAGGACTCATCTACTTCTTCACAATTAACACTCTCAGAATCCGAAACATCAAAATCCACATTTGCTGGAGTGGTAGGTCCTTCTGACCCACTCTCCAGACTTTTTCCCATTAACTTTGCAACCAGTTCAGATTTCTTTCCTTTACCAGAGATATTCTTATCCCTGCACATGGTTCTCAGAACCTCAGCAGTATAGAGTGTAAGACTCTCTTCAGTATAGTTTTCCATATTTGACATGATTTCTTAGTTAAATAGAATTAGTGGTGTTAGCCTTGTGGTTAGTTGACCCCAAGCAATAGCAGCACTCTAAGTGTAGTCACTCTACTTCCAAATCCTCACCACTGTACACCAGTGTTAGGCAGAATCCTGTGCAGTGCCCTTAGGGACCACTCACACAATTAAAACTACAGGTGACAATACAGGTTTTACCTTTGGTACCATCCTGTACTACTATGTCAGAGTGGTAGCAGTGGCGGAGCAGCCAGGCTTATCTCAAAAGTATATGAGCAGTAGCAGAGATTACACAAAGGGACCACAATTACTGTGACTCAAGCTAACACTGACTCAAGGTTTCAGGTACAAAATATAAGTGCATTTATTTTTAAACCATTCAGTATAAACAGAACACTTCTATTAAACTCAAATAAAAACCACATGTTAAATATACTACAACTAACCAATTCACTTTGTACAGTAAGTCTCAAGGTAAGTACCCTGTGTTTGAATGGTCCGGTGTTACGAACAAACCACTTTACCGCGAATACGATTGCAATCACTTTTTGACTGTTCGGTCTACTAAATAAACGCGTATCCGTGACATGAAATGCTACTGGGGCAAAAACACACTTAGCACCTGAGTTACCCAGAGGGAGCTGGAGGCAAAAATCACAGGCAATATTTTGGTTAGGCAGGCAGAATCAAGAAACACTCAGAGACAGGAGTTCAAAAGTCAAAGGTCCGGAGCCAGGGTCGAAAGACACTGGGGCCTGTTGCCGAAGATCACACAGTCAGACAGTTCACGATTCAACGTAGCCAAAAGTACTTCGATATTGTCAATGTTCAGAAGCAAAAGTTATAAGAAGGAGGGAAGACAAGGAAAAGCCTTGGAAATTAAGAAAAAGGGATTCACCCAGTTTCCTCAAGTCGAACACAGTACCTTGTTCCAATGGTGCAGCTGGTGCCCTGGCAGTTGTTCCTGTTGGTTTCCCGCAGACCCACGATTCCTGGAGCTTTGTTGTGAAGGAGGACGTCTGAAGGGGGTCTGCACCACGCAGGGATGAAGCCGGCAGCAGCGACGAGGAATAAAAGGTGCGCTCCTTAAAAACAGGAGAGGCTCTTCAGGTGTCTATCCGGACCACTACAGCAGTGTGCAGCGATTTCGACCAAGGAAGAGGATGCTCTGGCTGTAGAAGATGAGCTGGTTATCCCCACAAAGCTCAAGGGAAGAAGACTCCGGACTGGATCTTCTCTAAGTCGTTGAAGCGAAGATAGCTCAGGACTGCAGCAGGACTTCACCGGGATGGGGTAGTTTCAGCAGCCGTCGTTCTCTCTGCTTCTCTTCGGTTCCTTGTAGCTCCAGTGGCGACTCTCTGACTTCTAGCCCAAGAGACCTGCCTTTTATGCGAAAAACCCCCATTCACACAGCCTGGCTGTCAATCACCCAACAGGGCGGTTGTCCAGCCCGGACAACTACCCTGGCCAATCATGACAAAGTGCGACTTGGGTTTCCTAGGATACCCTGTGCAGGGGGTGACTACCCCCCTCCCTCACATTCAGCCTACCTAGACATCCAGGCGCCTTGCGGAGGGCTTCTGAGCAGAAGCCCGCCAAAAGACAGTGAACAAAGAAGGCGAACCTAGTTTGGAGTGCAAAGTAAAACACACAAAGGACTTTAACAAAAGGAAATGGCAAATAAACCCAACCGGAGCCAAAAGACAGATGATTTGGTCAAGCGGGTTTATGTTCGAGGCTAATATAATAGCCAAGAACAGTACTACGTTTATCTAATATAATCGCGATAGAAAAGTTAGGGTAGATACCTCTGCCACCAGCCAAGTCTGAATGTTAAAAGAGCGAAACAATGCTCCAGGACGTACAGATAAAAAGGGATACAAATGAACCCTTTCCAGTACTCCATGGAAGATGGGGTGTACTGGATCCGTGGTAGATTGACTAAGTAAAGTTAATGGTAACTTTACCTTTTTCTGGGGGACGGTAGTCGCCTCAGAAATGGAGTCGAGGGAAGTCTCAAAGACAACCCTGTGCCACGGCGCTGAAGGTGCTGTGTGACACAGAAAAAGAAGGGGGCCACTGAAGTGGTGTATTTCAGAGTCCACAATCACAGAAACAGATAGAAACATATAGCAAAAGACAGGTAAAAGTGGGGGAAAAGCTCTCACTCTTGCCAAGTGGAAATAAAATAAACTCCAGAAGTCCAGCAAAGCTGCTGTGGGACTCACTAGGTGAGGGAAATTAGCCATAGATGAGAATTCTCCCTAACAGGACGCCCCTGGGGTATAGCAGCTTCGTTGAGTAATCTCAGTGGCCCTAGAGGGGGCAGGAGGGAAAGGGAAGTCCAAGGTGTTGCACTGGCCTGCGGGAAGCATTGCGCAAGTAGATTGGCCTCTGTGGAAATAACTGGTGGAGGTGTGACCCCAGCAGGAGGCGAGGGAGCTAAGGAAAAGGAGGAGTCGGAATCCACGCGGCTAGAACTAGACTGCACTGATGACCACACGGAACAAAAGGAAAAGTGGAAAGTCATTGCAGCACCCACGGCACTCTCAAAGCACCCTCCATTCTCTGTGGCCAGTACAGCATATGGGTGAGGGCTCGGAGAGCGGCAATGAGGGATTGGAGGAGAGGAGGATGGGGGAGGGGACGCGGGAGCTGACCCAGGTTAATAGACAGGACTTTCTGGGCGAAATCCAGGTGCTCCATACCAATTTGGCTAAGACATTTCAAGAGCAGTTTCAGCTTATGCGGGCTGATCTAAATGAAGCTCTTGGGGAGATCAAGCGGGATCTGGGAGAAAGAACTGATCTTCTAGAAAGGGGTCTTCAGGAAGTTGAAAAGGAAACTACAGCTAATAGTGAGGCCTTGGAGCGCCTTGATGTGGCAACCCAGAACCTGGATATTCAGATGGAGGACATCGAAAACAGGTTTCGGAGGATCAACATAAGGGTGAAGCAGCTGCCGGAATCAGTTTCGGACAAGGATCTGAAACAGGACATTCAGGGTATCTTCGCGGATATCTTGGGGGAGGCGGGCCTGGACAGCATTGAATTGGACCGTGTCCATAGGGTTGGTAGGCTCACTAAGGGGCCTTCCCCGAGACTGAGGGACGTTCTCGCCGCCTTTACCAGATACGCTCAGAAGGAGGCGGTTCTCCAGGCCGCGAGGAAAAAGGAACCAATAGTGCTTAAAGGCCAACAAATAGCTCTATATCAAGACCTGGCTAATATCACCCTGATAAAGAGGAGAAAGATGACGCCCGTGCTGAAGGTTTTAAATGAGCGTGGAATACGCTACAAGTGGACATTTCCATTTGGCCTAGTATTCGATTGGGAAGATTCTGAAAAAACAGATAACGTCAGTCCAGGAGGGGGCTAATGTGTTGCAGATCGATCTGGATGAGGGTCCCTCGGGCAGTGCGGGGTGGGCCATAGGCAACAGGCCAAGGCAGAGGCCGTGGGAGTGGTCTACGGTGGCGGACAAAAGGCGGAGGGGTCCGAGAGGGAATGGCAGTTCACCAAGAGAGAGTGGAGGGGCCTGTGCAGAGGGTGGAATTGGCGGCAAAGGGGAGCGTCTGAATTGGATTATAATGCGCAAGGGGTGGTGGACCCTTAAGGGTGGCAGAGGAGCTCGGGGATAGGGAGTGCAACATATTGGGATCAGTCAGGGCGATGAGGCCCGGTGGGGGGGAGGGAAGGAGCGGAGGGGCCAGTTGCTTGGGGGGGTTGACAAGTTGGGTGGGCGGGGGAGGAGGGGATGGTCGCACCCTAAATTGGGGATGCTGGGTGGGGAAAGAGGGGACGGAGGGAGGGCTTGGGAGTGAGTCATAACGCCTAAGTGGCCAACTCAAGTCTCATGGATTATGGGAAAGGAGGCAGAAGGTAAAGGAGAAGTGGGGACTCAAAACAATCCCTTTTGGGGGAGGAGAAGGCAGGATGGACCCGGTAGGTGGGTAGGGACCGACAAAGAGGAGCATACTGCATATCAGTTCAGTTTTCAAGTGGCTAACACATAATGTTAGGGGCTGAACTCCCCTCTTAAGCGGTCAAAATTGGAGCAATTCACCAGGTCCCACAAGCCAGATGTTTTGGCGATACAGGAAACCCACTTACTGCGGAGGGACCAGCATTGCCTGCGGCTGAAGGGTTTCTCACAAATATTGTTCGCATCGGGCCCCACTAAAAAAGGCGGAGTGGCTTTGGCATTGGGGAAGGGGATGGACTTTCGAGTTACCAGCACTCTTCGGGACAACAGCGGGAGATACATCATGGTACTGGGAGAGTATATGGGTACACCCGACACTATAGCTTCGGTGTACGGCCTGAACGCGGGCCAAGATCAGTTCATGCGGGAGGTTCTGGGAACCCTGCAGGATTTTGCAAGGGGGCAGGTGATACTGATGGGGGACTTGAACCTGGCATGGGATAGACGGAGTGACCGCAGGCAGCATGAGGGGGGCGGTGGGGGTGCGGTGGCCTCGCCTCAATTGAAGGAACGGTGGGAGGAAGCAGGATTGCGAGATGTGTGGAGGGCACTAAGGGGAGGAGAGGAGGGGTTGACATTTCTCTCAGATGTTCATAGATCTCAGTCAAGAATTGACTATATTTGGGCGTCTGCAAGCCTGATTGGAGGAGTGGACTCAATAAAGATAGGCCCCATGGGGATAGCGGACCATAAGATGGTTCAGATGAAGCTTCGGCTGGGGGGACGCAGATCCGGGGTGTGGGGCTGGAAATTTCCTGAGGCGCTCCTTAGGGATCAGGTGATGCGGGAGGGTAAGGTCCGAGATTACTTTGAGCGAAATAACAGCGTAGATACGAGCCTCGAGGTCAGGTGGGATACTTTTAAAGCTACCTTGAGGGGAGAATTAATCGCCCTACAAACGGAGAGAAACAGGCTGCTAAGGAGGCTCGAAGCACAGTTGGAAAGTGAAGTGGAGGCCGCCAGGGTATGGGTGGGGGAGAACTCCACTAGAAAAATGTACAAGGAATATAGGGCAGCAGAGGGCCAGTTGAGGATCTTAAGGACTAAAAGGGCGGGGGCGGCTATGCTCAGGGTCAGGCAAAAATGTTATGCGAAGGCCAATAAGGCAGACTCACTCCTGGCGCGCCTGTTGAGAGGAGATAGGGAACGCAATGTTATTGTGGCCATGAGGAGTAAGGAGGGTGAAAGACTCACTCGGACAGAAGAGATAAAGAGGAGGTTGGCGGAGTTTTATGAAGAATTATATTCCTCACAGAGTCCCTCACCTGGGCCACAGAGGGAGTTTCTTGGGGCCCTTCCCCTCCCACGGTTGTCTAGGGATGAGGGGAGAGAGCTAGGCCAAGTTATCACGGAAGACAAGGTGAGGGCAACCATAGCGGCTCTCCCCCATTGTAAAGCCCCGGGTCCAGACGGCTACTCACCGTCGTTTTATAAACTTTTCTCTCACCTGTTAGTGCCACACTTAACACAATTATTTAATTCATTTAGGTCCAGAGGCAGTATAACCCCCTCGATGGAGGAGGCAAAAATAATACTCATACACAAGGCAGGCAAGGACCCCGAGGAGTGCATGTCGTATCGGCCCATTGCCCTCATAAACACAGAGGGGAAAATCTATACTAAAATATTGGCCAAGCGGTTGGAAAAGTACTTACCCTCGCTAGTTCACCAGGACAAGACAGTGTTTGTGGCAGGGAGGCAGACGGCTGACAATATTAGATGGGTGGCCCACGTAGTCGAGAAAGCACAGAAGATGACCACTCCCGCGATCCTCTTAGCGCTCGACGCTGAAAAAGCGTTTGATCGGGTGGAGTGTTCGTTCCTGTTCCAAGTCATGGAGAGGATGGGTCTCGGGTCAGAGTTCATTAGCATGGTCGAGGCAAATTATAAGAACCCCAGGTCGCGGATCCTGGTCAATGGAGAAACATCAAACCCAATTAGACTCAGGCGAGGGAGAAAACAGGGGTGCCACTTGTCCCCCCTGTTTTATGCAATATATTTGGAACCCCTTTTATTGGCTATAAGGGAGACGGACAAGATTCAGGGCATACCATTTGGGGGATGCCAGCACAAAGTGGCGGCATTTGCGGATGACATGTTGCTCATGTTGACGCAACCGAAGGAGTCCATCAAGGCGAGCATAGAAGTGCTGACCAAATTCGGGGAAGTATCAGGTTTGTGGGTCAACTGGCAGAAGTCTGAGGTGATGAATCTACCCTTAGAGGAGAACGAGGCAAGGGAATTAAAGGCGCTTTCCGGGTTCAGATGGAACCCAGGCGGGATACGATACTTGGGGATTCGGATAACCCCTTCCCTGGACGGGTGGTACGGTGCAAACTACTCCCCTATGCTAAAGGTGGTTAAGAAGGATTTGAGGCGGTGGAGTGCCCTTAGGATTTCCTGGCTAGGGAGGAGGGAAGTTGTTAAAATGATGATTCTGCCCCGCATACTCTATCTTTTCCAGGCGATTCCACTGTCCATCCCGGCTGGCTTTTTTAGGGAACTGGACCGAGTGGTCAAAGAGTTCATTTGGGAGGGCAAGAGGCCGCTTTTGTCATAGCGCCTCCTCATGGCGTCCAAAGGGCGTGGGGGCCTGGGTTTACCGGATTTTAGGCGGTACCATGAAGCTGCACTCCTCCGAGTGATTAGAGAGTGGTTTGCGGTCGAATATAAGAAGAACTGAGTAAAAATGGACAGAGCATTCGCCCGACATCACCTGGGAGAGGTATTATGGCTTCCGCGGAGGCTGAGACTGCCACATATCTATCTGAGTGATATTACAAAGGGAATGGTGGCCAACTGGGATAGGGCAATGGAGAAACAAGGGATCTCATCTTTTTCACACCTATCTTCAACAATGGGGATTTTACACCGGTGCTGGAGAGGGGTGCATTTCGAGCATGGGAGGGCGGGGGACGTAGGACGCTGAGAGATATGTTCCGCAATCGAAATGTGAAAACCTTCGAGGAATGTAAGCAGGAATTTGGAATTGGTGAGGAGGAAAGGCACAGATACTTCCAAATTAGACACTGGGTCATGTCGGCGGAGGTGAGGAGGGCTGCCACACGCGATCTAACACAATTCGAACTGTTCCTCCTGACCCATGATGGTTCTAGAGGTCTGATTTCGGATTTATACAAACTTTTAGAGAGCACGATCCCGGAGGTTACCTGGCCGTACATGAGGGCATGGGAGCAGCAGATGGGGGCGGAAATGGAAAGAGAAGACTGGGAAAGGCTATGGAGGGCAATTCCAAAGGTGGCTAAAGCGACCCAAATACAGGAAGCATGGTATAAGTATATCTTTGGCTGGCACTATACCCCAGCCCGGCTGCATGCAATGTACCCAGTAACTTCAGGGGACTGTTGGAGAGGCTGCAGGGAGTTGGGCACAGCTGCTCATGTATGGTGGGATTGCCCGCGTATTAGACCCTTTTGGCGCGAAGTTGCTAGTGCCCAATCTCAGGCCTTCGGGCTGGGGGTTGCCAGGACCCTCGGGAGATCTTGCTGGGGAAGAGAGTGGCAGGAGGGGAAGAGGGAAGAAGAGGAAGTTCCAAGGCAAAAACAGCCTTTACCTTGCCAGCGATGGGGCTAATCGCACAAAAATGGAAGAGCCCAACGATTCCCACGGAGCAGGATTGTCTAAGGAGAATGTGGGATATTGTTTCATTGGAATGGGCCACGTGCGCAGCTGAGGGGAAACTGGAGAGCTTTGCTGCTGATTGGGGTGAGACATTGGACTACTTGACGGGGGAGTTTTGGGGAGCAATGGTGCCCCCAAAGATTAAAGCTGCTGGACATTCATGGCTGAAGAGCTGGAAGGGAGCTACCGGGACTGATGGAACTATTGGCGCTACGACCGGCGTTGGAGGGGGAAGGGAGGAATTTGGGTGTTGATGCTGTTTTCTTTTCTTTTTAAAATTGATCTGTTGTATATGCTGAAAAAAAGTGAGCGAAAGCCCAGAGGAGTGCAGCTGAAGGCTGTGCTTCTCTGGCAAAGTCAGCCAAGGATGTCTAAACAGCAGCAAAATGTTTGAGGGTTGACACATGGAGGGAAAATTACATACAATTATGAAATCTTTCCTAACAGGTGCAGACAGCAATTGTGTTTGAGCAGCTGCCACACCCAAGGATGTGGCCCAGGTGTATGCATTTATTTGTGTTTGCAGGATACATTTTGCCATGGATGTTCAAAGTGATGTCACAACACGGCAGTCAAGGTGCACGACACACCATCGATGGACTGATCATGTGTCACTATGTCAGCGTCCAGCATGCAGGTGATGTCCATTCTGGTGGGGACTGCCTGCAGGGTGGGGTGATGGGGCTGGGGAGTCCCATGTGGAGGGGGGTGCCTGCGGGGTGGGGTGAGGGGTGACAGGGGCTGAGGTCACATGTGGAGGGGGCTGCCTGCAGGGTGGGGTGATGGGGGCTGGGGGTCCCATGTGGAGGGGGCTGCCTGCAGGGTGGGGAGACCGGTTAGGGTGTTGGGGGTCCCATGTGGAAGGGGCCGCCTGCAGGGTGTAGTGATGGGTGACAGGGGATGGGGTGTCCCATGTGGAGGGGGCTAGCTGCATGGTGGGTTGAGGGGTGATTGGGCTGGTGGGTCCCATGTGGAGGGGCTGCCTGCAGGGTGGGGTGAGGGGGAGATAGGGGATTGGGGGTCCCATGTGGAGGGGGCTGCCTGCAGGGTGGGGTGAGGGGTGACAGGGGCTGGGGGGGTCCCATGTTGAGGGGGCTGCCCGCAGGATGGAGTGACAGGTGATGGGGGCTGGGGGTCCCATGTGGAGGGGGCTGCCTGCAGGGTGGGGCATGGGTGATGGGCGCAGGGGAGGGCCCGTTTGTATGGGGCTTCCTTGCCGGGAGGGGCGATGGGGTTCCATGTGGAGGGTACTGCCTGCAGGGTGGGGTGAGGGGGAGACAGGGGGTTGGGGGTCCCATGTTGAGGGGGCTGTCTGCAGGGTGGGGTGAGGGGTGACAGGGTTTGGGGGGTCCCATTTTGAGCGGGCTGCCTGCAGGATGGAGTGACGGGTGATGGGAGCTGGGGGTCCCATGTGAAGGGGGCTGCCTGCAGGGTGGGGCATGGGTGCAGGGGGGTCCCATGTGTAGGGGGCTGCCTGCAGGGTGGGGTGACGGGTGATGGGGTTCCATGTGGAGGGGGCTGCCTGCAGGATGAGGTGAGGGGGAGACAGGGGCTTGGCGGTCCCATGTTGAGGGGGCTGCCTGCAGGGTGGGGTGATGGGTGATGGGTGCTGGGGGGGTCCCATGTGTAGGGGGCTGCCTGCAGGGTGGGGTGATGGGTGATTGGGGGTCCCATGTTGAGGGGGCTGCCTGCAGGGAGGGGGGAGGGGTGACAGGGGCTGGGGTGTCCTATGTGGAGTAGGCTGCCTGCGGGGTGGGGTGAGGGGTGACGGGGCTGGGGGGTCCCGTGTGGAGGGGGCTGCCTGCAGGATGGGGTGAGGGTTGATTGGAGTTTGGGGGTCCCATGTGGAGGGGGCTGCCTGCAGGGTGGGGTGAGGGGTCACAGGGGCTGGGGGATCCCATGTGGAGTGGGCTGCCTGCAGGGTGGGGTGACCGGTTATGGGTTTTGGGGGGTCCCACGTGGAAGGGGCCGCCTGCAGGGTGTAGTGATGGGTGACAGGGGATGGGGTGTCCCATGTGGAGGGGGCTGGCTGCAGGGTGGGTTGAGGGGTGATGGGGCTGGAGGGTCCCATGTGGAGGGGGCTGCCTGCAGGTTGGGATGAGGGGGAGATGGGGGATTGGGGGTCCCATGTGGAGGGGGCTGCCTGCAGGGTGTGGTGAGGGGTGACAGGGGCTGGGGGGTCCCATGTTGAAGGGGCTGCCTGGAGGATGGATTGACGGGTGATGGGGGTCCCATGTGGAGGGGGCTGCCTGCAGGGTGGGGTGACCGGTTATTGGTGTTGGGGGGTCCCATGTGGAAGGGGCCGCCTGCAGGGTGTAGTGATGGGTGACAGGGGATGGTGTGTCCCATGTGGTGGGGGCTGGCTGCAGGGTGGGTTGAGGGGTGATGGGGCTGGGGGGTCCCATGTGGAGGGGGCTGCCTGCAGGGTGGGGTGAGGGGAAAATGGGTGATTGGGGGTCCATGTGGAGGGGGCTGCCTGCAGGGTGGTTTGAGGGGTGACAGGGGCTGGGGGGTCCCATGTTGAGGGGGCTGCCTGCAGGATGGAGTGACGGGTGATGGGGGCTGGGGGTCCCATGTGGAGGGGGCTGCCTGCAGGGTGGGGCATGGGTGATGGGCGCTGGGGGGGCCATGTGTAGGGGGCTGCCAGCAGGGTGGGGTGATCGGGTTCCATGTGGAGGGGGCTGCCTGCAGGGTGGGGTGAGGGGGAGACAGGGGTTTGGAGTCCCATGTTGAGGGGGCTGTCTGCAGGATGGAGTGACGGGTAATGGGAGCTGGGGAGTCCCATGTGTAGGGGGCTGCCTGCAGGATGGGGTGATGGGTGATGGGGTTCCATGTGGAGGGGGCTGCCTCCAGGATTGGGTGAGGGGGAGACAGGGGTTTGGGGGTCCCATGTTGAGGGGGCTGTCTGCAGGGTGGGGTGAGGGGTGACAGGGGCTGGGGGTCCCTTGTGGAGGGGGCTGCCTGCAGGGTGGGGTGATGGGTGCTGGGGGGTCCCATGTGTAGGGGGCTGCCTGCAGGGTGGGGTGATGGGTGATGGGGGTCCCATGTTGAGGGGGCTGCCTGCAGGGAGGGGTGAGGGGTGACAGGGGCTGGGGGATCCCATGTGGAGTGGGCTGCCTGCAGGTTGGAGTGACAGGTGATAGGGGCTGGGGGTCCCATGTGGAGGGGGCTGCCTGCAGGGTGGGGTAACGGGTGATGGTGGCTGGGGGTCCCATGTGGAGGGGGATGCCTGCAGGATGGAGTGATGGGTGATGGAGTCTGGGATGTCCCATGTGGAGGGCTGCCTGCAGGGTGGGGTGAGGGGTGATGGGGATTTGGAGGTCCCATGTGCAGGGGGCTGCCTGCAGGGTGGGGTGAGGGTTGATGGGAGTTTGGGGGTCCCATGTGGAGGGGGCTGCCTGCAGGGTGGGGTGAGAGGTGACAGGGGCTGGGGGATCCCATGTGGAGTGGGCTGCCTGCAGGATGGAGTGACAGGTGATGGGGGCTGGGGGTCCCATGTGGAGGGGGCTGCCTGCAGGGTGGGGTAACGGGTGATGGTGGCTGGGGGTCCCATGTGGAGGGGGATGCCTGCAGGATGGAGTGATGGGTGATGGAGTCTGGGATGTCCCATGTGGAGGGCTGCCTGCAGGGTGGGGTGAGGGGTGATGGGGATTTGGAGGTCCCATGTGGAGGGGGCTGCCTGCAGGGTGGCATGAGAGGTTACAGGGGCTGGGGGGTCCCTTGTGGAGGGAGCTGCCTGCAGGATGGTGTGAGGGGTGATGGGGCTGGGGTGTCCCAAGTGGAGGGTGTTGCCTGCAGGCTGGGGTGAGGCATGACAGGGGCTGGGGTGTCCCATGTGGAGGGGGCTGTCTGCAGGCTGGGGTGACAGGTGATGGGGGCTAGGGGGTCCCATGTGGAGGGGGCTGCCTGCAGGGTGGTATGATGGGTGACAGAGGCTGGGGTGTCCCGTGTGGATGGGGGTGCCTGCAGGGTGGGGTGAGGTGTGACAGGGGGTGGGGGGTCCAATGAGGAGGGGGCTGCCTGCATGCTGGGGTGATGGAGGCTGGGGTGTGGGTGTCCCATCAGGACGGGTCTACTTCAAGCGGATTGCGAGGTGCAGACACACTATTTGGCTAGGGTGCGGCCAGGGAACGTGCAGAGTTTTCATGTGATTACTCTGGGGGGCGGCCGAGGGTACGCAAGGAGTTTTCACGCAATTTGGCTGGGGTTCGGCAGGGGTACACGAAGACTTTTGATGCAATTACTCTGGGGTGCGACCGGGGTACGCAAGGAGTTTTCACGCGATTTGGCTGGGGTACACGCAGAGTTTTGACGTGATTACTCTGGGGTGTGGCCTGGGTTCGCAAGGAGTTTTCAGGCGATTTGGCTGGGGTGTGGATGGGGAACGCGCAGAGTTTTCACACGATTTGGCTGGGGTGCTGCCGGGGTACGCTCTGAATTTTCATGCGATTACACTGAGGTGTGGCCAGGGAGTGCACTGGGTTTACGCTGGGTATGCGACAGGGGTACGCGCAGAGTTTTCACGCGATTTCTCTGGGGTACACAAGGGGTTTTCATGTGATTTGACTGGGGTGCAGCCAGTGTCCAAGCAGAGTTTTCACACGATTACTCTGGGGTGCGGCCGGGGAACTTGCTGGGTTTTTATGCGATTTGGTTGGGGTGCGGCCAGGGTACGTGCAGAGTTTTCACTCAATTACGCTGGGGTGCGACCAGGGAACGTGCTGGGTTTTCACACAAGTTGGCTGGGTGTGGCTGGGGTACACGCTGAGTTTCCACGCGATTACGTTGGAGTACAGCTGGGGTACGTGCAGGGTTTTCACTTGATTACGCTGGGGTGCGGACGGGGATTGCGTGGAGTTTTCATGCAATTTCACTAGGGTAGCTGTATGCTGGCCCAGGGATGGCACAGGGGCTTGCACAGTGTTCGGCATTTCACTTGCTTTTTACTGCGCGTGGGGGCGTGTTGGGGGTGTTACTGACACAGCTTGATATTCCTTGTGCCACCGCTACTGATGCCTTTGGAAATCCATGAATACGCGTGCTGCGCAATCATTTCTCTGCGCCATGGCTGGCTCACGCTCCTTCTTGACGCGCAGCGCTTGCGTATTTTCTGTGCAGGATTCTATGAATCGGGCCCATTGTGTATAGGCCCATTATAAATACCCAATAAATAAAATAAATAAATGAATCTCAGTATAGGGGGCTTTTTACAAATAAATCAAAGACATGGTAGTCGGGGCTATGGGCAAAACAAACTTTGACTGTTGAGAAACTGATTCTGTGAGGTTTCAGAAGCCAGGGGATGGGTGAATAAGTAACTTCACAACCTTCGTGGTCCACTCAGCTTCAGAAACTGGCAATGACTTTTATGGTCTGATAAATATCACAGACGGCAGAGATAATCTCCCGAGGCATGGGAGCAGACAGAAGGGTCTTCACTATTTTGTTTTGGCTAGCAGTAAAACATGGTGTGAGTCAATGCCCAAGGCTAAGGTAATGAGATACCAGGAGTTTCAATTGTATTTTCAGATGTACTGTGTGTGATAAAGTGGCGTTTATTTAGATTAGAATTTTCCAAGGAAACCAGTGACTTGGGGGATGAGATAGTATTGGTAAATATGGTAAATGAAAAATATTTTTTTCCCCAGCCTTACTCATATCGCTTGAAATATTTACGTGATCTATATGCAATTAAACATTTAGGTTAAAAGAGCTTAGGCCGGTTATTGCTAGTAATTAATTATGTTTGCATAACAATGTTTAATTGAATAATGATGTCATGACCGACAACAACGAATCTTAAGAAGAGGTGTGTTTGGAACGTTTTCATTGAAACGTTGTACAATCACATGTTGGAAGTGGCTTGTAATAAAGTACTTGGGAGTGTTTTAACTGGTGGAAAAATGTATACAAGATGTCAACTGATCTAGTTTGTTGAGACCTGGGTTTGTTTGGTCCTACAGTACCATCTAACTGCTCCACGGATAATTGTACAATAAACTTGCTTTATGTACAAAGCGTGCCCTTGTTCTTCAAGTGGTGGGCTCGATAGAGTTGAGGTGATTAAGCGACCCGGCCTTACAACCTCCATGACCTTCTCCAAGTTACCTTCCCTGAAGGAGAGGTTTGCACTGAGTAGCACATCTGCAAAGGGTTTAAATGTGTTAGGCGTTTTTTCAGAACAACTACTGGGGTAGGGTCTGAAAGCCAACCTTGATGGATGTGCAAAGGTTTGGAAAAAAGTCTAATCAACCCTTCACTTAGTAGCAAGGCTGAGCAGTAAGGCTTAAACTAATCAGATGAGGGGTTTGGTATAAAGTACAGTCAACCTACAGAAGAGATGGGCAAGTCCACATAGATAAATAGAAAATACCCTTTTTGTGTAGCAACACATATGCATTAAGTCAAAAAACCAAAGGGTAGGTAAAACAATATATACATGTATGAAATCACAGTTTATAGCCACACTGTCACATTGATCTAAAGTCCTGGGTATTGATATTATGAAAAGTATCAACATATGTATAATGTTATAAGGCAGTACCAGTCCAAAGTAGCTAAACTTAATTAGCATAATCCCTAACCTAGAGCATGTATTATGCAAAGTTCAAAGTGGTTACACTTCTTTAGGCTTCTTTAGTGGAGTTTCAACAGTTTGTCTCCTGTAAGGATATAGTGGTCTAATTCATGTGATAGCAAAGTTAGGTTTGCAGTGTAGGGGAAGGAACAGATGCCACTTCTAGTAATCTAAGGGGATCCCAGACAGCATTCCTAAGCTCAGCTTCCACCAACACCATCAAGGCAGCAGCTGGAAGGTAGTTCTTTAAGCCCATTGAAAAGTATGGGGACAGGGGGAAACAGGTCAAGTTAGCAAACAGCCACTCAAACCCTAATGAAGATGAACAACACTCCAGAAGAGTCAGGCCAGTTGGGGATAGCTGCTCCCACTGTAGGTTCCAGCTTTGGAGGTCAAGGGTCACAGTCATCAGATGACAACTTTGGAGGCTGGGTTCAGCTATTTCGTGGTTCTGGTCTCCATCGGTGAACTAAGGGAATGGATCACCACCAGTCTTGACTTTTCTGTCGCTGCCTAAGGATCTCTACAGCTCCAGAGGCTTTGTGGTATAGAGCAGTAGCAGCAGAGAAGCAGTTTCCACCAGCTACTCGAAGGATACCCAGCAAGTTTCACAGCAGCAGGATCTGCTGGATCCAGACAACTGGAGAAGTCACCATTCTGTAAGATAAATGGCAGATACTAGTCCACAACTCTTCAGAGCTCCGGGAGGATAACCTCAATGGTGCAGGACTCAGAACTGGAAAGGCCAACAAGTTTAAGAGAGGGAGCTCTCCACTATCGGATAGAAATTAGAGCTTCACCTTGCAGCAGACGGCTAGGTCAACGATGGTCCCAGCAGTAGTCCTCCAGCGTCACTCATCACTTGGATCTTTGACAGTGGTTGTCTGAAGATTGGTTCAAGATATGTGAAATCCTGGGCCCTACCCCATCTATCATGAGATGTGCTACATTTAAACCTATTGGCGCCTGTCCAATCATGGACAGCCAGCTCAGGTACAGAGATGACCTCACACCATGCTTGAAATGTATACTGGGGCTGTCTGCAGCCCCCTACCAAGTCCAAACTAGTTCCTTGCACACAAATAGTCTACCTCCTGGTCTCTGGATAGCTCCCACAAAGAGGATTTCTATACATGCCACAGCCTACTCCTATACGCAAGGAAGACACCAAAAGGAAAGCAAAGAAAAAAGACAGGGCTTAAATCACAAGGCCAGCCATTCTGAGCACTGTTCAGGCTATTCTTTAGGAATGAGATAGGCATTTGCTAGACAATGATATAATGGTACTACTTGGCCATAAAATCGTAAAATCTGGAACATTGAGCAATTAACTGGGCATAGGATATCAGTACCTGGCAAATGCATATCTAATACCTCAAACCAAAACTGATGGCTTTGTCAGGGCTTGTTTTTAACAGAATAAATTAGCGTTGTGTTAGCGTAGTGTTAATTACAGGGCTAAAAGTGCTCTCCTAACTTGATCTAACGTTCCTTAAAAAGTGGTACCATGTCTTACATATGGCGGAGAAGGAATGCTTAACATAGATTGGAGAATCTGGTCTAAACCTGAAAGCAAGTTCTGGAAAAGAGTCCTGAACTTGCCAAACAACTTGCCCATATCAGTAATAAGGTAGATTGGGGGTAGAAATGCACACCACTAATTCATTTGTTACTTTAGCATACCAAATAGGCCACGTATTGGGACTTAGCGATGTAAATAGTGCTTCAATAACAATTTAAGGTGCACCCAGAAAATAAAGTGCTACCTTTACTGTGAAAACTATGAGACATGAAAAGATTCACTGCACAATCACGGTGAATAAACTGGGGCACAGCAACTGGAAAATAAATAAAACTTATTAATTTCAGTATCAGAGTATTTCAATGATTCAAAAAATGCGAGCATTCAATTTTTCTTATCGGATAAATCATATCTGTGTATTTCTCAACTTCATACACTGGTGCAGTTCATTAAACATTAAATCAAACCTTTTTCACACAAATCATTACTTTAAAAAAAGAAGACCATAATTATAAATTGCTATCATTTTCAGTGATAATACAAAATTCAGGTGAATTCACAATGAGTCCCAATATTTGAGTTGACACAAATTATTATTATTATTATTTATTTATTTATTTATTTACAAGTATATACAAAAAAAACATCAAAGTACAGAGGAACAACAAGGAATAGAAAAAAAACCGGATCAAATAAAATCATTGAACATGTTCCAAATCTTTTCATATGAGGACAACTTACATTTCAATTTGTAGATCATTTTTTCTGTTCTAGACAGGCTATGCATTTCTTGAACCCATTCCTCAAATGACGGACGGATCCGACCTTTCCATCCTCGAAGGATCAACCTTTTAGCAACAATGGTTGCTCTGAAAAGCCATTTCTTGAGGGGAGAGCTGACTTCAGCCAGCTCAGAATCTTCCCCTAGGATCATTGTCTTAAAGTCCAGGACACACCCTTCACCCAAAATTCTGACACACACATCACAAATGTCAATCCAGAAAGCCCTGACCCGCACGCAGGCCCATAGCATGTGTTCCAATGATCCCCCTTCCAGAGCACAACCCCAACAATCAGCGTTGTCAGTCATACCCCTTCTATGTAACGTTTCCGGACACCAATACACACGGTTCAGGATCTTAATTTGTCTAGACCTTTCGCCCAGATTCAGCGAACATAATGAGACATTTCCGCATATATTCTGCCAGGCCTCAAGATCAATATCAGACCCAATTCTCTCGCTCCACACTTCCCGTAAATTGTCATTGTTCCGAAAATACGACACGAAAAGTTTGTATAACCTACTGGCTAAACCACCTCCCTGTCCATTAGAATCCGTCAGAAAAATAGTCATGTCAAAGGAGTCAGACCAGTCCACCTCACCGACAGACCTCTTGAGTCGTCTATAAGCCGAGTCCGACAAATCCTCAAAACTCCATCTCTCTCTCAGCTCCGCAGCAGTCAGCCACCGAACATCATTCCCCAAGTCGGAGACCTTTTTAACATTCATTAGGAACCATTCAGGCCAAAACATTGTCCTGGAGTTATCTCTAATCCTAGGATTCAGCCAGATAGAGGCATTCTTACACTTAAAAGCGTCCCTAACTAGCAATGTCAAGACCTCAATCCAAGAGTTGCGTAAAAAGGACGTGGTTAACAAACTACCACCCGGAATCTTTGTGTTAGTGGTCAACAGTGCTTCCGGGCCCAGTGCCCATATGCATTCGACTCCGCCACCGCCCATCTGTCCAGCTTACCATCCAAAAACGGAACAAAAGAATGAGCAGAAAATGCTAAATGGTAGGCCTTAAAGTTCGGAACTCCTAGACCACCCAAATAAATCGGACGCTGCAATTTCCATAGACTAAGTCTGGGCGGTTTCCTGTCCCATAAAAATTCTTGAACAAGGCGGTCTAGATCTTTCCAATAACTACACTTTATTCTTAGAGGAAGCATGCTGGTTATAAAGTTAATCCTGGGAGCCAAATTCATTTTCAGGGCATTGACTTTACCCCATAGTGAAAGATTAAGTAAAGACCACCTTTCCAAAACCAATTTGCAATCTCGTACCACCACACTCATGTTTTCATCAACCATACGGGAGACTGGAACTGTCAACCATACCCCTAAGTAGCGTAAGCGCCTATCACACCAAGTAAACCCCAGCCCCTCAACCAGGGATTTATCACATCTGTTGGACAGAGGCAACACTTCTGACTTCAGGTGGTTAACCTTGTATCCAGAACAATCATGAAAATTCGACAAAATCCTCATCAGACATGGCAGGGACATGTCCAAATTCTGTAACACCATCAAGAGGTCATCAGCATAAAGCCATGCCTTTTGCACCACACCCCAACATTCAATGCCCTGTAAATTCGGTTAATTCTTTATGTAAATAGCGAGGGGTTCAATCGCTAAAATGAATAACAGAGGAGAAAAAGGGCAACCCTGTCTCGTGCCCCGCTTCAAACAAAACGGTTCCGACACCACTCCATTAGTCTTAACGTCAGCCGTCGGACTGGCATATAAAAGAGCTACCCAGGAAATAAAATCCTCCCCCAGATTCATCTCCCTCAATACCGAGTATAAATAATTCCAATTAACTCTGTCAAAAGCTTTTTCAGCATCTAAGGACAGGATGGCTGCATCACCGACCAATCTGTCCGCCATTTCCATGGTTAACAACAATTTCCTGATATTACTGGACGTACGCCGACTCTTCATGAAACCAGATTGTTCCTCCCCAATCAAAACCGGCATGAACTGTCCTAAGCGTAAAGCAAGAACCTTGGCCAAGATCTTGTTATCTGTATTGATAAGGCTGATTGGACGATAACTAGCTGGCTGATTGCAATCCGTATCCTTTTTTAAAAAGACCGAAATCGACGCATGGTTAGTACTCTTAGGTAACGACCCAACTATTCTGATCGACACAAACATATCTCTCAGGAGTTCCAAAGCCGAGTTCGGGAGGACCCTGTAAAATTCACATGGAAGGCCATCCGGCCCCGGAGATTTACCCACATTCAGCCCGGAAATTGCGCCTTTAATCTCATTAATTGTTATCATTTCACCAAGAAGATCACGCTCAGCATCCTGGATCCTAGGCAAATTCAAATTACCAAAAAAGCTCTCACCCCTACCTGTAATACCAGCTTCATCGCCATACAGATTCTCATAAAAATCGCGGAAGATTGAGTTAATTTTAATTGGATCAAAAGTGATTCTACCCTCCTTGTCAATCATGGAAGCTATAGCCGACTCTGAGATCCTTTTTCGCAACCGATATGCCAGCCATCTGTCACAACACTCCCCTTTCTCAAAATATGTACACCTAGAGTAGAACAAACTACGCTCGGACCTCATTGACAAAAAATCTTCCATTTCTTTTTTGAGTTTTTTCAATTCAGCAAGTTTCACTGAATCTGTTGGATCGAGCATCAGATCCCGAGAAATTTCACCAATACGTAAGTCAAGCTCACGCCTCTTACCCTCTTCTCTCTTCCGTTTACCACTAGACAGCCCTAAAGACACACCACGCATACAGCATTTAAAGGCCTCCCATGTATTTGCCACACTGATCTCTTCTGAGCGATTCACCCTAACAAAATAATCAGCTTCAGTAACGATCCGGTCCAAAATATCATCATCTAATAGAATAGAGGTATTCATTTTCCATGAGAAGCTTCTTTTACACTGAAATTTAAGTCTCAATTGCAACACAACAGGGGCATGAACACTCAGTACAATATTACCGATATCGGTAGAGACCCGACTGTCTGAAACTGTCCCACCAGTGAAAAACATGTCTAGTCTAGAAAACACTGCATGTGCACTGGAATAAAAACTGTATTGCCTCTTGTCCGGATGCTCTAGACGCCATATGTCATTCAAACTATGTTCCTCTAAAAGCAACCTAAGTGCCCGGTGATGATGATCGCAACGAAGTACACGGCCGTTCTGACTCTTATCCATTTTCGGATCAATCACTGTATTAAAATCACCACCAAGCAGAACATTAGTATTATTCAACTCTAAAAGAGTCTGTGCCACCATTCTGAAAAAGGATCCATCATCCACCGTAGGAACATACACATTGCAGAGAGTTAACAATTCCCCCTGAATCTCGATCAACAACGCAATCATTCGACCTTCTTTGTCTGCAATTTTGCGTATAACTTTCATAGGCAATTTCTTTCGAAACAAAATAACCACCCCCCTTGATCTGGAAGTGTAGGAAGAGCCAACAGCTACACCAACCCATTCCCTTTCCAACCCAGATATTTCATCCTCCAATATGTGAGTCTACTGTAAGAAACAGATGTCTGCATGCATGTCCTGCAACATTTGAAACACTTTCTTTTTCTTGAGCAGGTTATTGATCCCGTTCACATTCAACGAAATAATACGTAGGTCATCAGAAGTCCCACCTGAGTGGGAAGTCATCGTTACACTACGAATATCAAAAAAAAATCAAAAGTAAAAGGAACACACAAAAAATAAAAACTATAAGCAAAAAATAAAAAGAACGAACAAGACAGTGAAGTCTATTCAGCCCAAAAAGAAAATTGAACAACATTGAGAACCATCCCCAGGACCCCTCCCTATGATGCAATAAAAGACATCTATGTGGTCAGAAAACCCTGCCAAGAAAGATAACAATAGTTAGTAATGAATGAAAAACCTAAACCCCCAGTCATCCTCCCAAAAAGAAGAAAACCCACCATCGAGAATCACACTGAAAATCACAGAATAGGTATAGCAAACAATCGCTACTTTAAAACATACAGTCAAACCCCACCCCACCCCACACTCAACAGTAACCAGAATAGGACAAAAACCAATTTGCACCTATTCACAACATCGAAAGAACCGTGCAAAATACAGTAAGGCTAGAAAAGGTAACTTCAAATGTATATATATATATATACTATGTAAAAGCACTGTGGTCATACCATTCATGAATATCTAAACAGTGTCATGGAACATCAATATCAGCACACCAGGCTACCCCATCACTATGGTGCAAACACCGAAACATCTGAGGCGGCTAAGAACACGTCAATGGCAACTTTTCAAAAAAAGTTAAAAGGTAATGGGTAAAGGAACCTTTGGATATCCACATACAATATGTGTAGGATAGCACAGAAAAGGCAGTGCCTCCTGGTGGTTAATCTAGCCAAAGTAATGAGCACATGTACTAAAATCAGCCATAATTGACCAGAAGTCTGTTCCATAGTCCCCTTTGTAAACAAGATCCTTTGTGGTCACAAGGCTAGGCGACTGAAGACTGCCGGAATTGAAATAACACTGACATTCCTCTCAAGTTTTTAACTTCCCAACTTCATGAGCAGTGAAGGCGTGCCAATGTGACCACAGCGGAGTAAAAGGAAGAACTGCATCCTGGGCACAACACAATACCGCTGTAGTCTCAGCCATGAAGTATAATATATCATCATATATTAAGTGAGGAACGGATGTCTGCATGCTTGTAAGATGACTGCACTGGCTCTGAATCAAAGAAAAGACCGGGCAGGCAATATGGCAGTCTAACAGTCCCACCAGAAGACTTCCGAAAAAGGGCCTTGTTTGCAATTGATGGCTTGTGATTACCATATGCCCCAGGGGCTCAGAGCTGCAAGGGAATCCTGCGCAGCCCGGGAGCGCCCCCAGGATACCCACAGCCCCTGACACGAGGGTGACAGTCCTGACAACCTGAGCCCCACATGGACAGCACATACCCCAAGCTGGAGGAGATGATGCTGCTCTCCGTGTCCGGAGGTTCCCAGCCATTCCTGGGCGCAAACGCCACTGGAGAGTCCGGACACAGCCCTCAAGGGGGAATCGGGAGAATCCTTCCAGCACCTACCGTCAGGAATCCGGGGAAGAAGGGTGTTGTCGGAGCCGGGCCGTGCACGCAGTGTCTCCGCACCATCCACACCTGAAGTCGCCGTAGTTGGTTCATGGACACGACGCGAGCGGCATTTCCGTATTCAACGGCCGTGATGACGCATACACGCACACGTCTCACGCAAATGTTGAAAGGTCCTTTCCTCACGCGGTACATCACCGTGAGTCGGGATCCAAAGGCACGGTGGGGGGGTTCCACAATAATTTCAAATAACGCGAACTACCAAAATCTGGCGGCGCCATTTTAAAAAGCGAATATCAAAAAAGAACATATTTAAAAATAATTTAAAAAAAATAAAAATATACAGACATGGTGGGGCGGGGGGACACTAACAATGTCACTCACTGTTCATGGGTGGTGCTGGAAGGCCCCTCTTGTATGTTTCTAGCCAATCCAACGCTAATGCAGGATCAGATGTGTTTCTGTCCCCCTCAGGAAACACAACAGTAAGAACATTATTTCTGCTAAGAAAGGCTTTTAAAGTGAGTTGACTAGCCAGTTCTTTAGCACTCCGGAAAGATCTTCTTCTATGTAGGATCTCCTTAGGATAATCAGTCTAGACATAAACAGATCTACCTTTGAATAAGGCTTTCCCAACCTGTCTGGCAGCTTTCATCAAACGTTCCTTAGATCTTATATGTAAAAAGGTGACCAAAACATGCCGAGTTCTGTTCCCCAGATGTTTACCAATCCGAAAGATATTATCTATGTCTTCATTCCTGATTGCAGAGCACTGGAAACTGTTTTTAAAAATCTGTAAAACCAGGGATGGTAGATCCTCCTCATCTCCATCTGACTCCTCTACACCAACCAATCTGATGTTTCTTGCTCTGATTCTCATCTCCAAATCCAAGCGTTGTTCCCTTTCAGTCTTCAAGTCCGATTGTAGGTTTTTGTATGCCTGGAAGCTGCCAGCAATCTCAGAGCTCATAGTTGAAGAGGATTTTTCTAGTTCTGTGACTCTGCCATCCAGCTGACCGGTTTTCAGATTGAGCTCAGCCATTGTCAGTTTAATATCACTGACATCCTGGGCCACCTGAAGAATGGTTTTGTAGACATCGCCAAGGCTAGGGGTTTCTTCCATCTCAGGAACTTGTTTAGATTTCTTGGAGGCTGGATTTTCTGCTTCCCCAATCTTTTTCTTGGAGCTCATTATAATTTCAATATAAATAGCTTCAGGGAGAGGTCCAGAGCTGATGAGTTAAGCTGCTACTCCACTGCCAGCCATTCTAGAACTTCTAAATGAGGACCTGACACAAATTATTTGATGTTAATATAACAGTGGTCCTCTAATCTAACTACACGTTTCGGGTGAGCCCCGCCCTTCTTCCAGTTTGAATATTGGGTGACTGTTCTTTTTAGTTCATCTGTAATTGATTATAGAAAAAAGCTAAATCAGTATTCCATAAAGATATATTTAAAGTCGTGTGCAAAATCATGTAAAGGTGCCGTAATGCACTAACCTTCGTGCTGGACTTGGAGTGCAGTCTGGGTATTTCTAATCTGGAAGATTATGTTGACACTGCAAAATATATATATCAGTGTCAAACAATTGTTGTTTGTGGTGTGGTGTAGGGGGACAAGGCGCCTTATATATATATATATATCCAAGTCCAGCACGAAGGTTAGTGCATTACGGCATTACGGTTTGTAAAAAAAACCTAAATCACAATAAAAAAAATAAAATGCTCATTATATTTGTTAACCAGCAGCATCAAAGACCCGCAGGCTTTAACACCACAAAACAACCTATGCAAAATACCAATGAAAATAATCCAGGTCGGAAATGCACTCGGTTAGTGGCTATTCAGGTAACCTTGTTGCAATTTATTTGAAACTCAAGTCTGCATAGTAACACAAAACATACTCATGGTGATGTACCACTACAAAATAACACAAAGTAAACTCAAGGTCATGTATTAAAATCACGTACCAACTTAAACTTATTAGAGTGTGTGCACATGTTAAGCCCCTTATGGCTTTTTCTAGGTTCATATACTCATATGTCTGCCCAAAACACATGTTATTAATCAAAACAGCGATACAAACTGTCTCCATCCCCAATTCACCTACATTTTTTGCTTTGAACCTTTTTGGCGTCCCTGATCCTTAGTGATCCGTCTTTGTCCACAGTCCTTCTGTTTGTGTAAACTCTAAGGAGAAAAGGAAAAATAACAAATTGTTGGAAAAACAGAACGAGAAAGAGCAATTATTTATAAAAAACCTAATCACAAAACATTACTCTAATTTCATTTATGAGTTAAGTCATCTTGACTGTGATTACTAATGGTTTATGACGCAAGGCCTGTATGAAAGCTCAGTCCCACATAGCTCCCATGCACCACCCTGCGTCCACCAAGATTCATACCCCTAATGGCATTAGGGAACTCATTCAAAAGTGATCTTGAAATAATGCATAATTGCAATTACTGTACCAAGGTAAATTATTAAGAGAACCCACTATTTGGTAGTGTTAGTTCACTGAGTATTTCAAACTTAGATCCACTCCACTGAACTGGTTATAATGGCACCTGGGTAGTCAAGGTCAGGTTGTCTACCTACAACAGAGAAGTCATCCTTCTATCATCATAGTGCTAGTATACTTGGTTCCCAACTTCAAAACATATCATTATTATTAGTCAATTGGCCCACAATGGAAACCTTATGTCAGTATTGGCTCCTTGATGCCATTCATACGTATTGTCAGTGAACAATGCAAAAAGAAGAAGAACCTTCTACCAGGTTTCCCCAGAACCATGTTCTAGAAAAATACTAAAAAGAATTGGTTCCAATCAGTATGCTCTTCAGAGAGAGGTTAATAAATATGCCAAAATTAATAGCCTGATAATAGAAAAAGGGAAGGGAGAATATCGTGTGTGTGTGTGTGTGTGTGTATATATATATATATATATATATATTACACGCCCCACGGTAGCGGCCGTATAGTTATGGTTGGGTTGCTAAACTCATAGGGAGAGCACTTTTTCGGCGGCTAATAACTTTGCTCTCCCTGGAGGAATCTTCACCAAACTTTGCACAAAAAGTATATGGGTGGCTTCAAATTTTTTCGCCAAGTTGGGCGAGGTGTCATGTAGGAGGGGCATTTTTTTCCCCATAGACTGAATGGGGAAAAACCTTGCGCACGGTTACAGGGCAAATGGCTGGACAGATTTTCACCAAATTTGCGGTAGGAGTGGGGGCTTATGTCAGAAAGCGTGCTCTTGTGTGTTTTGTGGAAATCCGACCAGTAATTCAGTTGCAAATTACTGAAATGTATGTCCCAAAAAATGTGTGATATCTGGGTCTGCTCCGCTGACCCATTTCCCTGTTCGCTCCGCGGACCAAAGTGTCATTGGACATGGCCGGTGGTTGGCTGGAGGGAAGCGTGCTGTGCGTCAATGTTTTTGTGAACCGCCGCCATGGTGTATCGGAGGACAGTGCGGTGATGCAAGGGTCTGGAAAATGTACCGTATGGCATGTGTTGGCGGCAAGAAGGGAGGGAACGGGTGGGGGAGTGAGAAGTGGTGCATTTGACATATGTAGGTAGGTGGAAGAAGACGGACGAGTGCCTGCAGTTTTCACAGGTACTGCGTCAAGTCGCGGGTTGCTAGAGAGGCGAGTACTTTGGTGATTGGAGGCAGGTGTCGTAACAACACAATAGGGTCTGCCGCGACCTGTTTGCATTGACCTCTTTCCGTGGTGAGTGTTGGTACAGCAATTTTAGAAGGGAAATGAAGTGCACATGGCATAGGTTGGATGGGAGCACGGGTGGCTGTGCTATGCGGATGGAATGCGGTAGTTGAGCACATGGTGGCATGCATGGGTGTAGGAAGTTGCATTGGGTCTTTGGAAGGATTCCTGTATTGGGTGTATGGGCAAAGGCTGTAGACCATAGGGCATGCACTGAAGAGCATAGGGCTTTAGCATAACCACCGCAGTAACGCAAGTGTGGGTGTGCATCCGGTACAGGGTGGTGTTTGCATAATGCGGTGTGTGCACATTGGTTGCAGTAGGGCAGTGTTGCAACCCGATTGTGGGTAGTTTGGCAGTGACACAATAGTTTGGGAATGGAAGTGGGGACGGCCATAGTATATGATTGAAAGTGCAGAGGGGTGCAGGAGCAAGTGTTTTCTTTTTACATTTTGGTAACTGGTTTAATTTGTTGATGCATAGTTAAATGGCGGTACACCGATTGGGTAGGAGTGCTGGTGGTAGTGCTGTGTATGTGGATAGTCGAAGTTGGTGACATGGTGAAATGGATGGGGCCATTATGTAGCAGTGAGAGTGTTGAATGCCTAGACTGTTGGGTGCATGGTCGAAGGCAGTAGGCCGTAGGCCATGCACTCAAAAGGCTAGGACATTAGGACACTCACAGCAGTTACAACATGGTAAAGTTTTTGATGTGTACTTAGCGATGGTGCTGTGAAAAGTAATGCAATGTGGGCAGTAGGTGCTGGGTTTGCATACTGTTAGTATGGAAGAGGATATGGTAGAAGTGCACCTTGCTTGTTCTTGGCTACCATGGTATGTGTGTAACGCTCACCTGATTCCCGTAGGGGCGCCGGTCTTGACTGGGCGTATACCGTATCTTCAAAGGTGATGTGTAACACACGGCTGGCTCTTTGGGCTGGACCTCTGTGCACTGTATGTCTGACTCGAAGGGTAAGATGTCTGCAGATAGAAAATATGGGATTAAGGAACTGGGTTATTGAATGTCTCTCTCTTCTTCCCTTTCTCTTCTCCTGTAGAACCCCAAAGGTTAACGCTCTCACCTTAGGTAAGTGAACGCCGTGCTCTCCATCTGCCTCGGGGCAGGGTGCTGTAACCAGTTTCTTCACTGGATAAGGGGAGCAGGCCTCTTGACTTCAGAGGACTGCTGTCCGTCGTTTACTGCACGAACGATAAGTTTCGAGTAATTCTAATGTCTTTAAAGTCTTTAGTAATGATGTTTCTTGTTTTGCAGGGTTTCGGCGATGGCGGATGACGGGCTGAAGTGAGTTGAAGATGGAGCCCGTGTGATGAAGAGAAGCGCCTGGAAGCACGTAAGTAAGCGCTTGTTGCCTGCTTCACGATGCGCTCTAACTGTCTTTTTATTTTGCAGGTACAAGTTCGGAGCGGCTGCAGGGTGCCGGAATACCCACTGGGTTAGATGTGGAAAGGAGTAATGGCACGTGAGTATTAAAGTTCCCCAATGTCTTTAAACGCACCTTGTTTTGTCTTTCAGATGCGGGATGCAGCGCCGAAGGCCTCCGGAGCGTGCGAAGAGTTGGTAAGCTTTTGTCTTTCAGATGCCGGAATGCAGTGTGAAGACCTCCGGAGCGCACGAAGAGTAGGTAAGCCTTTGTCTTTCAGATGCCGGAATGCAGCGCGAGGCGTTGGTGACAGCCGATGGACCAGGTAAGTGAAGAGCTGTCACTGAAGACCGTAATGCTACCCTGTTCTTTCTTGTCTTTATAGGTGTTGCTGAAGACTGGATTCAGGATGGTAAGCCTTTTTCCTTAGGCCCAGGATCAGATGCAGAAGACACGATGAGCGTTCTGCTGCAGAGGATGCAGAATAACGCAAAGCAAGATTCATCCATCGGGTGTGGTTTAAATAGCCTCCTGTAGTGCTTAGGTGTCTCCTTCCACAGCCACGCCTAGGTAAGAAAAGAGTTCCTGCTTTCCAGAAGAGTTCCAGTGTTCTGAATCTAGGGAGTGGCTCCTGCCCCACCCAACAGGAAAAGTAGTTCCAAACAGAAGAGGATCAGAGGCTCAACTGGCAGGCAAGTAAGCAGCATGGTCTGCTGCAGGTAAGTCCACCCAAGCATTATGAGCCCGGCGCTTCCAGCGCTGGGACTGGGCATATTTATGAGCCTGGTGCCACTGGCGCCAGGACTGGGTCCAAAAGGTCCCAATTGGGACTGGTTGGCACTCGGAACCTGGGTTATGGATCTGCTTCCAAGGGAGTTGGGAAAACCCTGACCTTTTGGAAGCAGAGATCATGACAGTACCCCCCCTCAAGGCCCCTCCCAAACCGGGCTTCTCCGGGGGTTTTGGCTTGTCAGGAAATGTTCGGTGAAATCTTTTGATTAGGCGAGGAGCGTGGACATATTCAGCAGGTTCCCAGGATCTCTCTTGGGGGCCGTAGCCTTTCCAGTCAATTAGGTAAAATAGTTTAGATTTGGAGATCTTGGAGTCCAGAATGCTTTTGACTTCAAACTCGAGTTCTCCATCAACTAGGATAGGTTTTGGAGATTTAGTTAGTCGGGTTTGAGGTTGCACGGGTTTTAATAGAGAGACGTGGAAGACCGGATGTATCTTCATGTGCGGGGGCAAGTCCAACTTGACCGCTACTGGGTTTACTATGGTAGTGATGGAATAGGGGCCAAGGTATCTTGGGTTGAATGTGCGTGGCCCTTTTAGAGGTAGATATTTGGTGGATAACCAGACTTGATCCCCTACTTGATATTGAGGGGCTTCCTTCCGATGTTGATCTGCTCCTTTCTTGTATTGTTCTTTAGCCCTTTGAAGGTGAGAAACAGCTTCCTTAAAGACTTGGGTGATTGTAGAATGCAGGTAGTCTACTGCTGGTGTTTCAAGATCTTGGAGGGGATCCAACTCCGAGGTTCGAGGGTGACTGCCGTACAAAAGAAAAAACGGGGTTTTCCCAGTTCACGAATGGACAGAGTTATTGTAGGCATATTCGGCTATCCAAAGGATGTCTTTCCAAGTTTTTTCAGTTTGTTGCAGCATGCAGCGTAAATACTGTTCCAGAGTTTGATTGGTCCTCTCGGTTTGTCCGTCGGTCTGAGGGTGGTGACTGGTCGATAGTCTCACATCAATTTGAGCCGACCGACAGCAACTTCGCCAAAAATGAGAAATAAATTGACTACCTCGATCCGAAATTAGAACCGAAGGAAAACCGTGCAGTCGGACGATGTTTTCGAGAAATTCTCGGCCCAGAGTTGCTGCTGTTGGCAAGCCTTTGAGCGGAATGAAATGCGCCATCTTGGAGAATAAGTCCACGATTACTAGAATCGTATTGTATCCGGAGCATGGAGGTAGATCGGTGATGAAGTCCATAGAAAGCGTATGCCAAGGGCGAGGTGGGATGTCAATAGGGCGTAAGAGGCCTGCTGGTCTTTCCTTTTGACTCTTGTTTTGGGCGCATACTCCACAGGACATTATAAAGTCTCTGATATCTTTTTTCCAAGACGGCCACCAGAAGTAGCGCTTGATCTTTTCTGAGGTCTTGGCCATACCGGGATGTCCTTCCATTAAAGAATCGTGATAACAAGAGATTACTTTTTTCTGTAAATCTGTGCTGGGTAGGTATAATCGTTCTTGGAAATACAATAAGTTGTCCTTTACTGCAAAGTCCTTTCCCTGCAGATGCCAATTCTGTATGTCTGCTGGAGTTACAAGTTGCCTGGCTTTATCCTTAACTTCCTCTATGGATTCTGTGGCGATTACACCCAGAATTCTTTGTTCGGGAATGATTGGTACAGGTTTAGGGTTGATCAAGTGTTCTTCCACTCCCATCCGAGAAAGGGCATCAGCTTTACGGTTCTTTGTACCAGGTCGATAGGTAATTATGAAGTCAAACTCGGCAAAGAATAATGCCCAACGGAGTTGTCTAGAGGATTGGGCTTTTGCGGTTTTCAAATATTGCAGGTTTCCGTGATCCGTAATCACAGTAACGGTGTGTCGGGCCCCCAGCAGATAATGCCGCCAAGCCTTAAAGGCAGACTTGATAGCCAGAAGTTCCTTGTCAGTAATCGTGTAATTGATTTCAGGAGGCGAGAATTTGCGGGACCAAAATGCCAGGGGATGCAACTGATTGGTTACCGGGTCCTTTTGTGATAGAACTGCCCCCATGGCAAGGCTTGAAGCATCAGTTTCCACGATGTAGGGGAGTTCGGGGCGAGGGTGTTTTAAGATTGGTGCAGAGATAAATTTAGTCTTCAAATCCTGGAAAGCTTGTTCCGCCTCGGTAGACCATTCAAAACGTTTGTTTTTCTTTAACAAGGCAGTGATGGGCTGGACTATTCGAGAGAATTCGGGGATAAACCTGCGGTAAAAGTTAGCGAAGCCTAACATGCTTTGCACACCTTTTACGGAGGATGGTGATGGCCATTTGAGAACTGCATCGACCTTCTTTGAATCCATACGCACTCCGCCAGGTGATAATATGAATCCCAAGAATTCAACTTCAGTCACGTTGAAAACACATTTTTCCAACTTAGCGAAAAGTTTGTGTTGACGCAATCTTTCGAGGACCATTTTCACGTGTTTCCGATGTTCAGATTCCGATGAAGAATAAACGAGGATGTCGTCAATGTAAACAACAACACACACATCTATGAGCTCTCTGAGGACATCGTTCATAAAATATTGAAAGGCGGCCGGGGCATTGCAAAGTCCGAAGGGCATGACCTGATATTCAAATAGCCCATACTTGGTGCGGAAGGCCGTCTTCCATTCATCGCCCTCTTTTACTCGTACCAAGTGGTAAGCTCCTCTAAGATCCAGCTTTGTATATATGCATGCTTTTCTGACTTGGTCCAGGAGTTCAGGGATCAAAGGTAACGGATATCTGTTCTTAACGGTGATCTGGTTCAGGGAGCGATAATCTATACAAGTTCTAAGGTCTCCTTCCTTTTTTGGAACGAAGAACAAAGCTGAAGAAGCAGGGGACTTGGAAGGACGAATAAACCCATTTGCCAGGTATTGATCCAGGTATTGTCGAAGGTGAAGGTTCTCAGGCTCGGTGAGGGCATAAATTCTACTACAAGGAGGAGTAGATCCAGGTATCAGGTCTATCTGGCAGTCATAAGACCTATGAGGAGGTAGAGAGTTAGCCTGATCCTTCCGGAAAACATCTTGGTATTCTAGGTATTCGGGAGGTAACTGGGGAGTCTCTGAAGAAATTGCTGCCAGTGCAACACCAGGTGGAGGGTGACAAGTAGAGACACATTCTGGAAACTGGACCGTTCTTGCTCGCCAATCGATCAGAGGATTGTGTTTCTCTAACCAAGGTATTCCTAGAATAATCTGAAACTGAGGGGCCTTGATCACATCGAACACGATCTTCTCATGGTGTCCATCTTGACTTACTAGCGTCACCTCTTGAGTGGTATGCGTTACTGGCCCAGAGGCTATCCCCGTACCATCCACCGTAGTAATGACGTCCTTTACAGCCTTGGGACAAAGAGTTAGATTCATCCTCAAAACCATTTCATGATCCAGATAATTGCCGATGGCACCGCTGTCGACGTAAGCTTCAATTGCATGTAATCGATCCGGATTATCAGGGCTAATGAGGACCATAGGTATCACGAAATGCGAGGTCACGGAACTGGTTTTCACGCTCGGCAAGAGGACCTCTATTCTTGTCAGGCGAGGTTGTTTCCCTGCTCAGAGTTTGTAACTTTGGTAACTGCAGCTCCTACTGCCTTCTTGGCAGGTTTCACCGGACAGTCTCGAAGAAAGTGCCCTGAGTTTCCGCAATAGAGGCATAATTGCAACTGTTTTCTCCTTTCCCGCTCCTTTTGTGTTAGAGGACCTTTCAGACCCCCTATTTGCATGGGTTCCCCGGAGTCTACTCCTTTGGAAGGAGTTGGCGGTTTGGAAAATACTCGAGCATCAAACTTGGAACGATCGGCCTTCCTGTTCTGCAGTCTGTGATCTATTTGAACGACGAAGTCTATATAGTCCGAACAATCTTGTGGGGGATTCACTACTTGGGCTAACACATCTTTGAGCTCTCCACGTAGACCTCTATAAAACAGCGTAATCCTTTTGTCCTCAGGCCATTGAGTTTCCACTATCAGTCTGTTGAAAGACGCAATATAAGCCAAAAGGTCTTGATTACCTTGTCGCAACGAAAGAAGCTCATTGTCCAAGGCCTGCCCCTGTGAATGTCTTGCGAACAGTTTTTCCATACTGAGCTGAAAAGCTTGAAAATCATGGAGGACCGGATCATCTTGATTTACTAGAGGGATCGACCAGTCTGCCGCATTGCCACTAAGGTACGAAAGCACGAAAGCTACTTTAGCTTGATCAGTTGGAAAGGCTGCTGGCCGGCATAAGAAATGCAACCGGCACTGATTGATAAATACTGCAAACCTCTTTGGGTCACCAGAAAATCGTTCGGGCGGAGCCAGAGGTACATTCCCAGGTAGGTTGATCTGCACTGGATTCATAGAGGATGTAGAAGGAAGATTTCTACCAGATGCGGGTAACGGGGTCTGTCCGGCTTGTGACTGTAGCAATTGTCTAGCGAGATCATCTGTTCGCTCCTTGGAAATAATCAGTTCCCTTCTTAGAGCGTTCGTTTCCTGACGGGCTGCATGCACTTCTGCCCTTAGTTCCCCAAGTAACTGGGCTAGCTGGTCGGTATCCGAGGTTTCCATAGCGCCTGGACGGGAGTTTTGTGGTAGGCTTTGCGTTCTGTAACGCTCACCTGATTCCCGTAGAGGCGCCGGTCTTGACTGGGCGTATACCGTATCTTCAAAGGTGATGTGTAACACACGGCTGGCTCTTTGGGCTGGACCTCTGTGCACTGTATGTCTGACTCGAAGGGTAAGATGTCTGCAGATAGAAAATATGGGATTAAGGAACTGGGTTATTGAATGTCTCTCTCTTCTTCCCTTTCTCTTCTCCTGTAGAACCCCAAAGGTTAACGCTCTCACCTTAGGTAAGTGAACGCCGTGCTCTCCATCTGCCTCGGGGCAGGGTGCTGTAACCAGTTTCTTCACTGGATAAGGGGAGCAGGCCTCTTGACTTCAGAGGACTGCTGTCCGTCGTTTACTGCACGAACGATAAGTTTCGAGTAATTCTAATGTCTTTAAAGTCTTTAGTAATGATGTTTCTTGTTTTGCAGGGTTTCGGCGATGGCGGATGACGGGCTGAAGTGAGTTGAAGATGGAGCCCGTGTGATGAATAGAAGCGCCTGGAAGCACGTAAGTAAGCGCTTGTTGCCTGCTTCACGATGCGCTCTAACTGTCTTTTTATTTTGCAGGTACAAGTTCGGAGCGGCTGCAGGGTGCCGGAATACCCACTGGGTTAGATGTGGAAAGGAGTAATGGCACGTGAGTATTAAAGTTCCCCAATGTCTTTAAACGCACCTTGTTTTGTCTTTCAGATGCGGGATGCAGCGCCGAAGGCCTCCGGAGCGTGCGAAGAGTTGGTAAGCTTTTGTCTTTCAGATGCCGGAATGCAGTGTGAAGACCTCCGGAGCGCACGAAGAGTAGGTAAGCCTTTGTCTTTCAGATGCCGGAATGCAGCGCGAGGCGTTGGTGACAGCCGATGGACCAGGTAAGTGAAGAGCTGTCACTGAAGACCGTAATGCTAACCTGTTCTTTCTTGTCTTTATAGGTGTTGCTGAAGACTGGATTCAGGATGGTAAGCCTTTTTCCTTAGGCCCAGGATCAGATGCAGAAGACACGATGAGCGTTCTGCTGCAGAGGATGCAGAATAACGCAAAGCAAGATTCATCCATCGGGTGTGGTTTAAATAGCCTCCTGTAGTGCTTAGGTGTCTCCTTCCACAGCCACGCCTAGGTAAGAAAAGAGTTCCTGCTTTCCAGAAGAGTTCCAGTGTTCTGAATCTAGGGAGTGGCTCCTGCCCCACCCAACAGGAAAAGTAGTTCCAAACAGAAGAGGATCAGAGGCTCAACTGGCAGGCAAGTAAGCAGCATGGTCTGCTGCAGGTAAGTCCACCCAAGCATTATGAGCCCGGCGCTTCCAGCGCTGGGACTGGGCATATTTATGAGCCTGGTGTCACTGGCGCCAGGACTGGGTCCAAAAGGTCCCAATTGGGACTGGTTGGCACTCGGAACCTGGGTTATGGATCTGCTTCCAAGGGAGTTGGGAAAACCCTGACCTTTTGGAAGCAGAGATCATGACAATGTGTTGATTTGTTGCAGTTGGGCCAATGTGAAACAGTTTCGGTTAGATTGGTAGTGAGACAATATTTTGAGAATGGTTGTGTGTAGGGGTGGTGGAGGTTGTGGTATGTTTGTGGATTTTGTTGCTGGGGACCTGTTTTCGTGAATGGGTGTAAGGCAGAGGTTCAGTATGTGATTGGTGGATGCGTGTGTACATTGGGTAGGAGTGCTGGTGGTAGTGGAGTGTATGTGGAGTGGCAAAGTTGGTGATATGGCGAAATTCATTCTGCCATTACATTGCAGTGCGTGTGTTGAAGGCCTAGCCTACTCCGTGCATTAGAGCAGTAGAAGAGAGCTGCCATGCATGCATGTTTCCTTTCCCAGGTGAGGACACTGTTACAAGATGGTGAAGTTTTTGATGCGTACGCAGGTGCGGACACTGTTACAAGATGGTGAAGTTTTTGATGTACAGTTGACGATGGTGAGGTGAAAAGGCATGCACTGTGGGCACTGGGTGTGGCATTTACATACTGCCAGTATGGAAAAGGATATGGTAGAAGTGCACCTTTAATGGGCTTGGTTACTATGCTGTGTGCTGATTTGTTGAAGTAGGACCAATGTTGTGAAAAGGTTTTGGGTAGGTTGGTAGTGACAATACTTTGTGAATGGGTGTGGGTAGGGGTGGTAGAGGCTCTGGTATGTTTGTGGATTCTCCTGATAGCAAACTGTGTTCGTGAATGGGTGCAATGCAGAGATTCAGTATGTCATTGGTGGATTTGTGTGCAGGGTGGGTAGGAGTGCTGGTGGCAGTGGTGTGTATGTGGATTGGCATAGTTGGTGATATGGTGACATGCCTGTGTTCAAGCCCTAGCCTATTGGGTGCATGGCCGAAGGCCGTAGGCCGTAGGCCATGCATTGAAGAACCTAGGACTTGAGGAAACCCACGCTACTAAAGCAATCTTGACTGTGTATCTGGTAGAGGGTGGTGACCTGAAGAAAATGGTTGTGAAGTACATTTCAGACGCCATAGAGCAGCAGACGTGAGCTGGCAGTTGTGTGCCGTGTGGGCACTGGGTGCTGGGTTTACATACTGTCAATATGGAAGAGGATACGGTAGAAGTGCACCTTAAATGTGCTTGGTTACTATGCTGTGTGCTGATTTGTTGAAGTAGGGCCAATGTTGTGAAAAGATTGTAGGTAGGTTAGTAGTGACACAAAACTTTGTGAATGGGTGTGGGTAGGAGTGGTGGAGGCTCTGGTAGGTTAGTGGCTTCTCCTGATAGCAACCTGTTTTCGTGAATGGGTGCAATGTAGAGGTTCAGTATGTGACTGGTGGATGTGTGTGCAGGGTGGGTAGGAGTGCTGGTGACAAGGGTGTGTATGTGGATTGGCTTAGTTGGTGATATGGTCTCATGCATCGTGGCATTACGTTACGGTGCCTGTGTTCACGGTTTAGCCTATTGGGTGCATGGCCGAAGGCCGTAGGCCATGCATTGAAGAGCCTAGGACTTGAGGAAATCCATGCCACTAATGCAATTTTGACTGTGTATCTGGAAGAGGGTGGTGACCTGTAAAGAATGGTTGCGGAGTACATTTCACACGCCATAGAGCAGCAGAAGTGAGCTGGCAGGTGTGTATGTTTGGTTCCGCAGGTGAGGTTGCTGGTAGAACATGGTCAAGTTTTGGATGTGTGATTGGAGATTGTGCAATGAAAAGTCATGCAGTGTGGCCACTGGGTGCAGTGTGCGCATACTGGCAGTATGGCAGAGGGTATGGTTGAAGTGTAGCTTGTGTGGGTTCTTTACTCTGTTGTGTGCAGATTTGTTGAAGTAGGGCCAATGTTGTCAAAATGTTTTGGTTAGGTTGGTAGTGACACAATAGTTTGTGAATGGCAGTGGGTAGGGGTGATGGAGGCTGTGTTATGTTTGTGAATGCTGCTAATTGCCACCTGGATTCGTAATTGGGTGTTTTATGGTGTGAGGGAGTTGGGTTGAAGTGCAGCTACATATGTTATGTTTGTGCACAATGTTAGCTGCCTACATGGTCGCATGCATGGATTCATAGGGGCTCATTACGAGTTTGGAGGTAGCCATGGTGCTATTAGCACCATGGCTGTCTCCAGGGTCGTGTCCGGGTTCTCTGAATGGGGACTTACCTGGTCATTCCAACCTTGGAGGACCCGGTAAGTCCCCATTCAAAAAACCCTTCCCCATTCCCATTCGAGCCCCCATAGGGCTCAATAGGAATGGGGAGGGAGCTAATAACAGGCCTGTAAATTACGGGCCCGTTATTAGCTCCCTGGTCCCTTAGCTGCTCCCGCTAAGGACGGCTGGTTTTACTGTGGCCCTAGCTGTAGCTGGCAAAGCACACGTGCCACATCATGGCTTTCTGAGCATGGAACCTTCGGCAATGGAACTGTGGGAATTCTCCAATGAGGTTTCGAGGGTGTGGTTCACCGGAAGGGGCGGTGACATATTTACACAAAGTTTGATGCAGTGAGGTTGGCAGCGATGGACAGACAGCGAGTGCTTATAGTCGGTCATACTTTTGTGCACAATCTGCACGGGTATGCTGTTGAAAGAGGCTTCAATGCTGACTTTCAGTGGGAAGGAGTACAGGCTTTTTGGGGCACAGTTTGTGAGTGGGGTTTCGGATGCATGGATCTCCTTTGCAAATGTGTGGCCTCTGTTGGTTCTGTAGGTGTGGTGGTCTTGCATTTTGGAGGACTACATGTCGTGCTCACGTTTGCTCGCTTACTTAAAGAAGTTGATGACTGCTGTGATGCAGACATTTCCTACAGCAAAGGTGATTTTCTCATCAATGACCCCAAGAGGACAATGAGAGAATGCTGGTGTAATGTGTCCAGAGCCAGAGGTCGGGAGATGCTGGATAAACAGAAGCATATGCCACTTTATGTGCAGTGCTGGGATGTTCTGCACGGACTATGAAAGTATTAGTAACCAGCCAGATTTCCAGTGGTTTCAAGGAAATGGCATTTTTTTAATCTCAATTGCAATGCTGTTGTGTTTGCCACTCTGCACGAAGCGTTGCAGAGAATTCTGTATAAATGTAAGCTTAGCGTTCATCCTTAGTCGAGAAAAATGTCAGGAGGAGAAGCAAATAGACAGTGAGCAAAAGAGAGAAAAACAAAAAAAAATGTATGAGTGCACATACATAATAAAATCACGACAAAAGAAAATATATATGTGTTTTTAGAGAAGACACAATCCCCACCCCTCTTACACATTCCTTCCTCCCCCTCCAGCTTCTTGCACGGTAGTGCTGCGGATTCCGCGGGACTTTGAGGATTAGACGTGGCACATCCAGCTCTTCTTAGGATGGCAGCCATGTGGAGGCTAAGCCATTGGGCAATGTGGTTGCCATCTTCCGATTTTTACCCCACGTTCAAGTGTTGGGAGTCCTCGTGCTTAGCTCTCGATCTTTTACTGCGTATTGCATTTTTTCAAAGAGTTTACTATTATTTTTTCAGTCAAATCGAGCCTCAAGCTCTACCGATTCAGACCCGTTTCGGAAATCTGTACGCCCCTCAAGGGCACATTTTCGTCGAATTTCCCTTCTTGGAGGATTCCGGAAGATCTTTGAGGCCTACCCCGCGTGGACATGGCTGTACACAAAGGAGACTCGACGCCCGTTGTATCCAAGCTGTTTAGGATCTGCCCAGGATGTGGACTACAGAATGTCTTCAAGGAGGATGAGCATTCCCAGTGCCTCTACTGCCTGCACTCTGACAAGTCGCACGTGGAGGAGGACTGTGCATTCTGCAAGGACTTGTCCGCCCGTACCATGAAGGACCGTCGCAAATGGCTCCCTGACTGGCTGGAGGCGAAAAGCCCAGTGACAGGTGAGCCCAAGAAGAAGTCTGAGCGGTCTTCTAAGACCTTTGAGGGCGCTCCGGCAATGGGGGACCAATATAAGGCAAAGCACTGCGAGTCCGCAGGCATCGGGAGTGCCGTTGGTATGGGCTCCTTGGCTGCCAGGCTGGGCACAGCATTTAAAATCTCCCCCCTCCTGGACTTCTTCACAGATGACAAGAGGGCCAAGGCCTTGGCCACGGATATTGCCAACACCGGCTTCCGCCATATGGTCAATGGCTTTTGCCTTCGCCGGCATGGCTGGCTCAGTGCCACGGACTTCTGTCAAGACATTCAGACAAGGGTACTGGACATGCCCTTTGACGGGAACAACTTGTTAGGCACGGCAATAGACGAGTCACTGCAGGCCATCAAGGCAGACACTGAGATGACCTGTGCTTTGGGCATGCTCCATCAACGACGGCCGTCCTTTCGGCCCTCCGGAGGCAAGTCTGGTGCCTCCAAAGGATTCAGCAGCAGCTCTTCCTCATACCGCCAGGCAGCCCATTCTTCATCGCAGGAAGCTTACAGAGGCTGCAGCAAGGCTGGCGGACATCGTTGTCGTTGCTAAGGGGCCCAAGGCAGTAAGGCCTTGGCGAAACAAGACTGAACCGGCCGTGACATTGGGCCACCACCCGAGCATCCTGGTGGGAGGCCGGCTGGTGAACTTCATCTGCACGTGGAAATCCATCTCCACCGACCGGTGTGTGCTGGATGCCCTGGCCCAAGGGCACACTCTGGAGTTCCAAAGGAAGTGTCCCCGTCTTCCACCTGTGCCCAGGAAAGAAAACCACATTCCTCAACTACTTCTGGAGGAACAAGCAATGCCAAAGAAGGGCGCGATAGAGCCCGTCCCCAAGAGGCTCCGGGGCTCCGGAGTATATTCGCGGTACTTCCTCGTTCGAAAGAAGACCGGCGGCTGACGGCCCATCCTAGATATCCGCTGCCTCAACAAATACATAAAATCCCAGAAATTCCAGATGGTCACCCTTCATCATGTGCTTTGACAGCTGGAAGAAGGGGACTTTCTGTCGTCGCTGGACCTGGAGGATGCCTACTTCCACATCCCGATTCAGAAAGGGCACCAAAAGTTTCTGCGCTTTGTGGTCCAAGGACAGCACTACCAGTTCAAGGCCCTCCCCTTTGGTTTGAAGTCGGCCCAAGGGTCTTCACCAAGGTCCTGGCACCAGTGATGGCGCGGCTGCGCTTGCAGGAGATCCACGTCTACCCCTAGCTGGCTGATTGGCTCATCCAAGCGAAGTCAAGGGAACTCGCCATCAAACACACAGCGAGGACCGTCCGCATGCTCACGGAACTGGGGTTTTCGATAAACTATGCAAAGTCCTGCTTGGAGCCGTCAGAAGACGCCCAGTTCCTGGGAGCCAGACTCAACACGGTGGCGCGCCTAGCCGCACCGTTGGAGGACAGGATAAAGGCCATTTTGGGCAAGGTACAACGGCTGTTGGCCATGAAGGTTGCCAAGGTGAGGTCCATCAAGTCCCTGCTCAGCATGATGTCATCATGCATCTACCTCGTTCGGCTGTGCAGACTGCGGATGCAGCCGCTGCAGGAGTTCCTCGACGCCCTTTGGATGCAGGTGAAGGGAAGCTTCAAGGACAGGATAGCCCTCAACAAGACTTTCCGTCAGGCGCTTCTATGGTGGGGGGTGCGTGCGCATCTAGCGGTGGGCACAGATTTCCAGACCCCGGTGCATCAGGAGACAGTGACAACGGATGCCTCCCTGGTGGGATGGGGCGCACACACCAGAAATCTCTACGCAAGAGGCCTTTGGCTCCCTGAGGAGAAGTCATCTCACATCAATGTCCTGGAACTCCGGGCCGTGATTTGGGCCCTCAAGTCTTTCCTTCCGTCCCTCAAGGGCAAGGTGGTGCGGGTCTACACCGACAACACCACGACGATGTGCTACATTGGGAAGCAGGGGGGCACCATACCCCCTGCTCAAACCAAGGAAGCGCAGAAACTATACCACTGGGCCATCGCTCAGGGGATGTTCCTGGTACCCTGTCATCTGGCAGGAGTGAAGAACACTATCGCCGACTCACTCACAGGGAGCTGCGCTATTGCTACATGTTGGAACTTCGGCAGGATCAGGTGGACCTATTGTTTCGACGATGGGTCAATCCCCAGATCGATCTGTTTGCAACAGTGACGAACACTAAGTGCCGGAGGTACGCCAGCCAGTTTCCCAGGCGGGGAGCATGGGGGATGCATTCTCATTCCCCTGGGACGGCCCGTTTCTCTATGCGTTCCCACCGTTGCCGTTACTCCTACGATTTATCAGTCAACTCAGACGGTCCAGGTGCAGGATGATCCTCGTCGCACCGGTGTGGCCGACGCAGATATGGTACCCGGACCTTCAGGGCTTGTCAGCGTCCCCTCCAGACAAGCTTCCGGCGGACGCAGATCTTCTCACCAGGGAAGGAGGTGAGATCCTGCACCATGACCGGTTGTCGCTGAACCTGCAGGCCTGGCTCCTGCAGCACTAGAGTTTGGAGGATAGGAGATCCCGGCAGACTGCAAGGAGGTGCTTGCCAAGTCCAGGGCTTCTTTGACTCTTTAAGTGCTACGGACATAAATGAAAGAGGTTCACCGTCTGGTGCCGTGCACAGAAGATAAACCCTCTGCGGATTACGGCCCCTCAAGTGCTGCCGTACTTGCTGTCGCTGGCCAATGCGGGGCTGGTGCACGACTCTATCAAGATCCATCTGGTGGCTAGCTCTCGCTACACCAGAACTCCGGGGCGATCGTCACTGTGATCGCATCGCCTGGTGAAGGAGTTCATGAAAGGAATTTCTGCTCGTTCCAGCCAGTGAAGGTTCCGCCCCAGCGTGGGAGCTCAATGTGGTGCTGACTAAGCTCATGGGTCCCCTTTCAAGCATCAGCATTCGGCACCTCTGAAATTCCTGTCGTGGAAAATGGCGTTCTTAGTGGCCATCACATCCGCATGATGAGTGGGAGAGATTCAGGCCATCTCCTGTAAGCCCCCGTACTTGACTTTCCACGTATCGAGGGTCGTGCTGAGGACGCACCCCTCCTTCATGCCCAAGGTGCCGTCGGACTTCCATCTCAACGAGCCCTTGGTGTTACCTGTTTTCTTCCCGTCGCCTTTGTCGCCGGCTGAGAGAACTTTGCTGGATGTGGCTAGAGCGCTGAAGTTCTATGTGGCCCACACGAAGAGTTTTCGGAAGACGTCACAACTGTTTGTGAACTTTGGCCTGTGAACCAGGGGAAGGCACGATCTGTTAGGCAGAATCATATGCAGTGCCCTTCGGGACCACTGCACACAATTAAGACTACAAGTGGTAGTACAATTTCACCTTTGTTACAAGCCTCTACTACACAGTAAAGTGGTAGCAATGGCTGAGCAGCCAGACTTATCTAAAGAGCAAATGAGCAGTATTAGAGATTACACAAAGGACTACAATTACTGTGACTCAAACACTGACTCAAGGTTTCTGGTTAAAAAAATATGTACATTTATTTTTAAACCATCTGTTCACAAATCACTTCACTTCTATTAAATAAAACCACACTTAAAATATACTACACACAACCAATTCCTCTTGTTTAGGTCAATTCAAGGTTAGTACATTAGATTTTAACAGGCCGGTGTTTCGAAAGAAAGACGTTACCGGGGCTTAATACGCGATCACTTTTTGACAGTAATGACAGTTTGGTCTTATGAAAATAAAGCGTACCCGCGGGAAGAAATACACCCGAAGTCCAACACACTTAGCACAAAGAATTAAAACAAGGGAATAGGGAATAAAAATCATAGGCAATACTTTTGTCAAGGCAAATGGAAACAGAGGACACTTTCTAAAAGGTAGATAAAAGTCAATAGGACTGTGCCAGTGTCAAAGGGAACAGAAATCCTGTTGTCGAGGATCACACGGTTAGAACAGTTCACGATTAACGATTGCCAGGAGTACTTGGATACTGTCAAAGGGAAGAAAAATGTATAAGAGGGAAGGAAGAAAGGACAAGCCTTCAGAAAGGAAAAGGGTTCACCCCGATTCCTCAAGGTCGGACAGAGAGAACGACCAAATGGACACAGTACCTTATTCATATGAAGAAAGCAGGTGCTACGGCAGTTGTTCCTGGTAGTTCCTGCAGACTCACGGTTCCTGAAGCTTGAGTCGTGGGGACAAGAAGGAGGACGTCTGGAGCGATCTGCACTACCCAGGGATGAAGCCAGCAGCAGCGAAGCAACGGTGAATAAAATGTGCGGTCCTTTAAAACAGGAGAGGGCTCTTCTGATGGCTATCCGGACCACTACAGCTGTTAGCAGCGATTTCGACCCAGAAGAGGATTCTCTGGCTGTTGAAGGTGAGCTGGTTGATCCCACCAGGCTCAAGGGAAGAAGACTGCGGACTGGATCTTCTCTGTCGTAGAAGAGTAGATGGCTCAGGACTGCAGCAGGGCTTCACCGGGATTCGGGAGTTGCAGCCGCCGTCCTCTTCTCCGCTTCTCTTCGGTTCTTACAGTTCCAGTGGCGACTCTGACATCCAGCTCAAGAGTCCTGCCTTTTATGCCAAAATCCCCCATTCACACAGCCTGGCTGTCAATCACCCAGCAGGGGGGTTGTCCTGCCTGGACAACCACCTCAGCCAAAGAACACGAAGTGCGACCTGGGTCTCCAAGCAGACCCTGTGCAGGGGGTTACTAAACCCCTCCCTCACATTCAGCCCACCTAGACACCCAGACGCCAAAGAAGGGCTTCTGGGCAGTAGCCCGCCAAAGTGCGGCAAACAAAGAAGGCAAACCTGGTTCGGCGCGAAAAGTAAAACACAAGAAGGACTTTAACAAAAACAAATGGCGACTAAACCCGACCGCAGCCAAAATAAAATGTATTTGGTTAAGCGGGTTTATTTTCGAGGCTAATACAATAGCCTAAAACAGTACCACATTTATATACTATAATCGCGGTAGAAGAAATTAGGGTAGAGACCACTGCCACCAGCCAAGTCTTAATGTTAAGAGGGTGAAACAAGGCTCCAGGGGTCACAGACAAAAAGGGCTAGGAACTAACCCTTTCCAATACTCCATGTAAGATGGGGTATACTGGGTCTGTAGTTTTAAAGAGACTACATTAAGTTAATGGCAACTTTACATGTTTCTGGGGGACAGTAGTCAGCCCCAGAAAAATGGAGTCAGGGGGAAGTCTCAAAGACAACCTGGTGTCACTGCACTGAAGGTGCTGTGTAACACACACAAAAAGTGGGGCTCATGGAGTGGTGTGTCTCCAGAGCCCAAGATCACACAAAAAGTAGAAATACACATGGCAAACCACATATATGAGTGGGGAAAAAGGTTCACACACTTTCCAGGTGGAAAAAAATAAACCCCCGAAATCCAGCAAAGCTGCTGAGGGACTCACTAGGTGAGGGAAATTAGCCATAAATGAGAATTCTCCCTAACACTCTTCAAGGCCTCCATTTCCAGGTGGCTTTCCGGCTTCCTCACACACTGTCACCGGTTGGCAAACCGACTGTTGCCTGGCCATCCGAGGGCCCATCCGACCAGAGGGATCGCTGCAACTACGGCGTTCCTGTCTGGTGTGCCCCTGCTGGACATCTTCAGGGCTGCTATGTGGAGGTCGACACACACTTTCACGAGATTCTACTGCGTCGATCGGGATTCCAGAGAGGAGTCCAGAGTCGGCCAACAGTGCTGCGCAAGCTGTTCGCTTGAAGGTGAGCCTGGTGAGAAGGTAAGACATGCTTAATGTTGAGTTGTTGACATGCTTAATGTTGAGCCTTGCCCCCTATCGTGGTTGTGCATGTGTGTACTGCTATGTATTCTTGCATTCATGAGCATGCAAATCCATGCCAGACCCCATGCTGGAGAAGGAACAAGTAACTTACCTGCTGTAACTGTTGTTCTTCATCATGGGTCTGGCATGGATTCACATGCAAACCCTCTCGCCTACCCCTCTGCGGCTCTTCTCTTGGTCCTACTGCCACTTTACGTGCAACCAAATCTGAAGATGGCTGCCTGAGGAGGGGCTTAGGTAGAGGGCAGTCATTAGCTGGGGGCAGTATGACACAGAGACCAGTTATTGGTTATTTGGAGAAAGACAGTTCAGAAATGAAACTGAAACTGATTTTTTTCTTGTACCGAGGATTCCCAGCCTGACGAAGGGGAATATTCATGAGCATGTGAATCCATGCTAGACCCATGCTGGAGAACAACAGTTAGAGGTAAGTAACGGGTTCCTTCCTGTTTCGCTAAGATAGTGTATGATATGAGTAAATTAAAATGTTGCAAGCCCATACCAACAAAATGGCACTTTATGGAAGGAGATGGGAGGAACCTCAGTATGCTTTTTCTTCATCATGGGTCTGGCATGGATTCACATGCAAACCCTCTCGCCTACCCCTCTGCGGCTCTTCTCTTGGTCCTACTGCCACTTTACGTGCAACCAAATCTGAAGATGGCTGCCTGAGGAGGGGCTTAGGTAGAGGGCAGTCATTAGCTGGGGGCAGTATGACACAGAGACCAGTTATTGGTTATTTGGAGAAAGACAGTTCAGAAATGAAACTGAAACTGATTTTTTTCTTGTACCGAGGATTCCCAGCCTGACGAAGGGGAATATTCATGAGCATGTGAATCCATGCTAGACCCATGCTGGAGAACAACAGTTAGAGGTAAGTAACGGGTTCCTTCCTGTTTCGCTAAGATAGTGTATGATATGAGTAAATTAAAATGTTGCAAGCCCATACCAACAAAATGGCACTTTATGGAAGGAGATGGGAGGAACCTCAGTATGCTTTTTAAACACGTAGTCAATGCTTAGAGGAAGACATTGTACGCAGAGGCACTTATAACAGAGTTGTGAACATACTGCGAAAATACTGTTCACACCTTTCTTTTGTGGTGATGGGTGTTTAGGTGGATGAATGTGCATGTATAAATCATGCAATGTTTCACTGTACTTTCAACTGGACGTGCTTTCCAATAACAGCACACGAACAAGCTGATTTTATAACGGTACATATGAAGTCTTGTGGGGAACTGACATTGTAAGATGCTGAAGTCTTGGAGTAATTGGTGGATACGTGTGTGAGTACTTAGCAGTACCTAATAAGGGTGTGGTGGGAAGAGGATAGTGGAAAGGGAAGAAGGACTGTGCATGATTTACTGGGGCACGGCCCTTACAATACTTTGCACGCCACACGTGTTACATTCTGTGCTTTTGAACATGCTGGCCAGTGGAAATGCGATTGTTGCAATTGTCCAATCAGGTGGTTAGAGTGTGCGTCACAAAAAAAGGCGGCCATATTTTCTTTCATTACTCTGTGTAGTGAGGCTGGTAGAGATGGCCAGACGCACAGTTTTCACAGTGTGTGATCGCTTTGTGCTAGAGCTGCTCCAGTATGCCGTGGAAAGAGGCCGTAATAGCAATTTCAATTTGGATGAAGTTGAGACTTTGTGGTGTGGTGTTGCTGTCCGTACTTTCGACCATTTGCATGGAGAATGTCGACGAGTGGCCACTTTAGGTACTGTACACTGTGTGGTAGTGCATTATGGAGCACTGCTTTTGAATTCCATAGCTTGTGCAAGTGTGTATCGTCAACTCAAAAAGATGATGAAAGAAGTGCACCGCATTTTTGCCACTGCGAAGTTGCTTTTCTCATGTATATCTCTAAGTCCAGTATATAACTATTCCAATGATTGCTGTCGGCAGACAGAGGTGGGAAGGATTTTTATCAACAGAAGCATGTGTAACTTTTTGCGTGCCGCTGGGAATTACTCCTGTGGCAAATACATTTGGTTTTCCAATCTGCAAGTTGCACTGAAGACCGTATTGTAAGAATGTGAGGCGCAGTGCAACAAATAAAAACAATTATAAATGCCAGAAAAAAGAGTTATTACTGTGGAAGCTGTTTAAAAAAAAAAAAAAACTGATTTTTTAAGAGCCACCACTACAAAGGAGATCCCCTATCCTGGTTGACTTTTATTCCCCTACTCACGCGCGCGCACACCTGGAAAAGTGAGCAGAAATCGCAACAGTTGCAGGGTTGTACGTGTAACATACGCCCCTTTTTCAAATGGCCACCTTATATTTGGTACTGTGGAGGACAAGGAATTTTGCAATAAGCTTTCTGGGTGTGGAGTGCACGCACAGACTGTGGGAGCGGTATATCTGTCGACCTAAATGCAGAGGGTGAGCTAATGGCTGTGTGTTGTACAAGCCACCGCGTATGCTTTGTTGGTGAATTGCACATATATTACTTGACAGTGAATGGAAAACAGAGTCCGGTGGAAGTTGTGTGGAGTATAGCATGTGGGTATGTACACGTATGGAGCACCTACAATGAAGTGATTGTTTTTGGTTTGTCTGTGTGAGACTTTGGTGACGCTCAATCACGACAATATCTATGTTGTTGATTGTGAAGGGACAAATGAACACCATGTAACATGATTTTCAATGCCGTCTCTGCTGAGGGAGGCAGTAGGCCAGGTAATGCTTCCGTTTCAGATCTCCTGCATAATTGTGTATCCCATTAAGCAGACACCCATGTACGCGCGTTATTTTTTGTTTGGTCCGGAAATGGAGAAAGCGCAGCATATTGTGACGAACTGTATTTGTGTCTTTTTCGAACTTGTGCCATAGTAGTACTGTACAAATGGGAATCTATCGTTTCACAGCACAAACAGTTTCCCCCCACAAATAGCGTTCCTGTTGATATTATTGCATTTCCGAATTCTGCACGCTGTACACACATTGCTTTGCTGCCCTTTTTGGAAGTATAGGAATAATGTTTGTGCTTCCTGTTGCGCACTTGCGCTTTTGAAAAAGCCCTGCAACACGCACAACCATCTGTTTGAACAACCACCCATTTCTAGCTGTTTCCACTGCATTATTTTCCACAGTACCACGGTTCCTTATATTTACCATACAATTGTATGGAGGGTATACAATGCGCGTCGCACTGCCTCCCTTCATTGCCACTTACATTGTGACACTCTGAAAGGAGCTTTATACCATAATCAGCCTCAAAAAAATATTGCTAAAGGGACGTTATGGTGAAGGTGCAGTAATACAAATATTGCATCATTTTTAAATACACTATGCTAAAGCAACGTTATGTTTATAGTGCCCTAATAAAAATCTATGAAATTCACTAAAAAAAACGTTGTTAAAGGGACGTCAAGGTTAACTTGCACTAGTAAAAACCTATAAAATTCAATGGAAAAACGTTGTTACAGGGACGTTATGGTTACAGGTAAAACCGAATCAGTGATGTCATCAATGACATTTGTGATGTCATCTTTGAGGTCATGGGTGTTAGTCCTTGCAGTACGCAGTGGTAGCGCGAGTTATGGTTGGGTACCTTACCATAACTGGTGAATTTCTGGGGGTTTTCGGTTTTACCTGTAACCATAACGTCCCTGTAACACTGTAACTTTTACGTTCCGTCCCCTTTCCTCCATACTGTATGGGCATCCCTTCCAAGGGACGGGAGACGGAACCTTTTCCACCAGAAAAAACCTTCTTCCCCTTTAAATTTAGAGGCAGGGCTGCGGCCCAGGGATCATGCGCTGCCCCGACTCCGCCCTCCGGCACCACACCCCAAACCCCTTTTCCGCATCGATGGGAGTTGGCCGAATTCGCCAGCGTTCCTGGGTCTGGCTTCAGCCATGTAATTCCACGCACAGATACTTCTTCTCTTGTCTTCTTTTTTGTCTTTTTGTCATTCAGGTACTCGGTCCTCAGGCTTCATGCTCCTCCCGGGCGCATGTCGACTTTCACAGGGTTCAGCAGGTGTACAACCTGCAACGGGCTATTCCCAACTTCAGACCCCCATGCCCTCTGCCTACGTTGCCTTGGCCCAGACCACGGTTGGCAAGCTTGTTCAGCGTGTAGATCGCTGTCCTCGAAAGTGCTGAAGAACGGACTGGCCAGGTGGAGGGAGCTCTTCCAGACGTCGCCTCCAGAGGACCTCAAGAACTTCGTGAAACTTCGAGTCAAGTCCAAGGTAGGGCCGATATTCTCCATCGCACCCCGCAAGAGTGACTCCTTCCCAGGGGCTATCCCATGTGGGAGGGACCGGTCAGGTCCTTCTACCAGCGCTTGTACCGAGGCTGCTGCAGCTATCGGCCTCTGGGCTAAGGGATCCTCAGATCCTCCTGGTGACAGTGTTGAGGGACCGGAAGTTTCTTTTACCGGGTCTTCACCCGAGGGGCTCTGCCCTTGTACCGGGACCATGGCTGAGGGGCTACGCCCTAATACCAGCAATACGTCCGAGGGAGCGCCTAAACGCAGCTCTACCAACCGCCGGGTCGAGGGTGCCACACCTACCGGGCCTAGGCCCGAAGAGCAGGGTAGGCCTTGTGATCCACAAACAAGATTCCTGGAGGAGGCCGGGCCCAGCAGGCCGAGCAACATGTCGCAGGCACGTGGCAGGCAGCCGGACAAAATGGCTGCTGCACCATTAAGAGGCACCCGTCTGACGGGTTCCATGTGTTAATAGCCCCACAAAAATATTGCCACAGAAAAATATCACCATATTTTTGCGGCGATATTAAGGCATGGAACCTGCGGGGGACAACCCCTGCATTATTTTTAAAGGCGTGGAGGACACCCCCGCAAATCCTGCTCCCAAAAACCCCAAAAATGATCATTCCCAAAAATATTGCCTATGGCCGTTCCAGACAACCATATATACAGAGATATTTTTGGTGGGGATAATATGTAGTGATACCGTCCAAAGCCATTCCAGGAATTCGGCGCAGAACGAGTGTCAAGGTGGGACTGGCTTCAACTAGGTACATGGCCTACAGCCTACCCTTCTTACGCGCAGGGCAGCTTTCCTTTGCGTCTATATGGACAGGGTGTGCAGCGGCCTCAGCAGCCTCCCGCTACCCTGTCAGCACCCCGTGCCACTGCTTCAGTCAGCAAGGAGGTTTTCTTTGAGAGGTTCCTCAGCCTCATGAAGTCACCTGGGATGGGCGTTATCCTCAAAGACGCCATCAGGTGAAGTCATTCCTACCATGCTAGCGGCACCATAGACGCCTCCATCGGGCCCCCAGGTCCCAGTGCAGCTGCCTCCTCTGGCTCCACAGCCAAATCCGCAACCTCTGCCGCCTCCTCAACCTCCGGCCGCAGTCTCTGTACCCCAGCCTCCGGCGCCAACTACTCCTTCTCCTCCACAGGATCCTCCAGATCCACAGGATACGGATGAGGAGGAGGATCCGGACATGCCATCCTCAGCCAGGGCCTTCCCTGAACGTCTTGTGGGTCTTATGGAGTACCTGGGCCTCCCCCAACCTGAGGATGAGCAGCTGGCAGAGGGGGTTCTGACTGAAGTCCTCACACGACACCCCTCTGCCAAATCGGGGATTTCACTGCAAACCGATGTAGTCTCCCTGGCCAAGAAGGGTTGGCTGAAACCCCATTCAGCCCAGCCAGTCAATCGACACCTGGACCCTAAGTACAGGCAGATGGTGGGGGATACACTCTTGCTTTTGGCCCATCCTCAGCCACACTCTTCGGTGATCGCTGCGGCATCACTGTACTCCAAGCCCCAGTCATCCTCAGCCTCTTCCTCTGTGGTGCTGCTAGGCAAGGAGGAGAAGATCTTCGATGCATATGGCAAGAAACTCTATTCCAACGCCGCTTTACATCTACGTCAAGCCAACACTGATGCCATGCTGGAAGCCGCCAAACAAAGATTATGGCGGGAAATTGCTGACTTCCTCCCGGAACTCGCCACCCAGAGCCAATCACGCTTTAAGGCGGGGCTAGCCGAGGCCAAGCTGGTGGCGCATGACCTCATGGAATCCACAGTGGCCCATATTGATACCTCAGGCCGTGCCATCTGTATTGCCACGGACATGAGAAGAACAGCCTGGCTATGGGCAACAAAATTCAACCCGGATGTCCAGGAACGTATAGTAGATCTACCTCTTCCACTTCTCTACGGATGAAGAGCTGGACAAAAAGAAAAATAGCTCATAAACAGCTAATGCTTACAAATACCACGGCCAAATCGTACACCCAGTCTCAGCAGCGCTTAGAAAGGGGTCGTACATATGTAGGGTTCAGCGGTTTCCAGGAACGCAGATCCAGGCAGCTGGAGTGCCCCCCCTCTCAGAACCGGCGCAAGCAACAAAAAGGGAGGGGGGCAAGGGATTTTTACAGTCCATCTCCTCAGCGACAGCCTCAAGGGAAAGAAAGCATGACACGCCCCTTCGGGTCCAGCTTGCTCTTCATGCACATTTCTGGCGCCCGAATTTCACGGACCTCTCGATCCTATCCGTAGTATTCACGGGTACCACCTTCCTATCCCAACCCCTCCTCCATCCTCCTCTCCACTCCCACAGGTTGGGACAGCAACTCTTTTGGCAGCAATCCAGTCACTCGTAGACAGCCAGGCAGTGGAGGAAGTCCCAGCCTCCCAGCGAGGCTTTGGCTTTTACTCCAGGATTTTCACCATTCAGAAGACGAACGAGGCGGGCCTGAGAATTGTGCTAGACCTTTCCACCCTCAACCTCTCCTTACCCCTGCAAAAATTCAAGATGGTTACGCCAGCTTTTATAGCGGAGACATTGGACAAGGGAGACTGGATGTGTTCCCTGTATATGAAGGACGTGTATCTACACGTCCGGATTTGGCAGCCCCATCATTCTTTCCTACAGTTCAGGATCATGGGCTACCATTTTCAAAACAAGATCTTTCCTTTTGGCCTCAACTCGCCCCCCCCCCCAGGGTCTTTACCAGACTCATGAATGCGGTGGCGACCCTCCTCAGAGCGCAGGGCCTCCATATCTACCAATACCTCGACGACTGGCTCGTCAGGGCTACATCTCCGGAAGCGGTCCACCACTCTTCCCATGCCCTTATTAACACACTGCACAATCTGGTCTTCTCGCTCTCAAGAGGTCACAGCTGCAGCCTACGCAGACTCTGACATTCTTGGGCCTCATCTAGGACACATGCTCCGAGAAGATATTTCTGTCGGAGGACAAAATCTCGGCCATCAAGAGGGCCACCGCCCACTTCCTCAGCAGAAATGTGACCTCGGTACAGTGGTACCAACATCTCCTGGGTCTTCTGGCAGCGGTCTTATTAGCTGTTCCGCACACAAGACAAAGGATGAGGAGGATTCCTCTGCACTTTGCGGCCTCATGGAACCAGGAGCGGGGCTCTCAATCCGAGATTATCAACGTTCCGCCATCGCTCCCCCCGGAACTGACTTGGTGGTCCAGGGACTGCAACCTGCGGACTGGCAAGCCCTTCCGGACGGCCACTCCGCAGGCCACCATCACCACAGATTCCTCGCTCGAGAGCTGGGGAGCCACCCTGGACGATCTCTCGGTCCACGGCATCTGGACTCGACAGGAGCAGGCATATCACATCAGTTGGCTAGAGCTGAACGCCATCTGGCTGGCACTCAGGGCATTCCTACCACTTCTCAGGGGCAAGGTTGTCCTCATCCAGACGAACAACTTGACCAGCATGTACTACGTCACCAAGCAGGGAGGCATCAGATCCCCTCCTCTGTGCAGACTGGCGATCAACATGTGGGAGTGGGCCCTGGAAAACGACATTTACCTCAGGGCAGTCCAACCTGGAAGTGGACAGGCTCAGCAGGCTGGGAGCGGACAATTACGAGTTGCAGCTAAACTACCTCGTTATTCAGGAGATCTTCAACAGGTGGGGTCACCCTCAGGTGGATCTCTTTGCCACCTGGCACAACAAGAAGTGTCCCCAGTTCCCATACTGGCAAGGTCAGGGCCCCGGCTCTCTGGGCGACGCATTTCACCTCCAGTGGACCGGCATGGAAGCCTATGCCTTTCCGCCCACTCCCCTGATCCACGGGGTAATTTGCTAAATCAAGGAGTCTTGCCAACTCCTCATCATTCTAATAGCTCCATGGTGGCTGGCAAGGACATGATTTTCGGAGCTGCTCGGGAGCCCCCGTTTCAACTCCCGATGGGCCCAGCTCATCTTCTGGCACGGCAGGGGGGCAGAGTCATCCACCGTGTGCCAGGGAAACTAGCCCTCACAACGTGGTACCTGAGCCGGTAACGCTTCGCCACCTTAGCCTCTCACAGGCCAATTTGGAGATAATACAGGGTGCTAAGAGCAAAGCAACCAGGGCCCAGTACAAAAGCAAAAGCAAATGGATCAGATTCTGCCAGTGGGCAGACTCCAAGGAATCGACCCCCTGGCGTGCACCTTGGACGACGTGCTCTCCTTTTCGCGAACCTCGCTCATTCAGGCGTGCAGGTGGACACCTGCCACACATACCTCGCAGCCATTGGTGCTTACAGAAACTCGCAGGAGAGCATTTTCTCCTCCTCCAACCCTATCGTCAAGAAACATCTGACGGGTCTCTCAAGGCTCTACCTGCCCGTCACGAGACCGCACCCTGTGTGGAACCTTGACATAGTCTTGGGAGCACTGGCGCACAAACCGTTCGAGCCAGTGGCGTCTGTGGACGTCAGGCTGGTCACCATCAAGACGGTCTTACTAGTCAGCCTTAACTTGGCTTCAGCGAAATCCAGGCGCTGGTCGCCTGTGAGCCATATACCACCTTTCACAAGGACAAGGTAGTCCTGAGGACACACCCGGCATTTCTGCCCAAGGTTCCGTCTGCTTTCCACTTGAATGAGGAAATAGTCCTTCCTTTGTTTTTTCCCGATCCCAAGGACGAAGCACAGAGAGTGCTGTATTTAGTATTTAGTATTTATTTTATTTCTAAAGCGCACTAGGCCCAGGGGCAACCGGGCGCATAACTTAGATACAACATGATGAAAGCAGAACATGGCATTATTTACAATGTTTACAGATGAGTTACATAATTTACAATCAGAAAAATAGCAATAAGAAGACAAGCAGAATGTATATACTAAGGTACGTCGTAAGTACAAGTTAGGCAGTGAGCCGGTGTTAGATGTCTTGGGAGAACAGCCAGACTTTGGTAAGGTGTTTGAATCTCAGAAAGGAGGGTTCTGCTCTAAGCTCATTAGGGAGTGAGTTCCATAATTTAGCTGCCAAGATGGGGAAGCTGGTTCCACCTGATCTTTGGAGATTGAATCGTGGGATGACGAGGCAGTTGGCTTGGGCCAATCTGCGAGGTCTAGTGGAGCTATGGAGGGCAAATCTGTTCGCCAGATAACAAGGAGCTTGGTTGTGAAGGCATTTATGGGTAAGAGCCAGGGACTTCAAGGAGATTCGGTGAGGGATTGAGAGCCAGTGAAGGTTACGTCTAGTGTCAGCTATGTGTTGGCGCCTGGGAATGTTGAGGGCCGCTCTGATCGCATTGTTTTGGACAATTTGTAACTTGTTTAAGTTACATCGATTAGTGCCTAGGTAGAGGGCATTGCAGTAATCGACCTTAGAGAGTCCGAGGGTCCTAGCCAAGGTCACACAATTAGCTGTAGAGAGGAACGGGCGACATGCAGTAATAAGCTTAAAAGTATAATCCGCTGCTGATGAGACTGAGTTGGTTTGTCTAGTCAGGGATAAGGAGATCCAAAACAGAGGCACAGAAGTGCTAAGTGTGAATGTTTATTATGTACTCACACAGGAAGTAGTAAGTAACTCCACAATTTACTTTACATTTCTTCCGATAAGCACGGAAGGTAGTTGAAAGACACGAACAAGGTTGGTTATGCAGTGGTGACACAAATAGGTGTAGGCCTCTGGAATATAGAGGTCAGCACTACATTTAGATACATGTTTCCTCATATATCGAGGGGGTATAAGAACCCGCTGGTACACAAAACAGAAAGTGCACACAACAATCATTGAATTTTGACAGGTGCAGGGTAGTGATGCAGTGTCACAACTGCATCACTACCCTGCACCTGTCAAAATTCAATGATGTAGTGCTGACCTCTATATTCCAGAGGCCTACACCTATTTGTGTCACCACTGCATAACCAACCTTGTTCGTGTCTTTCAACTATCTTCCGTGCTTATCGGAAGAAATGTAAAGTAAATTGTGGAGTTACTTACTACTTCCTGTGTGAGTACATAATAAACATTCACACTTAGCACTTCTGTGCCTCTGTTTTGGATCTCCTCATCCTGATTATTTTGTTTATGAAACGTATACCCACCTGGGTAAATCGGGACCTAGCCAGGTGCCCTAAGATTTAAATATAGTCAGGGATAAGGTCGAGTCAATGTAAATCCCTAGAGTTTTTGTGTCCTTAGCAGTAGGAATAGTATTCCCATCAATGGTGAAGGACTTAAAAGCAGGGTCAAGTTTGGTGAGTTTTTGTGGTGAACCAAGAATGAGGAGCTCTGTCTTTTCATCATTTAGGCAGAGTCCGTGTTGGGCCATCCATGCTTGGATGATCTGGTAGATGGTTTGATGGCGAGGGAGTCAGTAGTCTAGTCACCTGTGATAGGGATTAGTATCTGGGTGTCGTCAGCGTAATTAGTATACGTGACGCCCAGATGGTCCAGAATGTCCAAAAGAGATTTGGTAAACACGTTATACAACGTGGGCGAGACACAGGACCCTTGAGGCATGCCACAAGAGACAGGAGCAGGTGGGGCGGCTGCTAGTGGAGATAACACGCGCATTGATCTATTATCCAGGAAGGAACTGATCCAGGTTGAAGCTTTGTCTCCGAAGTGTGCCGCTTATTTGAGGTGGTGACGGAGAATTTTGTGATTGACAAGATCAAAGGCTGTCGAGAGGTCCAGGAGAAGTAATAGCGCAAGTTTGACTTTGTCTTTTAGATCTTCGATCTGCGTTTTTAAATCGATAAGGGCAGTTTCAGTGCCATGGCGTGGCCGAAACCCTGATTGCCTAAGTCCCAGAAGTTTGTTTGATTCAAGGTATTCTTGAATTTGTAAATACGCAGCTCGGTCGATGATTTTTAGTAGAAATGGGACAGTGATGATTGGCCTGTAATTTGTAGGTATGCTGGGATCCAAGGTAGGTTTTTTTCAGGAGAGGGATGACCCACGCATCCTTTAGATTGTCAGGTACAATCCCAGAGCTAAAGGAGGAGTTGATGAGCGTAGTGATGAATGGTGCTAGGTCGTGAGCTGCTTCCTTAATAATGGCCGCAGGACAAAGGTCACCATGACAGTTGGAAGGTTTAATGCTAGCGATGATCTTTTCCACTTCATAAATGGAGAGTGGAGAGAAGCTAAAAGGAATCAGAGAATCTGGGATGGAGTGGTTTATGGCAGGTATAAGGTTCGGTTGAGGGTTGGATTGAAGGCTAGTTTGTTTGTTGTTGATTTTAATTTGGAGAGTGGCAATCTTGCCTAGGAGAGCCGCTTGGATTTTGGAACACCAGGTGCTATCTTAGGTGCAGGTGTCAGGTGCAGTAACAGGAGTTTCAAGTTCTTTTAGGATTTTGAACAATTCTTTGGTATTGGATTTAGCTTGTTCGATATGTTTATTGTATGTGTCTTTTTTTGCCTGGAGTATGGCTTCCTTGCAATTGAGGGTAACCAAGAGTAGACACAATTTGTTAGCTGGAGAGTGGTTGCTTTTCCAGTGAGATGCCGCGATTCGTTTTTCTTTGCGCAAAGTTCTAAGCTGGGGTGTGAACCAAGAATTCAGGTGGGCTCGAGGTTTGGATTTTCTCAGTTTAGAGGGTGCAATGGTGTCTAAGGCTTTAAGCATAGCCCGATTAAAAGCGTCAACCAAGGCCTTGGGGTCAGAGCATGAGAGAACCTGGTCATTGAGAACAGGGAGGAGGAGAGGGAGGAGTCTGTCGCAGGTGATGTCACGTTTATTGCGAGTGGCCGTAGCAGGTGAAATGCTTGGAGAAGGGCTGACAGGTTTGGACTGGATATTGAACGTAATTAAGTTGTGGTCAGTCCATGAGCACTGTTGGTTGGAGGTGATGTTGATGGGACAATTGTGGGCGGCTATCCAGTCAAGGGTTCTGCCCTTGTTGTGGGTAGGTTGGTTTATGAACTGTGTGAATCCTGCATTAGAAAGGATATTATCAATAGTCGTGGAAGCAGTGTCCTTGGGGTCAGAAAGACCTAGGTTGAAATCCCCCAATATCGTGACTTGGGAATTAGTTTTGGTGTTGTGAGTGATGATGTTAGAGAGGTCCTCAGCGAAGGTGGATAGTGGGCCGGGTGGCCGGTAAAGTAGATGGAAGGTGATATAGTGGTTAGGGGTAACAGATAGTTTAGCTGTCAGTGCTTCCAGAGCGGAAAAGTGGTGCGTGGCAGAGAGGTGGAAGTTTAGAGCATTTTTGTGGATAATGGCAATGCCACCACCTTTGGACTGATTAGAATTACGGTCATATCTGATGATGTTATAGCCTGGAGGGATGGCGAGGGAGAGTAGAGGGCCTGAGGCTGCGTGAAGCCAAGTTTCGGTAATTGCTATGAAGTCAAGGTTGAGGATGAGGTCGGCTACTTCAAGGGTGTGAGCCGAGAGTGATCTGGCATTGATTAACGCACCTTTGATATCGCTCGAGTTAGGGAAATTAGAAAGGGATGGTGAAAGATTTGGCGTAGGTGTGGCCGGAATGGGGGTCCGTGGCAGTTTGTTACGATGCGCTGAGTGATGGGAAGCGTGGGTGAGTCGTGAGCCGAGTCTGGCATTTCTCAAGGTGATGGAGCATGGTATGTTTGGTAAAGGTCTAGAGGCAAAATGTTGGATCCATAAGGCTGGGTTGTTGAGGTAAGGGTTGGTGTGGAGAGCAAAAGAGGGCATAGTTGTGGTGTGGTGCTGGTGTAGGTGGCGGACGGGGACGGTGGTGTGGTTGAGTATGGTCCAACCTGAGTGCAGTATAAGGAGGAGAAGGGTGGGCAGTAATCTAGTGAGTAGGACACTGAGAGTGTGCATAGGTGAATCTATAGCTATTAGACTGTAGGTGAAGGGCATGTTGACCTGGTATAGTCTAAGAGCAAGTGGTCAGATAGAGACCAAGAGGGCTGTTAGCAACCGTAAAGGACAGAACACCCAGGGTGGACTGTGGGTGACTGTGAGTCATAACACAATCAGTGTAGTTTGTTAGCGACCTTACGGCGCAATTCAGTCAGGGTGGTCCGTTAGTGACCAAAAGGCACAGCACAATCACAATGGTCCATTAGCGACCATAAGGCACAACGCAGTTACAATGGTCCGATGGCGACCAAAAGGCACAGTACAATCACAGTGGTCCGTTAACGACCATAAGGCACAACGCAGTTGCAGTGGTCCGTTAGCGACCGTAAGGCACAGCACAGTTACAGTGGTCCGTTGGCGACCATAAGGCACGATACAATAGACTTGCAGGTTGGCCAAGACATTGGCTTGGGGAAGGGATAACACGGTGTGGCCCCAATAGTACTGAGGTAGTATAGTCAGCTGTAGTAAAACGGGTAGGGTCTAAAGTGACCATATGGCAAGATACAGATCAGTATGGACTGATTGCGATTATAAGGTACAGCATTGATCATAGGTAGATTGTAGGTGACCCTAATGCGCTAAAAACATCAAAGGATATAGTATCTAGGATACAATGCACACGAGTTATGAATAGGCCAAGGTAGCATAATCAGGAGGCAACTGTATGCAATGGGGCAAGGTGGTAGTTATGCAAATAGCGTGGGGCGCATATCATAATAGGCAGAGGTGGTAGAACGGAGTGAAACACATACCAGGTTGGAAATAAGTCAAGATGAAGTGCTGGATAAAGATGTGCTCCATGGAGATTGTTTCCTGTGCGAGTAGAATTTAACAGCAGTTGTGTACTCACAGGTGTTGATCGCCGATAGCGGGATGAAAACTGCTCCTCCGACTTTGCAGGAGGTTTCACTCTGCACGGCTAGTGGTGCAAAGTGGCGAACAGGGGCAAACAGGAAGGGGCCTTGCTCACTTGGGCCTTCCTCAAAGTGGGCCGGCTTCCGCCTGCCGGTGGCCCTCTGGGGAAGAAGTAATGTGTTGCTAGGCAACACAGTAAACAATAATGGCGGCGGCCATCTTGGATACGGGAAATCGTGTCGAAAGGCACACGATTCCGGGTGCCTGCAAAAGGAGGCACGGCGTAGTGTGCACCGCCGGTGGGCTTCAGGCTCAACGGGCAGATGAATCAGCTGGAGCGCTTCCACGCGCTTCTGAAGTTTACTTCAGTTGATGCACGGCTGCTCCTGCAGTCCGTGTTGTTGATGGGCGGCAGGACGCTGAAGGTACATTGGGTGCACGGTGAGGGGGCTCCTGCCCTCTCAAGCGTCAGGATGAAATGGGCGAACGGGGCAAACAGGAAGGGGCCTTGCTCGCTTGGGCCTTCCTCAAAGTGGGCCGGCTTCCGCCTGCCGGTGGCCCTCTGGGGAAGAAGTAAGGTGTTGCTAGGCAACACAGTAAACAATAATGGCGGCGGCCATCTTGGATGCGGGAACTCCTGTCGAAATGCACACGATTCCGGGTGCCTGCGAAAGGAGGCACGGCGTAGTGCGCACCGCCGGTGGGCTTCAGGCTCAACGGGCGGATGAATCAGCTGGAGCGCTTCGACGCGCTTCTGAAGTTTACTTCAGTTGATGCACGGCTGCTCCTGCAGTCCGTGTTGTTGATGGGCGGCAAGACGCTGAAGGTGCATCGGGTGCACGGTGAGGGGGCTCCTGCATGGATGTCTGCATGGACGTCAGGCGTGCCCTGAAATTCCACTTGCACAGGACCAAGGGCTTCTGCAAATTGGACGCCCTGTTTGTCACTTTCGAAGGCTCAAGACCAGGCTATCAGGCCTCTAAGGCTTCCATAGCCCACTGGATGGTCTCTGCCATCAAAGAAGTGTATGAGGGCCAGCACAAGCCGCTCCCAGCCAACATGCATGCCCACACAGTCAGGGCTAAGGCAACAGCCATTGCATTCCAGCTCCATGTCCCTTGGCAAGTTAAAAGCAGGGCGGCCACTTGGGCGCTTTCTGTAGGCATTACTGTTTGGATGCCGGCTCTCGATCTGATGCGGCTTTCGGACATGCGGTTCTCAGGAACCTATTTGCTTAAGGAGGGTCTCCTCTCCACCCTGGGTCTACAATCAGTTGTAATCGCCCATATAGCATAGAGGAAAGGGGACAGGATGTAAGAGTAATTATAAGTTACTCACCGTAGTGACTAACAGAGGAAAGGGGACTATGGACTAAGAGTATGTTAGTCACTACGGTGAGTAACTTATAATTTTTCCATTGAATTTTATAGGTTTTTACTAGTGCAACTTAACCATAACGTCCCTTTAACACCGTCTTTTGTTAGTGAATATTACATGGACGCGGTAGCGTCCATGTAGTTATGGTTAAATTGGTGTTTCCATAGGAAGAGCATTTTTTGGGTGGCTTATAACTTCGCTCCCTCTGGACGAATCCTCACCAAACTTTGCAAACAAAGTATATGGCCCACTCTGAATTTATCCGCAAAGTTTGGAGAGGTTTGGTCTAGGGGGGGCAAAGTTATAGGGGGGTCCCAAAACTTTTGTTTTTTCCCATAGACAAAATGGGAAAAAACTTTGCGCACGCCTACAGCCCAAACCGCTGGACGGATTTACACCAAATTTGCGGCAGGAGCGGGGGCTTGGGCCCGAAAGCGTGCTTTTGCAAATTTGGTGTAAATCCGTCCAGTAGTTTTTAAAAAAATGATCAAAATGTAAGGCAAAAAAATGTGTGATATCTCTGTTCGCTCCGCGGACGGACTTCCCTGTTCGCTCCGCGGACAGCACCCCGATTGGCCAAGCGGCTTGCATGATGTCTGCGGACATGCGACGTGTTCGCTGATTGGACGGCGTGGTGCGTGAAGCACGACAGATTTTTTGTGGCACCCGCCATCTTGCATTTGCCGACCACCGCGGACAGCGCGGTGAAACTTGGATTAAAAATTGTATTTAGTGGAGTGTGTTGGTGTGTAAGAGTGTTTGGGGAGGGTGGGGGAGTATGAGATAGGTTCAATGTTCTGTTTTTTTTATGTGCTAGACGCTTTTGTTGTGTTCGATTTGTCTGCGGACAACACGGCTGTTCTGAAATTTTCTATATAAACGAAATGGTGGGGTGTTCTGAGGACGGAGTATGTGTCCGTTTTGTTCGCAAGCAAGCTAAAATTGAGGTAAGAACACTCGCGGTGTCCTTAAATGTTCGTACATAAACAAAATTGGGGTGTCCTGAGGACGCTGTCCGTATTGTACTCTGGCAAGTTGAATGTGTTCTAAGAACACTCACGGTGTCCTGAAATGTTTGCAATTAAACAAAATGGGGGTGTTCTGAGAACGCTGATCGTATTGTTCGTTGTCAGGTAGAAAGTGTTCTAAGAACCCTCCTTATGTCCGCTGACATTACAATTTCCTATGGGCCTTACCCGACTTTTTGTCCACTAAACAAACGATAAATCAGGCTGCTGTGCGCCGACATTATGTGATAATCCTATCACTTGCCCCATCGACCTGGCTGATGTGCTTTTGCGACGCTAAATGATATCTCCCACCCCTAAGCCTGACATTATGAAGGCATTCATATTCCCCGTCTCTCTCCGTGATGTTACAGGGTGCGTAGCCAAACGCGCCCAGTCGTCTCCAGTCCTACGTGACTTAACACAGAACCCGAAAAACAACACACATCATCTCACAACACAGCACGCCACAATTCGGAATATGAAACTGTGATTTAAAAGCAAACAGCAACATTGTACATTTCGTAAAGTACATTTATTTGATATCAAATGTTTAGAGAATATTCAGCGATTTGCATTTGTCTTTGCTGTCGATCCGCAAAAGTTCATCTTGAGTCACGCGCTGTTCCTTTGCGCTACACAGGGTGTTGGTTTATGATAAAAGAAGCACTATGGTCGCACTGATAATCGGAAGGCGGTTCCAACAACGAGGCATTATGGATTATAAAATGCTAGCATATTACAAATGGCAGTACACGTTTAAGAAGCGACAACAGAACAACCTAATCATTGTGGGGTTTATTTAAATACTACTGCATTTGCATGTGAATGTATGCATATGGATGTAATGAGTTTGCATCTGTGCATTTGCGACTTTCATTACAAAAAAGGGGTGAGCTCAATGAGAGGCTATAACAACCATGCCCTCGGCAATCACCCATCATGCACCTGGTGAATTATGCAAATTAGGTTATGAAATCATTTAGCTACTTCTAGCTACTTTTATGATGGCCAATAGCTACTTTTCTTACTAAGGAGTTGCCAACACTGCTCCTACGTGACTTCATACAGAATCCGGAAAACAACACAGATCATCTTACAACACAGCGTGCCACAATTCGGAATATGAAACTGTGATTTAAAAGCAAACAGCAAGATTGTACATTTCGGAAGGTACATTTATTTGACATCAAATGTTTAGAGAATATTCAGTGATTTGCATTTGTCTTTGCTGTCAATCCGCAAAAGTTCATCTTGAGTCACGCGCTGTTCCTTTGCGCTACACAGGGTGTTGGTTTATGATAAAAGAAGGACTGTAGTCGCACTGATAATCGGAAGGCTGTTCCAACAACGAGGCATTAGACCACCATAACGGTTGGCGCAACTTAACCATAACGTCCCATATATATATATATATATATATATATATATATATATATATATATATATATATATATATATATATATATAGTGTTTTTACTGAATATATATATATATGTATATATATATATATATATATTCAGTAAAAAAACGTTGTTAACTTTTTATTGCAAAGTTTGGTGAGGATTCATCCAGAGGGAGCGAAGTTATAAGCCACCCAAACAATGCTCTTCCTACGGAAACACCAACTTAACCATAACTACATGGACGCTACCGCGTCCATGTAATATATATATATATATATATATATATATATATATATATATATATATATATATATATATATAGTATTCCACCATTCAAGAAAATATTTTGTATCATCACATTCAATATCTTACAAAAGAAGTAACAAGAGTACCAAGCGTACCCCTTCCTCACTATGCTCAGATAGGCACAGCTCCACCTCACTGATGAGGCCCAACAAGGCTGAAAACACATGTCTGGGGTTGCTGTTGGTACTCTTCTTCGAAAGCGGTTTGCCTGGCATTTCGGTGCTGGACTGCCCTTGTGGGCGGGATAAAGAATTATATGCAAATGAATATTCTGCAGCATTGGATCTTTCATGGATTGACATGCTTAGAATATTCCCCGTCGTCAGACTGGGACCCCTCGGTACACATATATAGCCTTTTCCTATAGGAAAACTTCCGACACTTTTGTGTCCTATCTACGTCCTTTTAGGACCCCCCTACGCATGCTCCGTAGGCCGTCCCAGTATAAGAGGCCCGCCCCTGCGGCTCCCCTTCAGATTTCAACCGTCTCCAAAGTAGTGGGATCTCCTTGCGTCGTCTTACTATTTTGTACAAGGTTGTGTACCTGGAGTTTGAGTTAGGGGACATTTTTCCTCCATGTCAGGAAAAGCGCTGTTCCGTCCGTGCGCGACGTGCGGCTTGAAAAAAGTTTACGAGGGGGACGGACATATGGATTGTATATACTGTCTCCACCCTCATCATTCGGCTGATAACTGTGACATATGCAAAGGGTTTTCTCAAAAGACCCTCAAAGACCGAAATCGACGGCTGGTGGCATGGTTGAATGATGGAGTGGGGGCATACCCCCCTTCGGAGGTAGGCTCCACACAATCGGCGAAAACATCACACCGCGCTGCCTCGTCGGAACCACCGGCGAAGAAATCTCGACCGACGGAAAAAGAGTCATCTCGGAGTCATTCAGCTAGAGAATCCTCGTCGAAAAAATCGTCATCTTCATCAAAAAAGCATGACATGGAAAGGCCGAAATTCTCCTCGGGCGATCACCATAGATCGACCACGAGTCGAGAGTCGAGTAAAGGCAGGCCAAGTGTGGAAAAGGCGGGACCGCCTAAACCACCTGCTAAGCCACCGTCGTCGACCTGGTCCAGTCATCGGCCTCCACCCTGCCACTGACGCATGTGGTATCCACCATCCCACCGACAACGACTGCAACGGTGGCCTCGTCAACGGAGGTTCTACAGGAAGCCTGGAAGCCTGGAGTTTTTGATCCGATCCCCCCAGATACTTCACTGCAGGAACAGGCTATGTCGGGGGAGGACGAGAGCGGGAGAATAGCTGGCCCGGCCGACCTCTGGCTACGAGTGGTTGACAAGTCGTCGACGAGGGGATCCGGAATTCCGGTGTCTGCCCCTCTTCTCAATCCTCAATCTGTTTTGTCGTTGGAGATTCTGTCCACGCTTCAGTCTTTAGTACAGTCGTTGGACCAGAGACTACCTCAGGTAAACCTGCCACAGTCACCCGTCGACGAGCCGGGCCCGTCCCATCCACCGACGCACTTACGCACGCCAATCTCAGCACCACTGGCACCCCAAGAGCAAGGTGAGCTGCCAGATTCGGAGTCTGACAGGGGAGCCATGTCGGATATCTCATCATCCCCCTCCAGGGATCCAACCTGGGAGTCAGAGGTGGAGTTAGAAACCCCAAGAAGCCCAGCTCACCCGTCCCCCCCCCCGGACGACATTGCATCATTCCATTCTATGATGGAGAAGGCGTGTAAGGAATTTGGTTTGTCCCAGGAAGAACAGAAAAAGGACTGTTTTTTTGTTCGACCACATGGGTAAGAGAAGGAGGTCAGTGTTCTCAATACCCATACTAGACCACGTGTGGAAGGAGGGTTTGCAGACAATGCGTCACCCCTTTTCGGAGCTGGCAGTGAAAGGACGCCTTGAGAAAAAGTTTAAGGCTCCAGAGTCTACCCCCAAGTGTTTATCCTCCCAACCAACGCCTGATTCGGTGGTGTCGGCGGCAGCGGCGAGGAAGGCGAAAGCCCAGCACAAGTGCACGACTCCGCCTGAAAACGAGGCAAGACGTCAGGATGTCTTTGGCAAAAAAGTGCTATCCCTGGGAGCAACTACATTAAAGGCTGCAAACTCTCTGGCTATTGTAGCCAGATACGACATAGAAATGTGGCACAGGCTGGCGCCGTTGCTGGATCATCTTCCGGAAGAGCATAGGAAGGCAGCGATGTTACTTGTCCGAGAGGGTGAGGAAGCCTCCAATCACGCAATAAACATTGCGGTTGACCTCGCTGAGTCGGGCTTCAAGCAAGTCAATAATGGGGTCGTATTACGATGACAGTCATGGCTTAAGTGTACCTACTTCAGACCAGAGGTACAATACAAAGTATTAGATATGCCCTTTGAGGGAGACCTTCTATTCGGAGAGAAGGTAGACGAGGCCCTAAAGGGAATGAAAGAGGACTCAGACACGGCACGTTCACTGGGTTCCCTCCAGAGTGGCCGAAGCTACAATTCTTTTCGTCCCTTTAGAGGGGCTTCAGGTAATTCCAGATTCTCTGCGTCGGGAGACAGATCCTTTGATAGGTCGGCTTACCCCTCCCAGGGATACAGGCATGCTTCCCAAACTGTAAACCGACGCCGGAACTTCCAGACGTCCTGGAAGAGACCATCCTATCCGTCGTCGTCGAGAGACAAGCAAAATAAAGATCAGCAATGACAAACAACACACCGTTCTGGGGGGAAGAGTATCAGCCTATGTCGATGAATGGGAACGAATAACGACGGATCAATGGGTGCTGGACACTATAAGGAACGGGCACTCTCTACAATTCAAGCACAGCCCTCCGCACATTCCATCTGCGTTCACCGCTCATTTCCATCTGAGGATACTGCAACAAGAGGTAACACTCATGTTAGCAAAGGGCGTGATAGAATTAGTTCCAACATCACAGAAAGGTCAAGGAGTCTACTCAAGATACTTCGTCGTAAAAAAGCCGAACGGCAAATGGCGTCCCATTTTAGACTTACGCGATCTCAACAAGTCTTTAAAGAGCCTGAAATTCAAAATGCTCATGCTGCAAGAAGTGATCCGAGCCGTTCAAGAAGGGGATTTTCTAGCGTCCCTGGATTTACAGGACGCGCACTTCCATATTCCAATGTGTCGGAAACACAGGAAGTTCCTGAGGTTTGTAATAGGGCGGACTCACTACCAGTTCACGGTTCTTCCCTTTGGGCTCAAGACCTCCCCCAGAACGTTCGCGAAATGCCTGGCCCCAGTAGCGGCCTGGCTAAGGAAGCAAGGCCACCACGTATACCCATACCTCGACGACTGGCTGGTAAGGGGATCCTCCCCAGCGTCGACCAACACAAGTTTGCAAGCCACCATCCAGATTCTACAACAGCTGGGATTTGCCATAAACTTCGAAAAATCCTCTCTGCAGTTATCGAGAACGTTGGTGTTCCTGGGGGCACAGTTCGAGACCCAGTCGGGGCTAGTGAAGCCTTCCCTTGACAGAACCTCAAAACTCAATCAGCTGGTGAGCCGACTACGATGAACCACCAGGCTCTCAGTGAGGAAATACGTTTCGGTCCTAGGAGCCCTGGCATCCTGCATCCATCTGGTGGCAAACTGTCGCCTATTCATGAGGCCAGTCCAGGAATTCCTCGTGGACCGATGGACACAGGCCCAAGGATCGTGGTCAGACAAGATAACCATCAACGATGACAAGCTGCTTCGGACCCTTCAGTGGTGGCAGAGTTTCCACAATCTGAACAACGGTGTACCCCTACAGGAACTGGAGTTCCAGCGAACCATAGTCACGGATGCGTCCCTAACCGGATGGGGAGCTCACATGGGTACTCTTCAAACGCAAGGTCGTTGGTCTCAAATGGAGTCACTCCTACACATAAACATGTTAAAGCTCAGAGCAGTACAATGGGCCTTGAAGGCATTCCTACCACACATCAAGGGATCGAGAGTACTAGTACGAGTGCTGACGGACAATACGACGGCCATGTTTTACAAGGAGGGACGCGATCAAGCACTCTTTCCATAGAGGCCCAGAAAACATGGCATTGGGCATTAAAGCACGAGATTTCCATTGTGGCTCACCATCTCCCGGGAGTGAGAAATTCGCAAGCAGATTCCCTCAGCAGAAGGATCGCCCAGATACACGAATGCGAAATGGACACAGTTCAGCTGATGAAAGTTTTCGAGAAATGGGGTCACCCCCCACTGGAAATTTTCGCAACCAAGGAAAACAAGAAATGCAAGCAATTTGCAAGCAGATGGCCTCAGGAGGGTTCCATGGGGGAGGCATTCTCCATCCCATGGACGGACATGTTCCTTTATGCTTTTCCTCCGTTTCCCCTCATACGGAGGACAGTACAGTGGATACGCAGATACAGTTGCCGGGTAATTCTAGTGGCACCGTACTGGCCGCGGCAACCGTGGTTTTCCGACCTGCTTCACCTGTCGCTGGAACATCCAATAGCGTTTCCGAGAGTCCCGAACCTACTGTCCCGGGACAAAGGCACGGTGTGGCATCACGACCCGGACAGTCTCAACCTTACAGCCTGGCTCCTGACTTTTCGGAGTTCGGTGCCATAGACGTTTCGGAGGATTGTCAGAAAATTCTGCAGGCGGCTCGGGACCCTTCTACCAACAAATCTTACACCTATAAGTGGCGGAGGTTCTGTGAATGGTGTCGAGGACAACAAGGCCTACAGCCGTTGAAGGTGACTCCGGAGCAAGTTCTACCTTACCTGCTTCTCTTGGCGGAGGGGGGTTTATCTTTCACATCGATAAAGGTGCACCTGGCGGCCATCTCTAGGTTCACGAGGAAGAGACAGTCGTCTCCTCTATTCAGCGACAGACTTGTGAAACACTTCATGAGGGGTTTATTTCGAACTTTTCCCCCGGTAAAACGTTTCCCACCAACATGGAGTCTCAACATAGTGTTGGCAGGCTTAATGAAACCACCCTTTGAGCCTATGGCCACGTCAGACATGAAATTCATATTGTGGAAGTTGGCATTCTTAATTTCTATCACATCAGCTAGGAGAATCTCGGAACTGCAAGCGTTGGTCGTAGACCCGCCATACCTAAGATTCTTTAAAGACAAGGTGGTCCTGGCAACTAATCCTACTTTCGTCCAAAAAGTTCCGACAGTGTATCACAAACACTCGTCCATTGTTCTCCCTACTTTCTTCGCAACCCCATCATCGGCAGCAGAAAAAGCTCTTCATACCTTGGACGTTAAGAGAGCCCTGAAATTTTACCTATATCGTACACAGGAACTCAGGTCTACTCGACAACTGTTCATCGCATATGGTCCGTCGACGAGAGGAAAAGCAATCTCTAAGCAAGGATTGGCTCGATGGGTCTCATCGACGATTGCGTTTTGCCACTCCAAGGCCGGAAGGCCGCTGCAAGGGCATCCTAGAGCCCATTCTACGAGATCAACGTCCTCCTCAGCAGCATTATGGGCAGGAATTCCGCTAACGGACATATGCCAGGCTGCTGCATCGTCAGTGCCCCACACGTTTACCTGCCACTACTGCCTTGCCAGGCAGCATGCAGACGAGGTGCAGATGGGAAGAGCAGTCTTGCGGCATCTGTTTCAATAAGGTAAGCTCCACACTGTGGAGAGTTTTGTTTTTCTACCTTTTGGTGACCGTATGCTTTATGGGGGTACGGTTATATGAGTAAACTTATTTTTGGTGTACCTATGCATTGTGTATTGTGGTGAGGGTATATTACATTACATTCTCACCGCCGTTTTCAGGTGTTACTGCTATACAATCTATTCTAAGCATGTGAATCCATGAAAGATCCAATGCTGGAGAAGGGAATAGTTTCTTACCTGTAACTCCATTTCGAAGGGATTGTGTCCTCCGACGTATTCCTTATCTTAGATAGCTCCTTCCAGCTCTGCTGGCCTCGGAAATTTTTTCCCTAGAGGGCGCTGCGCGTCGACGTCCTCCGAGTCAATGTCCCTCGACAGCCGCCGTATCGACGTCGACGTCATCCTGCCTATAAAGGCCGCGCGCAGCGTCCGTTGTTCAGTTCCGTTTTTCCGCGCTTACTCAGTGCCTCGGAATACCGTTGCTCAGTTTTGTCAGGTTAATCCTATTTACCTCGAGATATTCGATCCGTACTCAATGGCTTCTTCGTCGGAACCGACAACCCCTCGGTCCGGCTTCAAAAAATGCTGAGATTGTGGGAAAAAGATGTCACTGACTGACCCTCACAGAGTTTGTCTGTGGTGTTTGGGAGCTGAACACCATTGCTCTGAGTGCGAGGACTGTATGTCCATGACAGCTAAGGCCCTGAAGGAGCGTAGGGGGAATCTGGAGAAAGGTAAGACTTTTAAAGCTTCTTCTTCCTCGACGAAGTCGAGACATTCGTCTCCTCGTCACCATTCGCGCTCCAGGTCTCAGAGTGGGTCCCATCACTCCTCGAGATCGAAGCACTCGAAGAGGAGACGTCGAAGATCCCCTTCTCCGTCTTCCTCTTCCTCTGTTTCTCCAAAGAGAATCCCTTGCCCCATGAAACATAGTTCCCGGGCTGATTGGGAGGAATTCCGCAAAAATATGATGTGCATCTTCGAGAAAGCGGCCTCGACCCCCTCGAAGACTGCCGAGAGCGATGCTCTGGTCGAAAGACCCGAAGGTCAAAAACGCTGCGAGTCGCAGTACCCGGCGAAGGAAGCTTCTCGAGCGCGTCTCGAACCCTCAAGTAAGGCTATGACCTCAAAACCTTCTTCGAAGGTTCCGTCGACGCTGTCGACGAAGGTTCCGTCGACGCCGAGGTCGGTGTCTTCGATGCCGTTGTCGAAGCGACCTTCGACACACGGGTCTGTCGACTCGACGCCATCTTCGACACCGGCGTCGACACCAAGAAAAGTCACGGTTACGACACACCCAGTGGCTATCCCCAGGTCCTCGATGTCGATGGCATCGAGGTTGTCGACTTCCTCGAGCAGAATCCCAATTCTGTCGAGGTCATCGAGGCCTCCGCCTTTGTTTTCGACGCCACGCCCGAAGCCTTCGACGTCGGCGTCGACGACATTGACGTTTTTGAGGCCGATTATGACAAGTTTGGCACCCTCTGCCTTGGAGATGGGGTTTACACCCTTTATGAGTTCAGAACAATTGAGAACTATGTCATCAATTATGGAAGAGGGTGAATTGTCTGAACAGGAAGACACATTTGAGTTGCAGGGACCTGCAACCCCAGTTAGAGAGGAGTTATCCTCTGAAGAACGCAGGTTAAAGGATCTTCATGATTCCTTACATGAGGCAAGTGGGTTAGACACTTCCCCTGAGGTGGAGTTTGCTAGGCCAGACCCGGGGGAGCATGCTGAAACCCCCTATAGAGCCTTCATGGCCAGGATAACAGAGTTTATGGGGTGTTCTGCACCTTCACAGTCTTTCCAACAAGATGACCTCACGGATATTCTTGACAAAGGCCCACAGGGGGATCCTGTAGTGCCCTTTCATAAAGCTCTTCAGAGGAAGATTATGACGAACTGGGAAACCCCAGATGACGTCCCGGCAGTAAATAAAAAACTATCTACAAAATACAGGGTATCTTCTGCAGACCCGGAGTTTTTGTCAACACACCCATCCCCAGAAAGTCTGGTGGTACAGGCAGCATCTTCTACTGATGTCAAGACTGCTTACCCTACCGTCCCACAGGACAGGGACGATAAAAAATATGACGCTATGGCAAAGAAAGTTTTTCGGCATGTAGCATGGCGTTAAAATCTGTTAATGCTACTTGCACCCTTGCTAGATTCAGCCATACACTTTGGGAGTGTGCTTCTACAGCGGCTGACTGCATCCTGGAGGGAGAAGAAAGGGAGGCGTTCCTGAATATCATACAGGACGGTAAAGACGCTATGTGCGAATCCCTCCAGACGGGTATTGATTCGGCTGACAGTATCAGCAGAGCAATGGCGGCAAGTACAACAACCAGGAGATTCGCTTGGTTGAGAAAGTCTGGTTTTGCCCCAGATGTGCAAGCCAGACTCTTGAACATGCCATCCGATGGCTCTTCTTTGTTCGGGAAAAAGGCGGTTGACAGTTTAGAGAAACTGCAAACTTCAAAAGCAGCAGCAAAATCCCTAGGCGCTGCAATCCGTCAGACACCTTTTCGTCCCACAGGAACCTCTGCGAGGGGCAAGTCCTTTCGCTTCTACTCCGCATTCGGAAGAGGTAGAGGACGACCGGCTCAAAGGGGACAAAGAAGAACTACCCGAGGTGGACGGGGTAGATATTCAAAAGCCGCAGCAACCGCAGGTCCCTCTTTACCATCGGCATCTGCATCAGCCGCCCCAAAACCACTCTGAGGACTTCCCTCACAGGACACCTGTAGGAGGCAGGTTGACTCAACATCTGGCAGAATGGCAGGCTATCACGTCAGATGCTTGGGCATTGGTAACAGTTGCCCAAGGTTACTGCCTGCCTCTCCTACGCATACCTCAGAGTCATCCACCGGGGATCAGCTCTCAGAAAGCTCCAGATCCGCTCCAATTGCAGGAAATTTTGGACCTGGTAGAGAAAGGTGCCAAGAACCGGTACCTGTAGCGGAGAGGAACAAGGGCTGGTACTCCCCTTATTTTCTCATTCCAAAGAAAGACGGAGGACTGAGACCCATCTTGGACTTGTGAGAATTGAACAAATTCCTCAGGAAAGAAAATTCAAGATGGTCACTCTTTCTCAGATCCTTCAGGCCCTTCAGTTCCAGGACTGGTTAGTATCTCTGGACCTTCAGGACGCTTATTTCCATGTGCCTATCCATCGCAAACACAGGAAATACCTGAGGTTCGCAATTGGCAACTCTCATTATCAATTTCGAGTGCTGCCATTTGGGCTGACCTCCGCCCGAGGGTCTTCACCAAGTTAATGTCGGTAGTGGCGGCAAGTCTAAGGAGGGAAGAGATTCACGTCTACCCCTACCTGGACGATTGGTTGATCATGGCTGTATCTTCGGAACAAGCTCAGATCCAGCTAAATCACGTTTGCCACTCCCTTCACAGACTGGGCTTCTCCCTCAATTTAAAGAAGTCACAAATGATACCATCGCAGAGACTCCAGTTCATAGGAGCGATCCTGGATACTTCCCTGGGAAAAAGCCTCGCCACCAGAGGTGAGGGCTCAAGATATTCTACAGATGGTTACCAAGTTCCAAGATGCCCAACGTCTCCCAGCCTTCGACTTTTTGAGGTTTCTAGGCCTCATGGCATCCTGCATTTTCCCAGTGCCAGAGGCTTGCCTGAGAATGAGATCTCTCCAGTGGGCACTGAGAACTCAGTGGTCACAATTCTCAGGGAGAATGACAGATCTTCTTCAGGTTCCCGACAGGGTGGCTCGAGACCTTCAGCGGTGGGCCTGTCAGGAGAACATTCTGAAAGAAGAGCAGTTTTGGCAACCTTGGCCGGAGATAACAGTAGTCACGGATGCCTCACTTACGGGGTGGGGAGCCCACGCCAACGACTTGACCATCAGCGGTTGTTGGTCTCCATCGGAGTCCAGACTACATATCAACCTGTTAGAGCTGAGGGCCTTCAGACTTGCGCTGAAGGCTTTTCTGCCATCTGTACAAGGAAAGAATGTCCTGATAATGACGGACAACACGGTGGCCATGCATTACCTCAACAAAAGAGGAGGCGTAGGATCACTACCCCTGTGCAGAGAGGCGATGCAGCTCTGGTTTTGGGCAATCCAAGAAGGAATCTCTCTATCGGCAGTTCACCTAGCCGGAGAGAAGAACTTGACAGCGGACGCTCTGAGCAGGCAGAGCATAGTCTCCCACGAGTGGGAACTAGCTCAGGAAGTCCTTCAAGAGATCTTCGCCCTTTGGGGAACCCCTCGGGTGGATCTGTTCGCCACCAGCGTCAACAGGAAATGCGATCTGTTCTGCTCAAGGGAATTTCCCCCGAGAGGAGCTCTGGGAGACGCATTCATAGTGGACTGGGAGTTTCCGCTTCTGTACGCGTTCCCACCGGTCCCTGTCATTCCTCAAATGATCAGGAGGTTGAGAAGATTCCGGAGAACCATGATCCTAATTGCCCCGGACTGGGCCAGGAGAACGTGGTACCCGGACCTTCTAGACTTGTCCATCTGCCCTCCAATTCGACTTCCACTCAGAGAGAACCTACTCTCGCAGAAGGGAGGTCAGGTTCTCCATCCAGACATCAAAACCCTCAACCTTCACGCTTGGCTTCTGAAAGGCTGAGGAACAAGGATTGGGACCTCCCTGATGATGTTATGGAGGTGTTGCTTTCGGCAAGGAGGCCAGCAACAAAATTTTTATACCGCTGCCGTTGGAACAGATTTTGCAGCTGGTGTAGAGAACAGAATATCGACCCCTTTTCATGTGGTACACCAATGGTTTTGTCCTTCCTACTCTATTTGGCGAATTCAGGCCTTCAAGTTGGCACCATTAAGGGCTATCTCGCAGCGCTATCCATCTTTAAGCGCACTGCGGAAGAACCATCCTATTTCAAGTTACCCTTGGTAATACAGTTTCTAAAGGGGTTAACCAATGTTTATCCCCCAAGACCATTCCAGGTTCCCCTATGGGATTTAAACTTAGTCCTAACTTTCCTGATGGGCACACCTTTCGAACCACTCCATTCTTGTTCGTTAAGATTCCTTACCCTTAAAACTGTTTTATTAATAGCACTTACATCTGCTAGAAGGGTGCGCGAATTACAAGCTCTTTCTTGTAAACCCCCTCATACAATCTTTCACAAAGACAAAGTTGTCCTGCAAGTGAAGCCTAATTTCCTCCCAAAGGTGGTTTCTGAATTCCATATCACTCAGAAGATTACCCTACCATCTTTATATCCTCCTCCTCATCCGGGGAAAGAGGAAGAGAGGTTACACAGGCTGGACCCTAGAAGGGCTTTAAGTTTTTACATCAGTAGACTAGCCAGGATAAGACAGGCAGACCAGCTGTTTGTAGGTTACACAGGTCACAAGCTGGGGTTACCAATAACTAAGCAGACCATTTCCAGATGGATCATTCTAGCCATTTTGGAATGTTATAAACTGGCAGGGAAAGAGCCCCCTCAAAACCTTAGGGCTCATTCGACCAGAGGTATTGCAGCTTCATCGGCACTCAAAAGAGGTGTGCCGGTTAAAGACATTTGTGCGGCCGCCACATGGTTGTCTGTCCATACCTTTACACGATTTTACAACTTGGATTCCTCCTCCAGTCAAGAGACTAGGTTTGGAAGGGCTGTACTGCACTCTATTCATCAATAGAAGACAGCGTGAAGTTAGTACTCCCACCTCCAATAATAGAATACTGCTATGGGAGCCTATCTAAGATAAGGAATACGGCGGAGGACACAATCCCTTCGAAGAACAAGTTACTTCTTACCTTGTAACGTTCTTTCGACGGGATGTTCCTCCGACGTATTCCTTATCAACCCTCCCATCCATCCCCGCAGTTCTACTTCCCTTGTTGTTGCAGCTTACACTCCTTCTGGGTGATTAGTCTAGTCCAGACAGAAATACTATGGGCTTCAAAACGGAACTGAGCAACGGACGCTGCACGTGGCCTTTATAGGCAGGATGACGTCGACGTCGATACGGCGGCTGTCGAGGGACATCGACTCGGAGGACGTCGACATGCAGCGCCCTCTAGGGAAAAATGTTCCGAGGCCAGCAGAGCTGGAAGGAGATATCTAAGATAAGGAATACGTCGGAGGAACATCCCGTCGAAAGAACGTTACAAGGTAAGAAGTAACTTGTTCTTCTCCAGCATTGGTATCTTTCATGGATTCACATGCGCCCGCGAGCCTCCCCGGAATGCAATGTATTTGCTTGATAAGTTTAACTCTTCCTACTTTGGAGGGGCCGAAATCTGAAGGGGAGCCGCGGGGGCGGGCCTCTTATACTGGGACGGCCTACGGAGCATGCTTAGGCGGGTCCTAAAAGGACGTAGAAAGGACACAAAAGTGTCAGAAGTTTTCCTATAGGAAAAAGCTATATATGTGTACCGAGGGGTCCCAGTCTGACGACGGGGAATATTCTAAGCATGTGAATCCATGAAAGATACCAATGCTGGAGAAATGGAGTTACAGGTAAGAAACTATTCCCTTCCTCCTTTGCGAAAAGTACATTGAGCAAAAAACAATGACTGCGGACTCTCAAAGTGGGAAAAAAAACTGGGAAAAAAAACACAGAACAGGTTATCATGCCATGTTCTTTCTAGAGAGGGGCACCTGCTACATTTTTTGTACATTCAATGGGCCTCATTACGAGCGTGGAGGTAAGCAAAAAAGAAAGGCAGAATACCGGCATCGAGTACTGGTCCGGGCCATTACGAGCTGCAAACCCAGCAACACCGCCACAGCCTGTACCATGCCCCTTCATACCGGCATGAGCGCGCACACACGCCCTTCGTGGCAGCAATACCAGGATGCCGCTAACAGGAGGATATCACAAATCATGCGGCCATGCACCTACCTGCATCCCGAAGACAGTAACGATGGCGTTATTACAGGCATCACGGATCACCCATAAATAGCAATGTGCTGTGTACCCAACAGCCACAGGTGCACACAATCACTACAGGTGGAGGCAATGGAGCATGTCCCAGCACAAAAGGAGCACACCCACAAACCACACCCCTTCCTACACCAAAATGATCCCACTTGCTGTTGCAATCCTGGAGCTGGAGGACATGCCTGTACTGCTACACTAGCAACAACAACAGGCAACACAGAGGAGACGCAGGAGGAGAAAGAGGGTGAGACAGGCCCAGCAAGTCCCACCAGTGCAGGCAGTGGTACCACGTAGGCAGCCACCAATCCCTCACATCAGAGCCAGTCCATTCAACCTAACCCCTGTGCAGATCCATACCCTGTACCGGTTGGACCGTGACACCCTTACCACCATAGTGGACATGATACACGATGACATCATCAGCCTGATAGAAATCCGCACTGGCATCCCCCCTCTAATGAAGATAGTGTCTGTGCTCCACTTCCTGGCCAAAGGCACCTACCAGCACACAGTGGACCATCTGCATGGTATATCACAACCTCTCTTCTCATGCATGCTGATCCAAGTGCTGGATGCCCTCCTGAAGCACGCAAGCAACCACATATCCTTACCACAGACTGGCCAGGAGCTCGCTGACACTAAAGTTGGCTTCCATGCAGTGGCAGGCATGCCCAATTGCATCAGTGCCCTCGACTGCACCCATGTAGAATTGGTGGTCCCTCATGCCATGGAGGTGGTGTACCGCAATCGTAAGCAATACCACTCCATCAATGTGCAGATGGTATGTGACTCCAGCAAAATCATCACACATTGTTGTGCCCGATTTCCCAGATCCACAAATGATGCCATGGTGCTGCAGAACTCCTCGCTACCCCGCTGGACGACGTGCCTGGCTGCTCGGTAAGTTACCTGACAGACCCATGGCAGTGCAGTGGGGGGGAATGCATACCCCAGCTGGCTGAGATTGGGGGGGATGCATTCTCCAGCTGGGTGAGATTGGGGGGGATGCATACCCCAGCCCGGGTGAGATTGGGGGGATGCATACCCCAGCTGGGCGATATTGGGGGGGATTCAAACTCCAGCTGGGTAAGATTGGTGGGGGGGTGAAGCATACTCCAGCTGGGTGAGATTGGGGGAATGCATACCCCAGCTTGGTGAGATTGGGGGGTGAGTGGACAATGCACATACAGCAAAACTGAGGCCCTAAACATCCCAACCTGAACATGACACATCAATGCCATACATAAGACCAATGCTGCACACCAATGACAATATCCTAGAAGTACAAGCAGACCACTTTCCTCAACGCGTCGACTGCGCATCAACTGAGCCTACCCTCTGCGACACAATCCAGCAACATGCAGTGACAATGCGTAACGGACATGCCTGCAGCAAGGCACGACACACGACATGCACCCATGAGTGGTAACAAAGAAATCCCACCGAGGGAATACACTGATTGTCACTGACCCACCACCACAGTGGTACTGCATGCCACCATGGGAATGCCAAGCGATGGATGACAAATCATGATTACTCTGGTGCGAATGCTGCTAGTGGGAATACATACAGAGTACTATACATCATCAATATGTGTGCAAATACATTGTTCCGCATCCAGAGTACATCTGTAACAGCATGCAAGTGAACACCCTGCATCTTCTGGACAACGCAATCCACACCTGCAGACCATAGTAGAGCACACATTGCGACAAATGAAACTGTACATACATCCAGGGACATGTGCATGTCAACACCAAATAGCTGCAGCCGTGACAGTGACTTCTACAGGTATCATGACACATATTGACTCACACACACCTCATTGTGCTCCCATGCATGTGATGGTGGCTATCCCATGAAGCCGTGGCTACTTACCCCTGTACGGAACCCGCAGAACAGGCAGGAAGAGGAGTACAACCGGGTTCACACCCGTACCCATGTTGTGATCGAGCAGACCTTTGGCCTGTTGAAGGCACGGTTCCGCTGCCTCAGCAGGTCTGGTGGAGCACTCATTCATGGGCCTGAGAAGGTGGGAAAGATCACCATGGTCTGTGCCATGCTGCACAACATGTGCATCCAGAGAAACGTACCAGTGCCACCTGACATTGACCTGCATGCACCGGGTGAGGATGAAGATGATGATGGAGGAGAAGCAGCACCCCTGCCAGTTTGCGATGCACAAGATGGGCGTGCTGTGCGCCAATCAGTGATTGACGATTTCTTCTGAACCACTGGGATGCTGATGGGTCTGTGTCAGCACTACACTGGGCACTGGGATCGTGTCCATATGAACACAGGGTGTGTGGGGAGTTGTCCACTGTGCGCTGTCATGAATTGAATAAACGAACACAAAATGAACAATGTCCAGTCAAGATATGATTTTTGACATAATGGGTGTATTGGAAATTAAACATTATTGTGGTTGAACCCTCCACCTCACACACAACCTCCCCCCAACACCCCAAACACCTCCAACACCCCAAATCTCCTCCCACCTCCCCCAACACCACCAACACCCTATACCCTCTCCCACCTCACCCCAACACCCACAACACGCCATAACCCCTCCCCCATTGACATCCTACACATGATGTGTCAATCATGGTTTTTCTCAGGATGTAGTTCGCACATGCAGGGTGGCCCTGCTAGTGGCGGCCTCTCTTTGGTTCTGGGGGCTGCATGTCTGTGCGGTGTGTGCTGCGCCTGGTCTAGCGCACAGGGCTTGTTGGAGCCGAGCTGGCAGGTGTGCTTGATGGAGTAGAGGTGGCTGCCTGTGCAACCGTCGATGCAGGTTGTTGCTGCTGCAGTTGCTCAACAATCCTGCCCAGGACCTGGGTCACTGCTGCCAGACTGTCGCGGATCACCAAAGTGTTATTGTTCATGGCCAGGATGTTTGCTGCATTGGCCTCACGTATTTCCCAGCGGGTCAGTTCCCCATCCGCCACGTACTGCCGGACCTGCTCTATCATACGATTCTGGCAGGCTGAAATCCTCGTCATGCAGGCCTCCATGTTAGTGGTGGCTGTCGAGGTGGACAGGGCAGTGGCATGGCGGGCCAATGCTGGACTGCCCTCTGATGGGGACAACAGATGTGGACTCCCCAGTACTCTGGCATGTTCTTGCATGAGGCTGACTGGTGTGCCCTGTGTGGATTGCAGGTGGGTGGGCTGAGGGCTCGGGGAATGAGGACATACCACATGGAGGTTGTCGTCCATGTCGAAATTTTCTTCGACGTGGCCCTCCACATCGCTGAGGCGGGCTGTGGCAGCTACCTCCCTAATAGAACTGGTGGCAGCAGACTGCGTGCCATCACATTCTGCCTGTACAACAGTGGGCAACTCCGTTGTGGCTGTGTCGTCAGTTGGTTATTCACTTGCTTTTTCCGTCTCTGCTGGCCTACCCTGTACTGCTGGCCTGTGTTGCGTTCTGGGTGTTGGTGTTGCCCTGGAGGTAGAAGGTCTTGTGCCTTCTTGACTGGCCCTGGATCCCTTGGAGGATGTAGTGGCCTGTGCGGCAGGCTCCTGGCCTTCACTGTCAGCATCTGTGCCTGTGGGGGACCAAGTTATGCAGGGATGGTGGTACGTGCAAGATGCATACATTGGTGTTGTTCAGTAGATCATATTTCATGCATTGCATACTTGTAAGTGTGATGCACAGGATGCTTGCAATAGGGGGAGGGACATATTGTCATACGTCGTGGACTCTCCTTTTTGGACTGATGTGTGCTATGTGGCATACCGTTGTGTTGCGCTTTGCGTGATGTGTAACGTGCGGTTTTGCTGTGTGTTGGGTGTCTGTTGGTAATGGGATTAGCACGCAGCATGCATATCAATGTGCCAGGGTTTGGGCCACCATCTGGACATGGATCTGTTTCTGTGTGTATGATGGTCCATGCATTGACTTGGTAAGCTTTCACGTCAGCTGTGCTACGTCATGCTTTGGTTCTCTGTGGTTTGTGGGGACACTCACCTCCATCTGCCGATGACATTGCACCAGCCTCCAGGTCTCCAAAGCCCTCTATCGACTCCATGCTGATGGTGGTGCTACACGTCTCCTCCCACCTTGTCAGTTTGATCAGGGAGTGGTCCCCACCGCCTGTTGCCATGGCCTCCCTGCGGTTGTCAGACAGGATGTTGCGGACACGTAGATGTAGATCGTCCCATTTTTTTTAACATCCTTTACTGTGCGGGTGGTGTTGCCAACCGCAGTGACCTTCCTTGCCACCTCCTCCCAGATTTCTTTTTTACGCAGTTGTGCTGGGCGCTTCAGATCTGTGACAAAGACTTCCTCAGCATGTGCAAGCAGCGTGTTGGCTAACATATTAAGTTCTTCGTCCGAGAACCTCTTCTTGCGCATGCCGGGGGTGGATTTTCATGTTGCCTTGGACATTGTCTGTTGATTTGCCCTACTCCGAGCTCAGTAGCAGTGCTGTGTTCGAAGGATTGCGATGGATTGTGTTTTTTAAGATGGCCGCTGCCATATTTCCCGTTCCGGTGTGATGACATTACTTCCGTGTCCGTTATTACGAGCCCGGTATTAGCATGATGGTATTGCCGGGTTTGTTATTAAGGGGTTGCTCCTGGACGGAGGCGGTATCAGCAGGTTCCATGATGCCGCTAGCAGGGGTTTAGGGGAGTCTTTAGCGGCATGGCGGTGCATCCATTACCGGCATGGGGGTTCACGCGTGCTCGTGCTCTCGTAAGGGTACATGGACGCACTACTACCACCATGCCGGTAATGACTGTGTTTTTAACGCTATTCTCGTAATGAGGCCCAATGTCTTGTCAATATTTTTCCAGGTGTCAAAACTAAAAAAGAGATTGTCACTGTGTTGTGCCTTAGCACAAATAGTTGGGTTGCTTTGATTGAACCTGCTCACCAATTTCACCGTAGTCAATGTTTCACAAAGGGCGGCAGCGTTCTGCATGTGGAATCGCAGCAGCCATTTTGAGAGCAATGTTTATAGCATCATGTTTGTGACGTCAGGAGACTCAATTACGTCATCCTTTGTATGACGGAATCGCGTCAAGGACTTGCACGGTCATTGTGAGCAACATACTCCATAATTGCTTAACTCTTTAGTATACCATCTGCAAGTGGAAGTACCCATCCTAGATGGTGATTTCAACATATCTGACTAGAAGTAGGCACATATATTCAAGTACATCATACAGTGAAATGGTTCTGTTTCAATGCACTGCCTGGTAACATCAAATTTTTTGATTTTTATTTATGAGCCTCATCAACTATGAGCCTCACCTTTTAAGTTTTATTATAATATTCGTAATGGCCACAAACAGTTAGAATAAACCTGACCTCCAGCAAGTCATATATAGTGCCTACAGAATCTTTCAACCATTTATTGCTGTTCACGACATCAGGTTGTGGCTAATTGCTCATTTGTTTTGATGCCGCATCCACATTGTCTCCTTTTGGATATTGTTATATTTGACCCAATGATTAATAACAATAAACATTGACAGGCTTCCAGGAAGTCTTGAGCAATGCCTGCAAATGTGTTAATGTATTCATTACTGTTTAAACTGTCAGCTTGTGGTGTTTCTTTTCATGATCGAGTCATCCCTTGTACAAGGCAATCGCGTCATTGCTGCACGCAGCCATTGTAAGCAACATTCACCATACTTACTTGATTTCTTGCACAGTATTTAAATGTAGCCCTCTTTAACATTGGTTTAAAAACATTTAATGGAAAACAAATAAATATATGCAAATCCATCTTAAAATCCAATAACTCAATCAAAGATGTGATAACTAAGTTTCTTAAAGCTCAGGTACCAAGGTCATGTCCCTTATTTCATGGCCATATCCACATTATTTCCTTTTAGATATTATTATGTTTTGCCTAATCACCATTTACAGCGAAAATAAGCAAACTTCCAGTCTTGCGCAATGCCTGAAGATTCATTCATGCATTGCATGACAATTTAAAAAGTATCATGAGCACATCAATTCAGTTCCATAATTAGTGTAGACGGCAATCTATAAGGTAATACTGTTGTATTATCTTGAATCAGGTTATATTAATGTTGGTGATCACTGGGTGATGCAATAGGGCAGAGGTAAGGGTGAGCCACCCATGGCATTTGTTTTCCTGAAAAATCTTTATGTGAGGAAAATACCATATATTCCAAGGGCAATTTAAGCTTCAGATAGAGTCACTCCTTATTGGGTCTAATTGACTAAAATTGAAATTTTCTCAGACTGGGGCTGATGTTGGGCTAGTCAGACAACCATCATGAACATGCGCAATTGGTTTTCGACCATACGGTATATGTCAATAAATATACGATCCCCAACCAAATAAGACATTAACATTTGCTATTTGGATCCTGTATTTGAGACCCATCAGGAAGATGGCTGTGTGTTACAACATTTAGTGACCCAAATTATTCAAAAACATGGCCCATCTTCTTGCCATCTTCTTTTGCCAATTGGATTTACAGGAAAACTTGTAGTTCATTGTCCTTGTTAAGGCCTTGCATGGTACCTTTTAAACTGCATATAAGCGTGGCTTGCTCCTGTCTTAAATTCAGTTTGCGGTTTCCCTGTCACTTGTTGATATGTGCTTGACACCGATGAACTTGATCTGTTCCGCGTTGTCCATCTGGTACTTCAAAGCCCAGTGTTCTTGTAAGGGCAATATTTTATCCGGAATTACGGACATATTACGATGTTCCCTGATATGAAACCTAAGTTCTCGGATAGTAGACCCAACATACAATTTGTTGCACACACAAATCACAATGTATATTACATATTATTTTGTTCTGCAATTAATCATGTCTTCAATAGGTTACCTCTGATTATCTCTAGTCACATAAGCCTGCACATTGATCACAGCATGTTTACACATAGAGAGAACAGTTCATACATTTGAAAAAAAACCTTAAGTGGAATCCAATAACAGCACCCTTTTGTATGGAATATTTTGTATTACTTACAACGCTAGGGCTCAGTTTGTTTTTCAAGGTGGGAGTCTCTGTATACACAAAATCAGGTTTGTTTGAGATATAGTTCTTCACATCTTCCTCTAATAGCAAGATCGACCAATGTTTCTTAAAGATCTTATACATTTGCTTGTTAGTATGGCATAATTGAGTTACTATCCTTATTTTGTTATCATCCTTCAATGACTGTCTCTTAGGGGTTAGTAGTGCTGTTCAATCCACATTGTCAGCTCTTTTGATTGCCTCATTGATAGTTTTGGTAGAGTACCCTCTTTGAAGAAATCTTTTTTCAATTAGTTTTTTTTCAATATTGTAACTACTTTGCTACAGTTACATTTAGCTTGTAAAAATTCACCTTACAGTGTCAATCACAGTGTCAATCACACTCTTTTTGTGACAACTAGTAAAATGCAGGATTGAGTTAATCTTCACCATTTTCAATGATCTGGTGTGTGCTGGTCAATTCTATCCCAAATCTATTGTTGTTCAAATAGTGGTTGAATGCAATAAGCTCTTCTTCAGTCCCCTTCCATATAAGCAAAATATCAATGTACCTCACCCACTTGAGTACTTTGTTTGTCACCTCTGGGTACTTCAACATAAATGTGTACTCAAATTCACCCATGAAACGGTCAGCTAGGAATTTTCATAGCATGCACCTATGGCCACACTCATGGTCTGCATATACAGAGTATTATTGAACATAAACATTTTATGATACAAAGTAAATACCACAAATTCTTTGAGCATTTTAACTTGTTTCAGAAAGGAGGCTGATTTGTTATTATAGAAATAGTCTACCGTTTTCAACGCCAATTGGTGGTCAATTGCAGTATACAGTGTTCATCCCATTCAATACCATTCAGTACATCTAACACCTGAATGGTGTCTCTAACATAGGAATCTAATTTCAAACCTTCTGGTCTCAACATAATGTCCATGAATTTAGACATGTTCTCCGTGATCCAACCGTTGCTGCTGATGATTGGGCGAACCTCTGGCACGGTCTGATATGCCTTATGCACTTTAGGAAGAAATTATATAGTTGGAATCCTCAGTTTGTCACACATTAGGAATTCCTTTTCAATTAATCAATTGTACAAGATACCATTTGGCAACAAGCTCCCCGTATTCGGATTAGTCATTTTCACATAATCCTGGTTAATTATAAGATAACAGTCTGGTGGTTTGAGGTGATCCTCAGCCATTTTTATGTACCCACTCTTATTAGAGATGACAATATTGCCCCCTTTGTCTGCTTCCTTGATGATCACATCTTCATAAGTTTGTCATTTTTTGAGGGCTATTCATTCTTCATGATTTAAATTAGAGCCATGGTATTTCGCCCTTTGATGTTTAATGTCTTGACTATAGATTGATTAAATGTGTCTATGAGATTGCTTTGTTCCATTTGAGGCATGAATTTGGACCTACAGTACTTTCTATTTGTAAATCATCTAAACTCTAATTGGTTGTGAGTTCACTGTCATCCACCAAAGTTTCTGACAATAATGCATCTTGTACATCCCTAATTGATAGTCTGCTAAATTCTGGGCTGCAACGTGCAGAATTGTGAAAATATTTCTTAAGTTTCAGCTTTCTAATAAATCTATGGTTGTCAATTTGGTGTTAGTCTAGTCACAGTGATTGGTTGGAGCAAAAGATGAACCCTTATTCAGAACCCTGAGTTCTATTTTATCTAGCTCCTTATCTGAGAGGTTAAGAACCACATTGACCTCTTCAATGACCTGTTCGATGACCTGCCCTTCCTGGCCTCTGATCTGGTTGTTATACCTGCCCTGTTTCCTTGGAATCTTGTCATATCATCTTCCTCCCTGTTTGTCCCTCGAGTGGGTCTTACTGTTGTAATATATGTGTGTACTCGGTCTTGAAATTGTACTCGCTTTATGAGGGTGTGATTGCATTTGCAGTACTTTACTCATACATCCCGTCCCCTTTCCTCCATACTGTATGGGCGTCCCTTCCAAGGGACGGGAGACGGAAACTTTTTCACCAGAAAAAACCTTCTTCCCCTTGCGCTTCCCTGACTCTGCCCTCTGGCGTCACGCCTCAGTCCCCTTTTCCACGTTGACAAAAATGGCCGAATTCACCAGCGCTCCTGGGTTTGGCTTCGGCCATGTAATTCCACTCGCGGATACTTCTTCTCTTTGTCTTCTTTTTTGTCTTTTTGTCATTCAGGTATTCAGTCCTCAGGCGTCACGCTCCTCCCCGGCGCATGTCGCCTTCTGCAGGGTTCAGCAGATGCCCAGCCTGCCTATGTTGCCTTGGCCCAGATGACGGTTGGCAAGCTTGTTCAGCGTGTGGCTCGCTGTCCTCGAAAGCGCTGAAGAACAGATTAGCCACGTGGAGGGAGCTCTTTCAGAGGTCGCCTCCAGAGGACCTTAAGAACTTTGTGAAACATCGAACCAGGCCCAGGATAGGACAGACATGGGCAGATATTCTCCATCGCACCCCGCGCAGGTGACTTCTTCCCAGGGACTCTCCCTCACAGGAGGGACCAGTTAGGTCCTTCTACCAGCATGTGCACCAAGGTGGTTACAGCAACCGGTCTCCGGGCCGAGGGATCCTCAGATCCTCCCAGTGACAGTATTGAGGGACCAGAAGGTTATTTTACTGAGTCTTCACTCAAGGTCTCTGCCCTTGTACCGGCACTATGGCTGAGGGGCTATGCCCTAACACCAGCAATACGTCCGAGAGGGTGCCTAAATGCAGCTCTACCGACCCCCGGGTCGAGGGTGCCACACCTACCGGGCCTAGCCGCGAGGAGCAGGGTAGGCCTCGTGATCCACACGCAAGAGTCTTGGATGAGGCCGGGCCCAGCGAGCTAAGCAAAACATTGCAGGCATGTGGCAGGCAGCTTGACAAAATGGCTGCGCACCAGGCAGAGGCACCCGTGCGACGCCATTCCAGCAATTTGGTGAAGAACGAGTGTCATGGTGGGACTGGCCTCAACCAGGTACATGGCCTACAGTCTACCCCTCTTTTGCTCAGGACAGCTTTCCTTTGCGTCCATATGGAATGGGTATGCAGCTGTTCCATCAGCTCCTCTGTAAGCACCCACGGCCACCACCTTGGCCAGTGAAGAGGTTCTCTTCGAGCGGTTCCTCGGCCACATGAAGTCACCTCGGATGGGGGTTATCATCATAGACGCCATCAGGGAAGTCCTTCCCGCAATGCTACCGGCACCACAGATGCCTCCGCCGGTGGCCCAGACCCCGGCGCAGCCACCTCCTTTGGCTCCCCAGCAGACTACTCAGGCGGCTCTGTACCAGCCTCCGCCGCCTCCTCAGCCTCCGGATGCGGTCACTGTACCCCAGCCTCTGGCGCCAACTACGCCTCCTTCACCACAGGATCCCCCAGATCCACAGGATAAGGATGAGGAGGAGGATCCAGACACAACATCCTCAGCCAGGGCCTTCCACGAACGTCTTGCTGGGCTGGCAGAGTATCTGGGCCTGCCCCAACCCGAGGTCGAGCAGCCGGAAGAGGGGATCCTGGCTGAAGTCCTCACGCAACGTCCCTCTGCCAAAACGAGGATTCCAATGCAAACTGATGTAGTCTCCCTGGCCAGGAAGGGTTGGCTCATGCCCCACTTGGCCAAGCCGGTCAATCGACGCCTGGAAGCCAAATACAGGCAGATGGAGGTGGATACACTCTTGGTCTCGGCCCATCCTCCGCCACACTCCTCAGTGATTGCTGCAGTGTCACTGTACTCCAAGCCTCAGTCGTCCTCAGTCTCCTACCCTGCGGCGCTGCAAGGCAAGGAGGAGAAGATCTTGGAGGCGTACGGCAAGAAACTCTATTCCAACGCATCCTTGCATCTTCGCCAGGCCAACGAAGATGCCAAGCTGGCTGCCGCCAACCAAAGATTATGGCGGGAAATTGCAGACTTCTTTCTGGAACTCCCCACCTAGAGCCAATCACGCTTTAAGGCGGGGCTAACTGAGGCTAAGCTGGTGGCGCATGATCTCACGGAATCCACTGTGGCCAATATTGACACCTCTGACCGTGCCATCTGCATTGCCACGGACATGAGAAGGTCAGCCTGGCTCCCGGCAGCAAAAATCACCCCGTATGTCCAGGAACGCATTTTAGATCTACCACTCGGGGGGTCGGGTGGGCTGTTCCACTCTTCCACGGACGAAGAGCTGGACAAAAAAAAAACAGCTCACAAACGGCCAAGTCTTTATCCCTCCTTACAAAGACCACGCCCAAATCGTACACCCAATCTCAGCAGCGCTCCGAGAGGGGTCGTACGTACGGAGGGTTCCAAGGCTTCCAGGAACGTAGATACAGGTAGCCAGACCACTCGCTGTCTCAGAACTGGCGCAAGCAACAAAAAGCGGGGGGGACTAAGTCTTTTTTTCCAGTCCCCCTCCTCCGTGAAAGCTTGCAAGGGAAAGAAGGCATGACACGCCCCTTCGGGTCCACGTGTCTCCGGTGGGGAGCAGGCTTGCACTCCATGCACATTACTGCCGCCAGAATTTCATGGACACCTGGATCTTCTCTGTAGTATCCACGGGATACCGCCTCCCTATCCCAGCCTCTCCTCCCTCCTCCCCTCCACTCCCACAGGTTGGGACAGCAACTCTTTTGGCAGAGATCCGATCGCTCGTAGAGAGCCAGGCAGTGGAGGAAGTCCCAGCCTCCCAGCGAGGCTTTGGCTTTTACTCCAGGTTTTTCTCCATTCAGAAGAAGAATCAGGCCAGCCTGAGAGTTGTGCTGGACCTTTCCACCCTCAACCTCTCCTGACCCCTGCAAAAATTCAAGATGGTTACGCCAGCTTTTATAGCTGAGACATTGGACAAGGGAGACTGGATGTGCTCCCTTCACCACTCTTCCCATGCCCTTTTGAATATGCTGCACAATCTGGGCTTTTCGCTCAACCTCAAGAAGTTGCAGCTGCAACCCACGCAGACTCTGACATTTTTGGGCCTCGTCTGAGACACATGCTCCCAAAAGGTATTTCCTGTGGAGGACAACATATCGGCTATCAAGAGGGCGACCACCCACTTCCTCAGCAGAGAAGTGACCTTGGCATTGTGGTACCAACATCTTCTGGGTCTAATGGCAGCGGTCCTATTAGCCATCCTACACACAAGACTAAGGATGAGGAGGATTCAGCGGCATTTCGCAGCCTCTTGGAACCAGGAGCAGGGCTCTCAATCCGAGATGATCAACGTTCGTCCATCTCTCCACCCAGACCTAACTTGATGGTCCAGTGACTGCAATCTATGGCTGGGCAAGCCCTTCCGACCGCCCACTCTGCAGGCCACCGTCACCACGGATTCCTCGCTCAAGGGCTGGGGAGCCAACCTGAACGATCTCTCGGCTCACGAGACCTGGACTCGACAGGAGCAGGAATACCACATCAATTGGCTAGAGCTGAACGCCATCTGGCTGGCGCTCAGGGCCTTCCTACCACTTCTCAGGGGCAAGGTCGTCCTCATGCAGACGAACACTCAACCAGCATGTACTGCATAAACAAGCAGGGAGGCACCAGATCCCCTCCTCTATGTAGACTGGTGATCAGCATGTGGGGGTGGGCTCTCGAAAACAACATTTTCCTCACAGCAGTCCACCTCCCGGGGAATCCAACCTGGAATTGGACAGGCTCAGCAGGCTAGAAACAGACAGTTACGAGTGGCAGCTAAACAACCTCGTTATTCAGGAGATCTTCTACAGGTGGGGTCACCCTCATGTGGATCTCTTTGCCACCTGGCACAACAAGAATTGTCCCCAGTTCACATCCTGGCAAGGTCATGGCCCCAGCTCTCTGGGCGACGCATTTCACCTGCAGTGGACCGGCATGAAAGCCTACGCCTTTTTGCCCATGCCCCTGATTCACAGAGTAATTTGCAAAATCAAGGAGTCTCGCCAACTCCTCATCATTCTAATAGCTCCATGGTGGCCTGCCAGGCCATGGACGTCGGAGCTGCTCAGTCTCTAGTAAGTGCCCCCGATTCACCTCCCAATGGGCCCAGCCCATCTTCTGGCACAGCAGGGGGGCAGAGTCATCCACCCCGAGCCACAGAAACTAGCCCTCAGAGCGTGGTACCTGAGCAGGTAACGCTTCGCACCTCAGCCTCTCACAGGCCAATCTGGAGATCATACAGGGTGCCAGGAGCAAGGCTACCAGGGCCCAGTATAAAGGAAAATGGACCTGATTCTGCCACTGGGCAGACTCCAAGGGAATCGACCCCCTGTCTTGCACCGTGGACGACGTGCTCTCCTTCTCGGCACATCTCGCCCCCTCAGCCTTACAGGTAGACACCTGCCGCACATACCTTGCAGCCATTGGGGCTTACAGGAACTCGGAGGAAGGCATCTTCTCCTCCAATCCTATCGTCGTCAAGAAACATCTGACGGGACTCGCAAGGCTCTACCCGCCCGTCAAGAGACGCACCCGGTGTGGGACCTCAACATAGTCTTGGGCACCATGGCGCACAAACTGTTCGAGCCAATGGCGTCCGTGGACATCAGGCTGGTTACCATCAAGACGGCCTTACTAATCAGCCTCACCTCGGCTCGTAGAGTCAGCTAAATCCAAGCGCTGGTCACCTCAGAACCATATACTACCTTTCACTAGGACAAAGTAGTCCTGCGGACTCACCTGGCATTTCTGCCCCAGGTTCTGTTTGCTTTCCACTTGAACGAGGCGTGCCCTGAAATTCTACTTGGACAGGACCAATGGCTTCTTCAAATCGCACGCCCTGTTTGTCACTTTCGGAGGCTCAAGACCAGGTCTCTAAAGCTTCCATATCCCGATGGATGGTCTCTGCTATCAAACAAGCGTATGGGCGCCAGCACAAGCCGCCCCCTGGCCAACATGTATGCCCACGCAGTCAGGGCCAAGACCACGGCCATCGCATTCCAGCGCCATGTCCCTTGGAAAGTCATAAGGAGGGTGGCCACTTGGGCCTCTCCTTCGGCTTTCTGCAAGCATTACTGTTTGGATGCCGGCTCTAGATCTGATTCCGCTTTCGGACAGGCGGTTCTCAGGAACCTATTTGCTTAAGGAGGGTCTCCTCTCCACCCTGGGGCTACAATCAGTTGTAAACGCCCATACAGTATGGAGGAAAGGGGACGGGACGTAAGAGTAATTAGTACTCTTAGTCCATAGTCCCCTTTCTCATACATTCCACCAACCTCCCCCTAATAATACTGGTGTCATTAGGCAATGTTAAATCTATTGTCGACACGTCAATGGGGACTTAGGTGTGGCGCCGGAGGGCGGAGTCAGGGCAGCGCATGCTCCCTGGGCCTCACCCCCGCGCTCCTCTAAATTTAAAGGGGAAGAATTTTTTTTTCTGGTGAAAATGTTTCCGTCTCCGACGCCCATACAGTATGGAGGAAAGAGGACTATGGACTAAAAGTACGTTAGTCACTACCATGAGTAAATTATAATTTTTATTTTATCTAAAAAAAAGTATAGGAATCCTAGTGTTGAATACTGTTATATTTGTCAAATGCCCTTACACACCCCATCACTATCTGCATCAGAACTGGCGATGTTGTCGATGTCAAACGCCTTCAGGCATCACGCCTGCTATGCAGAAATCATAGGGCCAAGGCCTAAGGCGTCCATCCGTCGTCCGATTGTCCCTCAGTGCCGAAAGAACCATCGGCATCGGAAGCCACTTTGACCTTGAAGCCTATTCCGTCGCGACCAAGCCCTCGCCGCGGACAGTCAGCGATAATGTGTTTGTGCCGTTATCGAGATCAGTCAACCCCATTTACACGGGAGCCGGCAGTGTTGATTCTTTCGATGACAAAACTGATTCTTTGCCCATGGCACAAGGTTTACAGGACGCTAGTGGCCTGGATACTTCTCCAGTCCTAGAATTGCAACAAAACCAGCCCTGTACCCATGCTAACATAAAGTTCAGGGCTCTGGTTGACAGGGTTGTTGACGCCCTTGGGTTGAAGGCGTCTACCACATTTCTCCCAGGGTATGAGCTCACTGATATCATGGATGAGGGTCCCAAAGTTGACCATAACATGCCATTTAACCCAGCCATTGTGGACCTTTTATCCTACTTATGGCAGCACTCTTGTACTATTCCCCCTGTAAACACCAATTTTATGGGGAAGTATAGGCCGGCAAGAGGAGACCTTTCTTTCCTCGCCACACACCCTTCTCCAGAAGGGCTGGCGGTACAGGCTGTCACTATTTCCGCCAGACCAGCAGCATCCACTTCCAATCTGCCTACAGACAGAGAGGGGAAGAAAACAGATGCATTAGCCAGGAAGGTATTCACCTCTGGCAGCATCGTGCTCAAAGCCACAAACATTGCGTGTGAATTTGCAACATATTCCTTCGGGTTATTGCTTAAGAGAAGAAAAGTGAAAACCTGTCAGGCGAGTACACCAGGTATCCTAACAAGAAAAAGAGCCAATTTGTTTTGTGTACCAGTTGTGCTGTGGATCAAAATAAACTCAAGGAACTGATATCTTTGAATAGACAAGAGGGAAGAGAAATCCATGGAAAGGGAATAAGGAACTCTATCCTTCTGGAACTTTTGTGTTGACGTTGGGCATTTTTCCTTTTTGAACATTTATAAATCACTTAAGGCCAAAGGCATTATCCTTTTCACCTTAGAGTTTATTTTGTTAGAATGTGTTAAATGGTTCTCCCAGTGGAATGTGGAACTGTGCGATGGAATGAAGGCTTTGCAGGCACAGTGTGGAATGGTTAGATTGAGTGGGGAGACAGTTGGAGATGAAGGTGTTGGTGAAAGGGTGGGGGTCTTTGTATGCTACTTATCTTGTTAAATAAACACAGATCAAACCATACTTGGTGCGAGAGTTGGCATTTTTTCAGAATGTGAGGGTCAGAATAGTCATTTGGACACAGGACAGTTTCCTTTGGACATTCAGACATCCAGCATACCCTTTGTTTTGTTTGAGGTATGAAAACACCTCTTAGTGCAGGGACAGTGAGGCATTTTTCCGAAACCCCTTTTCTTTTGTCAATAAAGGTTTATGTCCAAAACCATAAGTCTTTTTGTCCGTGGGCCTCATTACAAGCCTGGCGGTCTAGAAATAAGGGTGCCAGTAGCAGCATACTGCACGCTTTCTGGACCGCCAGAATGCAAGTATGCCTGCAAGAGCCGTTGCTTCCAGCATGTGTGACCTGCTGGGGGCACCAGTCCCTGCCGGCATGGTTTTCACAGAAGCACCGTCATCGTTAGCAACGGTACCAGTGCTTCCGTGCCCCCATTCCCGTGGACTCCGGGTGGACTCCACGGGAATGGGGACTTAGACTTTCCGCCGCCTGACATCTCGTGCCGTCCCGGTGGCACTGGGATATCAGGCAGCGGAATGGTGTTCCAAGTTTGTCAGCAATGTTCCTCATTCCTGGTTCCTCACAGTACCCCCTGGGGGCATGATGCTCCTGCACTGGTAGCCTTAAGAACTGACCAGCGCCCCCAAAACAAAATGAGGAAATCCAGGGGGTGAGGTTTAAAAAGAACTCTCCCCAAAATTCTGTCAATGCCACAAAAGGGGGCTGTCTCTTACAAAGAATTTACATACCAAATGGTGAACATTTCCTAGAAAAACATGGAGTGGATGATTCTGTGATAAGGTACATTAGGATTGATGGATACCAGGTACATTAACTTGGGCAAATTGAGTCAAGATATATTATAAATCTGGGCATAAAGAGGCCAGTTGCACACAACTTAGACAAGGAGGTATATGTGTCCCCAATATGAGTTAAACACACATTGGGATATGCATTTTTCCAATTAGAGGCTTTGTGCCTCAATAAAATTCAGAAGTGCAGTAAAAAAGTGACAGTAATTCCTGTTACTGTCACTTATTTGGTGCTAAACGGAATTACTGCTGTGTTTGCCACACAACCAAATTCGGAGTTTGACCTTATAGTGGAGGATTTACCTCCAGCATCATGCTACCGCTTGCAGTAATTCCGCCAAAATCCCCATGATTTGTACGGACTATATAAATGTGAATATACACTTGTAATCCCTTGGTAAACTCCCACGTCCAAGTGTTGGTAACAGTAAATGCATTTGGCAGTAATTCAGTGAATTTACTCCCAAATTACTGCCAAACTCGTAATGAGGCCCATTGCAATTGATAAGAATTGAGTATCGAAAACACAATCCATATCGTTAGATTTATTTTAATTCAGTAGAGATGGTATTGGCTGTTTATTGGCAGAAGTGGCTATTTTACCTGTTTTGGGGCACAGTGACCATACATTGATATTTTTACGCTAGTCAGTTGATGTCTGTATAGGACCTGGAGAGGTACAAGAGAGGATCAGTAGTTCAAAAATACTATTGGTAGTCCACTGAGACAAAACTGTTCTGCACATATGTGTATGTTTCATTAGAATGATTTTGAATAAGAGACTGGATTCATTCAATGACCAGAGGCCGCATTATTTATGTAGATTTTGTGGTTTATGGCTTTAAAACACTACAAGCTTGAAAATCGAAATTCCTACCAAGAATGAGTTCTAAAACCAATGCTTGTAATAAATTAGCCTATGTGTTTTTCAAACTACTTTGTGTATAGTGATAAATGTATACACATTTAGTGTAGCTGGAGTGAGGCGAGAGAGTGAGCAGTCTTTGGCAGTCTGTGAAGGTCGGCAAGTGGAGAAGCCTTTCAAGGTAATGGGCGTTAACGTGGTCGAAGCTTTTCCCTCAACACGTGACTCGGCGGTATTGTGAACCATGCTGCTGCTCTTTACAGCGACTTGCGTGACAACGGAAGCCTGCTCTCATATTCGTTAGGGAAACAACACTAAGGTAATTGACCTGGACGGCCCGCCTATACAGCGTGGCTGAATTTCGCTGCATTGTGAACCTTCATAGCGGCTCCTCCAGCGACTTGCTGGAACAATGTGCCTGCCCTGTTTAAAATCCATCAAAGGATTAGAGGCTAAAAGTGTTGCTTCCTACCCGACTTGCGGAAGAAACTATAAACACAGGTTGCTGTTAACTGCCTTTTTAAAATGTTATCCTATAACCCTGCGCCGGCAGGGCAAGTACTATTTATATAATATGTCTTCCTTGAAATAGTAACCTGCCACATACCGGTTCACGTACGGATTATTAAATCACTGCGTGGATTTGATTGCTGGCGGATTATTGCTTTTATTGACTGTTTTATTATACGCCAGTCTTAGAACATTACCATTGTCAACATGCCAGGAAAGACACAACGGAAATCAACGAACCGTACGTGAAAGCTCAGTGGTACAAACGAGCAGGCACTTCACATGTGCAAGCTATCCATAGACTTGATGACCTGTCTTCACAACTTGAACCTGTGACACCTACTTCTATTGAACCAGGACGTGGACAAATAACTTCCTATTTTAAAGTGAATAAAAAAGAAAGCAAAATAAAAACGACAAATAAGCCCATTGAGAATGTGTCGAGGGAGATAGTGAAGCCTGCTGAAAACCCCTGTGTTTCACCAGCTGAATGCGACATCAACTTTACACGAGAGGATCTTGACAATATTGATAATAATTCCTTGCTTGAATTGTGCTATTCAATGTGCCAAGCCAATTCATGCATGCCCTGGAACAATACGATGCCAGTACCAAAAACCTTGATAAGTCAAGTACTGAACCAAATAAAGATATGAACTCTAGATTGTCAGCATCTCTAATAGATGTTTATGTCGAGTAGTGCAGAACATGAGAGCATATTACATGCCGCTATCGGCACCCATATAGAGGATTCCAATACATGTGCGTCTGATAATTCACAAACAGGGGGTTGCCAAATTAGTGATGATCCGGCATGGGGGGTCCTCAATTTTGCTATACAAAAAACTGCTGAAACTGTGTGGACGCATCCATGAAGATGTAAAAATGTATGGTGTACTGCTTGCCCAAATATCCTCCGATAAAGCTCACGGTAAAGATAGTAAAAATGTAACTGAAAATGAAGATAAAAATAACAATACTCTGAATCATTCTCACGACACTGTTTATGCAGAAAGTGCTCAAATGGTAAACGAGTCAGTGGATTCACCACTAAGCTACCCCACCCACAAACAAATTCGTAAAAACAAAGAATTGAAGAAAAAAGCTGCAAAAAGTATAGAGATGGTCCTTGCTGATGAACCATTAGAGGTAGCTCCTATTGAGCCTTTGAATTCGACTGTCGTGACAGTGATTTCCCAGAGTCAAATGACAAAAAAGCCAAAAAAGAAGGTAGGAAGGAGGAGAAAACAGAGACACCAATGTGCTGGTGTCCTTGCTAGTTGGTTATTGCAAGAATATGTGAATGTTAGTGTGCTGTCTAGTGATGACAATATCGAAATGAATGTTCAAATAGTGGCACCAGTGGAAGCAAATGCTAAACATCCCTCCCCTCTGAACCAAGTAGATGCTGTTTGGAGTGGGGGGGGCGGGCGGCATCTTACCATAATTCTAGGCACCCAGTCGATACAAGCCAGTTTAATACCGGAGCGACTCTAAATGCATGAATATTGACCATTAAACATAGAACTAGTGCCAGAATATGGAAGCACATAAAAATAGACCAAACCTCCTTAGTATTTTTGCCAAAATACCTTGTCTCTGTATATTAAACTCCTGTGATTTTGATTTCGTAGCTCCTGCACAAGGGGGAATGGCGGTATGGCAAGTATACACTGAGTGCTACCAATGATGGCGTCCCTTATCAGAAATCAGGCAGAATCATTAGAGTTTCTTGGATTGAGTTGGATACACCCTGTGTAATACCTACCACCACTGCATGCTGCGACAATTGCAATAGAGCCTTGCCAATAGATCCCATTGTTAACACAAACAATAAAAAATCTAATGATGATTTTGACAATAAGAAAGGATGGCTATGGCTAAAAAAAATGATACCTGGGTTGGACCAGCAGCAGAAGTGATGATTGGACATATGCTGTCGGAATACCTGAGGTCATTCACATTTCATATAAAAGACACAATCCCTTGTTATGCTATGTGGCTCCTCAGTATTTATGCTTCAGGAGACATGGTTATAATTATAATTCATGGGTTTATTATTCACCAATCTTTAGCCAAAAAAGTTGTGAAAGGCCGTCCATTTGGAGATTTAATTATTGGAGTTAAACAGGAGATACATTCAACAACAGTTAAATATTCCGGTAATAATGATCATGTATTGGCAGTTGAATTGACCCTCAATTGCGGGATCCATGAACAGCGCATTCTTATAATTAATGTGTACGATGCCCCTGGAACGCTAATGACGGATAATATATTGGAATCTATTGATCTGATCATTACGAACTGGCATGCTGATACCGACTCTGACTTAATCCGAGTAAGAGGAGATTTTATCTCAAGATGTGGGGAGAACTCCACAAAGGATTTATGCACAACTATTAGAACAGAATATGTATTTACAGAGAAATCGGTGAATGTGAAAGGTAAACAATGGTTACATTTTCTAGAATTTATGAACCTTGCTATACTTAATGGTCGCTCTATGGTGATATCCCTGGCCAAACCACGTGGAAATGTGGTAAGAAAGTGGCCACTTTAGATTACATATGTAGTAACTCTCCTTTAATAAACAGCACTAAAAATCTAGGTATCACCAAGAAAGAATTTAGTGACCACGCCACCCTATGCTTGTTTTCGGATCTAAATCTGATAGAAGAACGAAAATACGCAGTTAGAAACTTGGAGCCAAACCAAGCAGGTAGCCAGGTGATCTGGTCTGACCAGAATATTAAAAAGATAAATAAGAAGGTGATTTTCACTCTTAATGAGTGCATCAGTCTGTATAGGGGAGATGAGATTGAGGCATGGTTAACCAGGATAGTGAGTGAAACTGCAAACACGAGAAAGAACATTGTTGTACTGCCAATTAAAAAACATGTACAACCATCTGATGTAGATATTCAAAGAAAGAAGCGCTGGTTGCGTATGGGTATTCGTTACCTAAAAAAGAATGGTTGGCCTAATAGTGAGACTAATGTTGAAATGCGTAGGGGGGCATGGCTAGCCAGCCATGTGAGAGGCTGGAAGACCCGGGAGCTCCCGCAGATCCGTTTGGAAATGCCCACCGGCAAATCACATGAAAATTCCATCTAAACGAAGTTACAGGTATAGGAAGACAAGTGGTATACATTGAGCCACGTCGTGCTGAGAATCGACTTCCAGGGGTAAAGAAAATTGCGAGCCTGCAAATATGAGACCCCGGAGGCAGCCCACCCAAAATGGCCGCTCCGGAGAACAAAGGAGATAGAAGAAACAAAACTCAGGCGAGCAACGGTTCAGAAGGAAAATATGAAGGACTCCCCTGCTGCGGAGAAAGATATTAGTGAATGCCTCTGTAGGAAAACATGACACACAGACGCGATACGCGCAGCCTGAAGAAGAGAGTAACACAGACTTATGTGTTGAAAGCTCGGACTATGGAAGGCGGAAGGTACGGGGGATTGTTGCTCGACTAACCCATTTTCTGCTGGTAGGGACGCAGAAAAAATGAGAAGCTCTGCCAGCCCTGGCCCATCATCACTGCGCAGCGGAGCACAAGCGACCCCACATGGAGACGCAATCCGGATCACTGAGCGAATGATGTGACAAGGACTTGTGTGCTGAAAATTGGCGCTGCAGCAGAAAAGAGGTCGACAGACCGCCATCTGATCCACCCTCCAGTTGATGGTGGGGACGCGGCAGAGACCGCGAGAAGCCGCCAGCCCCAGGCAACCGCTGATATGCAGCGGGTTATAAACGGCCCGTTGAGAGACTGGAAACAGGCAGTCATGTGGAAATGGAACAGTAGTGTGAACAGGAAAAAAACCCTGGCCAGCGCAGAGACACGGTGCGCTGAGCGCTGAACGAACCTTGCCGCAGGAAACATACATCCGGCGAGGGACATAATGAGGAGAGGATCCGACGCGCCAGTCTAAGAAGCGTGGATGGTGAAGTCAAAACAAGGAACCCAGCAGACAAAATTAGAAACTGCACCAAGCCACTAAACGGTGCAGCTAACAACCAACCTGAGCCCAGGAAGGGCTGGCTAACAGAACAAACATTGGGAAAGGCTAAGCAGGCAATTAAGGAAGGGTAGCCCCAAGAAAATATCACGTATGGCCTGAAAAGAAAAAAAAACATGGTAAGCAAACAACGGAGAGGCCCTAAAAGAGAAGGAGCAGAAAATAAGTGTCATACCCCATGGTAAGGGAAACAGGCCAGACGCCAGAATCCAGACTTGGCACACCAACGTAGCGCAACCAGAAAATACATCACAGCTCGGCCCATATAGCAGCGCTGCAACCAACAAAGGGCGGTCAAACAGTCACAGGGCATCTCAACAGAAGAGCGACCCCGCTCTCAGGGACAGGCACACGAGACATAGTGGTTATTCATAATCCCCAAGTAAAGAGGAAACGGCTTACTGCAGGTCAGGCGTCACAAAGAGGACCTGCCAGAGGAGAAAACGGCACTCCGTTGCCAACTTCAGAAGTAAGACCTATAGTCAAAACACCCCCCTTGGCACCGGGTTTCCCATGTTAGCTAGCCACAAGATCGAAGGCAGGCTGAGGACCAGCTGCCCAACTGGGTGAGGGACACTAAGAATAAAATAACATATAAGGAAGCACCCAAGAACAGACGTTGCCCCACTCCGAGGGCATGCGCTAAAGCAGACAGGAGACCAACAAAAGGCCCCACGTTGCGAGTGCCAATGTAACAATACAACAGTATTAGTTAGTAAAGCATTGGACCCCAACCAAACGAAACAACATAGCAGATAATCCAAGGCCAAGCACAACAAAAAACGGCAAACATAATACCTGAGATACGGGGCGAAAAGCCCAGAAGCCATTGCGAAATCGAAACAGAGAACCCAACACAGCAGAGCCCAGAGCTCTCAGTGCCTAGGACACACACCCAAACAAATGCAGAGATGGCGTCAAAGGTCCCTAAATCGAAAGGGAAACAGCCCACCATAGAGGAATATACCAAGACGCCACAACCAACAGAAGGTGCAAGAATGAAAGAGAAAAACCTACAGATGGACACAGAAGCAGCAAGCAGCGAAAGACACATCCTAGAAGCGATAGCAGACCTAAAGGTCACGTGGGAGACCAAACTATAAACAGCCATGGCAAACCTCAAAACATCACTTGAATTCAAAATTGACGCATTGCAAGTGGATTTCACCCTCCTAAGGCAAGATGTTAGAACGATTGCAGAACGCACAGGTGTGTTGGAGAAAGAGGTCCAATCGAATACCGCCACCTGCAAAGCCAACGCCACTGAGATCCACACCCTCCGCCAGCAAGTAAATAACTTGGAAAATAGGGCAGAAGAGGCCGAAGGACGAGCCCGAAGAACTAATGTACGCATTACAGGTCTCCCGGAAGGCGAAGAAGGCACAAACCCCTCTGAATACATTGAAACTATGTTGCTGCAAGAAATCGAGGGAGGGGCGATCACCCAAGGATTTGCGGTGGAGAGAGCCCACCGAGCACTGACACGCAGACCAGCGCCGGGTGCCCCGCCAAGGCCCATCATCGCCAAAATATTAAACTACCGGGACAGAGAGAAAATCCTAGAATATTTTCGCAAAGGGGGCATGATAAAAAGAGCAACTGCAACAATAACAGCATATCCCGATTACACACTTCAAGTACAAAGACGCTGACTAAACTTTTGAACTGTAAAGAGGAGACTACGAGAGGCGAACTACAAATACATGCTTATGCACCCAGCGAAGCTGAAAGTCTTCCACAAAAATTAGGCACTGTTCTTTGAAACCCCAGAAGAAGCAATGGACTGGCTGGACACACAGAATGGCCCACAAGAAACGGGAGGAAGTGGAGGGGGCAGAGACGGAAGATGAATCATCGGTCCCTGACTCTGAGGTGCTGTGTACACAATGACATTGGGACTTGAATATAGTATTGTAAAGGAGGGCTAATAGTAAGACAAACAAGAGGCGGACAAATAACATGATACATTTGATGCAGGAGGACACAGGGACCCCAACTTGCACCCTATTAGGTAGACAGTTCGGTTGCCAGTAGTGAGGCATTCACCTGTGGGGTTTAGCGCTGAGTAAATCGGGGCAGGACTAGATGCGGGAAGGCCTGAGATCCAGGGATGGAGCTCAGCTACAGTTGGGGACTAGGAGAAAGGGTGGAGGGGGGACTGTTGGGGAGTTTGTAGAAAGGTTATTAAGGGGGTTAATGTTGGTATGGGGAAAATGGGAGGGGAATTGGGAATTTAAGTTGGTGACCAAGCTTATTTAAACGAGCGGCAAGTAATCTCTTGGCATGTCAGGGGTCTCAATAGTTATCTAAAAAGGAACAAGGCCATGATGTACTTAAAACGTCAGAAAATAGATATTGCCCTGATACAGGGCACCCATCTCACAAAAAGGAAATTAGAGGTGATCCAGAAAAAGTGGAAGAGGACGGTCATTGGTGCAACATACTCGGCATATGCCAGAGGGGTGATTACCTGGGTAGCGCCACATGTTCCATTTCAGTTAACACAGTCCATGGTTGAAGAAGACGAGAGGATGGTGGTAATGCGAGGGTTGGTGAAAAATAAAGAAATATGTATTGTAAATACCTACGCCCCAAATCATGACACAGTGACATACTTCAAGACTCTGTATAAAAAACTGAGCGTATATCTGGAAGGAGTGTTGATCTGGGGTGGAGACTTTAACTGTACACTGAACCCAAAGATAGACAGGTCAGATGATAAACTAGATAAGCCCACCCCCGCTGCTAAGCCCTTGAAGACCTTGGTGACAGATTTTAGGTTAGTGGATACGTGGAGGGAGCAACACCCACAAGAAAGACAATATTCACATTACTCTACACCACAAAACCTGTATACTACACTAGACTATATGTTTGCCACACAGGAGGTGATGACAGAAATAGTACAGAATGAATATAAAGGACCACTCGCCTTTGATTTCAACATGGCAATACCGACCTCCAAGGGCCAGGATTCCAACGTGGCGACTCAGAGCTGAAGCACTGAAAGACACAACGTTCAGGGAAGACCTAAGAGAAGAAATTATAAGCTACTTTGAGATCAATACTGGGAGTGTCGGGTCGGCCAGCACACAAAGTGGTAGTGAGAGGGATAGCTATAGCTAAGTCTAAAGTGATACAAGGAGGAATATTAAAGGAATTGCAGGATGCAGAAACCAAGCTAGAGACAGTTCTGGGTAGGGGTAGTAACACCAAAGAAGATGCTGAAACAATAAGACAACTACAACAAGAGTGCGCAGAACACTGGGGAAGATTATGTAATCTGAACTATAAAAATTATGTAGAAAGGCAACATGCGGGTGGTGACAAGCCTGGAAGGATGCTGGCTTGGTTGTATAAAAGCGATACCCCTAGACCTGTGATTAGAGTAATAATGAAGGAGGATGGGCAAATAATAGACACCCAAGAAGGAGTGAACCAAGCGTTTCTGGAATACTACCAAAAATTGTATGCAGATGAAGGAGGGAGCGGTAGTGGGGAGTTAATGGACATATTGGAGGACATAGGCATGCCACAAATAAGTGCTGAGGAGCGGGAGGACCTAGAGGCCCTGATCACTCTAGATGAACTGGAAGAGGTGGTTACACAACTACCCACGAGCAAGACCACAAGGGCCGATGAACTCCCTAGTGAGTTTTATAAAATGTATAAAATAGAGGTGCTTCCCCCGCTGCGAGAAATGCTGAATGTACATCCTGGCATTGGAGCCCCTGGCGATATACTTGAGGCAGCAATATGAGGTAATAGGTATTAGCATAAAAGAGGAACCACATTTGGTCTCATTTTACACAGACGATATGCTGTTATATTTACGATATCCCGAAGAAAACCACCATTACATCCTGGAAGTGCTGGAGCGATTTGCGTCGTTATCTGGTATAGCAGTGAATCCCCGAAAGTCATGCATATTTCCACTGGGAAGATATATAGGAATCCCGCGGGATAATTGACCAATTCTGCAAATACCATGGGGAAACAAGCACGTTCAGATACCTGGGGATAGACATTTACCATACGGTAGAGGCAGAACACCAACACAAAAATATCGAAAACAGTATGAGGTTCTGGACCAAGCTCCCCTTGTCAATGATGGGAAGAGGGGCGCTACTAAAGATGGTAGTATTGCCGAGTTTATTGCACTTTTTCGGGAATATACCATACCTGATACCGAGGAGGTTCTTTGTTAAACTACAGAGCATTTGCAGGGAATTTCTATGGCATGGGACTAGGAACAGAATTTCCCTTTGGAAGTTGCAAAACAAGTATGATAAAGGGGGAATAAAACTGCCAAACTATGGAATCTACTACTTAGCTAGCCAACTACAATACGTAGCCAAATGGTTATCAGAAGACTGTACCTCAGAATCAAGATTGTTGAGAATGGAGTGTGCGCCATACTATCTGAAAGAAGTAATATGGCTGCCCAAACTAGGTGTGAAAAAGCGCTCGGAGATGCTGGCATTGTGGTGGGAGATATGGCAAAGGGCTTGCCAGGCCATGGAGAACCCAACCCTGTGTTCTCCACAAGTACCGCTGGTAGTATTGACGGGAGGGGATAGACAACTAATGAAAGCGATTAGGAGATATTGGAAACCGGTGGGAATTGTAACAATAGGAGACATATGGCAAGAAGGAGAGATTAAGGCATACGAGGCGTTGATGGAGGAGACAGGGTTGCATACTGAGCAATATATGGCATATAACAGATTGGTGCGGCGGATCAGAGAGATAGGGTCGGAAATAACACTGGAAGAGCCACCTGATGCTACCATAGAAACCATATATGATGTAGCAGAAGGAGGACATGAGATATCCAGACTATATGAACTACTGATGTCCAAAGTGGGGAAGAAAGTTGCACAACTAGGATATGACTGGGAGGAAGAGGCGGGGGTAGCCATGAGCGACAAGATGTGGGAGAGGGCCCAAGGATACCATAAGAAAATATCCAGGAATGCGAGGCTACAGCAAATCCAGTTATATATAACCCACAGAGCATACATGACACCCCAGAGGTTAGCCAAATTTAAAAACACAAAACAACAGGCATGCCCCAAATGTTCTGAGGAAAATGCGGGGATGATGCACATGTTTTGGGCATGCCCTGAAATGGGGAAATTCTGGAAGTAGTAGCCCGGTGGTTAAAGGAGAAGGGGATAAAGATAGATGTTGAATCAGTGTGGGCATGCTTGATAGGGGGATTCCCAAGGCCATGCCAACTGAAACATGTAAGGAACTTGAAAGACTTGGCGTACATACTTGCCAAGCGTAGAATCGCCATGGGTTGGAAGGCATGCAACAGACCTGGGATAGAAGCCTGGAGGGCAGACCTGCAGAAATGGATTGAAGCTGAAACAGCAGTATGGAAAGAAGCGCTTAATAGAGGTGGAGAAGAAAAGGCAGAAACCCTGACAGCCTGGAGGCATTTAGTAGCCAGATTATACGGACCCTCCCAGAATTGGTTGAGCAACCATGAATCTAGCAAGGACATGAGAAACGGAACCCCGGCAGAAGAAGAAGTTGTGAATTGGAGTAGGCTCGAACGTGGGGGAGGATTAAAGGGAAGCAGTAGACAGAAAATGACATACACAATGTTTTAAATAAGTGTTATTATGAATACTGCAAGTTTGGTTGTAAGTTATTTGGTTAAAATTAATAAAATTGGTTAAAAAAAATGTTGAAATGCGTAGGCTAAAAAACAAATATAATAATTGACGAAAACAAAGAAAATACCTCAGTATTACGGCTAATTGGCAAATAATGATAAAAGCCCTTAAAACAAAGACACCAAAAAGGTATGGCATATATTAAATCTGGCCAGACCTCCCACCAAGAATTCTATAATAAATCCAATTACTGAGAACGTGTGGAGATAGTTTATTGGTGCTAAAATGAAGAATGATGACCCTAATGAAACTCTGTTTCATATTAAAAATGTGAAGTGGCCAATAACTTTTGATATAGCAGATATGACAGCTCACTTGTTTGTTTGTTTGTTTGTTTGTTTGTTTGTTTGCTTGTTTATAATGCGCGCCAGACCCAGGGATATCAGGGCGCAGGAGATACAAGACAACGTTCATCTTAGGTTACACAGTAATATACAGAAATACAAGTAATGATGTACAAGTACAAGATATACAATTAATGGTAGGTACATACAATACTGAAGGAAGAATACTATGCAGCAAGAACCTCTTAAGTTCCAAGGACGAGTATGCCTGTCCTTTTTGTATAGACTTACATAATAGCCTGGTACTTAAGGGTTAAGATTGCAATCTGGGGACTAGTTACAGTGCAGGTATAGTGGGATAAGGTATAGCTGGTTCGTTCGTGCATTAGTGGTCATTTTCTTTGAGCCAATTGATAACATTCTGTCTGAAATTCAAGTAGGTTTGGTCAGCTCTCAGGGAGGGTGGTAGGGAGTTCCAAAGCTGTGAAGCTTTAACTGGGAAGCTACTTCCCCCGACTTTAGATAGTTTAAATCTTGGTACGGTGAGGCAGTTAGTATTAGCTGTTCTAGTAGGCTGGCTAGAGGATTTTCTATTGAATCTCTTAATGAGGTAACAGGGCGCAGCATTGTTCAGGCATTTGTGAGTAAGCGAGGCAGTTTTCAGCAGTATTTTGTCACTGGTAGGTAGCCAGTTATTCTGTCTCCTTACCTCATATATATGCTCTTTTCTTGCTATACCCAGGGCAGCTCTAATGGCATTATTCTGGAGCATCTGTATTCTGCTGACAATGTACTTATGTGTGCCAATGTAAAGGGAGTTAAAATAGTCCAATTTGGACAAGAGTAGAGCTCTGGCCAGGATGATACAGCTATTCTTGGATAGGAATGGTTTACCAGCTCTAGTTAGCTTGCATGCATATGCAGTGGCAGAGGCCATCGAGTTAACTTGTTTAGCAAAATTGAGGGTGGAATTAAGGTAAAAGCTTAAGGTTTTTACCTCTTTGGCAACTTTATTAGAAATTCTGTCGATGTTAAAGGAGGTCTATTTAAGGCAAAGTTTTTTGAGGTTGGAGGTGGTACCCAGAATAATGAGCTCAGTTTTTTCATCATTCAGGCATAGACCATGGACAGCCATCCATGCCTGGATGATGAGGTAAATTCTATTTACCAAGGCCCAATCCTTGTCATAATCCCCAGTAAGTGGTATGAGAATCTGGGTATCATCTGCATAGTTGGTGTAGGTGATACCAAGATGGTCCAGATCATCGAAAATGGGCTTGGTAAATATGTTGTACATTGTGGGTGAGACACAGGAACCCTGGGGTACTCCACAGGTGATAGGGATGGGGTCTATCGCTGCTGATGGTGAGAAGACTCACATGGTTGTGTTGCTCAGAAAGGATTGTATCCAAACTATGGCCTCCTGAGAGTAGTGCGCTGCTGAGTCCAGGTGGTTGCATAGGACCTTGTGGTCCACCAAGTCAAACGCAGCCGAGAGTTCAAGAAGGAGAAGTAAGGCTGATTTCCCATTGTCCCTAAGCTTGTCAATTTGGGCCTTGATATCAAGTACTGCCATTTTGGTGCCATGTTGAGGCCTGAATCCTGATTGGCGGGCTCCTAGGAGCTGGTTGTGCTCCAGATACTCCTCTATTTGGAGATAGGCCACCTTGTCTAAGATTTTGAGTACAAATTGCACTGTTGTGATAGGCCTGTAGTCAGTCGGTATGGTTGGATCTAGTGTCTGTTTTTTAAGGAGGGGGAGTACCCAAGACTCTTTTAGGTTACTCGACATGGTGCCCGAGGAGAATGATGAATTGATTAGCTTCCATATTAAAGATGCTAAATCTCTCGCAGCATCCTTAATTATTTGGGCTGGGTATTTTTGGCTCTGGCAGTTTGAGGGTTTGAGGGAAGGGATGACTTTTTCAACCTCAAGAATAGATATTTTAGAAAAACTAAAGCGGGCGCAGGTTTATGAGAGGGCAAGGGGGTACTGGCTGGTAAGGCCATATTAGTTAGGTTAGCTTTTTTTTTTTGCAATCGTGCCTGAAGGGTGGTAACTTTATTGGCTAATGCTTGCTGTATATTGGAACACCAATTTTGTCCTTCACACAATTGTCTTGCACTGGGATCAGGGGTTTATAGTTCTTTTAAAATTACAAATAATTCTGTTGTGCTTGAGTTTGCTTGCAAGATTCTGTTATTGTAAGTTTCTTGTTTGGGCAAGAGTATTTCTTTCTTGTAGCGAGATGATATGTTAATGAATTAAGTTCTATTTTCAGCAGAGGGTAATAACTTCCATGAAACTTCGCATTTTCTTTTTTCCATTCTCAAGGTTTTCAAATGTGGAGTGAAATAAGAGTTAAGGTGGACTCTGGGTTTGCATTTTCTAATTTTTAGAGGGACAATGGAGTCTAGTGCTGTGGTCATATTCATCAACTAGCATATTAGGATCTGTAGTATCGGGTAATGAGTTGAGGGTAGGTAAGATGAGGGGTAGACGTTTGTCTACCGTAATGTTCTTTTTATTCCTTGTTAGAGTGGGAGGAACAGATAGAATATTTTTGGTGGTGGGCATTTTGGTAGCTAGTATGAATAATAAAAGGTGGTGGTCTGCCCATACCTGAGGGGTTATGGCAGTAATAGAGGCACTACAGTTATAGTCCGCTACCCAGTCAAGTGTTCTCCCCATGTCGTGTGTGGGTAAATTCACTCTTTGGGTGAGGCCAAATTCCAAGAGAACATTAGCAATGACAGTTGCTTGCTGGTTTTTAGGGTCATTAAATACCAGTTAAGATCCATTAACAGTAGAACTTGCGGGGTGTTTTTTATTTTGTCAGAGAGAATGGTAGAAATATCGTCCTCAAATGAACCGATGGGTCCTGGAGGCCTATATACGAGATGAATGGTAAGTGTTTGGGAATTAGCGGTAAGTAATTTGGCAGTGAGGGATTCACAAGATTTAATGTCTGGTGAGGGGGCTAGTCTCATGGATAGATTGGATTTAGCAATGAGAGATATACCTCCTCGAGCCTCATATCTGTCTACTCTAATAATGGTGTAGTCATCAGGAACTGCTAACATAAGGGCAGGACCTGCTGCTGCATGAAGCCATGATTCAGTGATGGTGAGAAAGTCGTAATTTTCTGCCAGGATAAGGTCGGGTATCTCTGTGGCATGCACCCACTAAGGATCTGGCATTAACTAATACCCCCTTGAGATCTGGGGCAAGGCTAACTGTCAGTGGTGTAGGTGAGGTGCAATAGGTAACTCCAACATCCTGTGATGCGATATGGGGCTTAATCTGTTGAAGTTTTTTGTTTTTTGTAGATAGGGATATTGGTCGTGGGTAAGGGCAAAATAATAAGAACAAACTTTTCAGTAGTAGTAGTTTGTCTACTATGTGGGCTTTTTCTCTTAAGGTCTATATTGGTCAATGAACTTGCTGGCGGTTCATATAGTTTGGACAATCTTGAGCGGAGCTTAATGTTTCTGGAAGCTGTGCTGCAAAGTCTATTAGAATTGGGTGAGCCCCAGGAATGATCCGAATTACTTAGCGGTTGTTGATGCGCCAGGTAGTTGGGTGGTGATAACGTGGGAATAACACCCAAAGTTTCTGCCATGTTAATTGTAATATTGAGGTCTGGTACTGGTAAGGTAGAAGGTCTAGTAGGACTAGGCAGTGGACACAGTGCTAGTAAGGTGCCCAATGAGACTAGGTGTGACACTGTAACATACATAGTGTCCCAAGGTCGGTTGTAACGCAGTATTGCACTATGGCTGTATTGATATCACAGTATGCTATACAGTTGAACAACAACTATAGTGATAGGCTAGTGTAAACTACTGATCATAGGGCAGGATGCTATTTGGTACAAAAAGTCTACTTTGGATTTATTGTGTGTTATACATTCAGGCGGTAACTACAGTGATATGGTAAATCAAATTGCAAATGTATTCAAATGCTGACAGTGAGGCAATATACAGGTTGATGACAGGCTAAATCAAATTGCAGTTATATTCAAGTTGCAGACAGTAGGCAGGATGCCAGTTGGTGCAAGAGGCTAATTTGAATTCGCAGTGAGTTATGCATTCAGGCCACTACTATAATGATAGGCTAGGTCAGGTTGCAAGCATATTAAAAAAAATGCTAACAGTACGGAGGGATGTGAGTTAGTAACAACTGTAATGATAGGCTAAATCAAATTCCAGGCGTATTTATAATGCTGACAATAGGGCAAGATGCAACAGCTGGTTGCAAAAGGGCTAGTTTAAATTCACAGTACAATATGAATTTTGGCAATATCCATAGTGGTAGGCTGATTCAATTAACAGTAAGGGTAATTCAAATAACAATATACGGAAACCTGTTCTCAGAGAGGCTAATATGAAACAGGCTATGAAACAGAAAGTGTGGCAGCAGTAGACAGCGTAAGGCAGCAGATTTCCTTTAAGTTTAGCGATCTGGTGCCAGTTTTGCTATCCTGTGTGTGGGGGTTAGAATTAGAAGTCAGTGTTCAAATCGTGGCAAGATCAGCAGCCAAGTTTGGTATGTTATGTGTTACCTGCATGGTGTCTTGACCCTGAGAAGCAGCCTTAATCAATGTTAAGGCTCGAATATGTGGGCAAAGGAAAAGGGCTCCTGGCTTTGCGTGGCAAACAGGGGCAAACAGGGCCTTTATCTGGCTTTTGTCGTGGTCTTCGCCGGCTCCTTCCGCCTGCTAGCACATTGCTTAGCAACGATTACTAAGCGGAGCCTCGTTTTGGCGCTGTGATGCGCCCGACATTTTGAAAGATGGAAAGTTATTATTCTGAAGTGGCTCCTGTCATGGATCCGCTTGAAACTGGGCAAATGCACATGGAGGGTGTGCCCTGGCAGGCACACAGTGGCTTGAGGACAGCCTTAACAGCACACAAAGGATGCCTCGCCAGATAAAAAGACGTTCAGTTGCTGGAGGTCTTGATTAGATTAAACAACTCTTGAGCACCTGGACCTAACTGTCTCCCTTCAGCAGTATTCAAGAGTAACCCAGAAGTATGGGCCATAGTTTTATGTGACTTATTCAAATAAATATGCAGGGATGGGTGCATTTCAGCCTCATGGGTAAAAGCGATATACCTACCAGTGTTTAAAAGTGGAGACTGGTTACATCCAGGGAACTATCACTTGTTATTTCGTCTTGATACTATGGGAAAGGTGTTAACACATCTGCAAGCTTGGGGTACAGAAAACGAGATCTTACATCCATTACAGACAGGCTTTCGAAAAAGGTTCTAGCACCACCCACAGCATACGACTGCTAGATGCCGTTATGGCCCAGGCAAAATTGAAGGGGAGTCCATCAGTGTATATAACCTTTATAGATTTCAGAGCAGCTTTTGATCAAGTAAAGCAAGGACTGCTATGGAGAAAGCTTCAAGATCTTGGCTGCCCTGAATGGATTCTTCAGATATTAGTCGCATTGCACACCAGAACAACAGCACAGATATGATTGAGTGACAATGGGCTGCTATCTGAAGATATCTACATAGATAGAGGGGGGAAACAGGGGTGCAGGCTTGTGGCCCTGTTATTCAATATCTATATTGCTGATCTCCCAGCAAAGATGATGTTATATGCTAAATGCCCACGAAAATTGGCAAATGTACGATTGCAGCCATGCTCTCTGCGGACGATGTAGTGCTATCTGATCACATATATTCAGGTATGAAAGCCATGTGGTCCGCTCTAGCCAGCTATGCCGATGAAAATGGACTGGCGATTAATCTCACAAAAACAGAATCCATGCTTATTAGTGGGCGCCATATCAAGAAACAACCTATGACAATGGTATTAGGCCATATTGAATATGCACAGAATTATAAGTATCTCGGAGTTGAAATGTCAGTATCCAAGGGTTATCGTGAACTGGTCATTTTAAAGGTGCAAAAACCTAAACATATAGCATTAATGGTGCAAAGGATTGTATCCCTCTATGCAGGATTTTCTTTAGGAGGCATCCTCAACTAATACAAGCAATGGTTTTGTCCGGTAGTGCTATATGGTCTTGGGGCACTTCAGTTGAATGACTTGTATTGGTTGAAATCATTAGAGTTCTTTTTTTTGGCAAGGTGTGTTACGATTTCCCCCCTCAACCTCCATCGAATTTATACAATTGGAATTGGGACTCTTGTCTTCAAGCTCACTGGCACTTGAAAAAAAAAGGGGGGAGTTTTTTTCTGAAAGCCAAAACTTCCCCGCAATGCCCACTGCTTGGAAAGTTGGGAGCCAACTATTGTTTAATGCATGACACCAGAAAAGAATTTGGGTTTATGAAATTACAAAAAAATGTGTTTCATAAACTCGTTTGGGTGCACAATTTTCAGCACTGCCCTAGCTTCAAAACATTAAAAGGTGCTTTCTGTCGCTGTTTAAAGAAGTGGGACTTGGTTAAGAACTATGACCATTTACAGAAACTGCAGAGTTGTGGTTCAACTAAGTATAAGTAATAAATTCATGAAACCACAGTGCTACCTTCTCCACTGTCCTGATCCTGAAGTGCAGAGGTTTAGATTACTATTACGCATACATCAACTCCCCGTGAGATCTATTCGGGATGCTCAATGGCAAATACAAAAAAAGGTAGATTCTGCAGAATTTGTGAAATCGCAGATTGTCCAGAGATGCCTAGGCATGTGTTGACCGAATGCCCCAAATTGGGCCACATTTATTTGACAACTTTGGCTCATTTGACATATGACTACAACTCCATTAAACGCCCTTATTTTTGGACATACTGTCTATATACCGAATGTAAAGCCACCCATATTGCGCTATACAAAGTTTGGTGTCACGTGGAAAAACTATTAGGCAATATTAATTAAAGGCTTATCCCAATACCCATGGCATTGCATGGACATTGTATGAAAATGTGGGGATTGTTACTAATCTGTGTAGCACCCTGTAAAGTAACTGTTTCAGAAGCGGAAATGTTCGTATCTATATAAGTACGGTAATAGATGTAATGGTTTGACAGTGGAACATCTGGCGTTAGTTTATTTAATTACCTTTTATGTACTATATTGTATATTATGTAAAATATTTCCATTTCTTCTTGTAAATTTGAATGCAAGATTGTTATATATACGTATGCATGAATTGAAGTATTTTAAGAAAGAATTTGTGAATTTATTGATTTTGTAAAAGTTCATTTTATGAACTAAATACAAATAAATAAATAAATAAAATGTATGCAGCCGAATGTTTGGTTATAATATACTGCATTTTCATTTGCCTGTTAAAGGACTTCTATTTATAACTTGAGATGATTATTATGTAATTGTTGCTTATTTGGGGATTGGGTGAGGACTAGCTTGGTGCTGATTGGAAAAATGTATCTGTTGAACAGTGCACGCAGCGTAGGATATAAGGTGATATTCGTACCCTAAATGTCTACTTGAACAAAAGGGAAAGTTGGTTGTCTTATATCCAAGTGCGCTTGGTAATTATGAACCTTAATGAAGACTTAAGAGATGAATTTAACAAAAGTGTTTCTTTTAATTTACGATTCCTGTTTCTTTTGATTTAGGCTTCCATATAGTTCATACATGGCCTACACGTGTATTTCACTCAAAGATCTTCCTCAGTGCCTTATTGTAAAAGTTCCAAATAATGGTTGGCACCTTTTCAAAATGTGTCCTTATATGCACTGTTTGTGGTCTTCTACTAATTCTATTATTCCAAAATGTTGTCGGTATGAGGGTATGTAAACTTTCTCATGTTAATATTCAGTCAACCCTTGTATTGTTCGTATAATTAATGTACTTTTTAAATGGTCCACTTATGGGTTCACTAGGTTAACTGTTAATCACTTGTGCTGCATGACCCTTCGGATGCAATTGTAATTGTGCTGCTTGCATTTGTAATTATGTATTTTGAATTTGTTGAAGAAAAATATTTCCTTAGTGTAAAATGTTAGCATATTTTAAGGGAACATGATGATGGTATCACACATGTATACAACATGTATAGTTCAATAACAGTACTTTATATAGTTCTATCATGCCATGAATATACCTATTTAGGCCAAAACGTGCTGGGTTATTGGGCAGGGCCCACCTGCACCAAAGCCTGATGCCTGCCATTCTTTTGAATCAATAACGTTTTCCCTTGAATTCCAACGCTGTGTTCAAAATGCCCTCGGAGTTGAACTGGATGGACCCCAGCCAGGCCCATGAGACTGGGTGTCTCCAAACAGCCCTTTAAGATGAGCAGCAGCACCCTCAAGATAGATGGGGTTGCAGATTGGTACTATTGGATCAAATAATAATCACAACTCAATAGTTTGGCAAAGGGAGACCGTTTAATGACAAGTACAGAAAATGGGGAGTTCAATGAACATCAGCAACCGCTTAATCTTCCTTCTCACTTAAACTCCAATTAATTTCAGAAGAAAAACTCATCATCATTAATGTGTAATCTTAAAAACCTAACATGCAACTTGATTGGTTATAGGAAGGTAACTTTAACATAGGTACTATATCTGTATATGGTAACAGGGAGAGGGGATTGGATAATAATGTCAGGTGGGGCAGCTAAGTCCTTCCTTCAAAATGGCCATTGTAAACATCACTAAAAGCACAACGTCCCATTGGCTCTACTCTTTATAGGACCCTTGTTTACATGGTCCATTACATGGTCCACTATGATTGGGTTGGCATCGATCCCACACAAACTTTTCCACTTGCGCAGCATGCAGAATAATTATCCAGGTGCAGTCTGCACCCCAGCTTCCCTCCAATGTATGTAACAACCATTCATCACCTCAGTGGCCTTGTGTCAATTACTGCTTAGTAGTTTGGCATTGAGTCTGCTTCTTGGTCTGATAAGGTTAAGGAGCATGGGTATGACAAGGCTCCATGCATAGGTGTGAAAGTCTCATCCTTTTTTGCCTGCCTTGTCACGTGACCAGGACACCGTGAAATCGGCATCTTCTTCATGCAATTTCATGTATTTGATTTAATTCTGCCAGTCGTTTACCATCTGCGGCTTATCTCGACCTTGCTGAACAGGAGACTTATTTTTTCTCTTTAATTGTAGGCATTGCTAGCCTATTCCAGCCTGATACGACGTTGGCTTCTTTGCATGGTTACCTTCAGTTGGGTTTCTCTCTTTCTTTAATTCTTGATTTGTTTTCTGCGGCCCTCTCCTATTGAGACCTTTAGTAACCTCTATTCAATTCTGCTCTTGTGCATAGTGGATTTTCACTCATCTATAAAGTGCTTTTGAGGTAAATATGTGTATAGTTGGCGCTTGCCGCAATCTATTTTACTACCAAGCATAAGCAAGCTTCACAATTTCTTTGCTTCTTGCGGTTTCTTGCGTATGTACACATTTAAACGGACTTAATGCCTTCATCGTGCATAAGGCATACGTTTCTTCATCTTGAAATCAACTGTTTCACCTTTGGCTCAAGATGTCACTTATCCATGGTATGTAGTCTCTTTATCAGCCTTCTTATGTCATTATACACTCTATATGTGTGTCTGTCCGATCTCTCATGAAGTCACCAGTCGTCTTCTTTTAGTATCTTCTTGGCTTCTTTGGGTATTTCATTCTGACAAACGTCCTTTTGTCGTGTCTGTAGGCATGGATTTCTCAGTGGGTACCTTACTGTCCAGGTTTGCTTAGGTGTCGGTACTTCTGTAGGTGCTGTTATTCTGATAGGCACTGGGTAGAGCACAACTGCAGCTCTCTGCTGGTTTATCTCTTCATACGTCACATATTTTGGCGCGAAAGTGCTGGGTGCTACGAAGGGGCAGCTGGAATGTGGATGACACTTGGCACTTCCTCTTCACTCCCCCTCTGGGCGATTCATCCACCACTCTTATTTCTTTTTTTGCATTCAATTTTCTGTCATCCTCTGTATCTAGACATCTAGGTCTGCAGACTTCCTTTGGGGTCCATATCTTTATCACTCCCTTTAAACATCCTGCTGTTCTTACGTGCTCGTCTTTGTTCCATGTCATTAGTTGACATTCTCCATTTGGATTGCAATAGATCCATTTTCCCACATACTTTCTATGTTTCTTAGGATACCACAACTTTGTTCCTTCTGGTGTCAAAATGCTGGCCTTCACAAAGTCTCTTATTTCTTCATCAGTCAGGTCTTTGGGCTTCCATCGTGATTCAACGTCAATCATGATTTTCATCCCTATGGTCTTTTTCGCAGTTTTCTGGCACTGAGAGATTATTATCTTGATAACACAGAATCCAAGCAGTATCATCACCAACAGGGCTCCTAGAAACTTGAATGCATCTGCCATCCATTGAGAAACCCATGAAAACAGTGATCCAAACCAAATGTCATAGTCAACTTTGTCAACCTCATCAATCATCTGATTCTGTAGTTTTGTCAGCATACCTATGGCTTCTGTTAAGGTTCCATTTTCGTCATCGTGAGATGGTTTAAATGTGCAACATGATTCTCCGATTTTTGCACACACACCTCCATCCATAGCTGTAATCATGTCTAGGACATATCTGTTCTGGAGAGTCATTAGTCGAATCACTCTTAACTCTTCTTTGATTGCATTGAATCCCTTTATGGTTGTGTTGATGGTCTGCAGTAACTGCCACCTGGTTATCTGCAACCATTTAGTATTTGCTCCAATCTGAACTCTTGGGATTGCATGAAAGACTTCTTCTGATTTGGCAGAGAAGTAATTCTCTCTCTTCATTCGGCTCATCAGTTCCACAGATCTATTCCTCATGTGAGCATCTGCTTTCGGGAAACTGTCAATATTCAGGTCACCTTTTGGAATCACCAATGCTGGAACATGGACATTCACCAATGTGCATATACCTCCCCAAATCTTCGGCAACCTAATATATGCTTTGGATCCACATGCCCAATAATGATCCATGATCACTGCAGTACCATGTATCATTCCTGTAGCATTGAAAAATGTGTCTGCAGTTCTGATTTTCTACCATTTTTCTTGTACCATTGTTTCTGAAGCACAGTTTGGAATTCTCCAATGCTACTATCTGTAGGGGTCCTCCTCTGTCTTCAACCCATGTTAGCATCCTTGCCAGTCTCGGCCATAATGGTTAGCATCTGTGCATTTTGAATGGTTTCCTTATAGTGTCTAATGATCATCCATGTTCTGCAGATCACTACTACTTTCTCCTATCCGTCTGGTGAAAGCACTGTTCCCCAGATTTGTATTTGACCTCTGTTCTTCCATCTTCGCGCTTCTTCTGGAGATTTCACTTTGACGTTCAGTTTTTTGTTTGTTTCTCTTCTGATTTCTGCTCCTTTAACTCCAGGCTTTTCATATCTTATCACAATGTTCTTTGTTTTGCCGCTGTTTCTTGTCTTTGCGTCTCGTACATCATCTTCGCCTGGATCAGTCGCTTCAGTTGCCCATTTGAGTGAAGCCTCACTTCTCATGTACTGACCTCTGGTCTTGCACATTGCTATGTGTGACAGACAGTGTGCTGTCTGCACATTTGCTTCAACAGCTTCAAAGAATTTTGACTTCCCCATGCTGTAAGGTAGGAGGAGTGCATACAGAAATCATTCTTCCTCTGAAGTTCGTCTTCCAACTTCCTTCATGTTTTGGTACCATGTGTTGTTTCCCAAGTGTGCAGTGCTGTCCAAGTAATCGTTCAATTCGTTATTGTCTTCTTGTGTGCTTCTTCTAATTCTTAGGGTCTTCCTGTAGTTTGCTATAACCACATCCTTAAACACATCTGTATAGCTTCTTCTTGCTTAAGGATTCTCAGGTATCTTCATCAATGATCCAGGCATTTTCGTCTGTATTATTTCAGTAGGAGAAGGTTCAATAAGTCTTTCTTTACCCTTCTGGTTCTTTCTGGCTCTATTTATAAACAGCCATATTGATTTTGCCAGTATCTCAGCACTTGATTGTATTGTAGGCCTCAAGCTTGACCCTTTCATCACTGGATCAGGCATGTTTGTCGGTGCTGTCTCTATTTGCTTATTTTCTAAAGCTCTTTGTCTCTTTAATGGTTCAGCTTTCTCCATCTGCCTCTCAACTTCTCTTGCTGTGTAACTTCTCATTGTTGTTTGTCCAAGCTTCCCCCATTCTCTGGAATGTGATTCTGAACTTATTGACACTACAATAGGTGTGTATGTACTCATTATCTGTGTATGTGCACTTTCCCTCAACTCCTTCTCGGGTTTACTTTGCCGTCCCTGTCTCCGGCGTTCCAATTAATTTGTTAGCCCATATTTCGTGCGTGTGTCATTATTTATCACATCCATCTCAAGTTCAGTCACTCTGTCATTCGTTATAGGAACTGGAATGATTACGTAAGGTCTGGGTACCTTTGTAGGTTGCATGCGTACATCATTCGGTGGGTGCACGGGAACCTGAATGCTTTGTTCACCAATGAAAAATGCAGCTCTAATCGTCAATGACTGGAATGGGCGGTGCAGCATGGCATCTGGCTGATGGCTTTATAGATCCCAGGCCAGCTGAAAGTTACTGCGGATGCCCTCAGCCGACATACAATGGTCAGCTACGAGTGGGAGTTGAAAGTGGAGGTTCTCTTACAAATCTTCCAGTGTTGGGGCACTCCAGAAGTGGACCTCTTCGCAACGTGGGCCAACAGGAAACTTCCTCTGTACACATCCTGAAACGGATTGGGAGCCTCCTCTCTGGGATATGCTCTCGAGATCCCCTGCCATGATATGGGGGCCTATGCTTTCCTGCCCCTACCTCTCATTCATCGGACAATTTACAAACTGAGGAACACAGTGAACTGTTCTCTTCTGCTCATAGCTCTGTGGTGGCCGGCCAGGTTCTGGTTTTCAGAACTTCAGCATCTGTCGGTGTGTGCGCCGATCAGGCTTCCGTTGGTTCCTGACCTGCTTCACCAGAAAGATTGGCAGCTATGTCACCTCTCCCCACAATCGTTCAGCTTGGCGGCATGGTGCCTGAGTTCAGATCTCTAGAACATCTCAACCTGTCTGCTGATAACATGTGCATTATTCAGGCAGCCAGGAAGCCCTCGACGAGATCTCAATACAAGAGCAAATGGCTTTGGCTCTGCCATTGGTGCTTAGCCAAACAATTGGACCCCAGGGGGGCTACGATCGACACAGTGCTGTCCTTCGTCTCTCATCTAGCGGAGTTGGGCATTCATGTCCTCTCATGCAGGACTTATCTTTCGGCTCTTGCCGCTTACTTATCCACGGACCAGAGCTCTTTTTCACTATCAAATCCAGTGGTAAAAAGGCACTTTGCGGGTCTAATGCGTCTTTACCCTCCTGTTCGCAAACTGCATCCGACGTGGGATCTGAACGTGATCCTTACGGCATTGTGTCATAAGCCCTTCGAACCAATGACTACGGTAGATCTTAAGCACCTTTCATGGAAAGTGTCCTTCTTGGTCGCCGTGACTTCGGCGAGACGTGTGAGTGAGCTCCAGGCTTTGTTGGTGGAGCATCCCTTCTTGGTTTTCCACAAGGATAAGGTTGTCCTGAGGACGAATCCTTCTTTCCTTCCGAAAGTGATCTCGGATTTCCATGTGAAGCAGTCAATCTCCTTGCCCGTCTTCTTACCAAACCTGGCTTCAGAAGCCGAAAGGGTTTTGCATTGCCTGGAAGTTAGAAGAGCTCTTAAATTATATCTGGGCAGAACATCTGAATTTAGGAGTTCTTCTCAACTACTGGTGACCTTTGGTAATCCGCAGGGAAAACTGGCCTCCAAAGCAACTATGTCCAGATGGGTTGCTGCCTGTATTATGGAGTCTTACACTGTTCAGGGCCTCCAACCTCCTAAAGGGGTTCACTCACACCTGGTAGGGGGCAAAGCAGCTGTGGTTGCTTTTCAAAAGTACGTCCCCTGGGAGACCATTGTCAAAGTGGCTACATGGGCCTCTCCATCAGCTGTTTGTAAACACTACTGTTTGGATCTGAGCTCCAGAGCTGATGCTCAGTTTGGCCAGACTGTGCTCAAAAACCTTTTTCAGTATGGAGTTTCCATCCACCCGTAATTCCTGTGAGGAGTGCTTGGGAATCTCCCATAAGTATGGAGGAAAGGGGATGGAACGTAAGAGTATAATAAAGTTACTCACCGTAGTGACTACCTTACTCCTCGTCCATAGTCCCCTTTCCTCCAAACGCCCGCCCGCCGTCCCCTCTAATAAGGTTCCTCTGTTATTGCTTAAAGGTGATAGAAAAGGACCGATAGGCAATGCGCTGGGCAGAGCTAAAGCGGGCGGGGTTACGGCCACGTGCGGTACCCCGTGTAAAAAGAGAGGAAGGACACATTTTTGGAAATATTTGAATGCTTTTTACAAAGTGCTCCAGTCCCGTCCCACAGGACGGAGGAATGTCCCATAAGTATGAAGGAAAGGGGACTATGGACTAGGAGTAAGGTAGTCACTACGGTGAGTAACTTTATTAATCCCTATCAATTTCTTGACCTGCTTCTGTAACTGTTCTTGCAGCCCTTGGCATAATATATGGTAAAACACGGGTATAGATTGCCCCCAAGATTCATGAGTTTCCAGCACCCTGGCGTCTTGGAAATTCTGAATGTAAAGCAAAGGATCATCTGACTCCTTCATCTTGCGTGACATTAAAGCTCCCATATCAGAAGTGTCCGGGTATAGCACTCAAAGCGCTTTCCATATCGCGGTTCTGCAATTGTTAAACGGCGTTCCATCATGCGTGGTATTAACTGTAGTCACTCTAGGTTAACCTGCTCGTGCCCACACACCGTCTGCTCTATCACCAAGTATGGCGATTAAAAGACCCTTAATATCCCCTATAGCTAATGCGTTCCCTCCTGTCATTTTTTCGAATTCATGTATCCATTTTCTGGCTCCCGATGTCAGCATTGGGAGCTTATTTTTCAGGTTCTCTCTATCCATGTGAGGCCAGGGTATATATTGTGGCCTCACTCCTCCTTTTTCTAGTAAAGGCAACTGTGACACATGACACTCCTTCTCCTCTCTCATCATTTTCCTGTCTACCGCAGGGGTAATATTCCTGCATCGCCGTCTACCTGGCAATGTCCTTAGTCTGCTCACATAGGGTGGTGGAGACACCCCCCTCTGACCATATGATACTCCTTCATGCCAATCTGATGGTGTGGCTGAGTCTGATGTCTCAGGTGCAGACTCACTAGAATCTGACCATCTTACTCCCTTTCCCCTAGAGAAGCGTTTTTCGCGACTTCTCTCTTCTTCTCTTTCTTCACATTCTTCTCTTTCTGGGTCCGATATTGTCTGTGCCCAACTCGTGCAACTTCTCTCATCCTCCTCGTTTCTGGTTAGGTTCAGCCTATCTAATGATAGCTCTCTATTTCTGCTACTTCGTGAGGCGTCCTCAGTATCGTGCAACTAAGTGCTCTCCAGACACCCATCCTCTCCTTCCTTTTGGGGTACTCTTTCTAGCCCCATCTCATCATATATTCTATTGATCAACTCTCCGATGCTTTTGGTGTTGAAGTCATCTTCGATATTTGCCCTAGACGTGCCTGGTACTGAATCATACTCAGGGAAGAATTCTTCTATATCTTCCCAGCCTACTACTGGATCGGGTTTTTAACCTCTTTCCAGATATTCGAGATCCTGTGCTCTCTGTCTTCGCTTACGTTCTATGTTGTCATCAAACTCTCTATGTGCCTTGCATCCTCTCTGACCCTATCTTCTTGTTTCCTCGCGTCTCTTTGTTCATTTTCCCTTTGCATTTCCTCATCCCTTCATCTTTTTAGTCTTCTTCTATTCTCCTTTGTTCTATTCTATCTCGATCATCAGCTGTTCTTTGCTTATGATCATGTTTTCTCTGCTCTTCTGCCTTTTGCTGTTTTCTGACCTGTTCATCATGATATAACTGCTCTCGTTTCTGTCTATCCTTTTTCTTAGCCCCTTCGTCTCTTGATCGGTTTTCCTTTTCCCTCCTTTCTAATTCGTCCCGTTCTCCTTTTTGTCTCATATCCTCAGTGCCTTTACCATCGAGTTTCAATAAAATCTGACCTCCCATCCATTAGTTCTGTGCGAATGCCATCTCATCAGTCCTATCTCATCTCCTTTCTATCGCTTTCCCTCTCTTCACGAATCTGGAGATATACTTGCTTGTGCTTGGTCTCCTTTTTCCTTTTCGTGCCTCTCCTTGTCCTTCGGGACTTTGGAGGTAATATCTCTGTCTCTGTCTTTCTCTGGGCTTTCGTCACTACTTTGCGTAGGTGACTCATATGCTAGGTTGCTGAATCCCGTGGCTGCTTTAAGTTCCCTCAACGGGTATAATCCTTCATCTTTACTAGCTTCGATTTTTGTTTTTGGCGGGGCGGGTGGTGCAGAAGGCTCTTTACCACCCCTCTATGCACATATTCAATAGCCAATCTAACGGTGGCTCCCCCTCCTTTTCATGTTGATACATCTTCCAAAGTTCTAAACTAGCTAGGCGTTTGTCTAACTTTTTGCCTGTATACGTGGTGTGCAAATATGTCATTATGTGCTGTAGGACCGTTTTATATAGCGATCCTCCCTGGGGCCATGGCATAAACATGTTGTTTGCGGTCCCTTTAACCCATTCTACACAGTACTGTTTAAGCTTAGGTGCATGCTTCGGAAGCTGTTTGCACATGTGTGCCAATGGGGTAATCTCTTCCATGCTTAACCTGTTTATCTTCTCTTCTCTACAACACTTTATTATGCTTTATGTTTCACAGCCTAGATCAACAATATGAGCGAGCACCAATCGTCGCAAGCTCCAATCCTGTTTTTATTCAACAAAAATGTCCCTTTTACTTTTGTTAACTACAACCAACAATACATGCCATGCAACATCATATTATCACAACTGTGCAATTGTCTTGCTATTTTTCAAAAGTTTTTACCTTCTGACGTCATAGACAAAAACATGAAACAGACAAGACAGACTCCGGCCGGCTACACAAATCTCATGCCATCTGCTTCCTCAGATGCATTCTGCCCCTAACTGTATTCCGACATGGAATTTAAGCCCATTTATTTCAGATCGTCTTTAATCGATTGTGGTCTTCTACGTCGTCCTATCAATTCAGGACCTTAAATGAAAGCTTCTTCTAGCGCTCTTTAAAAAACCTAGGAAAATGAGTTTATACTCTCTACCTCAGTCACTCCCGGTATCTGTCTATTGCTCGAGTCAATATTTTTCCCTTATATATACATTATACTCTGACGTTATTTTTACCCGTCCTCCCTCCGTTACCTTCCCTTTACTTGTTTTGAGGCCTGCAACTTTTTTGCCAAAGCATTCAGTCTTTTTCACTCACCTTTCGCATGTTTTTCCTCTCAGGACACTCGAGATCACCATCTTTGTTACCGCCTTTCCATGCTGCTTGTCCGATCGGCTGCTCGTAGAAGTGGGAAGGGATTTTTGGGGGAAAGCAAAGGTACCTTCAGACCTAACCTGCAGGGTTTTTAATTAAACTAGCTTCTCGTTCTATCAGCCAGATGGCAAAGGACTTGTGATATTGCAGAGGACCCGAAGTTACTTATGTCGAAGGTCAGTGGGTATCTTATCTAATCAAACCATCCTCTGCTACCAAGTGAACTGGATGGACTCCAGCCGGCCCATCCATGAGGCTGGGGGTCTCCAAACAGCCCTTTAAGATGAGCAGCAGCACCCTCGAGATAGATGGGGATGCAGATTTGTATTCTTGTATCAAATAATAATGACAAATTAATAGTTTGGCAAAGGGAGTCAGTTTAATGAGAAGTACAGAAAACGGGGAGTTCAGTGAACATCAGCAACTGCTCAATCTTCCTTCTCGCTGAAACTCCAATTAATTTCAGATGAAAAACATTTTTTTAAAACATTTTTTATTTGTTGTTAGTGCACAAGCACCTTTACAAATATTTCAGAAGAAACACAACATTTATACCAAAAACTTGTTATCATTGACGTGTAATCTTAAAAACCTAACATGCAACTTGATTGGTTATAGGAAGGTAACTTTAACATAGGTACTATGTCTGTAAATGGTAACGGGAGAGGGCATTGGATAATAATGTCAGGTGGGGCAACTAAGCCCTTCAAACAAACTGGCCACTGTAATCGTCACTAAAAGTACGACGTCCCATTGGCTCTACTCTCTATAGGACCCTAGATTACATGGTCACTATGATTGGGTTGGCATCGATCCCACACATACTTTTCCACTTGCGCTTACTTGCATGCAGAATAATTAGCCAGGTGCAGGGAGTAAGTCTGCACCCCAGCTTCCCTCCAATTTATGTTACAACCATTCATCACCTCAGTGGCCTTGTGTCGATTACTGCTTAGTAGTTTGGCATTGAGTCTGCTTCTTGGTCTGATAAAGTTAAGGAGCATGGGTATGACAAGGCTCCATGCATAGGTGTGAAAGTCTCATCCTTTTCTGCCTGCCTTGTCACGTGACTAGGACACTGTGAAATCGGCCTCTTCTTCATGCAATTTCGTGTATTTGATTCAATTCTGCCAGTCGTTTACCATCTGCGGCGTATCTCGACCTTGCTGAACAGGAGACTCTGTTATTTTTTCTCTTTAATTGTAGGCATTGCTAGCCTATTCCAGTCTGATACGGCCTTGGCTTCTTTGTATGGTTACCTTCAGTTGGGTTTCTCTCCGTCTTTAATTCTTGAATTGTTTGCTGCAGCCCTCTCCTCTTGAGACCTTTAGTAACCTCTATTCAATTCTGCTCATGTGCATAGTGGATTTGAACTCATCTATAAAGTGCTTTTGAGGTAGATATGTGTATGGTTGGCGCTTGCCGCAATCTATTTTACTACCAAGCATAAGCAAGCTTCACGATTTCTTTGCATCTTTTGGTTTCTTGCGTATGTACACTTTTAAACTGACTTAATGCCTTCATCGTGCATATGGCAAAAGTTTCTTCATCTTGAAATCAACTGTTTCACCTTCGGCTCAAGATGTCACTTATCCATGGTATTTCGTCTCTTTATCAGCTTTCTTAGGTCATTATATACCATATATGTGCATCAGTCCAATCTCTCATGACGTCACCAGTCATCATCTTTTAGTATCTTCTTGGCTTCTTCAGGTAATTCATTCTGACAAACGTCCTTTTGTCATGTCTGTAGATATGGATTTCTCAGTGGATAACTTACTGTCCATGCTTGCTTAGGTGTCGGTACTTCAATAGGTGCTGTTATTATGATAGGCTCTGGGTAGAGCCCAACTGCAGCTCTCTGCTTGTTTATCTGTTCTTCATACGTCACATATTTTGGCGTGAAAGTGCTGGGTGCTATGAAGGGGTGGCTGAAGTGTGGATGACACTTGGCACTTCCTCTTCAGAGTACTTAGACTTTTTGCTATGTTCTCTTTCTTTGGATGGGGTGGGCATTTCTGGAAATAGGAGCTTTCACTCTTTCATTTTCCTCCCTGTTTTTGTGGAAAATGGAAACCGCGCCTGCAAATACGCTTTGCAAGCAGCTTTTGCTGATCGATTCCTATGGAATCTACCCGGTTTTAAACAGGTGCAAAACCGTGGAGTTGTACAAAGAAATACACTGACAAGACAGAGTAAAAATGAGTGTCTGCGATCTTATCTCCGCTAAGTGCCCCCCACCCCCTTCCTCTGTCTTGTCACTACAGGAAAACGCGCCAGAGGGGTAAATCAAGTGGGCAAAGCATTATGCCTTGTTTTTACTCCCCAGCTCATCCACTCCGCCCCATTTAAAATGAGTCGGGAAGTACATTTCTTTAGAAGACACAGGGGCACAGGAAATCACCTCAGCTCATAGTCAGGTGTGGAGGGTAGGCCCCTAGCTGGCAGGATTACAAGACATACAGCATTTGATGTATCCTCTCTTGCCTCGCATCACTTTCAGGTGGAGTGTTTCCCCAGTCTTGCTCCAAAACTGGCCACTTAGCCCTTCACTTCGACTGTAGGAACTATGGGGCATACATATTCATATTCATGAAGTTCAAAGTGAGACTAACACTGCCTGAAGGTTCCACGATCAAAAAAAAAAACGGCGAAGAAACAAATCTATAGCAGTGGTCTTCAAACTGTGGGGTGGCTAGTATTTGATGATGCCTACCAGCATTTCTTTTTAAACTCAAGGTGGGGGCAGGAGGGTTTGCATTAAAGCATTTTGTAGACCACTACTGACATATGTGGAAATAGAGAATACCTCTGCATTGTCTTTTTTGAACCCATGTACAATCTGTCATTATACTTCTAACTAATGACTCCATCTTGTTCCCCTCTTTTTGTTTCAGTCTGCTGCGAGTATAAAGGGGAGTTGTACCTGGTTAACACGACCATTAACAAAACCACAGATGACGCTGGGCACTGCTTACTGATCTTATGTGGGGAAGACGGAAAAGTCCGCGAAAAGCCCTATCCATGTAAGTACACATCCTTCTGCCACCGCCAAAGCCTCCATGTAAGTACACAGCCTTCTGCCACCGCCAAAGCCACATTGCTCTTAGGATGTTAGAATTCAGCAAGGCACTCCCTATCCATGCCCAGCCTTCTGCCACCGCCAAAGCCACGTTGCTCTAAGGATGTTAGAATTCAGCAAAGCACTCCCTAGCCATGAGAATACACAGCCTTCTGCCACCGCCAAAGCCACCTTGCTCTTAGGGTGTTAGAATTCAGCAAAGCACTCCCTATCCATGTAAGGACACAGCTTTGTTCTGCCACCGCCAAAGCCACGTTGCTCTTAGGGTGTTGGAATTCAGCAAATCGCTCCCTATCCATGTAAGTACACAGCCTTCTGCCACCGCCAGAGCCTCCATGTAAGTACACAGCCTTCTGCCACCGCCAAAGCCACGTTGCTCTTAGGGCATTAGAATACGGCAAAGCGCTCCCTATCCATGTAAGGACACAGCCTTCTGCCACCGCCAAAGCCTCAATGTAAGTACACAGCCTTCTGCCACCGCCAAAGCCACGTTGCTCTTAGGGCATCAGTATTCAGCAAAGTGCTCCCTATCCATGTAAGGACACAGCCTTCTGCCACCGCCAAAGCCACGTTGCTCTTAGGGCATCAGTATTCAGCAAAGTGCTCCCTATCCATGTAAGGACACAGCCTTCTGCCACCACCAAAGCCACGTTGCTCTTAGGGTGTTAGAATTCAGCAAAACGCTTCCTATCCATGCAAGTACACAGCCGTCTGCCACCGCCAAAGCCACGTTGCTCTGAGGGCATTAAAATTCAGCAAAGCGCTCCCTATCCATGTAACTACACAGCCTTCTGCCACTGTCAAAACCATGTTGCTCTTAGGGTGTTAGAATTCAGCAAAGCACTCCCTATCCATGTAAGTACACAGCCTTCTGCCACTGCCAAAGCCTCCATGCAAGTACACAGCCTTCAACAAAACGCTCCATATCCATGCACAGCCTTCTGTCACCACCAAAGCCACGTTGCTCTGAAGGTGTTAGAATTCAGCAAAGCGCTCCCTAGCCATGTGAATACACAGCCTTCTTCCACCGCCAAAGCCACCTTGCTCTTAGGGTGTTAGAATTCAGAAAAGCGCTCCCTCACCATGTAAGGACACTGCTTTGTTCTGCCAAAGCCACGTAGCACTCTTAGGGTGTTAGTATTCAGCAAATCGCTCACTATCCATGTAAGTACACATCCTTCTGCCACTGCCAAAGCCTCCATGTGAGTACACAGCCTTCTGCCACCGCCAAAGCCACATTGCTCTTAGGGCGTTAGAATTCGGCAAAGCGCTCCCTATCCATGTAAGGACACAGCCTTCTGCCACCGGCAAACCCTCCATGTAAGTACACAGCCTTCTGCCACCGCCAAAGCCATGTTGCTCTTAGGGCGTTAGTATTCAGCAAAGCCCTCCCTATCCATTTAAGGACACAGCCTTCTGCCACCGCCAAAGCCATGTTGCTCTTAGGGTGTTAGAATTCAGCAAAGCACTCCCTATCCATGTAGGTAAACAGCCTTCTGCCACTGACAAAGCCTCCATGTAAGTACACAGCCTTTTGCCACCGCCAAAGCCACGTTGCTCTTAGGGTGCTAGAATTCAGCAAAGCGCTCCCTATCCATGTAAGGACACAGCCTTCTGCCACTGCAAAAGCCTCCATGTAAATACACAGCGTTCTGCCACCGCCAAAGCCAGGTTGCTCTTAGGGCGTTAGAATTCAACAAAGTGCTCCCTATCCATGCACAGCCTTCTGCCACCGCCAAAGCCACGTTGCTCTTAGGGTGTTAGAATTCATCAAAGCAATCGCTATCCATGTAAGGACACAGCCTTCTGCCACCGCAAAAGCCTCCATGTAACTACACAGCCTTCTGCCTCCGCCAAAGCCATGTTGCTCTTAGGGCGTTAGAATTCAGCAAAGCGCTCCCTATCCATGTAAGGACACAGCCTTCTGCCACTGCCAAAGCCTCCATGTAAGTACACAGCCTTCTTCCACCGCCAAAGCCAGGTTGCTCTTAGGGCATTAGAATTCAGCAAAGCGCTCCCTATCCATGCACAGCCTTCTGCTACCGCCAAAGCCACGTTGCTCTTAGGGCGTTAGTATTCAGCAAAGCGCTCCCTATCCATGTAAGGACACAGCCTTCTGCCACCGCCAAAGCCTCCTTGTAAGTACACAGCCTTCTGCCACCGCCAAAGCCTCCATGTAACTACACAGCCTTCTGCCACCGCCAAAGCCACGTTGCTCTTAGGGAGTTAGTATTCAGCAAAGCGCTCCCTATCCATGTAAGGACACAGCCTTCTTCCACCGCCAAAGCCTCCTTGTAAGTTCACAGCCTTCTGCCACCACCAAAGCCTCCTTGTAAGTACACAGCCTTCTGCCACCGCCAAAGCCTCCCTGTAACTACACAGCCTTCTGCCACCGCCAAAGCCACGTTGCTCTTAGGGTGTTAGTATTCATCAACGCGCTCCAGAGAAAGGAGGAACGAAGCAAGCACAGCAGGGTAGGGATCAACAGCCAATTTACAAAGTCACTTTTGGAGAGTTCAAGCGGTTTAAGGAATTGTAAAGGCAAAAACCTTTAGTGGGTGAAGGACATACAACTGGACATCGTTTCTGTTGTAATTCACCGGAGCCTTGTAGGAACCGCCACTACCTTTTTGAATATTCAAAAGAGATACGGCAACAAAACAATAATGAATACATAAAATACACTACTATGCACAGCAAACTACAAACCAGTTTCCCATATAGTACTCACTGCATTTTACATCGTGATAACATGACTATGTACTATACGTTTGTCTATGATATGAATTGATGATAAGCAACATCGTTTTAGTACACCACAGGAAATAGCTGAGTGTATTCTGCCTGGATAGAGGGACACGGGGAAGACATCACACACATACCCCAACTTTCATTTGGCCAACACCACTTGATAAAGACATTTTGAGCATGTCTAGTCAAGGAGCGGAGCAGGGAGAATGCCCTGGGACCTTCTGATCATCAAGTGGGCGGCTCTGGGTATATGGCGCAGCAAGAGGCCACTGGCCTTGATTGTCACCCATACCTCTCAAACTGCTGCGTTTGCCAGAATGGTGAACAATGGTTTCAGATGGGATGTATTAAGTTCATTGGAGGCACTTTGTTTTGAGGAGGGAGTAAAGGAGTGTAACAAGGGTGATAGCCTTTACGTTCGGGAGACTTGAGACTCATGCACCTCCATTTCTCCACTATCCCTCGCTAGAATCTTTGTACTCCTCTCCCATTCTCGTTGCAAACTCTCATTCTGACAATTCTTCACTGCTTCCTGTTGTCTCTCTTCTGATTCTGCCGCTTTTTAACTTTCCTTTCTTTCTTGACAACCTGTCTCCATTTATTTTTCCTTTCAGTCAATTAATGTCTCTCCCGCTTATCTTCCCGTTTGGTCGTTCATTTGTGTATGCCACCTGTTCAATGTCTTTCCCGTTCTTTCATCTCACCATTTAGTTATCCCACTCCTGTGTTGGCTTCCAATTCTGGCTTTGTTCACTGCCTTACCCTCTGGTTCGCCTCTCTCACTGTTGATATCTCTCCATTCCATCTCTTCAACTTCCCTCCTCATTCCATTTCCCCTTCTAGCCCCTGTTCTCTATCTGTCTCTCTATCCTTTCTCTGCATTTCACACTCTCCATCTGTCTCACTGCGCATCCCCCTCTTCCTTGCACTGCCATTCTTCTTTCCCCATGCACGTTCTCTCTCTCTCTCTCTCTCTCTCTCTTCCTCTCTCCCTCTCTCTCTCTCTCTCTCTCTCTCACTCTCTCCCATACGCCCTTAAACAGGAAACGACCGTAAGTGGGTGACGACTATAACTGCATGAGGGAAAGAAGGAGTAAGAGGAGGGGGCGAGAAAAGGAGCAGGCCGATAGGGTTGGAAAGAATGAGGAGAGAGCTGCAATAGCCTTTGGCTCTGTGTCTGTTATTATTGCATGTGTGATTTGTTCATCCAATATCCCACGTCCAAAGACCATTAGAACCCGTGTTCTCTGTTAAAATAACTGGTGACCAACCAAAGTCCGGGTGACCCCGGCACCCCAACATGGTGCTGAGGCCCCCCGCCTGACCTGTTATTTTTTCCTACCCGTCAGAAAATCCTACCGACAGCAGGCATTGGACAACCCACACAGGGGTAGGAAAAAGTGCCGGGGTAGGAAAATCTGACAGCCTGACCTATAATTTATTTCCTACCCTTCAGAAAATCCTACCGACAGCAGGCATTGGACAACCCACCCAGGGGTAGAAAAAAGTGACGGGGTAGGAAAATCTGACAGCCTGACCTATCATTTTTTCCTACCCGTCAGAAAATCCTACCGACAATAGGCATTGGGCAACCCACCCAGTGGTAGGAAAAAGTGACGGCGTAGGAAAATCTGACAGCCTGACCTGTCATTTTTTCCTACCCGTCAGAAAATCCTACCAACCTCAAGGGAGACCTGGGGACACCGCTTAAACAGTGCTTCCGCCGGTGCCACCCCCGTGGAGGCATGCTGGGTAGTGCGATACACCTGCAGGAACTGGTAAAGGGCCCTCTGCAGGCAATGTCCCTGGCCTTGGGCGATCCTGAAGGTCTTGTTTAGTGTCCTCATCAGCCTCTCGGCCTCGCCATTCGCCCTCGGCCAGAGGGGTGTGATCTTCCTGTGCTGTACCCCATATCCCTCCATTAGTTCCGGGAACCGCTCACTTTGGAACAGCGCCCCATTGTCGGAGCACAAGGTATGGGGAAACCCATGGGCCGCAAACACCTTCTCAATGGCCACCACCACGTGCTCAAAAGCCACAGAGTCCACAAACTCTACCTCTGGATACCTCAAGTATTCATCCACGACCACCAGGAAGTGGGTACCCAGCGTCGTAGATCCAAAGTCCGCGTGTACCACTGCCCAGGGCCGCATCCCCCGAGGCATCGCCTCTATGGCCAGTTCTCTTTGTAGAGGGGACGCCGCCTGGCACCAGACACAGGCAGCCATAAAGTCATCCACTTTACGTTCTAACTCGGGAAACCACACCTTGAGCCTTAGTCGGGCCTTGGTCTTCAGAGCGCCTTGGTGTCCATGGTGGGCAAGGCTGATCACCTCTTTCACCTTTGACTGGGGGATGACTATCCGGTCACCTCTGAGCAGAAGGCCTGACGCCGAGAATGCCAACTCTTCCCTCACCTTCCACAACTGCTCCATCCCGGTCTTGGCCTCTTGAGTATGCCAAGCCAGGGATTCCAGCACTGACTTCCAGGAGCCCTGCTGCATGGAGTGTTTTAAGATCTGGAAGCACTCGTCTCCCGCTGCTTCTGCCTCTAGGTCTTCAAGGGGCATAGCATTCGGAGTGGCAGCCTCCACCACCATGCGGACATGATCGTCCACCTCCTCGGCACAGGTGTCTTGCTCCTCCCCTCCATGCACACCTAGATGTCTGGACAGATAGTCTGCTGCATTGTTCACCCCAGGCCGATACACAAGGATGACCCAATACTCCAGGAGGGCAAGCATCCACTGCTCTATCCTCGCCGGTAGTTTGGATGACGACCCTGCCAGATGGGAAGCAGGGGTTTGTGGTCTGTCACGACCGTCATAGGGCGGCCCAGGACATAGAGTCTGAAATGCCTACAGCCCCAAAGTACCGCCAGAGCCTCACGCTCAATTTGTGAGTACCGCTGCTCGGTCTCGGACAGCGCTTTACTGGCGTAGGCCACCGGGCGGACACCCCATCCCGATCTACTTGTGTCAATATGGCCGAAGGGGCTGGCGTCCACAATGACTTCAGATGGCAGGGCAGGATCGAAAAATGCCATGATATCGTCAGCCGCAAGTGCGCTCTTAATGTCGCCGAACGCCGCCTGCTCGAGGGGGCCCCAATGTCAGGTGGATTCCTTCTTTGTAGGGGCCCTCAGTGGTTCAGATCTTGAGGCAAGGTTCTGGATGAAACGTCTGCAATAAGTAACCATGCTGAGGAAACTCCTCACACCGGACACCGACTCGGGTGGTTGTGCCTTTTTAATCTCCTGGACCTTCTTAGGATCTGGCGACACACATCCCTCTTTGAAAATAAAGCCAAAGAACTCAATGGATGGGTGCAAAAATTCACATTTCTCCCTGTGAAGGGTGAGGCCAAGCGACTGCCGTCTCTCAAAGGTCCTTGCCAGCCTGCGCAGGTGGTCTACCTCAGTTCGGGCAAACACTAGGATATCATCACTAATGTTCAAGATGCCCTCCAGGTCAGCGAGTGTGTCCCGGATGATATTTTGGAATACTTCCGCTGCCGATGACACGCCAAAACTGAGTCTCTTACAGCGGTAGAGTCCACGGTGGGTGGTGAACGTCGTGATGTATCTGGATTCAGGGTGTAAGACCACCTGATGGTAGCCTGCCCGAAGGTCCAATTTAGAGAAAAACCGAGCTCCCTGCACTTCCGCAATGATGTCGTCGAGTAAGATGTCTCTCTCTTTTAATGGCCTAGTTGGGCAGCCTCATGTCGACACAGATGCGGACAGAGTCAGGTTGCTTAGGTTTCCTTGCCACGACGATCGGGGATACCCAGGGAGTCGGACCCTCCACCTTCTCGATGATATCGAGGTTTACAAGATTGTCCAGCTCTTTGTCCACCTGCTCTCGAAGATGAAAAGGTACCCTGCGATGTTTCAGGGCTATAGGCTGCACCCATTCGTCAATGTGCAGCTTCACCGGGTCACCAGCCATCTGCCCAATTCCATTGAATAGAGCGGAGTACTTGTCTAGCAGGTCGCTGATATCCTCCAGATATACTGAATATGCGAAGCTAACGATGCCGAGGGCCTCCGCTGCAGCGCAGCTCAGGCGAGTGTTCGTGCTCACCGGCGTAACATAGAAGCATGCAGTGATCTGTGAGCCATCATGCTCCACCTTTGCTACAAAGGCACTGTCCAGCGGGATGGGTTCCAACCCTCCTAAGGCAAAGATGTGGGCCTTCGGGCAGACCAGCTTGGGAGGCGTGTCCATTGTGTCAAAGTGCCCATGGGCCATCACATTGCCCGACACACCTGTGTCCATGACGACTGGGACCGGTGACTTGTTGACCTCTACCACACACCTTGGCTGTCGCCTGTTCTTCGATTTGAGGGCCCCCACACTCGACACGAAGAAGATGTTCTCTTCCTCTTCTTCCTCTTCTTCATCCCCTGGGGCACCCTCCTCGCTCTGGTCAACCTGAGCCACATTCGGTGGGCGATTCTGGCAAAGGAATCCGGATCGTATCTGGGCCTCTGGGCACCATCCCAGGCAGGGCTGCCTTGCACACCCGGGAATAGTGATCCGCCAGACCACACCTTCCGCATGTTCTTCCAGCAGCAGGACACTCAGCGGGGTGGGGTAGGTCATACCCACACTTCTGGCACGACTCAACCGCTCTTCCACCTCTGTCACAGAGGCCAGATCCAGTTCTTCTGATGCCTCTTCCACCTCGCCACATGGCACATACTTCCTCGGTCTTGACCGGACATGTGCCAGCCTCCATCCTGGATGCCCGGGCTTCAGACACTTTGTGGCTGCATCCCAACTCGAGGATGCGAGCCAGCGTGGTGCCTGCTTCTCTTAGCACCTGCCGTCTCAGTTTGCAGGAGGAGCACGCCTGGATGAGTATCGTTCGTATTATGTCCTCCGCGTCACCCCATGCACATGCCAGCGACAGGCGCCTGAGGCGGCCATAAAAAGTGTCCAAAGTCTCATTCTCCTTTTGCCTTGCAGACAACATCACAAACCTTCCCTAGTCCGTTTTGGCGAGGGGCAGAAAATGAGCCTGGAGGACTGTCTTTGCAGCTGCATAGGAGGCATCAACCGGTTGTAGCGACTCAAAAATGTCCTGCACCGCAGGTCCTGCCGCATAGAGCATGGTGACCAGCTTGCTGTCATTGTCCGTCTCCATTGTGGCCCTGAAATACATGTCGAGGTGGTCCACCCACTTCTTCCATCTGGGCCCCAGGCTGGATGGTGGGCCTGAGACATCGAACTCAGGAATAGGCTGTAGAGCCGCTTGGGCCATGACAGGAGGTGGCGGCTGAACAACAGGTTGTGCTGCTGGTGGAGCCTGAAGCACTGCTGGGGCCTGAGGCTGCCCCGGAAGTTGGGGCTGGGCTGGAGGATGCTGTTGGTCTGCGGGCTGCCCACCATCCTGGTCACCATGCCCGTTCATGGGTTAGAGCGCACAGGCACCCCCAGCATGGATCTTGGGGGCAGCAACTCACTCCCACCACCACAGCACAGCCCTGACACACACACAGGCAATACAAGGTCCAACCTGCCGGTGGTGATGAAGATGATGGTCGAGATTCCACCTCCACAGAATGTCTCATGCACAGACACAGCAGCTAGACATGATGATGAAGAGGATGATGAAGATCTGAATCCTCAGCTGCAGTAGTGCTGTGTTCAGGCCCAGATGCCCCAAAAATTGAGCCAAGGAGAATTTGGGCTAAGCAGGCCCAGCCCTTTCAGCCCTTCACCTCGCTTTCACTCGACGTAGGAAGCCCAGAAATTAAGAAAAATCCAAAATTCAGGCATGGATGTGCAGGTATAACTGCCTGCTAACAGTTTTTCCAAAAATTGGGCCTGGATGCCTCTCACCGTTTGCACCGGAGCCCGGTGAGTGTCCACGGCAGAAATCCAAGATGGCCACCTGCCACATGGTAATTGCACGGCCTACGGCGTGAAACGAAAATCTTCCAAGATCTCAGTTTCCAGAAGAAAAATGGAAAGTGACTTTCACCGCCGGGCCCAGGCATAACACTGACCTTGTCGCCTCTGTTGTGGGTGTCCCATGACCCGCACTTGTGATGCCCGTAAGCCCCCAAGCACTCACAGACTCACACCGAGACGTCCACTCTGCTCAGGCTTCCCGGTCGCACTAATGCGGCCGGGAACGCCCCCTTTATTTATACTGCACGCGGCGGCGTGCAATGTCACGCTGCCACGTGCACGTCGATTAAAGGGGCATTGCCACACTCCTCCTTTTCCATGAGGACAAACAACAATACTTTAATAATGAACATCACAAACCAAATAACACTCACCCCTCTCAGCCCATTTTAGAGAACCCATCCACAGTTGAGTCACGAGTCATGCAGTCGAAGTGCGGTCGGGCTCCTGTGCGCACTGTCAGTGCTGCCTCCTCCCACAAGCACATGCACCCTGGTCTGCTCAGCAAAGGTCAAATATAATGCCCTGATTTCTGCCCCTTGAGGCCATAGCTTCTAAACTTTGTCATCTAAAAATCACTCATCATGATCCCTCAAATCTATAATTCCACTCAACTCTCACTACGCCCCTCCCCCACTTAGCGCTTCAATCCCCCCTCATTTCTGAACACTTAACAATTCATTCAACAACACCCTGCCCCTTCTCCAATGCAGCACTCTCCACCTACCACAATAATTATGTGGTGGAACGGGGGTTATATTCAATTAAATGCACAGAACCAGGATTATTACTACACCGGCAATGGAACCTGGGACTACACACAGAAGAAGGGTGCAATGGCTTCACTCGCCGAGCTATAACAAATCATACAAGGGTCTCATAAGAAATCCGGGTCCCACTTGCAAAGGCCTGTTTCAGACAAGTTGGGCAAAAGGCGAGGCCGAGGGGATGACATAGGGCACAAGTTTGTGTCGGCTAGGTGGGCAAGGAGAAGGATGCATGGCCAATGCAGTTACTCTAAACCGTGAACAGTGCAGATAGCACTCAACATCAATGGTCAATGATACTGCTGTTAAGTGGCACCATGTTAAGTTAAAGGTGGAGCATTTGCACGACAAGAAACACGTGCTGATAAATTTAGCCACGTTTGTTCAGTTCGAGGCAGAATTCTCCTTTGAGGATCACAGCACCCAATCTTTGCAGATAGCACTAAGGACATTGGCGCACAGCCGTGTCGTTAGGGCTCTGGCCCCTTCACTGAAAACACGTCTGAAATCTTTCGGGCGTCCATTCCAAAAGTAAGAATGTCACAACACATAGGAAAACATTCCTGCATGTGTGTGCCATTTTTACTTTTGGGGTAAAATTCGAAAGAATTGCTGTAATTTTTCTTATACGCTCACGGAACTGGAAGGTGGTGGGGGACAGGCATCCACATCTTCTATACATATATTTGCCCAATAGCGGTGTGCACTCGCGGATTAATGTACAGCATTGTCAACAGATAACATCATTAAATGTTCTGTCTGTGCACGATTGTGTATTCTTAAAACATGAATGGTGTCTTCCTAGATGTATTGCTGCTTCTATCCCTGTCACACGCAGCGCCTGCGTTTCCAAACACATTCTCACATTTCTCTGGCTCTACGGTGCCGTGCTTTCGAGCTACAATAGTTCTACCTACGGCCACTGTTGTGTACTCATCTGGCACCTCTGCTGATGGTGGGGTGAGGGCTTACGGAGAGCTACAGAAGCCGGGCCTGTAAATCGACCCAATAATGTGCGTAGGAGCCCTCCATCCGGGGCTACTTCCTGGTGCCAGTGTATTATGGCTAGGTTGCCTAGAACTGTACATGCAACCCCACCTTCCCTCTGTTCCTCTCTGATGTAGACATGCTTCCTGGCTGCAAGCGACAAACAATACCGGTGTCCACTGTGTTTGTGACCTTTCTGTCCCTTTTGGAGTTGCTTGTGACACAGCTTTTTATTTATTGGAGTCAGCCTGTCTCTCATTAAGTTAAATGTATTGCACCCCCCCTAGAAAGACAGGCACACCACATTCCTGGTGTGAAAAAATCCTATGCTTTCAGTAATGACTGAGCATGAGTATGCATGCGCAGTCAGCAGGACTTATCACAAATATGTACGTGTATGTGAACTAAATGCATTATAATCACGTTAATAATGCACTTAGTTCACATACACATACATATACATTTTTGATAGATTCTTTAATATGTTTTGCACATTTAGTGCTTATTAGAATCTTGAGAGTTTATGAAACAAAGTGTCCGCTGGGTTCAGGATGAATCGTCCGCTGGGTTCGTGCTTTTTCCGGTAATTTTGGAGTCGCTCGTAACACGGCTTCACCGTGTTCTGTTATTTAAGACAGCCTTGCTCTCATTAAGTGAAATTTATTGCACCCCTGTGACCCCAGAAAGACAGGTTCACCACATTCCTGGTGTCAAAAAATCATATCCATTAAGTAATGACTGAGCATGGGTACGCATGCTCAGTCAGCAGGATAGGATTTTTTGACACATAGCAAAAAGTGACGTTACACCAGCCCCAAAATAATGCTGACGAGGGAGTTGAACCCCCGCGATGTGCCCCGTCCCCCTCCCCCCCACTGTCCGTCATTTTTTTTCTTGAAGGGGAAGAAGGAAGGAGGGAGAAAAGAGGAGGAGCAACATCCATCCTCGTTGAGATGGCAAGTGAATGTCATGATGGGAGCCATGCCGGCAGATCCTCTTTGGCTGCGGCCCTCTGAGAGTAGGGCGCTCGTGCGGCTAGGGTGAAAGTTAGCCCGCAGCCCCCTGCCACATCCGCCACGAGAAGAGAAGAAGAAAGTAACTGGACAGCCGCTGCCGCGTATCACAAAGTGGCGAAACACCATCCACTGCTAAATGAAAGAAGGAAGACTATCCCCGCTGTGATGCCCAGACCGCCCGGGGGTGAAAGGAGGGAGCATGGCTGTCAGCACAAGTGCCCGGGCCGCTAGGCGGTGATTAAAATAGGCTCTGGTTCAGAGACGAGGAATAGAGCGCCCGCCCCCTGTCCCCCCGACAACCCGAGGCAGCATTGCCTGCACGGCCTTCTGTGCCATGATATGCAGCATCCGCTGCAAGGGAGATAAAGGAGAGTGCACGCCCCCAACCCCCCAGCAAGAAGCAGAAGCCCTGCCAGCAGGAGGGAAGCGAAAGTGAGTGCCCGATGGCCCCTCCCACAACAACGAAGGAGATCGGTCCTGCTGTGAGTAGCTGTGTACCTGACTCCACCCCGCAAGCCATGAGCTTCGCTGACAAGTTCACAGTGTAAACCCAGGGTGCGCCTGGTGGTAATAGGTAGCGTTCCAGGCTGGTGCTAGGAAAACAAAATCATGTGGCCCCAAATTGTTCCTGGGCCCACGGAGTGTGAAATAGTTTGGCTCCCCGTCAGAGGAGAAGAACGAAGAGGTACTCCAGTGTCGAGGTTGGCACAGGAGACACCACCTCCCCACAGAGTCAACCCGGGTTGCCCGGCGATGGGACACTAGAGTGTGCTCCAAGTTGGGCCGTGAGCACAGGAGCCTCACCAATATCCCAGGCCAGGAGGGGGGAGGCCCTAACACACCGCCACTATTGTCGCACTGCCTGCACAGTAAGTGACCCTAACAATCCCCCCTGGGGGAAGAGAAGAGGTGGCCCAGACACCTCGCCAACCTGTGTCTGGCCAACCAACGTCATGCAGCCCTGACACCCGCCACCAAGAAGCAGTGCAACACAGCAAGTAAGGATTGCAGCTCTACAAGAGTGCTTGAGTGCCCTCCTGTGCCACAGCAGTTAACTGACACTCCTGCCTGGGATAACAAAGCCAAGGAAAAGGGGAATAACATGCGGCAAGCCCTGCCCTGTCAACATCATGCGGTGCAGTCTGGACGCCCTGCTACCTGGGTCTTGCTGCCTGCCCCAAAATCAAGGGACTGACTGAGCCTGAATGTGGCGCAGCCTAAACGCCCTGCTAACGATGGTCACCAGCTGAGCATGTTTAGAGTGTGTTAGTATGAGTTATGTCTGCAACTACCTGAGTCCCGATGTATGTGTCAGTGGCATATTCTACTATCTGTCTACCCTATAATTCCCAAGTGATATAAGTATTGTCGTTCTGTTACAGTGGGAAATCATGCATGTCCCAGCCACGTTTGTTTTGTTCGTTATGGAAAAGGAGGAGTGTGATGCGTGACCCTCCTATGTGAATTGCCCTTTTAATGTAATGTGTCCCTCACACATGTATTACCCTTTTAAGATGGGCCATGGCTGTGGCATGGTCCAAGCTAAAAAAGGAACCCCTGCAGTCACGTGCAGCAGAACGGCTACAGACTCCAACTATGGAACTCCTGTTGTCTCCGTCTCTCACTTTGGGCCTGCAGGCCTACACCTTGTGATCACGGTCCTGCACCCCTGGCCTGCAGGCCCCATGCCGTGTGAGCATGACCCTGCAGGTCCCTGCTGGTCTGGACCGCCCAGACCAGCCCGGTACCCTGGATCCAGCCCAGGCATCCACCATTTAGGATGCTGTTGGCATCTGAGGTGGCCCCGGCACCCCAACATGGTTCTGGGCCCCGCAACACTAGTCAGGACGGCTGCTTGACCTTCGCCAAACCCACAATAATGCTAGGGAATGCAACTGCATTCCCATGACCAACAGAAGTTTCATCCGACAGCTGCCCCTTGCACGCTGTGCCACTTCACAGTAACGGCGAGCTGTAATCAGAAGGGGCCCAGCCCAGCGGAACGTTACGCCCGGAGCTGAAGAACTACGTCGAGCACAAGACGACGCCACCCGCAACACCAGAGACACCGTCTGGGAGCAGTGTTGCCAGGTCAGAAGGAAAAAAAAAGCTGGATGCCCTTCTAAAACAAGCTGACTCCCGTCCAAATAAGCAGAAAAAACAAGCACAAACCTAAAATGCTGTGGATAGGTCTGAAAAGTAAGACACATCGCATAATAGCATAAACATATATAGAGAGAACACAGACATGGGGCCTGATTCATGGAAATGTTTTATAATGGCGCATTCCTATAGCAAAATGTTCCATAAATCAGGCCCATAGTGTGTTAGAACAACATAATTTTAATATAATTACATTTTTCTGACATTTAGTATCTTTTGTTTTAATTTTTTGTATATATGTTATTTGAAAGTATATAATTGGCTTCTCTGGTTCGTCGTCCAACTGGCCCCTGGCTCCTTGGTGAGTCGCTCTCCATCGCTCCTCCTCTTCTTCTTGCATCTGGCACCCCTCTGGCCTTTGGGTCCTTTGCATAATTCCCAGGCCACATCATGTGTGACAATGTGGGCCATCCTGAGAATCTACCGTTGAATACTGGACTGCTGTTTTTTGTCCTTCCCATGATAGGTATGGTCTACAAGTACCATCCTGCAAATGAAAATGAAGGATTGGCTCATTTCATTATGCATGAAGTTGGCCCACTGGGCAGCTTTTCACTTGTGAGTTGCCCCTCTGGCCTGTCGCACTCCTGGTCTTTGACTCCCTTGTGAGTCATTCTCCTATCGTCAGTCGCCCTTCTGGTCCTTGGCAGGTTGCTGTCCTCTGTTCTTGGCTCATCTGGTCCATCATACCTGGCCATTTGTTCCCCTGTGAGTTTCTCCTTTGTTCCATTGTTTCTCTGGTACTTAGTGTGTGGTGCCTGTTTGGCTTTGTTAGTTCAAATTCATCTACAGTATACCAGTATCCTAAGTAAGACTGAGCGCTGCAGTACTTGCCAAAATGCCTCATTCAATTTGGGGAATGTTAGTTCAGTCCTGGTTTTAACGTTGCATTCTGGGACTTGCAGTCCCCGATTTCCATATTATAAATTCAGGACTAAAAGTACCAGAATACAAAGTTAAAGCCAGGACTGGGATAGTTGCTGGAGTGGGGCATGTTGCCATGTATGCACTGCTACAATTGGAATGTCTGAGGAGGCAGTGGGCTGTCATAAGGTCCTTTGGAACTGATTAGAAACCTTGAGCCCTACACCTTTGACATGGCACAGTGACACCTGATTTAGAAACACTTAGATTAACATTACATATAATGGCATAGCAAGGCATAAAGCTGGAGAAATTCAGTTTTGCAGTGATGTAAGCAAATATGTGTGGTGACCAACTGGGATGTTTCCAAATGGAAAAAGGTTGTCCTCATTTTTTATTAGGTCGACTTTTGAGCAAGATCTGGTAATACCACCTGAAATCATTCTACAGTCAACCTTAAGTAACCACACTTGTCTACACACACAGCCCGTCCACTCTCAAAACAAAAAAGGTTACACAATGAAATGCACACCACCCAAATACACGTGCCCATACCAAATTTCCCTAAATAGCCCAGTAACCAATAACAGATACATCAACATAACTCTCCACAGTCATTAGACACCACTCCGGCCGACACCAAAATCACAGACACAATTTACCTAGAGCACACACTAACCACTGCTTCAGACAACTCACAAAATATATAATACTAGATACCACAGAGGTATGCACATATCAACTTTGCAACAGAGCAACCTTAAACTCCTAAAACTCCAAACTCCAAACCATGAACATTGTAGACTATATGTTATGTGAGACTCAGTAATATAGCTTAACAGGGCATAGGAAAGGGCTTCACTCATTCTCCTGCGGGGCAGTACTCTGGACAGCCCATGCCACTTTGTTGAATGGCAGCAAGAGGGGAAGATAATTATTATTGGCTCTGCTGAGGCAAGTCTTCTGTATTAGAAGAGAAGACATTATTTTCCCAAGATCACACTCTTTAGGTAAACAGTGAAGATGGGATGTTAAACCATTCTACAGTTTAGGCACTTGAACACATACCTTCCAAGCTGCACCAGATCCACATATTTACATTTTGGATTTCAAGGCCTACAATTATATGGTCTTGTAGAGAAGCACTCTAAAGTTTCCCATGGCCATGCGTGAGCAAACCATCCAGTCCTGTTTTTGCTTGAAATTCTTATACTTTCAGTTTTTTCTTACCCATTTGAAATGTAGGTAGGAAGTCCGAAAATGTAAAATAATGCAAGTGTGAAAAATCGTTTTTTAACACCACTGCTATTCTTTAAATACTTTGGAATTCACACAAAAATGAGTGGTAATGAAATTTGGCTACAAATCACCTTTGTGACAACCTCCCAGCTTTCTGTTAGTGTTAGCAACATGTTTCTGTCTATGCAAGGGAATCCCTTTTTTGCATGTCAATCACAGACATGACAACTTTAAAAGGGGGCTTTTGCTTCTTTTGCATATGGACCCCTTTTGGACAGGTAAACATCTGTGAGGGGTTTTTCATATATAAAGATCCCATTAGTGCTTAATGCCTAAATACATGCAAAAAAAGAGAGCACTCAGATCGGGACTGGGAACAAAGGAGTAATTGCGTTGCTAGCAGCCCTTTAAGGACCTGCAATAATTGCAAGGTGTTAAGGACTGCCAGCAGCCCTTTCCAGGATGCTGTGTGGCCGCGTGTAATGGGCTTGGCTGCTTTGCCAAAAAGCCCAATTCCACGCTCAGGTTTAATCAAACAAGAAGACAAAAACTACAACAGGCAGCCTCAAAATATGATAGCGACTTTGGGAAAAAAAAGCCCAAAGTTACTTATAATAAGTGCAATTTGCAACACTGGTTGGGGTAAGAAACAGCTGTGGCGCAACAGGGGACACACCGGCCTCCAGGCACACCATCCCGTGAGCACACACAAAGGCCACAAAAAGGGTATGGCCTACCCAAAACCAACCCGCCTCCAGGGGGAAACACCCAATACCACCCGCCTGCCGAAACAAGCACAAACAGTGCCTAAATGCAATACTCACAGAAGCTACACTACATCTCTGTCATACTAAGCTGTGTTCCATCTGCCACTGGTCGGCTCCCGACCAATACAGCAACACATGCTGCACTCCTCCTCCACTTTACGCTCCAGATTAAGATGGCACATACAAGTGCACGTACAAGCTGCACTCCTCCTCCATAGTTCATGCTAGATTTGGTCAGCAACAGAGGTGCACACGAGGTGCCCTCCTCCTCCATCTTACATCTCACTCCAGACCCACAAAGTTGCAGAGCAAGAGAGCCATACCACCTCCATAACGGACCAAGCTTCTCCAACCACACACTGTCAACGAGAAGAAAAAAAAGCATGGCAATCCCGGCCCCTCCAGCGCAGTTCGTCTGCGCGACCGCTCATGCACAGGAGCTGACAACATAATACAAAAGAAATACAAGGACAAGCACACAACGAGGCTAGTGCCAAATTCTCATGCTCACCCAGCACGTTGGGAGTGACAGCAACCTCCACTGTATAGATCAACACCAAGACCTCAACGACCAACAAGTAGATGTCCCACACCAGAAGACATGGCGGATGAACAAGCTGCTTAGGCAGTGGCTCAGGTTGCCCTCACATCCAGAGCTGTATTCCTGAGAAGACCACAACCCTTCCAAGTACAGCCATCACAGGACAGAGGACCCAGATGGGAGGAATGGCTGGAAGAATGTACTGACTTCATTAAAGCTATAGGTGATGACACGTCTCCTGCACTGATAGACATATTTACAAACCTTGTAGGGAAGGAGGGGAAGGGCTTCCTCAAAACAATCCTGCTACAAGAGAGTACAACATATTAGATGACCATCACAGCTCTTAACAACAAACTCGTAGTCAGACCAAACCGAGACTATGAAAGATACGCCTTTAATCAATGCTGCCAACTACCTCGCGAAACAGTTGACAAGTTCATCATCAGGCTACAAAAAAAGATCACATATTGTGAATTTGCAAACTTCTTCGACAACAATGCAATACATCATAGGAAAATAAAAGGGTTCACCTCATCCACATTCCGGAGACACCTACTAAAAAAGCCTGTCCCTCTCGAAAGAATAATAGACCTGGCACCCTTCTACAAAAGGGTGGACGTTCAAGCAGCCACGATGGAAAGACCAAAGAAAATTGACAGTGTCGCCGCCATGCAAACAACTCATGCGACAGGGCTGCAACCTCCATGTGGCACATATAGAACAATACCTCAACACATGCCACAACAGGGCCAAGGAGAATGCACATGCTACAGATGTCGACTCATATTTCCGCACAGAGGGCCGTGCCCAGCAATTGGTCAACAATGTGAAAAGTGTGGGTGAGATAACCACCTTCAGTCGATCTGCAGGGAAGGCATGCCATTTCCACAGACACTAGCCCCACAAGGACGAGGAGCCACTCACCCAATTCAAGAGATACAAAGAGCCATTCCATCCAACAGACTACAACCACCACCAACTCCACAGAGACGAATGATAAGAGCTATGGAAGACATTCAAATACAGGAAAGAGAAGAACAAGATGACTCACTAGACCGATACTCAAGGGAATACGTGCACCAAGTCAGCGATGAGATGGATGATGACATCGCACCAAGGGTGACGGTAAACATTGGAGGCCGAAACCACCAATTATTTTTGACACAGGAGCAACAGTAAATGTTAAGAGTGCAGTCGATTATAGCAAAATAAAAGGCTCCTACCCTCTCATGTAGTCCAAAGCAAGAATATACCAATGAAAGAGCAGTCAAGCCAACGACCTGGGTGTCACCACTAAAGGACAGTGGGTGCATCTGCCTGAGCGCTAATATGCGCATCACCAACACAACGATCCAGAGAGAGAGAGAGACACCCGGGCTCCAACCTAGAGGACATGATTGTCAAGCTAAACCAAGCTGTCTGCTTCTCCAAACTTGACCTGAATCAAGGCTTCCACCAGTTGGTCTTACATCCTGAATCGAGACCCATCACTATATTCACCAACCACGAAGGCTTATTGCGATATAAACACCTGATATTCTGCATTTCCTCAGTTAGGGAAATATTCCAAGAGACAATCCAACATCTCTTGGCACAGATAGACCTAGCATTCAACTACAGTGACGATATCACTGGAAGAAGTATGCCGAACACTCCAAGCAGCAAGGTTAACACTGAACAGCGACAAGTGCAACATCAATAAGAGACAGCTCAAATGTTTCAGACACATCTTTTCTGACCAAGGGATGATCGCAGACCAAGAAAAAGTGATCACCATAGCGAATCTGGCCCCGCCCATACTCATATCGGTATTCTGCTCATTACTGGGGATGGCAGAATACTGCACGTGCTACCTCCCAAACTATACCACCATGACGGAACCACTCTGAAAATTACTGAAAAAGGAAGCCACATTTGCATGGGGGAAGACTGAAAAAAAGCATTTCAGGAAATACAAGGTGAGCTCACAACGAGATACTGTAAATGGAGAAGCTAGAGAAGTAGACCGGCTGAACACAACGGAGCTGACATAAAAGAGATGGACAGAATAGCAAAGATAAGCTATGAACAAGCTACAACCGAGCAAGGAGCTACAAACTAGCTTCAACCTATCTACTGCCTCAAGGCCATTAAAATAGAGATTGTGCTCATCGGGACACCTGCTCCCGCCTTCCATCTTTATCTCTGGCTGGCCTCCCTTGGCCCTGCGCCTCCACCTACCAACGAGGCAAAAGATCTGGGGGTCATCTTTGACTCCACTATCTCCTTCTCGCCTCAGATCGTGGACATCTCTAATAAAATCCCACTACCAACTGCACCTCCTCAGAGGAATTCTTCCTTTTCTCGCTTTTCACTCCAGAGCCCTGGTCCTCTCTAGCCTAGACTACTGCAACAGCCTCTTTCTCAACCTTCCCTCTTCTACCCTCTGTCCTCTTCAACTCATCCAGAACAGAACCGCAAGACTTATCCTTGGCCTCAAGCCCATGGACCGCATCCCTCCCACGCTGAAATCCCTTCACTGACTCCCCGTGGCTGCAAGGATTAAGTTCAAGACCCTTTGCATTGTCCACAAGGCTTTCTGGGGCATGGGCCTGCTCTATCTGCAAAGCTCTCTTCCTAAATACTCTCCTTCCAGAGCCCTCCGCTCGTCTTCCTCCAACTCTCTGTGGCTGAGCCACTTCACCACGCAGAGACTTGGAGGGGAATCTTTATCCACTGCAGGTGCTTCCCTCTGGAACAGCCTCCCTGCTTCTCTCCGTCTTGATCCGGATCTCCTTAAGTTCTGGAAACTCCTCAAGACTTTCCTCTTCGCCTCCTCCTTCTTTCTCACTCTTCCCGGCTAACCACCTCTTCTTACTCTGTCACCCTCTCTTCTCTACTTCTGCTCAGTTTCGCTGACTGGCTGCCTGGTGTACCTTCAGAGCCTCACAGGGCCCAAGCTCTCCTTGCCAGTCCCCTGTTCTTGCCCCCGGGCCTTGCACTTGCCACAACACTACTGCACTTCGGTTGCTACCACTGAGAGTGGTAACTCTTTGCACTTTAACCCATGTACTGATGGGACTGGGTGCACTTGGTCCCTATTGTGCCCCCGCCCCGCGCATTTCCTTTTCTGTGCACCTGCATGATCTGAATATACCATGGCTGGTACGATTGCTTGTCTTGTCTGCCTTTTGTCTTCCCCTCCTATGCACGGCTGCACTTTGAAACACTTGTGTATAAGCGCATAATAAATAATCAATCAAGGAGTCCTTATGCAAGGAGGACGTCTTGTCTTACCCAAATGCTTATGGAAAATGATCATAATGCTAGGACATTAAGGACACAATGATGTAAGCAACACAATGTAGTTACTGCAAAATCAAGTATGGTTCCCTTACATGAAATACATGGATGCAAAAGTAGAAAATGTCATAAACCACTGCATTGCATGCCAATGCACCTAAGCACTAGCAGTGCCGCTGCCATTGACAATCACACCACTATCAGAAGGACTTAGGCATCGGGTGGCCCTCGACTTCTACGGACCTTTAATGGAAGGAGGCTATCTACTGGTGGCAATAGATGAATATTCCAGATTCCTATTACTAAAAGCCACATAATCTACAGCATTCCATAATGTGGTAGGAGTCTTGGATGAGGTTTTCAGCGAATGGGTGTTCCAAACATCATAAAGATGGACGATGGATGGCTATTCAGTGGACACGAATTCACAAAGTTTGCTGCACATTTAGGCTTCAACCATCAAAAGATCACGCCACTGTGGCCACAGGCCAGTGGGATGGCAGAAACGTGTATGTCCACCATCAAAAGAACATGCCAGAAGGCCCTCGTCTACAAAGTCTCAATGCAGTAAACAATTTGACAAGTGTTGTGTCACTATCAAAACACATGAAGCAACAGGGAAGACGCCAAGCAAGCTAAGAAAAGAAACAAAGAGCCAAAGAGTGGACAGATAAATGAAGAGGAGCACAATAAAAGGAATTGATAATGCGGGACATTAACAGAAAAAGACAGATCATGCAAGATACTCCACAGTGGCGACCGCTTATTCAGGGCGTGGGGGCACCGCCCTCACGGCCTCCAGGGAGTACAGAGAAATTAACAGTAGCTCATGTTGTTATATTACTTTTGTTACACCAGCCATCGCACCGTGGTGGCACTGTTAAATAAATAAATAAACAATCGTGTTGTGTCGCGGCTAGGCCTGAATCGGATGACACACACAGACACACAGAGGGGTGCGTCCCATTTCACACCGTTTTTCATAGTATTATAAGGGCACTTTAGGAGACTGGGCGGGCGCTAGAGCAGTGGCCCCACTAGTATACTTTGAGCGCAAACAGCGTATAGCAGGACCTTCTTTCTCTGCATACAGTAACAGTCAGAATGTATGGAATTGTCTTTGGCTGTTTGCCAGCCAATGACAATACCATTATGATGACGAATATGGGTGGGGTGATGGCCGCACGCGCCACTTTCTCACACTTGTTGTAACTGCAGTTGCACACTTGCAGAGCCAGGGCGTGGTCAGCCGAGCTTCCACACAGCAGAGCAGACGCGTGCGGGTTGCAGCCCGCTGCCTTGCTTAACTTGTGAGGAGGCCAACCAACTCTGACCGAATGTCTGATTCATGGAATTATCTTGTTGTAAGTGGGAAAAGGGACAGAGCCCCTTTAAGAGGGGAGCCCAGGACTATGGGAGGGAGCGGGAAGCGGGAGGAAAGGGAGGGGCAAGGGAAGAGGGAAGCCAGTAAGGCTATGGAGGAATAAAGCGAAGGTTGGAGTGCACAATGGCTCCTGTGTGGTTATTGGGCATACTTGAAGCAGCCCCACGAGGGGGCCCAACATATCTGCGCGTAAAGCGCAGATTTGCGCGCCATTCTGCCCGAACATCCCTGTTTGAGGTATGGGGATTTTCGGGCAGAATGCCGCGCAAATCTGCGTTTTACGCGCAATTAATTCCATGAATCAGGCAGGGGCTTGCTCTGTGCCATTGCCATCATGGCCAAGGGCCACCGCCAGTAGTCCAGTCGAGCCACGGTACGGCTCGGCCTCCTGTTCCCTTCCTGGAGGGGCCTAGAGCCCTGCCAGACTCAGGCAGGCTGTCTGAACATCCTGAGATTTCTATTTCAGCACCCTCCGGGTTCGGACCAGCTCCTAGAGGGAGAGCATCGACATAGCTGTCTGATTGCCCTTGGTACGGGGCCTGGGGCTGAGGAACAAGAACAGTGTGGTGGTGTCGACCTGTGTCTGAGGGCAGGGAGTCTGACCCCTCTTTTTCTGTCCGGGTGTTGGAGCTTCACTTACTCTGCGCATTGGTGAATGCTCAGTACTGTATCTTGCTGTATTCACAGCATCACCTGCAATGGTAATGCAGTGTGCGTTGCTGGTGTGCAGCTTCTTGCTGGCATGCAGTATCCCGCAGCTGACTCGCAAGCAACACCTACACTCTTGATAGTAGTAGACTCTCCTGAAAATGCACACTGTCTCCAAAAGCTTTGTGTAAAGTCTTTGAAAAAGTAGATGATTATGCTAGGGGTTTGCACATGGAGAACTGCCATCTCTGTGTACTCATATTGATTTGAACTCTTTGGGCCTGATTCACAAAGCGTTTTTCAATGCTGATTGCATCCAAATTGAAAAACACTTTGTGGATCAGGCCCCTTCTGTCCAAGTTGTGAATGATCTCTTAGGCCCTGACAATGTGCTCATTCTTAAACAGAGACATACAAATTAAAAACGTAATGTAACTTTGTAACCATGTGTACAGTGAAGCTTCTGCCAATCACACCTTCTGTTCACAGTAACACTGCAGGGCATTGCGCATATGGAGGCGTATGATGCGGCAGCGAGTGTTGATTCAGGCATAATAAGGTAGTGAATGCAAATTGAGGTATACAAGGCAGTGAGTGTAGATCGATGTACAGCAGGGCGGCGGGTGCAGACAGAGATATACAATTAGGCAGTGGGTACAGATTGAGGTTACAGCCAAGCCAGTGAGTGCATACTGAGGTACAAAAAGGCAACGAGTGCAGACTGAGATGCAAAATGGCAGTGAGTGCAGATTGCGGGCCCGCGCTTCCTTATATAGCATTTAAGAAGCACCTTTTAAATTGTGCTGGAAGTGTGACTGCAGTTTGCAAAAACGGGGAATTGCGCATGCCTGGTTTTATGCACAGCATGTTCCGTTACACTTGCAGGCTCAGAAGGGGGAAAACTGAGCCAGGGAGCTAAAGAGAATAGTGAAGACCTGAGGGGTAGAACTCATCTCCTGCTCCCACTGTCAGAGCCCACCCTCAGCGGGGGAGCAGTGGATTAAAATCCTAGATCTCTCACTCTAACAGGCACGTGCGAGTAAACAGCACCCTTATGTTTGCCACAGAGATAAAACCTATTGCAGAAAAAACATCCTTAGGAGGTGCCAGCAGTCTTGAATACTAGGGTATGTCCTTGGCGCAGGGAAAAAGGGAGCATCCGGTTTGAACTAGGTCTCTGTGTCTTCTCTCTGTGCTGACCATCCCTTTGCTGCTTTGAAAGACTCCATGTCTGTCACTGAAGCTGGGAATGAAGGACTCATGCAGGAGATGGGGGTCATGGCTCCCCAGGAAACTGCGGTCTCAGCTTTCCACATGGGGTCTGTGCAAATAACCAAAGGAAAATGGCACCAGGTCAGACATCCCCCTCTCTAACCCTCTTACCACTCCGCTCTCTTGTACTGACCACGTCCTGCTTTCCTCACATCTGAAACTCTCTGTCCCTCAGGCTAAGCCTACCCCAGCACTGCCACCTACCTTCTCGGTCATTCGGCCTATGAAGCATGTGTCAGTGGATGCCTTTGCCGCTACTTTCGCTGCTCCTCCTAGGCCTGTGGCTGACTCACACTCTGACACAGCCCTCTCGAACCTGCATCTTTCTATCTCCAACACCCTGGACGGCCTTGCCCCTGTCATGAGAATCCGCCTGAAGTCTACCTCCAAGTGCAACTCTTGGTATGACTCCGACCTCTCCGCCCTGAGTGCAGGGTGGCTGAGAGAAAGTGGAGAGCTTTGGGTGCATCCTCTGACAAACTGGCCTGCTGCCTGTTCCAAAGGCAATACAGACTCTCTGTCCTATCCAGGAAGAGAGCCAACATCCAAGCCTGCATCTTTGCGGCCACTAACATACTAACAACATGGCTGAACTCTTTAAAATCTGAAGGAGCTGGCCAATCCTGCTGCAGTGGAGACACCTCTCCTGTTCCCTCCCAGGACAGACAGAATGGGAGAGAAGCAAAGAGACAGAACTGAAAGGGAAAAGAGCAATACTTTGTAGGGAGCAGAAGCCACAGGAGAGAGAGAAAGAGAAGATAATTCAAGAATGATATAAAGTCAAGAGACAGAATGGGTGGTTTAGAGAGCCAATGGACCAAATGGGTGCAGGGCTAGAGAAACAAAAGGCAGAACTAGAGGTTGAGGAAAGACAGAATGGAAGGGATGAAGGGGAGGGAGAATGGGGGAGTGGGAAGTGTGTAAGCAGGAGAGATAAGAGACTCAGTTTGAGGGGATGGGAAGGAAACGCATATTGCAAGTGTTAAGGTGATAGAACAAGAGAATGGCAATCAAGCCCGGAGAGGAAGAAGAGAGACGGAACAGGTGCAGTAAGGAAGAGAGAGGACAGCAGATAGTTAAGGATGGGAGAGACTGTAAGTAATTCATGGAACAGGCCCGTCTCCAGCAGGGGCGCCAGGGGGGCCAGCCCCCGCCCCAAGAAACTGCTCTGGCCCCCCCTAGAAAGGAGGCCTTTGCTCTGACCAAGAGTTGCTTGTGTACAGTTTTCTTTTCGTTCAGTTTATGAACGAAAAGAAAACGGTACACACACTCAAGGCATAAAATAAGCAGTGTTGAATAGCAATTTGCTATGCAATTCTGTAGGTTTGCTAATCAAATGAACACTTGTATAGCAAAGTTAACTATTTAATTTGCCCTCTTCAATGAAAGCACAGCTTACCTTGCAGTCCTCTCTTGCCCTCAGTGCTCTCTTGACACTCTTTTTACTGGTCACTTCAAGTGCTAATGGAGGGAAAGTGCATCAGTAATCATCTCCTACACTCAGTGCTAAAGGCATGTGTAGGAGTGCAGGCAAGAATTTCTGTTTCAAATAATTGCAAACCAGAAGTAATCGGGATTATACTTTTACTACGCTTTCTATATCCTGTCTGGCAAAGACCAGTTATGTCAACTTTATATCTTTTAAAAAGACAGTCAGGCAATCCGTTTACTAAAATGTAATTTGTTACATAATGCCTAATTACAGTATTGATACTGTAAAAAACTGCATCATCTCCACGCTTTAGACTAAAGGTTAGGTTAGTCTATCTGGATTTCATAGTGTCAACTATATTTCATATTGTTGGGGAAGATGCATCATGGTGACTAGTGAACTTTTAAAAACGTACATGATCACGTGATGAAATGCTTTTGATGGCAAACCTAGTTATGTAACCTGCAGGTTGCATACATCTTGCAACTGGTACTCAACCCATGACTGAACCCATACTTTTTGAGATTCTATACTAATCACCATGCTGCTTTATACCAGGTACCCTAAAGGTGAGATGACCACAAACTACAATATTCCACCTAGTTTGTCCAGTTCTCTGCCTGCTATGCAATCCACTCTGCTTAGTCTTTCTTTTCTCTTACATAATAAATACACAAAGCAAACTAAATGCTAATGCAAAGTAGTGATGAATAGTTCCATCCAGTCTGTACATCCACAGATCTACTGCAATACTAAACAGTATAGTTAGCCTCAAGCTCGCTTTGCTTTATGGTTGTATTATATTATACCACCTGCAGGAGACTGCTGGCCAAACTCTTTCAAGAACCTTTTTATCATATCTTATTTGCATCCATTCATGCAGCTAACCTTTTATATTTTACTGACACTCGCCTACGGCTCGCAAAGTCTTTTCGCACAGTCAAGTAGATTTTATGAACGGCGATTAGCATTTACAAGAGATGTTTGAAACTTTTATTTAACATTTACTTTGTTTGCAATAGATGTCAAATACAAGCTTCACTGTGCATGGCTGATCTCTGGGTGGCGGCAGTGTGCCAAACATTAAGTGGGTTTGTAGTGACATGCACCATTTTACAGAAATAACATTTTAATTTGTTGTCCTCCGTTGCTATGGGTCAAGTGCATTTTTCTTAGGTTGAATAGGTAAACTAAGTTACCCGACCTGCAGGTCTAGCTGAAGTTTAAAGAATTTGCAAGGCCTGACTACTCTCACTAATGTCTTTTTTCAGTGGTATGAAAAACTGCTGTATTGTTGCTCATTTCATGTCTTGGGTACAAATAACGTCTGGTGACTTTAACAATATCAGTACAAAATTGGTATTCAAATGGGTCTGTTTGCTAATCAATTTTAGAAAACTAATTTATGCCTTGCACACTGCAGACAGCGCGCACGGTGGTCACCAGCTTAGTATAGGGTTAATTAGGAGGCATACAGGCATGCTATAAGATACCAATGTACTCCTACCATTTTGCACCTGATAGCCAGTTAATGCCTCTACAGCAGTGCCTGGCAAATGCTTTTCCATGCCTGCACAAAAGCCCAAACTGTTTCGTATTGCCAGTGCTTGTTTTGCTTTGGACCCGCTTCACATCACTCAGGCGATTCGCTATTCACTTTTCTTTTTTGTGTTTGATTGATTTGCAAGGCACCTTGTGATGCGTAGCTTGCACAGTGCCATGTGGAATGACGCTCTACAGTGCTTCAATCTCTCGACAAGTCAATTGCACAAGTCCGAATTTTTGTGTAATTAGGCCTGTCAATGTCCTTAGGTGCTTTACAACCACTCAGCCACGTAGTTACTCACACAGTAGTTATTTTTATTTCGACCCACACGCACATGGTCACCATATTTTGTTTTGCTCCACACACACAGTGTCGTCGGAACACTGCGACATCCCGGCCGGTTTAGAGGAGTTTATGATTTTACAAGACTCTGAGACTTGTGGTGCAGGGTACAGGTGAGCTGAAGAGAGTCTTGCGCTCTATTTGAAATGTGCAGTCTTTCTTTTGAAAATCGCAGTTGGCTACGTGTATGCATTTGCAATGATAATAAGTGCAGCAGATTTTGGGCGCAGAGGAAAGGCACAATTTTGGGGCTTACTGACGTCTTTAAGGTAGAGCTTCATTACTTTGTCACTGTGTTGTACCAAACAATAAGCAACACTAATAGGATAGCTCAGGTGCAATGCGTTTGTCATGAAAGTAAGACAACGCAGAGCAACACATACAACAAGGCTGCTGGATCGCACAGCCTTCGCCCACGCCTGCGCATTGATTGAGCAGTGACAATCTGTAATTTTGGCAAGTGCCCACACTATGGGCAGACGTGGCTAAGCGGCAGCGGCCACGCCTTAACAACCTTGCTGGGTCAATATTGCACTGCATGCAGTCACGAGGCCAGCTTCAGTGCCTACACTTTACTTTGGAACTTGATCGAGGTTGGAGTAGGGGTTGCAGGTAGGTGGAGGAGGCAGAGGCCAGTCAGTCCTAGCCCCGGGGTGGTCAGACGGGAGTTTGATGTTTTGCTTACTTTTTTCAATTGTCTGGCACTTCTATCTGTATTGAGAAAATGCTTCTCTTGCGATGTCGCAGATAATCCAAATTCAAATGAGAACACATAAGAGCAAAATACTCTTTTCTCCACTGCTCTCCCACAAGGCATGGGAGGATTGGAAAAGAGTATTTTGTTCTTATGTGTTCTCATTCCAATTTGGATTATCTGCAACATCGCAAGAGAAGCATTTTGCTAATCCTGGTTGCTAAATTCGCTTGATTGAAAGCACACTCAAAGTGACAGCCGGACTAATAATGGGTACTTTCAGGCTATTGGCTCTGGATGCCTGTGACTCAATGTCCGATAACTGTGATTTGAGTAGTTGAATATAAAAGAGGCTGACCAGCTTCTGTCCGTTTCTCCCGCGGCAAACTGCGGAGAAAACTAAACTCTGTCTCCCACGCTCCGCGCGGTGTCATAAAATATATGCTGGTTGCTGGATCTATGGTAGTGACTCCTGGTCCAGGCTGATTATTTCAGCAGAGGTTGACTTACCCACTACTGGCACAGTTGAGGGCACAGTCACCGCCCACAGCGTGAGCAGAGGAGCTGGCACCGTCTGTGACACTGAGAGTAGGGCGTAGGCACTGTCTGCAACACTGGGGGGCGAGGTCACCTCCTGCAACTCTGGGAGGGGAGGTGCAAGAACCCCCTGCAACACTGCAACTGGCCTCAGACTTTCTCCCTTACACGCGCTCTCTCCGATAATCGCATGGTCACCCTGTTCAGTCTCCTCAGCTCCCCCAGGCCTGCCTCTCTTCTTCCAGCCTCATTCACCTTTTCTTCCCTGCCTTTCCTTTAGTCTCTTTTTTGGCTGGAAGATATTTCCTCAAACTCTTCATACACTTAGCAACTGCAGCTTGTCTCTCCCTGCCCCACCCTACTCATCCCCACATGTACCCATGTTTGTGACCGCCTTACCAGCCCTTCTACGGTTTATAGTCATAATGTCGACAACAAAAATGTCGACAGTCAAAATGTCGAAAAAAAAATGTCGAAAAAAAAAATGTCGACTTTTTTTTTCAATGCATTTTTTTTTTTAAATGGGGGGGGGTTCCCCCCCAACCCCCCTTTTTTAATTTTTTTTTTAATTTTTCCCTTTTTTTAAACTCCCGAACCCCTAAAATAAATATATAATTAAAAAAAACGAAAGTCGACATTTTTTTCTTCGACATTTTTTTGTCGACATTTTTGTCTGTCGACATTTTTTTTCGATATTATGACTGTCCACCCCCTTCTACATTGCGCTTCTTCTTCCTATCCCTACTATCCCTGTGTTATCTAGACTCTTGTTCACCCTGTCATGTCACCCCCTTGCACTTTGCCTGTGCCACTTTCTCCCATTATTATTCATGTAGGTGGAGGGGGGTGCATGCATATTTAGGGGTTGGGCAGAAGTTCCGGGGTTACACTAGCAACAGATGCGATGCACAATCAATGTCGGAGAAGAGGCTTAAGGCCTCAAGATACGAGGGGCGGAGAGGGGCGTCCCTTCTATTATAGAAACACACTTCAGTGTGCCCCAAGCCAACTCCTGCCCTACCCTCAACCCTAGGCCAATGGGCCCCAGCGCTCCTGCATTGTGGAGCATCGGGGCTGTCACAGTCTATCTTTAAAGAGGCTGCCAAGAGACTGGCCAGGAAGGAGGCATGAGGGGGAGAGAGTATAAGGATGAGCCAGCCAATGACGAGTACGAGGATGAGGGGGCAGAACGAGAGAGCGGCAACGACAAAGAGAAGGATGAATGGGGCAGGAAGTTAACAGAAGTAACAAGCAGCAATAGAGGGGTGGGGTAGAGTAGAGCGAATAGGCACTGAGGATGCGAAGGATGGAAGGAGAGGCAAAGGGCAGACAGAGAAAGCAGAATGGATATGTAGGACGTGAGTGTTAGAGCTGAGTGAAGTGAATATGAAGAAAGAGAAGGATGGGAGGAGATGGGCAGTCAAAAAGCAGAAGGAACAGTCAGGAAGACAGGAACAGGGGAGGGGGCAAGTAGGAAGCGACAGATGGTGCAAGAAAGGCAGGAAGAAGGGGACATGGAGAGGTACAACAGAGTATACAGGCAGCAAGAGAAGGATGAAGAAGGCAGAAAATAAAGCAGAAGAGAGAGGCAGAGAACAGGGAGAGAACCAGAAGAGTGTACAACTAGGTTGGGACATACAATTTGCCATGGATGCACAAAGCATGCGTGCGCCTACGTCCGTCGCATGCATGCACACACCCCTAGGGCAAGATGGTGAGTATGGACCGTGTTTCAGTGCTTCCTGTCATACGACCTGCACTACTATTTTTGTTGGCTTTATTATTTATTTATTTATTATTTTTGATCTATTCTGTTCTCCTTTTGCTCCGCACTTTCCACTTCTCCCCCTTCCTCTCACTTTTTCCCTCCCACATGCACTTGCACGTTCTCAATGTCACTGGGCCTAGTAAGATCGCTGTTTTGTTTCTCCCCCTCCCTTGGCTTATCGCGCTCGGAAACACCTGTGTATGAGCGCGATAGAAATAAAATATCAATTCAATTCAATACGACCTACTGGAGGGTTTCTGACCAAACAAGTGTGGAAGACTCCCGGGCCAGAGGATGTCATGGCTTGGTCTGTTTATAAAGTACTGATCTTCATTAGCTCATGCAGTTTGGCTAACTGCCCATAGTGTCTGTATGGAAACAGAATCTAACCCGTGTATTGTTTGTGCCAGAGGCTTGCAAGGCTATATAATGTAGCTCCTGGGTGGGTTAGACTACTCTCACACCAACTAGAAATTGGGACCCCAATAACACCTCTGGCCCACCTAGATGATACATTCTGGCACCGGGACTGTCATGGAGTGAAGGGTATTGTAAAATTTCCAGACAAAATCATTTTTCCTGCAATTATACTTTAATGTGAGCCCTGGAATTAAGATGTCAGTAAACCACATATTTCTTGCTGACTTTGCTTCCACCATCACATGTCCCACACCTTTCTTTTGGTAGCCAGCTCTCTAACGTATCCTTTTCATAGTTTAGCCAAATCCCTTAATTTCTTTGAAATACATTGCAAAATATCGGTCTCCTTTTGTGTCTTAGGGAATCATGACACTCAGCAGCTTTAGATGAATGAGAGAACTGTATCTGTTGCACATAAATATGAAATCAAAAGTTGATAAATTGAGTACTATTAAGTTTGGTAAATATAACCGCAATTATTCAAGCGCATAGTAGTGTGAGGCATCCGGCATGAAGAGCTACATAGCTAAAAAATCATAGATTATTTTTATTATCAAAAAAGAAATACGAAAAAGACCGAAAATCCACAGAAAGTTTACAAAATGCCAAGTACAAGAAGGATTTTTAGGTTTGATTGAAAACTGTTGAAAACCATTTGGCCAAAGTATTCCAGTGTAGTATGGGCTTTTGAATTCATGCAAAGATACAGGTAGTTTGATTTGTTGTCTCCTTCCTGCAAAGCCTTCATCCTACATATGTCCTCTGGGCCCAGGTACCTGCTCATCTTGCCATCCTCACGCACTGCCTCCGGGCCACCCCCTGCACTGGGGTCTGTATCTGTACCCATACAGCCCTCCCCTTTTCTTCCTGCACTTTCAGACCTACAGGGCCTGCTGTCATAAACCCAGCACTTGCCACTTGCTGGCTGCACTCCCATTGTTGTCTTTTTATTTATTATTTTATTATTATTATTTTTTTCCTTCTCGCTTCGCACTCTCCTTTTGTTCCCCCTTCCATGCGCTTCTCCCCCTTCTCCCTCTACCCTGCACTTGCACGTTCTCAATGTCACTGGGCCTAGTAAGATCGTTGTTTTTGTTCTCTCCTGTTCCCTTTCCCTGCCTGGTCGCGCTCTGAAACACTTGTGTATGAGCACGATAGAAATAAAATATCAATCAATCAATATATAGCATTCATCCAATAAGGTTTTGGTCTGGCTCCCTCATTACAGCATCATTCACACACTGATTGGATGAATACTCCTGTCCCTCTATTCATACCACTATCCCTCATCCCTCCTCCCCTGCCCATCCCCAAATCAGGTTTTTGCCTGACCTTTCAGTCTCCAGACTATGGGCCTCATCAGAAGTTTGGCCGTATCCTGCCAGTAAATCCACTGGGATACCGGCAATGCAAATAGCGTTACCACGACTGAGTCTGGCGCTATTATCGCCGGATCCCGAGTTGTGGTAAGGCTCTTACTCCCCATTTTGTTAAGAATCCATAGGACTCTATGGGGCAGTATTGGTGCTATTACCGCCGGAGCTAATAGCGCCGCAAATGGGCGAAAAATTGCAAGATTTACCTCCAGCTCAAAGCGGTAATAGTGTTACTGCTGCATTTTTACCGCTCTGCCCAATCCCTTGTTAGGCCCTATGCCTTGTACTTCAATGTTCCCTTATAATTACCTATGACAGTTTAGAAATGTGTGTACATTAGTGCTTGTACACTATCATGTTGAGAAAAGTCCTGGGTGTAAGTCTTTTTACTATGTCTATTCTTAATCTAGTTGTATGCATAGGCTAACTTGCATACAGTTTTAGGTTTGAAATGTATTTACGATGTGTTGGGGCCATATTTAGTACTCTTTGTGAATTTACAGCACATTTTGAGATGCTGAAGTCACCATCTCAGAACACGTTGAAAATTCACCAGAAGTACCATCCTAAATATGGCCAAAGTGTCTAGTACTCACTTTGAAATGTTTACAAATGTGAAGGTTAGGGTTTATACGTGTTTAAATTAGGAAAAGGCATAGCAAAAATACTTTCATCCAAGAATGTTGACAGACGTCTTTTTAGTATGTCTATTAATAATGGCATGGTGTGCATATATTAAATTGCACACATTATTTCAAGTTTACAAACGTATTTACCAGGTACATGGGCCATATTTAAGTACTGTTTGTTAATTTACAACACATTTTGACACACTGGTGTTATCATCTCAAAACATGCTGTACATTTACTGACAATACCTAAGTATGACTTGCATACCAAGAAACACTTTTGAACACTTACACATCTCTGCAAATTAGGGTTTGCATACTGCTGGAATATATTGTGGGTCCTTTTTTGCGTACAAGGGTTTACAGTGAGAAGGCTGGCACATATTGTTGAGTGCAGCATCATGAAAGAGGTTTACAGTGGGAATTCTGGCACCTCACTGACTTTGATTCTGGAACCAGATCTATTATCGAAGGAACCAGTTATCTCATTTCATTTCCAATTGGTCTCCCCTGATGAAATCAGAAATAACATAACCAAAATGAACCCTACATCCTGTCCTGCCAATCTCTGCCCCAAACACTTGTGCACATGAATCTTTCATACAAGAAGATATACCATCTCCCCTAAAGCAATCCTGGGTTACACCACCTCTTAAGAACCCTACCTTGGACCTAGATCAACTGTGCAAGTACAGGTCAATAGCCAATACTACATTTCTGCTTAAAATAGGCAAAAATCTGTAATTGTAATAATTTGTGAATACTCGGGCCCCCTTCGGTGTAACGGTAGGCAGGTTTTAGACTTGGACAGGGCACTGAGACCATACTCATAAACATACAGGAGCAGTTACCTTGGAACATGACTAGCCATTCTGATTCTCTCATTAAGCTGTACCTTTTGCTGGCTTCGACACCCTTGAACATGGGACCCTACTGCATAGACTTATTTCCTTGGCAAAGGTGTCTGACAAAGTAGTGTAGCTCCTCTTTTTAATTGGCTTAACTGTGTGAACCTGGATGATCTAACGACTGAGCCAACTGCAGGGCATTGCGGGGTCTCTGAGGGGTAGCCTGTTACAACCTCCTGCAAGGTTTGGATGTGGAATATCAATGTTATGCAGATGTTTCTCAATTATTCTTAAAGTGTAATGGGGGTCTCAACTTTAAAGGAGTGGATGCAAAGGAGCAAGTTGAGCCTGAGCAGTATTAAACATTAGCAGCCAATAATCAGCTCATGTAGGAAGTAGAACACTCTCCCTTTCTCCTTATTGCTTGAGTCTCAGGCACTATCAACCCCCAGTAAGTAAAACCCTCAGATATCATCTTTGATTCTCACCTTGATTTGACATCCTCAGTTAATTCGTTGCTCAGAAGCATGAGTTACTATATACTCCTTTTTAACCAAATACAACAGCATCTTAGTGAACTGCACTCAGGCATATTGCCAGGGGCAATTATAGGAGCCACGCTTGGCTATAGTGATGCCAAACATGGATACCCCTGTGATACATATTCAGAGACAGCAGGTTCTGCAAAATAATGTTGCTGGGAGAGTCACCAATTCGCCATATAAATTGAAAGTTACTCTAATCCTGCATCACCAGTATTGGCTGACGGTCAAAGCCAGAATAAACTTCAAGGTAGCCACCCCGGTCCATAAATGTATGTGTGAGTTGGCATCCAAGCACCTCACAACTAGATTAAAATGTTAGAAACTGGTGAGAGATTTGAGGTAATCAACCTTGGCTTTTGACATTCCACCAGATTTAACATGCCAGTGGCAGTGGAAAAAGCTTTCCTTTCAAGGCTATATCATCTTTAATAAGCTTCAAGAATGTCTGTATACAGAACTGTAGTGCCTTTGTGTGTTTCTAGCACTAAAAAGAGAATATAAAAAATAATATACAAAAGGGTTTAGAGTGCAAATACTGTCATATTGTGGGAGCAGCTGCTGCAGGAGTATGATTTAAAGTGGCACCAGTGTCATGTAAGAGGTTTACAGCGGGAATGCTGGCATATATTGTGGGCGTAGACATCATGAAAGTGTACTACAGTAGAAATGCTGGCACATATGAGAATCTTCATCATAAATGCCTTACAGTGGCAATGCAGGCACATTTTGTGGGCATCACATCATTCATGTATTACATCATTCATTCACACATTATACCTCACATTCATTCATCAGTCCTTACATCCTTTACCCCTGACATGTATTCATCCATTCCTTGTGAACAATGTTTAAAATGCATTTTGTATGTTATTCTTAAACAGAATGCTTTTTAGTAGTGAGAGATTCCATGTATTATGTTACAAAATTACACAATGCTTTGCGAAAGGAGCATCAAAAACAAGATGCATGTTTTGTGCTCCGCCTCTCAAAGTGTTCTTAGCTGGAGCATGCTCAAAAGACAGATTAATTTACCTGAGTATCAACACATGCAGAAAATGCACATCATTTCCAAATAGCACATATTTGTTATTTGTTGAATGAATTTGTCTTTTGCGCATGCTTGTACTAAGGACATTTTTGTGGCTGGTGCAGCATAACACATATTTGCTTGTGCATGGGCATCACAAGATAGTTTAATGTCACTCTAGAAATACTGTAGATTTAATGTTTGCTAAGTATTTATTAAGTGAAGTTAGTTTAAAATAGAACTATATATTATTCCTTCACCATTCACAGGTTCTACCATAACAACACCAACAACTACCCCACTATGCCCCTGCAAATTTAACAACACCTGTTTTCATATTGGTAAGTCATTTTAAAATAAATTTGATGTAAAAGGCAAAAAGTGATAGGAATGTATGCCTCTAGAATATGGTATAGAGTTCACAGTCACTGTTAAGCTAGAGTACGTTCCTAAAGCATCGCCTGGAATGACATTGGCGTACCAACCCGTCAGCCCAAACCAAAGCCACTTTGGCTAGACAGATGAGAGCCTACAGATTTGAAATTAGACAAACCAAAAATGCTTTCTACATCTCCTGCATCGCCAATGCAAACAACCCATGCAAAGAACTCCACAAGGTTATCTCTGAGTGCAACACCCCACTCTGCTCGTCCTCTCCCAGGCATTGTGCAACACCATTCTGACCATTACTTCAACATAGCCATTGAAAGGAACCTTGCCATCCAAATTAAACTATCACCCTCATGCGTCTTGTCACCGACTAGCCCCCCCACTTCCCTCTGCTGCCCCTGACACACACTTCCTTCAGTTTCTTCTCTGGAGTCTCCGTTCCTTCTCTGTAATCTCCCATTCTGAGTGCTCAAGACTTCACTCCAATAGCTGCCCTTCAGGTTCCCTGGGAGAACCCTGCCCGCCAACTCTCCACAAAAACATTCTCTCCTCCACCTGTGCAGGCACCCTCACCAGATCTATCAGCAACCACTCACTAACAGCTGGGATCTTCCCACCAACATACAAAACCTCTCATGTCAAATCACTACTAAAATAAAAAACTCTTGACCCCCTCCTCACCTCCAATTACCGTCCCATCTCCAACAATCGCTTCATAGCCAAATTTCAATGGATTGCCTTTCTTCTGCAGATTCCTCATCAGATAGCTATCCATTCCAGCATCAGCTGGTTGGAAAATATTTCGTCAGGGAGCGTAGCGCACGTTGACTTGGCCGTCAATACCTCTTGCCTCGGTCATCGAATCCATACGTTACGTCGGTCGTCGTATGTATACTGCATCACTATGCCCCTCTACCTCTGTTCCTTTTTTCCACATGGTAGCATGCTGCTCGAGGAACACTGCTAATCCATAGCATTAACATTTAACACGTGTTGCTATTTTTTTATGCAAGTTCAAGCCATGCCCATGCCCAAGTTATCCAGGTACCAATGCTGCAGGAACTGCAGCTCCAAAATGTCCATTACGTACCAGCACGACATCTTCGTGTGGCACCTTGTGCCGGAAATTAACCCGAAGTCCCTCAGGAAATGGGCGGCAAAACTTGCGGTGGGCCGACCTCCTTCGAAATCTCTGGCACGGTCGACCGTTCCATCGTCAGAAACCGAGACAGAGGGGCTGACTCCTGAGAAGAAAGAGAGACAAAAAAGACCAATAAGAGGTCACATTCCCATAGTCACTCCTCTTCCTCCCACACAAAGAAACCACGGCATCAGCACCGGCATGGATCTGATTCTTCGGATGACCACGGTAAGTTGTCGGGCGGGCCAACATACAGGGCTAAGTGGGAGGCTTTCAAGGAACGATGTTAGATATGTTCTGTAAGGCAGCTGCGGACACAAGGAAGCCCTCGGTGCAGGAGGCCCCAGTGGCGCACGGTAATCCCAGTCCCAAAGTGACTACCACTACGACGCCATCATCGGCAGCAGAGCCGTCTTGCACCACGCCAAGCAAGGTCGGGCCGCCTTCAGCACTGACACTTGCCAGTGCACCTCCAGTGTTGATACATTCCAATTCGCCCCCGCCGCCGATTGCAAAAACGTCTACGTCGTTGACCGCCGTTGAGCAGTCTTTTGCACCTAAGTCAAGGACCGGGTTTTTGCTCCATGACCGTTACTTTTGGTGCCGCTGATGATGATGATGATGACCAAAATGGTTTTGATCCTGCATATGCAGGGGCTGTAAGGGCAGATTTCTTTGTCGACCAAGCAGATCTGGATGCACTGGCTGAGGGGCTTCACTACGCCAGTGGGCAGGACATGCACCCAGACATGGAAATACAGTTGCCCCATCTGTACGGCTATGTCAATGCCGAATATCTGGCTTTAGTGGACAGGGTGGTAGATACCCTGGGATGGAGTGCTCCAGCCAAGCCTTTGGCAGGCTATGACCTAACTGATATCCTAGATGAAGGGCCTTTAACAGAAAGGGCCATGCCCTTCAATGCAGTTGTTGCTGACCCCATAGCCACCTTATGGCAGAGGCCTTGCACCACGCCCCCTGTTTACTCAGACTTCACCAAGAAGTACAGGCTAGCAAGGGGCGACCCGCCATATCTCTTCACCCACCGAACACCAGAGGGGTTAGTGGTGCAGGCGCCCAGTGTCTACCAAACTGGCCACGTCCACGTCAATTCATCCGACCGATAGGGGAAGAAAGTTGACGCTTTGGCTAGGAAAATCTTCTCTTCAGGCAGCATGACCCTGAAGTCGGTCAACCCCTTGTGGGTTCCCCAAATACCCATTTGGTCTGTGGATGGCTATTGATGAGGCTCCCAAGTACATTCCCAAAGGGGAGATGCGTGAGGGCTTCCTAAGGCTGGTAGATGACTGAAAAGAGGTGACCCAGCAGTCATTGCAGATGGGCCTGGACGTCGCAGACTGCGTCGGCAGATCCTTGGGGTCAGCCACGGTGTTAAGAAGGCAGGCTTACCTGCATACATCTGGGTTCTTGCCGAATGCTCAAATCAAGCTCCTGGAAATCGCTATCGACAATTGAGATTCTCTTCGACCCAAAGGCCGACGACTCTTTGGAGAAATTCAAGGTGTCCAAACAAGCCGCCAAGTTGCTGGACCTAGCTGGCCAGCAGCGGGCTAAACCTGCCTTTCCTTTCGCCTCAAGGGGTAGAGGCTACCGATGCTATGTCCCTTTTGGCAGGAAGACTCAGCTCTGGCTACCCAGGCAGGGGCAGAGGCGTTTCCCACACTCCGGAAGGGGCAGTGGGGCCTCTAGAGGCCAGCAGGCAGCAGCAGCTCTGCCCTCAACCCCACTGGGCTCAATAGTGGGTGATTACCACTGATGGCTGGGCGCTTCAGCTCGTTCAGTGGGGTTACTGACTGTATTTATTATAAAAGGTCACTGGACACACCGCCACCACCTCTTCAACAACCGGATCAGGAGCTCCAGGAAGAACTGCAAGACCTGCTTTTGAAGGGTGCCGTGGAAGAGGTAACTCCCGAGCAGAGGATCAGGTTGGTATTCCCAGGACTTCCTGGTACCCAAGAAAGGGGGAGGACTCTGTCCTATCTTGGACCTCTGGGCCTTGAACAATTTCCTGAGGAAAAACAAGTTCAAGATGGTGACGTTGAGAGAAATTCTCCACGCTCACAAGCTTCGGACCGGCTGATATCGGTAGTTCTCCAGGATGCATATTTCCATGTGCCGATCCACCAGAAGCACAGTAAATTCCTGAGATTCCTCATAGGGGACAGGCACTACCAATTTAATGTGCTCCCCTTAGGGATAAACTCCGCTCTGAGCGTCTTCACCAAGCTCATGGTGGTAGTCGCAGCTCCCCTCAGGAGATCCGGCGTCCATGTGTTCCCATACCTGAATGACTGGCTGATACGAGGTAAATCGACGGAGCAGGCTTTGTCCCATCTCGATGACACCTGCTCCCTACGCCACAGGCTGTGCTTCTCCCTGAACTTGCAGAAGTCCCATATTGCAGCAGCACAAAGGCTGCAGTTCATCAGTGCAGTCCTGGACACTCGGGTGGGTAAGGCCTTTCCTCCTGAGGAGAGAGTCGCCAGTGTAAGACGGATGGTCCAGCTCTTTCAGAACGACTCTGCCTTGCCAGCAGCGTCCTTCCTCCGCCTCTTAGGTCTCAAGGCCTCCTGCATTTTTCTGGTGCCAGAGGCCAGACTGCGGATGCTGTCTCTGCAATGGCTCCTATGGGGTCAGTGGTCCCAGTACTTCAGCACTTTAAGAGACATTCTCAAAGTCTCCAGTGTCCAGGTTGGTGGCCAACAATCTCTCTTGCTGGACCAGCAGCAACAACATGTGAGCGGGGGAACCTTCCATGGGTTCTCAGGAGGTTGAGGAGGTTTCGAGCAACCCTGATCTTGATCGACCCAGATTGGGCGAGGAGAACATTGCACTCGGAGCTTCTGGACTTGGCCATTTGCCCACCTCTCTGGTTGCCTCATCAGCTGGATCTCCTATCCCTGTAGGAAGGTTGGGTGCTGCGCCGGAACCCGGAATCTCTCAACCTACATGCGTGGCTCTTGAGAGGGTGAGATATGATGACTGGGACCTCTCAGAGGAGGTACTTTAGGTGCTGTTCACTGCACGCAGACTGTCAACAAGATTGCTGTATATGTGCAAGTGCAGGTGGTGATGATTTGAGGCGTGGTGTAGGTAACGTTAGATTGCCCTATCACTTGCCCACCACTATAGTGATGGAGTTCCTTCCATCACTGGCCTCTTCAGGCCTTCAGGTCACCACAGTCAAAGGGTACCTGGCGGCTTTGTCTGTGTTCAAAAGTTCTCCAGAGCAAGGGTCTTTCTCTGCGATCCTGGTTATGGTCCAATTCCTGAAGAACCTTGTGAATATGTTTCCGCCTACTCCCTTTGTTGTTCCAGACTGGGAACTTAATTTGGTTCTCACCTTCCTTATTGTGGCTCCCTTTGAGCTTTTACATTCATGTTCTTTGCGTTTTGTCACCTTGAAAACCACATTATTGGTGGTCATCACATTGGCCAGATGTGTCAGCGAGCGACGTGACTTGTCTTGAAAGCCGTCTTTCCTTTGGTTTATTGGGAGAACGTTTCCCTGAAGGTGTGACCCGGTTTCTGCCCAAGGTGGTATCAGAATTTCACCTGTGCCAGGCCGTTGACCTTCCTGTCTTTTATCCGCCTCCACACCTCTAAGGAGGAGGAACGATTCCACAGGCTAGACCCGAAAAGGGCACTGAGTTTTTACATTGGCACAACGGTGGAATTCAGAAAGATGTATCAGTTATGGCCTTTTCCTTGGCTAGGAAAGGTTTAGCTGTTTAAAATCAGACCATCTCACGGTGGATCACACTTTGCATTTCCGGATATTACTACAATACAGGGAAGGAACTGCCTCGGGCATCAAATCCCACACCACCAGAGGGGTGGCTACCTCACGGCTCTGCAAAGGGGAGTACCAGTGAGGGACATTTGCCGGGCAGCAACCCGGTCCTCGCTACATACTTTTACCAAACACTACAGCATGGATGTGGCCCGTCAGGCAGACGCTCGATTTGGGAGAGCTGTTTTGCAGAATTTTCTATTGTAAGGGACTTTCATTCCGCCTCCTTCACGAGTACTGCTTGGAGAGTCTATCTGATGAGGAATCTGCGGGAGAAAGGCAATTCATTGAAGGAGAAATTACTTACCGTAATGTTCGTTCTGTGGATTATACTGCCTGAGATGCCTCATCACCCCCCATCCATCCCGCTATGAAAGTGCCTGTAGTCAGTGGCTGTCTTTCTCTTGGGAGGAAGAGGTGAGCTCTTGTTTCGGGGACTGCCGTCCTCTACTGGTTGGGTGCTGCATTCCTTCTGCAGTCTCTATTCTTCCTCATACAAAAAAAAGAAAAATCAATTGGGTTTTCTTTTTTCTCTTCACTTTCAGCTATTTGGCTGTATCGGCTAGTTTTCCTCTGCAGCGACAGAGCTTGGGGGAAACAAGATGGGGAACTGAAGAACAGTGGCGTGGTGGCAAAGTACATGTACGAAGACTAATGTCATGTCCGCAACCAACAATCAACGGCCGAGTCGAAGTGACTACACCCCCGGTAAAGGTTTTCTGAGCAGATAACACTGAAATGGATTTCGAAGGGATTGTGTCCTCTGACGTATTCCTTATCTTTGATAGATCATCTCCCAGCTTGCTGGCCTCTGAAAAAATTTGTATCGGCGCCAACGTCATCACACGTATAAATAGACTTGCGCAGCGTCCGTTGCTCAGTTCTGTTTTTCCGCGCTTCGTGGGGCCTCGGAATATCGTTGCTCAGTTCTTCAGTCAAGATATACTTCATTATTCCTCGTGAATACCGACTTGTACTCGATGGCTTCCTCACCCAAACCGACGACTCCACGGTCCGGCTTCAAAAAATTTCGAGACTGTGGAAAGAAAATCTCGTTGACGGATCCTCACAGGATCTGTTTGTGGTGCCTGGGAATCGAGCACCATTGTTCGGAGTGCGAGGACTGCATGTCTATGACGGCGAAAGCCTTGAAGGAGCGTAAGGGGAAGCTCGAGAGAAGTAAGGCAGTTAAAACTTCTTTGAAAGTTTCCTCGGCGGATGCCTTTTTCGATGGCTTTGAAGCCTTTAACGTCCGCGTCGACGACGTCGACATTTTCTCAGCCAATCATGACAAATTTGGCCCCTTCTACTCTGGAAATGGGATTTATACCATTTTCAAGACCTGATCACTCCAGAGTCTTATCATCTATTTATGAAGAAGGGGAGGATTCGGATCAGGAAAGACCGTTTGAGTGGCAGGGATCTGCAACTCCTGTACCAGAGGAATTTACCTCTGAGGAAGGTAGGTTTAAAGACCTCCAAGAATCCTTACAGGAAGCAAGTGGGTTGGGCACTTCCCCAGAAGTGGAATTTGCCAGACCAGACCCAGGGCAACATGCTGAAACCTCTTATAGAACCTTGATGGCAAGGATAATAGAGTTTATGGGGTGGTCCACACCCTCACCTGCTTTTCAGCAAGACAACCTCACAGACATCTTGGTCAAAGGTCCACAGGAGGATCCTGTGGTACCATTTCATGCGGCATTACAAAGGAGAATATTGGCAAACTAGGAAACACCTGAGGTAATCCCGGCGGTGAACAAAAAATGATCAGCTAAATATAGGGTGTCTTCTGCTGACCCTGAATATTTATCCAAACACCCAACTCCGGAGAGTCTGGTGGTTCAGGTAGCTACTTCATCAGGTAGTAAATCGGCTTACCCTACTGTTCCACAAGACAGGGATGATAAGAGATATGACTCTATGGCCAAAAAAGTATTTTCTGCATGAAGCATGGCGTTGAAATCCATCAATGCTACTTGTACGCTCGCAAGGTTTAGCCACACACTTTGGGAGTGTGCTTCATCAGCGGCTGACTGCCTCCCGGAGGGAGAAGAAAGGGAAGCGTTCCTAAACATCATCAAGAATGGTAAAGACGCTATGTGCGAATCCCTTCAAACTGGCATCGATTCTGCTGACAGCATCAGCAGGGCCATGGCGGCAAGTACAACAACCCGGAGATTTTCTTGGTTGCGAAAGTCTGGTTTTGCTCCAGATGTGCAAAGCAGACTTTTGAATATGCCCTTTCACGGCTCTTCTTTGTTTGGTAAGAAGGCGGATGACAGTTTAGAAAAACTACAAATATCAAAGGCAGCAGCAAAATCCCTGGGAGCTGCAATCCGTCAGACACCATATTGCCCCTCAGGAACCTCTTGGAGAGGTAAGTCCTTTCGCTTCTATTCCGCATTCGGAAGAGGCAGAGGACAGCTGGTTCAAAGGGGTCAGAAAAAATTCACCCGAGGTGGACGAGGTAAAAATACAAAACCCGCAACAGCAGCAGGTGCCTCTTTACCCTCGCCATCTGCATCAGCTGCCTCCAAACCGCTCTGAGGACTCTCTTCACAAGACACCAGTAGGGGGCAGGTTAACTCAACATCTGATGGAATGGCAGGCTATTACGTCAGATGTTTGGGCATTGGAGACAGTTGCCCAAGGTTACTGCCTGCCTTTTCTACGCATCCCTCAGAGTCATCCACCGGGGAACAGCTCTCTGAAAGATCCAGATCCGCTCCTCTTGCAGGAAATTGTAGACCTGCTAGAGAAAGGTGCCATAGAACCGGTACATGTAGCGGAGAGGAACAAGGGCTGGTACTCCCCCTACTTTCTCATACCGAAGAAAGACGGAGGACTGAGACCTATCTTGGGCTTACGAGAATTGAACAAGTTCCTCAGGAAGGACAAGGTCAAGATGGTAACTCTCTCTCGGATCCTTCAGGCCCTCCAGCTCCAGGACTGGCTGGTATCTCTGGACCTCCAGGATGGTTATTTCCATGTGCCAATCCATCTCAAACACAGGAAATACCTGATTTTCGTAATTGGCGGCTCTCGTTATCAGTTTCGAGTTCTGCCATTTGGGCTGACCTCCGCCCCGAGGGTCTTCACCAAGCTAATGTCGGTAGTGGCTGCAAGTCTAAGGAGGGAAGGGATTCACGTCTACCCCTACCTGGACGATTGGCTGATCAGAGCTGTATCTCCGGAACAAGCTCAGAATCAGCTAGACTTTGTCTGCCACTTCCTTCATAAACTGGGCTTCTCCCTCAATTTAAAGAAGTCACAGATGATACCATCACAGAGACTCCAGTTCATTGGAGCGATCCTGGACACTTCCCTGGGAAAAGCCTCGCCACCAGAGGTGAGGGCTCAAGATATTCTGCAGATGGTCACCAAGTTTCAAAATGCCCAACGTCTCCCAGCCTTCGACTTTTTGAGGTTGCTAGGCCTCATGGCATCCTGCATCTTCCTTGTGTCAGAGGCCCGCCTGAGAATGATATCTCTTCAGTGGGCACTGAGAACTCTGTGGTCGCAATTCTCAGGGAGAATGACAGACCTCCTTCAGTTTTCGGACAAGGTGGCTCGAGACCTTCAGTGGTGGGCCTGCCAGAAAAACATCTTGAAGGGAGAACTGTTTTGGCAACCATGGCCGGAGATAACAGTAGTCACAGATGCCTCACTCACGGGGTGGGGAGCCCATACCAACGACTTTACCATCAGCGGTCGTTGGTCTCCATTGGAGTCCAGACTACATATCAACCTGTTAGAGCTGAGAGCAATCAGACTAGCGCTGAAAGCTTTTCTGCCATCTGTACAGGGGAATAATGTCCTGATAATGACGGACAACACAGTGGCCATGCACTACCTCAACAAAAGAGGAGGCGTAGGATCACTGCCACTGTGCAGAGAGGCAATGCAGCTCTGGTTTTGGGCAATTCAAGAAGGAATCTCTCTATCGGCAGTTCATCTAGCCGGAGAGAAGAACTTGATGACGGATGCTCTGAGCAGGCAGGGCACAGTCTCCCACGAGTGGGAACTAGCTCAGGAAGTCCTTCAGGAGATCTTCGCCCTTTTGGGAACCCCTCAAGTGGATCTGTTCGCCACCAGTACCAACAGGAAGTGCAATCTGTTTTGTTCAAGGGAATTTCCCCAGAGAGGAGCTCTAGGGGACGCGTTTGTAGTGGACTGGGAGTTTCCACTCCTGTACGCGTTTCCACCAGTCCCTGTCATTCCTCAAATGATCAGGAGGTTGAGAAGATTCCGGAGGACCATGATCCTAATTGCCCCAGACCGGGCCAGGAGAACGTGGTACCCGGACCTTCTGGACATGTCCATCTGCCCTCCAATTCGTCTTCCACTCAAGGAGAATCTTCTCTCTCAGAAGGGAGGTCAGGTTCTCCATCCAGACATCAGAACCCTCAACCTTCACGCCTGGCTTCTGAAAGGTTGAGATACAAGGATTGGGACCTCCCTGATGATGTCATGAAGGTGTTGCTTTCGGCCAGAAGGCCAGCAACAAAGTCTTTATACCGCTGCTGTTGGAACAAATTTTGCAGCTGGTGTAGAGAAGAGAATATCGACCCCTTTTCATGTGGTACAGCAACGGTGTTATCCTTTCTACTCTACCTGGCAAATTCAGGCCTTCAAGTTGGCACTATCAAGGGCTATCTCGCAGCGCTATCGATCTTCAAGCGCACTGCAGAGGAGCCATCGTATTTCATATTACCCTTAGTAATACAATTTCTAAAGGGATTAACTAATGTCTACCCTCCAAGAGCGTTCCAGGTTCCTTTATGGGACTTAAATTTAGTCTTAAATTTCCTGATGGGTACTCCTTTCGAACCACTCCACTCTTGTTCGCTAAGATTTCTCACCCTTAAAACTGTCTTATTAGTGGCTTTAAGGTGTGCTAGAAGGGTGAGCGAATTACAAGCTCATCTTGTAAACCCCCTCATAAAAATTTTCATAAAGACATAGTTGTCCTACAGGTGAAGCCTAATTTCCTCCCAAAGGTGGTTTCTGAATTCCACATCACTCAGAAAATTACCTTACCTTCATTCTATCCGCCTCCCCATCCGGGGAAAGAGGAAGAAAGGCTACATAGGCTGGACCCAAGGCGGGCTTTAAGCTTTTACATCAGCAGACTTACTAGGATTAGACAAGCAGACCAACTGTTCGTAGGTTACTCAGGACACAAATTGGGACTACCGATAACAAAACAAACCATTTCCAGATGGATTATTTTGGCCATTCTGGAATGTTACAAACTAGCAGGGAAAGAGCCTCCTCAAAATCTTAGGGCTCATTCAACCAGGGGTATCGCAGCCTCCTCGGCCCTCCAAAGAGGGGTTCCGTTTCGAGACATATGTGCGGCTGCCACATGGTCGTCCGCACATACCTTCACAAGATTTTACAACCTGGATTCCTCCTCTAGTCAAGAGACTAGGTTTGGCAAAGCCGTATTACATTCTGTTCATTCCTAAAAGGAATCATGGAGTTTTACTCCCACCTCCAATTACACACCACTGCTATGGGAGTCTATCAAAGATAAGGAATACGTCGGAGGACACAATCCCTTCAAAGAACAAGTTACTTCTTCCCTGGTAACGTTCTTTGGATGGGATGTTACTCCGACGTATTCTTTATCGCCCCTCCCATCCATCCCCGCAGTAATACTTCCCTTGTGGTTGCAGCTGACGCTCCTTCAAGGTCAATAACCAATTCATATAAAACAACTGTTAACGTCAAAATGGAACTGAGCAACGGACGCTGCGCGAGTCTATTTATACCTGTGATGACGTTGGCACCGATACAGAGGCTGTCGAGGGACATCGGCTTGAGGGACGTTGACGCGCAGCACCCTCTACTGAAAATAATTTCCGAGGCCAGCAAGCTGGGAGATGATCTATCAAAGATAAGGAATACGTCGGAGGAACATCCCATCGAAAGAACGTTACCAGGTAAGAAGTAACTTGTTTATCTATCTGATGAGGAATCTGCAGGAGAAGAATCCATAGAAAGAACGTTACGGTAAGTAATTTCTCCTACTAGATCACACAGCATACTCCCCAGCTCAGTCTCTTCACCGAATTCCACACCCTTCTTGACTGTGCCCAGTCTGGCTTCAGACCCCTCCATGGGACTGAATCCTCCCTGGCCTCTATCTGTGACAATCTGAAAAGAACACCAGACTGAGGGCTGTGCTGCTCTCATCCTCTTCGACCCTTATGCAGCCTTTGACAAGATCAACCACTTCATCCTTACGAAAAAAGTATCTCCTCTTTCCTCTCTGACCACTCCAAAATCCTTCTTCTCCATCCTTTCTCCTGTGCCCCCCCACCCAGCCACCCACGGAGTCCCACAGGGAGCATCCCTCTCTCCCCCCTCCTCTTCAAGCTCTACCTTTCGCCCCTCTCGACGCTCATCCATTCCCACAATATCACATGTTACAACTATGCTCTATTCGTAAAAAGGGAACCCCTTGCTGTTAGAAGCTGGGGAATATATATATTGCGCTAACTGGGATTGCTTCTAACAGAACTTTGTCTAACAGATTCTTTATTCCTCTTTTGCTGTCTATTAACACATAAATGTAAAATTCTTGGTAGACACTCTGCGCTTTTACTTCAAACAACCTTATTTCATGCTTCACAATTTCATTCTTATATCCAATAGTTTTTATTCTTTAAATCCATTTTTTTTATTGTTTATACAATCAAAATTAATTTGAAAACTCATTTGAATTCATAATTTCTTCTTTTTTCATTGTTTTCTACCCCTAAACCCTTGAATTGCTGTGCATAACAAAATATACATATAAATTGTATATGTCTCAATAAAACGTAAGCATAAACTCAAATTCAGAAAACCATACATATGTCACGATAAATAAAGACAAAATGAACATATCGCTGTAAATCCACCCAAACATATGTGTGTAAAACAAAGGAGCTGTCTTGGAGGTGTATCTACTTATTCAATGGATTGTTTTTCTCCCGCAGATTCCTCATCAGATAGAGATCCCCTTGCAGCTTCAGCTGCTTGGAAAAAACTTCAACAGGGAGTGTAGTGGGCCTAGGCTTTTGATCCGTCTTGACTCAGTGCTCGATAGTCATCTCCGGACGTGATGTTGGACGTCATGTATATACTGTGTCACTACACCCCATACCTCAGTCCCTTTTACACACGCTCACCACACTAACGATCTTCGATTTTCACCAGACATTGTTTACTAAATTCTGTTATCGTGAACTGCCATGTCCTCGCCTCAGTTTTCGTGCTTCAAACACTGCTTCAATTGGGGCTCCAAGATGTGGGTGACTGACCCGCATAACATCTGCATGTGCTGGCTCTAGGAGCATGGGTTTAAAGGCCACTCATGTTTCCTGTGGCTTTGCGAAATATCCGTTTGGACTGTGGAAAGCTGTTTAGCATGCAGCTCAATACGTTTCTGAAGGGGAGTTGCAGGACGGTTTCTTGCAACTAGTGGATGACGGGAAGGAGGTGGCCAGGCAGTCCTTGCAAACGTGCCTGACCTCAGTGGACTGTGTTGGTCAAGAGCCGGGTTCCGCTATGGTCCTTAGGAGGCAGGCCTATCTCCGCTCCTCTGGGTTCTACCTCAATGTCCAGAATACATTTCTGGACATGACGTTTTATGGGGAGAATCTCTTCGGGCCAAAGGCCGATGACTCCTTGGAGAAATTCAAGCAGTGGAAGCTTGCCGCAAAGTCGCTAGGCGTAGTTGCGAAACGGCCCGCCAAACGTGCCTTCCGTTTCGCGTTGAGGGGAAGAGGCCAGAGGTGATCGGTCCCAGGCAGGGGCAGAGGTGTTTCTCATACTCCGGAAGGGGGAGGGGACCTCTAGAGGTCAGCAGGCAGCAGCAGCGGCTGGGGTGGCTCCGTCCTCAAAGCCACTTTGATGTCCCCTTTCACAATTCACCGGTTTAGAGGACTGCTGTCCGAGCATAAGCTTCAGTGGCAGGAGATTGATTACCTGCGACGCCTGGTCCCTGCAGCTTGTGTGGTAGGGTTATTGACTGTTCATCTTAAGAAAAATTCCAGACAGAACCCCACCGCCTCCTTGTCAGACGGAACAGGAGTTCCAGGAAGAACTGCAAGCACTGTTGTTGAAGGGTGCTGTGGAAGAGGTACTGCCTGAGTAAAGAGGGTCCGGCTAGTGTTGCCGGTATTTCCTGGTACCCAAGACGGGAGGAGGTCTCTATCCCATCTTGGACCTCAGGGCCTTGAACAAGTTCTTGAGGAAAGACAAATTCAGCATGGTGACGTTAAGAGAGATTCTCCACGCTCTCGAGTTGCAGGACTGGCTGGTGTCCATAGATCTTCAGGACGCTTACTTTCATGTGCCGATATATCAAAAACACAGGAGGTTCCTGAAGCTCCTCATAGGGGACAAGCACAATCAGTTCAAGGTGCTTACCTCTAGTTGACCTCCACTCCAAGGATCTTCACCAAGCTCATAGCGTTAGTCACGGCTCACCTCAGGACATCCGGTGTCCACGTATTCCTGTACCTGGATATCTGGCTAATCCAGGGATGTCTCATCTTGGCGACACCTGCTCACTAGTCCACAGGCTGAGCTTCTCCCTGAACTTACAGAAGTCCCACACGACACCAGCTCAGAAGCTCCAGTTCATCAGGGCAGACCTGCACACCCAGGCAGGAAAGGCTTTTCCACCTGGGGAGAGAGTCATTGCGCAAATGATGTATCTTTACCAGATCTACGCCATCTTCCGGTTCCATGTGTAAATAGCCCCGCAAAAATATCACCATACAAAAATATTGCCATATTTTTGCTGCAATATTAAGGCATGGAACCTGTGAGGGACACCCCCGCATCCCCCCTATTTTAAAAGGAGCAGGGGAAACCCCTGCAACCCCTGCACCCAAAAAACCTAAATATTATCCCCACTAAAAATATCATCTATGGCCGTTCCCGACGACCATATATACGGCAATATTTTTGGTGGTGGATAATATTACCTGATACCCATCTTTCCAGCGGCTTCCTTCCTCTGCTTCTTAGGTCTCACAGCCTCCTGTAATTTTCCAGTGCCAGAACCCAGGCTGCGAATGAGATCGTTAGTGGCTCCTGCAAGGTCAATGGTCCCAGTACCTGGGAACTCTGAAGGACGTCCTCATAGTGTCCAGGTCCATGGTAAACAACCTTTCTTGGTGGGCCTGCAGCAGCAACTTGCTAGTGGGGGAACCCTTCTGGCCTCAGGTTCAAGTGGTCACAGATGGGTCCCTGAAGGGTTGGGGGCGCTCACTGCAACAGGGGTGTAGCTAGGTCTGTAAAAGATCCAGGGCTATGCTAATTCTGGGACTGTCGGGACTGGGGCTTTGCTAGCCTTTTTGGTTGTAACCCCTGAACTTCTATATGGGGCTACAACCAAAAGACCCGGGGCTGTAACCCCCTCAGCCTCTTCCTAGCAACGCCTCTGCACTGCAAGTACTTCCAGGTGAGCGGCCTTTGGTCAGCAATGGATGGTCCTCGGGGAGTGGGTTGGACACTTCCCCAGAAGTGGAATTTGCCAGACCAGACCCAGGGCAACATGCTGAAACCTCTTATAGAACCTTGATGGCAAGGATAATAGAGTTTATGGGGTGGTCCACACCCTCACCTGCTTTTCAGCAAGACAACCTCACAGACATCTTGGTCAAAGGTCCACAGGAGGATCCTGTGGTACCATTTCATGCGGCATTACAAAGGAGAATATTGGCAAACTAGGAAACACCTGAGGTAATCCCGGCGGTGAACAAAAAATGATCAGCTAAATATAGGGTGTCTTCTGCTGACCCTGAATATTTATCCAAACACCCAACTCCAGAGAGTCTGGTGGTTCAGGTAGCTACTTCATCAGGTAGTAAATCGGCTTACCCTACTGTTCCACAAGACAGGGATGATAAGAGATATGACTCTATGGCCAAAAAAGTATTTTCTGCATGAAGCATGGCGTTGAAATCCATCAATGCTACTTGTACGCTCGCAAGGTTTAGCCACACACTTTGGGAGTGTGCTTCATCAGCGGCTGACTGCCTCCCGGAGGGAGAAGAAAGGGAAGCGTTCCTAAACATCATCAAGAATGGTAAAGACGCTATGTGCGAATCCCTTCAAACTGGCATCGATTCTGCTGACAGCATCAGCAGGGCCATGGCGGCAAGTACAACAACCCGGAGATTTTCTTGGTTGCGAAAGTCTGGTTTTGCTCCAGATGTGCAAAGCAGACTTTTGAATATGCCCTTTCACGGCTCTTCTTTGTTTGGTAAGAAGGCGGATGACAGTTTAGAAAAACTACAAACATCAAAGGCAGCAGCAAAATCCCTGGGAGCTGCAATCCGTCAGACACCATATTGCCCCTCAGGAGCCTCTTGGAGAGGTAAGTCCTTTCGCTTCTATTCCGCATTCGGAAGAGGCAGAGGACAGCTGGTTCAAAGGGGTCAGAAAAAATTCACCCGAGGTGGACGAGGTAAAAATACAAAACCCGCAACAGCAGCAGGTGCCTCTTTACCCTCGCCATCTGCATCAGCCGCCTCCAAACCGCTCTGAGGACTCTCTTCACAAGACACCAGTAGGGGGCAGGTTAACTCAACATCTGATGGAATGGCAGGCTATTACGTCAGATGTTTGGGCATTGGAGACAGTTGCCCAAGGTTACTGCCTGCCTTTTCTACGCATCCCTCAGAGTCATCCACCGGGAAACAGCTCTCTGAAAGATCCAGATCCGCTCCTCTTGCAGGAAATTGTAGACCTGCTAGAGAAAGGTGCCATAGAACCGGTACATGTAGCGGAGAGGAACAAGGGCTGGTACTCCCCCTACTTTCTCATACCGAAGAAAGACGGAGGACTGAGACCTATCTTGGGCTTACGAGAATTGAACAAGTTCCTCAGGAAGGACAAGGTCAAGATGGTAACTCTCTCTCGGATCCTTCAGGCCCTCCAGCTCCAGGACTGGCTGGTATCTCTGGACCTCCAGGATGCTTATTTCCATGTGCCAATCCATCTCAAACACAGGAAATACCTGATTTTCGTAATTGGCGGCTCTCGTTATCAGTTTCGAGTTCTGCCATTTGGGCTGACCTCCGCCCCGAGGGTCTTCACCAAGCTAATGTCGGTAGTGGCTGCAAGTCTAAGGAGGGAAGGGATTCACGTCTACCCCTACCTGGACGATTGGCTGATCAGAGCTGTATCTCCGGAACAAGCTCAGAATCAGCTAGACTATGTCTGCCACTTCCTTCATAAACTGGGCTTCTCCCTCAATTTAAAGAAGTCACAGATGATACCATCACAGAGACTCCAGTTCATTGGAGCGATCCTGGACACTTCCCTGGGAAAAGCCTCGCCACCAGAGGTGAGGGCTCAAGATATTCTGCAGATGGTCACCAAGTTTCAAAATGCCCAACGTCTCCCAGCCTTCGACTTTTTGAGGTTGCTAGGCCTCATGGCATCCTGCATCTTCCTTGTGCCAGAGGCTCGCCTGAGAATGATATCTCTTCAGTGGGCACTGAGAACTCTGTGGTCGCAATTCTCAGGGAGAATGACAGGCCTCCTTCAGTTTCCGGACAAGGTGGCTCGAGACCTTCAGTGGTGGGCCTGCCAGAAAAACATCTTGAAGGGAGAACTGTTTTGGCAACCATGGCCAGAGATAACAGTAGTCACAGATGCCTCACTCACGGGGTGGGGAGCCCATACCAACGACTTTACCATCAGCGGTCGTTGGTCTCCATTGGAGTCCAGACTACATATCAACCTGTTAGAGCTGAGAGCAATCAGACTAGCGCTGAAAGCTTTTCTGCCATCTGTACAGGGGAATAATGTCCTGATAATGACGGACAACACAGTGGCCATGCACTACCTCAACAAAAGAGGAGGCGTAGGATCACTGCCACTGTGCAGAGAGGCAATGCAGCTCTGGTTTTGGGCAATTCAAGAAGGAATCTCTCTATCGGCAGTTCATCTAGCCGGAGAGACAAACTTGATGACGGATGCTCTGAGCAGGCAGGGCACAGTCTCCCACGAGTGGGAACTAGCTCAGGAAGTCCTTCAGGAGATCTTCACCCTTTTGGGAACCCCTCAAGTGGATCTGTTCGCCACCAGTACCAACAGGAAGTGCAATCTGTTTTGTTCAAGGGAATTTCCCCAGAGAGGAGCTCTAGGGGACGCGTTTGTAGTGGACTGGGAGTTTCCACTCCTGTACGCGTTTCCACCAGTCCCTGTCATTCCTCAAATGATCAGGCGGTTGAGAAGATTCCGGAGGACCATGATCCTAATTGCCCCAGACCGGGCCAGGAGAACGTGGTACCCGGACCTTCTGGACATGTCCATCTGCCCTCCAATTCGTCTTCCACTCAAGGAGAATCTTCTCTCTCAGAAGGGAGGTCAGGTTCTCCATCCAGACATCAGAACCCTCAACCTTCACGCCTGGCTTCTGAAAGGTTGAGATACAAGGATTGGGACCTCCCTGATGATGTCATGAAGGTGTTGCTTTCGGCCAGAAGGCCAGCAACAAAGTCTTTATACCGCTGCTGTTGGAACAAATTTTGCAGCTGGTGTAGAGAAGAGAATATCGACCCCTTTTCATGTGGTACACCAACGGTGTTATCCTTTCTACTCTACCTGGCAAATTCAGGCCTTCAAGTTGGCACTATCAAGGGCTATCTCGCAGCGCTATCAATCTTCAAGCGCACTGCAGAGGAGCCATCGTATTTCATATTACCCTTAGTAATACAATTTCTAAAGGGATTAACTAATGTCTACCCTCCAAGAGCGTTCCAGGTTCCTTTATGGGACTTAAATTTAGTCTTAAATTTCCTGATGGGTACTCCTTTCGAACCACTCCACTCTTGTTCGCTAAGATTTCTCACCCTTAAAACTGTCTTATTAGTGGCTTTAAGATGTGCTAGAAGGGTGAGCGAATTACAAGCTCATCTTGTAAACCCCCTCATAAAATTTTTCATAAAGACATAGTTGTCCTACAGATGAAGCCTAATTTCCTCCCAAAGGTGGTTTCTGAATTCCACATCACTCAGAAAATTACCTTACCTTCATTCTATCCGCCTCCCCATCCGGGGAAAGAGGAAGAAAGGCTACATAGGCTGGACCCAAGGCGGGCTTTAAGGTTTTACATCAGCAGACTTACTAGGATTAGGCAAGCAGACCAACTGTTCGTAGGTTACTCAGGACACAAATTGGGACTACCGATAACAAAACAAACCATTTCCAGATGGATTATTTTGGCCATTCTGGAATGTTACAAACTCGCAGGGAAAGAGCCTCCTCAAAATCTTAGGGCTCATTCAACCAGGGGTATCGCAGCCTCCTCGGCCCTCCAAAGAGGGGTTCCGTTTCGAGACATATGTGCGGCTGCCACATGGTCGTCCGCACATACCTTCACAAGATTTTACAACCTGGATTCCTCCTCTAGTCAAGAGACTAGGTTTGGCAAAGCCGTATTACATTCTGTTCATTCCTAAAAGGAATCATGGAGTTTTACTCCCACCTCCAATTACACACCACTGCTATGGGAGTCTATCAAAGATAAGGAATACGTCGGAGGACACAATCCCTTCAAAGAACAAGTTACTTCTTCCCTGGTAACATTCTTTGGATGGGATGTTACTCCGACGTATTCTTTATCGCCCCTCCCATCCATCCCCGCAGTAATACTTCCCTTGTGGTTGCAGCTGACGCTCCTTCAAGGTCAATAACCAATTCATATAAAACAACTGTTAACGTCAAAATGGAACTGAGCAACGGACGCTGCGCGAGTCTATTTATACCTGTGATGACGTTGGCACCGATACAGAGGCTGTCGAGGGACATCGGCTTGAGGGACGTTGACGCGCAGCACCCTCTACTGAAAATAATTTCCGAGGCCAGCAAGCTGGGAGATGATCTATCAAAGATAAGGAATACGTCGGAGGAACATCCCATCGAAAGAACGTTACCAGGTAAGAAGTAACTTGTTTATCTATCTGATGAGGAATCTGCAGGAGAAGAATCCATAGAAAGAACGTTACGGTAAGTAATTTCTCCTACTAGATCACACAGCATACTCCCCAGCTCAGTCTCTTCACCGAATTCCACACCCTTCTTGACTGTGCCCAGTCTGGCTTCAGACCCCTCCATGGGACTGAATCCTCCCTGGCCTCTATCTGTGACAATCTGAAAAGAACACCAGACTGAGGGCTGTGCTGCTCTCATCCTCTTCGACCCTTACGCAGCCTTTGACAAGATCAACCACTTCATCCTTACGAAAAAAGTATCTCCTCTTTCCTCTCTGACCACTCCAAAATCCTTCTTCTCCATCCTTTCTCCTGTGCCCCCCCACCCAGCCACCCACGGAGTCCCACAGGGAGCATCCCTCTCTCCCCCCTCCTCTTCAAGCTCTACCTTTCGCCCCTCTCGACGCTCATCCATTCCCACAATATCACATGTTACAACTATGCTCTATTCGTAAAAAGGGAACCCCTTGCTGTTAGAAGCTGGGGAATATATATATTGCGCTAACTGGGATTGCTTCTAACAGAACTTTGTCTAACAGATTCTTTATTCCTCTTTTGCTGTCTATTAACACATAAATGTAAAATTCTTGGTAGACACTCTGCACTTTTACTTCAAACAACCTTATTTCATGCTTCACAATTTCATTCTTATATCCAATAGTTTTTATTCTTTAAATCCATTTTTTTATTGTTTATACAATCAAAATTAATTTGAAAACTCATTTGAATTCATAATTTCTTCTTTTTTCATTGTTTTCTACCCCTAAACCCTTGAATTGCTGTGCATAACAAAATATACATATAAATTGTATATGTCTCAATAAAACGTAAGCATAAACTCAAATTCAGAAAACCATACATATGTCACGATAAATAAAGACAAAATGAACATATCGCTGTAAATCCACCCAAACCTATGTGTGTAAAACAAAGGAGCTGTCTTGGAGGTGTATCTACTTATTCAATGGATTGCTTTTCTCCCGCAGATTCCTCATCAGATAGAGATCCCCTTGCAGCTCCAGCTGCTTGGAAAAAACTTCAACAGGGAGTGTAGTGGGCCTAGGCTTTTGATCCGTCTTGACTCAGTGCTCGATCGTCATCTCCGGACGTGATGTTGGACGTCATGTATATACTGTGTCACTACACCCCATACCTCAGTCCCTTTTACGCACGCTCACCACACTAACGATCTTCGATTTTCACCAGACATTGTTTACTAAATTCTGTTATCGTGAACTGCCATGTCCTCGCCTCAGTTTTCGTGCTTCAAACACTGCTTCAATTGGGGCTCCAAGATACGGGTGACCGACACGCATAACATCTGCATGTGCTGGCTCTAGGAGCATGGGTTTAAAGGCCACTCATGTTTCCTGTGGCTTTGCGAAATATCCGTTTGGACTGTGGAAAGCTGTTTAGCATGCAGCTCAATACGTTTCTGAAGGGGAGTTGCAGGACGGTTTCTTGCAACTAGTGGATGACGGGAAGGAGGTGGCCAGGCAGTCCTTGCAAACGTGCCTGACCTCAGTGGACTGTGTTGGTCAAGAGCCGGGTTCCGCTATGGTCCTTAGGAGGCAGGCCTATCTCCGCTCCTCTGGGTTCTACCTCAATGTCCTGAATACATTTCTGGACATGACGTTTTATGGGGAGAATCTCTTCGGGCCAAAGGCTGATGACTCCTTGGAGAAATTCAAGCAGTGGAAGCTTGCCGCAAAGTTGCTAGGCGTAGTTGCGAAACGGCCCGCCAAACCTGCCTTCCGTTTCGCGTTGAGGGGAAGAGGCCAGAGGTGATCGGTCCCAGGCAGGGGCAGAGGTGTTTCTCATACTCCGGAAGGGGCAGGGGACCTCTAGAGGTCAGCAGGCAGCAGCAGCGGCTTGGGTGGCTCCGTCCTCAAAGCCACTTTGATGTCCCCTTTCACAATTCACCGGTTTGGAGGACTGCTGTCCGAGCATAAGCTTCAGTGGCAGGAGATTGATTACCTGCGACGCCTGGTCCCTGCAGCTTGTGTGGTAGGGTTATTGACTGTTCATCTTAAGAAAAATTCCAGACAGAACCCCACCGCCTCCTTGTCAGACGGAACAGGAGTTCCAGGAAGAACTGCAAGCACTGTTGTTGAAGGGTGCTGTGGAAGAGGTACTGCCTGAGTAAAGAGGGTCCGGCTAGTGTTGCCGGTATTTCCTGGTACCCAAGACGGGAGGAGGTCTCTATCCCATCTTGGACCTCAGGGCCTTGAACAAGTTCTTGAGGAAAGACAAATTCAGCATGGTGACGTTAAGAGAGATTCTCCACGCTCTCGAGTTGCAGGACTGGCTGGTGTCCATAGATCTTCAGGACGCTTACTTTCATGTGCCGATATATCAAAAACACAGGAGGTTCCTGAAGCTCCTCATAGGGGACAAGCACAATCAGTTCAAGGTGCTTACCTCTAGTTGACCTCCACTCCAAGGATCTTCACCAAGCTCATGGCGTTAGTCACGGCTCACCTCAGGACATCCGGTGTCCACGTATTCCTGTACCTAGATATCTGGCTAATCCAGGGATGTCTCATCTTGGCGACACCTGCTCACTAGTCCACAGGCTGAGCTTCTCCCTGAACTTACAGAAGTCCCACACGACACCAGCTCAGAAGCTCCAGTTCATCAGGGCAGACCTGCACACCCAGGCAGGAAAGGCTTTTCCACCTGGGGAGAGAGTCATTGCGCAAATGATGTATCTTTACCAGATCTACGCCATCTTCCGGTTCCATGTGTAAATAGCCCCGCAAAAATATCACCATACAAAAATATTGCCATATTTTTGCTGCAATATTAAGGCATGGAACCTGTGAGGGACACCCCCGCATCCCCCCTATTTTAAAAGGAGCAGGGGAAACCCCTGCAACCCCTGCACCCAAAAAACCTAAATATTATCCCCACTAAAAATATCATCTATGGCCGTTCCCGACGACCATATATTCGGCAATATTTTTGGTGGTGGATAATATTACCTGATACCCATCTTTCCAGCGGCTTCCTTCCTCTGCTTCTTAGGTCTCACAGCCTCCTGTAATTTTCCAGTGCCAGAACCCAGGCTGCGAATGAGATCGTTAGTGGCTCCTGCAAGGTCAATGGTCCCAGTACCTGGGAACTCTGAAGGACGTCCTCATAGTGTCCAGGTCCATGGTAAACAACCTTTCTTGGTGGGCCTGCAGCAGCAACTTGCTAGTGGGGGAACCCTTCTGGCCTCAGGTTCAAGTGGTCACAGATGGGTCCCTGAAGGGTTGGGGGCGCTCACTGCAACAGGGGTGTAGCTAGGTCTGTAAAAGATCCAGGGCTATGCTAATTCTGGGACTGTCGGGACTGGGGCTTTGCTAGCCTTTTTGGTTGTAACCCCTGAACTTCTATATGGGGCTACAACCAAAAGACCCGGGGCTGTAACCCCCTATTTTTGGTGGTGGATAATATTACCTGATACCCATCTTTCCAGCGGCTTCCTTCCTCTGCTTCTTAGGTCTCACAGCCTCCTGTAATTTTCCAGTGCCAGAACCCAGGCTGCGAATGAGATCGTTAGTGGCTCCTGCAAGGTCAATGGTCCCAGTACCTGGGAACTCTGAAGGACGTCCTCATAGTGTCCAGGTCCATGGTAAACAACCTTTCTTGGTGGGCCTGCAGCAGCAACTTGCTAGTGGGGGAACCCATCTGGCCTCAGGTTCAAGTGGTCACAGATGGGTCCCTGAAGGGTTGGGGGCGCTCACTGCAACAGGGGTGTAGCTAGGTCTGTAAAAGATCCAGGGCTGTGCTAATTCTGGGACTGTCGGGACTGGGGCTTTGCTAGCCTTTTTGGTTGTAACCCCTGAACTTCTATATGGGGCTACAACCAAAAGACCCGGGGCTGTAACCCCCTCAGCCTCTTCCTAGCAACGCCTCTGCACTGCAAGGACTTGCAGGTGAGCGGCCTTTGGTCAGCAATGGATGGTCCTCGGGGAGTGGAAGTGGGAAACCGGAGGGTGAGACGCAGTATCCCCTCCCCAATAACACCATTTCCCCATCCTACCAGGTAGGATACCTAGGAACTCAACCACCATCCCCCTTTTCCGACACAAACACTTTCTCGCAGACAGTTCACTGTGAGCGACAACAGACTAACACCAGACATGTCCCAACACAAGGGTCAGGCAGAGTCAGGCAATTACTGATAAATACACACACCTGACTTCCATTACACTTACCCACACGGATAAAAGGCGGATCACAAAAGCACACTCTCAGCAAGGCATAACATACAAGGAAGCAGCAGTTCTGAGATGGCATTTTAACACAAGGAGAAAGGCGGCAAGACCAGAAATGGTTGCAAGGAGGGAATTGCCTTTGGGTTTTTCAGATGAAGAAACTGCTACTTTCACAAACCATCGAGAAGAAGAAACATAAGACTGTGAATTAAAGCCGCAGAAAGGTGCACTGTGGGTCGAACGTACCCGGGACTTTCCCACATCGATAGTGGAAGCAGGGAGGAGTGGTTGTCGCCGTGGTACTGTTCTTGGCTCCAACAACATAGCCGCTCCAGTAAAGTCAGCACAGCCGGTGAGTCGGGAAGACTGATAACAGACCGGTCCGTGTTAGAACCAAGGTTGCAAGCGGCAACCTTGCATGAAGAAATCTGCAAAGGCATATGTGATGAGCGACATGAATATAATTGAATATACAAGGAGTGATTCAACTTTTGAAACCAAGGTAGCTGCCATATACAGAGTGGTCCGGCACCATGTGAGTGCTCATTTGAAGGACTCTGTTAGGCATTCAACTGAGAGTGAAAAAATTGTGAACTGTGAAATCGAAGTGGTCCTGCAACTGGTCGAGCCAAACCATGTGCACATTCGAAAGTCTTTGATTGCTATACGAACTGTAACTGGTCTGAGCCCGTCTGAGGGAGCCTGATTGTGAAAAGGGGGATCTGAGCCCGACGGAGGGGTATACGGGGTGAACCGCGAGTAACCCGAGACAAGATATATGAACTGTAATTGGTCCGAGCCAGGCCGAGGGAGACTAATTGTGAAAAGGGGATCTGAGCCCGACTGAGGGGTGTCTGGGGTGAACTGTGAGTCACCCAAGAAAAGCTAGTCGCTCAAAAGATCTGAGCCCGACTGATGGGTATCCGGGGTGAACCGTGAGTCACCCAAGAAAAGCTAGTGGCACAAAAGGGATCTGAGCCCGGCTGAAGGGGATCCTGGTGAGAGTCAATCGCCCTATGTGAATACTTGGAAAGGAACTGTTTGTTTGTTTTATACATCAGGGACTCTGAAGCAAGAAACTTTTGATAACTTAAGAGACTTGGGCACGGAAGGCCCTGAAGCTTGTAAAGGAACTGTGTCCTTGTGCCGAAGAAGCTCAAGAGTGTGCTATGCTCGAGTGAACCGCCTTGTCCCGTGCTGAAAACGTGGGGAAGGGAGGTCAACGGCCTGAACATCCTGACTTATCATTTTGTGAACGCATCTTTCTTTTTCATGAACATTACTCCCACACTATTTGTAACTTAGCAGTAAGGATTGGCAATAGTTTTTTTTTTCGTATAGGCCCTTCTATTTTGCTCCTCTAGGACTGTATTATTATTATTTTGATGGTTGTATCTTGCTCCCATTTTAGATTTAGGTTTAGATAGGTGTTTATCACCCCCTTGATAAAGTTCAATAAACACCCCTGAACTGTGGTCACTTGTGTCTGTCTTACTTTGATATCATGCCTTACTTACATATGGCCCGTTTCAGACCCGGATGAATCTGGCGTGTCATCACAGGCAACCTGAACATCCGTGCAACGTACAGATCAGAAATGAATACATGCGTCTACCACACTGCAGACTACAATCTCCTCTGTGTCTTGCACATTGCGTAGCCCGCTACACTCACCATTTACTCTACACCGGATGGCCCATCTCCTACTCATCGGAGAGGGTCTCACCATCCGTGCCGCATAGACGCTGTTTGGCGGTTGCTGTTGCTACCACGACTCAAGGTACTACTCAGGTCTCCGTACCAATCCTTTCAACAACAGAGTCTCCACTCCAGGATATTCTCTATCCTGCCGCACCTTGAACACTAAAGCCATCTCTAATGCAGTTAGAGGCCTCCCTCCCTGAGCGATACCACAAATATAGCACACCTCTGGCCAACCAGTGGACAAGGGCTTGCATTCTCTCCAGGGTCCAACAGTTTAAAGGTCCAGGTGAAGGCTGACTAAATCGCAAATCGCTGAAACGTCCAAGACAAAGACAACCACTCTCTGTCCTCACTTTATACTAATTACAAGTGACATCGACCAAGATTTGGTCAGTTGACCAACATACCAACTACGCAGTATACAACTTTCTGACCTACTATCTATTTCTGCCCCAGACTAAACTAGGAAGACAGGTCCACATAAATTACCAGCCTGGACAAACAGATTATACCAGACACCAATACATATTAGTGATGTTTCATTGATCTATTCATTTTTTATCACATATTGAATGTCTAATTGTTCACATTCTGCTTTGTGTGCGCTGTACAGATTAGGAGTCTTATCCGGCCCCAACTTGTTTTTAGGACTGTGTATATGTAAAAATTGAGAGATTCCTTAATGTTTTCTTTCAATATGTTTGTTGAGTTTTGATGTTTTTTGTCACTGGATGTAAAGAAAAACTGAGGACAAAAACGATGTCCCTCAACAGTAATCAAGAAAAAGAAATGAAAACAGATTGAATAAAGACAATGCTAATGGAGGGAAAATAACCCGCCCCCCCCGAACATTGTTTCAGGTAAAATCTGAAGTGCGTATGCTTTTTTCCTACTGAGTTGTAAATAAACAGCCACTAATTGGCTTCTCAAAAAACAGATGCCTGCCCGGTACATGAGTAGTTAGTCTATTAGGACACATTCCTTGTGTTATAGAGTGTCTTACATATGGTGTCAGCAGTGGGATGTGATTCAACTGATAAAAATTGAAGTCCATGCTGATAATTGTCTTACCACTAGAAGGGGCAAATAGAATCATTGAACTCCCTGACTCTGACTGTGTATCCATGCTAAAAGAGGTTTTGCTCTCTCAACTACGTATCCCGACTAGTCAACAAGATCTGTTCTTTAAAACTCAAGTATTATTAGACACCCTTTCTCTCTCCCACTATAAAATACAACAGTGGGATTGAATAATATTGAAAGTTCGACCAGCCTTTACCTTTATTAGACCTAGTGCCTAAACCCACCCGCTCCTGAAACTTTTTGTTTTGTTACCCAATTGTCATCCATCGCGGGGCTATCAGGGTTAGAGACCAACCTGCCAAAGTCAACTCCTTTGGCAGAATCAGACTCAGAAGAATCAGATGACTTTGAAACCTTATCCGAGGGATTCAGGACCTGTTTCTTTTCTGATTCAGAAAAAAACACAGAAGGGACCCTTACCCCACTGGAAGAAATGGCCGACCTAGCCAATGTCATAGCCCAGTTGGCAGCCCATCAAATGCAGGCTGAAGCTGGAATCCAAGAAAATGTAACTAAATTGGTTAAGTTGCAAGACCCTTTCTACCAAAGGCGGTACTTCAACCATACCTAGAAGGCGAAGATCTAGGAAATGTTTTCTGGAATTTTGAACACCTAGCCGAACAACTAGGATGCGTAGAGACCTTTTAAAAGGTGCTATTTGGCTCCTCTGTTGAAAGATGAACTACAAACTTCCTATCAACTACTTAATCTTGCCCAGGGAGCCACCTTTATATCCATCAAAGACGGGTTGTTGAAAAGAGTGGGGCAAAACTGCAATTTCTATCGGCAAAAATTGAGGGTCATTAGATTAAACCTGGGAGAAACCCTATGTGAAATGGGTGAACGTGTCAAAAACACTGTAGCCCTCTGGATCAATAACAAATCCTTACAAGAGCTGATAGAGATGATCACCCTAGAACAATTCTCCAATTCCCTACCCCCTTTTTTACAAAAAGCTGTCTTACAGTTAAGTCGACCTCCCCTAGCCATGGCCATTGAAACTGCACAAAACCAATCAGATGCAGCTAAACACTTTCACTCGGCACATCGAGAGGAGACATGGAGAGATTATAAACCTATCCATCAACCTCAGGGAGTAGACAAACAAGGGGGGATGGGTCATACAGAATCAAGGAAGGGATACCAAAAGAAAGAATAAGAATCAAAAGATCTGACCCTAAAACCAAAGATGAAAGCAGGGAGGAACCTAAATGAAGCAGACCAACCCCTCTTATTTGCTTTTTCTGTAGAGAAACAGGGCATTTAGCTAGACACTGCCGAAGAATCTAAGGGACAAAACCTATAGAAATAGGCTGTTTAAAGGGAGAAGAGTAGGAAGAACCCGAAGAAGAGTTAGAGACCTTTAGCATATGTTTATGTCAGTCTTCTGCTGGCTTCACATATGAAAACGCTTGGGTACATGGGAAGCAAGTAAATGCATTAATCGACTCGGGTAGTAAGTAAACCGCTATACGAGCTGACTTGGTCACAACAAAGGACCTTGAGAACGCTGCCCTAGTTAGAGTTACCTGTGTACATGGGGATAATGAAGTATAACCCAAAATACACATACACATTAACATCTGGGGCAAGTCCTCTGTTTAATATCTTCAGCCATCATTCCTGGACTCCCAGAGGAAGTTATTCTGGGTCGGGATTTCCCTACCTTCTGTAATCTCTTGCAGGAAACCCCACCTCCCTTTGGAGATTTTCTACCCCAGGTTTGCTGGCAGTCAAATTACTACTCCCAAAACTCTCCAATATGGGACTGGGAAAAATCAGAACCTATGAAACCCGAGTCAACCCTTAGAGACCACTTCATAGGTTACTGTAAACCATTCTAGCTACACCGGCCAAAGACAATCACTGGAATATGCAAGAGTTCTGGGACATATCTCCTCCCTGTTCTCTCCCAGATCTTAACAACGTAGAACCTGGACAAAGAACAGGCATATCCACCTCATATAGGGGACAGGTATGTGAGAAACCTGAAGATATCTCACCCGCTAGTCCCCGGGGATCTGTCATCCAGGTGGCCAGAACACGGCCATCACTATTCCAACCAGTTCCTGGGGGTGGGCCGGTGTGAGGAGATCACCTGGATGAGGGGTCCTTGGGAAGTGGAGGTGGGACACCAAAGGCTGAGATGCGGTATCCCCTTCCTAATAACGCCTTTACCCCATCCTACCAGGTAGGATACCTAGGAACTCAACCCCCCCCCTTTTGCGGCACCAACACTTTCTCACAGACAGTGCACTGTGAGCGACAATTGACTAACACCAGAGCCGTAAACCTGACATGTCCCAACACAAGGGTCAGGCAGAGTCAGGAAATTATTGATAATTACAAACACCTGACTTCCATTACCCCTTCCCTCACAAATAAAAGGCGGCACACAAAAGCACACTCTGAGCAAGGTAAAACATACAAGGAAGCAGTAGTTCCGAGATGGCGGTTTAACACGAGGAGAAAGCCGGCAAGACCATAAAGGGTTGCAAAGAGGGAATTGCTTTTGGCCCTTTCAGGGGAAGAAAACCGCTACTTTCACAAACTCTCTATAAGAAGAAACATAAGACCAGGAATTATAGCGCAGAAAGGTGCGCTGTGTGTCAAACGCATCCTGGGCCCTCCCGCATCCATACCCGAGGCAGGGAGGAGTGATTACCGCCGTGGTACTGTCCTTGGCTCCTGCAACAGAGCCCCTCCAGTAAAGACAGCACAGCCGGTGAGTCGGGCAGATTGATAACAGACCGGTCTGTGTTAGAACCAAGGTTGCAAGCGGCAACATTGTATAAAGAAACCTGCAAAGAACAGAGTGGAATGCCAATGTGATAAGCGACGCAAATATAATTAAATATACAAGGACTGATTGAACTTTTAAAACCAAGGTACATGCCATATACAGAGTGGTCTTGTGCCACATGGGTGCTCATTCGAAGGACTCTGTTAGGCATTCACTTGAGAGTATGAAAATTGTGAACTGAAATCAAAGTGGTCCTGCAACGGGTCAAGCCAAACCCTGTGCACATTCAAATGTCTTAGATTGTTATATGAACTGTAAATGGTCCGACCTCGAACGAGGGAGGCTGATTGTGAAAAGGGGATCTGACCCCAACGGAGGGGGATCTGTGGTGAACCGTGAGTCACCTGAGGCAAGGTATAATAACTTTAATTGGTCTGAGCCCGGCTGAGGGAGGCTGATTGTGAAAAGGGGATCTGAGCCCGACTGAGGGGGGCCCGGGTGAACCGTGAGTCACCCAAGAAAAAGCTTGTGGCACAAAAGGGATCTGAGCCCGGCTGAGGGGGATAAAGGGTGAGAGTGAATCACCCTATGTGAATACTTTGAATGGAACTTTTCGTTTGTTTGATACATCAGGCCCTCTGAAGCAAGAGACTTTTGATAACTTAAGAGACTTGGGCATAGAAGGCCCTGGTGCTTGTGAGGGAACTGGGTCCTCATGCTGAAGAAGCCTAAGAGTGTGCTGTGCTTGAGTCTTGTCCGGTGCTGAAAACGTGGCGAAAGGAGGTCAATGTCCTGAACATCCTGACTTATCATTTTGTAAACACTTCTTTCTTTCATGAACATTACCCCACACAATTTGTAACTTAGCGGTAAGGATTGGCAATCGTTTTTTTGAGTGTAGGCCCTTTTATGTTGACAAAGCTGGAGTGGACTAGGACTGCATTATTATTATTTTGATGGGCGTTGCTTGCTCCCATCTTAGATTTAGGTTTAGATAGGCATTTATCACCCCCTTGGTAAAGTTCAATAAACACCCTTGAACTGTGGTCACTTGTGTCTGTCTTACTTTTTTACCATGCCTTCCTTATAGTACTCAATTTAGGATTGACCTTCACACCAACTCATAATTCTACTCTCTTAGAAGAGAAGGTTAATCCGAAAAATTAGATTAAAGTCTTTTGTGATCTCCAGCCTTCACAAGAAGAGCCATCAGTGACATTTGATTATCTCGAGATGAAACCTAAGAGTTTGTTCGACCGACAGATTAGGAACATGGCAATCAAACTTTTTGTAAAACATGTGCTGAATGATTTAAAGAAGATTAACTTCAATAAGACCGTGAAGTATAATATTGGGAAACATCAAAGTCAATTGATTAAAGCTCTTGCAGACGACAGTACCCTCACATTGAAGCCAGTTGACAAAGGTGGCGCAAAAGTCATAATGGACACCAACTTCTATTGCGCACAGTTTGTGTTATTACTAAATAATACAAACACTTATGTGACAATAGAGCAAGTCCCTACAGTGATGATCATCCTTGATTAAGGAAACCTTGAAAAAACTCCATGAGAATGGCTGGATAAATACCAAAACCAGAAATTCCTCACAAAAGAATTTCCGATTACTCCGTCATTTTAATGGACTGCCAAAAATACAAAAAAACATAAACAATCCCCCACTGAGACCCATAGTGGCGGGCACGTACAGCATGTTTGATCTGCTTGCAATATATGTGGACCAGATACTACAACCTACTGTGCAGAAAACAGGGTTATATATGAGAAATGCAACACACTTTCTCAATATTCGAAGGGTAATGTGCAACCTACAAGTGGATGATATACTAGTGTCCTTTGATGGGCAGAGCCTTTACACATCCATTCCCCACGAAGATGGTCTGGAAGCCTTAGAATGGTAATTACTGCAGGAAAAGAACTGTAAGGCAAAGTGTTAACATTAGAACTTATTAAAGTCATTCCTTACAACAACTTCTTTAGATTCAATAAGCAATTCTATTTGCAGGCAGCAGGTACATCAATGGGGTCAGCAATGGCAACTGCATATGCAAATTGCTTAATGTACCATCTAGAAACACAGTTTGTCTTGAAACATTAATAATGGTCAACTGAACTCTTAGTATGGAAAAGATGCATTGATTATGTGTTTGTTATCTGGAGAGGTGATTGCAGTGAGTTGGATGAGTTATTGGGGTATCTCAACTCCATACATGAATGCATACAATTCCTTGATGTGGAATTAGAACTAAAAAATGGCAGCCTGGTTACTAACTTATTTCACAAACCGACAGATAACTCCTTACATTATCTGTGCTTGCACCCTAGGCACCTCAAGGATAATCTTCCTTACAGTCATTTTTTAAGAATAAATCGCTTCATTTCAAATAACTACACATTAAAAGTGGAAAATGAGAAAATGACAGCTAGATATAAGCAAAGAGGGTATCAAAACACCATAATTGCAACAGCACAAACCAAAGCAAGTCAAATGAAACAGGAAGCCCTTCTGATGATTAAACCTAAGACACAGGAAATGCCCTTCCTCTACACTTTGTAATACTCCAGTCAAAGACACCGTGTCACCAGACTTCTAAGAAAAAACTGGAAACTGATACAGCTTGATACACAGCTACAAAATCGTTTCCCTAGACCTCCCCTCATAGCATAAAAGAGTGGTAGAAATTCCAGGGACCAACTGGTCAAGGTAGAAAAAAATAAACCAAGTACCCAGATCACACTCTATAAGAAGAACGTCTCATTTCCCTGTTTGTATTGCAATAAATTGAATAATATTATGAAGGGCAGCTATGTGAGACACCCCTATACAAAGGAGAAAATCAAACTCAGGGACTTCGCTACATGCAATTCAGGTTCTGTGATATATGGCCTCACTGCCCATGTGGGAATGTTTACGTAGGCCAAACCCTAAGGAAGGAGAAAGAGGGGTGCAATTAGCACAAAAGTAACATACTTACAAATAACTCACACACTTCTGTTGCTAGACATTTTGCAGAACAAAGGCGCACTGTAGCGCAATTGAGATTTATGATCCTGGAGGTGGTACATAAACTGAATAGAGGGGGGGACCTAGCCAGGAAATTGAGCCGGAGGGAACTTTATTGGATCAAAAAATTGGATAGCTTAACCCTGAATGGTATGAATAAAGACTTTTACCTGGGAGGTTTTCTCAAAATGTACCTTTAAAGCTATAATAGGCTGTTAACAAATTGCTACCCACGATAAATGATGTACCATCTAGAGTGTAAGCATGCCTTTCATCCTTAATCATTTACCTGGAGAAGTCGTTTTCAACTTATCCATACAATCCAACAGCTCCCGATACCCACACCAGGTTGATGGGCATCCCATTAATGGATATTTAACCAAAGGTCATCTCATAACCAGTAAGTTATTAAAGAGCATTGGTAGAATGCAAATCAGGCATTCATGTTTGTTTGTTTATTGATTTGTAAAGCGCACCAAGCCCGGAGGTATCTGGGCGCATTGCAAGAAATTTCAGGTTACAGTTACACACAAAAAATAGTTACAATATAGAAAATAAAAGATACCAAACAATTACACGCAAAAATAGTTGCAAAAACAGTATATACAAAATACAGCAGGCGTCGCCTTGTGTAATAAAAGGAGGGGGTTCATTTCAAGAATATAACAGATGTAGTAACTAGAGTATGTCTTAATGGCTGTCATATATCATTCAGGACTAGCCAAATGTTGGTGTTTTTTCTAAAGCTAAGGCAGGTCTGGTCAGTTTGCAGATAAGATGGGAGGGCGTTCCAATATTGGGCGGCCAGGACAGGAAAGCTACTGCCGCCGGCCCTTTTCAGATTAAATCTGGGAACTACGATGCAGAAGGAATGAGCAGTCCTCGTGGGACATGTTGATGATTTTTTGACGATTATTTCTCTTAGGTACTATGGGGCAGCATTGTTTAGACATTTATGGGTGATGGAGCCTGTTTTGAACTGAATCCTATCCTTGATGGATAGCCAATTGTACTTTCTCCTAGCCTCAGAGATGTGTTGTCTCCTTGGAATGCTTAATGCTGTTCTAAGTGCATTATTTTGTAGTATTTGGAGTTTGTTCGTGATGTATTTGCTAACTCCTGCGTAAAGGGCGTTACAATAATCAGGTTTGGAGAGAATTAATGCTCTTGCTAGTGTAATACAACTTTTCATGGACGAGAAGGGAATGCAAGCATGTATCAGCTTACATGTGTATCCTGTTGCAGAGGCCATGAAATTAACTTGTTTGCCTAAGTTCAAGGCTTAATCCAGGTAGAAACCTAAGGTGTTTACCTCCTTGGCAACTTTGATGGCAATGCCATCGATATAGAAGGATGTGTATTTGTCGCTAAGTTTATTGAGGTTAGCAGGTGCTCCTAGGATCAGGATCTCCGTCTTGTCATCATTCAGGCACAGGCCATTTTGTTGACAAGGGCCAGGTCTGAATCGTAGTCACCAGAGAGGGGTCAGAGTATCTGGGTGTCATCTGCATAGTTAGTGTAGGTGAAACCCGGATGGTCAAAATTGTCAAATAAAGGCTTTGTGAATATATTATACATTGTGGGTGATACGCACAAATCTTGCGGTACTCCACATGTAATAGGTCAGGGGTGAGAAGTGAGCAGCAGTGGACAAGTGTCTGCCGAGCACTTTGTGGTCCACCAGATCAAACGCAGCAGATAGATCTAATAGAAGTAAAATAGCACATTGCCTTTTATCTTTAAGTTGATCAATTTAAGATCTATCAGTGCAGTTTCTGTACCATGTAATGGTCTAAAGCCTGATTGCCTCAGTCCTAAAAGATTGTTAGTCTCCAGATACATTTGGATCTGGATGTACGCTGCTTTGCCTAATATCTTAAGTAGGAATGGGACTTTAGTAATAGGCCTGTCATTAGTGGGAATTGTTGGGTCCAAGGATGAATTTTTTAGAAGTGGAAGAACCCACACATCCTTGAGGTTGGTGGGACACTGCAAGTTCTAAATGAAGCATTGATTAATTTGGAAATGAATGGAGCCAGTTCTCTAGCTGCTTCTTTAATTATCTGGGCTGGGCAAATGTCTCCCTGACATCTTGACTGCTGGAGTGAGGCAATAATCTTTTCCACCTCTTAGGGTAGTGACTTTGGAGAATTTAAAACTTTAGACGGGTTTAGAGGAGTATTCTTGTGTTCTGTGGTGGGTACCAAACTTGGTGAGGTTGAGTCTTTTGGAGGGTGGCAATTTTATTGGATAGTGCATTTTGGATGTTAGTACACCAAATGTTATCCTTTGTACACAAATCCTCAGGGGGATTCCATTTCCCTTAAGATAACAATGAGTTCCTTAGTGCTAAAACTAGCTTTATTAATTCTTTCGTTATAGGTTTTGCGTTTGGTGGACAGTATTTCCGCTTTATATTTAGTGGACATTTCGATCAGGTTGTGTTTATTCTCTTTGGAAGGGCTGTTCCACAGGGCTTCCAGTTTTCTTTTTTCTGCCCTCAAGGCTTTTAGCTGGGGTGTGAACCATGAGTGAAGGTGGGCTCTGGGTATCCCTTTATGTATTTTAAGTGGGGCGATCGTGTCTAACACTTTTGTGATAGTCGAGTTGTATAGATCTACCAGCCTAGCTGGGTCAGAAGTGTCTGATAAGGCGTTCAGGGAAGGGAGCTGAAGGGGCATTAGCTGTCTGCTGTGAAATTCCATTTATTCCTAGTGAGGAGCGGTGGTGCAGTAGAGTTAGTTTTACTTGCCGGTCTACTGACAAGTGTGGTGAAGGATATTAAGTAGTGGTCTGTCCACGTCTGCGGTTCGATGGAAGTGATTGAAGTCTTGCAGTTGAAATCTGCTACCCATTCCAGGGTTCTACCTTTCTTGTGGGTAGGCTGATTGACTCTTTGCGTAAGACCAAGTTCATTGAGGGTTATTTGACAGTGCCCCTGTATGTTGGTCGTTAGGATTGTGGCAACCCAGGTTAAAGTTGCCTAACATTAATATTTGCGAGGTAAGTTTGGTGTTTGTCGAAAGTATTGTGGTGATGTCTTCCTCAAAGGACCTGATGGGACCAGGAGTTCTATACATTAAATGGACAGTTAGAGTGCTTGAGTTAGTTCACACAATTTCACAATAGTTCCATCTGCGCATTGATAACAATTGAGGATATAGATGAAGAGTTATGACATTATTTACATCTAGTAAAGGCACGCCCCTATACTCTCACACAAGAAAAAATACAGCCCGCTAGGGAAAAAGGCCCAAGACATCGCTTTCAAGGATAACAAGTATTTATTTCTACAAAGTAGAAGTGCATCAGCAAAGAACTCGGCTGCCGCCGAACATACTGGGCTCTGTCGGCATGTGCAGCACGTTATAAGCACAAACAACGTCACTGATGTAATTTCATACAGTACAATTCTACAACACTAATTGGCAGACCCTATACAGGCACGGTCCGCTCCATATGGGATGCCAGGCCTTTGGTCCATCTTCATCTGTCCATCTTCATCCACGTGGGTGCTGCTGAGCTAGTCACCCACAGTGAGCTTGGCCCAATAATTAATTAGCTACTTGGAAAAACAATGTTATTTTATCGTTGTAACAGTGCACCTGGCAGGCATAGAGATGGGACCAGGGGAGAGAGCCGAGGTCACGCTAACTCACACACTTCACTCACTCCCATATAAGTCAGCAACTTCCAAGGCCCTTCACCTTCTATTAAGGCTATCATTTGAAACCACTGTGCACCTCGCTGCACAAATCATGTGACCCAATTTTGAAGGCAAGATAGCCTTACTTTCTGATCTTAGTGATAGATTGATGGGTGTAACCGTTTTATGGTCGGTTGTCTGGGTTTGGATGGTACTGTGATATGCAGGGGTCTTAGGATAAATGCAATGCAAAGCTGTATTTCTTGTGTGGGGATAGTTGGGGGCAGGAGGGCTTTGCTATCTATTCCGTTGGATGCCAAGGGGATCTCGGCTCCCTTCTCGGAGACCTTGCAGAGCACATTCTTCCCAGGGCACGAGGGCCTGAAACTTCTAAGACTGAAGGGTTTAAGAATCCCTGAAACAAGCCCAGGGTGGGGGTGATGTCCGCGTTCAGGCAGGGGATCTGCTGCTAACCTATTTAGTGCTTTTCGACACGCTTGGGCCTATGTTCCAAAATGGCTGCCACTTAGATGGCGTTCACACTCGCATCTACTATGTAGCCTCTAATGCATGCACTAACATGATTGGGCACCCTCCTTAGTGTGTACCCCCCTACTCCCTGGATGTGCTCTCTAGCATCTGTTTCTCATTCGGTATCGCATAGGGAGGTGGGAAGACCATCTCTCCTTCCCAACACTAGGACCATATGCCCTTATGACTACAGCACACTATGCGTTATATATTTTATATATTTTTGGAATTCATCCTATTTGTGATTGAGTATAAGATTAATTTCCTTCACAAGGGGAATATATTTTGTATTAGAACTTCTGACACATTGTGCATGAATTACATATGGTGCTCTGTTGTTTTTTAAATGTTTTTAAAACTGACCGTTGGAGCTACAAGTGACGCTCCACGTCTTCATGACGCTTCCATAAATAGCAGCCATTTTCAATGGCGAGCGATAGGCAGAAAGAAGGAAATAGCGAGCCACAGAACTTGAGAACATGTGGTAAGCGTTGGAAATGATGAAACTTTCATTTTATATACTTTGGAGTCCAGGACATATCAGATCGAGGATCAAAGTTGCCCCTTACCTATTTTGTTTACAGAGGTTCTAAGGAGCCGTTAAATTTGAAGTAACTGATTACCCGCAGCGCATCTTTAACTAAGATATAAGTAGACTACTACTATATGGGTGCACTGTCAGACTCACACCTGTGAGTTAAGCCCCATAGTATCAGATACTTTGTTTTTTATCCTTTTTGTCACTTGCAACCGATGGATTTTTTTAAGTCCAAGGATACGTTTTATCCTCTCATATTTATCCTGCAAAGGCCACAAGAGACTAAGGGTGGTTTGAATTGCTACAGAGCATCACCTACTCCAGACTACTATGCTGACATTCAGACTACAAGGTAGGACATGCAGAGATTGTGCTACCTAAAATATGCTAGAAATTGATACTTCTGATCAGTATATATATGCAGCAAGTTCTTGGTCAAGAACAAGAACTTATTATATATTACTTTTTAACAGATCGAGTTTATACAAAAGCACAGATGAGCCGACTCTTTAACCTCTATAACCTTTTCAGCATCAGACAGTCTAGTTTAAAGCTAAGAACGGCTTGTATCCCATGTCTGAACTAGAAAACCTCACATCATAAATCCAAGGTATATTTAACCCCAGTGTTCATTCACTTAGCAGGTTGGAAAGCTGTTACATCCCAGTTCTTAGGCATAGAGGACAACCATTTGGAATGCATAGTTCTGACCTACACCAGGTGAATGATTATGGGATGGGCCATGATAGATTTTGTGATGAGATGAGTACATGTAACTATGTGAATACCCAACCTAAAAGAGTTAATTCTTTATTTGAGTTGTGAAGATTCAGGAATGAAAGAAAAAATGTGTTATTTCTTGCTCCTGAAGAAGGGACGGATGCCCCGAAATGCGTAGAGCAGTAATCTATTTATTTTATTAAAAATATATGGATTCTTTGTATTGTACAGACTTTATGTACTAAACTGCTAATATTTTGCATATTTACTATGGCAACGAACAAAAATATGTTTTTGCCAATAATGAGTGATTGAATTTCTTATACATGATCCGTGAACATTGTCTCGAAATTGTTGTTCGTTATACAATATTTGTGTTCAGGGGACGCAAGTGTTCCACGGACAGTGGACACCGGTTTGTTTACTTTCATAAGTGATTAGGGGACAGATGTATTTATCTTGTTCAGTTTCCCTCACATTATCCGAGAAAGATGGTGATGAGATTCTGTTTTAACTTGCTTAAGACAAGAGAATTAATCCATATATGGGAAAATGTAGAGCTGCTTGCTGCTTGTGTAGGTTTGTTGGCCTCGAAATTAAAAACCATAAGTCTTTGCTTATTGGGTGTGGTGTTTTACTAAATGTGTTTATTCTCTGGGTTAACCGCTTTGTGCATTACCCCCTTCGTTTGTTTTAAACGAGTGCTTATGGGCACAGATTAACCAAGGGAACTCCTTAGCTTTAACTTATGTACTTTTGTGATTCCTGAAGAGGATCAATGTAATGTCTGTATAATGGGAATCATAGAATACATTAATAATAACTTGTAATCTTGAATGATAGGAGGTGCTAAATTAAGGTTTATGAATTTATTAAGTGCAATTATCAATTATGAATTGTTTTTATTTTAAAGGTTTCTTTTTAAGGATGGTTGTTATGATTTTTTTATGTGAGTGGTATTTATATTGTTGATGTAGATAAGAATTGTGCTATTGTTTTTGGAATATATATTTTATTCTGATGTGTAAGGTTTGTTTTTTAACCATGAGCTCCATATGAAAAGCATTACCAACACCTGACTGGTTCCTCCTCGTGGGGCTAGTACCTGCCTTCTCTGCCCTTTTATGGGCAAGAAGTTTAAAAAAAGTTGCCGTTCATAAATAACTATTCATTTTTACATTTTTTGACTAAGTATGTCTACATCTAATATGTTGAATGTAGCCAGCACAACAGACCTTGCCAGATCTTTTTTGTCTGTTTCTGTACCTCCTGCTTTGAGAGATATGTTACTGGCTTGCATTTGGTTATTTGCATCGTTCTGCATACATCATTCAAGTCCATGTAGCAAGCAACACTTTATTCTTCCAGATCCCTGTTTCTGTTTTAGATTTATCGGTACAGTGATCTGAAGTCAAATTAAAATCTCCACAAATTATATAGGAAGTGCATACATTGGTATTTCGGACATCATTTCATTTAAAGCAAAAGTCAAATCTCTTACCAGACCATGCAATGTGCCCATCAATACCTTAATGTTATCTACAACAGGGCCAAGATCATTCTATCATGCTAGGAGATGAGTGCTACTTGACCTAAATATTTTTGTCTTTCCAAATCGGTATGGCAACCCCATGATGGGATGCAGAGGCAATAGACATTACATACTCCAGGAGTCACTCCAGGAGTCACCCTCCTTTTTCTTAAAGCTTTGAAATATTTGATTGGGTGGCGGAGAGTTCTCTCCTCAGAGTCTAATATTATATTGGACCCTATGCTTATCTCAGTGTCAGACTCCACCTCAGTGACTTGACTTTCGTTTGGCCCAACATAAGAATATTCATGTGTCCATTATTACTTATGCAGCTTCTCCAAACAGTCCCTGGTTATGCTCTAGTCCTAACACCTCTGGGATAAAGTCAGAGGCTGATTTCATTTCAGTTCTTCAGGGATAGCAGGGCCTCCTCTTTTCCATATTTTCTCCTTCCCTTTTCTGCTGGAGCTTTTGTAACATTTCGCCCTACATTGGACTTGAGAGCTCAGCCCTTTGGCACTAGCACTAGTTTTTGTGCCACTCCACTAGGGCTGCTCTCGAAACCTTTCCAGCTCTGCACTTGACAGACCTGATTAAGGGACTGAGTAGTACAAGCAGCCAACACTACTCCGCACATTCAGAAATTTGGATAGAAAATTCTGCCCTCGAAGTGAATTTGGCTCCCGTCTTCTGTAACGCAGTGGCTCTGGCAGTGGAATTTTTGGCATCCATGCAATACAGGGTTAAATGCAATGTCCTTTGCCTCTAGCAGCCTTGTCTCATGACCAATTAATGCTTCATGTATGCTGACCTGGTATGTCCAAACTCTATGGGCCCTAGTGAGTATATGATATGGCGTTTATAACGCGCCTATACACAAGTGTTTCAAGACACGAGAAGGCAAGGGAGGGGAAACAGAAGGAGGACAAAAAACAACAGATCACGCAAGTGCAGGGCAGCCGGGGAGGGGAGAAATACTGGGAGGGGGGGGGGGTGTGGACAAGTGCAGCACAAGGAAAACAGAAAAACAACAAGTAGCACAGCCAACGGGTGGCAAGTGTGAGTGTTAGGAGAGCGGACGGTAGGGTTTCAGATACAAACCACAAGTGCAGGGGTGCCGAGAGGCAATGTGGGTATGCATGTGGACAAGCAGGGACCTGGGCCAGAGTTCAAAGGGTTGCCAGGTGACCAAAGCGTGTAACAGGCTGGAGATCAGCAGGGGAGAGGAAGAGAGAAGGAAGAAGCAAAGACGATGGTCTTGAAGTGCTTCCGGAACCGGAGATGGTTCTGTTCAAGTTTCAGAGAGTTCCAGAGGGAGGCACCAGCCTAAGAAAGAGATCTGCCCCCAACTCCTTCCTTGAAGAAGCGACTGACCCTTAAGGAGTTGGAGGTGAAAGAGGGAAGAGCTCAACTAGGAAGATATTTAAGCGACTGACCCTTCAGGAGTTGGAGGTGAAAGAGGGAAGAGCTCCAGTAGGAAGATATTTCAGGAGAGAGAGTTGGAGGTATTGCGGTTCCAGGCCCTAGAAAACCTTGTGGACGATGCAGAGGGTCTTGAACTTGATCCTTGCCACCACTGGAAGCCAGTGAAGAGATTTCAGTGCAGGAGAGATACGATCCCTGGGCTTGAGGCCAAGGACAAGTCTCACAAGTCTGTTCTGGATGAGTTGTAGAGAACAGAGAGTAGAGTCAGGTAGATTTAGAAAGAGGCTGTTGCAGTAGTCCAACCTTGAGATAACCAGAGCTCCGGAGACAGTGAGCTTCTGGGGGAATGTGAGAAAGGGAAGAATACCTCTGAGGAGGTGCAGCTGGTAGTTTGACTGCTTAGAGACGTTAGAGATGTGAGGAGAGAAGGAGAGTGTGGAGTTGAAGATGACCCAGAGGTTCTTAGCCTCACAGGTAGGAGTAGGAAGAGGGCCCACAGTGGGTGGCCAGAGTGTGAGAGGAAAGAAAGGTGTTGGTGAGCCGATGAGGAGGATCTCCATTTTACTGGCATTAAGGCAGAGATCATTGGTAGCAAGGCACTCCTGGATTGCGGACAGACACTCCGGGATGAGAGAAGGAGAAGAGGCGACTGAGGGGAGCCTGAAAGCAAGCTGAGTGTCATCCGCATAGCACTGAAAGTTGGAGCAGAGAGCAGCTTTGAGGTGGGCAAGAGGTGCCAGGTATTGGTTGAACAGCCAAGGAGAAATTTTAGACCCCTGGGGAACACCACAGCTAGAGAGAGAGATGGAGGAGAGGAAGGACCCAAGTTGAACCTGGGAGGGTCGGTCAGAGAGAAAGGAGATCAGCCATGTCAGGGCCTGATTATTGATACCCACATTATCACTGAGCTGGTTGAGCAGGATGGTATGGTTGACAGTAGCAAAAGCAGAAGAGAGATTGAGGTGAATGAGGACAGAGTGATGGTTAGTGTCACGGTTTGAGAGCAGGTCTTCACAGATGTTCAGGAGAGCAGTTTCTGTGCTTCTGGCCGCTCTGAAGCCAGACTGATGGTCATGGAGACAACCAACAGATTCAGTGTGAAGGTTAAGCTGGGAGATAACAAGCTTTTCCAAGAGTTTGCCCTGCAAAGGAGATATGGAGATCGGGCGATAGCTGGACAAGGGGGGTCGGCTAAGGGTTTCTTAAGAAGAGGGTGCACAAGGGAGGGCCTCAGGGTGGAGGGGAAGGTTCCAGTGGTGAAAGAGTGATTGCAGAAGTCGGCCAAGTCTGGAGGGAGGGTGTCAATATGGTCCTTGATGGTTTTGGATGAACAGGAAAGAACCTGTTTTGATGAGACTTTCATGGATCAGACTTGTCTAGAAACTTTGTCAGGGGTAAACAAAGGAAAGGAAGAAAAGGGAGGAGGAGAGGCGGCCGCAGGAATGCCAGAGTTATCAGAAAGAGTAGACGAAGAAGGAGGAGGAGAGAGAGAGGGAGAGAGAGGGAGGACAGGATGTCCTGGGTTTTAGAGATGACATGGGAAGCCAAGCCATGCAGAGGGCCTGAGAGGGAACAGGAGAGGTAGAAACTGCAGCAGGATTGGCCGACTCCTTGCAGATTTTAAAGAGGTCAGCCAGGTTGTTAGATGCCCTAGAGACGTAGGCTTGGATGTGAGCTCTCTTCTTAGTGTGGACAGAGAGTTGGTACTGCCTATGGAGCAGGCGGCAGGCCAGTTTTCAGAGGGTGTACAAGATGCCTGCCATTTTCTCTCAGCCACCCTACACTTGCTTTTAAGGATGACCAGGTCTGAGTTGTACCAAGAGTTGCACTTGGCTTTGGGCTTCATGACAGGGGCAAGCACATCAAGAGTATCAGAGAGAGAAGAATGGAGGTTGAAAAGGCAGTGTCTGGATGTGAGTCAGCCAAAGATGCAGGAGGGGGCGAGAAAGTGGCGGCAAAGGCCTCAACTGACACACACTTCATGAGTCGGATGTCCGAGAAGGTGGGTGGCATTGCTGGAGTTGGCTCGGCCTGCGGAGTAGAGTGAGAGAGATGGGAGGAGAGGAAAAAGTGGTCGCTCCAGCAGAGAGGAGTGGTGAGAGGGTTAGAGAAGGGGGGTTCTGAGGAGATCAGAACATCCAAGGTGTGCCCTGCAGAGTGAGTGAGCCCAGAGAGAAAAATAGAGAGGGAAAGAGAATCGCTGAGGTCACGAAAGAGTCCAGAGAAGGACAGGAATCATCCAGGTGGATGTTAAGGTCTCCAAGGAGGAGGAGTTGAATGGTGGAGGCAAGGAGGGAGGAGGAGAGGTCCGCCCACTCGTAGCGGAAGGAGGTAACATGGCCAGGCGGCTGGTAGATAGTAGCCACAGTAAGGGAGCGGCCAGGAGAGACAGGGAGAGCCTGCAGATCAGGCATTCAAAGGAGCAGTAGACCCACATAGGAATGATAGAGGCAGGGAACCACTCCAGGAAGATCAAGGATACACCCCCACCGGGACGGTTGGATTTGGGTGCAGAGAGGATCTTGTAGCCATCAGGGAGGAGAGTGTCAAAGTTCGTGCCAGATCTGGCCATGAACCACGTCTTGGTCAGACCGAGAAAATCAAGGTCAAGTTATTCCAGAAGACTGCAGATGTCGGAGGAGTGTTGATAGCTGAGCGAGAGTTGAGAGTGGCAATGTGGAGAAGGTTGCCACCCTTGAAATACTTCAGTTGCGGGGTACAGGTCAGGGGTGCGCCCTGCAGAAGTGCATAAGGAGCCTGAGGGTGGCTAGAGGAGGAAGGAGAGGACAAAGTAGCCAAGGAGGAGGATTTTTTTTTGTTTTTTTTATTTTTTATTGTATATGGTTTGCAAGAAACCTTTACAAAAAAAAGACATTAAGAAGTAAAAAGACATTCATTACATTTAAATTTAACAGGCATAATCATAACAACGGGGCATATAAATCTAAAGCTTTGATAAAACCAGCCACAGCAAGTCCATCCTTAATATTTGAAATAGAGAGACACTGTGACCAGACCAGATTGTCCTCCCCCATTTGTCCCATTACATTAAAACGACCTAAATATTTGTCCCTTAAAAATGTCAAAGCAGTAAAGTCTAAAATGAGATGCCGAGCAGTTTCAATCACCCCCAGAGTTTTGCAAAAACGACAGATAGGATCTAAATCAGAAAACTCCTTCCTTTTATGTAGAACTTCCCGAGTCGGCAGGAGATTCCATCTGAGTTTAATGAGAAGGGAGCGATAATATCTGTTGGGAAATTGATTCAGAATAAAAAACAGCAGGCCTCTTTTCTTATGGTCAAATTGTAAATCACTCAAAGAGGAATACGAATGTAATTTTTCAATAGTGTTACTCCAGTCATGACTGAAAAGACACTCCTTGACCTTGTTGGGATTCGTTAGTAGGGTATCCCTATCAGACGAAATATCCAGCAAGGTCTTGTCACAGAGATCACTAAAAGCGTTAAGATATAGATTCTGGACTAAAGGTCCTTGAGAAGAAATCATGTGGCCCACATCAGCACAGAGAATATCAGGTTTAGGGGAGAGCAAAGCTGAAAAAAGTGAAAGAACCCTCCAGAGAATCCTGGCTCGGAAAGAGACTAACCCTAGTTCATACCTAATAGCCACTGTTGGAATGGAATTTGACAGTTTCAGAATTTTCCTCCAATAGATACCCTCTAGAGAGTCCCAAAAAATCAAAAGTGCCGAGTAGTGGTGTTCCATTCCATACAGAAGCTTTGGAGTAACCTTACCCTTAAAGAAGTCTACTACGGGCTTAAGGGAGAACATGCCATATTTATTGTCTAGTCTAAGGGATTGGGAGATGAGTGGGAGCAATTTGTGTCTAAGAAATCGTCTAAGTTCGATCGCCGAGGGTTGGGCCAAAATCAAATAACCAAGATAGACGATTTTATTTGCTCTGATTATATTTTCACCACCTATTTTCCATACTTTGTTATTCCCCATTCTCCCCTTTGAGAAGACCATAGTACGGGTTTTGCTCGGGTTAATCTTAAGCCCATTAAGAGTGGCATATTCTTCAAATTTGCAAGTGAGCCTCTGCAGGCCCACTTTAGTTTGATCAAAAAGAAGAAAATCGTCGGCATAAGCCAGCCATGAGAGCCTCATATCCCCTAGTTTAGCACTCACCATGCCTGCATTTCTCAGAAAGTCATCAACATCAGCCATATAGAGGATAAAGAGACAGGGAGCTAACGAACAACCCTGTCTCACCCCAATACTTGCCCTTATCCTTCTGGAGAGGGTTCCTGCCAAGTCAAGCCTGATATGGACCCTAGAATTTTAAAAGCCCGGCCGGAATGCCCCATTTGGTTAATTTTTCCCATAGTCTTGACCTGATAACCAGGTCAAATGCATTTGGCAGGTCGATAGACGCAACGTAAAGAGAACCATCATATTTACCCCAGGTGGAAGTCTGCAGGGTGCTGAGAATAAGACCATTGAGATTAGTGGAGTGGCCTCTCCTAAAGCCTGTTTGATGTTTGGGGAGAATATGATTTTCCCTGATCCAAACATTAAGGTGGGAAAGCAACAAGGAGGCAAAGAGCTTACAATCCGCATCAATAAGCGAAATAGGCCTATAATTTTGACCTCGTTACACAAGCCTCTTTTAAAGATTGGAACAATATGAGCAGTTTGCCAACTAATGGGTACCTTCCCAGAGTTAACGACATCTTGAAAGAGCAAAGAAAGAAGGTTAGCCCAGAGATCTGGCTCAGCTTTAAATGTATTGTTAGTGAGGCCATTAGGCCCCGGAGCCCTAGATTTCTTGGCTTTAGAGATGAGTCCTAGTACTGTCTCAGAATCAGTAGGAGGCTTCCATGAGTCCCTAGAGGGGTTGTTCCCCAAAAGACAGGAAACTAATCCCTCACCCCCAATGTCAAAGAGTTTAGTGTAATGCTCAACCCATTGAACCTCAGGGATGGCATTCAGCTGGTCGGACACCGGCACATTGTCTAAGCTAGATACCGTAACCCAAAATGCCCTCAGATCTCGTTTCATGAGCACTGCAAGCATATGCTCCGCGTCATTTTGTAGCATAGTAGCTTTTCTAGACTTACAATAATTTTTATATTTTTGGCGGATAGTTTTAATTTTTATTTTTTTGTCGGCCCATTCAATATCTAGGGCTTGTACATCTCTAATGAGTTTCCTAGCGAGACCCTTTACATTGGCCATTCTTGGTCAAATCTATGAGGGTGAGATATTTTAGAGACGCCTTTCTTGAGCTGGCCATGAATACTACACTAGAGAGCATTGAGAAAGCTATCAAAATGAACTGTATTAAACACTTCTAATTTCCAACAGAAAGAAGTATGGTTAAAAGAAAAAATCAGTTTGCGATTAAGTACACTGATATTAAGAGGAGTCCAGCGTACCCCTGTCCCTTGTCCCACAGTTTGGAGATGGGTAGGACCCCCCACGGGCAAAAGCTTAGTGGGAAAGGGCCAGAGAAATGAGACCCGGAGGATACCATGATCACCCAATGTATTGAAAGAAACCTCTACATTAGATGAGAAAGGAATAAGAGAGTGATCTACAAACACGTAGTCTAAGGTAGATATTGATGAGGATCTGCGCCATGTGGGACGAGGTAAATTAAAAGCGTCATATAAACCATTGAGACAAGTTAGACCCACTGAATCCAAGGCGAAATTCCAACGACGACCCCGTGCGAATTTCAAGCCTAGGCGAGAATCATCCTCCATAGTCAATCCCAAGTCGTCATATTTGGATTCGGAAGAGATAGAACAATCCGAATTAAGATCACCTGCCAGGATCAGTTTACCCCTAGGGTACAAAGATCTCCAAGAAAGAAGCATATCCGTTAACTCTTGCACAAACGGCTCAAGAGGAGAAATTCCCTTGTGCCAGTATACATTAACCAGAAGTAGAATAACCGTTAGATCAAGAGAGAACACCTCCAGGGCCAAGATACCAAAAGGCGTGTCCAAAAGCACCTTAGTCCTAAAACCAAAAGAAGTTCTTAATCCTATAAGAAGACCACCCGATGGCCTCCCTCCCAAGCTGGGTTTAGCATTTTGAGAAAAGGTATCAAACCCATCTAAAACGGGAGTTGAGAGCATCCAGGTTTCTTGGAGAAAGAAACAATGTGAGGCCCTAATCAGAGTGACAGTGTCTAAGTTCGTAAAGAGGTGAGAATTACCTCTAGAATTCCAGGAGAGAAACCCAAAACTATTCACGGGAGGAACATCTGGAGAGAGTTCTGAATTAATCAGAGGGTACTCATTTCCACAGACCTGCGGTAACCTGTGCCCAGTTGCGAAAGTTTCCATTTGATTTGGGCATAAATTGCCTGCGTTGGGGCTGTGGGGTTCTTTCCGGATGATATACCATAGTGAGATTACCCCTATATTCTGCACCCCCTCCATTATTACTGGAGAACTGAATGGGTTCTAGTAAATTTGCTTCAAAGCCAAGTTGCTTTAACCCCTCCCTATGCCCCATGATCAAGTACAGAACCACTCTTGATTTAAGAATGATATTACTTACATCTACCCGATCCTGAATGGGGAAAAAAATGCTATCCATGTCATAGCTAGAAATGAGCGAGAGCGAGGGAAGTTGATGGAAAATCTTTAAAATATTATCACGATTTAAACAGATTGGCATATCTTGACCCCAAAGGCTGGTAAGCTGTATAATGTCACGAGAAACTTTCGATTCTGATAAGTCAGGTAGAGAATCAGAGATCTTTTTAGTAAACTGAGTTAAAGAATCAACCGCCAAGTCGGGGCCTCTAGCCCCTCTTAATATAGTCCTATTTTGAATAACATTTGGACCCACAGGAAATCTTTCACATAATTTAAAAGCAGTATTGTAATGAACAGAGTCGGGCCCAGAGGGGACACCTTCACGGCCCATAGTCGGGCCAGCAGTAGGCAAATTTGAAAAGGATGGGTTAAAAGAGAGAGGGGCAGACGAAACCCTGTCTAGTCGAGCTCCCGTATCACTGTCCCTCGTTATAAGCTCAATATTAGCAGGAGGACCCTCAGTAACAGAAATGAGCGATGGCACCAAAGGTAGGGGCGGGGTCGAAGGAGCCCCATCCTGGGACGGGCATATATTAGACTTAGGCACTGCCCCACATACAGTTTTAGGAACCAGTATCTCCCGGAATAAGTGTTTGACCATATCAGTGTTAACCAAGTTTGCTGTAATCGTTGGCAAAGTAATCTCTGAATGGCTCTGATCTATCCCTGATATACAGTTAGAAGGAATAATAGGGAGTACTACAGCAGAAGAGGAGTCCTTTGCTTTGACAAGGATATTGGTGGTTAGCGCCGTAGAGGCATTGATGGAGGTTGGCTCTAGTGGAGTTGGAGCTGTTATCAAAGTACTAGGAGCTACAGAGTCCACAGCCCCCTCAATATTGGGTCCCACTACTAGAGAAGGAATGTTGTTAGTCGAGGGACCATCAACCCAACCATCCGATAAGGGAGATAGAGCTGCTGTAGTGGGAAGTAAGTCAGCTGTGGCCGCAGTAGCAACCATAGTAGGAATAGGGGTCAGAGAAACCACTGGTTCCACAGAGTTCCCAGTCCCCTTTGGAACGGGAGAGTTAGATGAGGAAGCTAAAGTATTTGCCAGGAAGAGATTTTTGAAAAATTGGTTCGTATATGAATTTAGATTTTTCACGTTCTTCTGATTTTTAGTTTTCTTCATTTGCTGAGTAATTTTCCTTTTCCTTCCTATACAGGGCAAAACTTTTTGATGTAAAATTTCTTTAATGGGTTCCGTGGAAACAGATGGATTCTCTGAAGTCGGAATAGATATGAAGTCCAATGAAGAGGCGATGAGGGCACCCCTAGAAGTATCTACTGGTTCTAAAGACCTACCCACCAGGAGAAGACCTTGAACAATAAGATTAGGAAGCGAACCAACCGATTCCTCTTGGATTTTCTCCTCCATTAGTACCATAGTGAGTTTGGTGTGAGGGGTAGGATGTACTGCCTTCGATCCAGTGACCTCTCGCATACCCTCGGGAATAGTTGTCGAAATCATAGAAGGATGGCTACAAAAATCCAAAGCTGGGCCTTGAGGGACCGTAGGAGCCAGGCTCTTAACTAAAACTACATCTTGTATACTTGGCGTGGTCGCAGTGAGCCCTTTATGTACGATATGGGCTTCAGACGGTAGTTGATTAGGAGGGATTGGGTCAGGACCGTGTGTGGACAAAAGTGGATGTTCTTCCTTAATAATTTTAACTAGCTCTTCAAATCTGTCAAGGCCCTCTAACCTAGAATAGATTTCCGATAGGAGGAGAGCGTGAGATCTGACCTCAGACCATATATTATCATACAAACTCACAAAGGAACTCAGAACCATATTCAGAGCCGAGATAGTAGGTTGAGAAAGTTTAATTCTTTCATCTGCCTCTTTAAGAGTATGATGTAAGATAGATTCACTGCCCTGATCCTTTTTTGAGTCTCGGAGTAGACCCCTTTCTTTCAACCAATTTTGTTTCTCTGTGTATTCATCAATAAAGTTGAGGAGATCAGAAGGAGAGCCTGTAAAGGAATCATCACAGATTTGCTGGGTGACAGTATTTGTATTATTACAATTGGGGCCCAGGTGACTATCAGCAATTGCCTTGTCTGCACATTCTATAATGCTGATGTCGTCAATATCCTGAGCTAAAGGGTCTTCAATCTCCAATTTCTTAGCTACATCGACTAGATTAGTGTGATCTAATGAAGACACTGTTGGAAGTGAGTGTAGAGATTTAACAAGGGTACTAGATGTAGTCCTCTTTCCAAAGAAGTGTGAAATATTTTTCCCTTGAGTTGGTTTCCCTTGGGTACCCAGATTGGATTTTGTTTTGAGGGTGGGATTATGGGTTTTGTTGAATGGAGTTTTGAACAAAATAGGTAAAGACTTCCCTGTAGGAGTGTATGGAGTTCCAGCCACATTAGTAGACAGATTAACATGGATAGTCGAAGTATGGTTAATGCCCCTAGCTGCGGAATTAACCTCTGGCGAAGGTTCAATGGGAGGAGAAACAATGTTCCCATTGGCCGTCACCATAGGTAATACAGAGGCATTAGCTACAGAGTCAGCCGCCATAACAGATAATATAGGCGTCCTGGGATGAGGGTGGGGAGGTGTTGAAAGAACAATATTAACCATATTGTTGTTAGAGTAAACCAAATGGCCCTTATCCTTATGAAGAATAGCACCTTCCGCAAGATTAGAGGCTAAGGTAGCTGCTAGACGTTCTTCCTGTGTATCTATCGAGATATCATGAGATCCATTAAAGATACAGCTATTGTGATCTGTATTGCGTGGAATAATACCCATAGCATTGAGTACCTCAGACCTATCACTGACATGAATTTGAGCCTGGGCCAGGGTTTTAAGGAGTAAAGGGTTATAGGGGGCATCTACTGGAGCATGATGTAAATTCTCCAGAATAGCCGGGGAGGGAGCATCTAACAGAGTTGTAACAGGTGAAACAGAAGGTAAATTACCAGTAGCAGACGGAGTCGAAGCCAGTGAGGCCTCCATAGCTGTCTGACTTCGCAGTCCCTCACGTGTCATTCAGAGAGAACCAAGACCCAGGAGGAAAATACAGAGGACTTAAGAAAATAACAATACTGGGTTAAGCTAAAAGTAAACCTGAGTTACAATGATTAATTTTTTCCTTAAAATACACAGAAACAACGTACACAACAGTCAATAAAATTATGAGCACTGCAATCTAAAAATATAGCACTAAAAAACCAGAGGCAACCTCAAGCAAAAATGACAAATGTCCCAAGAACACTCTTGGATTAAAAGTACAAAAGGAAATGGATCTATGCAGCCCCCCCCCCCCCCCAAAAAAAATAGTAAAAACAGATGTATTATGAACTAGAATTGATAATGTTCTTAGTCAATACATAATCAAAATATATTGATTTTAGGAATGGCCACAATCGTCAAGAGAACCAAGAGGAGCTCTCAGTCTAAGGGTAGGAAACGCCCGACAGCTTGTGGAGCTGCCAGAGTCCGACTCTCCACCCCAAACCCTTAGAGCTGAAAAGGTGCTTAAGAATGAGTTATACAGCACAAGACCCAAGTTCAAGTTACTCACAGGTCACAGCCAAACAGCACAACAGAGGCTCCAGCCCTTACTGCCTCCAGGGCTTAACGCCGCAAGGGTGGTGAAGCCTCGCTTTAATGCCGTGTACAAATTCACGTGCTAAATCACGTGATCACGACTGTGCACGCCTCCTCCAGGAAGCGTTAGGCAAGAGCAGCAAGAGCCCACGTGGCTCGCAGTGCTGCTGTAGAAAATGCAAGGTAAAGTAGACGTTCCTCCAGCAAGGCAGCACTTCAGTATCAGTAAAACACCCCACACGGGCGGAGAAGCCTCGCTTTAATGCCGTGTACAAAGTCACGTGCTAAGTCACGTGATCGCGACTGTGCACGCCTCCTCCAGGAAGCGTTAGGCAAGAGCAGCAAGAGCCCACACGGCTCGCAGTGCTGCTGTAGAAAATGCAAGGTAAAGTAGACGTTCCTCCAGCAAGGCAGAGCTTCAGTATCAGTAAAACACCCCACACGGGCGGAGAAGCCTCGCTTTAATGCCGTGTACAAAGTCACGTGCTAAGTCACGTGATCGCGACTGTGCACGCCTCCTCCATGAAGCGTTAGGCAAGAGCCCACACGGCTCGCAGTGCTGCTGTAGAAAATGCAAGGTAAAGTAGACGTTCCTCCAGCAAGGCAGCGCTTCAGTATCAGTAAAACACAGGAATTGGATGTAGACACCAGAGAGGTGGTGAAGCAGGGAGGCAACAAGGCAGCCAGAGAAGAAGTAGAGGAAGCCAAAGAGGTGGCAGAGGAGCTGGAGAAGGGAAAGAAGGGACAGCAGGAGAAGAAAGGACATTGATGAGGTGCGGGAAGAGTCTACCAAAGAAGAGGAGGTGGGCCTGAGGGCCTTGGACCAAGACAGTGCCATTTAGGTAAACATTAATAATGGTCTTAGAGGAGTGTAAGGGGGCCAGGAGGGCCTCCCACTAGGTGCCACCATTAATCGTAGAGGAGGAAACAGGAGCGAGCACAGAGACCTTATGTGGAGTCCATAGGTCTGGCAAAGGAATGACAGAGAGGATGTTGGTGAGAGTCTGTCTGGAGGAAGCGCTAGTGTAGGTATCAGTGATAGGGAGGCCTCGGTTGGAGACCAGGATATCCCTTTTGGACTTCTTCCTCCCGGACATAGTAAGAAGAACAGGATAGTCAATAGAGAAGCAGTTAGAGAAGAAGATAGGAGAGACAGAGAGCACCATAGAGGATGCAGAGGGAAGGGAGAGGAGGGAAAGGGAGAGAGGGGGTAGTGAGGCATGAGGAACCAAAGGTGGGGGAGGAGACACTAGGAGGTGGGCATAAAAGGAGGGGTGCAAGCAGGCGAGACAAGAACAAGACAAGACAAATTAATTTCAATTCACAATGGGCTTGATGAGACAAAAAAAATAGCAGTAATGTAGATGTGAGTAACAAACCAGTTAAAGGAGCAAGAAATTAAACTGGCCACCAGGGGGTGCACTGATGAGCTCTTCCTCCAAATGAGCTTGTCCCTTGAGGTCCATGAAGAGGCATGAGCCCTCGCTTCTAGACCCCCGTCACAGAAGAAGAAGGAATCAATGATAGGTGAAGGCCCCCCAGCCCGCACTGGAGAAAACCTGGCAGAAATCGACCATAAAATACCCTAGAAATCGTTGTGGGATTGCAACGACGTATGAAGCTGTCCCTTGAAGGAACAGAAACTTAGACTGGCGCACGTTTTTGTTCAAGGATAGCCCCCTTGAGGCGGAATCCCACGATATAGGCTGGGGACCTGGACTCCCTGTCTGCCCAGTATCTTCAAATGACGGAAAGGAGTAAATGCGGCAGACAAGGAGGCAGAAGTACCACAATTGAGGGCAGCGCACACCCGACGGCTCCGGATGTGCGCTTTGGAGCAACCCCTGACCCCGCACTGCTCCTCCTATACCAGGCGAAGTGCCAGTGGACTCCCGTATTGTGTGGAGCTACAGCGCTTGGAGGACATCGGTAACGAGAGGATTGCCATCTTCCCCGACGGCAAGAAGAGCCCCGACAACAACCCGTGGCTCCCCTGACCTCGAGCCATGTGCCACCCAATGGACGAGTGTGGAGCTCGCTATCAGGAGACAACGCCGGGCTGCGGGCGCAACGACCCGAGCGTGACGGGTGGCACAGTCACGACCCTTCAAGCAAACAGTGAGTGACTGCCGCCGGCCCAAGCTCGACGCTCTTGACTGCTAATAAATGCAGCACTGACGACTCCATAAGCCGCACCAGGCATGCAGTATTACGCTGATGAACAGGGCCACCTGGGTGAAAGGGAGACGAGCCCCAGGCAGCCCACGAACTCACACCATATAAGGAGACACATACAACACTCGGCGGAACCATATGAGGCACAGACTGAACCACCTGACATTTGAGTAAGTCTGGCAGGCATGGTGGTGTCTAGCCAGCACATCCGCTGACTCCAGTGCTCTGAACACACACAGACCCCCGCTTGCCTGCACTTGGGTGTGGGTGAATAAGTGAGAAGGTGTGTCCACCTATAAGCCCCACATGGATGCACCACTCTAACAGCTCTAGACGATACGGCTCCACGCATATACAGAGGTATAAGTGCAGGTGATCGCCAGGAACACATTGTGATTTTCATGTGGGGAAGCCAAGGTGCCCGGGTCTCGTAGAAACCCCAGTAACATCACAGTACTTCCCAACTACCTGGCCCGACCTCGCTCGAACTCACAATTTGGGTAGAGCACCACCCCTTGTTGGACTTTTAGAGTACGCCGCTTACCTGTTAAAGCAACACCTAAGGTCCCTTATTCCTGGAATCAGCCTGGAGGCACCCACCAAAACTTACTTTTCGGCGAAAGGGATCCCATAGATCGCAATCCTCAAAAAGGTGACACACCGCAGTTCTTCTTATGAAGTGCAACGAAAACACTGAAAAGTGCAGCCCTTTGCAGATCCATAGCTCACCTCACCTCCTCACCCAGTGACTTGGTGTCATCGCCATAAACGCTCAGTACCGCACACAACATTGTCAACTCAGAAAGTGGGAACGCCTGGACGAGACACAGGGACCAAAGGGCAATTGCTCGTCCCCATCGTTCTTCCTGACACAGGGCATCACAGAGAAGATAAAGCCTCTTTGCAACAAGGGCAAGCACCCACCACACCCCACTTCCCAAACTAAAAGTGGAACGTGCATAAGAGTGCTCTCGCACACCTCCTGAAACATCACCGTCTCTAGTGCCCTGTATTTTGAACACATGAACGTTAAAGAGAAACTAGCAGCCTACTAGTTTTCCCCACATTACAACCCCAAAGTTCCTCTTCTCGGCATTGTAATGGCATCTTCGGGACCGGATGCCGCAGGAACTAAAGCCTACGTTGCTCACCTGCTATCTGAAATGAAGAGTATGCGGGCTGATATCAGCGGGAAGATAGACAAAATAACACAGGATCGATAAAATGGAGGAAAGGCTTGAGGAGGTAGAACACAATCAGACCTCTTTATCCACGTTGGAAACACAAATGGATGTCAGATTCGCAGATATCGAGATGAGACAGGAAGAATTCCACCTGAAAGTTGATGATCTTGTGAATCACGAACGACGCAACAACATTTGCGTCTTCGGCCTTCCAGAAAGAGACGGTGCAACAGAACTTGGCTTAAAACTTTACACACACTCATGAAAATACTATTTGAGGATGACCCTGTGGATGAGCCCAAATCGGACACAAACAGACGATGAACGCGGCTGAAACTATCGCCAAAAAGTAAGAGTATGTTGGGGCAACCAATGCGGTGAACAAGAAAAGGAGGGGAGGGAGGGACAGGGGGGGTTCATTTCTAAAGAAGGTGTTAAACTGACAGACCAAAGGGTATGTCTTCACTGGTGGTCCGAGGCTACCAGGGTGAGGTGAACCCAGCTGAATCGGACGCCGTACAAGGGGGAAGGGGGAGGGAGGAATGGCGGATGTGGGAATTGGTCATGGCACGCGACTTCATAGGTGAATCCACAGACACTTTTGAAAATAAAAGCTTATTGGGTAGGGCCCTTCAACGCAAAACAGAATTACGACTGTATGAATGATGGCGGATAGCTCGGCAGGAAAATCTAAGTATATTAGAGTTAGCACCCTAAATGTAAAGGGGCTCAACTCCCCCACCAAAAGATCGTTGGTTTTTCGCAAATTTAAGAGAGTCAATTTGGACGTACTCTTTTTACTGGAGACTAGGTACACACGTGGGGAGGAAAATGGGGAATTAATACTGGGGATCAAGCCCCCTACGAAAAGCAGGAGTTGGTATTCTGATCAGGAATGGTCTTAGATTCGAAGTCACAAAGCACTGGTCGGATGCGCGAGGGAGAGTCATAGTCTTGAAGGGTAAGCTGCATAACACAACTCTTACTCTTGCATCCCTTTATGCACCCAATACAGGTCAATCTCGCTTTCTCCAACATATGATTCCATAAATCATGCTAGAGGCCGGGGGTGAGGTTATTCTGGGGGTATATTTTAATATGTGGGTGGATCCCACGCTCGATAGACAAGGCGGTAACCCAATATCGCATGAACCGGCTGACGGAGGTCGCACAGAGGTAATCAAAATGATGACACTATATGGCTTAAATGATATATGGCATCTTCTAGACCCCCCACCGCCTGGGATATACCTTTTATTCTGCCCCACATCATACATTTACAAGAATAGATTACTTATACCTCACCACTGGTCTGAAAGATGCAGCGTCTGCCTCAGAGATTTCCCCGATCTCCTGGTCGGACCACGACATGGTTACTACTGACATAAGCCTCCTGGCTCTTCCAAATTCGAAATGGCGGTGCAACAAATCATTGTGGAAGAACCCTGTTTTCCATGAACAACTAGAGAAGGGGATCTCCGAATATTTTCAGCTGAACGACACAGGAGAGGTATCTAAAAACACAGTTTGGGAGGCTGGGAAAGCAACCTGGAGAGGCATATTAATTAAAGAAGGGGCAGATAAAAAAAGAGAGCGGGCTCTAATAGAAAGCAGACTCCGGAAGGAGATTGCCCAATTAGACCACCATGCACAATCCAATGAGGAGGAAAGGAGAGCTAGGATAGCTGAGGCAGTCCAAAAGAGAGAGGAACTCTGTCGATTGGAAGAGGGGCTAGTCATTCGCAAGCTCCAATTCCTGAAACAAAAACACTATGAAAAAGCAGACAAGGCTGATGCACTCCTAGCCGCAAGGCTGAGAGGGCAACAGACTGATCGATGGGTTGCGGCAACAGAAAGTGACCAGGACTCCCCTACCACAGGCAAACCCCAAAAATATCTCAGAGGACTTCGCTGACTTCTACGAAGACGTCTATAAATCAGAGTCCATGCAGGAGCAGTCAGAAATTAACAGCTATATGAACGCGATCAATATGCCCAAACTCTCACTAGACGAGGCTAAATTATTAGAGTCCCCGATAACACCTGCGGAAGTTGAGAATGCTATCAAAAAGCTACCTCTCGGGAAGGCCCCCGGAAACAGCGGATATACCGCAGGATTTTACAAGACCTTCCTCGGCCTCCTTCTCCCCTTCATGGTGGACCCGTTTAACCACATCCTTCAAATGGGAAAAGCACCTGAATCTTTCTCACAGGCCCTTATTTCCGTTATTCCCAAAAATGGTAAGGATCCCAGACGATGTGCATCCTACCGGCCCACCTCCCTACTAAATATTGACGCCAAAATCTACACAGTTCTGTTAGCAGTGAGACTCTAAACACACATGCCAGCCCTAATACACCCCGACCAGGTCAGATTTATCCTGGGACGACAAGGGGCCGACACCACACGTAAAACCCTACATCTGGTACATGAGGCCCAAAAAATGCAGAATACCCCCTCATTGCTGTCCATAGACGCAGAGAAAGCGTTCGATAGAGTGGAGTGGAGCTTTCTTGAAGCAGTATTATACAAAATTGGACTCAGCCCAACACTCAGGAGAGGAGTAAAAGCGGTGTACACATCCCGGCAAGCCTCAGTTATGGTAAATTCTGAATACTCTAGGTGGTTTTCCCTCGAAAGAGGCACAAGACAAGGGTGCCCTCTCTCAGCGATATTGTTTGCTTTCTCGTTGGAACCACTGGGCCGAAAACTTAGAGCTGATAACCTGGTCGAAGGCCTGTGGGTCCATGGCAGGGAATACAAATTAGCCCTTTATGCAAACAACATTTTGCTTCATATTCAGAACCCTCTAACCTCTGTACCTAGAGCAATACAACATATTGAATCCTACGGCACCCTATGGGGATTTAAAATAAACCAGTCAAAATCAATCCTGTTCCCCCTGTATGACCTCACTCCCGAATCTGTGAAGAAATACCTGAGCATCCCAAATATCAGTCGTGGTTCGATGCAGGCTTGGACAGCTTTGGAGGGGAGGGGTATTCCTAACAGTCCCTGAATTAGAAGAAGCTCTCCTACTGAATCCAATCTCTATATTCCTCTATTTACGGCTTAAGGGTGTAATGTCCAGGGAGGTGTGCCGAATGAAAATACAAAGGAAACTGACACCATTCGAGAAGCTCCTTGACACTTTATCTCACACCAAAGTTATGTATCAAACATTATTAGACAATGCCCCAGGGTCAACCACGAAACTTAGACGCAGGTGGGAACAAGATCTCGGTAGAGAAATTGACCAGCACACATCGGCACGACTTTGTAGTACATCAAGTATCGATTGCTGCACAATACAAACTGCACACAATTAAACTACTACATAGATGGCAATACGATCCCTATAGACTATCTAAAATGTTCCAAACTGCTAGCCCTATGTGCTGGAGGGATGTGCGGTATGAAAGCCACCTACTGGACATGTGGTGGGAATGCCCCAGAGTACAAATTTATTGGAGTGAAATCCTGGGCTGGATAAAACAGGTGGATGGCATTTCCAGGGTGGCAAAACCCCTTTCAGTGTTGTTTGGGTTGGAGGAGGATGAGGATGGAGTAATGAAAGCTAGTGGACATGTGGCCCCTCTCCTACTTGCGGCACAAGTCTGCTTAGTGATTAAGTGGAAGGCACAACACCTCCCATCTAAAAAAGAATGGATTGGAGTGGCCATCAATATATGGGCAATGGAGAGAATCACAGCCGCTCTCCACGGAAGGACAGCTCAACATGAATTACTGTGGAATGACTATGCAAATGTATTTGTTAGGAACTCTGCAAGCCACCCGACATAAATGGACTCCCGATAATTGATATTACTCTAACCACACTTCTAGCGATTGGTCGGAAGCCACTCTTATCATAAAGATAATTTCTGTAACTCTCATCACGCCGAATGATAGTGTTTGATAGCCCTATAAGATTTAAAAGTGCATGCATAATAACGTTTTTTTGTCTATGCCATTGACCCATTATGGGGGGAGGGGGAAGGGACAGAGAGAAGTTGGAATCTCTACGAGGATACAGTACTACAAATGTTAATTGTCAATGTATTACCTGACAGATGGCCGTAAACTGTCACCAATGTTGTATATGTAATGTTATTCCTTACTTTCTGAAAACAAATAAAATTTAATTTGAAAAAAAAGAGCAAGAAACCACAAAGGGAACCTGAAAGAAAAAGGAACACAACTGGGATGGCGGCAGTACGATGTGAGGGAACGAACAGGCAGAGCGAGGGCTAAGTAACAGAACAATGATCAAGGGAACCTAAAGGAGGAGAGTGAGAAACATCCAGAAGTAGGCAGTACAGTATACAGCAGTCAAAGATATCAGACACAAGAACAGAGCAGTCAAGCGATAGGGGTCTAGAGAAGAAAAGCAGCAGCGCACAGAGGAGTAACAAAGGGGTAAGGGAAGGGGCTGGGTTGGGAAAAAGGCCAGGGAGGGCAAGGGATAGGGGCCCGCAGAGGGGACGGGGACGCACAGAGGACACATAGGCACGAGCGCAGCCAAGGATGGAAAGGGTGCAGTGCACACGCGATAAGGATTTCAAATGAACCATGCTGACAGAGGGCGCGCAGGCGCGAGCGTAGCCAAGGATGGAAGGGGCGCCAAGCACATGCGATCAAGGATTGTGAGTGAACCACGCAGGCAGATGACGTGGAGGCGTGAGCACAGCCAAGGATAAAAGAGGTGCAGAGCACATGCCATCAAGGATTGCAAATGAACCACGCTGTCAGTGGACACGCAGGCACGAGCGCAGCCAAGGACGAAAGGGTGTGGAGCACAAACGATCAAGGAATGCGAGGGAGCCACGTGTGCAGAGGGTGCACGGGAACCAGCGGAGTCCAAGGATGGAAGTGGCGACAGAGTGCAATGCAGTGGAAGAGTGTGAAGGAACCATGCGGGTTGGGAGCAAGGGTAACGCAGGACGAAGCAATCAGGGACAGTGGGTGCACCTGACCTAGGGGCATGGGCAGAGGGACAAGTCACGGGGGAGAGGCAGGACGCAAGTCAGGGGAGAAAGGGAACAAGTCAGAAGGGCTAAGAAGTGCAGAGCAAGCTCAACTCCCCACAACTTCTTACCTGGCCGCCGCAGACAGGAGGGTGAGTCGTCCGCACTCACTGTTTACGCCGCAAACCCCTTCGCTGCCAAAGACCTGTGTTGCTCAACACCGCAGATTTATCCTACGAGGACTTGTCACAGAGGGTCCGAACCTCGGATTATATAGGCTCCGAAGCGTAGACGTAGCAAACGTGCTGTGTTTCGCAGGACAACGTCTCCTGCGCACCTACGTCGCTTAACACCGCAGACTTCTTGTCCTGCAAGGGCTTTTGCAGCACCCATTCAAATAGATGATCATTGATGGAATAGAAATGCCCAAATAGATCTTAAAGACTGTCTTTGACTCAAGGACTATGTAGTGAGGTTGTTGGCCAGAGGTTCCGTGGTGAAAAGGCATTTGTGGGTGCAGACATCTGGGTTCACCAAAGTTGTTTATTCCATATGTTAGTTTGTTTGACAGAAAAACAAACATTCTTTCGAAAAGTTAAATCATCCAGAGATATGGCCAAATCTTTGGGCCTTTCTGCCACATCCATCTCTTCTTGTGCCATGTTCAATATGTGCTATGTTCAACCCTACCCTTTCTTGAGTCAGCATAGGTCCAGTGTCTCAGTTCAGAGCAGCAGAGAAGATATTTTTGCCATTCTAGAAGGAAACGTTCAATCGAGGCAAAGGTGCCACACCGTTTCCTTCAGCTACACCAGCGTCAAAACCTCTCTTTATGGTTTGCAACCAAATAAAGATGGTGGATTAAGACCACATCTCGACCTGGTGTTGTTGAACAAGTTTCTCCAAAAGGGGCAAGTTCAAAATGCTCATCCTGGCTCCTATCATGCAGCCCCTCGATCTGCCAAATGGGCTGGTGTCCTTTGATCTACATGGCGCATGGCCTATTTATTGCAAACACTGCTGTTAACTGAGATTTGTAGTGGGCCAATTGCCAGTTTGGTTTGCACCTCTGCTTTTCAGTCTCACTTAGACAGCAATGGTATTTACAAAGGTGAAGCTGGTGGTGTCTTCATACCTACAGCGTATTAGTTTGCATGTCTTTCCATATCTCAACAACCTGTGGGTTGTGTGCAATCTTTCACACTCAGTGGACTTTACTCTGAGCCTAGAAAAGTCTGGTCCTGCACCTCTATAGCATGTGCAGTTCGGTGGAGTTGTCCTGGGTGTGTAATCAGGTATGGCATTTGCCTCCCTCCCCCATAGCCCATGGAGATAATGCTAAACATCCAAAACAATGTCACATATTTCTTCTAAAAAACAGGAAATTCCATCTGGGTTCTTCCTCTGATCTCTAGGCCTCGAGGCCTTCATCTTTCTGATTCTGCAGGCCAGATTACATATGAGATCAGTTCATCCAGTGGTCTTCGAGAACATAGTGGTCAGAGTTCTGTGGCGACATGGGAAATCTACGTCTGGGTGGCCCATGCTTTCGTATTGCTTTGCAAACTCCTTCAGGTGGATAAATAATTTCACTGTGGCCAGAAGTCACTTTAGTGATTGATGAATCTCTACTATTAAAGGGTGAGGAGCTGTTAGAAAAGATTTCTCTTGAAGCAGCTTTTCCCCCATAGTCTATGGAACACCCAGACTGTCTGCATTTGTTACTGTATCCTAGCCTGACTTTTTACAGTGGAGCACAGCCTTCAGCGGCACTCCGCTGGGCTTTAGCTCATAGTTATGGGGAAACTGACCCGTCCTTCAGGCTGTCAGTACTGAGAAACTTTGTTTCAATGGATTGCTTTTCTTCTGCAGATTCCTCATATGATAGATATCCTCATACAGCTCTATTGCTCAGAAACATTTTCGACGAGGAGCATAGTGGACCTCGATTCGGCCATCGATCATCGATCCGTCTTGCCCGGCACTGGATCTTCGGCACCGGATGTGACATCAGGCGTCGTATAAATACCACGTCACTACGCCCCATGCTTCAGTTCCTTTTTTCTGCCCATCTGCACATTGCATCGGGAACACGACTTTGAGTCTTCACTCAACATTTCTTGACAAAAAGTTGTCTATTTTCTTCAAAACATTGACTGCAATGTCTACTCACCGGATTTTGGGCTTCAAGAGATGCAGCCACTGCCAGTCCAAAATGTTGATGACCGACCCCCATGACATTTGTCTGTGGCGCTTGGGTGCGAGTCATAACACAGAGGTCTGTGCGTCGTGCTCGAAAATGCAGTTCAGATCCCTACATGAGAAAGCTGCAAAACTTGCTTTGGGCCGGCCATCCTCTAAATCGCTGGCACGGTCACTCGTCCGGTATTTAGAGGCTGAGATGAAGGAACCAACCCCTGAAAAGTGGAAAGAAAACCATTGCCGAAAAACTAAGAATCGGTCACCTTCAAGAAGCCATTCTTTGTCGTCTTCCTCGTGAAAGAAGAAGCAATGTCACCACTATTGACACAAGTCTAGCTCGTCGTCAGAAAGAGGTAAGCCCTTGGCTGGGCCGACCAATCGGGAAGAATGGTAAAGTTTCAAATCCAAAATGCTTGACATTTTTCAAAAATCATGCTACTGGAGGTGCACCCCTGCTGCCCCCCCACAGCCCAAGTAAGCTTTGGCAGCAAAAGCGGCACTCAGTGCTCCCGACCCCATGCCAGCCATTCCATTGACGCCATTGGGCTTAATGCAGACAAAGGTGCGTAAAATGCCATCGGCTGTCCATCACAAGGCTGACCATGTTCATGCCTAATTGAAGCCTTCCTCTGCACCGACAGTCATCCCATTAGCACCAAGAGATATTTCATCGCCACTAAAAACCGTCCCGTTGGCATCCGCGGGGAAACCCTTGACGCCGACTGTCGGCGATGGTTCTTTTTTGCCATTGTCAAGGTCGGGATTCTTCGACTCCATTCGGTCGATTTTCGGTATTGATCAGCTCGACGACCAAGGGAACGTTGGCCTTATCTATTCTAGCACTAGTGGTGTTAAGTACTTCGATGAGCAAGCCGATTTATTGACTCTAGCCCAGGGATTACAAGATGCCAGTGGCCTGGATACTTCTCCAGACCTTGGCTTCCAGCAGGGTCAGTCCTACACGCATACTCTTGCAGAATTCAGGGCCTTGGTTTAAAAGGTGGTAGACACCGTTGGTTTAAAGGCTTCTGCTACACCCCTTCAAGGGTATGAACTTACAGACATTCTGGATGAAGGTCCTCCAGTTGAGCATACTATGCCATTTAACTTGGCTATAGCAGACCCCTTAGCCTCCTTATGGCAGCACCCATGCACAATCCACCCCATAAACTCCAATGTCACGGGGAAGTATAGGCCGGCAAGAGGAGACCATTCTTTCCTTGCTACACACCGTTCCCCAGAAGGGCTTGTTATGCAAGCTGACCCAATTACCACCAGACCTGTGGCATCCACATCCAATCTGCCTCTGGATATAGAGGTAAAAAAGTTGGACGCAATAGCCAAGAAGGTTTTTTACTTCTGTCAGCATGGCACTCAAAGCCACCAACGTAGCCTGCAGATTTGCAAAATACTCATTTAGCCTGTGGAAATCTGTGGAGCATGCAGCTCAGTACGTCCCCGAAGGTACAATGCGGGACGGATCTTTACAGCTGGTGGAGGATGGAAAGGAGGAGGTATCCAAGCAGTCGTTGCAGACGGGCCTGGACGTGGCAGACTGCATTGGCCGTTCAATGGGATCAGCAGTGGTTATACAGAGACCAGACTATTTGAAAACCTCTGGCTTCTCCCCATATGTTCAGAACACACTACTGGACATGCCGTTTGAGGGGAATTTGCTTTTCGGGCAAAAAACTGATCACTCTTTGGAAAAACATAAGGAGTCCAAAGTTACAGCTAAGTTGCTGGGCCTAGCCGTGCAGCCGTACAAGCCTACCTTCAGGTTTGTCTCAAGAGTCAGAGGCTACAGACGGTATGTACCGTATAGAAGGAAGACGGAGCTCCCACAGGCTAGGCAGGGTTGAGGCATTGCTCATGTCCAGGAAGGGGCAGAGGGGCCTCTAGAGGCCAGCAAAGAGTGGAAGGGGCGGCTCTGCCCTCTAAGCCGCTTTAATTTCCCACGACCTACCGGTTGGTGGACGTTTGGCAGGACATTGGTACCAGTATCAGGAGATTGCTTCCGATGCCTGGGTCCTGCAGTTGATTTGGTGGGGTTATTGTCTGCCCTTTTTAAGAAAACCACCGAACAGACCCCCACCTCCTCCAATGCAACCGGGACAGCAGCCCCAGGAAGAACTGAGAGCCCTAATGTCGAAGGGTGCCGTGGAAGAGGTACATTCGGAACAGAGCGGATCGGGCTGGTATTCCCCGTAATTCTTGGTACCCAAGAAAGGAGGAGGTCTCCATCTCATTCTGAACCTCAGGGCTCTCCACAAGTTCCTGAGGAAAGACAAATTCAGGATGGTGACGTTGAGAGAAATTCTCCATGCTCTCGAACTTCAGGACTGGCTTGTGTCAATAGATCTGCAGGACACTTATTTCCATGTGCCAATACATCAGAAGTACAGGACGTTCCAACAGTTCCTCATAGGGGACAAGCACTATCAGTTCAAGGTGCTTCCCTTTGGGTTGACCCCTGTTCCAAGGGTCTTCACCAGGCTCATGGCGGTAGTTGCGGCTCACTTCAGGAAATCCGAGGTACATGGAGCTTTTGGCTCACTGTGAGCCTATCAAATGTTTTGCTGCTTGTAGTTGGTACATATTTCCTATTTATCGCTTTGGTATCACAATAAGGGTTTGACCCAATGGCATGCCCTACCATGTTTGTTCAAAAGAAGTGTTACGTTTTGGTACAATCAAGTGCCATTGGGCGGCCATCTCTGTGTTCAAGAGGAACCCAAAGGATGGATTGCACTTTTCCGTCCTGACAGTTGCATTTTTTTAGAGTTTGGTCAATTCCTTTCCTCCATAGCCATCAGTGGTGTCTTCTTTGAACGTTATGTTGGTTCTTACTACTTTGACTGTGACTTGTTTTGAGCATTAACACTCTTGTTCTTTAAATATACTTACTCTAAAAGTAGCATTTTGGTTGTGCATATGTCTACTATGCAGGTTCCCGGGCTGTATGATATTTGTGTTTTGCCTCCTTTCCTCTTTTTGAGGAGAACGTCACCCTCAGAGGGAAACCTAATTTCTCCCTGATTAGAGAATTTCATCTGAGGCGGCAGCTTTATTAACCAGCATTCTTTCCTGGTCTACATCCATCAAAGCTGGAGGAGAGCTCCCACAGCTTGAACCATAAGAGCGCCTTGAGCTTTTATGCATGTAGTAACAAGGAGTTTGTCAAGATTATCAATTAATTGTCCGCTTTGCCAGACCTAGGAAAGGAAAATCTGTTGCCCAGCAAACAATTTCTAGATGAGTGATAATTCTTTGTATTAAGGCATATTCCACTTTGGTACAAAATAAAGTGCCTGTAGGATCAAGATCCCATTTCACAAGGTCCAATACAGCTACTTTTGCATTATAGAGATATGTACCTTATCTGTGTGTATGTCAGGCAGTGGTGTGACTTTGTTCTATACATTTATGAGACTCTACTGCCTTGATGTTTTGGCTGCAAGGGGTATACGTTCTAGGCATGTGGTCCCGTAGAACTTCAATTTGTAGGGTGGATTCCTCACACTCTTCCCTCCTTCCATTCTATATTGCTGGAGGAGTCTGTCAATAGCTGGGGAATCTGTGGATTGGAAGTATCCATTAGAAGAACAAATGACTTACCAGTGGTAATGTTCTTTCGGATAGATATGCTATTGCGCTTACATATTCCTCACAGGACCCCAATGTCCCTCAGGCAGATGGTTTATAGTTTTTATCTCATAGTTTGACTGTTCTTAGGTGACTCAGATTGATAAAAGGGGGTGGAACTGAGGTCTCGTGGCTCGTGATGTACCCTGGGCAGGTACACAGCAGAAGATGTCACTTCTGATAGTGGTGTGCCACTTGTCTGCATGATGTACTTAAGTGGCTATTAAATGTTTTCGGACCAATCTGCTCTTGGATGTAATTCCATAAATAAGGAATCTGCGGGAGGAAAACCCCATCCATCAAAAACTACATTGCCAAAGATAGCTAATACGTGTCTTACTTCCTGAGTGAAATGTTATGGTTGAAAAATAAGTCAGTGGGTGCTAAATGGCCATGCTTTAATTTTGTAATTGCTCTGATTGTAGGACAGTATGTTTACAATCGTAAAGACAAAGGAGGTTGTATTTTTGACGGCATCTGCACCGCAGAGGGTCTCACGGAGCAGCTAAGGATCCCATGTGGCTCTCCGGATGAGGTAAGAATGATTTATGATGAAACATGAGACAATGAAGACATTTGCAAAACACTCCCCACCAAGTGAGACTGATTTTGTGATTTTGTTGTCGCTGAGTGTAGCCTCTTTAAACAGTCAGGCGGTTTAGGTTAATAGGCAAATGCTGAAAATCCTTGATAATTACTATGAGATGTGGCATTCCATGCGTCGGTGTCACTGTGCCTCGTCTCTCCCATTGCAGACCAGGCTTGGAGGAAAACGCAGAGCAAACGGAGGTCTTTTCAGATCCTCACCTGCATTGCACTGCCCCAAATAGATGGTGCTTATGCTTGGTGTGAGAATTTCGAATTTTGTGTTTTACATTTCCACCTGTAAAACAGATATTTAAATGCAAAAAATATCATTGAGAGTGTCCTGCCATTGAAGCCCTGCATCACCACATGTAGAACCATCTCAGTCTGGATTCTGCACGTGCTGCTTCATGGCGACTCGAGCAATCCAAGAAGTTGACAATGCATGCAAGATAAAACGCACAGGAGACACCTGCTATCTTGACGCCGCAGATAAGCTAGCCCCTCATTTCACATTATCAAACCACATGGGCCTCACTGAAGAATGATTGCAATAGTTCACCTTCTTTCTCTGGCACACACACCAGTTTGCTTAAACGGAGCCCTCCACCTCCATATCCCCCCTACTTGCAATAACCAGTGGAGTCTCCTCATATCTTCATATACTTTACTGTCGTGTTGATTGTTGGTAAGATGCGATCCTGCAAGAGCTGTCGTTCACGCTTTACCTGGCGTGTGCTAGCTGTCAGATATGTTGAGACATAATATGGACTTTCCCCCTATAAAGCAGTCTGATATACCGCAAAATTGCCAGGGCATAGACTTGTTGCGGCATGAAGGGCTCAATTATCCCTCTTAGTTAGGTCCACACTGCATAAACGCCATAATAAGAAAATAATAATCAAATAAAATGATTTAGCCTTTCTTAATTTTGTGTTGGGTGCTTTCTGCTTTCATGTGTGTGACTGATGCAAATAAGAGGTTTCCCGCTATGTTCAAAGCAAACCCACGTTTTCTAAGAATATACATTCTGAATGAATTGGGCTGTTGCCCAGATCATGTGCGAAGTCTGTCCAGGTAGGGTAGATTCCTGAATATGACAGGATTAACAAAGATTAGATCAGAACTGCGAGAGAGAAAAACTATGTGTGTGTATATCTTTACAGAGGAAAGTGGTGAATCAAATGCTACGAAAAAGTGTGAGTTGGTAGCGCTCATTACCAATGCAATAAACCGAGATTTAACAGATTAAAGCCAGAATTGACATCAGCACCCTGGGCTGCTCGGAAACTGGGATATTTTCACTACAGCAAGCCTTTGTTCCAGGAGTCAGAGACCTGTGTACCCTCACTCCCTTACCCAGCATGGCCCTCCACAGCCACCAGCATCCTCAAATGCAGCAGTGCCCTCTCATCTACATCTTTGCTGCAGTCAGTCGCACCCTGCACAGCACCTCTCATTTTATGGGGGTGGGGCCTGGCCCTCCTTACTGTTTCCTAGGGTCCAGCAAGACCCCACAGCACTATCCATGCTCTGGCACGGCCCCGTGGGACACTGCCATGTCACCACCCGTGCCATTTGACACACCCTTTCAATCTGTAATGGTACAAGTGGCTTGATCCCTCGAGTTTAGGCGCTCCACAAATGCAATAAATAAATAAATAGAGCCTATGAAGGTCTCTTGAGCCTGTGGCGCCCTACACACCCGTGGGGTTTACATCCGTGCAGGTTGGCTTGTTTGGTTTTCCAACTGATGTCCCATACGCTGGGCGTTCACAGTATTGACTGCCACGTGGGCCCTGCGCCTGTTTAATTTTCCAGCGGCACCCAGTGCCACAGGGGGAAACTGTGCTCACCGTCGCTGGCCCGGTGGAACAAACTTTATTGTTGCCACAGCTGCACCCAGGCGCATCTCTCCGCACACAGCCCGGAGCTCGTAGCCGGGCCTCTCCTGACATACGGTACCCATCGTTTTCAGTCATTTTAACCGCCGGGCGCTGATCTAGGCCATGCCCCCCACACAGAGAACCTTGCAAGCCTTGTACTTCAATTCCCTCCCTCCAAACCACAGTTAATCCTAATCGTTTCTTTCCTTCTTGAAACAAAGTTGTGTGTTTACTTTATTTTAAAAGTTATGTTATTTTTTTAATTTTATTTACTTGTGCATAATCAAAATACATGATTTTTACAAGGCTAGCATCTTCCTACGACATCTGACAGATCGATCTTATTCATGAAAGTTATGTTATACTGGATTAAAACATCCATTACATTTCTTGGGCAAGGAAGACCTTTCCTATGTCTTTGTCCTTTGTCTATTTTACATCCATCTCCAGGGATGGGCTGGGTGGTTTAATCCAGTATAACATAACAGGTAAATTTCTTTAAAAAAAAAAACGTATACAAAAAACACAAGCATAACCATAAATACCCCCACCCACCCCACCCTGGTGTCTGCATCTTTATAATGAAATATAAGCAATGTAGCCCTTCTAACCGGACCTCATTTCTGATAGCGAAGAGATGGTATTCTGACCAAGGCAAGGGGTTTAACACTGATGTTTTCAAGGTGAAAGGTGTTCCAGGTAAGGCAGTCATCAAGGATAAATCCTGCAGAGTGAGATGAAGCAGGTGGCCAGATAGGGTGATCATGGCATCACACAGATTATTGAAAAGGGCTGTGGAAGCATTAACAGGACAATCTAGCCAAAGGTTAAAGTCCTCCATGGCTGGTATCCTATATGATGTAATCTGTAAAAATGCCATGAGATAAGACCTTTCACCAAGAAACATGAACGTATCACATGGGGGCTTGTAGATGGCAAAGATGGTAAAGGAGGTGTTGGGGTCAACTGAATATTTACATGCCAAACACTCAAAGGACAGCAGTGTTGTTACCTTGGTAGGACAGCAGTGTTGTTACCTTGGTGCTAAAAGTCATATGCCGTTAGATGAGAGCCACCTCCCCCTTTATTTAGCCTGTTAGTAACATGGATTTTGTATCCTACAGGAAGGAGGAGATCTACAAGGTGATGTAATTGTCAGTGAACCACAAATCTGTTACCGAAAAGAAGTCCATATCAAGATCTTCCAGGATGTTGTGAATTTCAGCTGCATGTTTGTTAGTTGACCTATTGTCTAGGATGCCTAAAGCTTGGAGGAGGTGGCCTTTTAGGAGGATGTCTGGACAGCAGCTCTGAGAGAGGAGCAAGGACCTGAGGAAAGCAGGCAAAGACAATATGGTTCCCTGGGAGGGTTAGTAGTAGACAGAAATGGGGACTGAGAAGCTGACCAAGTTTCATCATTAGGAGTGATATAGATAATTCCTCGTCTTTATATCATATATTATGTATGAAAGCATACATTCTTTAGCATTGGATCTTACATGGATTCACATGCTCATGAATATTCCTCGTCATCAGGCTGGGAATCCTCTGTAATATTAAAGCAGTTTCAGTTTCACTTTCAACCTAAAGATTTCTTGTAGCTTCTATAGCATATTGCTGTCACTTTGGGTCATACTGTCCCAGCCACTGAAATTCATCCTCCTTAGCTCCACTACTGGAGGCCTTCTTCTGATTTGGTTGTGCACGTAAAGTGGCAGTAGGAACAACGAAGAGCGGGGAGGAGGGAGGGTTTGCAATGTTGATCCATGTAAGATACCAATGCTGGACAACAGGAGTTACAGGTAAGTAACGTATTCCTTCTCCAGCATTGGATCTTACATGGATTCATATGCTCATGAATACGACTACAAAGCAGTGCATATAAACAACCACAGGAGGTAGCAAGGCTCAACAGAAGCAATAAAACGTACCCCTGGAACACACTCACCTCAAGGAAACAAGGTGCAGAGCACTGCCTGAATGACACAGGACTCGTCCCTAGAATCCCTGTTGATGCAGTAGAATCTGGTCAAGGTGTGGGTAGACCACCACCTAGCAGCTCTGCAGATTCCCAGCACGGGAACACCAGACAGGAATGCCATAGTTGATGCCACAGCTCTGGTGGAGTGGGATCTCAGCCACCCTGGCAATGGTCTTTTGGCTAGAAGATGGCAATAAATGATACAGCCATAGAGCTAACTGGAGATGGAAGCCTTCGACAGGGCTTTCCCTTTTCCCCCCAGGTCCAAATATAACGAAAAGCAGAGAAGTCTTCCGAAAAGTCTTGGTGCGTGTGACATAAAACTTCATGGAATGCGATACGCCCAGTGAATGCAAAGACCTCTCTGCAAATGAAGTAGGATTCACAAAGAAAACTGGTAAGACCAAAGGCTTGTTCAAGTGAAAGTCTGAAGGGACCTTTGGCATGAAAGATTGCAGAACCACCTAAGAGTGGTGAAAGGATAAATATGGTGGCTTGCATTCGAGAGCTTGAATCTTTCCAATACACCTGGCAGAAGTGATAGCAATAGGCTATAGAAGTGACAAGCAGTTTATAGCTTCAAAGCAAAACTGCTTTAATATTACCAAGGATTCCCATCCTGACAACCAGGAATATTCATGAGCATGTGAATTCATGTAAGATTCCAATGCTGGGGAACAGGAGTTACAGGTAAGTAACTTGTAGCTTTCAGATGGCTACCCTTGACTATGATGGTGCATTTCCCTTTGTAAAGCGCTCTCATCCTCTCTAATTAGGTTCCGACTATGAACAATAAGATAATAATAAAATATGTGTATAGTCAACTTCACACAAGTGTGAGAGGTGTGTGCGATATTCCACCTTATGCCATGTTGATCTCCACCACATCACTTGTGGAAAGAATGGGCTGCAAATGAGCCTACCAAATCTCTGGGAAATGCGCAATGAGGATAATTCCTGGGGCCACTCTCTAGATGAAAGGTTAACACATGTATCCTCAATTGGAAACCCTGGATTACATCTGAGGGTTGTCAGTCTGATCGGTAATCAGTAGTGAAACAATTTTTAAAGATAGAGGTGAGAAGGCAACAACAATGGACATGATGAGTTATTGACTATACATGCGCAGTTCAATTATACAAGAAGCAACACTTATCGTGCAGGTGGGAGAATACAAATGGTGGACCAAACTCAGTAACAGACTCTTGTATGGTGCAGGAAAACAGTGCTGATTGTAATATTAGCATAATAAAGGAAAGCTGCACACGCAAGCAATCAGCAAGTTCCTTAAGGGGGCAGGCGGCACGGTGCGATGGACAGCATTGCTATCAATTGTATAGAAGAGGTAGACAGTGCATTAATCCTTGGTTAAATATAAAAGGTACAACGCTTCTGTCAATCCTACGGCAAATAACACTTATGACAGACAAGTAATAGTTACTTGAATGATGCAGCATCACAGGCCTGCTAGTGATTTCAACACAATACAGAGGATAACCACTCAAGTAAGCAAGTAAGTTAGACAACAGGTTCACTGAAATTGGTTGTCCAACCCGACAAGTTAAAAAGATACTCCTATTCTAGCGGCAGACTAACCCTGGAAAAAGGCCCCTTGGGAATTAGGGGAACGGGACGTGAGAGAGAACTTAAGAGGCTTGAATCTTACTGTTTGTGGTCTCCCCTCAATATGCTTCAGCATCTCCCTTTGGAATTTATGTTGGGTGAAATGGCCCTCTGCTCTATCAGCTCATTGAAACTGCTCTGCCGGATGCTCTTCTGTTGGAATTTAGTGAATTCGAGTCATATCACAATGTTGTTCAAAATGATTCCACAATGGAGGGTGGGAACAATAAGCTATCTATATGTGCTCAGATTATGTTGGAAGGGGTTGCATGGTTCTCCAGCATGGGGTCTGGCATGGATTCACATGCTCATGAATATTCCCCGTCGTCAGGCTGGGAATCCTCGGTAAAGAAAAATCAGTATCAGTTTCGTTTCTGATCTGTCTTTCGTAGTAGTAACCAATCACTGATCTCTGCGTCATACTGACCACAGCCAATGACTGCCATCTCCCTAAGCCCCGCCTCTGGCAGCCATCTTCAGATTTTTACCGCACGTTCAAGTGTTGGGATCCTCGTGCTATTGCTCTCGAGCTTTAGTGCATTTTCGTGCTTTTTCATAGGAAAATTCTCTCTTTTTTCGGTCAAAAGAGCCCCAAGCTCCACCGTTTCTTTATCCGATCAACGGGGACCTGTGTCGGACTCTTCTACGCCCCTCAAGGGTGAAGATTTCGTCGAGCCACGCTTTTGGAGGACTCCAGAAGTTTCTCAGGCCCATCTTGGACATGGCCCAGGAGAAGGGAAGCTTGACGCCGGAAAGCTGTTCAGGGTCTGCCCTGGATGCCAGCTTCAGAATGTCTTTTACGGAGGACAAACACTCCCTTTGCCTCTACTGCCTGCATGAGGACAAGACGCACGTGGAGAAGGACTGTGCGTTTTGCGGCAATATGTCGGAGCGGACCATGAAGGACCGCCATCTGCGTCTCGCCAACTGGCTGGAAGGGAAGAGCCCGTCATGCGAGAAAAAGAAGAAGTCCGAGCGGTCTTCTAAGACCTTTGAGGGTGCCCCGGCGACGTGGGCCCAACAGAAGGCCAAGCACCGCGAGTCCGCTGGCACCGGGAGCGCCTAACAGTCGGGCTCTACGGTTGCCAGGCAGGGCGCATCCTCCCCGGCGCCATCAACCACGAGCCAACGCTCTGGCTCGGGTAAGAGGAAGGCTGAGCACCCGGCAAAGCTCCTGGAGAGACCCCGGTCGAGCTCAAAGGCCCCATCGGAGGGGGAGCGAGGCGGTGACCCTCCCCCAGGAGAAGGCGGTGAGCGCACCTAAGGTGGTGAAAGCCTTGATCCACCCTGCCAAGACCTCTATCGAGACAGTCGCGGCGACCCTGGCTCAGCCTGTGGAGGCTACACCAGCGGAGGCGACATCGGGGCCCAGAGTCTCCCTGCCACCGCGGAGGGAGTCCTCTTTCAAGCCCATTGACAGGACCCCCGTGAAACCTCCGACGGAGAAGAAAAAGGGGGGGCAGGAGGTTGTTGTGGATTCGGCCTCAACCTCTGAAGAGGAGCTGATCGAAGTCTTAAGCCAGGGCATTGGTGTGGAAGAAGACCAGCCCATCGGGAGGGACCCCGACGTCGGAGACGACGAGAACGTCGAGGGTGCCGACGAGGCTCCTGACCGCCCGTCGGAATCCCCTCAACCAGTGCCGCAAGACAACTCGACGGCCATTTTGTTGGCTATACAGTTCTTATGCTCGGAGATAAGGACGAGATTGCCGTTACCACCAACGGAGGAACCGCTCCCGACGGGGGACCCGGAGCCAGGCCCTTTTGGGAGCCCTCCTCCTAAGAGAAGAAGGATTCATCCTCCACCTCCTTTTCAACCATCGCGCCCTGCTCAGCCCTCCTCCCCGTCCACGACCCATGGGGATGATACAGTGACGGACACGGCCGCGACGGGTACAGACGACGAGGTTTACAACGAGGATCTTCCGTCGTCACCTCCTCCCCGGGCTTCCCCACCCGACGAGATTGGATCGTTTCATGCCATGATCGCCAGGGCATCCGAGCTTTTCCAGCTCTGCCCGGAAGAAAAGAAGAAGGAAGGTTTCCTTTATCAAGGGCGTGAGACCAAGAGGAAGACGGTCCTCACTGTACCTCTACTGGACGATATCTGGGATGAGGGTCTCGCCCTCCTCAAGAACCAATCCACAACGCCTGCGAGAAGGGATCGGTACGAGAAGAAGTACCGGGTCCCGGACGTGGCCCCCTTGTGCCTTCGGGTACAGCCGACCCCGGACTCGGTCGTCTCCGCGGCTGTCATGATGCCTGCCCCCAGAGCACTGGGACAGGCCCAGCACCCCCGGAAGCAGGCATCATGCCCTCGGGAAAAAACCCAGCGGCCCCTAATAGGGGCTCTTTGGACTTTGTCCTGGCGCCTTTGGCGCCAGGCTCATATTGGACATCAGTCCTGGCGCCAAAGGCGCCAGGCTCATAAAAGAAGGTGTTTGGTGCACTTACCTGACGCAGACCATGCTGCATAAAGCCTCAAGCCAAATAAGGCTTAGGAGGGACTACTTTATTAAAGGAACTATTTTACTTGGGTGGGGACCGTGGAAGAATACTTACCTGGGACTTCTTCCAAGGCTATTTAAACCACGCCCGGACTGCCACACGTGCTTCGCGTTATTCTGCATCTAGCAGCTGGACACTCACCGTGTCTGCTCCTGCATCCTGACTTCTGCCACGCCTGCCAGCATCCTGAATCACCTGCAAAGGAAGGGAACAAGAGAACAGAAGAAGGAAAAGGCCTTACCTGCTAAATCTGCATCCCAGAGACATTTCTCTGACGATCCTGAAAAGGAAGACATTTATTTTAAAAGCACATCGCATCGATCGCTGCAGCGCCTCATTCTACTCACCTTACAGCGCGCTTCCATGTTCTGCAGCGACCATCCGGATCCGCAGTCGCGCCCCAGCGCCTAGGAGAAAAAGACAATAACGAAGGTGAGAGAAAGAAGGGAAAAGGGAAGCTAAATCTCCATGTTAAGACTTACCTGCTGGTTCATTCCCTTTTCATTTTGGGTCCGCGCCGCATCCAGGCATTTTCAGACCCCGGCCCCTAAGGGGAAAAAGACATCAGCGTTAATGAGTGAATGAAAAGACATTACCAAGACGCTCATTAAAGACTTACCTGATTTCCACAAGGATTTCACTTCTCATCTCGGGTCGGTGCCTGTTCCCCGGCATTCCGTACCCCGGCCCCTATGGGGAAAAAGACACAAGCATTAGAATATTAATGCATGGACACAAGGGGAACCACTTATCAAAAACTTACCTGGAAGCCAAGCAAGTTTGGTTCTCACCAATCCGAAAATCCAGTGAAGTAACTGGATATCAACGCACCCCTGCATCAGAAGCAGGATGGAGAGCTCGTCCTTCCAGACCCTAAGGTGAGACGCCACGGGGAAGCACAGAAGGGTTTTGAGGAGGGTGAGAGGGGTAAGTGGGAGGCCGACGTATTAGCCCGCAGACAGTTAATCCCCTATTTCCACCTACAGAAGGATACTTCTGCGAGCCAGACAAGCAAGATTTGGGGGTCCGGTCCAGTCTGTCTTCCGAGTCCTGCGCATCACTTTAGAAGAGGTCACAGCAGCTCAAACCAGGCCGGCGCCTCCGTGGGAGTCAGGTGAGCGTTACAGAACGCGAAGCCTTCCTACAAATTCCCACCCAGGCGCTATGGAAACTTCTGAGACTGATCAGTTGGCCCAATTACTGGGGGAATTACGGGCCGAAGAACATGCCTCTCGTCAAGAGACTAATGCCCTCAGGAGGGAATTAATTGTATCAAAGGAAAGAACTGATGACCTGGCCAGACAGCTTTTGCAAGGTCAAGCTGGACAAACTCCTCTACCCGGTTCCGGAGGGAACCCCGCTCCTGTGGTTTCCAGTAACCCTGTGCAGATTAATCTACCTGGAAACATGCCGCTGGCCCCACCCGAACGCTTTGCTGGGGACCCCAAACGATTCGCCGTATTCATGAATCAGTGTCGTTTGCACTTCTTATGCAGACCTGGGGCCTTCCCTAATGATCAGACCAAGGTAGCCTTTGTATTGTCATATCTCAGCGGCTGTGCTGCCGATTGGTCAGTTCCACTGGTTACTCAAGATGACCCAATTCTCCGTGATTTTCAAGGATTTCAAGCAAGCATGGAAAGGTTATTTGCTCGACACTCTCAGGGGCAGGCTCTGGATGACGAACTTCTATCCCTGCGACAGGGCAATCAGGACCTCCTATCCTACATTGCAACCTTTAATAGACTAATTGTGGAAACTGGGTGGCCAGAGGATAAAAGAATCACGTTATTTTATCGAGGTCTACGCGGAGAACTTAAAGACGTCTTGGCCCAGGTTGTAAATCCGCCCCAAGAATGCACAGAATATATAGACTTAGTGGTCCAAATGGATCACAGACTTCAAAACAGAAAAGCAGATCGGTCCAAGTTTGAGACCCGGGTGTTGGTCAAGACCCACACTAACCCTAAGGGTGCTGATGTCTCTGAGCCTATGCAAAGTGGAGGGGTTAAAGGACCTTTAACTTAAAAGGAACGTGAAAGGAGGCGGCAGTTAAAATTATGTCTTTATTGTGGGAACTCTGGACACTTTCTACGAGATTGCCCAGCAAAACCGCCCAAGAAGGTGGTAGACGCGCTGATAAAAACCATGAAGACTCTGTTTCGGGAAACGACTCCGCCCGACAAGTGTAGGGGTCCGCTTGCCGAGCTTGAAAACTAACTCTCAGACCTCGCATTTCATTGTGCCAATGGTTCTCGTAGATCCGGAACAGCCTAAGCGGTTGCATGCAATAAAGGCATACATCGATAGTGGGGCTATAGGAAACTATGTGGATTGTGAATTGGTCTCTAGGATTAACCTCCCTCTGCGTCCTAAAACCAGCAAAGATGTCATCACCACAGTCGATGGAACTGAAATTGCCTCTGGACCGGTAACACATTCCACTACTGAGGTGACTCTTATTGGTCCGGACGGCCATCGGGAGGCAGTTGTGTTTGATGTAATCAAGGCTCCACAATTTCAGGTTATTCTTGGAATTCCTAGGTTAGAGACACATAATCCTCGAATTGATTGGCGAGCTAAGAGAATAACCTTCCCGGATTGTGCACAAACCTGCTACCCAGAAAATCAGAAGATTAGTCTAGCATCTGTAACCTCTGCCTCCATGCAACTACCTCCGGAATACCAAGAATTTCAGGACGTCTTCCAAAAGGAACAGGCCAACACGTTACCTCCCCACAGATCGTACGATTGCCAAATCGATCTGGTGCCCGGTGCACAACCCCCTTGTAGCAGGATTTATGCCCTTACCGAACCTGAGAACCTGCATTTGAGACAATATTTGGATCAATACCTAGCCAATGGTTTTATTCGCCCGTCAAAGTCCCCGGCATCCTCGGCTTTGTTCTTCGTGCCCAAAAAAGAAGGCGACCTTAGAACTTGTATCGACTACCGCGCATTGAACCAGATAACGGTTAAAAACCGTTACCCTCTGCCTCTGATCCCTGAACTACTTGACCAGGTGAAGGACGCTTGCAGATACACCAAGTTAGATCTCTGGGGGGCTTATCATCTGGTGCGAGTAAAGGAAGGCGACGAATGGAAAACCGCCTTCCGTACAAAATACAGATTATTCGAATACCAAGTGATGCCTTTCGGGTTGTGCAACGCGCCTGCTGCCTTCCAATTCTTCATGAACGATGTCCTTCGGGAACTCATCGATGTTTGTGTTGTCGTATATATCGATGACATTCTTGTGTACTCCTCTTCGGAATCTGATCACAGAAAGCATGTCCGGGCCGTCCTTGAGAAATTGCGTCAGCACAAACTGTTTGCTAAACTGGAAAAGTGTGTTTTCCATACCACCGAGGTAGAGTTTCTCGGATTTATCCTGACACCTAATGGGGTCCGAATGGACTCACGGAAAGTGGAGGCCATCCTCAAATGGCCATCTCCTAGTTCGGTGAAAGGGGTCCAAAGCATGCTTGGTTTTGCCAATTTTTATCGCAGATTTATTCCGGAATTTTCTCGTGTAGTACAACCCATCACTGCACTCTTGCGGAAAAATAAACGTTTCGAATGGACCAAGGAAGCTGAACAGGCCTTTCAGGAATTGAAAGCTAAATTCACATCTGCACCTATTTTGAAGCACCCGCGTCCCGATCTCCCATACATAGTCGAAACTGACGCATCCAGTTTAGCCATGGGAGCTGTCCTGTCTCAGAGAGACCCTGAAACCAACCAACTGCATCCTGTAGCATTCTGGTCCAGAAAGTTCTCACCGCCTGAGGTAAATTATGCAATAACCGATAAGGAATTATTAGCAATTAAGTCCGCCTTTAAGGCTTGGCGGCATTATCTTCTTGGCGCCAGGCACACCATTACCGTGATCACTGATCACCGAAACTTGTAATACTTAAAGACTGCCAAGGCTCAATCGTCACGTCAGCTCCGATGGGCTTTGTTCTTTGCTGAGTTCGATTTTGTAATCACTTACCGTCCCGGCTGTAAGAATGGCAAAGCAGATGCACTATCTCGAATAGGAATGGGAGAAATAGACACTAATTCAGAACCTGTGCCAATCATTCCCGAACAAAGAATTTTGGGATTAACCTCCTTACAAACCTTCGAAGACATTCAAGCACGAGTAAAACAACTCCCGGACTCTACCGCCTTGCAGGATTGGATCCAAAGAGGCTCTTACTTTTCGGTCAACAATGGCCTACCTTACTTCCAAGGACGCTTATTTCTGCCAGAAAAGGAATTACAAGAACTGGTTATTCCCCGTCATCATGATGCCCTGATGGAAGGACATCCTGGCATTGCCAAAACTGAGGAAAAAATTAAACGACAATTCTGGTGGCCTTCCTGGCGAAAGGATATTAAATCTTTCGTGATGTCCTGTGGAGTTTGCGCCCAAAACAAAGGCCAAAAGACAAGACCCGCTGGTCTTCTTCAGCCTTTAGACATTCCACCAGCGCCTTGGCACACCTTATCACTAGATTTTATCACGGACCTGCCCCCTTGTAATGGATACAATACCATTCTGGTTGTGGTGGATTTATTTTCATAAATGGCTCATTTTATTCCGTTGAGAGGATTACCTTCAGCTTCTGTCCTTGCCAAGGAATTCCTCGAAAATATTATCCGTTTGCATGGATTCCCGTCCATATTAGTCTCCGACCGGGGAAGCCAGTTTATTTCACACTTTTGGAAAAAGTGTTGTCAACTGGCACAAATCGACGTAAGACTCTCAACCAGCCACCACCCACAGACCGATGGTCAGACGGAGAGAACAAACCAGACCCTTGAACAATACCTTCGGTGTATGTTGCACCAATCGGAGGGTAATTGGAAGGATTTGTTATGGGTGGCCGAATATGCATACCATAACTCGGTGCACTCTGGAACTGGACAAAGCCCCTTTTACACCCTATATGGACATCACCCTCGTACTTCAGACCTGGACTCTCCTCTGAGCCTCGAAATGCCCGCAGTGGACCATTTGCATTCCACTATAACTCAAGCCTTCAAGAATGCAACTGCCCATTTGCAACAAGCGAAAGAGAAATACAAGAAAAATGCAGATCAGCATCGGAGAGAGGCGCCTTCATACCAAATAGGAGATCAAGTATGGTTGGCTACAAAACATTTATCGCTCAAGGGACCTCGAACTTTTAATCCAAGGTATTTAGGCCCTTATTCGATCAAAGCTATCATTAATCCAGTGGCAGTCAAGCTCGAGCTGCCAACCAACATGCGGATTCATCCCGTTTTTCATGTGTCACTTTTGAAACCAGTGCAACCACGAACCAGATTAATAAAGCCTCCAGAACCAATTCAGATAGATGGGGAACCTGAATTCGAGGTAAAAGACATTTTGGATTCTAAAATCTCAAAATCAAAACTTTTCTATCTAATTGATTGGAAAGGGTATGGGCCTCAGGAAAGGTCTTGGGAACCCAGCGACCACGTACATGCACCTCGGCTGGTAAAAAGGTTACATCGGAATTTCCCAAACAAACCGAAACCTCCAGAAGGAACGACCTTGGGAGGGGCCTTGGGGGGGAGTGCTGTCATGATGCCTGCCCCCAGAGCACCGGGACAGGCCCAGCACCCCCGGAAGCAGGCATCATGCCCTCGGGAAAAAACCCAGCGGCCCCTAATAGGGGCTCTTTGGACTTTGTCCTGGCGCCTTTGGCGCCAGGCTCATATTGGACATCAGTGCTGGCGCCAAAGGCGCCAGGCTCATAAAAGAAGGTGTTCGGTGCACTTACCTGACGCAGACCATGCTGCATAAAGCCTCAAGCCAAATAAGGCTTAGGAGGGTCTACTTTATTAAAGGAACTATTTTACTTGGGTGGCGACCGTGGAAGAATACTTACCTGGGACTTCTTCCAAGGCTATTTAAAACACGCCCGGAATGCCACACGTGCTTCGCGTTGTTCTGCATCTAGCAGCTGGACGCTCACCGTGTCTGCTCCTGCATCCTGACTTCTGCCACGCCTGCCAGCATCCTGAATCACCTGCAAAGGAAGGGAACAAGAGAACAGAAGAAGGAAAAGGCCTTACCTGCTAAATCTGCATCCCAGAGACATTTCTCCGACGATCCTGAAAAGGAAGACATTTATTTTAAAAGCACATCGCATCGATCGCTGCAGCGCCCCATTCAACTCACCTTACAGGGCGCTTCCATGTTTTGCAGCGACCATCCGGATCCGCAGTCGCGCCCCAGCGAAGGTGAGAGAAAGAAGGGAAAAGGGAAGCTAAATCTCCATGATAAGACTTACCTGCTGGGTCATTCCCTTTTCATTTCGGGTCCGCGCCGCATCCAGGCATTTTCGGACCCCGGCCCTTAAGGGGAAAAAGACATCAGCGTTAATGAGTGAATGAAAAGACATTACCAAGACGCTCATTAAAGACTTACCTGATTTCCACAAGGATTTCACCTCTCATCTCGGGTCGGTGCCTGTTCCCCGGCATTCCGTACCCCGGCCCCTATGGGGAAAAAGACACTAGCATTAGAACATTAATGCATGGACACAAGGGGAACCACTTATCAAAAACTTACCTGGAAGCCAAGCAAGTTTGGTTCTCACCAATCCGAAAATCCAGTGAAGTAACTGGATACCAACGCGCCCCTGCATCAGAAGCAGGATGGAGAGCTCGTCCTTCCAGACCCTAAGGTGAGACGCCACGGGGAAGCACAGAAGGGTTTTGAGGAGGGTGAGAGGGGTAAGTGGGAGGCCGACGCATTACCCCGCAGACAGCTAATCCCCTATTTCCACCTACAGAAGGATACTTCTGCGAGCCAGACAAGCAAGATTTGGGGGTCCGGTCCAGTCTGTCTTCCGAGTCCTGCGCATCACTTTAGAAGAGGTCACAGCAGCTAAAACCAGGCCAGCGCCTCTGTGGGAGTCAGGTGAGCGTTACAGCGGCGGCCAGGAAGAAAGCGGGGGGACTTCGGCATCTACGTCAACCTCCCCCCTGGACAGCGAGGGAAAGAAATTGGACACGACGGGACGCAGAGTCATCTCATCGGCAGCGACGACGATTAAGGCTGCCAACGCCTTGGCTATCGTAGCCCGCTATGACAGGGAGTTGTGGTACAAGATCGCCCCCCTGCTGGACTTCCTACCGGACGACAAGGGGGCGGAGGCCCTAGAGATCTTGCAGGAAGGAGAAGTGGCATTGGACCACGCCATTACGATAGCGACGGACATCACTGACACTGGATTTCGCCAGTTGGGCAACGGCGTGTGCCTTAGACGGCGTGGATGGCTCAAGGCAACGGACTTCCGGCAGGACGTGCAGACCAGAGTTTTGGACATGCCGTTCGACGGGAGCAACCTGTTTGGGAAAACAGTGGATGATTCCCAACAAGCCATCAAGACGGACACGGAGACGGCCCGGGCTCTTGGTGTTCTCCAGCAACGACGGCCGCCCTTTCGGAGCACCGGAGGCAAGCAGGGTGCCTCCAAAGGTTCCGGCGGCGGATATTCCACCTACCGTCAAGCGGCCCGTTCGTCGTCACAGGAAGCCAACAGGGGACGAGGCAAGTCGGGCGGACCCCGCCGTCGTCGCCAGGGAGGACAAGGCGGCAAAGCCTCATCGAAGCAGGACTGAACCGGCCGTGGGGTCGGGCCCCCACTGAAGCATCCCGGTGGGAGGCCGGCTGGCGAACTTCGTCAGCGTGTGGGAGTCCATCTCCAGCAACCGTTGGGTGCTGGACGCCCTGGCCCAGGGTCACGCGCTCGAGTTTCTAAACAAGTGCCCGCACGTCCCCCCCATGGCCAGGAAGGAACATCATGTCCCTCAACTTCTCTTGGAGGTAAAGGCGATGCTCAAGAAAGGCGCCTTCGAGCTTGTCCCAAAGAGGCTTTGGGGCTCCGGAGTTTACTCAAGATACTTGCTCGTGAAGAAGAAGACAGGAGGATGGCGTCCCATCCTGGACCTACGACGACTGAACAAATTCATCAAGGCACAGAAGTTCTGGATGGTCACCCTCCAGCACGTCCTGGGTCAGCTGGAGGAGGGCGATTTCCTGTCGTCGTTGGATTTGGAGGATGCTTACTTCCATATCCCCATCCTAAAGGGACACTGAAAGTTTCTCAGATTCGTGGTCCAAGGGCGTCACTACCAGTTCAGAGCCCTCCCCTTCGGATTGAGGTCGGCACCCAGGGTGTTCACCAAGTGCCTCGCACCGGTGGCGGCGTGGCTGCGCCTGGAGGGGATCCACGTCTACCCCTACCTGGACGACTGGCTCATCCGAGCAAAGACAAGGGAGCACGCCGCGGAGCACACGGCGAGGACCGTCCAACTACTCACAGACCTGGGATTCTCCATAAACTACGCCAAGTCCCACCTGGTGCCTGCGCAAGACGCACTGTTTCTGGGAGCGAAACTCGACACAGTGGCGCTTCTGGCCTCTCCGTCGGAGGAAAGGACGAGGGCTATCTTGGGCAAGGTGCAGCGGATGCTGGTTGCGGACGCTGCCAGGGTGAGGTCCATCAAATCCCTCCTCGGAATGATGTCTTCTTGCATTTATCTCATCCGCCTGTGCAGGCTTCGGATGCGCCCGTTACAGGAGTTCCTGGACGCTCGCTGGATCCAGACGACGGGCAGCTTCGAGGACAGAATCACACTCGACGAGAGCTTCCGACGAGCGATCCGGTGGTGGGGCACCCGCGCGTATCTGACGGCGGGCATGGACTTCCAGACCCCGGGCCACCAGAAGACAGTGACCACGGATGCCTCCCTGGAAGGGTGGGGAGCGCACACCGAAAATCTGCACGCGAGAGGCCTTTGGCTTCCGACGGAGAAGTCCCTCCATATCAACATCCTGGAGCTCCATGCAGTGTTTTGGGCCCTCAGGTCCTTTCTTCCGTCCCTCAAGGGCAAGGTGGTGAGGATCTTCACCGACAACACCACCACCATGTTCTACATCAGGAAGCAGGGCGGTACCAGATCCCCAGCCCTGTCCAAGGAGGCGCAGGATCTGTGGCATTGGGCCGTCGCCCAAAGGATGTTTCTGGTGCCGTTTCATCTGGCAGGAATAAAAAACACCATCGCCGACTCACTCAGCAGAGAGCTGCGCTCGTGCCACGAGTGGGAACTACGACAGGATCTAGTGGACCGCCTCTTCTGACGGTGGGGCACACCCCAGATCGATCTGTTCACGACAGTGACAAACTCCAAGTGCCAGAGGTTCGCCAGCAGGTTTCCCCAGCCGAGGAGCATGGGCGATGCTTTCTCGTTCCCCTGGGAGGGCCTGTTTCTATACGCGTTCCCTCCATTGCCGTTGCTGATCCGGCTCATCAAGCAGCTCAAGAGGTCACGTTGCAGGATGATCCTCGTCGGACCTGCGTGGCCGAGGCAGATATGGTTCCCGGACCTTCTGGACTTGTCAGCATCCCCGTCAATCAAGCTGCCAGTGGACGCGGATCTTCTCTCCAGGGAAGGAGGCGCCATCCTCCATCACGACCCAAAGTCGCTGAACTTGCAGGCCTGGCTCCTGCAGAGTTAGAGTTTGGAGGTTACGACATACCGGCCGACTGCAGAGAGGTTCTTGCAAAGGCCAGGGCGTCCTCAACTCTTAAATGCTATGGACACAAATGGAAGAGGTTCTCTGTCTGGTGCCACGCACAGAAGATTAACCCTCTACGGATTACGGCTCCTCAAGTACTGCCGTACCTACTGACGCTGGCCAAGGCTGGACTGGCGCACGCTTCCATCAAGATTCATCTTGCTGCGATCTCCCGATACACCAGAACCACGGGACGGACGTCTTTGTGGTCTCATCGTTTGGTGAAAGAATTCATGAAGGGACTGTTCAGATCGTTCCCACCGGTGAAGGCTCCGGCCCCGGCGTGGGAGCTCAACGTGGTGCTGACCAAGCTCATGGGACCTCCGTTCGAGCCTCTGCACTCAGCTCCGTTGAAGTTCTTGTCATGGAAAACAGCGTTTCTTGTGGCCATCACCTCCGCACGATGGGTGGGAGAGATCCAGGCCCTTTCCTGCAAGCCCCGTACTTGACTTTTCACGACACGAGGGTAGTGCTCAGGACGCACCCCTCCTTCATTCCCAAGGTGCCGTCGGACTTCCACCTCAACGAACCCTTGGTGTTGCCTGTTTTCTTCCCGTCGCCTTCGTCGCCGGCTGAAAGGACTTTGCACTCGCTGGATGTGGCTAGAGCGCTGAAGTTCTACGTGGACCGCACGAAGAGTTTTCGGAAGACGTCACAACTTTTTGTGAACTTTGGACCTGTCAATCAGGGGAAGGCTCTCTCAAAGGCTTCCATTTCCAGATGGCTCTCCGGCTGTATCATGTACTGTCATCGGTTGGCAAACCGACTGCTGCCCGGCCGTCCGAGAGCCCATTCCACCAGAGCGATCCCAGCTACCATGGCGTTCCTATCTGGTGTGCCCCTGCTGGACATCTGCAGGGCTGCTACGTGGAGGTCGACGCACACCTTCACGAAATTCTACTGCGTCGACCGGGATTCCAGGGAGGAGTCCAGGGTCGGCCAAGCAGTGCTGCGCAACCTGTTCGCCTAAGGTGAGCCTGGTGAGAAGGTAAGAGATGCTTAATGTTGAGTTGTTGTATTGCTTAATGTTGAGCCTTTTGCCACCTCCCGTGGTTGTGCATGTGTGTACTGCTATGTATTCTTTTATTCATGAGCATGTGAATCCATGCCAGACCCCATGCTGGAGAAGGAACAAGTTACTTACCTGTAACTGTTGTTCTCCAGCGTGGGTCTGGCATGGATTCACATGCGAACCCTCCCGGCTACCCCTCTGCAGCTCTTCACTTGGTCATACTGCCACTTCACGTGCTACCAAATCTGAAGATGGCTGCCAGAGGCGGGGCTTAGGGAGATGGCAGTCATTGGCTGTGGTCAGTATGACGCAGAGATCAGTGATTGGTTACTACTACGAAAGACAGATCAGAAACGAAACTGATACTGATTTTTCTTTACCGAGGATTCCCAGCCTGACGACGGGCAATTTTCATGAACATGTGAAAAAAAAGTGTTTTAAGTCCAGGGCACGCTTTTGCTACCTGGCATTTGTGTGCCAAGAAAATGTTAGCCAGTGCTAGGTACCCAAGTCCTGGGAAAAAAGAACTAGATCCCATGGGTTTGGTCTGTCGCTGAGCAATATGATACAATATAAGAACACCAAAGTCCCCCTTTGTCCTAGGCCTCTCTGGGTATCGGAGTCTCAGTGCACTTGAAAAACCAAAAATGTCTGCCACTATGTAATCTGCCCAGGGTCTTTCCCCAGGTCTCTGGCAGTCCATGAACCCTTCACCGCCCCCAAAGGTCAACTGAGAAGACCCTGAATCCCAGTGTGGTGTGTGTTGGAGAGCCTCTCATTAGAGGAGCTGGCCCTGCCCAGGTCCCACCACATCCATCTTCACCCTTGCCTCTAATGCTGCTACCAAGTTGTGCCCGTAAAGGTCTGTTCCACTCTGCATACACAAACTGGGTGTGGTGCTGAGAAAGAGACTTCCATTAGCCAGTAGTCTGGCTGGAGAGCATAGGGTAAAAGCTATATCTCAGAGTAAGCACTGTAGATTAGGAGAGATTCCTGAGGCAATGCTAGCATATAACAGAAACAGGGTACATACCGAGCTGATCTGAGCTGAAACAGGTATTCACAGGAACTGCAGGGGCAGGAGATGGCTGTAAGTAAAGAGACGGAGAGAAAGCAAAGACAAGCAAATATACTGGGCAACACAGATATATCAGAATAAAGGGTGTACTGGAATATTATAAGAGGTCTCCAGGGATTCGGGAAAGCCCTTGGTATCGGTATTAGCAGATTACTCTTAACAAATGACATACAGCAGTGTCACGAGTAAGGCGTGCCAAGGAGACTGTTGTACTCAGGGTCAGGGTAAAACTGGAGACGATATACCGAGGCCTATAAGACTCGAACGGACTAGACAAAAGCAACAGAAGTCTTTCCCTTATCTGGTGTGAGCGGAGTCCAACCCAGGAGTCACACTGTAAATGGATACAGAGTGGAGGCACAACAGTGGACTGGGATGTAATACAGGCAGAAAGCAGCATTGAAAGAAATAACCAGGTACAGGACAGGATAGAGAAACAAAGTACAAAGCAGAGACTGGAATATCAGAATACACAAGGCAAAGGACTCAGACAAGATAGGTCGCTGCCAACACAGCAAATATGAGGGGTTCAGGAGAGTACTTAATAGGCACTAGAACTGTGGACTGAAGACTACATGAACTGTGGACTGAAGACTACAGCAGTAACATGAATGCAGAGGGAGTTTGTAGGTTTTAACCTCGCAACTATGCCATAAACAGAGTCTCTGAATGTGCACATGTAGTGGTGCTGGGCGGCAGTTGGGTAGAATCCTCTTTGAACCAGCAGCATTCAGCTGCAATAAAAGAAGATCTTCTGCCCGGACTGCTATGATCCAGTGGTGAACCTTAAAAAAAGTAAAAAACAGTACAAGCTTCCTGTGCACAGGGTAAAGAAGCAAGTGTCCAAAGGTAGAAAGGAAGCCCAGCAAGTAGCACTGGAACGCCTAGCCATATCCTGTAATTAAGCATGTATTTGCATGTATCTGAGAGCTAGAATCTTCTCCACTGGCCCCCTAAAGATAATTTTACAACAGCAAAGGACTTTACATCAACGCATCTGACCTCTTCTCTGCCTCAGCCTGAACAGCACCATCGTTAGCAAGAGAAGGCGTCAGCAGCCATGTCTCATCAGCACTTACTTCTGTGGGCTCCAACACCAGGCAAGTTGCAGCAGAAAACAGGAGATCCCTTGTCCAGATGCTGTCCTAACCCCACAAACCATCTCTGTTCTCAGCCTGTGACAGCTTAGACCTGAGTAGACCAGTATCCAGTGGCACATATTGCAGAGAAGATGACACATAATACTGGTTTGTGCTAGTGTCTGCTGCACCCAGGCATTTCTCGATGGACATTCTGTCCACTCTCCACACACTTTTCTCGGAACTGCAGCAGTGTCTGCCTCCTGCAGCTCCCATGCCTGCTCTTTGTAGGAGTCCACCTTTACCTTCACAGCCCCACCTGGTGTCTCCTCATCAGACCCCATCCGCTCCTCGCCAGCTGTCCATTCCACTGCCTACCATAGTGGATACTGCTTCTCTCATGGACATGAATACCAACCCGGACACGGATACGTCCCAGGGTACTCTGGGCACTGATAATTTTGACATCCTCAATGCTGGGGATGGCAAACCTCCAGACATTGACGTGCCCCGTAGTGGGGGTGACTATGGTTTTTTTCTTCAACTTTTTGATAGACTGCATCTGTTTACTAGTTATCATAGACTTATAAATGTAGGGTGTTATTTTTGGTGCAAGAGGAAACTAGAAGTACATTCATAGACACTTGCCTTATATACAGTGACATTTGACCAGGAGTTCCCTGTTTGCTGGGCACAAATGAGCAGCTGGAATGAATATTCTATTGATGTGTTACAATACATCTTATGCAAACTCTATTATTTAATCCACAGTATCATGTATTTATCACGTTTTCAAAGGATTGCATTTTACCACAGATTCCTCATCTGACAGATCATCCCCTCAGCTGGCTTAGAAAATACACCAGGGGCGTAGTGCAGCCCAATGTTGTCTCCTTGACATGTTCATGCCTATACTCTGCCATGCCTCGCACTAGATGTGATGTCGGTCATTGTACATATAGCATGCACTATGCCTCCATACCTCTGTTTCTTTTTTCCACATGCTCAACACGCTGTTCGGAACATGGCCTGTTGGCATCAGAATGTTGGGGTCCATGTCTTAGGTGTTTTTCTGCTGCTGGGACTGCAGCCCTAAAATGTCCATGACGGACCCACACAACATTTTTGTGCAGTGACTGGGGATAGAATATGATACGGAGCAAAGCGGCTGCATTTCTGTCTATGAACCCGAAGGCCTAAAAAAAAACTCTCTGCCCAACTGGCACTAGAAAAGTCCCATTCCAAGTCTGATATGGAGGGGCCCATCCCATGAAAAACTATGACAGGGAAGACCAGCGGCATCAGAGATCAAAGAAGTCTCACTCTTGTACTGAGTCCCATCCTTCCACAAGAAGAAATGAAGCAGAGGCACAGCCACAACTCAGACTCTTCGGAGGAGACAGGTAAGTCTTATCGCTCCAAGGGGGCCCCTAGAGAAGAATGGAAGGAGTTTAACTAGCAAATGTTGCAGCTATTTGAGAAGGCTGCAGCAGGTACGGCTTCAGCCTCGTCGTTGTCACCAACAACAGTATAATCTCACAGATATTTTAGACAAATGGCGACAATATGAGAGGGCCCTGCCATTTCACGCGGCAATAGCGGATCCGACTGTGATGCTATGGCGACATTTGTGCTTGACACCGGTGGTTGATAGTGAATTTATGAAAAAATCTAAATCGGGTAGCAGTGATATACCTTTCTTCTCCATGCACCCAAGTCCCAAAGGATTGTGGTCCTGGCTGTAACCGTCAACTAGCAGCCTTTGACGTTGACCTTGAATCTCCCTATGGATAGGGAGCCAAAGAAAACCAACGTTCTAACAAAAAAGATCTTTGCATTTGGAAGCATGGACATGAAGGCGATCACTGCTTCTTGCACTTTTGTGAAGTATTCTCATTTTTTCTGTAAGGTAAATGGCTCCTGCGAGGTTAGTGGTCCCAGTACCTCAGAGCCCTCACGGACGTCCTCAGGGTATCCAGGTCCGTGGTGAAAAACCTTTCCTGGTGGGCCAGCAGCAGCAATCTTCTGGACGGATGCGTCCTTGAAGGGTTGGGGCGCTCCCTCGCTCAAATGGGTCTGTGTAATTATAAAATTTCACAACCGGAACGCTGTCTAAAACTCCAAGTCTACCATATAAATCTGTTAATATTATAAATCTGTTAAAGGAGTGGAGAGATAATCCTTCGGTGTCCAGTGTCATCATATCATCCTGTCTGTCACCAGAGGATACAGATATTTTCCCCTGATCTTAGTAATAGCCAAAAGCAAGACCTGTACGATCTGATATGCCAGTTTCTGAATATGTTTAGAGAGGAACCCGGAAGAGTGACTGGTATTTATCATCACATTCGCACTCCAGAAGGCAAAGTGGTACATTTAAAACTTTACCAGTTAACAGAGTCCCGAAAAGATACCATCATTGAGGCAGTTAAGTAAATGCTTGAGGCCTCATTGACACTTCTAATAGCGCTTGGTCCTCCCCTATCATGTTGGTGGCAAAACCCGATGGAAGTTGGTGTTTTTAAAAAAAATATTTATTTTTTATTATTTTTAACCAAATACAATACATGCCAAAAGTCCCCCCTTTTTGCCCCCCACCCGCATCGCCAGAGGTGAGTCCATTCTTCTTAGTTGTGGTATGTCCATTGGTGGTTTCATAAAATGTCCAAAATTCTTATTTTATGGGGGGACCATTGTAGCATATAGTCATTCTATAGATACCCATCGTACCCATTTCCTTTCGTACCCATTTCCTTTTTAAAAGCATCCCGGGCTCCCTGATTTGTATATCATACCCATTCCAGTGAGACAAAAGACCAAACTTTCCGAAACCACTCTCGCAATTGTGGTTACCAGATAGATAACAAGAAGTTCAACTCTACACTTTATCTTTAATATTGATAGATATGTGACTGAATAGAAGAGCACACAAGCCTCAGAAGAAGAGCAGTTGCTTGAAACATGTGTCAGACTGACTTAGAACTCAATCCTCAATCAAACATATGCGACCAAGCATTAAACATAATACATTTTGGACATATGTGCAGTGTGAATGCATCATTGTTTGTATTGGTTACTCAAAGTTGTGGTTTGAGCAGTAAACCCCCCAAAATTGGTTACACTCATCTGCTGCGGTTTGTCTGTGACCAAATGCATGCCAAAATGGCATATTAGCGGACTGTATAAGCGCTTGGGTCTCCAGTCCTTCATGTTCCTGTGTTTCCTCCATTGAAAAATAACCCCCCGTTCCACTGCTGAGTCACATACTTCCACCCCATCCCCACTATTTCGCTGAGCCAGACAATCGGGTGTCTATGCTTTTTATTTAGCCACAAGAGCCCAGAGAGGGAAGATCCTGTCACTGCACGGCACCTATTTTCTTTTGGTTATTGGTAAACCATTCCCTCAAAACCTGTAGCTGTGCTGCTTCATAATACCTGAAGAAGTGGGGCAGTGCCATGTCCCCCGTTTCTTGAAGCCGTAAAGTTTGACATTGCTATCGTGCTACTGTGGGGGTTGTATTTCACTAAATATATGAAGATAAAAATGTTGTGAGGGAGCTAAAGAATGTCCTTGGAAGCTGGGTAGGAAGCGCTTGAAAATAATATAAGAGCCTAGGTATTATTACCATCTTTATTGTCATCCTCCTCCCTACCCAGCAGATCGCAAGAGGGCTCCATTTCATTTCTGCTTTAACCTTGATTACTTTTTCTGCGATCTTCAGATGTGTTTGGGAGCTCAGTCTATGTTACTGGTCGGTTTGGGTTGATAAGTTCAGAATCTCTGACTTCAGCTTGTTGATTTTTAGTCCCGATACTGCCCCAACCCCTCTAGTTCTTCCATCAAAGCCGGCACAGAATTATCCAGGTAAGATACCACGATCAGCATATCATCTGCAAATGCTATTGCCTTGTGCTCCTCTCCCGCCATTACGATTCTCTTTTATGTGATCCATGTCATGGATCCTCGCTAATAGTGGCTCTAAATATATAGCGTACAATAAGGGGGACAAAGGGCATCCTTGCTTAGTGACCCACCCAATTCTTATATTATTGGAGAGAGTCCCATTTATAGCTAGCTGGATCGTAGGACACCTATAGTTGGCCCGGACCATCTGGCGGAACTCTTTCAATATCGAGGGAAACCAGCAGCACCGGCTTGTGTGTCTTGGTCGTTTTATATAACAGATGGCATAATCTGTGAGTATTATCATGTGTCTGTCTCATGGGTATTAACCCCGATTGATCTTGATGTATTAATTTTGGCAACAGCAACGACAGCCTACCAGCCAACATTTTGGTATATAGTTTAGCATCAAGATTAATCAGCACTGTGGGTCTATATGAGCCCAGAATGAAGGGTCTTTACCCTGCTTAAGAAACACCACCATTTTGGCTTTGTTCATTGATTGCGTAATAGAGCCCTTTGATTGAAATGCATTAAATAGTTTCATGAGCCTGGGGGCTAAGATGTCTTGGTATTTTTTATAGAAGCATGCCGGGTACCCATCTGGGCCCTTGTTCCTTGGTAACAATCAGATCGACAATTTTACCTCTTCCTCCTGTATTTCCTTCTCTAGGGATTCCCTTTCCGCCTCTGAGAGTCGTGTTAGCGGGACCCTTGCCACAAACTCTTTCTGCTTATCGCTCAAGCGGTTATCCGTAGTGTACAAAGACTGATAATATTCCTTGAAATATTGCCCCAATAGCTTCATTTGTTGTCTGTACCTCCCCCATTTTATTTTGAGGTTTCAAAATCGCTTGAGAACGCACTGTGTCCTTTAATTGTCTGGCCAGCAACCTATCTGCTTTATTGGCCTTCACGTAGTACCATTGCTTAGTATATAATAATGCTTTCTCGGCCTATTAGTATGCAGTGTTTCCAACTGCCCTTGGATATGTTTCAATGGCCTTTGCAGCTTTTTATTCTGGCCCTTGGCCAGTTCCCCATGTATGTCTCTTAATTTTCCCTCTAATTCAACCTCCCACATCCGCCTTTGTTTATCCCTTGCTGCTTTTATGGCTATTAGCTGGACCCTCAGCACTGCCTTAAGTGCATCCCGAACCGTTTCTAGAGTTGCATCTGGGGTCTTATTTTCCGCAAAATACTGATCTATCTTGTCTCTAATTGACGCAACCAGAATCAGATCCTGTAATACTTCTGATGGGAATTTCCACTTTCAGGTACCCCCTCAGACGTTACCCAATGATAATGACATCGACAACGGGGCATCATGCAGGGCCACATGGTCATTTTCATTTTTTAGGGCCTTAGACAGAGCCTTTGCTTGTTTTGTTGCCCGTGAGCTCCTATCTAGCTGGGAGACCCAAGCCATGTTGAAATCACCTGCCAGGATCCTGCCCGTATTATATCCCCTCTAGCAAAGCCTTCCAATCTCAATATTGCCCCCCTCAGAAACTCCCCTTTGCCCTCCCAACTGTCCCCAACATTCCCAACCTCCAACTGCATTAACCATACCCAAACAACCCCATCCCACCCAATCCCAACCCCCCGTCCCTTTCTCTGAGGAGTGCTCAGTTCCTAGGACCGCTCGGGCGTGTTGCCTGCCGCGCATGGCCCTCACATATTCCCAGAGATGTGTCGTGGGGAATGCTAAACCCCACTCCTGGATCCCAAGTCCACTGCCCCCAAAACATCGCCCCTCGAGCCACTATCCAAATTGTAACGTGAGTGATTTTTACCCCTGAGCGGCGGGAAAACCCCTCTCGAGGGTGTCCATGTTCATCCGCTTCCCTCCTTCCCAGTGTACTTCAAAAAGTATTATTCCATTTTGTCGGACTCGCAGCCCATCTTCATGTCTTACCATCACCCTTGCCTTTTTTCGTTACTTTTTTCCACTCCCATGGCCTCCTAATTACTCTTTCTCCCCTTTGAAGATCGTCCCGACCCTCTGCAGCTCCTTCTTGCAAGTTCAGAATCTGTCCCCCTTCATCGCAGGTCGTGATCCTATGTTGCCATCCTTCCCATCAGAACAGGAGGCCGAAGGGGAAAGTCAATTTGTACCCAACTTGTTTTGTGCTAGGAATGTCACCACAGGCCCATCACCATTCTTTTCTGTAATGTGGATTGAAGGAGATCCTGATACAACTCTACTTCTACTCCATTGACTGTCGTCTGGCCCTAAGACCTTGCCGCTCTCAAAATCTGCTCTTTCTGGTTGTAAGATGCTATTGCCGTCAAGACATCCGTTGGACGTGAGCCCGGTTCCACCACCCTCCGTGGGCCCATTCTGTGTATGCAATCCATGTGGACCAGTTCTTCTGAGCCACTTGCCTGGATATTGCCAAACGGCTGTTGTACAGTATCCTTCAGGTCCTTGTCTGCGACCGACTCCGGGAGATTCTTGATCCTGATATTTGATCTCCATGAGTGGTTCTCCAAGTTTTCGCACTGGAATTCCAAATTATGCGAGAGTCGTGAGAGATGTTATAGAGCTTCGTTGTTCTTCTGCGTATCTTCCTTTATATTTTGGATTGCCCTTTCTACTGTATCAGTCCTTTCCTCTAGTTTTCCCACATCCATTTTTAGTTCCTCCACCGACTGCTTCATTTCCTCCTTCAGCGTCTCGAACTGGGATTGAAAAGAAGTCATAAACTGGTCTTGGAAATCTTTCAACCAGCTCTGCATGTCCTCTTTACGCAATGCCATTGTCCCCTCCTCCTGGATTCCCTGTGGCAGAGGGTCTTGACTGTCCCTCCCACCCCCGCTTGTGGCTTGTGGCAATGTCTCAGAGCTCCACAAATGTCTAATGCTAGTCTCGTGGCGGGCCTGGGGGGGTTTCTGACTTGCTGTTGCTGTTTTCCCCCTATTCTTTGACCTAGAAGCGACATGGAGTGCTCTGTGTGTGCGCAGTTCCTGAAATACTGGGACCCTAGGCCGTTAAGTGCAGAAGACGTGCCTAGGGTTTCCTGTTGTGCTTGTTTCTGCTAATCCGATCTGTCCAGTGTCCTATGGTTGCCCCTCGTATTGGCCCACCTGTTGCTTATATATTGCTTGATTGTTTTCCCATTAGTTATGGGACCTCAACTGTGCTGGCTCTCCTCAACAATCACTGTTGTTTTCTGATAAGGCTTTACCCAGTCCTGGGGGTGCCGTTGAAAGGGGCCCCTAGGGGACCCTGACATCTATGGAAACAAGGCGAGTCACCACACACGATAGAGACGCCAGACACAAGGTTGTATTCCCAAAGCTAGGGTTTTATTGCAAAGCAAAAGTCTCAGTTGGCCAACTCGGTCTCACGCCCCGCGACGTGTATCTCTAGACCTCGAGGGACGCAAGAGAGTGAATTGCGTACATCAGTTACATATATACAAAATGCATATCAAACAATCAGCTATGACATGTTTAACACCCCCCTTTATTGGGTTTCTTTGAACTTGGTGTGATGATGGACATCTCCGACCACTATGACACCTTCAAACATCTATTCTAGTAACAATTTGCAATTTGTGAGTGCGAAGGCATCTTTCGGTTATTAAATAGAACACAGCGCTTCTGTTCTTGGAAGCGAACTACATACGGGGCGGAGTTGCATTCCGGGCCTTGCTATCTATCAGGTGCTATTCGCGTCCTGGGAGCCGACATGCTCTAGTGGGCTCGGCAAAGGGGGGCCGTAAGAAAAGCATAATTCAAGCCTTTAGCGGTATTATTCTAACATATTCTACCATATAACGAGACTGGCTGGCAGCTGTGAAATGATTAAATGCCCTGCAGCTCTGCTTCAAGGCTACATTCGGGAGGGAGCCGGGCATTCTTCATGGCGCTGCCTACGTTTGTGTTTCAGCAAACTCTTGTTATCCTCACGGCCCTGCGGCCTTGTCCTTTTCACATACAGACAACAATGTTTCACAGTCGAGTGTGTAAGCAGAAAATATACTGCGAAGCAATAGGAACAGAAAGCAATGAGCAATGGTTAGAAAACAAAATGGCGATTCTTGTTACATCAAAATGGCCGTTCATTGGCAAACTCGAAAACCTATATTTTGTCATATCGTGCATGAGACGGTTGGCCCACGGCCACCAAAATACGTTTGTGGTTTCAAAATAGAGGTATCCGTATTTCTAGACTGACAAACCCTCCTTTGGCCGTATGCCAAAAGTCTCATCTATTTACTGAAACCTCCTCTAGTGATGATGAATCTGAAGTACTTATGTGTGAGTTTTGCATGCTATCGTGGACATCATTGTCTTCATCAATATCTATTGCCATCAACTCTTTTGCTGCTCTCATTTCATTTGTGTCTGGGCTAGTTTGATCATGAGGTTGTTTTTTCTTTGTTATCATATGCATGCATCCTTCCGTACATCCCTCAGTTACCTCAGCGCAAACTATGGGTAAACAATGTATACAACAACAGCACGTTACGATTATTCCGAACACCACTACTAATATTGAGATCAATTTCCATCCCCAAGAACGTAGTATTCCCCAAAACCAAGATCCTATTCCCCAGCTCCTTTCTCCAGTAGGGAGTTCAGAGCTTAGAATGTGCATTTTCTTTATTGCTTCAAAGATCGTGGGGGAATAGTCATCGACATAAACGCAACATGCTGATCCCACTATTTTGCAAATTCCCCCACGATCAACCAGGATCACATTCAGAGCCATTCTATTTTGCAGCGTCATTAACCTGATTCCTCTTTCTTCCAACGTCATGTTAAATAATATATCTGTTGTTGTGTTTATTGTATTCTTTAGGATTCTGGACAATTGCCTTATATTACAGGAGTTCACTATCTGTCCTAAGAATGGAATGAATGATTTTGCTACATCAGTTACTATTAAAACACCTTTGTCAGTCCTTTTTTTTTTTAACTTTTATTTTTTACGCTTGGCAACACAGATACAGGTGAGCATCAGCAAAGCATATAAAAAAAACAAGCAATTACAACATCGCATAATCACACAACATGTGGAGGGGCTCGCCCATGGGCAACGGAGAGTAGCAGGGCAGTGTAAGACCCAGTGGAGGGCCATTCAGGGGTCTGCAGGGGATTGACGAGAAGAGGTTGCTGGGGATGTAGGACCTGAGTTGGTGTCAGGGGAGGACATGAATAATCGGAACTTGAGCCAGATGTTCCTGGGTCTAGAGCAGGCGGGCTGTTGTACCGCCCATGATTCCTCCGTATCGGAGGCCCAAGTGACTGCTCTGAGCCACTGTGCGTGAGTCGGGGTGGTAGGCCAGTTCTGGATAATCTGGCCATGGCTGCTGTTTGCGCGAGAGGAATACTCATGGGAACAGTAGCCCTAGATAACATGTACCTCCCCAGTTTCTGGGCAACCAAGGGTATGCTTTCTCTCCACATATAAAATAAACTGGATCACCTACGTATACTGCTTCTATTTCCCATTTTAGTACCACTGTATTCATACAACCAGTATATGTTCCGACTAAAAAAGAGCCTTTCTTTTTTAGACAAAAAGGGACAGTTCTTGGGCTATAATTCACCGTGTAAAATGGGGGAATTGCATCTTTGTCTCCTTCTGTTCTTACACGAAACGTCATTACAGATGTTTTTTCTGGTGGAGGCAATCTATCTCGTCTATTTTGTCATGTTATCTTTCGTGTACTTTTCTTCGTGGGCTCTGGGGCTATTACTTGTGCTTTATGGAAAATGGAACAACCCACAGGCTTCATTATTATCTCCTCAAACTCATTCATGTTGGTTCTGTCTAATTGACCCGTATTACTCTCATTCCATTTCCCATAGAACATTGCACCTAAAGATGCACTACATGCAGAACTTAATGGTAATGGCTGCACATACCACCCTATTCCTTTCCCGGCATGCTGTGGTAAATGGGCACATACCCAGCAGTTTGTTTTCTTCAGGATTGCATGTGTCATGTTCATTATCGGCAGTAAGGTGTTATTTCAAAAACCTTCCCTGTGTTATTCTTCCATTGGGGGTAGGGTATAAGTGATCACCTGAACCGGGCTTTCAGTAGTGGATATATTACTTATTGGTAAAAACATTTCTAATGGGTGTATTGTTTCTACCCACCATAACATTAGGGCTGTCGATATTGGTGCTACCACACTCATAAAGCACATTATTATCGTTAGTACCAGCATACAATTTGTTTTACCATGCGTTTTTCTTAAGCTTATAGTCTTTATAACTGACTCATTCTCAGCGGTGGTGGTGCAGAAGGAGGCTGGAACCGGTCCCGGCATGTTTCTCGTTGTCCTTCTTCTTTTTTATCACAGTTCGTTGTGGATATCTCTCTTCGTCACGCTTGCTCTGATGTTAATAAGTTCAATGGAATTGTCACAGTTCAGTTCTGCCTGTCCTTTTTAGCCTGGATTCGATTATTCGTTTTTAGGCGAGATCACTTGTCCCCTCTTTAACTGCTCAGAGGACCTTCGATCAGTTATCTTATCGCCTTAGTATCATGTGCGCCCAGCTTGTCCGTTCTGGTCAGGACACATGTACTGTTAATCGGTTATCTCACTTGCCATAGTACCATGTGCGCCCAGTTTGTCCGTTCTGGTTCAGGACACATGTACTTTCTATGATCACACTGAGGAGCCGCGAGTCTTGAATTGTCCGACTTGCACAATTCTCACGCTTCTCTCCTCTACACCACTGGTTCCTTCTCCGTCCATGAACTGAACCAGAGGTTGACATAAACACCAAAAAGAACTGCGGATCAGTTTGTCTCCTGAGGCCACAGGTTGTATCGCCTTGCTCCTGGTATCGTATGATCCGTGAACAGTGCCGGTGCACTTTCAGATTCAGGCTTGAAGTCAGCCTGTGGCGCTACTGCAGGTGCTGGTGTGCGCCGCGCCAATGATGCAGATCCGTTCTTTGGCGTGCTGGAAAGTGCTGGTGGGTGCCAAAGGGGTACACAATTTGGTTTTGCTGGTATCTGCAAGGCAGATTTCGCGTCGGTCAGCAGTGATGTTGATTTTGCTGGGCAACAATGGGGCACTCTTTGCCCTTCCCCCTCTTTGGCAATCGTCTCAGGCTTTGTTTCGAGTTTCACTTCTCGTTTTGGCAGATTAGGTGGCTGCTTACTGGCAACAGTTTCTTTTGTTTCTGGGACCGCTGTCTCTTTCCGGTCATCAGTGTCAGGCAAGTCTTTCAGTGCAGTTGGAATCTTCTTGGCATGGGTGTCATTGATCCACAACTTCCTTCCATCCACCCGTATTGCCGTCTGCGTCGCCAAAAGTACTTGATGGGGCCTGCGCCACCTGGGTGCTAATGATGACTTTCTTTCAAAGTTCTGTAGCAGCACCCAGTCTCCTGGCTCCAGCGCGTGCCCCGGACCGGTGTATCTCACTGGTAATGCCTCCTGCACCTGCTGATGAATCAAACGCAATTTCTGCATTAAAAGGCCACAATAAGTACTCAGCACAGGATGTTCTATCTCACTAAGTTGTTTTGGCTGAGGTGCGCACCAAACATTTGCCGGCCTCCCCATTACGATTTCGTACGGGGAGAACCCAGTTTTAACCTGTACAGACGTACGCATGCACAATAGTGCTATTGGTAATGCATCCACCCAACTCAACTTGCTTCCCGCACAAATCTTGCTAATCTTTGATTTAAGAATCCCATTGTGCCTCTCCACAAGACCGGCAGAACTCGGATGCCTTGAACTATGGAATCTCTTATCAATCTGGAGACCAGCACATATCTGTAATACCACTGCACCCACAAAATGCGGTCCATTATCAGACCATAGGACTCGGGGCAAGCCAAATCTGGAAAAGTACTCCTTCAACATTACTTTTGCCGTACTCATTGCTGTGCATTCTTTGAAAGGATATGCCTCCACCCACTTACTGAATGCACAGATCACCACCAAGACGTATTTCAAGTTTTGGCACCTATCCATCTCTATGAAATCAAAATGAATTACCTCAAATGGCATGGAGGGCGGGCCAAAACTGCCTGTTGGAGTCACTGTTCCCTTTCCTACATTGTGTTGCAAACACGTGATACAGTTCTGCACCAACCTCTCTGCATTCTTTTTTATGTTTACATTCTGCCAAACTGTAGAAAGGTGCTGTATTATTTTCTTGGCACAGATGTGCGTAGGGCTGTGGGCCATTGTGACCATTGCAGTCACATACGAATTTGGCAACATCCAGTTTCTAGTTCCCTTGTCCACCCAACAACCCTCCACATCCAACTCAGCAGATCCCTCTGCCCATCCCTGTATTTCATCGGCCGTAGCCTCGGCCTGCATTTCTTTGACAGTCGCAACTCCATCTTCTATCATACAGGGTACTTCCTCTGTCTGAACCGTCATCATCTTGGTATTCAAATCAGTGGCAGTTTGTTTCGCAATTCTGTCTGCAAACGCGTTTCCCTCTCCTACTTTGCATGTTACTTTTTTATGTGCCTCGCATTTCACTATTGCTAGGCGCTTTGGAAACGTGAGTGCAGACAGCAATCGTACAATCAAAGGGCCATGTTGAATTCTGGCACCATGTGATGTTAGAAACCCTCTCTCAGCCCAGAGTCGACCAAAGTTATGAACCACTCCAAAAGCATACTGACTATCAGTATATATATTCACATTCAAATTTTCAGAAATCTCGCAGGCTCTGGTCAATGCTATTATTTCCGCGGCTTGTGCTGAATTATAGGGGATTCTTTTACTTTCTACAACACTCTCTAGGGTAGTGATAGCCTATGCGGCAGTTGTCGTGCCATCTGGTAATTTAAAACATGAGCCGTCACAAAATAACTCTCCATCCGGCTCTTTCTGTGGAATATCACTGAAATCAACTCTTCCCTTGGTTTCTTCCTCAGTGACCATTAAGCAATCGTGGGGGGGTGATTAATTCTTCCCAATTTCTTTTATGGTTAGTGGCATTAATTCTGCAGGATTCAAAGCGCTACACCTCATAATTTGGATATGGGGCGCAAACAAGATAATCTCATATCTTGTCAATCTAGCAGAGGTGAGGTGTTGCGTCTGTGTCCCATTTAATAGAATGTCTATGGCATGTGGCACCATCAGAATTAAAGTGTGCCCCAATACCATCCCTTCCGTTTGTTTCACTGACGCAGCAGCCGGCGCGACAGATCGCAAACATCGTGGTAGTGCACGCTACAGGGTCCAGCGCAGAAGAAAAATAGCCGCACGGCCTATTTCTTCCACCTTGTTCCTGTGTCAAAACCGCCAATGCACATCCTTCACTTTCACACACAAATAGTCTAAAAATGTTCTCATAGTTCGGCGTACCCAAAACTGGAGCCGAGCATAATGCAGTTTTCAATCCATCATATGCTTCCTGACATTCCTCATCCCACTGCAAAGGCATAACCGCATCCTTTCTAGTTAAATTCACTAATGGTTTCACAATTAACACAAAATTACCAATCCATTGTCGGCAATGTGAAGCCATACCTATTATGGCTCTGACTCCTTTTTGTGTCTTTGGAATAGGCATACAAGAAATACTTTCTATGCGTTCTGGCGTTAGTCTTCTCCCTCCTTTCGAAAGTAGGTAGCCCAAATAAGCCACCTCCTTTCGATTATACTGAAATTTCTTCAAACTAGCTTTATGGCCATGTGCCGCTAGGTGTGACAGTAGTAATACAGTGCTTTCTTTACAAATCTCCTCTGTGTCTGCAGCTAGCAATAGATCGTCTATGTATTGCAAAAGTACACAACCCATGGGTAATTCCAGCATGTCTAGCTGTTCTTTTAATGCTCTACTGTAAATACTTGGACTTTCCGTGTAACCTTGCGGAATCCGCGTAAATGTAAATGATTGTCCTCCTAATGTGAACGCAAACAAATATCTACTGTCCTTGTCCACTGGAATACTAAAGAATGCGTTTTTCAAATCTACTACACTAAATTATTCTGCTGAAACAGGTATCATTGTCAATATTGTAGTGACGTCTGGCACTAGAGAAAATTGCAGATCTACTACCTTATTCAATGCGCGTAGATCAATTATGAAACGGTATGGTACCTCATTACCTCCTTTTTTATAAACCGGAAGAATCGGGCTGTTGCATGTACTGCCTGTGATTTCCTCGATTACCCCTAATTTCACCAAATCTGTAACAATACTCTTCAATCCTTTCTCACCTTCAACCGAAATTTTGTATTGGGGTATTCGCAGTAGGGTAACACTTTCTTTCAAAACAATCTTTACTGGCTCTATCTTTAAACATCCCACATCGTTGTCATGCATTGCCCATATACAGGTTGGTACTTTACTTAGTTCCCCTGGTAACGCTTCAGACATGAATTCTGACACAGGGTCATCGTGTGGCCTTATCGTTAGAAACACTCCGTCTGCCGTGCAATGTATAACAGAACCTAGTTTTTTCAACAAATTTAATCCCAACAAATTTTCTCCACAATTTTCTGTTAGAAGGAAAGGACAATGTTCAGTAAATGGTCCTATGGTAACTGGGACTGGTTTGGACACTGGGTTTATGACTGGTGTACCTGCAAACCCTACGGAAATATTCTTTTGCCCTGACAGTGGTATATCCGGAACCAAGTGATGGTCTATTGAACACTTCTGTGCTCCTGTATCTACAAGAAATCGGTGCTCCTCATTCCCGACGTATTTCTACGTAGGGTCCTCTCTGGAATAGACACTGGTTCCGACCCCTGTCCTGGGCTGTCCTATTGGGGAAATAACACATCGTCCGATGTGTAATCATTACTATTACTGTAATACGTGTTTGGCTGTGTATCGAAAACATTTCCACTCTTCCCTCTATTTCCCCCACTCTGATTTCCATATTGTTGATTTTGCTGACCCTGACTCTGGTTTGGGGCATTTTGGTTTTGGCCTTGGTTTTGATTACCTCCTTTATTATGATGCTGCTGCATACTATTCCTATTTGGTCCATTCGCTCCTGGGTGTCCTCTATGCTGTCTCCTCTGACCAGACCCATTTCTATTCTATAGATGCGGGCATTGCGGTCGCCAATGTCCTTCCTCTTTACAATATGCACACTGATTCGGTCCCACTGTTCCCCCATGCATATTCGAATTACTCCTTCTTTGTGCATTCACTCGCCCTCTATTATGTCCCACTACTTGCTGCATTAATACTTGTGTCTTTAGATTTACCCTATCCCTCTCTTCTTTTTCTTTTCCTGCAGTCACTCTGCGCTCATAATATTGGGCCATATGTAATACTTCTCCCAACGTTTTTGCTTGCCATGCACTCTCTGATGTCATTATTAGATCCTGAATTGGAAGTTTTAACCCCCTCACATATTTGTCAACAAATAACCTCTTTCCTGCTTCCGAACCCACATCCTGCCCACTGAAGTCTGTGAATACTTCTTCAAATCTATTAAAATAATCTGTAGCCAACTCATCTTTGCCTTGTACACATGCAGTCAATTTGTCCCATTGGATTCTTTTCTCTGGAACAATTGTTTTTAACTTCTGTACTATACGTGCTGGTAACGCCGCCAGGTTTGCTCCTGGTGTCCCTCCAACCGCTTTATTTCTATCTTCTATTATCAAGTCCACCCATGTGGCGCCAAAGGCTGTTGGATCATCTACCTTCCTTATTTGTTTCCATATGTCTGCTGGCAGGATCACTGGGAATATTAGGTCTATATCACCCATGGTAAGCACGGATGATTGTAGGCAGGACTCTACTTCCTTGTAAAACCCTGCAGGATTATTTCTTAAATCAGGAATCGTCTGTTTTATGTTGTTCACCTCCTGTCTGGAAAACAGGACATGCACATATTGGGCGGTGTAATGGGCTGGTGTTACCTGCGCTGCTACATTGCCCACTGCGGGAACCTCCACTTTGGGCACAAAGGTAGGTGGGACCTCTCTCATAGGAAATGCCCCACTTACCGTCCCCCCTCCTTCTCTTAGATGTAACAATATTCCCAGTTCCAATGATAGGGCTGTTTCTCCTGTCCCTCGCTCTAGTGCTCTTCTATATACTGCCATTATTTTGGGGGGCTGGCCTTATCGTTTTTTATATCTTTGTCTAATAGATGTTCAACCATCGACTGTAGCGCTTTTTTTCATGGGCATGGAATATTCATCAAATATCTCGTGTATCTCCATTGTGGGAATACTAGGTTCTGACATCCATCTAAACGCTTCTCGCATACATACTTTTAACTTGTCGCCCCTTTGTACTGACGACATCGAATGTCGTTGTTGTATATATATTGCTCTACAGTTATCTTCCTATTTCTCCCGATATCTCTACTCCTGTACCCAGGTGCAGTAAACATTTTGGCATAATCATTATTTAATTCATCTTTAAGCTCAAAAAGTCTATACACATGTTCTCTCACTTCTTCATCCCTCTCCCTACAGCGTGCTAATGCATTCAAATCTAACAATCGCTGCGGTGGTAATTTCCCAATTAGCTGTTTCCATTTCTCCACCAAATATTCACCCATGCATTCCAACACTACCTGTCTTTCGTTGCTGCAATTCCACCTTCCTTTCTTTGCTGATTGCGCTGCGGGTTACCCTCGTGCACCCTCGTTGGTCAGTCCCGCCTCTTGCCCCCGCGGTTTCAACTTCAACCCCGGGAGGAACGGACGGTACCGAGTCTGTGCCTGAGGCGGGAGGTGCGGATGGGACAATGGGAACAGGGAGTGTCTGTTGTAGGCCTGGTTGGCTAATAGGAAGTGCTACGCGCACGGTCTGTGGTTGTGGGAGGGCTTGAGCTACCGGAGTGGGAGCTTGAGCTACGGGGCGGGGTCTGGGCAATAGCTAGTGACGTGTCTGGTCTTACTTCTGATCTTGGGCCTTGTTTTGTATGGGTCAATATATTTTCTATCAATTCATCTGCTATGTGTAATTCTCGTTGTGGTATATCTTTTCTATATTCAATTGGTCACGCCTACCTGCCCTTCTTAGACTCTCAGTCCACTCCTCCTCTTCTTTTTCTTCCGCTACTTCACCTTTCGATTTATGCCTGCGCGCATGCTTTGCTCTGCTTTTAAATCGGAGCATTGCTTCCTTTCTCCAGTCTTTAATAGTCTCAAATGCTGCAGGACGCGCTTTCTTTCTTATCAACACCCTTTCCAGGTAATCTATCCTCGCTATCTCAAAACTACCATTAATCGGCCACTGTGATGATGGACATCTCCGACCACTATGACACCTTCAAACATCTAATCTAGTAACAATTTGCAATTTGTGAGTGCAAAGGCATCTTTCGGTTATTGAATAGAACACAGCGCTTCTGTTCTTGGAAGCGAACTACATACGGGGGGAGTTGCATTCCGGGCCTTGCTATCTATCAGGTGCTATTCGCGTCCTGGGAGCTGACATGCTCTAGCGGGCTCGGCAAAGGGGGGCCGTAAGAAAAGCATAAGTCAAGCCTTTAGCTGTATTATTCTTACATATTCTACCATATAACGAGACTGGCTGGCAACTGTGAAATGATTAAATGCCCTGCAGCTCTGCTTCAAGGCTACATTCGGGAGGGAGCCGGGCATTCTTCCTGGCGCTGCCTACGTTTGTGTTTCAGCAAACTCTTGTTATCCTCACGCCCTGCGGCCTTGTCCTTTTCACATACAGACAACAATGTTTCACAGTCGAGCAGTGTAAGCGGAAAATATACTGCGAAGCAATAGGAACAGAAAGCAATGAGCAATGGTTAGAAAACAAAATGGCGATTCTTGTTACATCAAAATGGCTGTTCATTGGCAAACTGGAAAACCTATATTTTGTCATATCGTGCATGAGACCGTTGGCCCACGGCCACCAAAATGTGTTTGCGGTTTCAAAGTAGAGGTATCCGTATTTCTAGGCTGACACCGTCTTCTGTCTCCCGCAGTAATCCAGAACACCATTATTGTCACTGTTGTCCTATTTGTGCCTGCGAATCCGGTGTTCCTGCCGCCACTTGCTTTTTAATGACTGTCCTCACAAGGGGGTGTTATGTGGGGAAGGGGCACCCGCTCCCACAAGGTTCTCTCCTCCGACACCATGGGCTATCCAATTCCGTCCCCCAGATATCCTTTCTTTCTTCTTATTATGCCGGCAGCTTCTGGGGACCTCCTCTGCTCTTGCTCCAATCTGTGTGCCTTGTTGCACTGCCAACCTCGATTCCGAGCGCCTCCCCGCTCTGGTCCTACACCCTCCGCTGTTCGGTATTACACTGCTTCCTCCGCTCTGTACCCTGGGGCGAAAGGAGGCTTGTTCTGTCCCAACCTCCTTCCCACTGTTGCTAGAGCTGTCACGGCTGTGACGACGGAGCGCTTTGCAACTTCTCTCTCGACAGACTTCTCCCTGCCATCTCCTTGTTCTTCCCGGGGATGATCCGCCCCTCCTTTCAGTTGTCTCTGTGTCCCGCTATGTAACCTGTGAGATTTGCGGAACTCTTCTTTGACGCTTAGCACATCGCTTTATTGTCTGCTACTGGAATTCCGGAAGTTGAAGGTTTTGTATAGACTTTAGAAAGGTGAATGCCACCTCTGTCGTTAAGGCTTACCTAAAGCCACGTATTGACGATCTTATTGACAGGCTGGGTAATGCAGTCTACCTTTCAACAATTGATCTCACAAAAGATTATTGGCAGGCGCCGCTATATGGACTTAACAATGAGAAAACTGCTTTAGCTACTCCCATAGGACTGTTCCAGTTAAAAGGTCTGCCATTTGGTCTACATGGCACTCCCGCAAAATGTCTGCCATCTGGTCTACATGGCACTCCCGCAACATTTCATAGGGCAATGGATGAAATCTTACAACCCTATTCGAACTCTTCCGGAGCCTATATAGACAACATTGTGATACATAGTCAAACATGGGAAGATCATTTATACCACCTCTACACCATCATGAGAGTGAAGAAAAGTTGGGCTAGCCGCTAACCCTAGAAAATGCAAACTAGCTCTATTTGCGGTTAAATATTTAGTGTTTTTTTTGTGGGGATAGTACTGTTCGACCCCAGCAAGAGATAGTTAGAGCTGTTCTTGATACCCCCACACCAAAAACCAAGAAAGATCAGAACTTTTTGGGGGGGAATCAGTTATTACCGCCAGTTCATTCCAAACTTCTCAAGTAAAACTTCATGATTAACTGACAAACTGAAATATGCTGAGCCCCAAAAGATCCAATGGGATGAGGAAGATGAGATCTGTTACACAACCTTAAAACAAGCCTCAGGGTTATCGGTTTCGTGACTTGTAATGGGTAGACCATGTGGTTCAACAACTGCGCCTAGACCGAGGAAACCCTGTCTGGCAAAGTCAACTCCACATCCCTCCAAGGAGGAAGGGCGGTTCCACCACCTTGATCCCAAGAGATCGTAAAGCTTCTATTTTGCTCGTACTTCTGAGTTTAGGAAATCAGACCAGTTGTTTGTGGCCCATTCCTTGTCTAGAAAAGGCCTTCCCATCACTAAACAAACCCTGGATTATTTTGTGCATATCCGGTGTTACCAATCGGCAGGCAAGGAGCTTCCAGTGGGCATCAGGGCCCGCTCGACCAGAGGGGTCTCAGCCTCTACAGCCCTCCAGAGAGGGGTCCCTGTTTGGTATATATGCCAGGTGGCCCGATGAGGATTGTTGCCGAAGGACTACAGAGGCAGGCACCACACTGTCAGCCCTAGAGAGGAATGAATCTGAGCGCAGTACCAACGGCCCTCAGCGACCCAAGGAAAGGGCGGTGAGTGTACGCCACAGACTTCTGACAGACCCCAGCTCCGGATCGTGGAAGGGAGATTCCAACACGGCCCCGTAAAAAGAACCACCCACTGGTCCGTGCAATCCACCACAGAAACAGCAGCCCATGAGGCGGTAAGGATGCAGACCCTATCGCGAAGACATCCTGAGAGCAGCAAGTTCTCACAATGATCTCACAATCAACGGCTCTCGCGTTCAATTATACCAAGACCTAGCGTTGGTCACCCTCCACAAGAGAAGATTGATGCAGCCAATTACAAAGGTACTCCAAGCAAGGCAAATACTATACAGGTGGACGCATCAATTTGGCTTATCCTTTACATGGGAGGGCAAGCAGAAAAAAATCAACACCTGCAAGGAGGGCCGCTCAATCCTCCAGCTGGACGAAGACCAAGATCGCCCGGATGACCACCCCCGACGCAACCCTCCTGGCTCAGCGAGTAAACCTTGGGAATGGTCAACTGAACGAGGGCGGAAGTAAAGGAAAGCAGAAAAGACCAAGGTTCTGCAACAGCGCCAGGAATGACTGGCAGTGGAAGAGCAACAGGACAAGCAACCAATGAGAGAGTTAATAACCTCAGAACAATGGTCGCAGACAACAATATACAGAGTCATACGAAATCCACATGGAGGAAGAAGAACAACACACCTTGGAAGCTACATCAGGATATGGTTAGATCCTGGCAGTTCAAAGACTGGGAGCAACTTACGGCCCGACTCCTAGTGAGGAGAGAAGGGTGGATTCCTTCAAATCTGGGCCGCAAGTATTCTCAGTTAAGGGGTGGGGGAGGGGGAGGATGGGGGGAGGGGAATGGGGGAGGACTGGAGGAAGGGGGAAGTACCAAGAACCATAGCGATAGAACGGGCTAGAGGTCCAAGAGACAGAGGAAGAATCGGTTTGGGGACGAAGAAGAACCGGGTACAATTAGCAGGATGGGAATCAAGCACAGTATGGATAATCGAGGTGCAATGGCTGCAGTGAATATAATATCAATTAATGTCCTTGGGCTGAACTCTTCAGCGAAACTAAGGCGACCCTGGGCAGATTTGAAACAATGCATGCCGGGATAGCACTCCTGCAGGAGACCCATCTCCTGCAGAAAGACGAAAAGTGGATTGTTAGGGAGAATTCTCTGTTTAGGCTGAATTTCCAACCTAGTGAGTCCCCCAGCAGCTTTGCTGGATTTTTGGGGTTTATTTGTTTCTCCTGCCAAGAGTGAGACTCTTTTACCCTCACTCTTGGACATGATTTGAGAGTGTTTCTTTGAATCTAGATGTGCTTAATGGGCTATGGGGTCTTTTACTCCATAGGGTTTCATGTGTTTTTGTGATGTGTGTTACACAGCACCCTCCGTGCAGTAACACAGGGGTGTCATAGTGACCCCCCAGTATAGACTCCATACCCTGGGACTGACTACTGTCTCCCAGGGCATGTAAAGTCACCATTGACTTTACTAGTCTTAAATTCTGAACAGAACCAGTACAAACCATCATTTTGTGGACGAACTGGCTGGGGCAATTCGATTGCCCCAGGGTCTGTTAGTCGAGGGGGCACGTCTCCGTCCCCCCTGATCGAGTTTTGGCTGGTGGCAGTGGATACTACTTTTGATATTCAACCGCGCATATTTTCCTATGGGATTTCCCATTGTTTTAGGCTACTATCTTTTTTTAATTATTTACGGTAGCCTCGAACATACCGCCGGTTTATTTAATTAATATTAATTCTCCGGTTGGTATTTTTTGCCAAAACTTGATTCTAAAATGGCGTTTGTGTTCCCTTCTGTGACTACAACCCAAGTCGAGCCCTTTGTTCCACTTTTTGGCGGGCTTTTCCACAGAAGCCCTCCAAAGTGGTGCCACTATGTCTGGGGTACTTAGGAGGGGTGGAGGGGAATTTAGGCACCCTGGACTGAGTTGCCTAGGCAACTCAAGTCGCACTCCGTCCTGATTGGCCCAAGTGGTGAGCCGGCCGGCTCACCACTTACCATGTTTGAGTGACAGCTAGGCTGAGTGAATGGGGGTTTGCTGCATAAAAGCAGGGCTTTGGGGACTGGAACTTCAGAAGTCGCCACAGGACCTAAGAATCCGACGAGGGAGAAGCTGAGCCGACCTGCCACGACACCACGACCGGTGGAGCCCTGCTGGACCGTCTCACCACTTTTTCCCAACGACAGAGGAGATCTCCCGCCGGAGAGTCTTCTTCCTTTGACTGGTGGGGATAACCAGTTTCACTGTCTTTTCGCTTTCCCGACGTATCTCGTGGCCGCCTTGCCCGTGCTAAGCACCCCAGCAACCGGGATACCACGTTTTACCACGACCGCGAGACAAAGGTACCACCTTTAACCGGAAAACTCTGCGGCTGGTTTCTGCCCTGGTAGTGCAACGACCTTCATCTTTCCTCCAAGTCGAGATCTTCTCTTCCCCTGAATGACAACGCAACTTGCAACCACTACCAGGAACAACTGCCACCGGTGGAGGATCCTTCCCACTTAAGGTACCGTGTCCAGCCTGGCTTCCCTTGCATCCGACTGCACGGGGTAGATTTAGCCCCCGGCTTTCGAACCTGGGTTAGCCTGGGACACCCTGGCTAAACTTTTCTAAGCCTCTCTAAACTCTTTTCTGAACCCTCTGCAAGACTTTCTAAGCCTAGTGTAACTGTGTGATCTTGGGCGTATTTGTGCTCTGCTCTCTCTAAGAGTGGGCCCAGCCTTTGGACTTTGGCTCACCAGTGACTTTTTTTGCTCTCTGCCTTGCTAACCATGTTCTGGAATCATAGAGTGGTGTACCTCTTCATATTCTGTCTTTTTCCCTCCCTTTTTCACAAACTTATTAGAGTGCAATCTAGTTAAGCGCTCACCTCTGTATGAAAATAAGTGGTGTCTTACTGTGATTTTCTAATAGGGAAAAAGGGGTGTATATATCAAAATAGTAACTGTGTTTAGAATATTTTACAATAAGAGTGCTGCTGGAGTGTTTCAACTGTGTGTTTTTAAATAAATAATTATATACTTTGATACCAAAGCTCTGATCAGGGTTTGCTTGTATTATTGTATCTGAGTACGTATTGAGTATACTTTGCATACTGCCTAACTCTTCTTGAGGGAAGTCTGACTGCTCAGCCACAGCTACCAGGTAAATCTGGGTGGTACAGACTGCTACCAAGTGGGTTTACTGCTAACACCTGTAGTCTTAAATCTTTTGCAGTGGTCCCTAAGGCAACTGCACAGGTTTCTGCCTAACACTGGTGTACAGTGGTGGGATCTGTATTAAGTATACACTTTAGAGTGCTTGAAGATACCTTAGTACAACTAAGCACAAAGCTTAGCACTGAAAAAGTAATCTTTCTAGCATATCAACTATGGAAACTTATAGTCAAGAGTCCCTTGCTACAAAAACTGCTGATTGTTTAAGAGTATTGTGTAAGCATAAGAACCTCCTGACTAAAGGCAAAAAAATGGAGTTAATAGAATGGTTATTAGCTAACCAAAGTCTGGATGATGGGTCTGAGGAACCTACCATGCCAGAAAATGTAGATAACAGTATAGAAATTGATATTGATTCAAATGTTGATCATCTTGAGGAAGAGTCAGAAGAGGAGGGTGAGGCTGCTGTGACTGTCCCCCCTAGGCCTCTGTCTGCCCTACCTGCTGTACCTACTGGGCCTTTACCAAGTCCCACACTAAGTCCTCAATATCTCGAATTAGAGAAAATGAAACTTGAACTAGAGTTCAAGAAACTGAATACTCTGGCTGAACAGAGACATCAGGAAATGAATCAAGAACTAAGGCTAAGGGAAATGGAGCTCAAGCATGAGCTAGAAATGAAGAAATTGTCTGTCGAAAATGCTTCTCTCTCTGGCTCCTCTAGAAGTTCCAGTCCGCAAAGACCTCGGATGCCTAAAGAATTGGTTGGTATGTATGAGCCTAAGTTGGATGTGTTGGATTGGTTGTCTCTGTTTGAATATAATCATGGGCTCCAGAACATCACAGGAAATGACTTACTCACCTGGTTGTCCTCTAGGCTTCCCCCTGTTGCAACTGATGTGGTAATGGAGTTGGGGGAGGAGGATAGGAAAGAGCATGAATGTGTGAAACTAGCTTTGATAGCTAGGTTTGGGAAGACCCCTTCCCAGTATCTTAAGAGGTTTAGAACCCTTAAAAAGCATGATGGTACCCCTTGGGCTACCTGTGTGAGTGAAGGGTTGAAAAGCTTAGAGGGATGGATTAAGGGTTACAAAGTGAACACTTATGAAGGTATGAAGAATCGTGTTATGTTGGAGTCAATTTATGATGCCTGCTCTCCTGAGCTCAGACAGCACTTGGCTGATTCAAAGGAATTAGATTCCCGAAAACTAGCTAAGGCTGCTGACTTATGGGTTGCCAACAGGGCCACCCACAAGGATTCTGGGGTAACTCAGAAAAAGGATGAGGGGAAACAGCCTAAAAAGGACTCCAAAGAGAATTCTAATACTGCAAATTCCAAAGAGGGCCCCAAACAAAACCAGAAGGGTAAGCCACCAGGGAAACCACAGCAGAATAGTGTCTCCTCTGGTGCTAAACCAGAGGGAGGTCAGAACAAGCCTCCATTCCAGAAGGCATTTGGTAAATGCTTTGTTTGTGGCTCTACTGACCATGTGAAAGGAGATCCCAGATGCAAGGGTAAACCTTCAGGGATCCAACTTGCCTCCTTAGCCTTCGCTCCAGAAGAGGAAGTCCCAATGGCAAGTGGAAACTTTCTACTGCTGGCTGATGAACCCATTGGAGTCTCAGCCAGTGTTTCTTTAGTCTCTCTGGGGTTGTGGGAACAACAGAATTTAGATGTGTATAATTCTATAGGTGTGCTGCTTGAATTGTGTGAAAGCGTTTCTTCAGACGCCAACGTTCTGCTGCCTAAAATTGCACTCGAGTAGCACTGCGAGCCTCCTGCTCTTGCTACATTGGTGCCTACTTCCTGGAGGAGGCGGGGCGCTGCAGCCTCACGTGACGAATCACGTGACATCCACCGGGCTTTAAAACCAGCCCTAATCCAGCCGCGGGGTGTGTGCTGCTTGAATTGTGTGAAAGCGTTTCTTCAGACGCCAACGTTCTGCTGCCTAAAATTGCACTCGAGTAGCACTGCGAGCCTCCTGCTCTTGCTACATTGGTGACTGCTTCCTGGAGGAGGCGGGGCGCTGCAGCCTCACGTGACGAATCACGTGACATCCACCGGGCTTTAAAACCAGCCCTAATCCAGCCGCGGGGTGTGTGCTGCTTGAATTGTGTGAAAGCGTTTCTTCAGACGCCAACGTTCTGCTGCCTAAAATTGCACTCGAGTAGCACTGCGAGCCTCCTGCTCTTGCTACATTGGTGCCTGCTTCCTGGAGGAGGCGGGGCGCTGCAGCCTCACGTGACGAATCACGTGACATCCACCGGGCTTTAAAACCAGCCCTAATCCAGCCGCGGGGTGTGTGCTGCTTGAATTGTGTGAAAGCGTTTCTTCAGACGCCAACGTTCTGCTGCCTAAAATTGCACTCGAGTAGCACTGCGAGCCTCCTGCTCTTGCTACATTGGTGCCTGCTTCCTGGAGGAGGCGGGGCGCTGCAGCCTCACGTGACGAATCACGTGACATCCACCGGGCTTTAAAACCAACCCTAAACCACCCTTGCGGCGTAAAGCCCTGTGGAGTTAAGCCCTCTGGCTGTTATACGGCTGTTGTGCGTGTTGTGCCGAAGCTGCCGAAGGAAGATTAATCTGCAGGATCCTAAGTAAGCTAACCAGCTATCTCAGTGTAATACTCATTGGTACCACCTGGCTGGGGGGGAGAGTCGGACTAAGGCCGCTCCTCAAGCTGTCGGGCGTTCCCTTACCGGGTGGTTTGTTCGGATTGACACTCTGATATTACATTCATTGACATTATAATTTTACTTTTCAACCATTCACTATTATATGACTTGTGATGATAATTTTAACCTAACAAACTAATTATTTTTTTTCACAAAATTGTATTTTTTTTTTGGTTTTTACTTACTCCCATTTTAACTGATGGTATTGGCTGCTCATTTTATAGTTTTATTATCTGCTGATCCCTGATATTAGCTTAATTTATCTGAGGGGCTGCGAAGGTTTCTTCTCCCCGGCTATTCCTGAGAAACGGAGTGTATAATAACTATTGTATTGATTAGGACCTAGGTACTTTTATTATAGTTTTTTTGTGATAGAACTGCTTTGATTTCTGGGTGATTTGCCGCCTTAGGGATTAATAGGTAATCCTATGCACTAATCCTCCACATTTTATTAATATACATCCCCCTTAACACTTTATTATCATGGCCCAAAGTCCATGCTCACACAATCTGAGATCTAAAAAGGGGAAGAAAAGCGTATCCACATCTAATATTAAATTAGGAACCGAGAAGCCTGGTAAAGGGAAAAAACAAAATAAGGGAAGTAAGAGTGAGCCTATATGTGAGACTAAAAGAGCATTGGAACAACCTAAGATACCCAGCTTTTTTACTACAAAAGAAAGAGTATTGGCAGCTGATAATGTACTCCCCCTCCCTCCCCCCCTAATAGCTCGAAGATTGACAACTTATTACCTCCCCCTCTTCCCGCTAACAGCTCTATGATTGATAATAATTCGCTTTTGACATTAGTACATAAATTCAGACGTCAATCTATGGGAACAGGAACAAATCTGGAAATTTCTGTAGTTGAGGACACCGATATGAATAATATTATCGGTACAAATTTGTCAGCTTCTCCAGATTTGGATAAATTTGCCGAGAGAGAAGTGGAACTTAACTCGAGTGATGAGTCTTATAATTCTATGGGTAACCTCTCTGAAATTTCTTTTAACAGTGATAGAAGTAGGGTAATTGAATATTCACTTAAATCCGGTGAAAAATTGGATGCCCTTACTACCATGATGGATGTCGTCTTGACCATTTGTACTAAATTGCTTAAAGAACAGAGTGACACAAAATCATTGGTATTGCAGAATATTGATAACACAAGATCTCTTGGGATTATGATAGAAGATTGCTGTGGAAATGATTTTAAAAAGGGGGAAAGGCATACTATGGGGTCTAATGAGGTGTTAGGAGACTTGAGTGAGTTGGTTCTGGCGGTCGAAAAAGAAAAAGAGAATACCTCTGTACAAACTAATATCTCCCCCATGGAACAACTTAATCCAAGGGAAAACTCGGCTGATAAGACTATTATCAGTGTGAGAGAGGTAGAAATAAGGGCAACTCAAGGCTATAGGAGGCGCACTAGGCGAAATAGAAAAAATAAAAAACCCACCCGTAAGAGGATGACTATGGACAAGACCAAAACTACTAAGACTATTAAAAAAAAACTCCCTGGCCCTAGCAAATACAGCACCTTTAGACTCTGAATGCGTAGAAGTGGGGAACCACTACGAAATTATTGAACATCAGCGGAAGTCGGACGGTGGGAAAAAAGTGGTAATTAAAAGTAAGGGACTAGAAAACTGGCTAAAGGGTAAGGATAATACATTAGAGGAAAGTGAAAGTGAGGATATGGTATCCATAGAAAATAATTTTAAATATGTTGAAATTCCATATAATAACAATATTATGCCTCTCACAAAAAGGGAGAGGGAAATATATATCAAAGAGATGGAGCGATTGGCTATGCATAGTAACCAAAAAACAAGCATGGCAAAATCTGTGGGAATAACTGAAGAACCCCAACTTATAGTGGGGAAAAGTATTAAAATCATAGAAAAATCCACTTCGGACGAAAGCCCATTTTTAAATCGGACTTGGCTACTGAATAAACTGTCACACATCCCACAGCTACAGAATATTAACTCAGGGGATATTGAATCTATTATCCTGCCGGAATATGGGAGCTGGGATAATTGGGTCATTGTCCAATTTAGATCCGCAGTTTTTGTTGACCTCATTAGGGATTACTCTAATGGAATATGGGGCAATAAATATGAAATTGTAATATGCCACTCCGCAACTCATAATGATCTGAAAAACAAAAACATGAATTTGGTGGGAGCTTCACCTATTACTACGGAAGCAAGAAATAAAAATGTAGAAGTAAACTCTTTGGAGGGTAATACTACTATTCAAAATTGAGACGAGGTATGTACTAATGAATTCAATCTCCTCTCTTGGAATAGTAGAGGCTTTAACTCCCTATTACACAAGGATGGTATCCAATTGCTGATGGAGAGTGATGTTTTTGCCTTACAAGAAACTTGGGTAACTGGAGAAATTCTACTCGATGGATATAATATTTGGAGTAAAGCTGCTTCCAAAGGTGATAAGGGACGGCCGTATGGAGGGCTTTGTATTGGGGTAAAAAACCATCTTTCATTTAAACCTTATGAGAAGCATGGGAGCCTACCTAATGTTATGTGTGCAATCATAGATAGGGGAAGACTATCAGGGAACCTCCTTCTTATTAACATCTACTCCCAACCAGGGGGGGATAATGTCCATGAGATTGGGGAGTTTCTAAACCATATTATTGAAAGCTGGACCCTGGACTCTCCTCAGTCCGAAATCTGTATAGTGGGTGATTTTAACGCCCACTGTGACTCTGCTGTAAGGGAGATGAATAGGTGCAAAGAACTGTGGGATGAAGAGTTCATTACCGCATCATTGATAACACAGGAGGGTAACCTGGTTGATGGATTAAATACCCATTCCGTGCAGGGATGTCAGTGGATGAACCTTATGTCTAGCTGGGGGCTAGAATACTTGGAACCTAATATAGGTCCAGGCACTGGGGCAACCTGGACTAATGGGAAGGTAGGCTATAGGCTAGACTATATGTTTGTAAATAAAAAACTAAGCCAATCTATGATCCATTTTGAACATATAGATATCATTTTGAGTGACCACACACCCATCAGGGGTAAATTCTACAATGGCCCGATAAAGCAAAGTTGGGATGTGGGCAAAGTCATGGATATCCAATTTACTGTAGGTGGAAACAGGATCACTTGGTCGGATAAAAATTTAATTATCTTTAATGAGCTGTTTGATCGCCTGATCACTGACGACCTGGATATTGCGCGACACGGCTTAAATTTGATAACGAATTTGTTGGGAACAATACGGAGGACAAACAGCAACCTTATAGTGAAAAATAAAAAGGGAAAAAATCATTCCCACAAATTTGATCAAGTGATTTATGACAGGAAAAAAGAAATGATGGGTGAGATCCGCAAATTAAAACAGACATGTGACTCAGATAATGAAGAAAGAGATAAGAGAATCAGTAATATAAAGACGCAATATAAAAACTGGCTAAAGGATTATAAGTATAGTACTAATAATGTTAATTGGAGGTGCTTATATAAGATATGCAAAACCCATGACTCAAAAAAATGTTGGTACTTATACCGACAATTCCTGATGGAGGAAGATTGCAGGGAAAATACTAATGTGAGCCAGGAGGCTTGGAAACAGTATATTACTGATCTCTACTTCAAGACTAGTTATATGTCTGCTATCCCTACTGGTACAAATCCATATAGCTATAATATATTTCCCTTTGGTACTCGGGATATAATTAAAATGATCTCTAAAATGAAAGCATCACGTGCCCCCGGCCCAGACGGGTTAGCTAATGCTGTCATAAAACAAAATCCCATGAAATGGGCAGTGACTCTGCACCAGCTATTTTCCGCTATATGGGAAACAGGCCGCATACCGGATAGCTGGAGGAAAGCTATAGTAGTCCCTATTTTTAAAAAAGGGGACAGAAAATTGCCCGATAATTATAGATTACTGGCTATGGCAGACAGCAGCTGTAAGATCTTCTGCTCATTGCTAGTTGACAGCTTAAATAACTGGATAGAGGAAAAGGGGCTTCTGTCTGCTCTACAAACTGGCTTCCGTAAAGGATATAGCACCCTCGATAATATAATAATGTTGAAACACATTATAGCAGGGGCTAAGGATAAGGGGGAAAAATTATATGTGTGCTTCGTTGATTATTCGAAAGCCTTTGACAGTGTTAATAGGGGGCTTTTGTGGAAGAAATTAAGAGAGAAAAAGATCTGTCCCAACATTCTGCATTTCTTGGAAGAAATGTATAGGGAAACTACTGTTTCCATATGCCTGGGTAAAGGAGGGATGTTATCACCTGAGATCGCTACGAATACTGGACTGAAGCAGGGATGTGTTACATCACCTATATTGTACAACTTGTATGTCTCAGATATGTGGGAAAGCTTTACCACCATAAATAACTTTCCACCAATAGTGGCGGGGAAACCCATATGTGGCCTTATGTATGCAGATGACACCGTCCTCTTGGATAAGACTCCGATAGGGCTACAAAGAATGTTGAATGGCCTACTAGCCTACTCTGAAGCGAATAACCTTAGTATTAATATTAATAAGACTAAGGTAATGGTATTCGGAGCCACAAAGTTAGAAAAGAAAAAACTTTGCTCAAGATGGCAGATAAACTCTATTAAATTGGAGGTTGTTGATGCCTATCCATATTTGGGGATGCCCATTCTGAGCAATCCCTGTATAAATTTTTTCCAGGAGGCGGTTAATCTAAAGGTACTAAAGAAATGGAAAGTCATAAGGAAATATATGACTAGTAAAGGCGGCCACTCAATTGAAGGTTTACTTGAGATATACAAAAGCTGCATTATACCTGGTATTCTGTATGCACTGGAAACAGTAGAAAGTAAATATCTGAGTAAATTACACTTACTTGAAGGGAAGATCTGGAGACCAGCCCTAGGACTCCCTAACTCAGTACCAATACAAGCTATAAGATGTGAACTGGGCCTCATATCTCTCTCGACTCTGTGGAAAATCGAATGTTGTAAACTCTATTTTAGAATTATCTCAGGGGATGGGGATGAAGGAAGCCTGCTTTGAAGTGAAGGCAGCTTTAAGAATTCCTATATGCTTAACCTTCAAAAAACAGCTCTGTCTTTTCTAGAAGCCCTTGGCTATAATGAATGCATGGAAAAAGATAACAGAATGTGTATTAAGAAAAGTCTTAAAGATAAGGCTTTTATTTGGGATCTATGCGAAAATCAATCTTATCTCTATAACAAGTCTAGATACTCTGTTTATGCTCTCCAAGGCCTCAAACCTGCCATCCCAAGACAATATCTGCTAAACACGGGAAGTAGAGCTCTGAGAAGATTTATCTTGCAGCTACGTCTGAACACTCTCCCGTGTAATGATATTATCGGGGCAAGAACAAATATTCCCCGTGTAGAAAGATTGTGCAGGCATTGTAATATAGAGGTGGAGACAGCAAGACATATTTTAACTTCATGCACCAAACTAAGGGAATGTTATTTTAAAGGGTATGCACATTTTGTAGAGGACATGCAAAGGATTGAAACTGACCAATTTTGGTCAGCTATTTATGATGGAGAGATTAAGGTTTATATCGGGGCAGCTTTTTATATTTGGAAGCGAGTAATATGATGTATGCTTTTTGTATGTATAATATATGTATTTGTGTTTGGTTGATATAATATTTTTCTGTAGTGTATAAGCTTTTAATTAACCAATAAACACTTTAAATAAATAAAAAAAAATAATAATAATTCTATCCCAGATAATACTAAAGAGTATTATAAGGACAGTGTCCAGGTAAATGGTCAGGAGACTCCTGCCATTAGAGACACTGGGGCCAGCATAACTGTGGTGGATGAATCTTTTTTCAAGGCAGAGGATGTTGCTAAGGCACCCAAATGCCTCACCAAGTTAGCTGGAGGGCCTGTGCAGATGTGTCCCCAGTTACCAGTTCTCATTCAGTGTAATGACATGGCTGTAAAAATACCTGTCAGTGTACAATGTGAAGTGCCAGGTAGGGTTCTGTTGAGTAATGACCTGAAAGCTCTTGGAGTTGTGTCACATACCCCCATACCACCTAGTAAAAGGTTACAGGAGCTCACAAAACCTGCAAGAGAGAAAACCCTGAGAGGGTTATCTCAGGAGATGATGACAGAGATCACTCCTTTGCCACTGGAGCAACTCACTGCAGTAACTACCAGATCAGGAGCAAAGGGGCAACCCAAGACTCCTAGAAAAAAGTCAGCAGCAAGCACTCCAGTGCTTCCAACAGTTACACCTGTAACCCCACCTCCAGCTGAGGCTGAGAGGGAGGTACAACCCTGTATGGTTGAACTAGACTCTGAAGAAGAGCTAGTGGGAGGCCAAGAACTTATTGGAGATCTAGACCCTGAGGACCATCCTGAGCTGCAGTCTTTACTGGCAGAAGGTGGGCCCAGCAGGGCAGCTTTCCGTAAGGGACAAAGAGAATGTCCAACTCTGGAGGGTCTCTGCCAACAGGCAGCTGCTCAGGCTGATGGGCAAGAGCCTGGGAAGTATAGGTTGCACTGGGAAGATGGCCTCTTCTACAGTGAACCAACTGGGTCTGAACCTGGAGACTACAAACGCCTTGTAGTACCTCAAGAAAACAGACAACAGTTCTTGCACTTAGCCCACGAGATTTCTTTGGCTGGTCACTTGAGTTTCAAGAAGACCAAGGAAAGGCTCTCACTCTACTTCTACTGGCCAAAAATGGGGGCCGAAGTAGATAAGTTCTGCAAGAGCTGCCATACCTGCCAAACTTCTGGTAAGGTTGGTGCCAAGAATGTGGCACCATTAGTGCCTCTCCCAGTTGTGGGAGTCCCATTTGAGAGGGTAGGGATTGACATTGTTGGTCCCCTTGATCCCCCTACCTCCTCAGGCAACAGGTTTATCCTTGTTGTAGTGGACCATGCTACTAGATATCCTGAGGCAATACCTATGAGAACTGTTACAGCTCCAGCTGTGGCGAAGGCCCTCCTTGGTATTTTTACCAGGGTTGGGTTTCCTAAGGAAGTAATCTCTGACAGGGGATCAAACTTTATGTCCCACTACATGAAAGCCATGTGGAAAACCTGTGGAGTTACTTACAAGTTCTCAACCGCCTACCACCCCCAAACCCATGGGCTGGTAGAAAGATTTAACCGAACCATGAAGAGCATGATAGGTGCTTTAGAGGAATCCCTGAAAAGAAAATGGGACCTTCTACTGCCATGCCTTCTCTTTGCTTATAGAGAAGTCCCTCAGGAGGGAGTAGTGAAAAGAAAATGGGACCTTCTACTGCCATGCCTTCTCTTTGCTTATAGAGAAGTCCCTCAGGAGGGAGTAGGTTATTCTCCCTTTGAACCTCTCTATGGCCATCCTGTCTGAGGTCCATTGGCCCTGATTAAGGAGGGGTTGGAAGGCGCTCCTCCACTCAAGCCAGTCAGAGTGACTGACTATGTGATAGGTCTCCGAAGGAGAATGTCACACATGATGGCAGAAGCTAGTGATAACCTGAAAGCTGGACAAGCTTTGGTCAAGCATTGGCATGATCAAAAGGCCTACATGGTTGAGTTCACTCAAGACCAGCTAGTTCTCGTTATGCTCCCAACAAGGCAGAGGGCCTTGCAAGACAAATGGATGGGACCCTTCAAAGTTGTGGGAAAACTTGGAGAGGTCAACTATCTGGTGGATCTGGGCAGACCCCGGGAAGCTCCTAGAGTCTTCCACACCAACCGACTGAAAGCGTACATCTCCAGACCTGAAGTAGGAGCCTTGCTTCTAGCTTCAGCAGCAGAGGAAGAAGAGAGTGAGTCTCTCCCTGATCTCCTCAGAGGTGTACCTTTAGATGAAAAAATTGAAGGAGTCAATCTCTCTTCAGATCTGACACCTGAGCAACAAGAGGAGTGCAAATCTATGTTAAATCAGTTTGCCTCCCTGTTCTCACTCTCACAAGGCTTGACCCCTTGGGGACAGCACAAGATACTCACTGGTGACTGCCAGTCAAAAGCAGAGGATACCGAATGTCAGAAAATGTGAGAACCCATATCAAGGGGGAGGTCAAGAAGATGCTTGATCTCGGGGTAGAACCCTCTACTAGTCCATGGTCTAGCCCAGTTGTGTTAGTACCAAAAGCAGGGTCCAAAAACTTGAGATTCTGTGTGGACTATAGAGCTCTTAATGCAGTCACCAAGACTGATGCCCACCCTTTACCTAGGACAGATGAGTTGGTGGATAAACTTGGTGCAGCCAAGTACCTCAGCACATTTGACCTTACGTCAGGCTATTGGCAAATAGCCTTGACAGACCATGCCAAGGAGAAAACTACATTTTCCACCCCAGTTGGCTTGTACCAGTTTAAGGTCATGCCTTTTGGATTAAAAAATGCACCTGCTACATTCCAAAGGATGGTAAACCAAGTTCTAGCTGGGATGGAGGACTTCTGCATGGCATACTTGGATGACATTGCAGTCTTCAGCCACTCCTGGGAGGATCATGTGAACCACCTAGGACATGTTTTGCAGGCTCTTGGACAGGCCAATTTGACTATCAAGGCAAGTAAATGCCAGATAGGTCAAAGTAAGGTGGTCTACCTTGGACATGAGGTAGGAGGTGGAGAAATAAGGCCTTTGCTCAGCAAAATTGAAGCTGTGCAAAATTGGACAACACCTACTACTCAAACCCAAGTGAGAGCCTTCCTAGGCCTCACTGGGTACTACAGGAATTTCATTGAGAACTATGGGACCATAGCTTCTCCACTGAATGTAGTCTCCTTTCCAAAATTCCCTAAGAAGGTCAAATGGAATGAGGAGTGCAATCAAGCCTTTGAAAAACTGAAGAAAGCTCTTTGCCAAGCTCCAGTATTGAGAGCTCCTGACTACCACCAAACTTTCATTGTACAAACTGATGCTTCCAATGTAGGTATAGGTGCAGTCCTCAGCCAACTGGATGAGAAGGGCAGGGAGCACCCCATTTGCTTCATCAGCCGTAAACTGAAGGACGCTGAGACAAGGTGGGCAACAATAGAAAGAGAATGCTTTGCTATTGTGTGGGCACTGAAGAAGTTTAGGCCATACTTGTATGGTTTTACTTTTGTCATTCAGACTGACCACCAACCCTTGAGATGGTTAATGCAAATGAAGGGAGAAAATCCCAAACTATTGAGATGGTCAATCTGCCTGCAAGGGTTTGATTTCACCATTGAGCACAGGTCAGGGTGTCACCATCAAAATGCTGATGGACTCTCTAGGATGTATGTCATCGACTAGAGGTATGAGGTTCATCCAGGAGTGGATTAAATCCTCCTGTCCCTTAATCTGGGGGGGCGAGTGTTAGGGAGAATTCTCTGTTTAGGCTGAATTTCCTAACCTAGTGAGTCCCCCAGCAGCTTTGCTGGATTTTTGGGGTTTATTGTTTTCTCCTGCCAAGAGTGAGACTCTTTTACCCTCACTCTTGGGCATGATTTGAGAGTGTTTCTTTGAATCTAGATGTGCTTAATGGGCTATGGGGTCTTTTACTCCATAGGGTTTCATGTGTTTTTGTGATGTGTTACACAGCACCCTCCGTGCAGTAACACAGGGGTGTCATAGTGACCCCCCAGTATAGACTCCATACCCTGGGACTGACTACTGTCTACCAGGGCATGTAAAGTCACCATTAACTTTACTAGTCTTAAATTCTGAACAGAACCAGTACCAACCATCATATTGTGGACGTACTGGCTGCGGCAATTCGATTGCCCCAGGGTCTGTTAGTCGAGGGGGCACGTCTACGTCCCCCCTGATCGAGTTTTGGCTGGTGGCAGTGGATACTACTTTTTATATTCAACCGCTAATATTTTCCTATGGGATTTCCCATTGTTTTAGGCTACTATCTTTATTTAATTATTTACGGTAGCCTCGAACATACCGCCGGTTTATTTAATTAATATTAATTCTCCGGTTGGTATTTTTTGCCAAAACTTGATTCTAAAATGGGGTTTGTGTTCCCTTGTGTGACTCCAACCCAAGTCGAGCCCTTTGTTCCACTTTTTGGCGGGCTTCTCCACAGAAGCCCTCCAAAGTGGTGAAACTATGTCTGGGGTACAAGTCGCACTCCGTCCTGATTGGCCCAAGTGGTGAGCCGGCCGGCTCACCACTTAGCATGTTTGAGTGACAGCTAGGCTGAGTGAATGGGGGTTTGCTGCATAAAAGCAGGGCTTTGGGGACTGAAACTTCAGAAGTCGCCACAGGACCTAAGAATCCGACGAGGGAGAAGCTGAGCCGACCTGCCACTACACCACGACCGGTGGAGCCCTGCTGGACCGTCTCACTATTTTTTCCCAACGACAGAGTAGATCTCCCGCCGGAGAGTCTTCTTCCTTTGACTGGTGGGGATAACCAGTTTCACTGTCTTTTCGCTTTCCCGACGTATCTCGTGGCCGCCTTGCCCGTGCTAAGCACCCCAGCAACCAGGATACCACGTTTTACCACGACCGCGAGACAAAGGTACCACCTTTAACCGGAAAACTCCGCGGCTGGTTTCTGCCCTGGTAGTGCAACGACCTTCATCTTTCCTCCAAGTCGAGATCTTCTCTTCCCCTGGACGACGACGCAACTTGCAACCACCACCAGGAACAACTGCCACCGCTGGAGGATCCTTCCCACTTAAGGTACCGTGTCCCGCCTGGCTTCCCTTGCAACCGACTGTACGGGGTAGATTTAGCCCCCGGCTTTCGAACCTGGGTTAGCCTGGGACACCCTGTCTAAACTTTTCTAAGCCTCTCTAAACTCTTTTTTGAACCCTCTGCAAGACTTTCTAAGCCTAGTGTAACTGTGTGATCTTGGGCGTATTTGTGCTCTGCTCTCTCTAAGAGTGGGGCCAGCCTTTGGACTTTGGCTCACCAGTGACTTTTTTTGCTCTCTGCCTTGCTAACCGTGTCCTGGAATCATAGAGTGGTGTACCTCTTCATATTCATATTCTGTCTTTTTCCCTCCCTTTTTCACAAACTTATTAGAGTGCAATCTAGTTAAGCGCTCACCTCTGTATAAAATAAGTGGTGTCTTACTGTGATTTTCTAATAGGGAAAAAGGGGTGTATATATCATAATAGTAACTGTGTTTAGAATATTTTACAATAAGAGTGCTGGAGTGTTTCAACTGTGTGTTTTTAAATAAATAATTATATACTTTGATACCAAAGCTCTGGTCCGTGTTTGCTTGTATTATTGTATCTGAGTGCCTATTGAGTATACTTTGCATACTGCCTAACTCTTCTTGAGGGAAGTCTGACTGCTCAGCCACAGCTACCAGGTAAATCTGGGTGGTACAGACTGCTACCAAGTGGGTTTACTGCTAACACCTGTAGTCTTAAATCTTTTGCCGTGGTCCCTACGGGAACTGCACAGGTTTCTGCCTAACATGGATGCGCAGCAGGTCGTACTCAAAACACTTCTTCTCCTCCAGCGGGAAAAAGACAAAAGTGGCGGCCAGCCTCTGTAGTCGCGATCTGGAGTTCCAGAAATGGCGGGTGATAAAAGATGAGGAGGGCAGATATGTGGGGGTTCAAGGCACAATCAGAGGTCAGATGTACACGATTTTGGCGGTATATCTACCCAATGAAAAACAAGACCAATACATAGTCAAACTACTCCAGAAAGTGGGAGGGTGGTGCGAAGGCCAGATAATCATGGGGGGAGGCTTCAACTGTGTAATGGACCAAAAGTTAGACAAGACGCCCCCCCCGACAGCAGCGGACCAGAGGAATAGACAGGCCCTAGGTAAACTATTCCGTGATTTAGAGGTGACTGAAACATGGCGTTTCTTTAAAGGAGAAAATAGAGAATATACGCATTTCTCAGCAGCGCATTGTGGCTACTCGAGAATACACATGATACTGGTCTCCTCCACTCTGATCCCTAGCGTCACGAATATTGAAATAGGGGTGCAGTACCTATCAGACCACGCCCCTGTGACCGTCACAATAGAACAAGCAAAGAGCAGCAATAGGCTGCGACCACAATGGAGACTAAACAAAGCAATCCTAAAAGATATAGCCCTCAGAGCGCATATAGAAAACTATTATTTCAGGGAGAACGATAATGGGGAACTAGATTGGAGAGTAGTATAGGATGCAGGGAAGGCAGTAGTCAGAGGGGAGTTTATTGCCCAGGGCGCACAATACTATAGGGAGAGCGCTCTCATAACACGTAAACTAGAGGAAGACCTGTAGGAGGCAGAAAAGCTACATAAGACACGCCAGACCCCAAAGACACTGTGTGAGCTCAGGAAGATTAGAGCCAAAATAGAGAACCACACAGCAGATAAAACTGTGCAGGCACTATTAAAATCCAAACAATCATACTACACATATGGAGGGAAAGCAAACAAATTCCTAGCGGCCAAACTATGCAAACAAAAAACACGCAACAACTTTACAGGACTGAAAGATAATATGGGGGTGCTACACACGAGGGTGAAGAAAAGCTAGAATTAATGGTCCAATTCCATGAGGGATTGCTATCCGGCGAGTCTCTAGATAAGACGAAACAAACAACCTATATGTCCACTATCCATTTGCCACAGATCACGGAACAAGATAAAAATTAAACTGGAAGATCCGATTACGACCCAAGAAGTTAGCGATGCGATAACAGCCCTTCCACTGGGGAAAACGCCAGGTCCGGATGGATTGGAAATAGCTACTATAAATCATTCCACACACAACTGATAACCCCCCTCACCCGACTATTCAACGTAATCAGAGAAGCAGGGGCAGTTTTTCAGGATATGGCTAAATCAGCTACGATACTATCCTTAAAACCAGAACGAGGCCCAACTGACTGCGCCAGCTACCGACCCATTGCCCTTCTCAACACAGATGCAAAATTATACACTAAAATATTAGTGAGCGTCTAGCGGCCGTCCTCCCCGGAATAATACATGGAGACCAAGCAGGGTTCATCAATGGAAGACGCACACAAGACAACGTCAGGCGGGCAATTGATGTTATCGAATGGGGCACAAGAAAGACTCAAAAACTCTCAATAGCGGCCCTAGATGCTAGGCGTGCTTTTGACAGTCTGAATTGGGAATATTTAAGGCTGGTGCTGGAGGGATTCGGGTGCGGACCAACTTTTACTAAAATGGTATTGGCAAACTATCAGCTACCGTCCACGAACTTCCTTGTTAATGGCCATACCTCGTGGCAAATTGATATTAGAAGAGGCGCTTGCCAGGGATGCCCCCTTTCGCCATTGGTCTTTGCAATGGCAATGGAACCCTTTGTAATCCACATCAGAGAAGATCCAAAAATCAAGGGGGTGATCAGTGGGAAAACTCATCATAAGGTCATAAGGTCGCATGATACCAAGAACACCCTACCAAGGATGATAGCAGAACTACAGAGATTTGCAGAGGCCTCAGGATTCACAATAAATTATGCAAAATCTAAGGCATTAAACATCACAGAGAAGAAGGGGGAGATAAAACCCTTGGAGCGCCTCTACCCCCTGCAATGGGAAAAACAATCTCAGAGCTACTTAGGGGTACCCATCACCAATACTCTAGGAAATCTCTTCAAAGCAAACATAGTGCCGCTCTGAAAACGCCTGCAGGAGGACCTGAAGAGATGGGACGCCCAGAAACTCTCCTGGTTTGCGAGAATAGCAGACACAAAAATGACGCTACTTCCCAGACTCCTGTATGTAGTGAGCTAAATTCCGTTAGACATTCCACCAAGGCTTATTACAGAACTACAAGGAGCAATCTTTAAGTTTATATGGAACAAGAAGCCTCGAATCCAACGGCGAATCATGATACGTCCGATGCTACCAGGGGGGCTGGCAGTCCCGGACATAGAGAGGTACATATTAGCGGCACACCTGAGACCAATACTAAAGTCGGCAAGCCCTAGGTCCACGCCTGGGTGGTGCAAACTGGACCAAGCAGCTACAACAACCCTGTTAAAAAAACCTACTATTCTTGAAATCTGAAACCCGAGAAAATGGAGGAGCGCTACTCGAAACCACCAAGCAAACCCTACGGGGCTAGGACCAAGCCGCCTGCAGGAGCAAGATTCATAAGGGTCTGGGCCCACTCTCACCAATAGCATATAATGCAGACTTCTCCCCTGGACTGGACCCAAAGTTTTGGGAGGGATGGAGTGAAGCCAAAACATTGACGCTCCAAGACATATATCAGGAAAACACCCCTATGCCATTCGAGACATGCATGCAGAAATTCAGGATCGGAGAACAACACAGGTACAAATATCTGCAATTGCGCCATTGGCTCTCCCATCCAGAGACAAAGAAGGCAGGGTTGCGGACACCGCTGGGCCTAGAACTTACCATACGAGAGGGCTCCACTAAGAAAGGTATCACTCGTCTATATAGTCTACTGGACAAGTCGCAAACATCAGACCTGCTGCAATATAAGAACGATTGGGAAAAAGACATAGGGAGAGATCTTGTAAGAGGAACAGAGCCAAATATGGGCTAGAGCGCATAAACTATCTAAATCGGCATCGATAAAAAATCTGTATCCAAAATCTGCTACCGGTGGTACCTGGCTCCTAATCGCCTACACAAAATGAATACGGCATACCCCCCAATGTGCTGGCGTCAATGCGGTAATAGAGGCGATATGGTCCACATGTGGTGGACGTGCCCGAAAGAGATCATCTTTGGGAAAGAAATTTTCGGGCTCATCAAGGACATAACGGGGTCCGATCTGCCATGGTCCCCGAAAGTAATTCTGCTGGGCGCAGTGTCAGAGGGTAAATATGCCGCATCAGGAAACAAGGCAGCTCTGATTACACACCTGCTGACAGCAGCTAGAATGACAATCGCCCAACATTGGAAAACGATCGAAGGGTCCACCACCCCATGGTGGGGGATCAAAGTATGGTGGGTCATGGCGATGGAAAACATTTGTGCTACTAAAGCTGGGAAATACCTGAACTTCTTAGCAATATGGGATCCACTCCAGGACTACGTAGGAGAGAGCGAAGCCCGTTTCTTCAAACCGAACATGCTCAAGACGATACATGTTCGATAAGAGTGAAGGAGCGCCCATGTCCCAAAACAAGGCTCAATGAAGGGAGCAGGAACTTGATTGAAGACTCTTGGTTAAAACTGGGGGGATTGGGGGGCGGAGGGTAGATGGAGGATTAAATGGATGGGGGAGTTAATGTTGAAAATGGAAGATCGGATTGATGCTTTGTTAAAGATCTAAGTTGAACTTACTGTAATGATTTTGATGATGCAGTGCATGACTGCCATATGTGAAAGTCTTATTGAAAAATACAATTGTTTAAAAAAAATGTGTGGGTATATATATATATATATATATATATATATATATATCAAACATTGCTGTGGGGGTTCACCCTGTTGGGATGTATCCTTATTAAATCCTTATTAAGATTTTAACGGCTGGTTAGCCTCCTCCAGTGGTTTTTCCTTCTGCAATGTTCAATCCCAAGGGGGAAAAAATTGGAAGAACTGAGGCATGGGGCGTAGCGGCGTGCTATTTTTTATTTTTTTTATTTTAAAATTATATAGTTTATATATAAACTTTTCATTTATAAAATTTTCCAATATAATCATCGTTCCAAGAATTATGTACAGGCTATTAGCAATTACACAATAAAAACACAGAAAAAAAAACAGACATTGCTAAAGTCGCTATCAGAAGTAGACTAGTTGTGTTACTGTCTTAATTTGTCCAGTTCTAATATACTTTGAAGAAATTGTGAATTGTGAAGATTAATTTATTGTCTTGTCCATTCATTATAATGGTCCATCTGGTTGCTGCACCAGCTTGCTGGGTGGAGAATTTGAAGAAAGCACCAAAGAGAGCTCTCTTTTGGGCAAGAGTAGGGCATGATCAAATGGTACAGCGTTTCCGTGGTATCAGAGTCATGACGAAAGCGACAATATTGGTCTGTAATGGCTATTTGTTTACTTTTAGATAATTTGTGCCACTTTGGCATGGTATTCATGCAAATTTTCAGGTCGCTGTCACAAATTGCTGGGTCCGGGAATATGTGCAGGTATTTGGGAAGTTCGTTGATGGCACGTATGTCGCCATCACATTGTATATTCATACGATACATTCCTTTCTCTTTTATTGTCTTTATCCAGTCATTCCGCTGGAGCTTTATTTTTGTGTTTTGTGGGCATAGGGTTAACATTTCAATAGATATATCTTGGCTTTGGTGGTGACTCTGAGGATTTGTATAGCTGGTGTTTTTCTATCAGACGTCATTTTGCATAATATGTCCAGATGTTTCCTTAGGACAATGGAAGTTAGGGTTTGGGTCTCTACTTCATATCTTATTCTGGCCATCGGGTAGTTCGGAAGGAGCCTCATGATTTTCCACCAGAAAATGGCTTCTAGTTTTAGCCAGTTGATGTTCGCTGCAATAATCATGGATTCACTTCCATAGGTTATCATTGGAATTACCTTTTGTCTGTAGTAAGAGATTATGGCTTTTAGTGGGAACTCGCCATATTTTCGGTGTAAAAGGAATCCTTGCCTTGCTATGGATTGCATTTTCTCTTCTAGGTTGGTTACCCATTCTTTTTTAGACCTAGATTGATTAATTATTATTCCTAGATATTTGAAAGCGGTAACTTCGGCAAATTCATTGCCATCTAATATGAACTTAAGAGGTTGTTTCTTCTTGGTTCGTTGTTTCGTTAAATTCATAACTTTAGTTTTGTTTACTTTAATTCGCAGTTCATTGTGTTCCATATATTCGCCCAGAAGCCGCAGACTGGTTTGTAGACCAGACTTCGTCTTATCAAGTAAGACAATGTCGTCTGCGTACATCATTGCCCCGATGGGGACAGAATTGATTTTTGGAGAATTGAGGGAACTGTCTCGGAGGTGATCTTCAAAATCTGCCGTTAAAAGATTATAAAGGGTAGCAGCAAGAGGACAGGCCTGTTTCAGGCCATTCCATGTTCTAATTGAAGAAGTGGTTATGCCTTCTTTAGACAGTCTTCTGATGATTGAAGTATTGGAATACAGAAGTTAATTGATTGTTTCAATAATCTCTGTAGGACATTTCCAAGCTGTTAGTTTGTTCCATAGTTTTTGTCTGGAAATGGCATCAAAAGCCATATGGATATCAAAAAAGCTACATATACAATGGTGTTCTTTATAGCTTCATGTTTGATCAAGTTTAATAGTAACAGATTCACTTTGGTGCCAACATTAGCCATGAACCCCGTTTGCCTTATATCAAATCGGTTAGTTTCTGTGGCCCACTGGGTTTGTTTTTTGAGAAGGAACGAAGCAAACAGTTTCCCTATCAGATCGAGGAGAGCTATTGGTCGGTAGTTGGACGGCTTGTCTCTATTTCCCTGCTTATATATCGGTATTAACGTGGCGGTTTGCCACGAGCGCAAGATCTGATTTAGTTTATTGATAAGGGAGAACAGTTGATCCGTCAGGTTTGCCCAATTGTCAGGGTTCTGTTTAATAATGGCATTGGCTAGGGAGGCGTTACGGTTGTGAATCATCTCTGTTATTTGTTGTTTGTCCCACAATAGATTCCACTTCTTTATCTGGGAGTCGTCAGAGGTGGTAATATCCACTGGGCGAGCTTTTTTTAATGTTATCAGAATGGCTTCCGCATCTTTTTGCAATGAAGTCATTTGATGGGTTTTTCTCCAGTTGGAATACAATTGTTTAGCTGTTTTTATTTTTAGAATATTATCTGCATTGATGTTTTTCCTCAATATGTGTAGCGATTTCCATAAGGCTTTCTTTTTGTCCGCCAATTCTGCATTATATGCATATTTATGCATTTTTTCCCCTAGCAAATGGGCTTTTTTGCGGAAGGGAATCAAGAGCCATTCATAATTCAGTTTATCTATGTCTTCCATTTGCGCCTGGTGTAAAAGATTAGGCAACTTGATTGCTTGAGTTTGAATTATTCTCAGTCTAGATTCCAAAAAGTGCCAGATGGACAGTATGTAGAAATCGCTATGAACTTTTGCGTGCCGTCACCGCACCCCACTCCCAGTACAGACCCTGGGCTCTCTCCACACTACTCCCACCACTATCGCAGTGCTGCCGCCCATTCTGCTCCCACCACAGTCCCATAACACAAACATACACACATCCATACACATTTAAATAAAAAGAAATCACCATAAACGTACCTTCTGCAGGGGCCTGCGCGTGGTTGCTAAAATGCCCAGCTCTAGGTTGCTCTGTCCGTATGTGCAAGGAGGCGCAGGAGCACCCCCTCGCACATGCATACATGCAGTGCCCCAGCCAGCATTTCCAATCAGCTATGCAAGGCTGGCGAAGCAAAACACCCCCAGCGTTGCATGGCTCAGTGATCATGTGCAGCTGGGGAAATGAACTGTCAAAGGGAAATAGTGTTTCCCTTTTACAGTTCAGCCAGCCCAGGAGCATTCCCTCAGCTGGAAAAAGCAGCTGAGGGAGTGCTCAGTGGCTCCTCGGCTCCTCCATAATGGGTGAGGTGGCCAGTGGGTGGACGCCCCTCACCCATTATGGATGAGCCGGCAGGCTTGGACTGGCCTATAGGGCATTAGAGCGATGACCGTACCAAAAATGCAAAATGCTAGTGTAGGCCAGTCAAAATGGGCCACTTTTTTGGCTAATGTGGGCCGGTTTGAGGAGTTACTTCACTATGCAGCTAGTAGTTTTGACTATTGTTGCTGAATAAATATTCTTTAAATATCACAATTTGTTTACATTTGAACAAAAAACAACCCACCCCTTGGGTACTATTTAAACAGTCTGTGACTAAAGGACTGAATATCCATTTGCAACTGCTGGCCATTTTTTTATTGGTGTCTAAGACTGTTTTATGGTCCAGTCTGACCATGTGAGCTTCCCCTTCACATTTCCTCCAATCTAAAAAATTACATTTCATGCTGGGCTCTGGCGCCCCCCCTGGGATGCGGCCACGCCCCCCTGGGGGGGTGGGGGGGGCGCCCCACAGTTTGAAGACCTCTGGTCTAGAAGATGAGCCAATGATTTCTAAACAAATAGATGGTTGATTCTCTCTATGTTGAGTCAGGCCCAATCCTTGGATAGTTAATATGTGATGATCGCTTTTCAATGTTGGAATAGTATCTGCTTTCAATACTGAGTTATTAAGTTCCCGGGATATATAGATAAAATCAATTATTCCACAGGAATTTCCATGGACCCAAGTGGGTATGATCTTCTTTTGTTCGTCGGTGGGGTGTACTTTTGGGATAAGATTGCGGATGTTTGTTTCTTTAATCCATCTCTGGGATCGTGTTGAAAGACTATTCTGGTCTAGAGGTTGACCGTGGAAGTCATATATGTGGATGTTCAAATCTCTGCAAATAATGAATTCGATATTTCGATTTTTTTCTCAGTTAAGTCGTCTATCATCATGAATACGCCGTTGAGAAAGATGTCATCATTGATGACCACTGGGTTCCAATATAGATTCATGATTGATACAAGTCTATCTTTAATTACAACAGATGAAGGTAGTTGTCATTTGTCAGCTTCATCTTGTATTTTAATAATGGTATTTTGTGTTCATGGGTTTATGTTCACTGAGCTAACTAGACTCCAGTTCGCATCAATCTATATCATGGTGATTAAGCGTGAGGAAGGTCTTCCTTGCTTTCTTTGTGGAGCTGGGTTAGAAAAAAAAAAAAAGTTAAGAATCCGTCACAGCAGGGTGTCACAGTCAACCAATGTTTCTTGAAGACATAAAATGAAAAGGTTCTAGTTCCGGAGATGGTTGATTGAATCAATGAGCGTTCCCTCTAGTGTTCCACGAGCACAGCGACCATCATCTGGCGGTTTTGGCGGTTATAAGTTGTGATCCATGATGTGGGTCTTGTTTGGTATGGATCTGTCGTATTCTTGCCGTATGGGGTGTTTGCTATGGTCAGATCTCGTTCTGTTGTGAGGACGCTCGGAGGGGGTATCTGGCTCATTTATTGGTGGGGTCACATCGACTTAGGTGTTTGGAGTTCCATGTTGTATCTTTTTTCTCCAGGGAGCTTCTATAGGTGGAAACTCCGGATCATAGGTATTCAGGCTTCATTTCCCATGTTTGGAATTCTCTGTGACGTGTGTACATCTGAATCCAAGTTTTAATAAGGTTCTTTCCATCAATAGATCGGTAGTGACGTGCTATACATACGACGCCTAAGGTCACGTCTGGAGCCGACGCTCGAGAGCCAAACAAGACGGATCGAAGATCGACGGCAGAGTCGAGGTCCACTACGCCTCCCTGTCGAAACGGTTCTGAAAAGCAGAGCTGAGGAGGAATCTGCGGGAGAAGAATCCATAGAAATAACATTGTGGTAAGGTCATTTCTCCCTCCATGGAAAATGGGGGGCGTGGCCAGGTGGCAACCAAGTCGGATGCAGCTGCTGTGAGCTCCGCCGTGGTGCCTGAAAATCCCCCTTATTAGGTCATTCTCTCAAATGTAATTATCCCCATATCTCGACATAGACCCCTGGTGGTGCAGCCCAAGCTGTTGGTGACGGCAAGACTCGACTCCAATGCATGACAAGGCGGAAGATCGCATTTGCACCGTAGTCGGCGGCGGTGGCAATATGGCGGTTGCATTGTTCTTGAGGTCGCCCCACAGCACCACCACTATTAACAGGTTGAGGGCTTGAGCTCAGCACAGGGACAGGCTGGCTGGCCGGAACGCCTGACATCGGCACCGCTGGGCACTGGAATTGCTGTGATGCCTGCAACTGGAGTGACCAGAGGCGTACAGAGGACCGGTGGTGCTCCCCGGCTTGGCAGGCGTGGCAGCGCAGCTCAGGCAAGAGGAAGCAACTCCCCAGAGGCCTGCCTGAAAAATAACCTGCATTTGAGATATTGGTACGCCGGGGCACAGTGGGGCCCGACCTAATTTGAGATCCGGAACTGCAGAGGAGGAGTGTAGGCGCCATTGCCATTGTTTCAGTCCCCTGGGCTAACTGCAGGGTACAACTAATTGGCAGCTCGTGAGATCGGATGGCAGCAGGGCATAAATCATTAGAGTGATTGCTTTATTCACCTTCTTATTCCAACACAGATGCACCACAACAACGGGGTCCCAGCGGCCCCTGAAAGTGGCTTTGACCTCACCGGGTAGGAAGCAGGTCCCACGCCAGTTGCAGAAAGCTACTCCCACTGCGCTTTTGACAGCGTCTGGTGTGCACTGTGAGTGCAGCTGGCCCCCTTCGCCTTGGTGGGAGGGATTCACTCGGTAAGACAGCACAACATCCACCTGACACTGGTTGAACTGCAATCACTATCTACATTTTGCTGCTCAAGCCATCACCTTTTGGATAACACTGAATGTTGAATGGTGGTTGAGGCTGAACTGTGCTGGGAGACCTGACAGGACTGGTTTCTGGCTGGGACTTCCCATTATCGGAAGAAGATGGTGAAAACAGCTGCAAAACCCCAAGCGAATAACATCAAATCACTATTACGCATGCAGGAGAAGGATAAGAGTGCCAAGTAAATTCAGGCTGAGATCCACCACCCCCCTTCTGGAGCTACTGACTCTAACCCATCCTTTACCAAGAAAGACCTTATGGAAATGATCTCCACCTTGAAACAGGATCTCGCGGCAGCAATCAAAGCAACGAAGGAGGCAATGGTCAAAACAGTGGCAGAGCTTAATTTGCATATGTGAAACGAACGAATGTATATGAAGCGGATGAACGCATAGAGCGGTTGGAGTTATAGATTGGATGAATATGATGAACGGACGAGTATGCTGAATGGATGAGTACGTAGAGCGGATGAATAGTATGTTGAGCGTGAATATGTCAAGCAGAGATGAATGTGTAAGGCAATCATGAACGCCAGAAATGAACAAAATGCATAGAACGGAGCTGTACACACGGAATGCGTGACGTTCATAATATGCGTTGGAATATAGGGAACATTTGAAAGAGAATACATCATACCACACCCCACGCTTACTCTCTGCTTTACACCACCACTCATCTAGAACACAGAGATACTATGACACCATTCGGTATAACTGTTCTCATATCAACATCTCCCGCTCACTCCACATCACTCTATTTAAACATTGCTAGTTTCATACCACCCAGCCAGGCGTTCTCCTCAGGCCTAACGCAGCCACACTCGATGTGGATAACTCCGGCCAGAGCGAACACATACTCCTGATCTCTCAACCACCACACCTACCGCTAAGAAGCAGCTACCACATGAAATCCAGACTAGCTGCACACATACCTGGTGCGCACACGCACTTTTAGGACTCTCTCTACTCTCTCTACTGACCTGAACTTCGGTTCCCAAGGGCGTTCAACCTACCAGCGCCTTCAGACCATACCAATGGTATATAAGGCGCTATATAAATGCAAAATAACATAACATAACATGAGGGGGCTGGAGTCCCGGGTAAACGATGTAGAGAACACACTGTGTGACCATGCACATGAACATGCTGAGCTGACAAATAGGGTGGTGGGTATTGAGGAACAGCTGGAGGAGATGTGGGCTATGCAAGAGGACATAGAAAACATGTAGTGGAGGAATAACATCCGGATACGGGGCGTCCCACGACAAATACAGGACCAAGACCTTACAGATGACGTGAGAGACTTTTTCCGATCCTTGATGAACGTCCCAGACACTACGGTCCTGGAGTTAGACAGAACACACCTTGTCTACTCTTTAATGCAGCAACGGCGTAACCTGGTGCCAAATGTCCTCTATAGGGTCCACAACTTTTGACAGAAAGAAGAAATTATGCTGGCGGCCTGGAGGAAAGAACCTTTTGAATTTCGTGTGACAAAGCTCTTTCTCTACCTAGATCTCTCACCTCAAACAGGCAAAAAGTGCACATAGTTATGGCCTAGCTGCGCCCGCAGAATATCAAATACTGCTGAGGGTTCAGCTGCAAATAGCAGTTTGAATACCAAAATCAAGACAGGCGATCGGCTCTGAAGAGGAAGCTTCTGATCTTATGGACACGTCCCCAGATCTTGACTCTGGAGACATGCGAGCAGGGACTGGAACAAACAAGGCCATCAAGAGCATCACTAGGAAACCCAGGAGGAGACGGAATGTGTGGAAATCGTTACCGGTTGATGACTCGGAATCGGGCCGGGATGACCGTGTCTGAAGCCTTGACATGCCTGGGTGTCGACGTTCACTGTTTGAGTTTATAGTGGATTTATGTACCTCCTGCACAGTGAACTTGGGTTCCTACCATCAGGGTTAGCATGGGCTGAAGATTGTTTGTTTACCTTTTACTATGGGGAAGTTTCTGGGGGATGGGAAGGGTGCCACAGGGGATGTGCGCCCATAGGGAAGTTATTGCGATTGTTTGAAGTTTGACTTCTTATGCGTTATGATATTGTTGATAGAAGGATATGGGAGAAGGGGGTTACATTTTTCCTTGTTATTTGGGCCACACTAACATGTTGGACGGTTCAAATGCTGTGGACCCTCGGGAGGGCCCCACTACTGGCCGTTGGTCAGGAGAAATGCAAATTAACGAGTAAGTAGTTTGTTGGGTGTTATATATCTTTTGGGGTTTTCTTTCTTTTTCTTGTTTCCTTTTGGTCATCCACAAGAAATTAAGCAATGTGTCAGGAAAGGCAGAAGGCCTTGACTACGGCAAGGGGTAAAGTGCACAGAATTGCACAGGGAACAACTTTGGATCTAACAACGTGCATAAAATACCCAAGGCTTGTGTATGTATAAACCCAGGAGTGTAAATAAAGTATTTACCAATATACGAAAAAGGAATGTAGGGTAAGCACTTAAGACCTCCTTATAACTGAAAGGAAAGTCAGCAAACTCTTTACCCACTATGCTCTTACAGATACTGACGGCGCTAAACCCACGTAGCGGGCAAGCAAGTACAGATTCTGTGAACTGACACTCTGTAAAATACTGAATAAGTAACATACAAACAGTACTCACGAGGACCGGAAAGACCACTAGAATGTCAGTAATGTCACGAACCCTGTAGATCAAACAGGAACCCAGAAGGCTGTAAAAGCAAAGTGTTAAAGATAACAAAATACGTTAACCCTAGTAAGGGGCAAGTAAGATTTGCGATATTAACTTGTGAGGTAAACAAAAGGGGATACACACTGGAATATGTTGCAACAACACCCACACCTAATATGCGATGGAAAGTAAATGCTGAAGTGCAATGGAAAATATGGAATGGAATCTGAATGGATCAGGAGCTGGGGAAACGCTATAACAAAGAAAACCTTTCCCACCCAACCAAGGGAAAAGGCAGTAAACTAATACTACAAAAGTAAGGTTAATGCATCAAGTCTTCAGTAACCAGGACAGCATAAAGAGACAGAACGCTCCGGCAACCTGGTCTGCATCAAATAGTAAAGCACAGAGAAAGGCTGTCTGCAGACAGAGGAAGAAAGAAAGGGAAATGCAGAAAGCATAAATCAATTAAGCACATTAATCCGAAATCCAGGACAGAGGAATAAGATACAGGAGCTAAGAACTAGGCACAAAAGCTAGGAACTGGAACTAGGTACAAGGCACAGAAACCAGGAACAAGGAACAGGAGACTAGTCACAACAGGAACACTGCTACAATGACCAGCGCCGGACTGAAGCAAACTGAGGCTTTTAAAGCTGCTAAACGAACACACCCCTCAGGCGTGCCGCCTGCTGCACCTGCAGCCACAGGTGTTGCCTATCCTCCACCCAGCCTTGTCCTGCAAGGGAGGAGATGAAGCAGTGAGCCAGGCATTCTGGGAAGCAGGAGGTGAAGCAGTGAGCCAAGGCATTCTGGGAAACATAGTCATTTGATTTAAGTAGCATGCTGGCTGCCAAAACCCTGGAATGGATCCGGAAGGGAAGAAACTTGGAAAATAAGTTTGTAACGGTCCCAATTCATCAGAACACTGTAGCATAAGGTTCGAAGGAAATGTCCAGTAGGGAATAAACCCCAAAACATGCCCCCAAGTGGCGGGAACGGGAACAAAGGGAGCGAGAACGGGAGCGAAGGGAGCGGGGCGTGACAGTATACCCCCTCCCACGGCTGACTCCAGGCGGCCGTTACTCGCACAAAACTTCTTCCTACCATGATGGAAGCGCCTTGATTTTGGAGGCGGCACTGACGAGAACGATGATCCACGGGTAGTAGTAGAAGGTCTGGAATGAATAGAATCAGGCTGCAGTCTATAAGAGCCATAGGCAGGTTTTTGGCGAGGATTAGACTCATGGGTTGAAGAAAAGCATGAAGGATTTGCAGGACCCGAAGCTGAGTTGGAAGGTCCATGAAACACTGTCTCTGGGAGCGAACACTCATACATCATTGAGGAGGAAGGCTGGCCGGTGCAACATGCTTTGGCTGAGGATAGGTGCTCTGGTAGCCCCCTTGCTGAAGGCTTACACACAAGAGGCGAGAAAACTGCAGGTTTCAGGTAATGTTCATGTTCAGACAAAGAAGGTGGTGGCCGAGATAGAGGTTCGGATCTTCTCTCATCGTCTATCTGATTCAAGACCTGAGGTTGAGGGTGACCAAGATCAGATTGCATCTGTTCAACACCTTGGGGGCCTGGAAGTCCAATGGGTTGTACAAGGCTGGCATTCCTGGTGTTAGTCATATAGCCACCTTGTTGCACGTGGGATACAGCCGCAGGGACGTTTGGCATACCGATAAGAGTGATAGACGCAGTACTTGGTACATCAAGCACACTCGCAGCAGGAGCAATAACAGGCACATCATGAACCGCAGCAGTCAAGTCCTCCCTTTGACTACTAGCACCCGAATGTTGCAGCAGTTGGAGGGCCGTGCCTGTCCCTTCCTTCAGGCTCATGTGGGATCCGGCAACAAAAGAGCTGTTAAGCGGCTGATCCAAACCGGCCCCCAAATGTGAACCGTCCAGCCCGTTATCCTGGTTGGCTACTTGATCGATGTCTAGACCATGGCGGATGGTATCCGTCTCCCTTTTGCAAAACTCCAGGCAAGACCAACGGCCTTGCACGTAAGGCCCTCCCGAGTTGTGAACCAGTTTGATGTTTTTGGCAGAAGTCTCAGACTCAGATGTAGCATATGCGAGAGGTGCTACTTCTACAGTCAAGCTGTTGGAAGAATTAGCTTGTGTAAAAGACAGGCCTTCTGGTGATCCTCCTGAAGCATAAGATGGGCAGATGGGACGTTCATCCGTAATAATTGGTGGAGATTTAGGAGGTGGCTCTGAAGTAGATGAATCTGCAACATGATCAAACAAAGCAGACAAGTGCTCCTCCGATATTGACAGCGAGGCTGAGCAGGATACAGGTCTTTCATGAACTGAAGCCGTCACGTTTGCTGAAGACAAACTTGTCGAAGTCTTTGGCTCTGACCACGTACATGGTGAAGGCTCTTGAGTAACTGGCTGGCATAGCAATTGTTCATTGATTGAAAATACGTGTGTCAACGATGAGTGTTGAGCCGTGGATTGGGACATTGAGGAGTCCAAGGTTGTAGGAGGACAGACCGGAGTTCCAGAATTTGACAGACATAATTGTGGCTCAGGAATGGAAAGCATCTTTTGGGCGGTTGACTCCATGACACCATTAACCAAAGACTGAGCAGGACCCATGCCGTACCTCTCCTTAGTGGACGACACAGAGTCAATTGGGATTTCGTCAAGTGTCCATTCCTTTGTCTTAACTTCTGAAGGCAGCTGATTATCAATCAATAGTTCAGGAATCGCCTGCCGGGTCTTTGTTTTAGTACACTGTGGAATGAGTCCATCAAAACAAGAGTTAAGTACTGTCTTTGATTGTTCATTGTGACCAAAAGTGGCAGAAGAAGGAGTGAACACAGAGGTAGCATCGTTCTCCACATCAGCTTGAATGTTTACTTCAGTCTCAGCAGCTAGATCAAGGGCAGAACCTAAGCCTACGGTAGTGACTGATTCTGTGTATGCCACCATTGTGGATAATGTTTGGGAATCAGAAGCATGTATGTGTTTAAACTCTGAATTATGACTGACTGCTACAGAGGAAACCTTAGGTAAAGGAGTGGTTTGTAAATCCTCAACTAACAGCAATTCCTGACAGACAGTAGAACAATTGTTAGAATCAGTGCTCTGAATAAGTGCTGTGCAAGAAGGAGGACTTTCACTCCCAATAGATGTTTCATATTGACAAGTATCATGGCCTACTAAAACCTCCTCACTCAGAGATTGAACAGTCTTCACTTCATCAACGGATAAAGTTTGAAGCGTAGTCAGAGAAAATCGTAAAGTTTTGTTCTCCTCTAGTAAACTGATGTATTCTCGTTTTAACTCCTCAAATTCAGCTCTTAACATGCCCAGGCTTACCTGTACATCCCTATCAGTAGGCACAAGGGAAGGCATGGTGGCATCAGGACTGGATCCTACCCTAGTCATCCGGACGTTTACTGATGGTACATCGTCATTTACTGCTTGCAAGTCTTGTGTTCTATACTCTCTCATACCGACTTGATCTGTGTTACCCCTAAGTAAACTTCTGTCATCAGACCTCTTGACGTCAGTAACTACAGAAAGTACTTGTGCAGAGGAGTAAGCAGTTGACTGAGGGCTGAAAACAGAAGTTATGTACTGAACCCCTTCATTCTTTATGTTTGAATCATGAAACTGTTCAATCTGAGGTAAAGCACAACCGGAATCATGAGATTCAACAACAGATGTACTCGTATTTAGTAAACCTAACAGTGTTTTATTCTCCGCTGCTAAGGCTTGTGCGGACATATCTGGATCAAAATTAAAGACAGAATTAGGATCAGGCAATGTATGATGGGTCAGGCTGTGGGAAAAATATTTTGCACGTAAATACCCATTTGTGTCAAGGAGTTCGTTTAAGTCAGGATCAGTGATTTGATTATTACAGATAAACGGAATCAAAGCTTTCAGTACACATTCTTTAGTAACCTTGCTGCCTTTCTTTCTGGCCATATTCAAACGGGAAGATCGGCTGGTCATTCTGTCAGGAAAGGCAGAAGGCCTTGACTACGGCAAGGGGTAAAGTGCACAGAATTGCACAGGGAACAACTTTGGATCTAACAACGTGCATAAAATACCCAAGGCTTGTGTATGTATAAACCCAGGAGTGTAAATAAAGTATTTACCAATATACGAAAAAGGAATGTAGGGTAAGCACTTAAGACCTCCTTATAACTGAAAGGAAAGTCAGCAAACTCTTTACCCACTATGCTCTTACAGATACTGACGGCGCTAAACCCACGTAGCGGGCAAGCAAGTACAGATTCTGTGCACTGACACTCTGTAAAATACTGAATAAGTAACATACAAACAGTACTCACGAGGACCGGAAAGACCACTAGAATGTCAGTAATGTCACGAACCCTGTAGATCAAACAGGAACCCAGAAGGCTGTAAAAGCAAAGTGTTAAAGATAACAAAATACGTTAACCCTAGTAAGGGGCAAGTAAGATTTGCGATATTAACTTGTGAGGTAAACAAAAGGGGATACACACTGGAATATGTTGCAACAACACCCACACCTAATATGCGATGGAAAGTAAATGCTGAAGTGCAATGGAAAATATGGAATGGAATCTGAATGGATCAGGAGCTGGGGAAACGCTATAACAAAGAAAACCTTTCCCACCCAACCAAGGGAAAAGGCAGTAAACTAATACTACAAAAGTAAGGTTAATGCATCAAGTCTTCAGTAACCAGGACAGCATAAAGAGACAGAACGCTCCGGCAACCTGGTCTGCATCAAATAGTAAAGCACAGGCTGTCTGCAGACAGAGGAAGAAAGAAAGGGAAATGCAGAAAGCATAAATCAATTAAGCACATTAATCCGAAATTCAGGACAGAGGAATAAGATACAGGAGCTAAGAACTAGGCACAAAAGCTAGGAACTGGAACTAGGTACAAGGCACAGAAACCAGGAACAAGGAACAAGGAACAGGAGACTAGTCACAACAGGAACACTGCTACAATGACCAGCGCCGGACTGAAGCAAACTGAGGCTTTTAAAGCTGCTAAACGAACACACCCCTCAGGCGTGCCGCCTGCTGCACCTGCAGCCACAGGTGTTGCCTATCCTCCACCCAGCCTTGTCCTGCAAGGGAGGAGATGAAGCAGTGAGCCAGGCATTCTGGGAAGCAGGAGGTGAAGCAGTGAGCCAAGGCATTCTGGGAAGCATAGTCATTTGATTTAAGTAGCATGCTGGCTGCCAAAACCCTGGAATGGATCCGGAAGGGAAGAAACTTGGAAAATAAGTTTGTAACGGTCCCAATTCATCAGAACACTGTAGCATAAGGTTCGAAGGAAATGTCCAGTAGGGAATAAACCCCAAAACATGCCCCCAAGTGGCGGGAACGGGAACAAAGGGAGCGAGAACGGGAGCGAAGGGAGCGGGGCGTGACACAATGGGGCTTGACAGTGTTCTCTAGTGTGGCTCCCTCTGGCTCCCGGGTTGTTTTGGGGACGGGCTTTTGGACTAAAACAATTCATGATGGCGTCACCTGATATCTCTTTTCTGTCCCTGAATGTTCAGGGTATGAACTCTCCGGTGAAGCGGAAGGCAATACTACACAGCCTCTCCTCCTTAGAAGCAGATTTGGTATTCTTACAAGAGACTCATCTGATAAAAGAGGATGAAAAGCATCTTGTTACCAAATTATATCCGCAAATATATTTCATGACCATCGCCCTCAGAAAACAGGGATTTTCCACCATGGTGCGCAGGGGCATATCGTGGCGCACATAGGGAGTTCTGTGCAATACCGAGGGGAGGAATTTGCTTCTCAAGGGCTGCCTTGGGCATACTATATGGCCCTACTGAAAAACAGGCTAACTTCTTGGAGAGGTTCTCTGAGGCATTAGCAGCCTTCACGGAAGGTGAACTTGTACTGGGGAGGGACTTCAACCGTGTGGTAGATCCGACTGTAGATAAATCACTGGCCCACACTGTTAATGACAGAAGTAATTATCATGCCATGACGACACTACTGAGGGAATTCTAGAGACGTGGTGTTTTTTCCATCCTAGGGAAAGGGAATATATAATTTACTCTGCAGTACATAAGGGTTTCTCTATGCTTGATATGTTTATGGTATCCAATACCCTTTTCCCGTTGGTTTTTGGAATTGAGATCCTCCTGCAAGCACTCATAGAACACTCGCCTGTGAATTTGAAATTGGATCTCAACCGCAGTGTACCGACACAGAAGCCCCCATGGAGATTTAATGAGGCTATATTGATGGATATGGCAGCGAGGACCCATATAGAGAAGGCCATAGTGAACTACTTTCACGAAAATATTGCAGACAGAGGTTATGGACATGAAAACTCTGTGGGATGCGGGGAAAGCAGTCTTTCGGGGGGTCATCATTGGGCATTCGACAGCCTTAGGCAGAGCACAAAACCTGGATCAAGCCAACTTGGAAGAGGTTGTCCAAGAGAAAGAGAGAGCACACGCAGCGAAAGGGAATAGGTGCTCACTGCAAGACCTTAATATAGCTAGACTGGCTCTGGAAACTCACATGATGGGGAAGGCAGCACAATCCATACTTAAGACGAAACAATACTTTTACTCAAAGAGCAACAAGGCGAATAGGCTGTTAGCAGCTAAGCTTAAGAAAGCGACAACTCGTAACTATATCAGCACCTTGAGGGATGAAGAAGGGAAACGAGTAATCACGGAAGTAGGGAAGCTGAAAGTCATAGAAGACTTCTTTCGTAGGGTTTCCACCCCCTACCATGGCAATCCTATCCAAGTCTAGGAATTTCTTGAACAGGCGCATTTCCCTCGAATCTCTGATATTATGAGAGAAATATTGGAGAATCCTATAATTGGCCAAGAAGTGACTCAAGCCATACGTTCGCTCCCAGCGGGGGTGGACCCTGTCCCAGATGGGCTTACCAACAGATTTTATAAGGCGTTGGCAGGCCCTTTGACCCAGCATCTTTCCAGCCTATTTAATTCCTTCTCCGAATCTGGGAAAGTGACGGACTCTATAGCAGAATCTACAACTACATCACTCTTGAAAACAGGAAAAGATCTGAAATTCTGAACCACATATAGTCCCATAGCCCTCCTGAATACATACGCTAAACTTTATAGTAAATTCTTGGCCCAAGGCTAGGCGAGGAGCTACCTCATCTCATTAATGAGGACCAAACCGGGTTAATTAAAAACAGAGGAGCTCATGACAACATTCGGTGGGTAGTGAACCTAGTGGCGATGGCTTCCAAATTCCCAGAGGGTTTTTCACTCCTTTCCCTAGATGCCCACCAAGTTTTTTCTTTTTTTAAATATGTTTATTTTAAAACCTAGGCAAGGTAACAAGTTTACAAACAGTATACCAACTAGCATGGCTCATATTCATTCCCCCTCAATGTCTCTTCTCCTGCTGCCCTCCCCACCCATAGTGTCGGTAAGTTTCCCCTGTGCTTGAATTCCGATCTGTCCGTTTCGTTTCGTGTCCTTCCTTTCAGGTAGCGTTATGGTCCCCCAGGACCCGCCGGGCGTTCGCGGGCTTAAATGTCAAAGTGGGGAAACTCTGGTCATACTCCAGGATGGTGGCCCAAACGTTTTGGAAGCGGTGGAGGAATCCGGCTTTTGCCACTGTCACCTTTTCGGCAATTAAAATCTCCCATAGTTTCCCCCACCATTGGATCATCGAGGGACCCTCCGGGACTTTCCAGAAGCGGCCATCACTATTGCCCGTAGGCATTGGGTTAGAAGTTTGGCCTTGTATCCCGGGCGCGGGTATGTCCCCGAGATCGGGGTCTCCAGAAGGACGGGACCAGGGTCTAGAGGGAGAGGGGTGTGAGTGATCTGTTCTATAGCCCTTAGGCATAGCTTCCAGAATGTTGGGCCTTCGGACATGCCCACCACATGTGGAAGAAAGAGCCCGGCCGGCCACATCCCCTCCAGCAGAGGGGGTCTAAAGAGTGGTTCATGTGATGGAGCCTGAGAGGGGAATAGTACCATTGCAGTAGAATTTTATATGCGCATTCTCTATTGGTGACACAGGTAGATGCCGCGTGGGTTCGTGTCCAGCTATCCACCCAGGCCTGGTCCTCCAGTGGGTGTCCCAAGTCCGCCTCCCATTGAGCCATGGCCCGGGTTTTTGTGTCTAAGAAGTCCTCCGAGAACCGTCTGTACACGGTGGATATTCTGCCTCGGGCTGGGGGGGTCCTTGAGGGATAGTTCAAGGGCCATGAGGGGGCGCGTGGCTGCTTGGCGGGTCTGCGGGTATGAGCACCAGTGGCGTAATTGGAAATATGTGGATCTGTCTGGAATCGCTCCTTGCATTGCTCGAATGTGCAGGGGAGAGCACCTTCGTATAGTTGGTCCAGAGTTTCGAGGCCTCCTTCAATCCACTGCTGGAAGTTTCGCGGGTGCGACCCGGGTGAGAAAGCCGGGTTGTGGAAGCCTGGGGAGAGGGGGCTCAGTCCTCTCGGGATCCCTTTACGCTTTAATGCCCAATCCCAGGATGCCAGTGTGTGCTTGGTTGCCAGCAGGAGGCCCTCTCCGTGTTCTCTAAGGACAGGCGGGATATGTGGGAGAAATCTGAGGGGAAGCGGGAGCCGGGCTTGTTCAAGTTCTACCCACCTTGGGCAGTCTGTGGCTATTTGCCAGGCGAGGATGTGAGCTAGTTGTGCCGCTGCCCTATAGGCCTGCCCCCAAGTCTTGCATTTCCCGTTAGTGTCTTCTGGGGGTTTCTGGCTTTTTTGCCTTTCCAATTGAACCGGAGCATCCCATTCTGCAGCTTATTGAGATCGGATGTCGGGATTGTTACCGGGAGAGATGAGCAGGCGTAGAGGAATCTTGGCAAAAGGTTCATTTTACAAGCCGTTATGCGGCCCATCAGGGTGATTTCTTGGTATGCCCAGCTTTTCAAATCATCCTCGAATTCTTTAAAGAGCTTGTGGAAGTTTCCTTGAAATATGAATCTCGGGTTCGCCGGGATCTGGACCCCTAGATAGGGGATGGACTTCCTCTTCCACGCGATTGGGCACATTGGGGTCAAGACCTCTCGCTCCTCCAGAGTAAGACCAATGCTCAGGTCCGCCGATTTGGGGAAGTTAATGGCAAAGCCTGTGACGTTGCCATAGCTAGCTATTTCGGTCAGGGCATGTTGTAGTGAGGTGCAAGGTTATGTGATCATGAGCAGGACATCATCTGCGTAGAGGGCGATCTTATGCTGTGAGAGATTGGAGTGAAAGCCCTTGATGTGGATATTCTGTCTGATCCTTTGGGCAAATGGTTCCATAGAGAGTGGGAACAGCAGTGGTGATAGGGGGAAGCCTTGTCTAGTCCCGCAGGTCAGGGGGATCGGGGCGGAGAATGCACCGTTAATTCTAAGGAGAGTCTTTGGTGCTTTGTAATTAGCCAGGACCATTGTCTGGAATGTTGGGCCAAATCCGAAGGTTTCCAACGTAAGCTGCATGAATGACCAGTCCACCTTGTCAAAGGCTTTGGTGGCATCAAGAGCCATTAGCGCCAGCCCTTGGGAGTTGCGAGTGGCTAAGTTGAACAGGTTCAGGGTTCTGCGTACTTTGTTCCCTGCAGGTCTGTTTAGAATGAAGTCGGTTTGGTCAGAATGGATTAGATCGGGCAGCACGGGGCCCAGGCGGTTATCCAAAATCTTGGAGTATAGGTTGGCATCGTTATTCAGAAGGGCTATCGGCCTATAGGAGGCTGGGTCTCTCTGGTCTTTCCCCGGCTTGGGAAGGAAGCCGTGGTGGATTCCTGCATTGAAGAGGTTACCGTTCCCATCTCTCTGAAGGAGTTGAAAAGTGCCGTCAAGGGGGAGATTAGTTGGGGTTTTAAAATGTTGTAAAATCTCGTGGAAAAGCCATCGGGGCCTGGGGCCCAGTGTTTGAGAGAGTTAATAGCTTCTTTCACCTCCTCATCTGTGATCGGGGCCTCCAGGCTCTCTTTCAGCGAGTCCTGCAGTTGGGGAGGGAAGCCTCCGGCAGGTATTTCCTTTGGTCATTCTGGTTCCGGGGGGGTGCCATCATTACCTGGGAGAGATGTTCATTTGCCACTTGCAGTTTTTGGGGTTCCGCATATTGTATTATCCCCTGTGAATCTCAGAGGCCAACGATGGTATTGCTATGCTTCGCCTTAGCTAGTTTAGAAACCAACAGCTTGTTAGTTTTATTGTTCTTGGCGTAGTAGAATTGCTTAGCTTTAGCCATAAGGTGGGCCATATGTTTGGCGTAGTGGGCCTCTAGTTTCTTCCTAGCGATGCGGATAGCTCGTTGTGTCCTGAGGGACCACCCTTTTTCTTTGAGTCTCTTCAGCTGTTTTAAGGTCTTCCTCTAGAGCCAGGCGGACCTGGCGTCTGTTGCGATGAAACCCCACCCCTTGTGCGATTAGCTCACCTCTGATCACTGCCTTAAGGGCGTCCCAGGTGTTTGCAGGGGAGGTATCTTCCACCGGGTTTTCCTCAAGAAAGTTTTTGATCACTTTCGCGATCGTGTCCCTGAGCAGCATTTCATTAAGCATAGGGTCATACAGTGACCATCTGGGGGGAGAATTAGGCTTTGGGATGTGTGCTCGGATTTCCATGGTTACTGGGGCATGGTCAGACAGGATCCGGGGGCCGATGGATACCTCTTCGGTGTAGGTGAGCACCTGGGCAGAGGTTAGGAAGAGGTCTATCCTCGAGAAGGTTCGATGGACGTAGGAGTAGAAGGAGTAGTCTTTTTCAGAAGGGTGGAGGATCCGTCATGAATCTACCACTTCGAGTGTCCTGAACAGGCGTAGGAGGCTGAGTGCTTGAGTAAAGTCTCCGGGCGTAGGGGGGCGGGATCTATCCCTCGTGGGGTCCGGCACTCCATTAAAGTCTACCCCGATTATAATTTGGCCTTCTATAATGCGGGATACGGTAGCGCCCACTGAGTCGTAGAAAGCGGATTGTCTGGTGTTAGGGGCATATATTGAAACAAAAGAGTAGATATCTCCTAGCAATTGGCACTTGACAGCCATGAATCGGCCTTTCCGGGCATGATTTGGTGTCTAAAACTTGAGGGTTCAGACCCTTCCTGAAAAAAATGGCTGTGCCGCTTTTCTTGGAGCTTCCTGAGGCAAAGAATTGAAGTGGGAAGAACCTAGAGCGGAACCGACCCCAGTCTTCCGGAGGCAAATGGGTCTTCTGTATGAGGGCTACTGCTGCGTCTTCGTCTTGGAGTTTTTTCAGGATTGATTTCCGTTTAGCAGGAGAGTTCAGCCCGTTGACATTCAGGGTGAGAAACCTTAGGGTCTGATGTCCCTGTGCTTGATCCGCTCCTCCTGTTGAGGTCGGGTCGGGGGTAGAGTCGGTGAAGTGTTGATCAGCCAGCATCTCGGGGGAATGTTAGGCCTAGGTCACCTTGCACTTGGGGTTTTAACATGTGCCCCCAATGGGGGGGGTGTCATTGTAACTGGTGGAGGGGCCAATTCTGTGAGTGCGGCCATCCTCCTGGCCAACAGGCCCAATTGTGAGAGTACGAAAGTAGTGGGGTTCCAAGGACTCAACGATGGAATGTACCCGGGAACTGGGCATGGGCCGTGAGTGGGGCCCGCTGCATCATGTGAGATCATTTGTAGCTTGGTTAAGGACGGCGAGGCATCTCCAAGACGGTGTTTGGAGAGTGGCCCCAGAGGGGGCTAAGCCCCCACGCAGAGCGTCTTGTTGTGTTCTATTTCCTTCTGTTGTTTCGCGGGAACTTGCACCATGAGGAACGTCTGAGCTTTGGGAGGGCCTCCGATTCCTGGCCTATGTGGTCCTCTGATCTTGGGGAAGAGTCTTCCGTTGGTCCGGAGGGTCTCATTATCTTGCTGGCGTCTTTGAGGTGGGAGATTCTACGTAGTGTGCCGTTGTATGGAAATTGTAGAGCGGTTGGGAACATCCACCTGTACCGAATCTGTTTCTCTTGCAGGAAGAGCACCAATGGGCGGAGGGCCTTCCTCTTCTGGAGGGTGAGCAGAGAGAAGTCTTGATATATTTGGATAGGTGATCCCTGAAAGGAGATTTCGTCCCGGGTGCGACTGATAGCCGATATTGCCTCCTTTGTGGTGAAGAAGTGGACCCTTGTTATTACATCTGGGGGGAGATCAGAGTCCACCCCCTGTTGTGGACGCAATCTGTGGGTGCGGTCCAAAAGGAGCTGTGCTTTATCCAGGTGGGGAAGTAGCGTTTGGAAGAAGTCTCCCACATATTCGGCCAGGTTTTTGTCTGGTATCGCTGATGGAACCCCCCGGATGCGGAGGTTGTTTCGCCGGGCCCTGTTCTCCAAGTCCTCCTGCTTGAACTCAAGGATTTCAGATTTATCCTGTAGGGATTTTATAGAGCTTTGGATTTCCCCCAGCGGGCCGCCTGGTCCTGGGAGCGGTCGTCGATCTCCCCCAGTCTTTGTTCCATCTCGTTCACTCTTTGATCCGTACGTTCTACTTTGTTGGTAAGCTCCGTCATGCAGGATCTGTACTCGGATTTAATGTCCGCCATGAAGGCCTTTATGTCCTCTTTGGTGGCTAGGGACCCCCGATCTTCTTGGGCTTTTGGGAGGGGGGTGGATTTCAGGGGATCTGGCTTCTTTCCTTTGTCTGTCGTAGAGAACATGGATGCAATGTCCGAGTCCTTGCCCGCCTTAGATTGTTTTGACATTCTTGCAAATCTGGTTCAAGATATGGACTCGAAGGCCCTGAGGTGTGGATGGGGAGAGTTGAGTTGGGGGGTGCAGATCTGTAACTGCTAAATGGAGGTCTCCCCAGTTTCATAGATTGCAAACCCCGCTGCGGTGTGTAGACCCCCACCGCCACACGGTGACAAAGCGGGGAGGGAGCAGAATGGGCCGGAGCGCCCCAGGAAGAGTGGGCTGTAGAGCAAAAGGAGCAGGGGGGCTGATAAGGGCCCTTGATGTTTGGCTTGAGTCGGGTGGCTGCAAAGAGACGGCCGAAGCTTGAATCGGGCCAGGGGATGTAGCGTTTTTGAGCTCTGCGACTTTGGGCTGGGTGTAGGGGCTGCTGCTGCCTCACTTGGGCAACCCCAGTTAAAGTGGGGGATCTTGTATGCTGCCCCCACTGTTATATGGGGGCCGTAGGAGGAAGCAGCGTGGGCCGGGGCGCCCCTGGACATGACGAGCTGCAAAAGATGGAGGAGGGGCTGGGCCAGCTCCAAAGACCTCCGCACCCCCAGCGGAGGTGCCCAGGCAGGGCCAGCCGAGTCCAGGGCTTGGGGGGTTGGGAGTGGATCTCGGCGGATAAGCGGGGCCACCCGTGGGACGAGTGCTCCCTCCTGGGAGATCCGGGTCAGCCACTTCGGGAGGATTAGTCCTCTAGGCGGGTAGCCTTCTCTGAGGGCCCCGTGCTCGTATTTATCTGGAACATGCATATGAGTGTGGCTCGAGGGACTCCAAGCATCCAGAGGGGCGATGAGGGTCGATCAGGTCTTCCCACAGGCACAGTCTCCTGCCCGCGGGGTACGCACTGCCACACGCTCACGGGGAGAGGCTGCCGGCAGAGACAGAGGCGAATGTGAGTGCTGTGTCGGGGCTGGATGCCTCGAGAAGTTGCGGAGGAGATGAGCCTGCACGCGGCTGCTGGTGAGTGCCCCTCAAGCGGGTCCGTTGCTTGGTGGTCCGGGTTGCCTCCCGTGTAGATTAGGCGCCCACCTGGGTCTGCATCCTCAATGCGTTGGGTTCTTGGGCTCCGCCTGCCATTTTGGATGGCGGCGGCGGAGGGGGTGGTGATTCCAAGGCTCCGCAGGGAGGCCTCCCAGCCCCGTTCAGCCTCGAAGAGGGGGCCACAGTGGGCAGCATAAGTTCAGACACCCCACGGTGGTGTTTGAGGGGTTATCTCGCCGTTAACACATCGGATATCAGCGGCGCAGCGGGCCCATCACGGCGGTCTCTTAAGGGAGCATCCGAGTCGCCGGAGCTCCAGGCCACGCCCCCACCAAGTTTTTGATAGCATGTCATGGGACTTCCTGCAGGCAGTACTGCCGGCTTCTTGTTTTGGGCCCGTCTTTACCAAATAAGTATTGGCTAACTTTAAAATTACATCTACTATAATTAGAGTGAATGCCACTAATGTCACTTCCCCCTGGGTAGGAGCACAAGACAGGGTTGCCCCTTGTCTCCTTTAATCAACCCATGAGGGTAACACTCATAAAGTGGTGTTGTACGCCGATGATCTCATATGCTTTCTCCAGAAGCCTCTTCTATCAATCCCGCCTTTAATGGATCTCCTTCAGAGATTCTATATAGTGTCAGGTTTACACGTTAATCACCAGAAGTCGGTAGGCCTGTCAATCAGGGAACCACCCGAAACCTGCCTAGCGCTGCAAACAGCCTTTCCTTTTAGATGGGTTGATAAGGAGATTACATATTTAGGGGTGCACATTACCAAGTTATATAACATCCCTACTTTAATGGATGGAGACTAAGGCCACCTTGAAAAGATCGGAAATGCAGGAAATATCATGGTTAGGTAGGGTTAGTGCAATCAAAATGACAATTTTACAGAGACTTCTGTTTGCCTTTCAGGCGCTGCCAATCCTCATCCCCAAAAGAGACCTGTTGGATTTACAGAAAGCAATGTGTCAATTCATTTGGAAAGCGAAACCACCTAGAATCCCACGCCATGTACTCTTGAGGTCAAAAAGGATGGGCGGGAATGGGGTCCCGTCTCTACAACATTATTTCCGGGCTGAGCAGATTGCGCCAATGTTGGAATGGGCACTTGACGATAGGTACCCGAAGTGGAAGATAATGGAACAAGGCTGCACCCGTGTCCCTCTGGCCCACTTGCCATTCCTACCGAAATCATCCAGAACCCGCTTGCTGGAATCCATCCGGTCTACTCTTACTATTTGAGATGGGGCTTGTAGGCACTTGGGGATTAAAACAGACCTGCGTCCCTTGTCGCCTGTGCTACAGAATCCACATTTCTCCCCTGGAATGTTGAGCAGGAATGTTGCACATTGGGAGTCTCTAGGAACCCTGAGGCTTAGGCATGTGGATAAAGATGGGCAGCCCCTCACATTTATTGAATGCAAGGAGAAGTTTTCCTTACCTGAAGCTGATTGCTCTCAATATTTTCAGATTAGACGGGGTTTCAATGGTCGTGTCAAACAAGCAGACTCACGCCTTCCCAAGGGGATTGAACTCCAAGTCGCAGAAGGGAAGGGACCACTGAAAATCTATACTTGCTATTGCCTAGTGGAAACATCTTTGGGGGAGGATCAACTTCCATATATGATACGCTGGGAAAGGGAATTGATAACCGAAATCCCAGTAGAGTCTTGGCAGATGATATGGGTTCGAACCCGAAAAAAGCATGATGAGCACCCTGTTCAAGGAGTGCTCTATAAAAATATGCTATCGCTGGTACATGAAACCACAAAGACGAAATGCGATTTTACATGAATGTTCGGATTGCTTTTGGCATGGGTGTGGACAATTGGGAACACTGGCGCGCATGTGGTGGCTTTGTCCCACAATTCAAACGTTTTGGCAAGAAATCCGGTCAAGAATGAAAAGAGATCCCTAGTGTTTACTCCCGATGTGTCCCCTGTCATGTTATTGGGGAATGTCCCTGAGGATGGGTCTTTTCCTGCATCGGGTCCTAAAGCGGAACTTATAACAGAGCTACTACTGTCTGCGAAGCTGAACCATGCCCAATATTGCAAAACAACTGAGAGGCCAATTCTGTCATAATAGTGGGTTAAAATATGGGAAATAGAATAGTAGCTATGGAAAAGCTTACTGCACATGTTGCAGAGACGATGACTCGATTCTCTCGAACTCTTTCCTTGAGTTTATGCAGGACAAGGAACATATGTTTTTCAGACCGCAAACCCTGAAGCACTTGTTCCAAGGTTGATGTGGAGGGCACAGGCAAAAACACTGAGGAGGATCAGAATGTTGGGGAGGAGAAAACAGACTTGAAACATTGCCTGAGATATGGGAGGACATTGGGACACGAGTGGAACCACTGTTTATTAATTTGTTGTTAATTTTGTTATTATTTTGGAATTCAGAAATGGAACTGAAATTAAATTTTGATGTTTGCATTTGAATGTTATGCGACTGTTGTTCTATGGCGAGGAGGATCAGAATGTTGGGGAGGAGAAAACAGACTTGAAACATTGCCTGAGATATGGGAGGACATTGGGACACGAATGGAACCACTGTTTATTAATTTGTTGTTAATTTTGTTATTATTTTGGAATTCGGAAATGGAACTGAAATTAAATTTTGATGTTTGCATTTGAATATTATGCGACTGGTGTTTTATGGCGAAACTCATCGAGACGTCAATAAAAAGACAAACTTGAAAAAAGAAAAAACATTAGGGTAAGGTAATTTCTCCATCTCTTGCCCCACCAGTACAGTGACGGAGTTCTTTCTGTCACTGGCCTCAGCAGGCCTTCAGGTTACCACCGTCAAAGGATACGTAGCAGCTTTGTCTGTGTTCAAGAGGTCTCCGGATCAAGGTTCCTTTTTCACGATCCCGGTTATGACCCAGTTCCCGAAGGGCCTTGTGAATGCGTTTCCCCCTTTTTTCTTTTTGTTGTCCCAGATTGGGATTTGAATCTGTTTCTCACTTGTCTGATTGCAGCTCCCTTTGAGCCCTTGCCTTCTTGTTCTTTATGGCTGCTGACAATGAAAACAGCCTTTTTGGTTGCCATTACTTCCCCCATGTTTGCATTTCTTTTGCGAAAAGGTTTTGCTTAAAGTAAGACCGGGGATCCTTCCAAAAGTGGTGTCAGAATTTCATCTTTCGTAGGCTATAAATCTGCCTGTGTTCTACCATCCTCTGCACCCCTCCAAAGAGGTGGAGCACTTCACCGGTTGGCCCCTAAAAGGGCCTTAAATTTCTTCATGGCAAGGACGGCGGAAAATATGAAGACAGACCAGTTATTTCTAGCCTACTGCTTGGCCAGACATGGACTAGCTGTGACCAAGTAGACGCTTTCTCAATGGATCATTTTATGTGTTGCAGAATGCACTCCACTAGTGGGGTCTATGCATCTACAGAACTGCAAATAGGGGTCCCATTTAGGGACATCTGCCGGGCAGCACCTGGTCATCACTCTATACTTTTACAAGTCACTATAGCATGGATGTCGCCCGCGGGGCTGACGCGTGCTTTGATAGGGCGGTATTACAAAACCTTTTACTGTGAGATTTCTGCACTCCTCCATACTTCCACTGCTCTGGGAGTCTATCCGATGAGGAATCTTCAGGAGAAAGGCAATCCATTGAAGGAGGAATTACTCGCCGTAATGTTGTTTGTGCGGATTCTTCTCCCGCAGATTCGTCATCACCCCTCCCATCCATCCCCGCTCAGAAAGCGTTAGCAGTTGGTGCATGCCTGTCTCGGGAGAGGGGACACTTAGTGATGGTCCTGGAGTGGATTGCTTTCTGCCTAGCAAGTCGCATATCTTTCTCACTCTCTTGTTTTTCACCATAGAAAATCACAGTAGTAGGGTTTTTTCTACTGTTCTGTGTATCCCTTTGGGATCCTTGTTTTTTAACCCTCTATTGGCTATTTGGTCTTCTTCTCTCGCTATTTTCCTCTGCAGCGGCTGAGCTCAGGGGACGGGGGGAAGCCAGGAAGTGAGGTACGGGGCATAGTGACACAGTATATATGTGATGCCCGATGTCACATCGGAGCTGACGATCGAGCACCGAGCAAGATGGATCGACTATCGATGGCCGAGTCGAGGTCCACTACGCCCCCTGTTAAAGTTTTTCTGAGCAGCAGAGCTGGATGGGATCTATCTGATAAGCAATCTGCGGCAGAAGAATCCACAGAAAGAACATTACGATGAGTATTTCTCCTTTTTCTGCATGCCCAGCTTGCTACTTGGGGACACGTTGATTGCCTTGGAGAAATTCTGATGCATTTTCCACAATTTCTTATTTCTTCTTTTATTTGACCATGTCGACTACAAAAACTTCGGGGTTTAAGAAATGATGTGATTTCGGCACTAAAATGTTAACTGATCCACACAGTATATGTCTATGGTGCCTCAGTGCCAACCATGTAGTGACAGATTGTGGCTAATGTAAAAACATGACGCCAAAAGCCCTAAAGGAGAGAGGCTCCAAATTGAGCCCGAGTCATTCGATGTCAAAGTCGCTTAGCTCGATGCGTTTGAAATTAAAACCTAACAGCAAAAGCTCTGCGGTCGAGGAATCACCAGAGAGGGTGAAGAAACAGTCAAAGAAGCACCGAAAAGGTCCCATTCGTCGAGCAACTTGCGTCACTCGCCATTTTCCTCATCCAGGAAGAAGATGAGGAGTAGGCACTCCTCCAGAGACTGCTGACCGGATAGACAGGTATGCTTTCCCTCTCGAAATCCACTCCTGCAGAAAAATGGGAATAGTTTCATATCGAAATGGTGCAGGTCTTTGAGAAAGCGGGTAAGTCTGCTTTGAATTCTTCTGGGAAAGCAATTCCGGAGCACACTGCACACGGAAAGGCTGGCAGAGTATCAGATCACCAACCTCCTTATGTGCCAAAATGCCCTAGAGCAGTGAAAGCCTCAACAAGCGTTTGAAAGCTATATGCTCCACGGACATCCACGTCAGCTGCCACGTTCTTTGATACTGTTGGCATCGGCCTCAAAGGACCGTTACCATACATATATTTTGGACAATTCCATAAAACTCCTCTATTAAAGTTGTGGAAAACTCCCTGCTCGTGGCCAGCAGTTCATAAGGATTTTACAAGGAAATAAAAGCCAGCTTCCTCTGATCCGAAGTCCCTCACCAGACATCCATCACATGACAGCCATGTGGTGCAAGCAGCCACTGTTGGCGCTAAGGCAAACTGCTACCCATCTTTGTGACCTGATAGGGATGATAAAAAGCATTATGCTCTGCCCAAAAAAGTCTTTGCCTTGGGCAGCATGGCACTGAAAGCAGTAAATGCCTTTTGGCACTTGCCAACGCACACATATCTCATGGTCTGTTGGTTCCGAGGCAGCAGAACACATCCCAGAGGGAGAATTGAGGGATTTGTTTTTTAATATGGAAGATGGAAAGGGACTATGGCTTTCATTAAGAGTTTGCCGGTATTCTGCCGGTATTACAAACTGCACTTACCGTCTCCACAGCCCGTTATCCCGGTATTACTGGGATATTATGGGAGGCAGAGAGCTGGTAAATTCCCAATCCCATGGAGTCCCGTGTGACTCCATGTGATGAGATTCCCTGAAGCACTGGTAATATTGGTGCCAGTGATTCAGGCATTTCTGTGCCGGTAGGGTCCTGATCTACCGGCAAGTCAGGCCTGCCTGGAGATCCGTGGCCCCCATATGGCAAACTTGAAGTGTGTCAGTCAGAAAAAATGTCAAAGCCGGAATTACTAGTATTATTTCCAGACCAGCACACCTGCAATGAGTCTCTATGCACCAAGCCCTACAATCAGGGCTTGACACAGCTGGCTGTGTCAGAATGACTATGGCGACAAGTTCTGCAATGAAGAGCTTTACCTGGTTCCGTAATTCGGGTTTTGCAAAGGATGTGTAAGCAAAATTACATATGCCTTTTGATGGGTCACATTTATTTAGCCAAAGGCCAACGATAGCCTGGAGAATTTGCAGGCCTGCAAGGATGCAGCAACTGCAGTAAGGCAGCCTGCTTAAACTTCCTCACAGTGAAAGGGCAAGCCCTCTTGGTATTGCAGTTATGGCTCAAAGGGAAACCAAGTCACTGTCCATCAAGGTCAGAGACGAGTCTCTAGACCTTCAAGAGGGTAGAGGTGGTAAAAGAACATAGACCAATTCTGTGTCTGTCCGTTAGACTGCAAGCCCCCACCCCCACAGAAAGACCTCTGTGAGAACGTGCACCATTCCACGCCAGTCAGAGGGCATCTATCTCACCATTTTCCAGAATGGTGCAGTACTACCACACACAAGTGGGCATGGCAAGCGGTTTCTCAGGGATACTGCCTCCCCTTTTTAAAATGCCCACCTTGCTGCCCTCCTACTTCCAGACCACCTCCTGTTCCAGATCCACCTCTTCTGAAAGAGGTTTCCTCTCTTGTGGAGAAGGGTGCCGTAGAGCTGCAACCAGAACAGGAGAGGAACTAGAGGTGGTTCCCACTTTATCTTTGGTGCCAAAAAGGACCTTAGACAATTGAACAAGTTCCTCAGGAAGGACAAGTTCAAGGCGGTAACACAATTGCAGATCATCCAGGCACTGGAAATTCAGGATTGGTTGGTGTCATTTGACCTTCAGGACACTTACTTTCATGTACTGATTTATCCTAAGCACAGGTGGTACCGGAGGTTCGTCATAGGCAATACTCACTACCAGTTTCGAGTTCTGCCTTTTGGGCTAACCTCTTCCCTAGAGTTTTCACCAAGCTGTTGGCCCTAGTGGCAGCCAGTCTCAGAAAAGGGAGGATTTAAATCTTTCCCTATCTGGGTGATTGGTTAATCAGTGCGCAGTTGCTGGGTCAAGCCGTGTATCATCTCAATCACACCTGCCACATCCTTCACAGACTGGGCTTTTCCCTCAAATTAAAGACATCTCAACTGATACCTTCTCGAACACTTCAATTCATCAGAGCGAACCAGGTTTCTCCTTCGGGTAATGCTTTTCCTCCAGAGGACAGGGCTACACATCCAGTAGATGGTCACCAGATTCCAGAACGCCCAATACCTGCCAGCGCTAGACTTCCTACAGTTGCTGTGCCTCATGACATCCTGCATCTCCCTGGTGCCAGATGCCCAATTGAGGATGAGATCGCTCCAGTGTGCCCTCGGATCTCAATGGTCGCAATTCTCCAGCAGTATGGCGAACTTGATACAAGTCCCGAGCAGAGTCGCTCAGGATCTCCGGTAGTGGAATTGCAGGGAGAATGTGATTGTGGGAAAACCAATTTGGTGACCGTGGCCAGAGATGACCGTAGTAACGGACGTGTCTCTGAAAACTGGGGCGCTCACCTGAACGAGTTGACAGTGAGTGGGATGTGGTCCCTACCGGAGACAATAACCAGTAAGAGCTGAGGACGATTAGACTAACCCTGATGGCTTTTGTGCCCTCTATGCAGGTGAAAAACTGTCCTGATTATGACAGACAACAGAGTGGACATGCACTCCATCAACAATGTAGGGTCACTCCCCTTGTGCAGAGAGGCAATGCAGCTCTGGTTCATGGCGTTAAAGAACAAGATCTCCTTGTCGGCAATTGACCTCACTGGGAAGGAGAATACAACGGCAAATGCCTTCTGCAGGAAGGGCTCAGTCTCCCATGAGTGGGAGCTGTGCCAGGAAGTCCTTCTGAAGATCTTTGTCCTCTGGGTCCCCACAAGTAGATCTGTTCACATTCAGTGGGAACAGGTAGTACAAACTCTTCTATTCCTGGGAATTTACCCCAAGCGGAGCACTGGGGGATGCATTTGTGGTAGACTGGAACTTCCCACTCCTGCATACATCACCACTGATTCATGTCATTTCACAAGTGATCAGGAGGTGGAAGAGGTACGGAGCAACCATGATCCTGATGGGCAGGAGGACGTGGTACCAGAACCTTCTGGATATAGCAATCTGTCCTCCACATTGTCTTCCTCGGAGGCCAGACCTTCTTTCTTAGGAGAAGGGGATGGTGCTTCACTAAGTGTACACACACTCAACTTGCACACTTGGTTTCTGAAAGGCTAAGGTACAGGGATTGGAACCATCTGGAAGACGTGATGGAGGGGTTGTTTTCAGCCTGGAGGCCAGCAACAAAAGCTTTGTATCGCTGTGGATCCCTTTCCGTGCAACATTTCAAAGGTGTTATCTTTTCTGCTACATCTGGCAAGACAGTGGACCTCATTATGACCCTGCCAGTCCGGAAAGAACAATGGCGGTAAATACGCTGCCACCGTTCTTTCCGGCCCGGCTGATTCAGAGTCCTGCAGGTGGGAGGTGTCACTCCCGCCAGGTCTGACCTGGCAGGAGTACCGCCACCCGCCTGCAGGCAAAAAAAATGGAAACACCGCTCCGTCATAGACGGAACCGGTGTTTCCATTGTCCCCATCCCTATGGAGTCCTATGGGATTCCATGGGATGGGAACTTACAGAATTCCGCCTCTTGAATTCCTGGGTCACTGGGGTCGTAATGCCCAAGTGATTCCGGGAATCACGGAGGCAGAATGGTAATACGGTCCGGCAGTAGCCTGCCAGTTTTTCCAGCACGGTTAGCGCCGGACTCGTAATGAGGCCCAGTGTCTTGTCTTCAGATCCCGTTTGGTGGTCCAATTTTTAAAAGGCCTAACAAGCACCTTTGATGGTGCCGGCATGGGACTTGAACCATGTAAGGAAAGTCCTTAAGGCTTATCCATTTGCGCCAATACATGTGTAACCTTTGAGACTTCTTACATGGAAGATGGCATTCTTGGTCCCTATATCCTCAGCTTGAAGAGTGAGTGAACTGCAGGACCTGTCTTGCAAGCCACTGTTCATGATTTTTACTGAAGAAGGTAGATCTTAGGGTACATCCTTTGTTCCTTCCGAAGGTTGTATCTGAGTTCCATTGCTCACAAGCAATTTGTTTGCTATCTTTCTATCCACCTCCTTACCAATCAAAGGAGAAAGAGAGACTGCATAGACTCGAACCAAAAATGACTCTGAGCTTCTATTTTGCTAAAACGAACCAATTCAGACTGCAAGAACACATTTTCATTGGTTACACTAGCCTTAAATCAGCGAAGGGAGTAACAAAACAAACAATTTCCAGACGGATTGTGCTTTGTGTCTCGTTACACCAGACCAGGTAAACAAATTCCTGAGGGCTTCAGGGTACACTCGACTAGGGTTGTGGAAGCTAGCTCAACTCTTCAAAGAGGTGTGCTGGTGAAGGATATTCGTCAGACTACAATGTGGGCTTCCAAGATAAGTTCACAAAACACTACTGCCTTGATACCCTATGTGCCAAAGTGTCTAATTACTTACCCCTGATAATGTTCTTTCTGATCGATGTTCCTCCCATGGATTCCTCATCGCTTTCCCAACCTTCCCCTTTCTCTGATATTTCCACCATGACTCCCTAATGTAACTTTTAAGCGTCTATTCTTTTGTCTTTAATCCATAACGTGACTGTGCAGGGGGAAACAATGACAACTGAGGCCACAGGGTGCTGCGCGCATCATTTATACTTGCGTCCGGTCCTGAAGCTGACAACTCAAGGATCCTCTGCACTGAGTCGCACAGCGCCCCCTCTGGGAGAAACATTTCTGAGAGTTCTGCCGTGCAGAAAATGATATCTAAGATGAGGAATCCATGGGAGGAACATCAATCAGAAAGAACATTACCAGGGGTAAGTAATTTGTTCATCTAGTACCATGCTTTGTCAGTTCTAGATACTGCCATCACAATAAAGCTCTGCTCTGAACTGAGCTGTATTCTCCTGAGTTCTACAATCATGCCTACCAATAACCTATCACATATGATAGGTTATTGGTAGGCATTAGGGGCCTCTCACCTCTCTGAACTCAACCTGTCCTTCGGCTCTGCTTACTTTCCCCCTGTTTTCAAAACAGCCACGGTCATCCCTCTCCCAAAAAAGCGTGTAGCGGACCCAATCCTAGCGGCTAACCTTTGCCCTGTGTCTATCCCTCCACACTACACTAAAGTGCTCGAAAGGGTTGTGTTTAAACGTCTTACCAATTTCTCAGACAATTTGTTAAGGATTAAAATCAAGCGACACACCCCTTGGTCTCGGCCTAGCATGCCGCGCACAACTGAAATGCTTATATTTTTATATTTATATTGATATAATATTGAGATGGTACACACTCATATCACACCCCCTCTTCAAATACCCCAGGTCACAATGGACCAGGAACCAGGCTGGTTGGTAAAATACAATATTTTAGTTAGAATTTCCCCCTGCAATGTTCCCTCAACCCACCAATAATCAATTCTGAGTGGATAACCAGAAGCAGCAGGTAATCAGGAATGAGAAATAGGAAGCAGAATCCAAATCTGACCTTCCCTCCCCAAATAAGAGAAAAAAACGGATTTCAAACCCCTTGCAATGTTATGAAATGACACTCGGAAATGAACAAATAAATAATGAATGTGTGTTAAAAACCTAGAAACAAATATAATTCCTCACTAGAGCAACCATGCAATGACTCTAACAATCACAAATAATGGATTACCAAAAGCATACAATTCAAAAATGAGTGGAAAGCTTAAAACAGATTGCAGCAAAATGACATGTGTGAAAGTTGCATTTTTGTTCCATTCGGCCTAAAATTAACCAAACGGTTTTTAATAGAAACGGGTGAAATACACTAATTAGGAATGCATATCAAAAGTTACGCTGCAGTTGTAACCCTTCACGCAGTGTACCCCTTTTCTTAAAGGAACATTTATTTATTTAAACACAATATCGCTGATGACTTAGGATCTATGCAAGACAGAAATTAAGAGAAACGTGGCGCTAACACTAAAAATCAAGGGTAGGGTTGCATGTATAATTCTGACAGTTTTACAAGTTAGCCTGGTAAGGATGGGATTGTAACAGTTATAACTCCGTTGAGGTTAGTACCTCTCGGTATTGTATTACCAAATCCCAAAAAGGATATTTTAGAAGTACAAACACTGACCTGGTCGGATGCCAACGTGTTCGGAGCAGCAACAGCAGAAGAGACGAATCACCCCGGAATCCATGTTTCCCCCTAGTACCGAACTTAAAAGAATCGGTGAGGGGAAACATGAACCCCACGGAAACCCTCTGAGGAATAAAACCCTGGAGATCTTGAATCAGCCTTCTTGTAAGGAAAGACTCCGGACGTCAGGACTGGTTGTTTCTCAGGATGGCCCTTCTCTATGTGGCGAAGTGGAAAGAGATCTACAGAATGAGAATAACAGGTATGTATAAGAAGAGCAGAATGAAGGGTAAATTGATGAGGAAAGTGTGAAACTAACTTTGGATATGACTGGAGTTAGATCCTTCGAATGGGTCTTCCCGGGCAGTTGAAGGAGTAGTAGTCCAAAGAGGAGGGTAACAACTAACAAAGGAAGAATGGTAAGTATGGTTCAAAACAAAGAAAAGATAGACCAAATGTAGGAATTGGACTTACTTCCGCTAGGCGGACTTGCTGACTAGAGCGGAATATCAAATGGAGGGCCCCGCTTGAAGGAACAATGGAATTCCCTGGACTGATCGAAGGAGAGGAAGTGAGCAGGCCGAGACGAGATACAATTCTATAACAACAAGGAACGTTAGTGAGAAAAAGAGAGTTGGATAGTTATCGATAGAATAGGGTTCGGGGTTCTGAATCTTAGCAAACTTACGGAGCATCACATTCAGCAGAAGCCACGCGTTGGAGCGGAGTTCCGGGTTCCTTAAGAGGGATCAGATGACTGATCACGTGTTCCTGACGGCAACGTGAAACAACTAGACTGCAGGCATAGGATTCTTTTGCTATATCGGAGCTTCCTCGAATCATAGCTCCACACAGGGACCAATGACGTCTAAGCTGCCATCGGCGTAATGGTGTAACAGGGATGACTTAGAGAGTGGGATAATGACCAAGGCAAGACAAGATATACTATGGGTTCAGATGGGGTAGGGATGATACTTACACAGGATGCATGCAGTTAGGGATCAGTATGCTTCCCAAAAACATCACAGCTTTCCCCTTTGGTTATTTGGGAATTTTAGTGGGTTTTCAAAATTGAGGCCTTGCTGGAGCAGAATCAGCAATGCATGGGTTTTGCAGTGGGCCCTGGCGTAGGATCAGCAAATTTTTTGGCCTTGCAGTTGGGATCAGGAATCTGGATGGATAGAATAGGTACAGGACGCCGGCGCAGGAAAATCAGGAAGAGTGTATCTAGAGTTATGTCAGGTGACATCATCAAAGTATATGACTGGGGCAGGCTTAACCAAACACGCCTCTAACCACGAGATTGGACAAGGGTGATAGTCTCCGCCTCGCTCTCAACTGGTTGGATTTCAGGAAAATGATGTCAGATATATGGTGTGAGTTTTACAATGTCCAAAAACCTCCCATAGTTACTTTAACTAAAATCCGATTTTGCCACAAACATACATTTATACAATTTTTATCTCTTAGCAAATTATATACACAGGTTACATATTTTGTGCAGTACATTGCAGTCCAATCCTTTAGTCTGTGAGACCTTGTATCGACCTTTTACCAGTTTTCCGCACTTTTCAATGAGATTCATATTACTCAAGATTCTATAACTTTGTACATGGGTATGAATTATCATAAGGGATGCATGTACAAACATGTGCATTTGCAATATGGATGCTTTTCTCGTAATCTATCATATTTTGCCATTTCTGTCCCCAAGGTGTCAGTGAATTCTACCAAGTCTTAAAAGAAAGCCCAAAAAAATCACTTTTACACTGTGAAAAATTTACATTTTTACAAAGTCTTGCTGCAGAGATAGAAAGTCTTTAAAGTTTATTTTAAAAAATAGTCTTTCGAAGCAAATGGCAGTCCTTTGTTTGTCACTGCATCATTCTTTTCCCAGTTTGATTGAAGGTTTTATAGGCCTTTCACTTGACAGGTTAGGGTCCCAGGACTTCTATTGTCCCAGCCTGGAGCACAGACAAATGTGTCATGATCTCTGCTTCCAAAAGGTCAGGGTTTTCCCAACTCCCTTGGAAGCAGATCCATAACCCAGGTTCCGAGTGCCAACCAGTCCCAATTGGGACCTTTTGGACCCAGTCCTGGCGCCAGTGGCACCAGGCTCATAAATATGCCAAGTCCCAGCGCTGGAAGCGCCGGGCTCATAATGCTTGGGTGGACTTACCTGCAGCAGACCATGCTGCTTACTTGCCTGCCAGTTGAGCCTCTGATCCTCTTCTGTTTGGAACTACTTTTCCTGTTGGGTGGGGCAGGAGCCACTCCCTAGGTTCAGAACACTGGAACTCTTCTGGAAAGCAGGAACTCTTTTCTTACCTAGGCGTGGCTGTGGAAGGAGACACCTAAGCACTACAGGAGGCTATTTAAACCACACCCGATGGATGAATCTTGCTTTGCGTTATTCTGCATCCTCTGCAGCAGAACGCTCATCGTGTCTTCTGCATCTGATCCTGGGCCTAAGGAAAAAGGCTTACCATCCTGAATCCAGTCTTCAGCAACACCTATAAAGACAAGAAAGAACAGGTTAGCATTACGGTCTTCAGTGACAGCTCTTCACTTACCTGGTCCATCGGCTGTCACCAACGCCTCGCGCTGCATTCCGACATCTGAAAGACAAAGGCTTACCTACTCTTCGTGCGCTCCGGAGGTCTTCACACTGCATTCCGGCATCTGAAAGACAAAAGCTTACCAACTCTTCGCACGCTCCGGAGGCCTTCGGCGCTGCATCCCGCATCTGAAAGACAAAACAAGGTGCGTTTAAAGACATTGGGGAACTTTAATACTCACGTGCCATTACTCCTTTCCACATCTAACCCAGTGGGTATTCCGGCACCCTGCAGCCGCTCCGAACTTGTACCTGCAAAATAAAAAGACAGTTAGAGCGCATCGTGAAGCAGGCAACAAGCGCTTACTTACGTGCTTCCAGGTGCTTCTATTCATCACACGGGCTCCATCTTCAACTCACTTCAGCCCGTCATCCACCATCGCCGGAACCCTGCAAAACAAGAGACATCATTACTAAAGACTTTAAAGACATTAGAATTACTCGAAACTTACCGTTCGTGCAGTAAACGACGGACAGCAGTCCTCTGAAGTCAAGAGGCCTGCTCCCCTTATCCAGTGAAGAAACTGGTTACAGCACCCTGCCCCGAGGCAGATGGAGAGCACGGCGTTCACTTACCTAAGACATCTTACCCTTCGAGTCAGACATACAGTGCACAGAGGTCCAGCCCAAAGAGCCAGCCGTGTGTTACACATCACCTTTGAAGATACGGTATACGCCCAGTCAAGACCGGCGCCTCTACGAAAATCAGGTGAGCGTTACAGAACGCAAAGCCTACCACAAAACTCCCGTCCAGGCGCTATGGAAACCTCGGATACCGACCAACTAGCCCAGTTACTTGGGGAACTAAGGGCAGAAGTGCATGCAGCCCGTCAGGAAACGAACGCTCTAAGAAGGGAACTGATTATTTCCAAGGAGCGAACAGATGATCTCGCTAGACAATTGCTACAGTCACAAGTCGGGCAGACCCCGTTACCCGCATCGGGGGGAAATCTTCCTTCTACATCCTCTATGAATCCAGTGCAGATCAACCTACCTGGGAATGTACCTCTAGTGACCCAAAGAGGTTTGCAGTATTTATCAATCAGTGCCGGTTGCATTTCTTATGCCGGCCAGCAGCCTTTCCAACTGATCAAGCTAAAGTAGCTTTCGTGCTTTCGTACCTTAGTGGCAATGCGGCAGACTGGTCGATCCCTTTAGTAAATCAAGATGATCCGGTCCTCCATGATTTTCAAGCTTTTCAGCTCAGTATGGAAAAACTGTTCGCAAGACATTCACAGGGGCAGGCCTTGGACAATGAGCTTCTTTTGTTGCGACAAGGTAATCAAGACCTTTTGGCTTATATTGTGTCTTTCAACAGACTGATAGTGGAAACTCAATGGCCTGAGGACAAAAGGATTACGCTGTTTTATAGAGGTCTACGTGGAGAGCTCAAAGATGTGTTAGCCCAAGTAGTGAATCCCCCACAAGATTGTTCGGACTATATAGACTTAGTCGTTCAAATAGATCACAGACTGCAGAACAGGAAGGCCGATCGTTCCAAGTTTGATGCTCGAGTATTTTCCAAACCGCCAACTCCTTCCAAAGGAGTAGACTCCGGGGAACCCATGCAAATAGGGGGTCTGAAAGGTCCTCTAACACAAAAGGAGCGGGAAAGGAGAAAACAGTTGCAATTATGCCTCTATTGCGGAAACTCAGGGCACTTTCTTCGAGACTGTCCGGTGAAACCTGCCAAGAAGGCAGTAGGAGCTGCAGTTACCAAAGTTACAAACTCTGAGCAGGGAAACGACCTCGCCCGACAAGAATAGAGGTCCTCTTGCCGAGCTTGAAAACCAGTTCCGTGACCTCGCATTTCGTGATACCTATGGTCCTCATTAGCCCTGATAATCCGGATCGATTACATGCAATTGAAGCTTACGTTGACAGCGGTGCCATCGGCAATTATGTGGATCATGAAATGGTTTTGAGGATGAATCTAACTCTTTGTCCCAAGGCTGTAAAGGACGTCATTACTACGGTGGATGGTACGGAGATAGCCTCCGGGCCAGTAACGCATACCACTCAAGAAGTGACGCTAGTAAGTCAAGATGGACACCATGAGAAGATCGTGTTCGATGTGATCAAGGCCCCTCAGTTTCAGATTATTCTAGGAATACCTTGGTTAGAGAAACACAATCCTCTGATCGATTGGCGAGCAAGAACGGTCCAGTTTCCAGAATGTGTCTCTACTTGTCACCCTCCACCTGGTGTTGCACTGGCAGCAATTTCTTCAGAGACTCCCCAGTTACCTCCCGAATACCTAGAATACCAAGATGTTTTCCGGAAGGATCAGGCTAACTCTCTACCTCCTCATAGGTCTTATGACTGCCAGATAGACCTGATACCTGGATCTACTCCTCCTTGTAGTAGAATTTATGCCCTCACCGAGCCTGAGAACCTTCACCTTCGACAATACCTGGATCAATACCTGGCAAATGGGTTTATTCGTCCTTCCAAGTCCCCTGCTTCTTCAGCTTTGTTCTTCGTTCCAAAAAAGGAAGGAGACCTTAGAACTTGTATAGATTATCGCTCCCTGAACCAGATCACCGTTAAGAATAGATATCCGTTACCTTTGATCCCTGAACTCCTGGACCAAGTCAGAAAAGCATGCATATATACAAAGCTGGATCTTAGAGGAGCTTACCACTTGGTACGAGTAAAAGAGGGCGATGAATGGAAGACGGCCTTCCGCACCAAGTATGGGCTATTTGAATATCAGGTCATGCCCTTCGGACTTTGCAATGCCCCGGCCGCCTTTCAATATTTTATGAACGATGTCCTCAGAGAGCTCATAGATGTGTGTGTTGTTGTTTACATTGACGACATCCTCAGTTATTCTTCATCGGAATCTGAACATCAGAAACACGTGAAAATGGTCCTCGAAAGATTGCGTCAACACAAACTTTTCGCTAAGCTGGAAAAATGTGTTTTCAACGTGACTGAAGTTGAATTCTTGGGATTCATATTATCACCTGGCGGAGTGCGTATGGATTCAAAGAAGGTCGATGCAGTTCTCAAATGGCCATCACCATCCTCCGTAAAAGGTGTGCAAAGCATGTTAGGCTTTGCTAACTTTTACCGCAGGTTTATCCCCGAATTCTCTCGAATAGTCCAGCCCATCACTGCCTTGTTAAAGAAAAACAAACGTTTTGAATGGTCTACCGAGGCGGAACAAGCTTTCCAGGATTTGAAGACTAAATTTATCTCTGCACCAATCTTAAAACACCCTCGCCCCGAACTCCCCTACATCGTGGAAACTGATGCTTCAAGCCTTGCCATGGGGGCAGTTCTATCACAAAAGGACCCGATAACCAATCAGTTGCATCCCGTGGCATTTTGGTCCCGCAAATTCTCGCCTCCTGAAATCAATTACACGATTACTGACAAGGAACTTCTGGCTATCAAGTCTGCCTTTAAGGCTTGGCGGCATTATCTGCTGGGGGCCCGACACACCGTGACTGTGATTACGGATCACCGAAACCTGCAATATTTGAAAACCGCAAAAGCCCAATCCTCTAGACAACTCCGTTGGGCATTATTCTTTGCCGAGTTTGACTTCATAATTACCTATCGACCTGGTACAAAAAACGGTAAAGCTGATGCCCTTTCTCGGATGGGAGTGGAAGAACACTTGATCAACCCTAAACCTGTACCAATCATTCCCGAACAAAGAATTCTGGGTGTAATCGCCACACAATCCATAGAGGAAGTTAAGGCTAAAGCCAGGCAACTTGTAACTCCAGCAGACATACAGAATTGGCATCTGCAGGGAAAGGACTTTGCAGTAAAGGACAACTTATTGTATTTCCAAGAACGATTATACCTACCCAGCACAGATTTACAGAAAAAAGTAATCTCTTGTTATCACGATTCTTTAATGGAAGGACATCCCGGTATAGCCAAGACCTCAGAAAAGATCAAGCGCTACTTCTGGTGGCCGTCTTGGAAAAAAGATATCAGAGACTTTATAATGTCCTGTGGAGTATGCGCCCAAAACAAGAGTCAAAAGGAAAGACCAGCAGGCCTCTTACGCCCTATTGACATCCCACCTCGCCCTTGGCATACGCTTTCTATGGACTTCATCACCGATCTACCTCCATGCTCCGGATACAATACAATTCTAGTAATCGTGGACTTATTCTCCAAGATGGCGCATTTCATTCCGCTCAAAGGCTTGCCAACAGCAGCAACTCTGGCCCGAGAGTTTCTCGAAAACATCGTCCGACTGCACGGTTTTCCTTCGGTTCTAATTTCGGATCGAGGTAGTCAATTTATTTCTCATTTTTGGCGAAGTTGCTGTCGGTCGGCTCAAATTGATGTGAGACTATCGACCAGTCACCACCCTCAGACCGACGGACAAACCGAGAGGACCAATCAAACTCTGGAACAGTATTTACGCTGCATGCTGCAACAAACTGAAAAAACTTGGAAAGACATCCTTTGGATAGCCGAATATGCCTACAATAACTCTGTCCATTCGGGAACTGGGAAAACCCCGTTTTTTCTTTTGTACGGCAGTCACCCTCGAACCTCGGAGTTGGATCCTCTCCAAGATCTTGAAACACCAGCAGTAGACTACCTGCATTCTACAATCACCCAAGCCTTTAAGGAAGCTGTTTCTCACCTTCAAAGGGCTAAAGAACAATACAAGAAAGGAGCAGATCAACATCGGAAGGAAGCCCCTCAATATCAAGTAGGGGATCAAGTCTGGTTATCCACCAAATATCTACCTCTAAAAGGGCCACGCACATTCAACCCAAGATACCTTGGTCCCTATTCCATCACTACCATAGTAAACCCAGTAGCGGTCAAGTTGGACTTGCCCCCGCACATGAAGATACATCCGGTCTTCCACGTCTCTCTATTAAAACCCGTGCAACCTCAAACCCGACTAACTAAATCTCCAAAACCTATCCTAGTTGATGGAGAACTCGAGTTTGAAGTCAAAAGCATTCTGGATTCCAAGATCTCCAAATCTAAACTATTTTACCTAATTGACTGGAAAGGCTACGGCCCCCAAGAGAGATCCTGGGAACCTGCTGAATATGTCCACGCTCCTCGCCTAATCAAAAGATTTCACCGAACATTTCCTGACAAGCCAAAACCCCCGGAGAAGCCCGGTTTGGGAGGGGCCTTGAGGGGGGGTACTGTCATGATCTCTGCTTCCAAAAGGTCAGGGTTTTCCCAACTCCCTTGGAAGCAGATCCATAACCCAGGTTCCGAGTGCCAACCAGTCCCAATTGGGACCTTTTGGACCCAGTCCTGGCGCCAGTGGCACCAGGCTCATAAATATGCCCAGTCCCAGCGCTGGAAGCGCCGGGCTCATAATGCTTGGGTGGACTTACCTGCAGCAGACCATGCTGCTTACTTGCCTGCCAGTTGAGCCTCTGATCCTCTTCTGTTTGGAACTACTTTTCCTGTTGGGTGGGGCAGGAGCCACTCCCTAGGTTCAGAACACTGGAACTCTTCTGGAAAGCAGGAACTCTTTTCTTACCTAGGCGTGGCTGTGGAAGGAGACACCTAAGCACTACAGGAGGCTATTTAAACCACACCCGATGGATGAATCTTGCTTTGCGTTATTCTGCATCCTCTGCAGCAGAACGCTCATCGTGTCTTCTGCATCTGATCCTGGGCCTAAGGAAAAAGGCTTACCATCCTGAATCCAGTCTTCAGCAACACCTATAAAGACAAGAAAGAACAGGTTAGCATTACGGTCTTCAGTGACAGCTCTTCACTTACCTGGTCCATCGGCTGTCACCAACGCCTCGCGCTGCATTCCGACATCTGAAAGACAAAGGCTTACCTACTCTTCGTGCGCTCCGGAGGTCTTCACACTGCATTCCGGCATCTGAAAGACAAAAGCTTACCAACTCTTCGCACGCTCCGGAGGCCTTCGGCGCTGCATCCCGCATCTGAAAGACAAAACAAGGTGCGTTTAAAGACATTGGGGAACTTTAATACTCACGTGCCATTACTCCTTTCCACATCTAACCCAGTGGGTATTCCGGCACCCTGCAGCCGCTCCGAACTTGTACCTGCAAAATAAAAAGACAGTTAGAGCGCATCGTGAAGCAGGCAACAAGCGCTTACTTACGTGCTTCCAGGCGCTTCTATTCATCACACGGGCTCCATCTTCAACTCACTTCAGCCCGTCATCCACCATCGCCGGAACCCTGCAAAACAAGAGACATCATTACTAAAGACTTTAAAGACATTAGAATTACTCGAAACTTACCGTTCGTGCAGTAAACGACGGACAGCAGTCCTCTGAAGTCAAGAGGCCTGCTCCCCTTATCCAGTGAAGAAACTGGTTACAGCACCCTGCCCCGAGGCAGATGGAGAGCACGGCGTTCACTTACCTAAGACATCTTACCCTTCGAGTCAGACATACAGTGCACAGAGGTCCAGCCCAAAGAGCCAGCCGTGTGTTACACATCACCTTTGAAGATACGGTATACGCCCAGTCAAGACCGGCGCCTCTACGGGAATCAGGTGAGCGTTACAAAATGTCTGACGAGCGTGTGAACTTTCTTTGTCCTGGCCCATTCAAAGTTTTTCAAGCTGGCAATTAGCACTTTCGTGTCCTGGAAGTTTATGGTATGTCTCCCTTCCTAGGGGGAAGTTTAAGGGCTGGCAATTGGAATAACTGTTTTTTTGGTAGCTTGCAAATTCAGCCCATGTGTTTTAAATCTTTATTTTCTTATTTTGGGTCTGGAATTAAAACAAACCTGTGGAAATAAAATTGCCCCTGTACGTATTTTCACCAGCCACAAACCCCACCACATGGTGCAATGGTAATGGGCATTCTGGGCAAGCTGGGTAGTCAATTCCTTTATTTTGGACTCCGACACAGGGGTAGTTTGGGCATAATTCTGTGTGGGAGTTTGGGGATCTGAAAGAAAAATTTGACATTTGGATATTTGGGGAGTTTTGGGCTCCCCTTTTTCTGATTCTGGATTGCCCCCGCCTTTTTGGAGGCAGTCACCAGAATGGGTTGGTACGGTTTGTGATCCCTCTGTTACTATTGGGTTTCCTGGATGCTCATTCTGGGGTTCAATGATGGGCGATTCTGACTTAGTCCTCACATCCACCCAGTCTTCATTTGAATCCCTTGGGACCCATTTTTCTTTGGGAGGATTTCCCCTGTCCCTGAAGGAGAAGATCTTTTCCCCAGAATCCTCTAAGGATCCTTCCCCTTCAAATTGGAGAAAACTACCTTCCTCCAAAAAATTGGTCTTTTCGAGTTCTTTATTTGACCTACCCACCCTCTGTTCCTTGGATTGCAGATTTTCGGTGGCAGGAGATTTGTGTTCCGGTTGCTGGGTGTCCAGGCGCTTTTCACAAGTAAGGAGGAAGCTTCCTCTAGGGCTTTACAACCCCCTTCCCCCAAGCCTCCTCCTCTGGAACTGGTGAGTTGTCAGGGTTCTCGCCCCATCATTGTTCTGGGGTACCAGACCCTTGGTTTGTGGGGTTCTGAGCCGCCATGTTCATCTGAGGGTTCTGTTGAGCCCTCAACATGCAACCCAGATCCTGGGTAAGGTTTTGGACCTGGTGCTCCAGTTGGGACACCCGCTCCGGCTGGTACGGGGGTCTCTGGTCAACCCTAGGTGGATCCCGGAAGGGTAACTATCCCTTCTCCCCTAGTACCCTGGATATTGTGAATTTTGGTAACCCTCCACCCTTGGCCTCCCCTCTCCCGGATTGGGTTGTCTGGGTTCCGGAAATCAGGGAATGAAAGGAGGGTTGTCCTGCAAGTTGGGGTTTTGTGAGTGTCTGGGGAAGAAACGTAACCCAGCATTTAGAGAATGACTGTCCTACTGGGGGAAGTTAGGAGGAAAGTTTCCCGGGGTAGTACTTACCTGATTGGATCCCCCCTTGGGCTGGGGGAGTCCATACATACCCCAGGATTGGTCGGTTGCCCTTGTATCGGGGGCTGATATAATCAGGGGAGTTAGGGGTCCCATTGGTGGGATTACCTACCTGACTGCCACCTGTTTGCGATTGGCCTGAAGGCCTTCTGGGTCTTTGATTTTGCAGATTTGGTGCAGGTATATTTTTAGGCTCCCCCATCTTTACGTCTAAAATGGGGGCAACCTTCACCTCCGCCAACTTAGCAGCAATAGGGGTGTTGGCTGGTTTGGGGTTTTTGTTCAGATATTTATTTTCTGCAGGTTTTTGGACCTCATAAATGCGGGTCTCCTGCTCTATGACCCAGTCCAGAGATATTTTCTCTTGGAAGTCCCTCACCAGCTGAGTCATAATATACTTGGGGAGTGCATGAAAGAAGGTGGTTACAAACTCCCTGCTATCCGTATGCACCCTCCTAGTGGTTTGTGCAAAAGCGCATTTGAGCTTCTGCACAAACTCTCGGTGGGCCTGATCGTCCCCGCACTGCAGATTGTAGGCCGCTTTGCGAGCCTCCTAGGGGTTTCTGTGGGCAGAAAAGTGTTTCAAGATGGCCGTCCGGTAAGTGGACCATCTTGATTGGTTCTGGTCCTCCAGTCCAGCAAAGAAACTGGAGTACTCAGGGGAGAAGGTCCATTTTACATACTCTATGCAGTTCTGGTTGTCTTTCATATGAAAAGTATCCATTATCTGCTCATAGAGTTCCAAGTGTTCCCAAACAGAATATTTTGCGTTTTTATGGATGGGGGTTATGACACTCCTAAGGGCCTTAATCTGCCCAATGGGGTCTTTGGTCATAACTCGCTTGAGTTTGTTTGCTTTCTTTGGTTTAGTCAGCCGAGTCCACTCGTCCTCAGACACAGAGGCGCTACTACTTGAGGTCCCCTCATGATCATCTAGGCTCCCCCGGATTCTGTGAGCTTGAGAGGGGCTTGCAGAATGTTGGGGCCTAGTTTCTTCACTCCTGTGGGGCACAGGAGAGTAGTCTTCTGACTCCGCCCTACTCCCAGGGTTGGCAGAGTATTCCCCCCACTGCCCTAACTGGGTTGAGGTGTTCAGGATGCTCTTTTTGGGCCTCATTGCATTGGGTTTTTCACCAAATTGGACCAACGGGTCCCTTGGAAAGTAATATTTCTGTGGATCTAATTCCCTGACCCTCCCCTCACAGGAGACTTCCTTGTCAGAGACATCAGTCTTAATGTTTAGGTATCTATACAGAGACGTCCGTCCATCACTTTCTGTGGGGCGCTGACCTGTCAGTTCCATCATGCTTGGTCTATTGAATTCTGCCGGCCTCATGGTTTCTGGCTCATGTGAACCGGTAGACATGAAGTTGGCAGTGTTCACGTGTTAAATGGGTTGGAGTCCCTTAGTACAGAGGTCCTTATGCTATGATCAGGGGTTGCCCTGTCCCTCTCTACCTGTTCAGGGTCCCTTCAGTTAGGATTAAATCTAGCATCCTCTTTCTCCAACTTTGCTAGTTTCTCGTTCTCAGCCCCCACTTCTTGATAATAAGCAAAGATCTGAGCCTTTTGCTCAGCTATCAAGGCTTTGTTGGCATCTATGACCCACTCTTGAGCTGCCACTTGTTTGTGGAGCTCATCATTCTTTTCACAGACAGCCTCATTGTCTCTCTGGGCTTCCTGCATGGTTTGAGAATAATTAAACAATTTCTGTTGCAGGAGACTCACCTCCTGAGTTTTTGCATCTTTGGTCTGGGTGTTCTCTTGCAGAGCACCTTCTACCCGTCTGGCGTGCTCCAGTAGATTCCCATACTCTGTTTTGAGTTCATTTAATTTCTGGAGGGCTAACTCACTTCCCTGTAACTCTATTTTTAATGTGCTAATTTCCTGGCCTAGGGCGTCTCTCTCCTGATTTAGGGTGCCTCTCTGTTCAGCCAGGTCATCTCTTTGTTTCCTGATGATATTGAATTTATGGCGCTCTTCATCAAATTCTGCTTGAGAGTGGAGGCCTCTCATAATTAATTTATTGTTTTCCTCTTTCAATTTTTCGACCTGTTCTTGCAACATGGTTATTTGTCCTGAGCAGGCCCTGTTATAGGTTAATTGTTGAGTCAGCTTCTGTTGACTCTCTTCTAGGGAGTCAACCTTTTCCTGACACTCTAGTCTTACTGCATCTAATTGGGCCTCTTGATCTGCATTATTTTGCTGTTGGAGAGCCAAATCTTCTTTTAATTTTATGATCTAATTTCCAGATTCTACCTCCAACTCTTGGCTCTTCTGTAATTTTTGTTCTGCTAAATCTAGATCAGTCTGGATTTTATTTAATAGTTCAGATTGATTCTGCGCTAGAGTGGTGTTTTCCTTATGCTTTTTCCGCATCACTCCCATGTGGAGATAGATGTAGGCCGTGATTATAGAAATTTTAATTTGCTCCTCTTTCATTTTTGGGGTCATATATAGCATATATAGCTCACTCAAAGCTTGGTGTAATAGGCCCCCGTTCTGCCACATATCCAGGTTCATGGCGGTGACCTGATGTGTTATTTCTTGTAGCCAGACTTTTTCATCCTGTTCTGGCCACTCACCTCTTACGAATAGCTTGTGCAGAAGGTGCTCCCTAGCCATGTTGATTTCTACTACAGTCATTTTGGACATGTTCCTTCTTTATTAATGTATTTATTTATGAAAGGGTAACCTGTATTGTGTAGCTTTTCCGTTTATTTTGGGGTTGATTTTTTGTTTTACTTTTAGACACAGGCCTGGTACTTAGAGTATTTGTTTTGGGGAGGCGCTTGTACAGTATAACCCAGTATTCCCACCACACAAAGTATTACTACCTTGCAGGTTAGTCTACTGTGTTAGACTGTCACAGGTGGTAACAAAACTCAATCCTGGACTCGAGCCCCCAAATTTGCTAAGGATTTCAATCAGGGAACACACCCCTTGGTCTCGGCATAGTATGCCGCGCACAACTAAAATGCTTATCTTTTTATATTGATTCAATATTGAGATGGTACACCACTCATATCAGACCCCCTCTTCAAATACCCCGGTCACAATAGGCTGGTTGGTAAAATACAATATTTATTTATTTATTTTAAAATTCAAAAGAAATCATACAGTTTTTATATGGGGCAGCAATTACCAATGGGGTGATAATTACAATGAAATGTGAGCAATGCACTGGGTTTCACTTTCTAGTGGAACATATGCACAGCAAAGCAGAATAGGAGCACTTTTTGATTTAGGACAGATAGCCCCCAAGTTAGAATTTCCCCCTGCAATGTTCCATTAACCCACCAATAATCGATTCTGAGTGGATAACCAGATGCAGTAGGTAATCAGGAATGAGAAATAGGAAACATAATCCAAATCTGATCTTCCCTCCCCAAATAAGAGAACAAAACGGATTTCAAACCCCTTGCAATGTTATGAAATGACACTCGGAAATGGACAAATAAATAATGAATGTGTGTTAAAAACCTTGAAGCAAATATAATTCCTCACTAGAACAACCATGCAATGACACTAACAATCACAAATAATGGATTACCAAAAGCGTACAATTTGAAAATGAGTGAAAGCTTAAAACAGATTGCCGCAAAATGACATGTGTGAAAGTTCAATTTTTTCCATTCCCGGCTAAAATTAACCAAACGGTTTTTAATAAAAACAGGTGAAATACACTGATTCTGGGGTGCAGAGGTATATCTCAGGTACAATATGGAGGTGAAAGTAAGTTTCTAACTGGTAAATTGAGGAGGTTATAGAAGGTAGAGTGAGGTTCGTTTTTAGGAAAATATAGCTGGGGAAAGAGGAATCGGCTTTAAAATTGAAAGGCAAATCTCACTTACACTAGATTTAATGGCTAAGAAAAGAGGAACGCCACCGCTGAATATCAAAAGTTACGCTGCAGTTGTAACCCTTCATGCAGTGTACCCCTTTTCTTAAAGAAAAATGTATTTATTTAAACACAATATCGCTGATGATCTAGATCTATGCAAGACATAAATGAAGTGAAACGTGGCGCTAACACTAAAAATCAAGGGCATGGTTGCATGGATAATTCTGACAGTTTTACAAGTTAGCCGGTTAAGGATGGGATGACTTAGAGAGTGGGATAAGGACCAAGGCAAGACAAGATATACTATGGGTTCAGATGGGGTAGGGATGATACTTACAGTCCACTTTTAGTTTGGGATTTTGGACCATCAAGGGTTCTGGTCACTACACAGAAGGACGCCTGGCAAACAGCTGGGCAGTACTGGTCACCGGATGGCACTGGACTGGCAATCCTGGTCACGGGATACTAAAGATCTGCTGGATGGCTGGTTTGCAGGATGCATGCAGTTAGGGATCAGGATGCTTCCCAAAAACACCACAGCTTTCCCCTTTGGTTATTTGGGAATTATAGTGGGTTTTCAAAATTGAGGCCTTGCTGAAGTAGGGTCAGCAATGTTATGGCCTTGCAGTTGGGATCAGGAATCTGGATGGATGGAACAGGAACAGGACACCAGCGCAGGAAAATCAGGAAGAGTTTGTCTAGAGTCTTGTCAGGGACTCTTATTTATAATGCCTAGTGATATTATCAAAGTATATGACTGGGGCAGGGTTAACCAAACATGCCTCTAACCACAGGATTGGACAAGGGTGATAGTCTCTGCCTCGCTCTCAACTAGTTGGATTTCAGGAAAATGATGTCAGATTCATGGTGTGAGTTTTCCAATGTCCAAAAACCTCCCATAGTTACTTTAACTAAAATCCGATTTTGCCACAAACATACATTTATACAATTGCAATCTCTTAGCAAATTATATACACAGGTTACACATTTTGTGCAGCACATTGCAGTCCAATCCTCCCATCCCGACCTTCTACCAGTTTTATGCACTTTTCAATGGGATTCATATTACTCAAGATTCTATAACTTTGTACATGGGTGTGGATTAGCATAAGGGATGTATGTACAAATATTTGCATTTGCAATATGGATGCTTTTCTCGTAATCTGCCATATTTTGCCATTTCTGTCCCCAAGGTGTGAGTGAATTCTACCAAGTCTTAAAAGAAAGCCCAAAAAATCTCTTTTACACTGTGAAAATCTTACATTTTTACAAAGTCTTGCTGCAGAGATAAAAAGTATTTAAAGTTTATTTAAAAAATAGACTTTGGAAGCAAATGGCAGTCCTTTGTCTTTCACTGCACCATTCTTTTTCTTTTTCAGCTGTAACCAACTGTCACTTCAGCCCTGTGTAGGGTGGGGGTTCCTAGTTTGATTGAAGGTTTTATGGGCCCCTTCACTTGACAGGTTAGTGTCCCAGGACTTCTATTGTCCCAGCCTACAGACGAATGTCTGATGAGCATGTGAGAATCTTTGTCCTGATCCATTCAAAGTTTTTCAAGCTGGCAATTAGCACTTTCGTGTCCTGTATGTTTATGGTGTGTCTCCCTTCCTAGGGGGAAGTTTGAGGGCTGGCAACTGGAATAACTGTTTTTTGGGAGCTTGCAAATTCAGCCCATGTGTTTTAAGTCTTTATTTTCTTATTTTGGGTCTGGAATTAGAACAAACCTGTGGAATAAAAATAGTCCCTGTATGTATTTTCACCAGCCACAAACCCCTTCACATTGCTAGGTAATGGCAGGTTTTCCTTCAACAGTTTACATTTTAAATGGGCATTTTTCTCCTTTAGTTTTGCAAAAGCCCTTTTTTACACATGTTTTGAAAACTTCTAGCATTTCCTTTCAAATTCGAGTTTGCCATCTGACATCCCAATATTGCCTTGCAGCTCTAGTTAGTTTCTTGTACACAACAGTCTGTACAAGGCAAAGATCTCCTGGAATGTACATGTCATGATGCCCGCTCCCGGGGAGCCGGTTCAAGCCCGGCGTCCCCGAAAGCGGACATCCAGTCCCCAAGGAAGGACCCAGCAACCCCATATAGGGGCCCTTTGGACAGTGTCCTGGCGCCTATGGCGTCAGGCTCATAAAAGACATCAGTCCTGGCGCCATAGGCGCCAGGCTCATTATGGGAATGCTTGGGTGCACTTACCTGATGCAGACCATGCTGCAGGATCGCGGCCTCCTTGAGGCATGAAAGGAACTACTTTACCTGTGGGACTAATTTACCATCCGGGCGTGGTCGGGGAAGGATACATACCTGATTGGAGGAAGGATACATACCTGGAACTTCTTCCAAGGCTATATAAAGCCCACCCGAACAGCCACACGTGCTTCGCGTTGTTCTGCATCTAGCAGCTGGACTCTCACCGTGTCTGCTCCTGCATCCTGACTTCTGCCACGCCTGCCAGCATCCTGGATCACCTGCAAAGGAAGAGAAGAAGAGAACAGAAGAAGGAAAAGTCCTTACCTGCTAAAAACCGCATCCCGGAGACATCTCGCCGACAATCCTGAAAAGGAAGACTTTAATTTAAAAAATCATCGCGTCGATCGCTGCAGCGCCGCATTCCTCTCACCTTTACAGGGCGCCTCCATGTTCAGCAGCGATCATCCGGATTCGCAGTCACGCCCCAGCGCCTAGGGAGAAAAACACCAGAACAAAAGGTGAGAGAGAGAAGGGAATAAGGAAAGCTAAATCTCCATGTTAAGACTTACCTGTTGATTCATTCCCTCTTCATTTCGGGTCTGCGCCGCATCCTGGCATTTCCGGACCCCGGCCCCTAAGGGGAAACAGAGACATCAGCGTTAATGAGCGAATGAAAAGACATTACCAAAAAACGCTCATTAAAGACTTACCTGATTTCTACAAGGATTTCACCTCTCATCTCGGGTCGGTGCCCGTTCCCCGGCATTCTGTACCCCGACTCCTTTGGGGAAAAAGACACTAGCATTAGTACATTAATGCATGGACACAAGGGGAACCTCTTATCAAAAACTTACCTGGAAGCCAAGCAAGTTTGGTTCTCACCAATCCGAAAATCCATCAGAAGCAGGATGGAGAGCTCGTCCTTCCAGACCCTAAGGTGAGACGCTACGAGAAATCACAGAAGGGTTTCAAGGAGGGTGAGAGGGGAAAGTGGGAGGCCGATTGCATTACCCCGCAGACAGTTAATCCCCTATTTTTACCTACAGAAGGATACTTCTGCGAGCCAGACAAGCCAGATTTGGGGGCCCGGTCCAGTCCGTCTTCCGAACCCTGCGCATCACCTTAGAAGAGGTCACAGCAGCGCGAACCAGGCCAGCGCCTCCGTGGGGGTCAGGTGAGCGTAACAGAACGCAAAGCCTTCCTACAAATTCCCACCCAGGCGCTATGGAAAGTTCTGAGACTGATCAGTTGGCCCAATTACTGGGGGAATTACGGGCCGAAGTACATGCCGCTCGTCAAGAGACTAATGCCCTCAGGAGGGAATTAATAATATCAAAGGAAAGAACTGATGACCTGGCCAGACAGCTTTTGCAAGGTCAAGCTGGGCAAACTCCTCTACCCGGTTCCGGAGGGAACCCCACTCCTGTGGTTTCCAGTAACCCTGTGCAGATTAATCTACCTGGTAACATGCCGCTGGCCCCACCCGAACGCTTTGCTGGGGACCCCAAATGATTCGCCGTATTCATGTATCAGTGTCGTTTGCACTTCCTATGCAGACCTGGGGCCTTCCCTAATGATCAGACCAAGGTAGCCTTTGTATTGTCATATCTCAGCGGCTGCGCTGCCGATTGGTCAGTTCTACTGGTTACTCAAGATGATCCGATTCTCCGTGATTTTCAAAGGTTTCAAGCAAGCATGGAAAGGTTATTTGCTCGACACTCTCAGGGGCAGGCTCTGGATGACGAACTTCTATCCCTGCGACAGGGCAATCAGGACCTCCTATCCTATATTGCAACCTTTCATAGACTAATTGTGGAAACGGGATGGCCAGAGGATAAAAGAGCCACGTTGTTTTATCGAGGCCTTCGCGGAGAACTTAAAGATGTCTTGGCCCAAGTTGTAAATCCGCCCCAAGAATGCACAGAGTATACAGACTTAGTGGTCCAATTGGATCACAGACTTCAAAACAGAAAAGCAGATCGGTCCAGGTTTGAGACCCGGGTGTTGGTCAAGACCCATGCTAATCCCAAGGGAGTTGTTGTCTCTGAGCCTATGCAAATTGGAGGGGTTAAAGGACCCTTAAATCAAAAGGAACGTGAAAGGAGGCGGCAGTTAAAATTATGTCTTTATTGTGGGAATTCTGGACACTTTCTACGAGATTGCCAGGCAAAACCGCCCCGAAAGGCGGTAGGAGCCGCTGATAAAAACCATGAAGACTCTGTTTCGGGAAACGACTCCGCCCGACAAGTGTAGGGTCCGCTTGCCGAGCTTGAAAACTAACTCTCAGACCTCGCATTTCATTGTGCCAATGGTTCTCGTAGATCCAGAACAGCCTAAGCGGTTGCATGCAATAAAGGCATACATCGATAGTGGGGCTATTGGAAACTATGTGGATCGTGAATTGGTCTCTAGGATTAACCTCCCTCTCCGTCCTAAAACCAGCAAAGATGTCATCACCACAGTCGATGGAACTGAAATTGCCTCTGGACCGGTAACACATTCAACTACTGAGGTGACTCTTATTGGTCCCGACGGCCATCGGGAGGGTGTTGTGTTTGATGTAATCAAGGCTCCACAGTTTCAGGTTATTCTTGGAATCCCCTGGTTAGAGACACATAATCATCGAATTGATTGGCGAGCTAAGAGAATAACCTTCCCGGATTGTACACAAACCTGCTACCCAGAAAACCTGAAGATTAATCTAGCATCTGTAACCTCTGCCTCCATGCAACTACCTCCGGAATACCAAGACTTTCAGGACGTCTTCCAAAAGGAACAGGCCAACACGTTACTTCCTCACAGATCGTACGATTGCCAAATCGATCTGGTGCCCGGTGCACAACCCCCTTGTAGCAGGATTTATGCCCTTACCGAACCTGAGAATCTGCATTTGAGACAATATTTGGATCAATACCTAGCTAATGGTTTTATTCGCCCGTCAAAGTCCCCGGCATCCTCGGCTTTGTTCTTCGTGCCCAAAAAAGAAGGCGACCTTAGAACTTTTATCGATTACCGTGCATTGAACCAGATAACGGTTAAAAACCGTTATCCTCTGCCTCTGATCCCTGAACTCCTTGACCAGGTGAAGGACGCTTGCATATACACCAAGTTAGATCTCCGGGGGGCTTATCATCTGGTACGAGTTAAAGAAGGCGACGAATGGAAAACTGCCTTCCGTACTAAATACGGATTATTTGAGTACCAGGTGATGCCTTTCGGATTGTGTAACGCGCCGGCTGCCTTCCAATACTTCATGAATGATGTCCTTCGGGAACTCATCGATGTTTGTGTTGTCGTATATCTCGATGACATTCTGGTGTACTCCTCTTCGGAATCTGATCACAGAAAACACGTCAGGGCAGTACTTGAAAAACTGCGCCAACACAAACTATTTGCCAAATTGGATAAATGTGTTTTCCATACCACAGAAGTCGAGTTTCTAGGTTTCATCCTGAGCCCCAAAGGAGTCCGAATGGACTCAAGAAAAGTGGATGCCATCCTCAAATGGCCATCACCTAGCTCTGTAAAAGGGGTTCAAAGCATGCTCGGCTTTGCCAATTTCTATCGCAGGTTTATCCCGGAATTTTCACGCGTGGTACAACCCATTACTGCACTCTTGAGGAAAAATAAATGTTTTGAATGGTCTGAAGAAGCCGAGCAGGCCTCTCAGGATTTAAAAGCTAAGTTTACCTCCGCACCTATATTGAAACACCCGCGTCCAGATCTCCCTTATGTCGTCGAGACTGACGCATCCAGCCTAGCCATGGGAGCTGTCCTGTCCCAAAGAGATCCCGAAACCAACCAACTGCATCCCGTAGCATTTTGGTCCAGAAAATTCTCGGCACCCGAGATTAATTATGCAATCACGGACAAAGAACTGTTAGCCATTAAGTCCCTTTTTAAAGCCTGGCTGCATTATCTGCTTGGCGCTCGACATACCATCACAGTGATCACTGATCACCGGAATTTACAGTATTTGAAAACCGCCAAGGCTCAGTCATCACGGCATCCGATGGGCTTTGTTTTTCGCTGAATTTGATTTTGTGATTACCTATCGACCTGGCTGCAAGAATGGCAAAGCAGACGCCTTATCCCGAATTGGAATGGGAGAATCTGATACAAACTCAGAACCAGTACCAATAATTCCCGAACAGAGGATTCTAGGCATGACTTTGTTACAGACGCTTGAAGACATTCAAGCCAGAGTGAAACAACTCCTGGACCCTACAACCTTACAGGAATGGATACAAAAGGGATCAGACTTTACCATAGATAATGGTTTACCTTATTTCCAAGGACGCTTATTCCTGCCACATAAGGAATTACACAAACTAGTTATTTCCGGTTATCATGATACATTAATAGAGGGACACCCCGGTATTGCCAAGACAGAGGAAAAGGTGAAACGACAATTTTGGTGGCCCTCTTGGCGAAAAGATGTTAAATCTTTTGTGATGTCCTGTGGTGTTTGCGCCCAAAATAAAAGTCAAAAGAAAAGACCAGCCGGTCTCCTTCAACCTCTAGACATACCACCAGCACCCTGGCACACCCTATCAATGGATTTTATTACGGACCTGCCTCCTTGTTCGGGGTACAATACTATTCTGGTAATTGTGGATTTGTTTTCCAAAATGGCCCACTTTATTCCTTTGAAAGGTTTACCTTCAGCTTCTGTCCTAGCCAAAGAATTCCTCGAAAATATTGTTCGGCTACATGGATTCCCATCTATACTAATCTCTGACCGGGGAAGCCAATTCATTTCCCACTTCTGGCGCAAATGTTGTCAAATAGCGCAGATCGACGTAAGATTATCGACCAGTCACCACCCTCAGACTGATGGTCAGACCGAGAGGACAAATCAGACCCTTGAAAAGTACTTACAGTGTATGTTACAGCAATCTGAAAGCAACTGGAAAGACATTCTTTGGATAGCCGAATACGCATATAATAATTCGGTACACTCTGGAACTGGCCACAGTCCTTTTTATACTTTGTTTGGGCATCACCCTCGAACCTCAAACCTTGACTCACCTCAGAACCTCGGAATGCCTGCAGTAGAACATCTGCATTCTACAATTACACAAGCCTTCAAAGAGGCAACTACGCATTTACAACAAGCCAAGAGAAAATACAAGGAGAATGCTGATCTACATCGGAGTGAAGCACCTCCGTATCAGATTGGGGATGAAGTGTGGTTAGCTACCAGACATTTACCACTCAAAGGGCCTCAAACTTTTAACCCAAAATATCTGGGAACTTATTCTACTACGGCAATAATTAACCCAGTGGCTGTTAAACTTGATTTACCAGCTAGTATGCGAATTCACCCAGTGGCTGTTAAACTTGATTTACCAGCTAGTATGCGAATTCACCCTGTTTTTCATGTGTCACTTCTGAAACCAGTGGTACCCGGAACCCGACTACTCAAACCTCCAGAACCTATTCTAATAGATGGGGAGCCCGAATTCGAAGTGAAGAACATTTTAGACTCAAAAATGTTTAGGTCAAAACTGTTCTACCTAATTGATTGGAAGGGGTACGGACCTCAGGAGAGGTCGTGGGAACCCAGCGACCATGTGCATGCACCTCGATTAGTCAGGAAATTCCACCGACTCTTCCCAGACAAACCAAAACCCCCGGAGGGAACAACCTTGGGAGGGGCCTTGGGGGGGAGTGCTGTCATGATGCCCGCTCCCGGGGAGCCGGTTCAAGCCCGGCGTCCCCGAAAGCGGACATCCAGTCCCCAAAGAAGGACCTAGCAACCCCATATAGGGGCCCTTTGGACAGGACATTAGTCCTGGCGCCATAGGCGCCAGGCTCATTATGGGAATGCTTGGGTGCACTTACCTGATGCAGACCATGCTGCAGGATCCCGGCCTCCTTGAGGCCTGAAAGGAACTACTTTACCTGTGGGACTAATTTACCATCCGGGCGTGGTCGGGGAAGGATATATACCTGATTGGATGAAGGATACATACCTGGAACTTCTTCCAAGGCTATTTAAACCCCACCCGAACAGCCACACGTGCTTCGCGTTGTTCTGCATCTAGCAGCTGGACGCTCACCGTGTCTGCTCCTGCATCCTGACTTCTGCCACGCCTGCCAGCATCCTGGATCACCTGTAAAGGAAGAGAAGAAGAGAACAGAAGAAGGAAAAGTCCTTACCTGCTAAATCCGCATCCCGGAGACGTCTCGCCGACAATCCTGAAAAGGAAGACTTTAATTTAAAAGATCATCGCGTCGATCGCTGCAGCGCCGCATTCCACTCACCTTTACAGGGCGCCTCCATGTTCAGCAGCGATCATCCGGATTCGCAGTCACGCCCCAGCGCCTAGGGAGAAAAACACCAGAACAAAAGGTGAGAGAGAGAAGGGAATAAGGAAAGCTAAATCTCCATGTTAAGACTTACCTGTTGATTCATTCCCTCTTCATTTCGGGTCCGCGCCGCATCCTGGCATTTCCGGACCCCGGCCCTTAAGGGGAAACAGAGACATCAGCGTTAATGAGCGAATGAAAAGACATTACCAAAAAACGCTCATTAAAGACTTACCTGATTTCTACAAGGATTTCACCTCTCATCTCGGGTCGGTGCCTGTTCCCCGGCATTCCGTACCCCGGCCCCTATGGGGAAAAAGACACTAGCATTAGTACATTAATGCATGGACACAAGGGGAACCTCTTATCAAAAAACTTACCTGGAAGCCAAGCAAGTTTGGTTCTCACCAATCCGAAAATCCAGTGAAGTAACTGGATACCAACGCGCCCCTGCATCAGAAGCAGGATGGAGAGCTCGTCCTTCCAGACCCTAAGGTGAGACGCTACGAGAAATCACAGAAGGGTTTCAAGGAGGGTGAGAGGGGAAAGTGGGAGGCCGATTGCATTACCCCGCAGACAGTTAATCCCCTATTTTCGCCTACAGAAGGATACTTCTGCGAGCCAGACAAGCCAGATTTGGGGGCCCGGTCCAGTCCGTCTTCCGAACCCTGCGCATCACCTTAGAAGAGGTCACAGCAGCGCGAACCAGGCCAGTGCCTCCGTGGGAGTCAGGTGAGCGTAACAGAACGCGAAGCCTTCCTACAAATTCCCACCCAGGCGCTATGGAAAGTTCTGAGACTGATCAGTTGGCCCAATTACTGGGGGAATTACGTGCCGAAGTACATGCTGCTCGTCAAGAGACTAATGCCCTCAGGAGGGAATTAATAATATCAAAGGAAAGAACTGATGACCTGGCCAGACAGCTTTTGCAAGGTCAAGCTGGGAAAACTCCTCTACCCGGTTCCGGAGGGAACCCCGCTCCTGTGGTTTCCAGTAACCCTGTGCAGATTAATCTACCTGGAACCATGCCGCTGGCCCCACCCAAACGCTTTGCTGGGAACCCCAAATGATTCGCCGTATTCATGAATCAGTGTCGTTTGCACTTCCTATGCAGACCTGGGGCCTTCCCTAATGATCAGACCAAGGTAGCCTTTGTATTGTCATATCTCAGCGGCTGCGCTGCCGATTGGTCAGTTCCACTGGTTACTCAAGATGACCCGATTCTCCGTGATTTTCAAAGGTTTCAAGCAAGCATGGAAAGGTTATTTGCTCGACACTCTCAGGGGTAGGCTCTGGATGACGAACTTCTATCCCTGCGACAGGGCAATCAGGACCTCCTATCCTATATTGCAACCTTTAATAGACTAATTGTGGAAACGGGATGGCCAGAGGATAAAAGAGTCACGTTGTTTTATCGAGGCCTTCGCGGAGAACTTAAAGATGTCTTGGCCCAAGTTGTAAATCCGCCCCAAGAATGCACAGAGTATATAGACTTAGTGGTCCAATTGGATCACAGACTTCAAAACAGAAAAGCAGATCGGTCCAGGTTTGAGACCCGGGTGTAGGTCAAGACCCATGCTAATCCCAAGGGAGTTGTTGTCTCTGAGCCTATGCAAATTGGAGGGGTTAAAGGACCCTTAACTCAAAAGGAACGTGAAAGGAGGCGGCAGTTAAAATTATGTCTTTATTGTGGGAATTCTGGACACTTTCTACGAGATTGCCCAGCAAAAACGCCCCGAAAGGCGGTACGAGCCGCTGATAAAAACCATGAAGACTCTGTTTTGGGAAACGACTCTGCCCGACAAGTGTAGGGTCCGCTTGCCGAGCTTGAAAACTAACTCTCAGACCTCGCATTTCATTGTGCCAATGGTTCTCGTAGATCCAGAACAGCCTAAGCGGTTGTATGCAATAAAGGCATACATCGATAGTGGGGCTATTGGAAACTATGTGGATCGTGAATTGGTCTCTAGGATTAACCTCCCTCTCCGTCCTAAAACCAGCAAAGATGTCATCACCACAGTCGATGGAACTGAAATTGCCTCTGGACCGGTAACACATTCCACTACTGAGGTGACTCTTATTCGTCCCGACGGCCATCGGGAGGGTGTTGTGTTTGATGTAATCAAGGCTCCACAGTTTCAGGTTATTCTTGGAATCCCTTGGTTAGAGACACATAATCCTCGAATTGATTGGCGAGCTAAGAGAATAACCTTCCCGGATTGTACACAAACCTGCTACCCAGAAAACCTGAAGATTAATCTAGCATCTGTAACCTCTGCCTCCATGCAACTACCTCCGGAATACCAAGACTTTCAGGACGTCTTCCAAAAGGAACAGGCCAACACGTTACCTCCTCACAGATCGTACGATTGCCAAATCGATCTGGTGCCCGGTGCACAACCCCCTTGTAGCAGGATTTATGCCCTTACCGAACCTGAGAATCTGCATTTGAGACAATATTTGGATCAATACCTAGCTAATGGTTTTATTCGCCCGTCAAAGTCCCCGGCATCCTCGGCTTTGTTCTTCGTGCTCAAAAAAGAAGGCGACCTTAGAACTTGTATCGATTACCGTGCATTGAACCAGATAACGGTTAAAAACCGTTATCCTCTGCCTCTGATCCCTGAACTCCTTGACCAGGTGAAGGACGCTTGCATATACACCAAGTTAGATCTCCGGGGGGCTTATCATCTGGTATGAGTTAAAGAAGGCGACGAATGGAAAACTGCCTTCCGTACTAAATACGGATTATTCGAGTACCAGGTGATGCCTTTCGGATTGTGTAACGCGCCGGCTGCCTTCCAATACTTCATGAATGATGTCCTTCGGGAACTCATCGATGTTTGTGTTGTCGTATATATTGATGACATTCTGGTGTACTCCTCTTTGGAATCTGATCACAGAAAACACGTCAGAGCAGTACTTGAAAAACTGCGCCAACACAAACTATTTGCCAAATTGGAGAAATGTGTTTTCCATACCACAGAAGTCGAGTTTCTAGGTTTCATCCTGACACCCAAAGGAGTCCGAATGGACTCAAGAAAAGTGGATGCCATCCTCAAATGGCCATCACCTAGCTCTGTAAAAGGGGTTCAAAGCATGCTCGGCTTTGCCAATTTCTATCGCAGGTTTATCCCGGAATTTTCACGCGTGGTACAACCCATTACTGCACTCTTGAGGAAAAATAAACGTTTTGAATGGTCTGAAGAAGCCGAGCAGGCCTTTCAGGATTTAAAAGCTAAGTTTACCTCTGCACCTATATTGAAACACCCGCGTCCAGATCTCCCTTATGTCGTCGAGACTGACGCATCCAGCCTAGCCATGGGAGCTGTCCTGTCCCAAAGAGATCCCGAAACCAACCAACTGCATCCCGTAGCATTTTGGTCCAGAAAATTCTCGGCACCCGAGATTAATTATGCAATCACGGACAAAGAACTGTTAGCCATTAAGTCCGCTTTTAAAGCCTGGCGGCATTATCTGCTTGGCGCTCGACATACCATCATAGTGATCACTGATCACCAGAATTTACATTATTTGAAAACCGCCAAGGCTCAGTCATCACGGCAGCTCCGATGGGCTTTGTTTTTCGCTGAATTTGATTTTGTGATTACCAATCGACCTGGCTGCAAGAATGTCAAAGCAGACGCCTTATCCCGAATTGGAATGGGAGAATCTGATACAAACTCAGAACCAGTACCAATAATTCCCAAACAGAGGATTCTAGGCATGACTTTGTTACAGACGCTTGAAGACATTCAAGCCAGGGTGAAACTACTCCTGGACCCTACAACCTTACAGGAATGGATACAAAAGGGATCAGACTTTACCATAGATAATGGTTTACCTTATTTCCAAGGACGCTTATTCCTGCCACATAAGGAATTACACAAACTAGTTATTTCCGGTTATCATGATACATTAATAGAGGGACACCCCGGTATTGCCAAGACAGAGGAAAAGGTGAAACGACAATTTTGGTGGCCCTCTTGGCGAAAAGATGTTAAATCTTTTGTGATGTCCTGTGGTGTTTGCACCCAAAATAAAAGTCAAAAGAAAAGACCAGCCGGTCTCCTTCAACCTCTAGACATACCACCAGCACCCTGGCACACCCTATCAATGGATTTTATTACGGACCTGCCTCCTTGTTCAGGGTACACTACTATTCTGGTAATTGTGGATTTGTTTTCCAAAATGGCCCACTTTATTCCTTTGAAAGGTTTACCTTCAGCTTCTGTCCTAGCAAAAGAATTCCTCGAAAATATTGTTCGGCTACATGGATTCCCATCTATACTAATCTCTGACCGGGGAAGCCAATTCATTTCCCACTTCTGGCGCAAATGTTGTCAAATAGCGCAGATCGACGTAAGATTATCGATCAGTCACCACCCTCAGACTGATGGTCAGACCGAGAGGACAAATCAGACCCTTGAACAGTACTTACGGTGTATGTTACAGCAATCTGAAAGCAACTGGAAAGACATTCTTTGGATAGCCGAATACGCATATAATAATTCGGTACACTCTGGAACTGGCCACAGTCCGTTTTATACTTTGTTTGGGCATCACCCTCGAACCTCAAACCTTGACTCACCTCAGAACCTCGGAATGCCTGCAGTAGAACATCTGCATTCTACAATTACGCAAGCCTTCAAAGAGGCAGCTACGCATTTACAACAAGCCAAGAGAAAATACAAGGAGAATGCTGATCTACATCGGAGTGAAGCACCTCCGTATCAGATTGGGGATCAAGTGTGGTTAGCTACCAGACATTTACCACTCAAAGGGCCTCAAACTTTTAACCCAAAATATCTGGGACCTTATTCTACTACGGCAATAATTAAACCAGTGGCTGTTAAACTTGATTTACCAGCTAGTATGCGAATTCACCCTGTTTTTCATGTGTCACTTCTGAAACCAGTGGTACCCGGAACCCGACTACTCAAACCTCCAGAACCTATTCTAATAGATGGGGAGCCCGAATTCGAAGTGAAGAACATTTTAGACTCAAAAATGTTTAGGTCAAAACTGTTCTACCTAATTGATTGGAAGGGGTACGGACCTCAGGAGAGGTCGTGGGAACCCAGCGACCATGTGCATGCACCTCGATTAGTCAGGAAATTCCACCGACTGTTCCCAGACAAACCAAAACCCCCGGAGGGAACAACCTTGGGAGGGGCCTTGGGGGGCAGTGCTGTCATGATGCCCGCTCCCGGACATCCAGTCCCCAAGGAAGGACCTAGCAACCCCATATAGGGGCCCTTTGGACAGTGTCCTGGCACCTATGGCGCCAGGCTCATACAAGACATCAGTCCTGGCGCCATAGGCGCCAGGCTCATTATGGGAATGCTTGGGTGCACTTACCTGATGCAGACCATGCTGCAGGATCCCGGCCTCCTTGAGGCCTGAAAGGAACTACTTTACCTGTGGGACTAATTTACCATTCGGGCGTGGTCGGGGAAGGATACATACCTGGAACTTCTTCCAAGGCTATTTAAACCCCACCTGAACAGCCACACGTGCTTCGCGTTGTTCTGCATCTAGCAGCTGGACGCTCACCGTGTCTGCTCCTGCATCCTGACTTCTGCCACGCCTGCCAGCATCCTGGATCACCTGCAAAGGAAGAGAAGAAGAGAACAGAAGAAGGAAAAGTCCTTACCTGCTAAATCCGCATCCCGGAGACATCTCGCCGACAATCCTGAAAAGGAAGACATTAATTTAAAAGATCATCGCGTCGATCGCTGCAGCGCCGCATTCCACTCACCTTTACAGGGCGCCTCCATGTTCAGCAGCGATCATCCGGATTCGCAGTCACGCCCCAGCGCCTAGGGAGAAAAACACCAGAACAAAAGGTGAGAGAGAGAAGGGAATAAGGAAAGCTAAATCTCCATGTTAAGACTTACCTGTTGATTCATTCCCTCTTCATATCGGGTCCGCGCCGCATCCTGGAATTTCCGGATCCCGGCCACTAAGGGGAAACAGAGACATCAGCGTTAATGAGCGAATGAAAAGACATTACCAAAAAATGCTCATTAAAGACTTACCTGATTTCTACAAGGATTTCACCTCTCATCTCGGGTCGGTGCCTGTTCCCCGGCATTCCGTACCCCGGCCCCTATGGGGAAAAAGACACTAGCATTAGTACATTAATGCATGGACACAAGGGGAACCTCTTATCAAAAAACTTACCTGGAAGCCAAGCAAGTTTGGTTCTCACCAATCCGCAAATCCAGTGAAGTAACTGGATACCAACGCGCCCCTGCATCAGAAGCAGGATGGAGAGCTTGTCCTTCCAGACCCTAAGGTGAGACGCTACGAGAAATCACAGAAGGGTTTCAAGGAGGGTGAGAGGGGAAAGTGGGGGGCCGATTGCATTACCCCGCAGACAGTTAATCCCCTATTTTCGCCTACAGAAGGATACTTCTGCGAGCCAGACAAGCCAGATTTGGGGGCCCGGTCCAGTCCGTCTTCCGAACCCTGCGCATCACCTTAGAAGAGGTCACACCAGCGCGAACCAGGCCAGCGCCTCCGTGGGAGTCAGGTGAGCGTAACATACATATGCACAGAGCCATGATTTCTTTTGCAGGGTTCATTCCTTTGACACTTTATAGCACAAAATAAAGCATTTCCCGTGCACAGCAGAAAGTGAAGTTTCTTGTTGATTTCTAGAGTTGGTTTGACAGGGCCTGTCATTCAGGGATTATGGCTGGTTTTGGTGAGGCACAATGAAATATCCTGGGCATGGCAGGGCCTTTTTAATTTCAGTAGTTTAAGACAGAACAGATGGAATTAGCGCCAAAGCAGCATTTTTAAAGGGTGAAAATGTTTCATTTTGAAGGGGAATTTAGGGTTTTCAACAAAGCACTGCTGTCTTTTCACTTTATTCCATTTATATGTTTTAGAACACACTGGCACGCTCCTTCAGTGTGTCCCCTTGTTCCATCCTGCCTCAAGGGTGCTTGGCAGGACGGTGCAGCCATCTTTTTGTTGCTGCAAAAATGCAGTTTTGAGGTTCTGGTGCGCCCAGGAGCCAGCGCAGCCATTTGCTGTTTTCTGCAGACAGGCAGTTTAGTGATGTGGAGACATACTGTTGAGTGGGTTAATATATCCCACAATCCACAACCTTCGAGACCCCTATAAGCAGGTTTCTGCTCCTGTCACACCACGGAAACTGCTCTCATGAATATTTCCAACTTCATCGCCTCTGCTAAGCATTTCAACCTATCCTCTATACTAATTTTTCTTGACCTGTCTGCTGCCCTTGACACTGTCAATCACTCTGATCTCCTTAATGCTGGGAGAAACCTGAAGGTGTCTCACTTGCTATCCTCCAGGGATCTGTCATCCAGGTGGCCAGGCCACGGCCATCGCTATTGGATCTAATTCCTGGGGATCGACTAGTGAGGGAGGATCACCTGGAGGAGGGGTCCTCGGGGAGTGGAAGTGGGACACCGAAGGGTGAGATGCTTTATCCCCTTCCTTATGACACCTTTTCCCAATCATGCCCAGCAGGATACTTAAAAACTCTACCACCTCTTTTTCAATACGAACACTGACCCCAAGCCGCTGTGTACCCGAGCCGTTTACCTGACATGTCCCAACACAAGGGTCATGTCCCTTCCTCATAGGGATAAAAAGCAGAGCACAAGAGCACACTTGAGCAAGGCCGAGCACACAAGGAAAAAACCATTCCAGGACGGCAGTTCAAACGGAGGAGAAACGTGTCGAGTCCTAAAAGGCTGTCAAGGAGGGAGTTGCCCTTGCCCTTTTCAACCCAGACCTGCAAAGCCTCAGATGGAAAATACATAAGACCAGGAATCATAGCTGGCAGGTGGTATGACAGATGTGCGCGGTACATGGCACCCCCCGCACTGATTGCCAGGGCAGAGATACGTGGTGGCCACTGAGCTACGGCCCTTGACTCCAGCTGCAAAAGGAACCACCAACGAGTTCAACACAGCCGGTGAGTCGGAGGAACCTGATTGTCAACCAGCTTGTGTTAGGCTCAAGGTTGGAAGTAGCAACAGTAGCAAGATAAACAGACAAAAGGACTTTGATGAGCCGTGAAAGCAAACTTGGTACCATAGTCAGAGTGGTCCGGTGCCACTTGGGCACTCAGTCGAAGGTCTCTGACGGGTACCCCTCTCCTGAACAAAGAGACAGTGTTGAACATTGTGATTAAGAAAAAACTACAAGTACAAGAGGCCATGTGGAAGGCCGCTATAAGGGGTTAAGATGGTCATACAAGGACTAACTCAAATCCCTTGTGCAATCAAAAGTCCTTGACACATTGCAAACGTTTTTGTATTATAAAATTGGCCTTGGCATCCGGCCGAGGAGAACGCCGTACGAACTGTGATGGTAAAAAGCCAGTGCTTGCCGTAGGTTAACATAGTGACCCAGCGAGACGAAATCGCCCTTCGGAAATCTCGGTTTGAATCGGCAATCGCTTTGGAGGTCTGAGCCCGGATGAGGTTGACCTAATGTGAAACTATGATTGTTTAAAAAGACATTACGATTTTTGATTAGCATGGGAGAAGACAAAAGCTAAAGAAAGCAAACTGTGTTACTGGGGCAAAGGTGAACCCGAATGAGGGATGCCTGAGGAAGTATACTAATGAAAGAACTGTGTGAAGCCTGACTGGGGGCTAAGAGAGAGCCTGACTGGGGGCTTGAAAGAAAGCCTGACTGGGGGCTGGAAAACCAAGGGAAGTGAAATCCGCATAGGAAGAAAACACCCATGAACGTTGTGATGACAAGGGCGAACCCTTCGGAGGGATGACCACAGTGAGGGAGACTGTCGATTGAGAAAGGATCTGAGCCCGGCTGAGGGGGATCCAAGGGTGACAAGTATTTATCCCACGTGAAGAGTAGCAGAAGGAATTTTTGTTTTGTTGTTTTGGCGTATCAGGCCCCCTGAAGGAAGAGACCTTGCATGAGAAGATACTTGGGCACAGAAGGCCCTGATACTTGGAAAAGGAACTGTAACCTTGTGCTCGAGAGTCCCGCTTTGTCCTGAACTAAAAACGTGGGGAAGGGGGACCCCGGCCATAACATCCTGACTCATTATTTATGTGAACACTACTTTCTTTTCTTGTGAACATTATCCCACACTCTTTTTTGCTTAGCGGTAAGGATTGGCTATAGATTCTGTAGTATAGGCCCTTTTTATTTGTCTAGACTCCACCGGAACTGTATAATTATTATTTGATGGTCGTAGCTTGCTCCCATCTTAGAGTTAGGTTTACCATAGGCGTTTATCTGACCCATTGTACAGTTTAATAAACACCCTTGAACTGTGATCACTTGCGTCTGTCTTACTTTGATAGCATGCCTTTCTTACAATACTCTCTTTCTTCTTTAGATTCTGGAACAAGTCCTTTCCTGAACTGAATCCTATCTTGCACCTTGCCAATTCCCTGGCTCCTGGAGCACCAACCCCTCTCAAGTCACCCCTCTAACTGTTGGTGTTCCACAAGGCTCTGTTTTGGGTCTGCGCCTCTTTACACTCCACACCTCTGCTCTTGGGGCACAAATCTACTCCTTTGGGTTTTCGTACCAACACTTCGTGGGCGACACCCAAATCGTCTTCTCTTTTCCTGAACTCTCCTAGGATCTCTCTATCAAAATATCTAACTGTCTCTGTGCCATTACATATTGATGGCTTTGCATTCTCTTATGTTAAACTCCATCAAAACAGAGGTGTTCTTCTTCCCTGCCAAAAGCTCTGTCTCATTTCTTCCTCTGCCTATCCAATTCCCACCTATACTCTGCCCTACTCTTCTTCATCTAGAAACCTCAGTGTGATCTATGGCCATTCTCACATCTTCTCTACTTTCAACTTCAAAACTACAACAGCAGCTTGCCTCAACCTCCTAAATATTAGGAAAATCAGGCACCTCCTTCCTTGCAACACCACCAAGCATCTCTTAACCACTTTTGTCTTCTCTAAACTGGCCTACTGTGCCAGCTTCCTCTTTGGTCTCCCCATCTATGCTTTCTGTCCTCTCAACAAGATAATTAACTTCGCTACCAGGACTCTCTTTGAACAACAAAAGTTGTGACAAATCAACTTCCGTGACAACAGTGATCCAGGAATGAATATCGGTTTCTAAACCATCAATCAGCCCCACACATGTAGTACACCAGAAGGCGTTCCAAACAGATTGGACACAAAAGCAAATTATAAACCTCCTTGTCCAATTTTAGTAACATGGACGGACCGGCAGGCTAATCCCAGAAAGGTCGTGGATCGTTGGTTAGTTGCAACACAGCAAAAATACATGTATTCTCCAGCATGGGGTCTGGCATGGATTCACATGTTCATGAAAATTCCCCGTTGTCAGGCTGGGAATCCTCGGTAAAGAAAAAATCAGTTTCAGTTTTGTTTCTGAACTGTCTTTCTACTAATAACCAATCACTGGTCTCTGGGTCAGACTGCCCCCAGCCAATGACTGCCCTCTACCTAAGTCCCTCCTCTGGCAGCCATCTTCAGATTTTTACAGCACATTCAGGTGTTTGGAGCTGTCGTGCTGTAGCTCTTGAGCTTTTACTCCGTGTTGCATTTTTTCGAAGAGTTTACTCTTAATTTTCAGTCAATCGGAGCCTCAAGCTCCACCAATTTTTCGTCCGATCAACAGGGACTCGTTTCGGAATTTTCTACATCCCTCAAGGGCAGATTTCCGTCGAATTACACTTCTTCGAGGATTCTGGAAGACCTTTGAGGCTTACCTCGATTCGGACATGGCCCAGGACAAAGGAGATTCAACACCTACTAGATCCAAACTGTTCTGGAACTGCCCAGGAAGTGGACTACAGAATGTCTTCAAGGAAGATGAGCGCTCCCGGTGCCTCTACTGCCTTCACGCCGGCATGTCGCACGTGGAGGAGGACTGTGCGTTCTGTCAGAACATGTCCGTCCGGACAATGCAGGACTGTCATATTTAGCTCACCAACTGGCTGGAGGGGAAGAGCCCAGCAGCAGGTGAGAAGAAGAAGTCCGAGCGGTCTTCAAAGACCTTTGAGGGCGCTCTGGTGACGGGGGCCCACCAAAAGGCAAAGCACTGCGAGTCCGTGGGCACCGGGAGCACCGTTGGTTCGGGCTCCTCGGCTGCCAGGCAGTGCGCGATGTCACCGACGCCATCATCCACAAACCAACACTCTGGCTTGGGGAAAAGGAAGTCAGAGAATCCGGGTAAGCTTTGAGAGAAGCCCCAGTTGATCCCGATGGAGAAAGCCAAGGGGGGGCGAGGCGGTGACCCTCCCCCTAAGGTGAAGGCCTCAGACGCGCCCATGGTCGTGAAGGCCCTGATTCACCCTGCAAAGGCCTCAATTGAAGGAGTTGTGGCGGGCTTGGCAAAGCCTGCGGAGGCTACCCCAGTGGAGATGACTTCTGGGCCTAGAGTTTCCCTGCCACTCCGGAGGGAATCATCCTTCCAGCCTATCGAGAAGACCCCTGTGAAACCCCTGGACGAGAAGAGGGGGGGGAGGCACGGTAGCCATAACGGACACAGATACCACCGCCAAGGATGAGCTGGCTGGCGTCAAAAAGATCCTGGACAAGAAGTTCGAGGAAGTCAGGTCCTACGGGAGGGATCTCGACGAGGCGGACGTAGAGAGCAATGGTGGGGCCGACGAGGAGCAGCGGGCCACATAGGAAACGGAGGACCCTGCACCCCAGCTGTCGCTCCCATCACAACCGATGTCTACGCCACAGGACAATTCAGGAGCAATCCTGATGGTTTTGCAGATCATGTGTACGGGGATAACGACAAGGTTGCCCTTACCCCGAGCAGACGATCCAGCGGTGCCTGGACCTGCGGGGAGCCCACCGAACAAGCGAAGGCGATTCCATCCTCCCCCTCCCTTCCATCCTTCACTTCCATCCCCTCCAACGAGGGATGAGACAGGAACAGAAACGGCGACGACGGGGATGGACGACGACGGTGGTGACGACGGGACAGACCTCCCATCACCCCCTGCCCGGGCCTCCCCCCCGACGAAATTGGCTCCTTTTACTCCATGATCACCAGGGCATAGGAGCTGTTCCAGAAATGCCCCGAAAAGCAGAAGAAGGAGGGTTTCCTCTACCAACGACGGGAGGCCAAGAGGAAGACCGTTCTCTCAGTCCCATTACAGGACTGTCACTGCTGAATAACCCGTCCACGGCTCCTGCGAAGAGGGACCGGTACGAGAAGAAGTACCGGGTCCCAGCCTCCGCCCCTATGTGCCTCAGAGCACAGCCTTCCCTGGATTCAGTGGTCTCTGCGGCGGCCAAGAAGAAATTGGCAGGGGCGACGGCATCAACTTCCACTTCCCGACCGGACGGCGAGGAGAAGAAGCTGGGCACCATGGGACGACAGGTCATCTTGTCAGCAGCGACGACCATCAAAGCAGCCAATGCCCTCGCGATCGTGGCACGCTACGACAGGGAGCTGTGGTTCAAGATCGCTCCCCCCCTGGACTTCCTCCCAGACGACAAGAGGGCGGAAGCCCTTGAAATCCTGCAGGAAGGCGAGGTGGCTTCGGACCACACCATCACGGTGGCCACGGACATGGCAGACACTGACTTTCGCCAGATGGGCAACGGCGTTTGCCTTTGCCGGTGCTTTTGGCTCAAGGCCACTGATTTCCGTCAGGACATGCAGACTAGGGTACTGAACATGCCCTTTGATGGGAACAACCTGATCGGCAAGGCAGTGGACGAGTCACTGCCGGCCATCAAAGCGGACACCGAGACGGCCCGGGCCTTGGGTACTCTCCATCAACGACGGCCGTCCTTTTGGACCTTTGGAGGCAAGTCTCAAAGTGCCTCCAAAGGATTCGCCGGCAGTTCCGCGTTGTACTGCTAGGCAGCACGCTCCTCGTTGCAGGAAGCCTACAGAGGCCGCAGCAAGGCCAAAGGACACCGTCTTCATCGCCAAGGAGGCCAAGTTAGCAAGGCCTCAGCGAAGCAAGACTGAACCGGCTGTGCCGTTGGGCCCTCACCCGAGCACCCCGGTGGGGGGCCGGCTGGCGAATTTCGTCAGCGTCTGGGAGTCCATCGCCACCGACCGTTGGGTGCTAGATGCCCAGGCTCACGGCACACTCTGGAGTTCCAAAGAGAGTGCCCCCGTCTACCACCCGTGGCCAGGAAGGAAAACCACGTGCCACAGCTGCTTCTGGAGATACGAGCAATGCTAAAAAAGGGCGCGATAGAACTCGTGCCCAATAGGCTCCAGGCCTCCGGAGTATACCCGCGGTACTTCCTCGTCCGAAAGAAGACCGGCGGCTGGCGGCCCATCCTAGACCTTTGCCGCCTCAACAAATACATAAAGTCCCAGAAATTCTGTATGGTCACCCTTCAGCACGTGCTGGGACAGCTGGAGGAGGGCGACTTCCTGTCGTCTCTGGACTTGGAAGATGCCTACTTCCACATCCCCATACACAAAGGACATCGAAAGTTCCTATGATTCGTGGTCCAAGGGCGACACTACCAGTTCAAGGCCCTGCCCTTCGGGTTGAAGTCGGCGCTGAGGGTCTTCACCAAGTGCCTGGCACTGGTGGCGGCGCGGCTGCGCCTGCAAGAGATCCACGTACACCCCTACCTGGACGATTGGCTCATCCGAGTAAAGTCAAGAGAACTCGCAGTCTATCACACAGCGAAGACCGTCCGCCTGCTCACGGATCTGGGATTCTCGATCAACTTTGCGAAATCCCACTCGGTTCCGTCGCAGGACGCCCTGTTCCTGGGAGCCAGACTCGACACAGCGGCGCCGTTAGCTTTACCGTCGGAGGAAAGGACAAAGACCATCCTGGGCAAGGTACAACGGCTGTTGACCATGGAAGTGGCCAGGGTGATGTCCATCAAGTCCCTGCTCGGCATGATGTCATCGTGCATCTACCTCGTGCGTCTATGCAGGTTGCGGATGCGGCCACTGCAGGAGTTCCTCGACGCCCGTTGGATGCAAGCGGCGGGCATCTTTGAAGACAAGATCTCCCTCAACAAGACCTTCCGTCAAGCGATCTGGTGGTGTTGCGCCTGCGCGCACCTCGCTGCGGGCATGGACTGCCAGACCCCAGCGCATCAGGAGACGGTGACGACGGACGCCTCCCTGGAAGGATGGGGAGCGCACCCTGGAGATCTCCATGCAAGAGGCCTTTGGCTCCTGGAGGAGAGGTTCTCTGCACATCAACATCCTGGAGCTCCGGCCCGTGTTCTGGGACCTCAGGTCTTTCCTTCCGACCCTCAAGGGAAAAGTGGTACGGATCTTCACCGACAACACCACCACAGTGTTCTACATCCGGAAGCAGGGGAGCACCAGATCCCCAGCCCTATCCAAGGAAGCGCAGGATCTGTGGCACTGGGCCGTCGCCCAAGGGATGTTCCTGGTACCTTTTCATCTGGCAGGAGTGAAAAAAACTGTCGCCGACTCACTCAGCAGGAAGCTGCGCTCTTGCCACGAGTGGGAGCTTCGGCAGGATCAAGTGGACCTCCTATTCTGACAATGGGGCAGTCCCCAGATCGACCTGTTTGCGATGGCGGTGAACACCAAGTGCCGGAGGTTCGCCAGCAGGTTTCCCCAGCCGGGGAGCATGGGCGATGCATTCTCCTTCCCCTCTGACGGCCTGTTCCTGTACGCGTTCCCACCGTTGCCGTTGCTTCTGCGACTCATCAATCAACTCAGACGGTTCCGGTCCAGGATGATCCTCGTCGCACCTACGTGGCCGAGGCAGATATGGTTCCCGGACCTTCTGGACTTGTCAGCGCCCCCCCCCAATCAAACTGCCGACGGACGCGGATCTTCTCGCCAGGGAAGGAAGCACCATCCTGCATCACGACCCTGGATCGCTGAAACTGCAGGCATGGCTCCTGCAGCACTAGAGTTTGGAGGCTACGATATCCCGGCGTCCTCGACTCTTAAATTCTATGGACATAAGTGGAAGAGGTTCTCTGTCTGATGCCGTGCACAGAAGATCAACCCTCTATGGATTACGGCCCCTCAAGTGCTGCCGTACTTGCTGTCACTGGCCAAGGCGGGGTTGGCGCATGCCTCCATCAAGATCCACCTGGCGGCTATTTCCCGCTACACCAGAACTCCGCGGCGGTCGTCGCTGTGGTCTCACCGCCTGATGAAGGAGTTCATGAAAGGACTGTTTCGCTTGTTCGAACCGGTGAAGGCTCTGGCCCCGGCATGGGAGCTCAACGTGGTGCTGACCAGGCTCATGGGCCCCCCATTCGAGCCCTTGCACTCAGCACCGCTGAACTTCCTATCGTGGACGACAGCATTTCTTGTGGCCATCACCTCTGCACAACGAGTGGGAGAGATTCAGGCCCTCTCCTGTTAACCTCTGTAACTGACATTCCACAAGACGAGGGTAGTGCTGAGGATGCACCCCTCCTTCATGCCCAAGGTGCCGTCGGACTTCCATCTCAACGAGCCCTAGGCGTTACCTGTTTTCTTCCCGTCGCTTTCGTCGCCGGCTGAGAGGACTTTGCACTCGCTGGATGTGGCTAGAGCACTGAAGTTCTACATGGACCACACGAAGAGTCTTCAGAAGACATCACAGCTCTTTGTGAACTTTGGACCTGTGAACCAAGGGAAGGCCCTCTCGAAGGCTTCCATTTCCAGATGGCTCTCCGGCTGCATCATGCACTGTCACCGGTTGGCAAACCGACTGTTGCCCGGCCATCCGAGAGCCCATTCAACCAGAGCGATCGCTGCTACCATGGCGTTTCTGTCTGGTGTGCCCCTGCTGGACATCTACAGGGCTGCTACGTGGAGGTCGACACACACCTTCACAAGATTCTACTGCGACGACCGGGATTCCAGGAAGGAGTCCAGAGTCGGCCAGTCAGTGCAGTGCAACCTGTTCGTTGAAGGGGAGCCTGGTGAGGAGGTAAGAGCTGCTTAATGTTGAGTTGTTGAAATGCTTAATGTTGAGCCTTGCCACCTCCTGTGGTTGTGCATGTGTGTACTGCTATGTATTCTTGTATTCATGAGCATGTGAATCCATGCCAGACCCCATGCTGGAGAAGGAACAAGTTACTTACCTGTAACTGTTGTTCTCCAGCATGGGTCTGGCATAGATTCACATGCGAACCCTCCCTCCAACCCCTCTGTGGCTCTTCTCTTGGTCCTACTGCCACTTTACATGCTACCAAATCTGAAGATTGCTGCCAGAGGAGGGGCCTAGGTAGAGGGCAGTCGTTGGCTGGGGGCAGTATGACACAGACACCAGTGATTGGTTATTAGTAGAAAGACAGTTGAGAAACGAAACTGAAACTGATTTTTTCTTTACCAAGGATTCCCTTCCTGATGACAGGGAATAGTCATGAGCATGTGAATCCATGTAAGACCCATGCTGGGGAACAACAGTTACAGGTAAGTAACTTGTTCCTTACCCAATGATAAAAGGGACTGTCCAGTCAAGGTTGCATACAATTATCTACTTCATTATTATCACAACAGACAGTTCTAGCACACTACAAAATACAACCCACCCTGTAAAGGAATGCAGAGGACATACCGTTTCAAAGACGGAAAAGGGATGCACTCTGGATGACAGGAGGGTAGTCGGTATAGTAATTAATCGCAATAGTTCAAGGATGCTTGGTTTCAACACAAGAGAAGCAATGGGTCGTAAACTGTCACTAGTGGCCTTCGGAGAAAAACCAGGAAGACAGAACCGCAATGCACCTTGTGCTTGTTGTTCTTGGTGCTCGACAGGGTCGAGCCAGTGTCGGGGGTGCTTTGCAGCTTCTGCAACAGAGTTCAAGACGGGAGACAGCTGCGGGTATCAAGCGGCAGGCAGTTCGGCGAGTGAAGGTGGACGGACGGTTGCAGGCTTGCCTACACGGCAGCTTGGGGTCAGGAATCATTGTCTCAGTGCTGGTTGGCGGTTCTGAAGCACTGGTCGAGGTATCTCGGATGGCTTTAACGATTGCAGCATAACAACAGTCAGCAGTGCAGGCGGTTGCAGCTCAAGGGGCTCAACTCGCTCGAAAATGTCATTTAAGGCAGACATCTGTAGATGCTTGTCGAAGCACTATTCCTAGCTTCTTTACTGGGCTTGTGTTGTCCTTTTAAAGTGGATGGGCCAAAGCTGAGGAGAGTGTTGCAGGCAGCTCCCTTGTCTTTGGTTTGGATCAGAGACTCTCTGGCACTTAACACCTAGGAAGCTTGTTGCAGGGCACGCTTTGTGCTGGCTGGGTACCGGTTCTGGAGCTGCAGGAGGGTTCTCTGAATTCGGTATCTCCCTCTGTTCCCTGGGAAATGTTTAGGGGAGGGATCTTGCTTCCCTCTTGGGGGGCCTGGCAGAAGATGTATGGCAGACTGTACCTTCAGCCAGGATCCAATGATGAGTTATTCCTTCTGCTTCTGGTCAAGCTGTCAGCTGATCTGCCAAAAGAGGGGCTTGGCCCCTCTTTAAAGCCAAATTGACCACAGGGATTGGTGTAGGCTAAGCCTAGCTTAATGAACCAATCATGGGTCCGTAGCAACAATCTCTGGTATGCGTGAGGCCATAACCAGTGTGCTTTGCAACAGAAAAGGTAAAGGGGTCAAAATATGTACTACTAAGTCCCATCCATCTTTCTTTCTGTCTGTCGTGGACCAAAGGGCCTCTCTGGTTAATGGAGCTCTCTGCGGTTCCTGATTAAAGTGGCAGGTCTCCCTTGAAGCTCCAGCAAGACCAGACTTTCTTGCAGCATCAAACCACATACCCGTACCTTCTGAATGGGGTGTCTCTTCGAGGATGACTCCTGTAAACACGCAGTCCCAGACATGACATTTCACTGTTAATTGATACTGGGGCAGTAGTTGGCATCAGGTTGGCAAAGTTGCATATGAAAGGTTGTTGGGGTTTCCTGTCTCGTTTGTTAGCCTCTACAGCCAGACTTCATGTTGTTCTGTTTTAATTAAACTCTGATTAGTATGCACATGTTGCCACCAGCTACAGTGCTCAACAAAAGGACATAGTGGAACCATGGAGCCTTTGTTAGTTAATTAGGTTGGCCATTGCAGGGGGAACGTTTGGCCCTGCCCTTCCGGAGATACATTGGGCCTCATCACGAGGCTGGCGGAATGAGATTAATGGCGCTGGTAATGGTGCCGGTGCCGTTAATCCTATTCCGCCCTATTACGAGGTTCCCTCGCGGGACCCACTCTAGACGTCTGGTTTTACCAGACGTCCAAAACGTGTCCCGCGAGGGGACCAGAGAGCTAACAACGGGCCCGTTATTAACGGGCCCGTTGTTATTAACGTTATTAACGGGCCCGTTGTTAGCTCCCTCCCCATTCCCATTGAGCCCTATGGGGGCTCGAATGGGAATGGGAATGGGGAAGGACCGGGTCCGGGTTCCCTGAAGGAGGAAATACTGAGCCCTCCAAAGTAGGAATGGTCCGGTATTTCCCCATTCAGGGAACCTGGACCCGGACATGCTTTTTGAGGCAGCCATGCCCCTATTAAGGGCATGGCTAACTCCAAAGTTGTAATGAGGCCCATTGTGTACTCCACCTGTCAGATCCCAACTAAATATGACATGGGGGACTGTGCCTGTAGGCTGTGTCCACCCAGAGTACACAGGTATATGCGTATGTCGTGGAGTGAGCATAGGAAAATGTGTGCGTATTAGCCCCACACATTTTCCGGCGGTTGATCTACCATCATTCCATTTCATTTAAAATTTCAAAAATGCCCAGGCGAGCACCCACCCACCGTGCAGATGGCCGAATTCCTCTCATACCCCTCAGCCTCAACGTGTCAACCACCACCACACTACTGAGGATCTGGTACGCCATTAAGGCAAAAGTACCGGCTGAGGCCATCTATATTTCCATGCTGGGAGCCTGGAATGTGCTGGATGTCCACATCTAATCTATGTAGGGATATGGCTCAAAGCAAAAGCTAAGGCTTCTCCCCTTGCATGGCCATTAACCATTGAAGAGGCCGGTGGTCTGTCTGGATCGTAAAGTGCAACCCAAAGATGTAGGGTTTCAGCTCATTTACGGCCCACACGACCGCGTAAGCCTCTTTTGATGGATTGCCTTTCTCCTGCAGATTCCTCATCTGATCGATATCCTCATCCAGCTCTGCTGCTTCAGAAAAACTTTGACAGGGTGCGTAGTGGACCTCGACTCGGCCGTCGATCCGTCTTGCTCGGGCTCGATGGTTGGCTCCGGACATGACTTCTGGCATCTTATATATATCAAGTCACTACGCACTACACCTCAGTTCCTTTTTTCCACACGCTGGATAGGCTGATTTAGGAACACAGTGATCGAGTCTTCAACTCTTTTTGATGTATGTTTGTCAGAATTTAATTTTTCGTTCTGCGAGATGTCTGTGCCTCGGGTTTCAGGTTTCAAACAGTGTTTCCGACTGACACTACAAAATGTCAGTTACTGACCCGCGCGAGATATGCCTCTAGTACCTCAGCATGGGTCACGACATGGAGGAGTGTAAGTCGTGCGCCAAAATGCACCCAAAATCGGAGTGTGAGTGTGTTAGGGAGAATTCTCTGTTTAGGCTGAATTTCCTAACCTAGTGAGTCCCCCAGCAGCTTTGCTGGATTTTTGGGGTTTATTTTTTTCTCCTGCCAAGAGTGAGACTCTTTTACCCTCACTCGTGGACATGATTTGAGTGTGTTTCTTTGAATCTAGATGTGTTTAATGGGCTATGGGGTCTTTTACTCCATAGGGTTTCATGTGTTTTTGTGATGTGTGTTACACAGCACCCTCCGTGTAGTAACGCAGGGGTGTCATAGTAACCCCCCAGTATAGACTCCATACCCTGGGACTGACTACTGTCTCCCAGGGCATGTAAAGTCACCATTGACTTTACTAGTCTTAAATTCTGAACAGAACCAGTACAAACCATCATATTGTGGACGTACTGGCTGGGGCAATTCGATTGCCCCAGGCTCTGTTAGTCGAGGGGGCACGTCTCCGTCCCCCCTGATCGAGTTTTGGCTGGTGGCAGTGGATACTACTTTTTATATTCGACCGCAAATATTTTCCTATGGGATTTCCCATTGTTTTAGGCTACTATCTTTATTTATTTATTTAAGGTAGCCTCGAACATACCGCCGGTTTATTTAATTAATATTAATTCTTCGGTTGGTATTTTTTGCCAAAACTTGATTCTAAAATGGCGTTTGTGTTCTCTTCTGTGACTCCAACCCAAGTCGAGCCCTTTGTTCCACTTTTTGGCGGGCTTCTCCACAGAAGCCCTCCAAAGTGGTGCCACTATGTCTGGGGTACTTAGGCGGGGTGGAGGGGAATTTAGGCACCCTGGACTGAGTTGCCTAGGCAACTCAAGTCGCACTCCGTCCTGATTGGCCCAAGTGGTGAGCCGGCCGGCTCACCACTTAGCATGTTTGAGTGACAGCTAGGCTGAGTGAATGGGGGTTTGCTGCATAAAAGCAGGGCTTTGGGGACTGGAACTTCAGAAGTCGCCACAGGACCTAAGAATCCGACGAGGGAGAAGCTGAGCCGACCTGCCACGACACCACGACCGGTGGAGCCCTGCTGGACCGTCTCACCACTTTTCCCAACGACAGAGGAGATCTCCCGCCGGAGAGTCTTCTTCCTTTGACTGGTGGGGATAACCAGTTTCACCGTCTTTTCGCTTTCCCAACGTATCTCGTGGCCGCCTTGCCCGTGCTAAGCACCCCGGCAACCGGGATACCACGTTTTACCACGACCGCGAGATAAAGGTACCACCTTTTACCGGAAAACTCAGCGCCTGGTTTCTGCCCTGGTAGTGCAACGACCTGCATCTTTCCTTCACGTCGAGATCTTCTCTTCCCCTGGACGACGCCACAACTTGCAACCACTACCAGGAACAACTGCCACCGCTGGAGGATCCTTCCCACTTAAGGTACCGTGCCCCGCCTGGCTTCCCTTGCAACCGACTGTACGGGGTAGATTTAGCCCCCGGCTTTCGAACCTGGGTTAGCCTGGGACACCCTGGCTAAACTTTTCTAAGCCTCTCTAAACTCTTTCCTGAACCCTCTGCAAGACTTTCTAAGCCTAGTGTAACTGTGTGATCTTGGGCGCATTTGTGCTCTGCTCTCTCTAAGAGTGGGCCCAGCCTTTGGACTTTGGCTCACCAGTAACTTTTTGCTCTCTGCCTTGCTAATAGTGTTCCTGGATCGTAGAGTGGTGTAATCCTGCATATTCTGTCTTTTTCCCTCCCTTTTTCACAACCTTAGTAGAGTGCAATCTACTTAAGCGCTCAACTCTGTATGAAAATAAGTGGTGTCTTACTGTGATTTTCTAATAAGGGAAAAAGGGGTGTATATATCATAATAGTAACTGTGTTTAGAATATTTTACAATAAGAGTGCGGGAGTGTTTCACTGTGTGTTTATAAATAAATAATTATATACTTTGATACCAAAGCTCTGGTCAGTGTTTACTTGTATTATTGTATCTGAGTGCCTATTGAGTATACTTTGCATACTGCCTAACTCTTCTTGAGGGAAGTCTGACTGCTCAGCCACAGCTACCAGGTAAATCTGGGTGGTACAGACTGCTACCAAGTGGGTTTACTGCTAACACCTGTAGTCTTAAATCTTTTGCAGTGGTCCCTAAGGGAACTGCACAGGTTTCTGCCTAACACTGGTGTACAACGGTGGGATTTGTATTGAGTATACACTTTAGAGTGCTTGAGGATACCTTAGTACAACTAACCACAAAGCTTAGCACTGAAAAAGTAATCTTTCTAACATGTCAACTATGGAAACTTATAGTCAAGAGTCCCTTGCTACAAAAACTGCTGATTGTTTAAGAGTATTGTGTAAGCATAAGAACCTAATGACTAAAGGCAAGAAAATGGAGTTAATAGAAAGGTTGTTAGCTAACCAACGTCTGGATGATGGGTCTGAGGAACCTACCATGCCAGAAAATGTAGATAACAGTATAGAAATTGATATTGATCCAACTGTTGATAATCTTGAGGAAGAGTCAGAAGAGGAGGGTGAGGCTACTGTGACTGTCCCCCCTAGGCCTCTGTCTGCCCTACCTGCTGTACCTACTGGGCCTTTACCAAGTCCCACACTAAGTCCTCAACATCTCGAATTAGAGAAAATGAAACTTGAACTAGAGTTCAAGAGACTGAATACTCTAGCTGAACAGAGACATCAGGAAATGAATCAAGAACTAAGGCTAAGGGAAATGGAGCTCAAGCATGAGCTAGAAATGAAGAAATTGTCTGTCGAAAATGCTTCTCTCTCTGGCTCCTCTAGAAGTTCCAGTCCTAAAAGACCCTGGACGCCTAAGGAATTGGTTGGTATGTATGAGCCTAAGTTGGATGTGTTGGATTGGTTGTCTCTGTTTGAATATAATCATGGGCTCCAGAACATCACAGGAAATGACTTACTCACCTGGTTGTTCTCTAGGCTTCCCCCTGTTGCAACTGATGTGGTAATGGAGTTGGGGGAGGAGGATAGGAAAGAGTATGAATGTGTGAAACTAGCTTTGATAGCTAGGTTTGGGAAGACCCCTTCCCAGTATCTTAAGAGGTTTAGAACCCTCAAAAAGCATGATGGTACCCCTTGGGCTACTTGGGTGAGTGAAGGGTTGATTAAGGGTTATAAAGTGAACACTTATGAAGGTATGAAGAATCTTGTTATGTTGGAGTCAATTTATGATGCCTGATCTCCTGAGCTCAGACAGCACTTGGCTGATTCAAAGGAATTAGATTCCCGAAAACTAGCTAAGGCTGCTGACTTGTGGGTTGCCAACAGGGCCACTCACCAGGATGCTGGGGTAACTCAGAAAAAGGATGAGGGGAAACAGCCTAAAAAGGACTCCAAAGAGAATTCTAATACTGCAAATACCAAAGAGGGCCCCAAACAAAACCAGAAGGGTAAGCCACCAGGGAAACCACAGCAGAATAGTGTCTCCTCTGGTGCTAAACCAGAGGGAGGTCAGAACAAGCCTCCATTCCAGAAGGCATTTGGTAAATGCTTTGTTTGTGGCTCTACTGACCATGTGAAAGGAGATCCCAGATGCAAGGGTAAACCTTCAGGGATCCAACTTGCCTCCTTAGCCTTCGCTCCAGAAGAGGAAGTCCCAATGGCAAGTGGAAACTTTCTACTACTGGCTGATGAACCCATTGGAGTCTCAGCCAGTGTTTCTTTAGTCTCTCGGGGGTTGTGGGAACAACAGAATTTAGATGTGTATAATTCTATCCCAAATAATACTAAAGAGTATTATAAGGACAGTGTCCAGGTAAATGGTCAGGAGACTCCTGCCATTGGGGACACTGGGGCCAGCATAACTGTGGTGGATGAATCTTTTTTCAAGGCAGAGGATGTTGCTAAGGCACCCAAATGCCTCACCAAGTTAGCTGGAGGGCCTGTGCAGATGTGTCCCCAGTTACCAGTTCTCATCCAGTGTAATGACATGGCTGTAAAAATATCTGTCAGTGTACAATGTGAAGTGCCAGGTAGGGTTCTGCTGGGTAATGACCTGAAAGCTCTTGGAATTGTGTCACATACCCCCAGACCATCTAGTAAGAGGTTACAGGAGCTCACAAAACCTGCAAGAGAGAAAACCCTGAGAGGGTTATCTCAGGAGATGATGACAGAGATCACTCCTTTGCCACTGGAGCAACTCACTGCAGTAACTACCCGATCAGGAGCAAAGGGGCAACCCAAGACTCCTAGGAAAAAGTCAGCAGCAAGCACTCCAGTGCTTCCAACAGTTACACCTGTAACCCCCCCTCCAGCTGAGGCTGAGAAGAAGGTACAACCCTGTATGGTTGAACTAGACTCTGAAGAAGAGCTAGTGGGAGGCCAAGAACTTATTGGAGATCTAGACCCTGAGGACCATCCTGAGCTGCAGTCTTTACTGGCAGAAGGTGGGCCCAGCAGGGCAGCTTTCCGTAAGGGACAAAGAGAATGTCCAACTCTGGAGGGTCTCTGCCAACAGGCAGCTGCTCAGGCTGATGGGCAAGAGCCTGGGAAGTATAGGTTGCACTGGGAAGATGGCCTCTTCTACAGTGAACCAACTGAGTCTGAACCTGGAGACTACAAACGCCTTGTAGTACCTGAAGAAAACAGACAACAGTTCTTGCACTTAGCCCACGAGATTCCTTTGGCTGGTCACTTGAGTTTCAAGAAGACCAAGGAAAGGCTCTCACTCTACTTATACTGGCCAAAAATGGGGGCCAAAGTAGATAAGTTTTGCAAGAGCTGCCATACCTGCCAAACTTCTGGTAAGGTTGGCGCCAAGAATGTGGCACCATTAGTGCCTCTCCCAGTTGTGGGAGTCCCATTTGAGAGGGTAGGGATTGACATTGTTGGTCCCCTTAATCCCCCTACACCCTCAGGCAACAGGTTTATCCTTGTTGTAGTAGACCATGCTACTAGATATCCTGAGGCAATACCTATGAGAACTGTTACAGCTCCGGCTGTGGCTAAGGCCTTCCTTGGTATTTTTACCAGGGTTGGGTTTCCTAAGGTAGTAATCTCTGACAGGGGATCAAACTTTATGGCCCACTACATGAAAGCCATGTGGAAAACCTGTGGAGTTACTTACAAGTTCTCAACCGCCTACCACCCCCAAACCAATGGGCTGGTAGAAAGATTTAACAGAACCATGAAGAGCATGATAGGTGCTTTAGAGGAACCCCTGAAAAGAAAGGGGGACCTTCTACTGCCATGCCTTCTCTTTGCTTATAGAGAAGTCCCTCAGGAGGGAGTAGGTTATTCTCCCTTTGAACTTCTCTATGGCCATCCGGTCAGATGCCCATTGGCCCTGATTAAGGAGGGGTTGGAAGGCGCCCCCTCAAGCCAGTCAGAGTGACTGACTATGTGATAGGTCTCCGAAGGAGAATGTCACACATGATGGCAGAAGCTAGTGATAACCTGAAAGCTGGACAAGCTTTGGTCAAGCATTGGCATGATCAAAAGGCTAACATGGTGGAGTTCACTCAAGACCAGCTAGTTCTCGTTATGCTCCCCACAAGGCAGAGGGCCTTGCAGGACAAATGGATGGGACCCTTCAAAGTTGTGGGAAAACCTGGAGAGGTCAACTATCTGGTGGATCTGGGCAGACCCAGAGAAGCTCCTAGAGTCTTCCACACCAACCGACTGAAGGCGTACATCTCCAGACCTGAAGTAGGAGCCTTGCTTCTAGCTTCAGCAGCAGAGGAAGAAGAGAGTGAGTCTCTCCCTGATCTCCTCAGAGGTGTACCTTTGGATGAAAAAATTGAAGGAGTCAATCTCTCTTCAGATCTGACACCTGAGCAACAAGAGGAGTGCAAATCTATGTTAAATCAGTTTGCCTCCCTGTTCTCACTCTCACCAGGCTTGACCCCTTGGGGACAGCACGAGATACTCATGGTGACTGTCTGCCAGTCAAAAGCAGAGGATACCGAATGTCAGAAAATGTGAGAACCCATATCAAGGGGGAGGTCAAGAAGATGCTTGATCTCGGGGTAATAGAACCCTCTACTAGTCCATGGTCTAGCCCAGTTGTGTTAGTACCAAAGGCAGGATCCAAAGACTTGAGATTCTGTGTGGACTATAGATCTCTTAATGCAGTTACCAAGACTGATGCCCACCCTTAACCAAGGACAGATGAGTTGGTGGATAAACTTGGTGCAGCCAAGTACCTCAGCACATTTGACCTTACGTCAGGCTATTGGCAAATAGCCTTGACAGACCATGCCAAGGAGAAAACTGCATTTTCCACCCCAGTTGGCTTGTACCAGTTTAAGGTCATGCCTTTTGGATTAAAAAATGCACCTGCTACATTCCAAAGGATGGTGAACCAAGTTCTAGCTGGGATGGAGGACTTCTGCATGGCATACTTGGATGACATTGCAGTCTTCAGCCACTCCTGGGAGGATCATGTGAACCACCTAGGACATTTTTGCAGGCTCTTGGACAGGCCAATTTGACTATCAAAGCAAGTAAATGCCAGATAGGTCAAAGTAAGGTCGTCTACCTTGGACATGAGGTAGGAGGTGGAGAAATAAGGCCTTTGCTCAGCAAGATTGAAGCTGTGCAAAATTGGACAACACCTACTACTCAAACCCAAGTGACAGCCTTCCTAGGCCTCACTGGGTACTACAGGAATTTCATTGAGAACTATGGGACCATAGCTTCTCCACTGAATGTAATCTCCTCTCCAAAATTCCCTAAGAAGGTCAAATGAAATGAGGAATGCAATCAGGCCTTTGAAAAACTGAAGAAAGCTCTTTGCCAAGCTCCAGTATTGAGAGCTCCTGACTACCACCAAACTTTCATTGTACAAACTGATGCTTCCAATGTAGGTATAGGTGCAGTCCTCAGCCAACTGGATGAGAAGGGTAGGGAGCACCCCATTTGCTTCATCGGCCGTAAGCTGAAGGATCCTGAGACAAGGTGGGCAACAATAGAAAGAGAATGCTTTGCTATTGTGTGGGCACTGAAGAAGTTTAGGCCATACTTGTATGGTTCTACTTTTGTCATTCAGACTGACCACCAACCCTTGAGATGGTTAATGCAAATGAAGGGAGAAAATCCAAAACTATTGAGATGGTCAATCTGCCTGCAACGGTTTGATTTCACCATTGAGCACAGGTCAGGGTGTCACCATCAAAATGCTGATGGATTCTCTAGGATGTATGTCTTCGACTAGAGGTATGAGGTTCATCCAGGAATGGATTAAATCCTCCTGTCCCTTAGTCTGGGAGGGGGCGAGTGTTAGGGAGAATTCTCTGTTTAGGCTCCCTGGACTGAGTTGCCTAGGAAACTCAAGTCGCACTCCGTCCTGATTGGCCCAAGTGGTGAGCCGGCTGGCGCACCACTTAGCATGTTTGAGTGACAACTAGGCTGAGTGAATAGGGGTTTGCTGCATAAAAGCAGGGCTCTGGGGACTGGAACTTCAGAAGTCGCCACAGGACCTAAGAATCCGACGAGGGAGAAGCTGAGCCGACCTGCCACGACAACACGATCGGTGGAGCCCTGCTGGACCGTCTCACCACTTTTCCCAACGTCAGAGGAGAGCTCCCGCCGGAGAGTCTTCTTCCTTTGACTGGTGGGGATAACCAGTTTCACCGTCTTTTCGCTTTCCCGACGTATCTCGTGGCCGCCTTGCCCGTGCTAAGCACCCCGGCAACCAGGATACCACGTTTTACCACGACCGCGAGATAAAGGTACCACCTTTTACCGGAAAACTCCGCGACTGGTTTCTGCCCTGGTAGTGCAACGACCTGCATCTTTCCTCCACGTTGAGATCTTCTCTTCCCCTGGACAACGCCGCAACTTGCAACTTGCAACCACTACCAGGAGCAACTGCCACCGCTGGAGGATCCTTCCCACTTAAGGTACCGTGCCCCGCCTGGCTTCCCTTGCAACCGACTGTACGGGGTATATTTAGCCCCCGGCTTTCGAACCTGGGTTAGCCTGGGACACCCTGGCTAAACTTTTCTAAGCCTCTCTAAACTCTTTCCTGAACCCTCTGCAAGACTTTCTAAGCCTAGTGTAACTGTGTGATCTTGGGCGCATTTGTGCTCTGCTCTCTCTAAGAGTGGGCCCAGCCTTTGGACTTTGGCTCACCAGTGACTTTTTGCTCTCTGCCTTGCTAATAGTGTTCCTGAATCGTAGAGTGGTGTAATCCTGCATATTCGGTCGTTTTCCCTCCCTTTTTCACAACCTGTGTAGAATATTTTACAATAAGAGTGCTGGAGTGTTTCACTGTGTGTTTATAAATAAATAATTATATACTTTGATACCAAAGCTCTGGTCAGTGTTTGCTTGTATTATTGTATTGTATTATTGTATCTGAGTGCCTATTGAGTATACTTTGCATACTGCCTAACTCTTCTTGAGGGAAGTCTGACTGCTCAGCCACAGCTACCAGGTAAATCTGGGTGGTACAGACTGCTACCAAGTGGGTTTACTGCTAACACCTGTAGTCTTAAATCTTTTGCAGTGGTCCCTAAGGGAACTGCACAGGTTTCTGCCTAACAGAGTGGGCTGCTAAACTTGCGTTGAGCCAACCGCCTTCAAAACCTCAGGCGCAATGGACCGTCCAGTCCTCTGTGGTCGATACTGAGGGGCCTACCCCTGAAAAAGAGAAAGAAAATCATTGGCGGAAGACAAAGAAGAGGTCCCATTCTAGGAGCCACTCTTCCTCGTCGTTGTTGCAAAAGAAAAAGAGGCACCACTGTCGAGATTCCAGATCTTTGACTGAAGTAGGTAAGCCATCGGCTGGGCCGACCGCTCAGCAAGATTTCAAGGTCCAGATGCTAGAAATGTTCTAAAAGCATGCTGATGCAGGTGTGGGTGCCCCGCAAGCAGCAGGCCTCGATGGAAGCAGAGGCGCTCGGTACATCTTACCCCACGCAAGCCCCAGTGCTGACGCCATCAGCCTCAGGGAAGCCTTCAGGCTTGATGCCATAGAAGGCACTGAAACCTTCGATGCCAAAGCCTTCCCACTCACCTGAAGGTCTGAGCATCCCTGACGCCATTTCAGTGCCAAAGCCCCGATCGACACCGACAGTCACTTTATCTGTGCCGAAGGAAAATCCCTTAGCACCGACGCTTGGTGACAAATTCTTTATCCCACTCTCCCTGACCGAATATTTCGATACCATGTCATCCGGATGATCAGGGGGCAGTCGATCCCGTGTACATGGGAGCAGGGGGTGTCAACTATTTCGACGACCAAGCTGAACCTTCAGAGTTGGCACAGGGGCTTCATGATACCAGCAGGCTGGACACGTCGCCTGACTTGGAGTTCCAGCAAGGCCAACCTTACACCCACACCCATGCCAAGTTTAGGGCACTGGTAGAAAGGGTGGTTGATGCCTTAGGACTGCAGGCTGCAGCAGTGCCATTCCAAAGTCATGAGTTGACCGACATACTGGACGAGGGTCCAGTTACTGAAAGGAATATGCCTCTGAACCCAGCGATTGCTGATCCAGTAGCCTCCCTGTGGCAGCATCCCTACTCCGTCCTCCCGGTCAGCTCCACTATGACCAGAAAGTACAGGTCGGCAAGAGGAGACCCGTCATTTTTGTCTTCTCACCCTTCCCCGGAATGTCTTGTCATGCATGCTGCCACAGTTTCCACCAGACCTGCATCTTCAACTTCCAAGCTGCCCCCTTACAGAGAAGGTAAAAGAATTGACGTCATTGCCACAAAAGTTTTTACCTCAGGCAGCATGGCTCTGAAAGCTGCTAACGCGGCCAGTGGTTTTGCAAAATACTCTTTTTCGGCCTCTGGAAGGCTGTGGAACTTGTTACACAGTATATCTCTGAGGCGGCAATGCGAGACGGCTTTGTACAGAGGAAAGAGGTGGCCAGGCAGTCTCTGCAAAGGGGCCTGGACATGGCCGACTGCATGAGCTTTTCAATAGCATCGGCTATTGCATTGAGGAGGCATGCCTATTTTCACCTAATGTGCAAAACAAATTGCTGGACATGCCCTTTGACTGTGAATTCCTTTTCAGCCAGCAGGCCAATGACTCCATGGAAAAATGTAAGGAGTCAAGGATCGCTACAATGTCACTGGAGCTAGCTGCGCAGCCGGCCAAAGTGCAAAGTCCTCTTTCGCTTCGCTTCTAGGGGAAGCTGCTATAGGCGATATGTGCCTTACGGCAGGGAGGGGCAGCTCCCACAGGCCAGGCAAGGGCAGAAGCATTTCTCACACTCCATAAGGGGCAGGGGGCCTTCCAGAGGCCAACAAGCAGCGGCGGGAGCAGCTCCGCCCTGTAAGCCACTTTGATTTTCCCCTCCCACAACTTGCTAGTTGGTGTATGGCTGTCGGAGCACTGGCCATAATGACAGGAGATTATCTCTGGTGCCTGGGCCCTGGAACTCGTACAGTGGGGCTATTGCCTGCCCTTCTTAAGGAAACCCCGGACAGACCTCTGCCACCTCCAAGCCAACCAGAACAGGAGCTCCAGGAAGGGGTGCTGTGGAAGAGGTACCACCCGAGCAGAGAGGATCGGGCTAGTATTCCCGGTATTTCCTAGTGCCCAAGATGGGAGGAGGTCTCCGTCCCATTTTGGACCACAGGGCCTTCAACGAATTCAGGATGGTGACGTTGAGAGAAATTCTCCACGCTCTTGAATTGCAGGACTGTCTTGTGTCTATAGATCTGCAGGATGCTTATTTCCATGTGCCGATACATCGAAAGTACAGGAAGTTCCTGAGGTTTCTCATAGGGGACAAACACTTTCAGTTCAAGGTGCTTCCCTTTGGGTTGACCTTCGCTCCAAGGGTCTTCACCAAGCTCATGCAGTAATTGCGGCTCACCTCAGGAGATCTGGAGTCCATTTATTCCCATACCTGGATGACTGGCTGATCCGAGGGAAGTCTTGTCTAACCTAGAGGACACCTGTTCACTACTCGCAGGCTGGGCTTCTCCCTGAACTTGAAGAAGTCCAACTTGATGCCAGTCCAGAGGCTCCAGTTCATATGAGCAGTCCTAGACACTTGGGTGGGGAAGGCCTTTCCCCCCGAGGAGAGAGTCAACAGCATTGCGCAGGTGATGAACCAATTCCAGAACCACACCCCTTTACCAGCAGCTTCCTTGCTCCGCCTTTTAGGCCTCATGGCCTCCTGTATCTTTCTAGTGCCAGAGGCCAGGCTGCAAATGAGATCTCTTCAATGGCTCCGACGAGGCCAGTGGTCCAAGTACCTCAGAGCCCTCTGGTACTCCCTCAAGGTATCCAGGGCAGTGGTCGATGACCTTGGTTTGGTGGGCCGTCAGCAGCAAACTCATGACGGGGTAACCCTTCTGGCCTCCGTGGCCGCAGGCCTGAGTGGTCACGGATCCGTCTCTGACAGGCTGGTGCACTCACTGCAAGGACTTGCAGGTGAAAGGCCTCTGGTCGGCGATAGAAGCCAAGTGGCATATCAACAGGCCCGAGTTGCGAGGCATCAGTTTAGCCGTGGGAGCGTTCACTCAATCTCTGGAGTGGAAGCATGTCCTGATTCTGATGGACAATACGGTAGCCATGTACTACCTGGCCAAGAGAGGTGCCGTGCGCTCACTCCCCCTCTGCAGAGAGGCGATGCAGCTGTTTTTTCTGGCTATTGGAGAACTGCAGCTCGGTCTCTGCAGTTCATCTGGCGGGGACAGACAATTGTTTGGTAGATGCTCTGAGCAGCCAGAGCACGGTCTCACACGAGTGGGAAGTGTGCTAGGAAGTCCTAGAGAAGGTCTTCTCCCACTGCGGACCCCATCAATTGGCCGGTTTGCCACAGAGTCCAACGGGAAGTGCAGACAGTTTTGCTCAAGAGAATTCCCTGCGAAGGGCGCGCTAGGGGATGCGTTTCAGTTAAGCTGGACCTTCCCTCTCCACTATGCCTTCCCCTCTATTCCCGCCATTCCTTGGGTTCTCAGGAGGCCCAAGAGGTTTCGAGCATCCATGATCCTGATCGCCCTGGACTGGGCGAGGAGGATGTGGTACTCGGACCTTCTTGACCAGACCATCTGCCAACCTCTCGTTTGCCTCAGCGGCTGGATCTCTTAACCCAGTCGGAAGGTCGGGTGCTTCACCCGGACCCAGAGTCCCTCAACCTACATGCGCGGCTCTTGAGAGGATGAGATATGATAACTGGGACCTCTCCGAGTAGGTACTGGAGGTGTTGCTGCCTGCATGCAGACCATCTACAAGATCCCTGTATGTGTGCAGGTGAAGAAGATTTGAGGCATGGTGCTGGGAACGCGAGATTGACCCCATCTCTTGCCACACCACTACAGTGATGGAGTTGCTTCTGTCACTGGCCTCAGCAGGCCTTCAGGTCACCACAGTCAAAGGAAATTTGGCGGCCTTGTCTGTGTTCAAGAGGTTTGCGGATCAAGCTTCATATTTTACGATCCCAGTTGTGGCTCAATTCATGAAGGACCACGTGAATACATTTCTGCAAACTCCCTTTGTTGTACCAGATTGTGAACTTAATCGGGTTCTAACATTCATAATGGCGGCTCTCTTTGAGCCCATTAATGCCTGTTCTTTGCAGCTGTTTTCTTTGAAGACAGCTTTTTTATTTATCGATAACATCCACGATGGGCCGACCGCCTTCTAAAGCACCTGCACGGTTGACCATTCGGTCCTCTGAGGCCGAGACAGATGGGCCTACCCCCAAAGAAGAAAAAGAAAGACATTGGCGTAAAACGAAAAAGCTGTCCCACTCCCGAAGCCACTCATCCTCGTCATCTTCTCATAAGAAGAAAAGGTACCACCTGCACTGACTCTTTGTCAGAGAGAGGTAAGTCATCGACTGGGCCGACCACTGGACAGGACTTGAAGAATTTAAATCGGAGATTCTGGTGATGTTTGAAAAACAGGCATTTGTGGGTGCAGGTGCGCCCCCCAAGCAGCAGGACCCAGTGGCTGCAGCAGCGCTCTGTGGTCCCGACCTCATGCAGACACCTTTACCAACGCCATTGGGGTCAGGAGAGCCTTCGAGCTCGGCACTGAAAAAGGCACTAAAAGCCTTGAAGCTGGGGCCTTCTCATGAGCCTCAGTGTTCAGGTGTTTCCGGTGTCCCTTCAGAGCCCAGGCCTCGCTCGACGCCAACAGCCACCCCGTCGATGCCGGCGATCAGTCCTTCGTTCCACTTTCATGGAGCGATTTCTTCAGCTCCATGGCGTCCATCTTCTGTGCCAATCAGGGACGATCAAGGAGATGTCGACCCGGTGGTGGCGTTGACTATTTCGATGACCAGGCTTCATTACGCTTGCGGGCTAGATACATCCCCAGATGTGGAGTTACAACAGGCTCAGCCTTACACTCATGCCCATGCCAAGTTTAGATTGCTAGTGGACAGGCTGGTCGACACACTAGGGCTGAATGCTGCGGCAGTTCCAGTCCAGGGGTCTGAATTGACTGACATCTTGACCCAGGGTCCAGTTACTGAAAGACATATGCCACTGAACCTGGCTAGTGGCAATTCATTTGCCTCCTTGTGGCAACACCCCTGCTCCGTCCCTCCTGTCAGCTCCACTGTGACCGGTAAATAAAGGCCCGGCAAGAGGGGACCCGTTCTTTTTGTCCTCTCACCCTTCCCCGGAAGGTCTTGTTGTGCAGGCAGCCACGGTTTCCACCAGGGCAGCTCCCTCTACCTCAAACCTGGCTCCTGTCAGGGAGGGCAAGAAGCTGGATGCGATGGTGAAAATGGTCTTCATATCTGCCAGTATGGCCTTGAAAGCAACAAACATAGCCTGTGGGTTTGCCAAGTATTCTTTTGGCCTCTGGAAGGTGGTAGAACAAGCAATCCAATACATCCCTGAAGGGGAGCTGCGAGATGGCTTCATACAGCTGGTGGAAGATGAAAAGGAGGTGCCTAGGCAGTCGCTGCAAACGGGCCTGGACGTGGCCGACTGCGTTGGTGTTCAATGGGATCGGCTGTGGCACTGAGGAGACAGGCCTACCCATGCTTGTCAGGCTTTTCACCAAACGTGAATAGGTTATTGGACATGCCTTTTGAGGGTGAATTAATTTTCGGTCCAGAGGCCAACGACTCCCTGGAAATGTTCTAGGTGTCAAAGATAACTGCAAAATCGCTGAGCCTAGCTGCGCAGCTGGCCAAGCCTGCCTTCAGCTTAGCCTCTAGAGGCAGGTGGCTTATGGCAGGAAGGCACAGCTCCCGCAAGCCAGGCAGGGGCAGAAGCATTTCTCGCAACCTGGAAGGAGCAGGGGGGGCTTCCAGAGGCCAGCAGATAGCAACAGTAGTGGTGAGGCTGCCCTACCCTCAAAGCCGCTTTATTTTCCCCTCCGACAGATTACCGCTTGGTGGACAGCTGTCAGAGCATTGGTCCCAATGGCGGGAGATTACCTCAGACGCCTGAGCCCTGAAGCCCGTGTGGTAGGGTTATTATCTACCTTTCTTTTTTAATAATATATTTTATTGAAAGTTTTTGAACATTCATACAAGATACCAACTGTTACCCCCCACCCTCCGTCTCCCTTTGTCGGGTCGATCGTCGATCTGTTCGTCTTTTGCCACTCTGTACATCACCTGTCCAACAATAAGTTCTTTGCCATGTCCATGTTGTGCTCCTGCGCTTCCCGCTCTCCCATCCCTCAGAGCGATCTCAGGTCACACGTTCTTCCCATTTTCCCCAGATTTTTGTGGCCTTTGCCAGGCATCCTCGTGCTGTATAAATTCTGAGTTCTTTCGCCACGCAGATGTCCATTTCGTTGGACCACTGAGCCGCTGTCGGGCACTCCGGGGCTCCCCATTTCTGCGCAATGTCACGTTTTATCAGGCCCATTGTTGTGGAGAGAAGAATGCCCTCCCGTTTGTTTGAGATGTTCTCATCTGGGGCCCCCAGTAACATTATTGCTGGTCGCAGTTCTATCGTGCGGCCCAGTGCTCTTGCCAAAATTTGTAAGCATTGTGTCCAGAATGTCTTGATTTTAGGGCAGTCCCAAAGGAGATGGATGAAGGTGCCCTCTTTCCCCCGGCATTTCAAACAGTTTGGATCCGTTGCCCTTCCCCAACCAAAAAGGGCCACTCAGGGGTAATATACCCTATGTAGTATCTTCAGCTGTACCAGTCTTATTCTGTAGTCTATAGAGATTTCATGTGGGTGCATGAGAACCTGGATCCAGTCCTCAGGCTCAATGTCCCCGACATCCCGCTCCCATCTGGATTTGACGCTGGTCAGCTCTGGGGTAGTGAATGCTTTAATAGCTTTGTATAGGGTGGTGGTCACCTTGGTGGGGATGTGTTGTGGAAGTAAGTTGCGTTCCAGGGGTGTGTAGTCTGGGGCATCAGCAAGTGCTTGCCTGTGGCCACTAAGTGTGTGTGATAATTGTGTGTAATGGTATTGTTCTGCTGCCGAAATACCATATTCCTGCTGGAGCATTTCAAATGAAAGAATAGAGCCCTCTGTTAAGATATTTCCTATCGTGGTTATTCCGGCCCCACCCACCGGGTCCAGGCGGGCAGCTTCCACGCTTCCGTCAGCATGTGGTTATTCCATAGTGGTTGTTCCATGGTAATCTTGTTCCCCCAGCCTATGTGCTTGTGTGCCTGCCGCCAGACGATTGCGATGTTAGACAAACCCCCACCACCTCCATGCCAGCCGGAACAGGAGCCCCAAGAAGATATGCAAGCCCTGTTGTTGAAGGGTGGTTTGGAAGAGGTACCACCCGAGCAGAGAGGGTCGGGCTGGTATGCCCGATATTTCCTGGTACCCAAGGAAGGAGGAGGTCTCTGTCCCATTTTGGACCTCAGGACCTTGAACATGTTCCTGAGGAAAGACAAGTTCAAGATGGTGACAGTGAGAGAAATTCTCCACGTTCTCGAATTGCAGGACTAGCTGTTTCCATGTGCCAATACATTGCAAGCACAGGAAGTTCTTTGGTTTATCATAAGGGACAAGCAGTTCAAGATTCTCCCCTTTCGGTTGACCTCCGCTACAAAGGTCTTCACCAAGCTCATTGCGGTAGTCGCGGCTCACCTCAGGAGATCCGGAGTCCATGTAGTCCCATTCCTGGACAACTGACTCATCTGAGTGAAGTCGGCGAGGCGGGTCTTGTCCTGCCTAGAGGACACCTGCTCTCTATCCACAGGCTGGGCTTATCCCTGAACTTGAAGTCCCACGTGACGCCAGTCCAGAGACTCCATTTCATCGGGGCAGTCCTAGACACCCGGATTGGGAAGGCTTTCCCTCACAAGGAGAGAGTCAACAGCATCACGCAGATGGTGAATCTGTTCCGGAACCATACTGCCTTACCAGCAGCTTCCTTCCTCCGCCTATTAGGCCTCATGGCCTCCTGTATTTTTTGGTGTGCCAGAGACCAAGCTGCAAATGATATCTCTACAATGGCTCCTACGTGGCCAGTGGTCCAATTCCACAGTACCCTCACAGACTACATCAGGGTGTTCAGGTCTGTGGTCGACGACCTTGGTTGGTGGGCCAACAGCAGCAATCCAATGGCGGGGGAACCCTTCTGGCCTCTATGGCTTCAGACCCGATTGGTCACCGACGAGTCTTTGACTGGCTGGGGTGCTCACTGTGAGGACTTGCAGGTGAACAGCCTTTGGTCAGCAAAGGAAGTCAGGTGGCACATCAACAGGCCAGACAGCTTTTGCCCAATCTCTGAAGGGGAAACATGTCTTGATTCTGAAGGACAATACGTTGGCGATGCACTACCTAAACAAGCAAGGTGGCGTGCACTCCCTCCTCCCCTGCAGAGAGGGGATGCAGCTGTGGTTCTGGTTGCTGGAGAACCAGATCTCGGCAGATCATCTGCGGGGGTACAGAGAACAGTTTGGCGGATGCTCTGAGGATGCAAAGCACGGTCTCACACTAGTGGGAAGTGTGCCTGGAAGTCATAGAGGAGGTCTGCTATCTAGGGGGTACCCCAGCAGTAGACCGAGGAAGTGCAGACAGTTTAGCTCAAGGGTATTCCCAGTGAACGGCGCGCTAGGGGATGTGTTTCTAGTGGATTGGACCTTCACTCTCCACTACGCCTTCCCTCCGATCCCTGTCATCCATTGGGTTTTCAGGAGGTTGAAGAGGTTTCGAGCAACCATGATCTTGATCGACCCGGACTGGGCGAGGAGGACATGATACTCCGACCTTCTGGATGTGACCATATACCCACCTCTCTGGTTGCCGCATCGCCTGGATCTCTTGACACAGTCATAAGGTTGGGTACTGCACCCAAACCCGGAATCCCTCAACCTACATGCGTGGCTCTTGAGAGGATGAGATATGATGACTGTGACTTCTCTGAGGAGGTGCTCGAGGTTTTGCTGGCTGCACACATACCATATACAAGATCCCTGTATGTGTGCAGGTGGAGAATATTTGAGGTGTGGTGTAGGGAACGCGAGACTCACCCTATATCTTGCCACACTACTACAGTGATGGAATTCCTTCTGTCGCTGGTCTCAGCAGGCCTTCAGGTTACCACAATTCTCCTGATGGCGTCTCCTTTTGAGCGCATGCACTCTTGTTCTTTGCGGCTGCTTACTCTTAAGACATCCTTCTTGGTTACAATTACTTCCGCTAGGCGGGTCAGCGAATTGCAGGCACTTTGTTGCAAACCCCCATTTTTGTGGTTCTTTCGTGAGAAGGTCTTGCTTAAAGTAAGGCCAGGGTTCCAGCCGAAGGTAGTATCTGAGTTTCACCTTTCACAGGCCTGTCGGTCTTTTACCCACCTCTGCACCCTTCTAAGGAAGAGGAGTGCTTCCATCGGTTGGATCACAAAAGGGCCTTGAGTTTTTACGTTGCAAGGATGTCAGAATTTCGGATGACTGATCAATTATTTGTGGCCTACTCTCTAGCCAGGAAAGGTCTAGCTGTGAATAAGCAGACGCTGTCCCGATGGATCATCTTATGCATTACAGAATGTTATCAGGCCGCAGGCAGGGAACTGCCTCCTGGCATCAGAGCACATTCGACCAGAGGGGTCTCTGCATCTACTGCCTTGCAAAGGGGGGTCCCAGTCAGAGACATTTGCCGAGCCACAACTTGGTCCTCACTCCATACCTTTGAGGTACTACAGCCTGGACGTCTCCCGTGGGGCTGACGCTCATTTTGTCTGGGTGGTACTACAAAACCTGTTACTGTGAACTTTCTGGCTGCCTCCATTGTTCTATTGCTGGGGGGGTCTATCAGATGAGGAATCTGCGGAGAAAGGCAATCCATTGAAGGAGAAATTACTCACCGTAATGTTATTTCTATGGATCCTTCTCCCGCAGATTCCTCATCTCCCCTTCCATCCTTCCACACTCAGAAGCATCTGCAGTTGGTGTGCATCTGTCTTGGTGAGTAGTCAACTGGTGATGGTCCTAGAATGTAATTTGTCTGTCTAGCAAGTCGCATGTCTTTCTCAATCCATGTTTTTAAAAAATGCAATACCATTTCTTGATTCTGGACACTGTGGAAGCCCTTTCATCAAGTCTTGTATCCCGTTGGGATGCTTGTTTGTTAACCTCTTATTGGCTGTTGGGCCTTCTTCTCTTGCTATTTTCCTCTGTAGTGGTCCAGCACGGGGGAAAAAGGCACAGAACTGAGGTACGGGGCGTAGTGGTGTGGTATATATACAACACACGATGTCAGGTCCGGAGCCGACGATCGAGCATCGAGCAAGATGGATCGACGGCCGAGTCGAGGTCCATTACGCCCCCTGTCGAAGAATTATCCAAGGAGCAGAGTTGGATGAGATATCTATCATATGGGGAATCTGCTGGAGAAGAATCCATAGAAAGAAGATTACAGTGAGCAAGTTCTCCATCTGTTTAGGTCCTTTCACGTCAATGACATAATTCACCTTACTGACTTGTTTCCGGCACTCAGTAAGGCCCAGTCCATTTGTCCTAAAGGGCACTGGGCCTCATTACGACCCAGGCGGTAAGTTACCGCCTGGGTCGTACCTTTACCACCATGGCGTAAACTACGTTTACGCCATGGTGGTTGGCGGACTTACCGCCCCATTCCGAGGTTGGCGGGGCGGTAAGTCCCCAATCCCCATTTACCCTTCCCCATTCCCATTTTGCCCCATAGGGCATAATGGGAGTGGGGAAGGCGTTAATTACGCCACCGTAAATTACGGTGGCGTAATTAACAACAAGGTCCCTTAGCGCCATGGATTTTAACACCTGCTAAAAGCAGGTGTTAAATCCTCCATGGCGCTAAGGGACCTGGAATCAGGCGGTAAGGGTCGGCGCTGTTTACGCTGCCGTAAACCCCTTACCGCCTGGGTCGTAATGAGGCCCACTCTGTTTGCCAGGCTCCATAATCCACGCCCACTGGCCTGGACAATAGACTGTCACTGGGGCCTTTTGGTCGTGCCAGTGCTTCATCAGCTCCTGACTGGCCTTTAGGTTTTTCGTCGACTGTACCAAGTACTTTGCCATTTTAGACTGAAGGCCATGTACATAGTCCACCACATAATGCGTAGGGTATGAGGGTTTGCCCTCCCATCCCTATTTCACTAGACTGAGGGGACCGCATACAGGGTGTTCAAACAGAAGCTCAAAGGGGCTAAACTCTACTCTGTTCTGTGGCACCTCCCTATAGGTGAACAGAAGGCATGGCAGGAGAATATCCCATGTACACTTCGGTGCTCTTCCAAGCCACCTATCATGCCTTTCAGGGTCTTGTTGAACCGCTCAACAAGCCCATTTGTTTTTGGATGGAAGGATGTAGGGAACCAGTAGGTGACTCTACACGTTTCCCACATAGCCTTCATATACGCAAATATGAAGTTTGATCACTAGTCAGAAACAGCTTCCTTGGGGAAACCAACATGGGAGAATATCGCAATCAGAGCCTTCGCAATCACAGGGGCTTTGATTATCCTCAGAGGGGCAGCCTCAGGGTACACTGTGGCATGGTCTACTACCGCCAAGATGTATCTGTTCGCTGAGCTGGTTTGTGGATCCAAAGGACCCACAATAACCATGCCTATTCTCTCGAAAGGCTGCCCAGCCGTGGGTAGTGGAATTAAGGAGGCCTTTGTGGCACCACCTAACTTGCCAGAAGCTATACAAGTCAGGCAGGACCATACAAATTCCCTAACTTTTACGCCCAACTGCGACAAGTAAAAGTGTGCAGACAACCGGTCCGATGTTTTAGTCACTCCCAAGTGACCTGCTTAAGGAATTTGGTGACCCAAATCCAAAAGGAACTTTCTGTGGCATTGGGGAATCTCCAACCTTCTGGTGCCATCACCCTCAGTCTTTTGGCTCACTGTACAGGAGTCCATCCTCCCAGTACATTTTGAACAGTCCAGGAGCCTTGCCCCTTAGCCTGCTCCTCTGCCTGCTTCTGCAGACCCGCCAGAGTGGGACACTCTGGGCTTTGAATAAGTACGTCTGATCTGGGCCCCCAGCTGATGCAAACTCATCCAGCCCGGCCAGACCCTTCAGTTCTGGGCTCATCTGGTCCTCCACCTCAGGTTCCTGTGCTGCACCAGGCAACCCTGAAGTCACTGAGTCCCCTGCTACCAAAGTAGGGTCCTCAGTGGCTAGTGGCCCGTCTCCTGCAGGAATAGGTGACTCAGCAATCTGCGGAATTGGCCAGCCGCTACCGGCCACGCCGGTCCTTCCAAGAAGCCCTCTGACAGTACTCCAGTCCGTAGGGCTCTGAGAGTTTTCATTCTGGCGATCTCTTTGGCCCTCGATTGGGTAGCCTCTGCAACTATCTCGAGATCAGGAAGATCATTACCCAACATACATGGGACAGGGATAGATTCTTTCACCCCTACACAGCACTGAGTTGGTTCACCTCGCCAGATGAACTCTATCGCCAATGGGCACTTACTCTTTCCGTCAATCCCACTGAAGCTACAATCAGGCACATCAATATTTTGGCCTGGCTGTACCCACTGCTGAGAGAGGCTAGCCGCAACATCTCGCCTTGGGAGGTTTGTGTCCATTGATATACATATGTTCTAGATAGAGTTGAGTATTATTGGGAATTGGGATTTCTTTTGGAGAACTGGTACTGTTCCCACTCCGTGTAAGCAATCCACATACAGCCACTCCCTCGCCTAGCGGGAAGTCCTCGTCTAGGAGGCCCACACTAATGATGGCCTCCTCCATGACTCAAACATTCACAATGACTCGCTTGGGTAAGCCCTTGCAAGCAGTATCTCCTATGGCCCAGCTCCTAGCACATTAAATAACCTTTGGGCGGTGACAACGTAGGTGACCCACTGGTAGTGGTGCCTGTGCGCTTCTTTTTTGGTGTGTATAGTGGAACTAACATTTTGGGATTTCCCTTCATTCTTTTCGGGACCTGACTTTGAAGAGGGTTGGGTTGGACCTTTGTCCTTCCCATCCTTGATAACTTTTTTGTCTTAAGATTTCTCTTCCAGTTTGGGTGTGGACCTGTATGCAGCCTTTGCAAGTTCCTTAGCGCTAGTCTCCTCTCCTCCAGCAGGAGCTTTCTAGCCACTGCATCGTTAACAGCCGGGACAATTACTGGGCCACTTAGAGATTGTCCCGAGGCCTGGGACCTGCAGAATGCCACACTAGCCCCTGACTTACGTGATGCTCTAGAGTGTCTGGAAACCACGATTGCCCCCCGGGGGGATGGTTGGCAAGAAACAATGCTCATGCTGTCTTCCTTGTTATGTTCCACTACCCCTCCTGGAAGGTGTTCTTCATTCAGGTACACAGGTTCTAACCCATCCCCTGAGGTCTTCTCCCCAACCGCCCTTGCTTCTAGCCAAGCTTGGAGGCTAGTCAGCAACTCAGGTCTATTAACCTTAGTACTGTGGGGAAGTCCCCTCTCCTGACATAGGACGCGCAGGACATCCTTGTTCATGCCTTTCACAGTCTCTGTCACAATCCATGATCATTACAAATTACAAATCCATGATCATTACATTACAGATGCCCTGGATACTGACAGGAGGGTAGTCAGGATAGTAATTAATCACAACAGTTCAAGGATACATGGTTTCAACACCAAGGGAGCAATGGGTCATAAAATGTCCCTAGGGGCCTTCACAGAAGGACCGGGGGAGTGAACCACAATGTACCTTGTGTTGTTCTTGGTGCTCAACAGGGTCAAGCGGGTATCAGGGTGATTTACAGCTTCTCCGACAAGAGTTCAAGACAGGAGACAGCTGCGGGTATCAGGCAGCAGGCAGTTTGGCGAGCGAAGCTGGATGGACGGCTGCAGGCTGGCCTACACGGCAGCTCGGGGTCAGGAATCAATGTCTCAGTCCTGGTCGGCGGTTCTGAAGCACTGGTCGAGGCATCTCAGGCGGCTTTAGCGACTGTGGTGTAACAGTCAGCGTGCAGTCCATTGCAGCTCAAGGGGCTTGACTGGCTTGGAAATGTCCTTTAAGGCGGATGTAGGTAGATGCTTGTAGATGCTCTCCTAGCTTCTTCACTGGGCTTGTGTCTTCCTTTAAGGCGGACGGTCAAAAGCTGAGGAGAGTGTTGCAGGCAGGTGCTTTGTCCTTGGTTTGGAATGAGACTCTCTGGCACTTCCCACCAAGGAAGCTTGCTGCAGAGCCTAGCAGGGCAAGCTGTGTGCTGACTGGTTTCCTGTTTTGGAGCTGCTGGATGGTCCTCTGGATTCGGTATCTCCATCTGTTCCCTGGGAGATGTCTAGGGGAGGGATCTTGCCTCCCTTTTGGAGGTCCTGGCCTTCTTTCACTGGCGGAAGATGTATGGGAGACTGTACCTTCAGCCAGCGTCCAATGATGAGTTATTCCTTCTGCTTCTGGTGAAGCTTTCAGATGATCTGCCAAGAGAGGGGCTCGGCCTTCTTTTAAAGCCAAATGGACCACAGGGATTGGTGTATGCTAAGCCTACCTTAATGAACCGATCATGGGTCTCCACCAACTATCTCATGTATGCGTGAAGTTATAACCAGAGTGCTTTGCAACAGAAAATGTTAAGGTGGTGAAAACAGATACTACTAAGTCCCACCCATCTTCCTGTCTATTGTGGATCAAATGGTCTCTCTGGTTAATGGAGTTCTCTTGTGGTTCCTGATTAAAATGGCAGATCTTCCTTGAAGCTGCGTCAAGACCAGACTTTCTTGCACCGTCAAGCCACATACTCGTACTTTCTGAATGGGGTCTCCCTGCGGAGATGACTACTGTAAACACGCAGTCCACAGACATGACATTTCACTGTCAATTGATACTGAGGGCGGGAGCTGCCATCAGGGTGACAGTTGCATATGAAAGGTTGCTGGGGTTTTCTGTCTCCTTTGTTAGCCTCTGCAGCCAGTTCCCATGTGGGCCTGTTTGAATTAAATTATGATTAGTATGCAAATGTTGCCACCAGCTGCAGGGCTCAACAAAAGAACAGGGTGGATCCATTGAGCCTTTGTTATTTAATTAGGCCGGCCATGGCAGGTGGAGGTTTGGCCCTCCCCATTCTTGAGATGCACTGTGTACTCCACCTGTCAGATCCCAACTAAATGACACAGGGGGCTGAGCCTGGAGGCTGTGTCCACCCAGAGTATTCGGGTCTATGCGTATGTCGTGCGGTGAGCATAGGAAAATGTGTCTGGATTAGCCCCACAAATTCCCGAAGGTTGATCTGCCATCATTCAATTTCATTTAAAATTTCAAAAAAGCCCAGGTGAGCGCACCCCCCCCGCGCAGATGGTTGAATTCCTCACAGTGACCTTCCAGAGACATGTCCACTTGGAGGAGCTCTGCAAAGGGGCTACATAGGCTACTCCACATGCATTCTTCAAGTACTTCTCCATGGAGACCTGTTCCAGGGCAGACATGCAGATTGCTCATGCATTACAGCACAACATTTGTGGCTTAAAGCTTTCTGTAAGAGAACCGACTGATTGAACCTCAACCAGACAGATGCCTTAGGGCTTGCCGTGCTATATAAGCAACAAAAATAAATTAAATAAACAAACCATTCACCTAAATACGGGCACGTTTAGAAGCCTGTTATGTTATATCAATAAGACTGTATTCCACCCAGTTTACACCCATAAGAGTATCATGACGATAATTGGTGGTGTTTCCAGTCTCACTGTTCCAGCACAAAAAAAGAGTGAGACACTGCTTGAGTTGTAGATTTATTTTGTTGGAAGTGGTACAGCCTGACACGTGTTTCAAGCAATCCTTGCTCTTCCTCTGAGGCTAGTACATAAACATTAAAAATATATTTCAAAGAAAACAGTCATAATGTTAAGAAATTGAAAAATTAGGGGATTTGAAAAAGGGGCAGGAAAAGGAAAAAAAAGAAAAAAAATGGACAAAAATTAAAATGCAGTATTTTTCCATTTGGATGATACATTAAAAGTAAAATAAATAATAAACACAATTATGTCCACAAGGGTAGCGGAGCCAGTATACCAACCCAGTTAGAGGATGGGTTCAATGTTTTTAGCACAGTTTAAATGAAGTCACATTTATAATTACCGACATTTCGGTTCATAATAGATCAAATGTATGAATTCAATCAAATGGGTACATATGTTTGCACATTACAAATCATCATGAGGGTTGGTGTTAATATAGAAAAAATTATTATGAAGTGTGGTACCGTACATGTTGCATAGTAGTTTCAAATGAAGCTGTGCAGTTGATTCATGGTTTGAGAGCAAAAGAGAAATAGGGGGTGGGGGGGAATAAGAAAAGAAAAGAAAAGAAGGCAAGGGAGAGAGAGACAGACTGGCAACAAAACATTAGTCAAACAGTAGCAAATATATTACTCGTAAGTATTGTCCTTAATCATGCTCAAAGCAATAATTAAATGAGTTGAAATACCTTGGATTGATTAAATGCTTGTGCATATATGCGTGCTCGAAAAAGTACTGTAAAGGTACAATATTAGGTTGGCTATTGGTCTTGCAGGTGATCGTGAAAAAATAACAGCGTTACATCGCTTAGAAATCCCCATTGTATGAGGAAAAGACATGGTCTAAGCGTACCTGGTTAATTGTCCTCGCAATTACGGAAGGTGATCATTTAATATTCCAACTGAGGTTGTAGCAACGGAATATGATTTGAAAGGCATTCCGGTGAGGCATGAAAACAAAAGAGGGAAAGTAAACAAATATATTTAGAAACTAATAGATTGACCGCAAGATTTCTGTTTGGTAATAGATAATTATAGCGTGCAGCAATGCATTAGTAGGGGATCTTTACAATCAAAACCTTCAGAAAAACTACTTCGGTGAATTCAATTTTACACGCAGAAAGTTGCCATAAGAAACATGTCATCTCAAACATCCCTAAGGGAGAATTAATCCGAGCACAACGGAATTGCTCATCCTTACAGGAATTCAATTTAGAAAGCAAACTAATACAGACCAGATTCTTACAAAGAGGCTATAATTCCCAAAAAATTGCTGCCACAGCCCGACAAGTCGGCAACTACAAGAGAGATACCTTACACCCAAAAAAAGCAATCTCCAGACAAGGCCCTGACAAGATTCGCCTTATAACTAGATACAATATGGACAGTCATGTACTTCATGCTATTATGAAAAGACATTGGCACTTATTACATTTGGATACAAACATCAGTAACTGGATTGACCCTTTCCCTAACTTTACTTTCAGCAAAGGAATCACTTTGACAAATTTACTCAGCCCTTCATTCATGCCTAATCAAGTTCGCCAACCAATTTGGCTCAACCAAGACAAATTCAAAGGCTTTCACAAATGCAGCAGCTGCTCCATATGTCCATATGCACTAGAAATTAATAATGTACGGTTCAATCCTGGACAAACACACAGGATTGATTCGTTCATCAATTGCAACACTAAATTTACGGTTTACTGTATTATCTGTGTATGTGGAAAGAAATACATAGGCAGCACAGTCAGACCTCTTAAAACCCGAATCAGGGAACATTTGTCAACTATTGCGAGTCAAGATGCCAAATTCCCATTGGCTTCGCCGTGGCAGAAGTTTCATCAACTTGATCTCAAATAAAACATCAGATTTGTCGGCCTCGCGAAAGTGACATTGCTTACAAGAGGTGGCAACCTAACTTTGATACTCCGAAGACTTGAAGCTAGACTCATTTGCCAATATAGAACAGTTTTTTGCGGCCTTAATACAGACCATGAATTAGCTGTGTTCCTATAATGTATTAGTACTGCCCAGAACCATTTCAGAACTCTGTGCTCCTAATACTTTTCCTTCCACTTTCCCTTCTAGTCCGACTATGTATACAACTGTACCTGTGCCTTTGCCTGTTTGCGCTACCACGCATTTACACAAATTCAAAATCATGTAAAGATTGGACCAAATATGGGTACATGCCAGATGAGAGGGCAAGGAAAAGGAGACATCTGCTTTCTTCCAAAAAGATCACAGGAATAATACTGTATTCATACAAAGAGTTAGACTAGCTCCCTTTCTGTCATCTGGTGAACACACAACATTAGCTCTACAAGCCGGGATTATTTTCTAATGAGGTATAGACATCATTTTGGTAGCAACTTAATTTATTCATAATTAACCTTAAGACCAGATTGGTATACACATATAAGGATGACACGATAATTTTAGATTGCTAATATGCCACATAACATTTTTTGACATCAATATTGCCGCTAAATTATGATTTCATATTTTGCCAACCATATATTTTATTGTTCTTGCATTTTAAGCACATTTTAATATAACTTAACTTCAGCACGAACACTACTTTACGCCTTTTTCAACATCAAAATGTATTACAACACCCTTTCAAGATGGCCAAACTCTAGGCAGCCTTTGTCGGCCATTGCGCACCCAAAAAACTCATTTGCTGTATAAACGAACAAGATAGTTCGGCACATGCATGGGGAACAGTGTTAGGCAGAAACCTGTGCAGTTTCCTTAGGGACCACTGCAAAAAGATTAAGACTACAGGAGTAAGCAGTAAACCCAATTGGTAGCAGTCTGCACCACCCAGATTTACCTGGTAGCTGTGGTTGAGCAGTCAGACTTCTCTCAAGAAGAGTTAGGCAGTATATAGAGTATACACAATAGGGCTAAAAATACAGTTGAACAAGCAAACACTGACCAGAGCTTTGGTATAAAAGTATATAATTATTTATTTTAAAACACACTTATGAAAATACACTGGACCTAATATATCAAGCAAGTTCAAACACAGTCACTATAAGTATATACACCTCCCTAATTAATTATTCGACAAGTCTAGGTTAAGACACCACTTAATTAGCAAAACAGAGGTGCGCGTGTAACCGTAGATGGCACTCCAATAGTTTGTTTAAAAAGGGAGAGAAAAGGCAGAGTAGGAAAATAACACGGTAACAACACTTTTAAGAAACCACAGCAAGTCAAGAAAGGCAGGGTCTACTGTAGAGCAAAAAAGTTCATAGGCCAGGCCCACTCTTGGAGCGGGCAAGGCGGAATGTGCCCAAGATCACACAGTGGAAATGCACTCAAAGTCTTTGCAGGAAAGTCAAAAAGAGGTTGGATCATTTCAGAAAGGCAAAGTTAGCAGGTCTGAGGTCGACCCAGTTAGAAAGTCAAGGATTTACGGGACACCTTGGACAATCTGTTGCAAGGGAGACCAGGCGGGACACAGTACCTGAAATGGTGAGAAAGCTCCAGCGGTGGCAGTTGTTCCTGGCAGCGGGTGCAAGTTGTGGCTTCAACCAGAGGAAGAGATGGTCTCGACGAGGAAGAAAGCTGGAGGTCGTTGCACTGCCAGGGAAGAAACCAGCCGCGGAGTTTCCCGATTAAAAGGTACGACCCTTTTATTCGTGGTAGTGGTGAAGCTTGGCTATCCGGCCGCCGGGGTGCTTGGCACGGGCGATTCGACCACGAGATGATCCAGGAAGGCGAAAAAGGCGAACTGGTTGGTCCCACCAGCTCAAAGGGAAGAAGACTCTCCTGGAAGAAGATCTCCTCTGTCGTCGGGGAACTGGTGAGTTCGTACAGCAGGGCTCCACCGGTGGTGTCGTCATTGTAGATGGCTCAGCTTCTCCCCTCTTCAGATTCTTTAGGTCCTGTGGCGACATCTGAAGTTCCAGTCCCCAAAGCCCTGCTTTTATGCAGAAAAACCCCCATTCAACAGCCTAGCTGTCACTCAAACATGCTAAGTGGTGAGCCGGGCGGCTCACCACTGGGCCAATCACACAAGAGTGCGACTTGAGTTGCCAAGGAAACTCAGTCCAGGGTGCCTAATCCCTCTCCCACACATCCTTTTGACCCCAGACAGAGTGGCACCATTTGGAGGGCTTCTGTGGAGAAGCCCGCCAAAAAGTGGAACAAAGGGCTCAACTTGGGTTAGAGTTTCAGAGGCGAACACAAAACGCCATTTTAAAACCGAGTCCTGCCAAAAAGACCCAACCGGGGAATAAATATTAAATAAATAACCCAGCGTTATCTTTAATATTGCACCAAAAAGTGGTGCGTTTAAAATGAATGGTAAAATCCCATAGGAAATATTCTGGTGGAATATTTTGCGTGGTATCCACTGCCACCAGCCAGAAACTCGCCAAGGGGGGACTGGACAGTACCCCCTTGGAAAACAGACCCAGGGGCAATCGAATTACCCCTACCAGTACTTCCACAATATGATGGTTTGTACTGGTTCTGTTCACAATTTAAGACTACTAAAGCCAATGGTGACTTTACATGCCCTGGGAGACAGTAGTCAGTCCCAGGGTATGGAGTCTATGGGCCTCATTACACGGAAGGCGGTGATCCAGGGTGCTATTAGCACCCTGGACCATGCCGGTAAATTACCGGCACCGCCTTGGCGGTAAGGGGATTTACCGCCCCATTCCAAGGTCGGTGGGGCGGTAAATCCCCCTTCCGCCATGCCCTTCCCCATTCCCATTTCTGCCCCATAGGGCTCTATGGGAATGGGGAAGGCGCTAATTACGGCACCGCAATTTTGCAGTGCCGTAATTAGCTCCGAGGTCCCTTAGCGGGTTGGTTTTTAACGCCTGCAAAAAGCAGGCGTTAAAGCACCAACCCGCTAAGGGACCTCGTAGTACGGCGGTAAGGGTTAACGGTCACCGTTGCCATTAACGGTGACCGTTAACCCTTACCGCCGTCCGTGTAATGAGGCCCTATGTTTGGGGGTCACTATGACACCCCTGTGTTACTGCACTGAGGGTGCTGTGTAACACACATACCAAAAACACATGAAGCCCTATGGAGTAAAAGACCCCATAGCCCATAAAAGACATTACATAGTCAAAGGACATTCTCAAATCATGCCTAAGAGTGGGAGAAAAAGAGTCTCACTCTTAGCAGGAGAACAAAAATAAACCCCAAAAAATCCAGCAACGCTGCTGGGGGACTCACTAGGTTTGGGAAATTAGCCTTAACAGAGAATTCTCCCTAACAAACAGACACTTTCGTTCTAGACCACCAGGGTAAGGAAATCTCCCCGGACCATTGGAACCCCTACTAATGCATTGCCGTACGCTATAATTATTTTTAGGCAGAATCCTGTGCAGTGCCCTTAGGGACCACTACACCTTATTAAGACCACAGGTGGCAATACAAGTTTTACCTCTGGTACAAGCCTGTACCACTAAGTTATAGTGGTAGCAGTAGCAGAGCAGCCAGGCTTATCTCAAGAGTATATGAGCAGTAGCAGAGATTACACAAAGGGACCACAATTACTTTGACTCAAGCAAACACTGACTCAAGGTTTCAGCTAAAAAATATAAGTACATTTATTTTTTAACCATCAGTTATAAACACAACACCTCTATTAAACTTTAAACAAAACCACACGTTAAATATACCACACTAACCAATTCACTTTGTACAGTAAGTCTCAAGGTAAGTACCCTGTGTTTGAATGAACCAGTGTTACGAACAAAACACGATACCGCGGATACAGTTGCGATCACTTTTTGACAGTTCGGTGTACTAAATAAACGCCTATCCGTTACATGAAATGCTACCGGGGCAAGAACACATTTAGCACCTGAGTTACCCAGAGGGAGTTGGAGGCAAAAATCACAGGCAATATTTAGGTTAGGCAAACAGTATCGAGAAACACTCAGAAACAGGAGTTCAAAAGTCAAAGGGTCAGAGCCAGGTTTAGGTGATACCGAAGGCCTGTGCCCAAGATCACACTGTTAGACAGTTCACGATTCTGTAGAGCCAAAGAGTACTTGAATATTGTCAATGTTCGGAATCAAACGTTATAAGAAGGAGGGAAGACAAGGACAAGCCTTGGAGATGAAGAAAAAGGGATTCACCCAGTTTCCTCAAGTAGAACACAGTACCTTATTTCCACGATGCAGCTGGTGCCCTGGCTGTTGTTGGTTTCCCGCAGACCCACGATTCCTGGAGCTTCGTTGTGAAGGAAGACGTCTGACGGGGGTCTGCACCACACAGGGATGGAGCCGGCAGCAGTGCCAACGAAAAGGTGTGCTCCTTAAAAACAGGAGAGGCTCAGCAGGTGGCTATCCGGACCACTACAGCAGTGTGCAGAGATTTCGACCACGGCAGAGATCTCTGGCTGAAGAAGATGAGCTGGTTATCCCCACCAGGCTCAGGGGAAGAAGACTCCGGACTCGATCTCCTCTTAGTCGTCGAAGGGTAGATAGCTCAGAACTGCAGCAGGGCTTCACCTGGACGGGGTAGTTGCAGCAGCCATCGTTCTCGCCGCTTCTCTTCGGTTCCTTGTAGTTCCAGAGGCGACTCTGACTTCTAGCCCAAGAGACCTGCCTTTTATGCGCAAAAACCCCCATTCACACAGCCTTGCTGTCAATCACGCAGCAGGGAGGTTGTCCAGCCGGGACAACCGCCTCAGCCAATCATGGCAAAGTGCGACTTGGGTTTCCTAGGATACCCTGTGCAGGGGTTGACTACACCCAGGGCCATCTTAAGCACTTTTGGGGCCCTGGGCACGGACATCTTTGGGGCCCCCCTCCACCAAATCAAAGGAATTATGGGATCAAGAATACTGGTCACGCCCCCCACCGCCGACCCGTCGCGCTCACAATCTATAGGTTGATATGCTGTCTCGCAGCATAACAAGCATGTATACTCCCTTTAAGTCCCCTTGCCCTCTTCAATCTTGCTCTAATCAGAATGATAATCAAGTAGTATTTGAAAATCAACATTATTAGTCTACAAAGGCGGTACTGTTCTAGTGGTATCCAGTCAAATTTTCGAAAAAACACATTTTCGAAATGCCATTTTGTCAGAAAAAAAATGCAGAACAAAAAAATTCGGAATGTTTTTCTTTATTTTATGTTTTATTTTTGTTTCGTTATTCAAAAATAGTGTCATTAACAAAAAAAGGGGGGTTTGGTGGGAACCCCCCCCATTTAAAAAAAAAAAAAAACAATTGAATTTATTTATTTTTTCCCGCATTTTGGTGTCAAAAAAATGGCATTGCGAAAATATGACGTTAGAAAAAGTCACTATAAACCGTTCTAGTACATACAGGATACTTGTTATCAATAACATCCATGAAGGTAGATGTAGTATTAATGCCAGACCATATGTAAAAGGAAGGTACATGTAACCCATAATAGACGGAGGCTCACATTAGCTGCCTCACAGAATGCAAAAGTGCTCATGCATGGATAGAGACCACCAATTGGAAGGAAGGAGAAAGCTACAGATACCATAGCATGGATAGTGGAGGCAGATTAGAAGCTACCAGGAAGGCGTATTTATCCAGACAGAGTGTCATGATGCCTACCCCGGGGACCCAGACCAAGTCCAGCAACCCCGGAAGCAGGCATCAAGTTACCCCAAGCAAGCCCAACAACCCCCGCTAGGGGCTATTTGGGTGCAGTCCTGGCGCCTATGGCGCCAGGCTCATATGGAGAGTCAGTCCTGGCACCATAGGCGCCAGGCTCATAGATTAAAATTTACCTGATGCAGACCATGCTGCAAGAGCTCCAAGCCAAACGAGGCTTGGAAGGGACTATTTTACCTAGGGACTATTTTTTTACTCGGGTGGGGCTGGTGAGGAATACTTTCCTGGGACTACTTTGGAGGCTATTTAAACCATGCCCGAAGAGCAGCACACGCTTCGCGTTATTCTGCATCCAGCAGCGTAACGCTCACCGTGCCTGCAAGTCTGCATCCAGTCTTCTGCCACGCCCGCCTCGAGTTTGGAGCTCCTAGAAAAGGGGAGAAAGAAGGAGAAAAGGTTAGAACAAGAGTAATACCTTTGATCCTTACCTGAATTCCCGATCCATCGCGCCTTCGAGCTGGAAGAAAGAAGTTATTTTATGCGCGTCGCCTCACCTGCTGCAGCGCCGCACTGAACTCACCGGCCTTCGCAGCATCTTCACATTTCACTGCATCCTCCTGCATGTTCCCGCCGCACTCCGGCACCTAAGGAGAAGACATGAACAGCAAGGTGAGCCAAGGGAATACACAACGGAATACCCCCCATACACTTACCTGATTTTACCACCGGCGGTACTATTCTTCTTCACGGGTCGGCGCAGCTTCCACTGCATCCTAGCCGAACCCCGGACCCTAAAGGGAAACAAAAGGACAGCAAGGTGTAACAAGGGACTAACAAGGGGAACCCTCCTCACCACAAAAGATTTACCTGATTTTACCACCGGAGGCATTATTCCACGAGACTTCATACTTTCTCTCAGCGCCTGAATAAGGGAGAAAGCAACAGGTTACATATGGACATTATTTTATCGAACTGTGTTGGATAGTACAAATCCTTACCAGAACATTACCGGTTGCCACGAGGAACTCTTCAGTAGGGTCAAGCTGCAACCTGCAAGGAATCAGACAAGAGTGAAAGTCAGGCATTTGAACTCTTACGAACTACATACTTATGGCGTCTTTCCGGGAATATCAGAGTCAATATTGTCCTGGAACTCACCAATTCCTTCGAGACAGTGAAGCAACTGGTTATCTACGCGCTCCTGCGCTCAATGCAGGATGGAGAGCTCATCTTTTCAAATCATCAGGTGAGACTATAAGAGGGGACATCCAAGGTGATCAGTGGGGAGAACAGCAGGGTGGGGGGGATTTACGCTCAACTCCACGGGTGGTTAATCACCTTTCTCCATTTGCAGAAGAATATTCCTACGGGCCAAGCAAACGAAGCTAGGTGGGCCAGTCCAGTCCGTCATCTCGGCCCTATGAGTCACATTGGTGGAGACCGCAGCAGTCCAGTCCAGATCGACGTCTCTGTGGGAGCCAGGTGAGCGTAACAGAACGCAAAGACTTCCTACAAATTTCCACCCGGGCGTTATGGATACCTCAGAGACTGACCAATTAGCCCAATTACTAGGGGAACTGAGGGCCCGTCAAGAAACCAATGCCCTTAGGAGGGAACTGATTTTGTCAAAGGAGCGAACTGATGACCTTGCTAGGCAACTATTGCAAAGCCAGGCTGGACAAGCACCCCTACCTTGATCCGGGGGAAATCCAGCTCCTGTGTTATCGAGTAACCCTGTGCAAATAAACCTACCTGGAAATATTCCATTAGCTCCACCCGAACGCTTTGCTGAAGATCCCAAAATGTTCGCTGTGTTTATGAACCAATGCTGCTTGCACTTTTTATGCAGACCTGGAGCCTTCCCAAACGATCAAGCCAAGGTAGCCTTTGTATTGTCATATCTGAGCAGCAGTGCAGCTGATTGGCCAATTCCACTAGTTACTCAGGATGACCCAATTCTTCGGGATTTTCAGGGCTTTCAAACGAGCATGGAAAGTTTATTTGCCCAGCACTCCCAAGGACAGGCCCTGGATAACAAACTTTCGTCCCTACGACAGGGTAACCAGGACCTTCTATCTTACATCGCGACCTTTAATAGATTGATAGTGGAAACTGGATGGCCTGAGGTAAAACGAATCACGTTATTTCATCGAGGGCTTCGAGGAGAACTCAAGGATGTCTTGGCTCAAGTCGTGAACCCACCTCAAGACTGTGCTGAATATATAGACTTAGTGGTCCAGTTAGATCACAGACTTCAGAACAGAAAGGCTGATCGAGCCAAGTTTGAGAACAGGGTGTTGGTCAAAACCCACGCTAACCCCAAAGGAGCAGAGGCTTCAGAATCCATGCAAATCGGAGGGGTTAAAGGACCCTTAACCCAGAAGGAAAGAGAAAGGAGACGGCAAATGCAATTGTGCCTATATTGTGGAACTTCTGGGCATTTTCTACGGGATTGCCCTGTAAAACCACCCAAGAAGGTGGTAGGAGCTGCTGATAAAAGCCATATGGAGTCAGACAAGGGAAACAACCACGCCCGACAAGCATAGAGGTCCGCTTGCCGAGCTTGAAGAAGGATACTCAGACCTCGCATTTCATCATACCAGTGGTCCTCGTAGATCCAGGGAAGCCATCGCGTATGCACGCAGTAAGGGCATACATTGATAGCGGGGCCATAGGAAATTATGTGGACTACGAATTGGCTTCCAGGATGAATCTGCCTCTCTGCCAAAAAACCACCTCAGATGTCATCACCACAGTTGATGGAACTGAAATTGCCTCTGGGCCTGTTTCTCTTTCCACCGCAGAGATGACATTATTGGGACGGATGGGCATCGAGAGGCTATTGTGTTTGATCTAATCAAGGCCCCACAGTTCCAAATAATACTGGGGATACCTTGGTTGGAAACACATAATCCTTGTATTGATTGGCGAGAGAAGAGAATAACCTTCCCGGATTGTGTGCAAACCTGTTACCCAAAGAAAAATCTGAGCGCAGGCCTGGCCACAGTAACCACAGCAGTCATGCAACTACCTCCTGAATACCAAGAATTCCAGGATGTCGTCCAAAAAGAACTGGCAAACACCTTACCTCCTCACAGATCGTACGATTGCCAAATCGATCCCATACCCGGTGCACAACCCCTTTGTAGCAGGATCTATGCCCTTACGGAACCTGAGAACCTTCACCTACGACAATACTTAAACCAGTACCTTGCCAATGGCTTTATTCACCCATCTAAGTCCCCTGCATCTTCAGCTTTGTTCTTCGTGCCCAAAAAGGAAGATGACCTCAGAACATGAATAGACTACCGCGCGTTGAACCAGATAATGGTTAAGAACCGATACCCATTGCCTCTGATCCCTGAACTACTAGACCAAGTGAAGGACGCTTGCATATACACTAAATTAGATCTCCGGGGGGCATACCATCTGGTACGTGTAAAAGAGGGCGACGAATGGAAGACTGCTTTCCGCACTAAGTATGGGTTATTCGAATACCAGGTGATTCCTTTCGGGTTGTGCAATGCACCTGCAGCCTTCCAATACTTCATGAACGATGTCCTTCGTGAACTCATTGATGTTTGTGTTGTTGTATATATCGATGATATTCTAGTATACCCCTCTTCAGAATCTGACCATGTGAAGCACGTCCGAGCAGTCCTTGAGAAATTGCGCCAGCACAAACTATATGCAAAACTGGAAAAATGCGTTTCTCATGCCACATAAGTTGAATTCCTTGGGTTTATCCTGACCCCAAAGGGAGTCCGAATGGACTCACGAAAGGTGGACGCAATCCTTAAGTGGCCATCACCAAGTTCAGTTAAAGGAGTACAAAGTATGCTTGGCTTTGCCAATTTCTACCGCAGATTCATCCCGGATTTTTCACATGTTGTTCATCCCATCACAGCACTCTTGCGAAAAAATAAACGCTTTATGTGGACTGAAGAAGCTGAAAATGCCTTTCAAGAGCTGAAAGCGAAATTCACGTCTGCACATGTATTAAAGCACCTGCGCCCTGAACTTCCATACATAGTGGAAACTGATGCATCCAGTCTAGCCATGGGAGCTGTCCTGTCTGAAAAGGACCCTGAAACTGGCCAGCTTCACCCAGTAGCGTTTTGGTCCAGAAAGTTCTCGGCACCTGAGTTAAACTATGCGGTTACTGATAAGGAGTTATTAGCCATTAAATCCGCCTTCAAGGCTTGGCGTCACTATCTTCTCGATGTCAGGCATACCATTACTGTGATCACCGATCACCGGAACTTACAGTATTTAAAGACAGCCAAGGTCCAATCGTCACGTCAACTCCGATAGGCATTGTTCTTTGCCGAGTTCGATTTCGTGATAACCTATCGACCAGGTAGTAAGAATGGTAAAGCAGACGCCTTATCCCGAATAGGGATGAGAGAGGCAGAAGTGAACCCTGAACCAGTACCTATAATTCTCGAACAAAGGATTGTTGACATGACTACTCTACAGACTCTAAAGGACATTCAGGTAAAGATCCAGCAACTCTTTGATTCTACAGCCTTGCAGGACTGGGTGAAGAAAGGCCCGGACTTCTCTGTCACCAATGATCTGCCTTATTACCAAGGACGGCTATTTCTGCCACACAAGGAACTACAAGAGCTAGTCATTTCCCGTTATGATACCCTAATGGAGGGGCACCCAGGTATTGCAAAAACTGAAGCTAAAATTAAAAGACAATTCTGGTGGCCCACCTGGCGAAAGAATATTAAATCATTTGTGATGTCTTGTTGCATTTGCGCCCAAAACAAAAGTCAAAAGAAAAAACCTGCTGGACTCTTACAACCTTTAGACATTCCGCCTACACAATGGCACACCTTATCGTTACCCCCATGCAATGGATTTAACACCATTCTAGTTATTGTGGATCTTTTTTCCAAGATGGCCCACTTTATTCCTTTAAAGGGATTACCTTCTGCTTCAATCCTGGCCAAGGAGTTCCTCGAAAACATTGTTTGCATACACGGATTTCCGTCCGTATTGGTCTCTGACCGGGGCAGTCAATTCATTTCACATTTTTGGAAGAAATGCTGTCAATTGGCGCAAATCGATGTGAGGTTATCGACCAGTCACCACCCCCAGACCGATGGTCAAACGGAGAGGACCAACCAGACTCTCGACCAATATCTGCGTTGTATGTTACATCAGACGGAGAGTAATTGGAAAGACATTCTTTGAATCGCCGAATATGCATACAATAATTCAGTACACTCTGGAACTGGACAAAGCCCCTTTTATACCTTATATGGGCACCATCCTCGAACCTCAGACCTTGACTCACCCCAACACTTAGAAATGCCCGCAGTGGACCATCTGCACGCTACGATTACACAAGCCTTTAAGGAAGCAACTACACATTTAAAACGGGCGAAAGAAAAATACAAGTAAGATGCTGATCGGCATAGAAGTGATTCTCCACAATACCAAATAGGGGACCAAGTATGGTTAGCCACAAAACATATACCTCTAAAGGGAACACGGACTTTTAACCCCAGATATTTGGGACCTTACTCTATTAAGGCCATTATCAACCCGGTGGCTGTCAAGTTGAACTTACCTGCTAATATGCGAATTCCCCCTGTCTTTCATGTGTCACTTTTGAAGCCAGTACAACCAGGGACAAGACTAACCAAGCCACCAGACCCCATCCTTGTAGACGAAGAACCCGAATTTGAAGTTAAGAACATCCTGGACTCCAAGCTGATAAAGTCAAAACTTTTTTATTTAATCGACTGGAAAGGTTACGGACCACAGGAAAGGTAATGGGAACCTAGTGACCATGTTCATGCACCCCGATTGGTGAAAATAATCCACCGAAATTTCCCAGACAAACAGAAACCACAGGGAAGAACAACTTTAGGAGGGGCCTTGCGGGGGAGTGCTGTCATGATGCCTACCCCCGGGGACCCAGACCAAGTCCAGCAACCCCGGAAGCAGGCATCAAGTTACCCCAAGCAAGCCCAACAACCCCCGCTAGGGGCTATTTGGGTGCAGTCCTGGCGCCAATGGCGCCAGGCTCGTATGGAGAGTCAGTCCTGGCGCCATAGGCGCCAGGCTCATAGATTAAAACTTACCTGATGCAGACCATGCTGCAAGAGCTCCAAGCCAAACGAGGCTTGGAAGGGACTATTTTACCTACGGACTATTTTTTTTACTCGGGTGGGGCTGGGGAGGAATACTTACCTGGGACTACTTTGGAGGCTATTTAAACCACGTCCGAAGAGCAGCACACGCTTTGCGTTATTCTGCATCCAGCAGCGTAACGCTCACCGTGCCTGCAAGTCTGCATCCAGTCTTCTGCCATGCCCGCCTCGAGTTTGGAGCTCCTAGAAAAAGGGAGAAAGAAGGAGAAAAGGTTAGAACAAGAGCAATACCTTTGATCCTTACCTGAATTCCCGATCCATCGCGCCTTCGAGCTGGAAGAAAGAAGTTATTTTATGCGCATCGCCTCGCCTGCTGCAGCGCCGCGCTGAACTCACCGGCCTTCGCAGCATCTTCACATTTCACTGCATCCTCCTGCATGTTCCCGCCGCACTCCGGCACCTAAGGAGAAGGCAAGAACAGCAAGGTGAGCCAAGGGAATACACAGAGGAATACCCCCCACAGACTTACCTGATTTTACCACCGGGGGTACTATTCTTCTTCACGGGTCGGCGCAGCTTCCACTGCATCCTAGCCGAACCCCGGCTCCTAAGGGGAAACAAAAGGACAGCAAGGTTAAACAAGGGACTAACAAGGGGAACCCTCCTCACCACAAAAGACTTACCTGATTTTACCACCGAGGCATTATTCCCCGAGACTTCATACTTTCTCTCAGCGCCTGAATAAAGGAGAAAACAACAGGTTACATATGGACATTATTTTATCGAACTGTGTTGGATAATACAAATCCTTACCAGAACATTACCGGTTGCCACGAGGAACTCTTCAGTAGGGTCAAGCTGCAACCCGCAAGGAATCGGACAAGAGTGAAAGTCAGGCATTTGAACTCTTACGAACTACATACTTATGGCGTCTTGCCGGGAATATCAGAGTCAATATTGTCCTGGAACTCACCAATTCCTTCGAGCCAGTGAAGCAACTGGTTATCTACGCGCCCCTGTGCTCAATGCAGGATGGAGAGCTCATCTTTTCAAATCATCAGGTGAGACTATAAGAGGGGACATCCAAGGTGATCAGTGGGGAGAACAGCGGGGTGGGGGGATTTAAGCTCAACTCCATGGGTGGTTAATCCCCTTTCTCCATTTGCAGAAGAATATTCCTACGGGCCAAGCAAACGAAGCTAGGTGGGCCAGTCCAGTCCGTCATCTCGGCCCTACGTGTCACATTGGTGGAGACCGCAGCAGTCCAGTCCAGATCGACGCCTCTGTGGGAGCCAGGTGAGCGTAACACTGAGATTAGAAGTGGGATATGGTTTTCAAATAGTGTTGCCATTAGATATCAAAGGAACAAATGTCTGTGGTGTGTGACATAAATATGCTCACTATTAACACAGTGAAACCATGAATAAGGCTTTTTTGAAGATCGTATCATGGGCCTCATTACACGGTAGGCGGTAAACCATGGTGCTGTTACCACCCCATTCCAAGGTTGGCGGGGCAGTAATTCCCCCTTTCTCCATGGCCCTTCCCCATTCCCATTTTTGCCCCATAGGGCATAATGGGAATGGGGAAGGAGCTAATTACGGTACCGCAAATTGCGGTACCGTAATTAGCACCAAGTTCCCTTTGCGGGTCCCAACTTTAACGGCTGGTCTACACCAGCCGTTAAGGTCGGTTCCCGCAAAGGGACCTCGTAGTAAGGCAGTAAGGGTTAACGGTCACCGTTACCCTTACCGGTGACGGTTAACCCTTACCGCCTTCCGTGTAATGAGGCCCCATGAGAAGGAAATCACTTGGAGGGGCTGACAATTTTGAAAGGTTTAGAGACTGGTAATATTGAGATGTTAGGCAATACAAGATTAAATGACATGCCCAGGATCACACATTGGTAAAGGGTTTAAGGGGAGAAGCTGGGATTTCTGCTGACTCTGCAATTTCTGGATTTGAACACTTTCTTTTCCAGTTCTTACCATGAACTAAAACAATCTCATATTATTAAAATAAAAAAAAAAAGACGTGGAAAGTAAACAAATCACATTACCAAATACAACCATTTTTAAACAAAATATTATAGAAGGGTGTTATGCAAAATGGGAATGATTCTAGCTTCATTCTCTCCATCATCAGGGGAAGTATATAAGAACCAGCATACCAATCAATGTGATTTAACACATTTAATCTGGGTTTGTATTTTGTATTTTAATCTTTAAATACTTCCAAAACAGTGGCTTGTGACATTTTCATTTATAAACGTGCATAAAAACCTTTGACTTTTACCCAAAAAAAGTGTTTTTTGTGTCAAACAAGCAGACCTTAAAATATGCTTGGCTGAGGCCAGCAATATATGGTCCGCTCTCTTCTGTCTACCAACCCTTCCACCCAAATGGCCTACATAAGAAGAAAGGTCAAGTAATGGGCTAAACGATACCAGCAGCCTGCAAGAAGGCAAACCTCACAGAACGCAGCACAGTAATCTAAGGTATATTAGATGATTTGACCGGGATCACTGTATCATCTGCTGGCAAATCCAGGACACAAACATGAACGCTGTTGTTGTATAGTCTTGAATTAGGATACTTATTCACCTCTTGAAGTAACAGTTTATGCCATCGTTGGAAGCAATTGCCTAGGTTTTACAACACCCCATCTGGACAAACCCATTTCTAGACCTTCATTATACGGATGATATGTTAGTTTATATAGCAACCCCTATCTTGTAGAGGTACATTGCTGATAATAGCAGATGTTGTTCTGCAAAACCAAGTACATATGCAGGCAGCCTTATAAACTTCAGTCTTAGGAAATGCTCAGCCAGCCTTGCTGGAATGTGATATTCTAATGTTGCATACCAACACAACTCTGCAAGGGGTGCTTCACACACTGAGCTAACGTCTGAATCATTTTTGCACTCAATTTATCAATATGCATTTCACCATTGCCTATTGCACATGATCAGCATAATTCCCACAGGAAGGTAAGAATGCTACAGAGTTGTGCCATAAGAAACACAAAAATTATGTATACCACAGTGAGCACAGAAAGCAATACATGATACATTGATCAAGGCAGAATACACTTGCCAAAACAGAAAGGCAATGGGTTTAGAGCCTCAGCAGCACCCCATACCATATCCTGACGTGTGCCAGTTAAGACTGGTGAACAATGGAACCTTACTTCTTCAGATCAACTAGCCTTGTGGGGCTGGGGGCCCTGGGAAAGTGCCCCTTTTGCCCTCCCATAAAAACGTCTCTGACTACACCCCTTCCCCACATTCAGTCTACCGAGACACCCAGGCGCCAAGAGGAGGGCTTCTCTGCAGAAGCCCACCAAAAGACAGTGAACAAAGAAGGCGAACCTAGTTTGCCGCGCAAAGTAAAACACAAGAAGGACTTTAACAAAAAGAAATGGCGAATAAACCCAACCAGAGCCAAAAGAAAGACGATTTGGTCAAGCGGGTTTATGCTTAAGGCTGCAAAAATAGCCAAAAGTATTACCATGTTTATCTAATATAATTGCGGTAGAAAAGTAGGGTAGATACCACTGCCACCAGCCAAGTCTAAATGTTAAAAGAGCAAAACAGTGCTCAGGGAGGCACAGACAGAAAAGGGGTACAGATTAGCCCGTTCCAGTACTCCATGTAAGATGGTGTGTACTGGGTCTGTGGTTAAAGTGACTATGTAAAGTAAATGGCAACTTTACCTTTCTCTGGGGGACAGTAGTCAGCCCCAGTGAAATGGAGTCAGAGGGAAGTCTGAAAGACAACCCTGGGTTAGTACACTAAAGGTGCTGTGTAACGCATACAAGAACAGGGGCACCTGGAGTGGTGTGCTCCAGTGCCCTAGATCACACAATGAGTAAAAACACATAGGCCAAAACACATGTAAGAGTGAAAAAAGGTGTACACTCTTACCAGGTGGAAAAAATAAACTCCAGAAATCCAGCAAAGCGGCTGGGGGACTCACTAGGTGACGGAAATTAGCCTTAGAAGGAGAATTCTCCCTAACAATTATCTATTACCAGTGACAGAAATCTTGCGGTCACTCTATTAGTTTCTAAATGTATTTTGTTTACTTTCCCTCTTTTGTTTTCATGCCTCACCGGAACGCCTTTCAAATCATATTCCGTTGCTACAACCTCAGTCGGAATATTAAATTATCACCTTCCGCAATTGCGAGGACATTTAAACAGGTACGCTTAGACCATGCCCTTACCTCATACAATGGGGATTTCTAAGCGATGTAACGCTGTTATTTTTTCACGATCACCTGCAAGTCCAATAGCTAACCTAATATTGTACCTTTACAGTACTTTTCGAGCACGCATATATGCATAAGAATTTAATCAATCCAAGGTATTTCAACTCATTTTATTATTGCTTTGAGCATGATTAAGGGCAATACTTACGAGTAATATATTTACTACTGTTTGACTAGCGTGTTGTTGCCGGTCTGTCTCTCTCCCTTGCCTTCTTTTCTTTTGTTATTCCGTAGCCCCCTTACCCCCCTATATCTCTTTTGCTCTCGAACCATGAATCAACTGCACGGCTTCATTTGAAACTACTATGCAACATGTACGGTACCACACTTTATAATATTTTTTTCTATATTAACACCAACCCTCATGATGATTTGTAATGTGCAAACATATGTACCCATTTGATTGAATTCATCCATTTGATCTATTCTGAACCGAAATGTCGGTAATTATAAATGTGACTTCATTTAAACTGTGCTAAAAACATTGAACCCATCCTCTAACTGGGTTGGTATACTGGCTCCGCTACCCTTGTGGACATAATTGTGTTTATTATTTATTTTACTTTTAATGTATCATCCAAATGGAAAAATACAGCTTTTTAATTTTTGTCAAAATGTTTTCTTTTTTTCCTTTTCTTGCCCCTTTTACAAATCCCCTAATTTTTCAATTTCTTAACATTATGGCTGTTTTCTTTGAAATATATTTTGAATGTTTATGTACTAGCCTCAGAGGAAGAGCAAGGATTGCTCGAAACAAGTGTCAGGCTGTACCACTTCCAACAAAATAAATCTGCAACTCAGGCAGTGTCTAACTCTTTTTTGTGCTGGCGCAGTGAGACTGGAAACACCCCCAATTAACTTAAACTTTTCTGTGGTGTACTTGGGCAACATACCCACGATTCACAGCCACCTGCTGCCTCCCCTTTCCTTATACCTGATTGCAAGCGCAGTGTCCCCCTCGGCTTACTTGCCCAGCCCCCTTTTGCTTATCATTACGATAATCATACTGTGTGCCAATGAAAGATTATCATATGACAAATTCAGATTTTTTTTTTATAGTGTTTGCTATTTCCATGGACCTTCCCGAGCATGGGACAAAGCAAGAACGTGAGTTCCATAACTTAGCAGTCAAGATGCCCACCTTTTTGTGGGGTTTGTTAGAAAACTGAAGGGATTAAGCCCCAGAAATCGTAATGCTCTGTTATGACAGCATTGCAGAATTTGTCTCTTAGAAAATGAGGGCCTTTTTGATAATAAACTTTATGCACAATGCATGAAGATTTACATTTTATACACTGATTCACAGGTAACCAACAAAACTGTATATAACAGCTGAAGTTGAGGCCATGCTTGGCAAATTTAAAAGAAGTCTGGCAATGCAATTTTGTAAACATTGTAAAATTTGAATAAATAGTGAGGAAGACCCAGGTAGGCAGAATTGCTAATATCAAGATTATTTTTATTTGTTTGTTTTTTATTGAAATTTTTAAAGGTGACCAACAACAGTTATAAAAATACATATGAGGAAAGTGTGCTATCCAATCCCATTGGTCAGAATGCAAAGGATCTGTATCTGCATAATAAAGTGCCTAGGATAAACATACGATAAAGTTATAGTCGGATGAGTATTGGAAGTTATCTAAGTAAAAATTAAACAGATCATTGCCACAGGTAACGAGAAAACATGACTGCGTAAGAAAGGGATTAGCAGGAACTGTCGTCCATAGCAAGCATAATAACTGCATAATACCCTTCAATCAAGGAGCAGAAAATAACTGTAATAATAATAAAAATACTAACAACAATGTTGCCTGTTAATAAATTCACTGATATTGTAATAGCAATTGAATAATAATACTATTGAAGGAGATTCAAAGTTATTGTTTGGCCTCTTGCTGGTGTTCGACAAGAAATGTTCCCCATACTGCCTAGTAAAGGAGTCCTGGTCATTGACCTTATAAATGTTCTTTCCATAGGAGGCTAAATGTAGCATCTCCCCTGTCCACTCTTGTATAGAATGGGGTTAGGTATTTTCCGTAATCGGAGTATGCCGACTTAGTCACTGTTAGGGCTGCAATAATCCATTGTATCTCAGGAGAGCTCATGGGTTCTGTATCTGAGAGGCCATGCAGCAACTTGTTTGGGTATACATAAGCCAGTACCATTCTGTATCTTTATCCACACATGTGGCCAAAAGTTCAAAATGTTTGGTCAGCTCCACAATATATATATCAGAACTCCAGGGATCTCCCTACATATCCAACAGCTGTTTACCTTGGATCATTTAACAGTATATAATTTCTTCAGCATCCAGTACCAATTCTGTAAGACTGAATTGTGTGAGATTGAACCTGGGTTCGCTGATCACCCTGTTGTAAGAGTTCAGAACTTGTTTCCTGTTGGCATCTGAGAATGTATGCTGTAGGTAGTTGATTACGTAGTTCCAGCTGGATATTTCCAGAAATATAGCCTTCAATTAAGTAGTAGTAGGAGGTTGACATCTTAACGATTTTGTTCTTATATTGCTTGGAAAAAGATGTCACCAGGGATGATAGAACAGTGTCTTGATTATATGCATAAATTCATCTTAAACTACTGTGTGTGGTTGCAGATATTTCCAGTATTGATTGCGGGGGATAGATTAAATCTGGATGATGGGGATTCAAATGAGGCAATTCCCATATCTCCATTGAGGAGATGTTTCAGCTGTTTTATTCCCTGGTTTATCCAGTCAGGCCATTTAATGTAAGAGCTCCTTATTTTCACACATTAATTCTGCCATATACTAGCTTCCAGGGGTATGTGATGTATGTATGGGTGAAACGTTACTAAACCGTGTGCCCTCTTACAGAAGTAGATATTAGTTCTTAGAATGGAAAGGTTGTTTTATGGGGGTTATAGAGAAAATATTATGATCATCTCTTAGATCCATTCGTTCATTTTCCCAATTGGCCCATTGGCTGGGCTGGTGTGTTTTGGGGAATGTGGCCAACTAGGCGAGTTGGGCTGCAATGAAGTGCAGTACCATGTTGGGTAGTCTTTGGCCACCTGAGATTGCATTTGCTTGTAGTTTTAGATTGCTAACTCTTGGACGCAACCCAATCAATATGAATTTAGATATCTCTTTGGTAAGCGCTGTCCAGCAAGACTTACTTGGAAGTATAGGTAACTGTGGGAAAATGTACAAAAGCTTGGGTGTAATCATAGTTTTCACACATTGGGTATGCAGTGTTTAGAGCCCTGCTTTTTTTTATATCCATGTATTTGAGTCCTTTATCCACCCACCCGTGCATCAAAAGTTGACGTTTGATATCTGAGATTTATAGGAATATGCGTTTATGGGTAGGGCTTCACATTTATGCCAATTCATTTTATATCCTGAAAAGGTGGATACATCTTCAATTAGGGATAGTAGATGTTTAATAGATGTGTCTGGCTGTCAATCCAAGAGCAATATATCATCTGCTTCAAAGAGTACCTTCAATTCTCACGCACGTGATGGTATGTCTATAATGGTGTCATGCTGTCTAACAGCTGAAGCTAACGGTTCAAGAATAGTGGCTATAGCAGACATCTTTGTCATTTCCCTCTTAAGAATTGCGAAGGGTTCCGAAATAAAGCCATTACTGGTTAGTTAATTATGTGGGTTCGGAATATAACAATTTAACTTTAAAAAAGAAGATTTGCCCTAGTCAGAATTTTTCCATGGTTGCAAGAGTTAAGGCCATTGCTACCTATCAAATGCGTTTTCCATGTCTAAAGATAATTTGAATTCAATAGCATTTTTATGTTTCTCCTGCCATCTTATGTGCACCAGCATTCTACAGTTGTTCTTTACCATTTTTCCTGGGACAAACCCAGTTTGATCATCATGGATCAGCGTGGGAATTGTTTTCCCTCAATCTTCAGGATAGTATTTTGGCTAGTATTTTCATATCTGCATTGAGAGGGGAAATTGATCTACAATTCATACATCAGGTGGTGTGTCTATCCAATTTAGGAATTACAGTTGTAAGGTCCTGGTAGAGTTCAGGTGTAATAGATTGATCACTCAAGGGGGCAAGTGAGCCCAACCAAGATGGCAGCTCTTCTGTGAGCTCCTAGCAAGGCTCCCAAAGTCCTGATATAAATTGTGTCCGAGGCGCCTAAACTGACACAGGAGCGAAGGTGAAAGGTTTCTAACATCATTCCGAACCGCTGTGCCGGGAGTGAGAGCGTGGGAGACTGTACAACAACAGGAAACACAACAGCGACATTCACGCAGCAACACAACCCCTGCCCAGCGGAGTGCTGACGGCCGACTGGAGGACGGCAGTGATGCCGAAGATCAGCCGCATCATTTCGTAGGACGCCCTGACCTTCAAAGTGAGTCGACACAGCGAGGGTCACAGAAGCTCAATCCACAGACTATACCGGCTGAAACGCTACCCGGGAGAGGAACGGCCAGTACGAGGGCATGGGAGGGGTGGCCCTGACGCTGCCAGCCCCACAACATCGCAGTAGCAGCGGAGAGGTGGAACAGGCACGGACATAAATATGCCCGACTCTGCGTATGGATTCTGAGACCCGGCGCGCTGCTCAGGGCGAACGACAGCCAGGAACTACAGACCTGGGTGAGCCTGCTGAATATACAGCAACCGCCTGAACAGCAACGCACCTAGCCCGTGGATCGTGGCCATGATATGCCTCCGGCACAATTTTCATCAGAGGTGGAGACAGGGAGGATCCGCCCCAGGCTCTGACAGGTACCAAGCGCAGCGAATTTATCAGAAACAAGGCATGACTCCTGTCATGATGCCTACCCACGGGCATCTGGATCGAGTCCATCAGCCCCGGGAGCAGGCATCCAGATACTCATTAAAACCCCAACAGCCCCGGCTGGGGGCTGTTTGGATTCAGTCCTGGCGTCTTAGGCACCAGGCTCATCATAGAAATCAGTCCTGGCGCCAGGCTCATAGACTTTACTTACCTTATGCAGACCATGCTGCAAATGAGTCCAAGCCAACGTGAGGCCTGGATGGGACTATTTTATTACAGGGACTATTTTTTACTCAGGTGTGGTTCTGGGGAACTTCTTACCTGGGACTACTTTGCAGGGTATTTAAACCACGCCCGAACAGCAGCTCATGCTTCGTGTTATTCTGCATCCAGCAGCGTAACGCTCACCGTGTCTGCAAGTCATCATCCAGTCTTCTGCCACGCCCGCCTCGAATCCGGAGCTCCTAGACAAAAGGAAAATAAAGGAAACGAGGTTAGATCACGGACATTATTTGAGTCCTTACCTGATTCCGGACCTAGCACATCTCCGAGTCTGGAAAGGACATTATTTCAGCACGCGTCGCTTCGCCAGCAGCAGCGCCGCGCTATACTCACCAGTCCACCGCATCTTTCAACTCGCCGCTGCCTCCATCATTTTCTTCATCGAAACCCAGCACCTGGGGGGAAAACAAAAGGAATAACAAGGTGAGCCGAGAAAACCGACAAAGACAATCTCTTTGCCACCATAGGCTTACCTGCTTTACCACCGCAGGTATTATATCCTTTAATTCGCTGCATCTTTCTATGCCGCACCTATAAAGGGAGAGAAAACAGCAAGTTAAACTCATGCAACTTTTACCGGACACTGTTTGGTAATACAGACTCTTACCTGAACGCCATCAGCTGCCTCCAGGAAATATTCTTTTGGACCCAGCTGCAACCTAACAAGGGAATGGAACAAGAGTGAACATCGGACATATTGAACTCTTTGAACTTTATAGACACTGGAGTCAATATTCCTCCGGAACTCCTCCAGTACCTTCAAACCAGTGAAGTAACTGGTATCTACGCGTTCCTGCATGCCATGCAGGATGGAGAGCTCATCATTTAAAAACAAAAGGTGTGGTTACCAAGAGGGGATATCGAAGGTGATTAGTGGGGAGAACGAGAACAGTTGGGGGCGTGCCATCACTAAAGTCCACGGGTGGCTAAATCCCTTTCTCCACTTGCAGGAGAATACTTCTACGAGTCCAGCAGACAAGATTAGGCGGGCCAGTCCAGACTGTCATCTCTTCACTACGCATCACGTTGGTGGAGACCGCAGCTGTCCGACTCCGATTGCTGCCCCTGTGGGAACCAGGTGAGCGTAACAGAACACGAAGCCTATCTACAAATCCCCACCCGGGCGTTATGGAGACCTCAGAAACCGACCAACTAGCCCAATTGTTAGGAGAACTTAGGGCAGAAGTGCACTCCGCGCGCCAAGAAACTAATGCCCTCAGGAGAGAACTGATTGCGTCAAAGGAGCGCTCTGATGATCTTGCCAGACAACTGCTGCAAAACCAAGCCGGGCAAACACCACTACCTGGACTTGGGGGGAATTCAACCTCTGTTTCATCGAGCAGCCCTGTGCAAGTGGTTCTACCATTCCTTTAGCTCCACCCGAACACTTTGCTGGGGACCCGAAAAGGTTCGCCGTGTTCATGAACCAATGCCACTTTTTATGCAGACCAGGAGCTTTTCCAAACGACCAAGCCAAAGCAGCCTTTGTACTGTCATACCTTAGTGGCAGCGCAGCGGATTGGTCAATTCCATTAGTCAACCAGGATGACCCTCTTCTTCGGGATTTTCAGGGTTTTCAATTGAGCATGGAAAGACTATTCGCCAGACATTCACAGGGACAGGCCCTGGATAACGAACTTCTATCCCTACGACAAGGAAACCAGGACTTGCTAACTTATATCGCAACCTTCAATAGGTTGGTGGTGGAAACCGGATGGCCAGAGGTAAAGCGAATTACATTATTTCATTGTGGACTTTGGGGTGAACTCAAAGATGTTTTGGCCCAAGTTGTGAACCCACCTCAGGATTGAGCAGAATATATAGACTTAGTGGTCCAGCTAGACCACCGACTTCAGAATAGAAAAGCTGATCGAGCTAAGTTCGAGAATCGGGTATTGGTTAAACCCAATGTTACTCCCGAAGGAACAGATGCATCAGAACCAATGCAGATTGGGGGGGTTAAGGGACCCTTAACTCAAAAAGAAAGAGAAAGGAGACGACAGATGCAGTTGTGTCTGTATTGTGGGGCCTCAGGACATTTTCTTTTCTACGGGGTTGTCCTATAAAACCATCCAAGAAAGTAGTCGGCATTGCTGATAGAAATCAAACAGAGCCTAGGGGGCGCTGTTGTGCGCCGAGCAAGATGGCCGCCTGATGCGTGAGCTCCGTGGCGAGCGGACCTCATAACCCTGTTTTTTGGTGCTTTTTCGGACTGCTGCCGTGTACGGGGCACATGACTTTATTGCCACTGCTTCAGGGATCCTGTGGACCCGGTCCTGCTGCGAACCGGAGCCGGGTGGGGCTTTCCCCGACTCCGTAGTGCCCATCCCCCCGCCTGCGGCGCTCCTGTGCGCCTAAAACCCAGCCCCGGCGGAGAGTGGACGTACCCGCCTGGGGCCCTGCCACGCTACTTCCCACATCTGCCAGTCATCGGTGGGGGCCGGCGGCGGGGTCGACGGAGACCTGGGATCGTGACCCGCCGGCCGAGCTGTTGCTTCTGCTGGGACGGGGCGCTGCCCCCGTGTCCCTGGAGGGACGTCGGGCCTGTGGTGCGGCCGCCCCGCTCTCTCTCCCCTGCTGCATACTTCATCTCGGGGCCTCCTTGCCCTCTCCGGGGGGTCTCCGCGGCCTGTGGGGAGGTCGCTGGAGCCTCTCCCCCCGACAGCACACGCTGCGCTGCTGGAGCGACGCGGCCTCCAGGTACGTGCTGGGGAGGCCCCATTGACTTTTCGCGCCTGAACTACTGCCTCCCTACCTCGGGACTCTGGGGGTCGCCCCTCTTTGGCGGGCCTTCCCCTCTGCGGTGAGGGGTGTCGGGGGCCCACAGGCAGCTACTACCGGCTCCGCCTGGTGTGCCCCGACCTTCCTGGCTCTCCTGCTTTGAGGCCCAGCTCTTGCCCTCCCCCCCTTGGGGGGCTACTCGGCCTTCACCAACTTCACATTGCTTCTACCTTGGCTGGAATCCCTCGTCCTGTGTGGCCCTATCGTTCACTGGGGGCTGGCCTCTCCCCGCGTCATTGCTTTGGGGGCAGCTGCCACTCCACCCGGAGTGATACTCTGCAGAGGGGTGCCGTCAATACCGCTGGACCCCACTCTTCCATCTCTGGGATCTCCCACCTTCAAGGCCCCCCACTGGTGTCTTCCACACCTTCCCGATCGGGCTGGAGCCCTGCGGTCTACACTTCTCCGGCATAGTCTCGTGGCCACGACATTCCCTGCTTCCCTCTCTTGTTACGCACCCTACCTGGATTATCGGCTTGCACGGCCTGGGATCCCCCCGTCTCCCTCTCAGGGCTGCTGGTGGTTCCCCCTTTACCCCACTCAACCATCACCCTTGTCAAAATGACCAAAGGGGGTGCGAGGAAACAGAGCTCCATCAACATGTTTGCGAAGGCAGCTGCGAAATCCCCGGAGGACTCCATTGGGCAGACCCCCGCTGCGTCATCGCCCGCAGTGGCACCGGAATCCCAAAACATGATGGACTTTATCAGGGAGGGCTTCACTGCCCTACACTCAAAACTGGATGATATGAACGGCACAATATCTTCGATCAAGGCCCACATCGAGAGGACCGATAGTCGCGTGTCTGAGGTCGAGACACGGGTCGGCTCCGCCGAGGATGCACTGGGTGCACTGCTGTCGGGGGGAAATTCTGCCGGGGTCGGCCGGGCCGTCCGCAGACCTCCAGGCAGGGAGGCCCCAACTCCTCCCGTATATCCCAGATGAGATAGAGTATGAGTTACACGCAAGAAGCAAGGTGACTCTGCTGTTTATTAGACAAAAACGGCAGGGATGGGTCAAGGAGCGTACGCGTCCGTCCTGACACACACACAATCGTGGGGCTCGCAGGCCCTTTTTACTGTATTATGACGCGCTACTTGCGTCACTTTAGAAAGTTAACAAAAAACCTATCGCCACTCTTAATTGGTTGCTCGAGTGGTAGGGTTAGTATAGCACACGTATAGAGAATAATATTAGTGGATGAAGGTTAGTCAGGTGATATATCTGGGTTGTCCCTACAATTAGATACATGAGAATTGTTACATGAGGACTCCTAATGATTGGCTAATACTACTAGCGTCAGTGATAAGAGCCCCATGTTCTGATTGGTGCGCCCGTGAGCTTCCCAGCCTGGGACCACCGCTGTTCCCAGCTCTCGGTGTACCTGCAGTTTGCAACAATGTTTCGCTATGGGTACGTGCAGACAATGTGAGGATTTATTCATAGCTGGAAGGCTGACCGCTCCCACTGTCGCAAATGTCCATTGAGCCTTTCAAGTGTATCTGCCTGTGTCTCGTAACGAGGGATCCAGACGCCTCTTTTCTCCTGGGCTTGGCATCTCGTCAGGTTCGGCTTGGTCACGTGAGGTGGGACCGTGTTTGAGGCAGAATTCTGCACAATTAATATTGTTTTTCCACTGTGTGTTTGGTTTAATTTGCAGGTGTGACTTTAACGTTGGTGCGCGGAGTGCGAGGTTGCAACATCGTGCCCTTGATGATTTGCTCTTGGAATGTGGGTTTGCAACATTGCGACCTTGGCTGGTTGCTTCGCCGGGCTCATTCTGCAGGATCAGCAACCTGACTCTTGTTTTGTTAATGTCCACGGGAGCTCTTGCTTGCGGCCTACTTAGGCCTAGTGTATAAGTGGGTCCATCTGGTGCAAAGGTGCTTTAGGTTACAGTACCATATAGTTTCATGACCAGTATCGTGTCTTCATTATATTTCTCATGGTGGCAACTGGTTTTAAGAGAAGCGTGAGCAAGCTTTGTAGATGAGTTCATGACGCGTCTTGCGTTTCTGCATTTTGAAAGCCTATGTAGAAAATAATAAAGATGCATGTCCGTGAGTATGCCTGTCGCCTACGTCATAGCACTGGGTATATTCTTCGTGTAGATTGGTGCGGGAATGTCCAGTGTGTATATTTGCACAGGTGTGCTTACCGTTGTCTAGGTCGTCATGGCATCTCTAACGACGTGTAGATTTTAGTCTAGTTGGTCCGTGCCGCAGGTGTCGGCATGGCCAGTGCGGGCTGCTGGGCAGGCAGATGGACACATCCGTATGTTCCTGTACCAGGGTATCTGGTCGTCTGGTAAATGGACAAACTCTTCTCGTGGCGGGTGTCTGGGTCATGACCCTTTAGGCCAAGCGCGAGAGGTGAAGGACGGGAGTCTGGTCTTCCATTCTCCCACTTCAGTCCCCCCTCTGGTCGACTTGTCGACCACAAACATATCCTTTTCGTTATCTCCTCTTACTCGCCATATCTTAGTTATTCCTCCTAGATGTCCATAGTGGTTTACATGATCTTCAAATGACCAATACATATATTCACAGGTTCCTCCAGGAGTACAGTATACCCATTTCCCTATGTAGCTCCTGGGGTTTCTTGGGTTCTCGATCTTCACCGATGGTGGGTCTAGATGGTTGGTGATGATTTGGTTGCGCAACTTCTCCCTCTCCTGTATTATCACACCTGTATGTTGGCCGTCATCTGCTGGCATCAAGGGGTGCATTCCCACCATTTCGAGCAATTCGTCAGTGGTACGTGCCTTCCGGGCCTTCCAAAATCTAATTATGATCAGCGTAGCTCCAGCCAAAATAGTACAACCCACTATAATTTTCAGTCCATCTGACAGCCAGGATGGCATCCACGACCATAATAGTGAAAACCAGCTCTTATCCTTGTTTACACCGTTACTTTCATCCATCATTTTGGAGTGCATCTGGGCCAATTGTGAAACTGCTTCTGTCAGTGTACCATTGTCAGCATCGTTGGCAGGTATGAACGTGCAGCATGATTGTCCTATCTTTGCACAAACTCCTCCTTCCATTGCTGTGAGAAGGTCCAATACATATCTGTTCTGGAGTGCTACCATCCTTATAGCTCGCAGCTCCTCTTTTATTGCGTTGAATCCATTTACTGTAGAATTGATGGTCATCATTAGTTCGCATCTAGTTATCTGGAGCCATTTTGCGTTTGCGTAAGCCTGCAGTCCCGGATGTATTATTGAGGAGAAGAACATTGCTGCTCTGCTGAATAGTCTGTGTTCTGGCGGTATTGAAGTGAGTGCCGTTTCCGACCTTCCCCACAGGTAATTTCCTGTCAATGGTTCTCCTTGTCTTTTCCTTCTATTTAGGACAGTATCATTGCTGTTGGTCCTGTTCCCTTGCTCCTCCTGAAGTGGTGCAGATCTCTTTTTTCTTTTGTCCCCTTCATCCATTTTGGGAAAGTTCGCCACATTGACATGCTTCTTGGGTACCACTAGTGATGGTACATTGACGTGTACCATCGTGCACACACCATTCCACAGGGGAGGCAGTGTATGGTATGCCTTTTCTCCACAGGCCCAATAATGGTCCATTATTACTGCTGTTCCTGCTCCCCCCTCAGGTAACTCCATCACACTTGCACAGTTGGTGTTATATCCTACGTCCACCTCTCCTTTATGCTGGTAGCATACCTTGGGCGCAGTCAGCGGTAGTATTGTTATTGGGTCTTCATCCGTTTCTACCCACGTGAGCATTGGCACATACTTGATCCACGTCGTCCAACATCGGTGGTTGTGTGCCTCGATAGTTGAGATAGTTTCTTTTGTTACCATGTTGCTGCCAATCACTCCTATCTCCCAGCTGTTGTCCAGGTACACTTTCCCGGTTATCGTTACCAGCGGCCTCTCCCAACATCCTTGTTTACCCGGAACTTCAGTGGCGTACCAATCACATGGTAGATACTGCAGTGTTACTTTCTTTGTTTCTCCTTTTGCAGGACCACTTGTTATGTATCTGAATGCTTCAGCATGTAAACTGCTCTTGTGGTAACTCAAATAAGTCTTGAGGAAGTTATTTTCATATGGGTATGAGTCTCGTGTTTTCCATGTCATATGCACCACTGTCCCTTGAAATCTTCCTTTCGTTTGGAACAGTGCCAAGTATATTATGCACTGTGCTGTTTTTTCATCTTTTTCTGTGGCAACAAATGTTCGTGAAGCACTCATGGCGTATGGTATTAATGAGCAAACGTAGCAGCTGTCCTCTGTTGTCTGCTTACCAATGCGGGTCATGTGTTGGTACCATATGTTGTTTGAGACGTGTGCTGAATCTTGTATATAATTATCAATACCTTTACTGTCTGAGTATGTGCTGCGTTTAACTCTATTTTGCTTGGGTGCAATGTTACTACTATCACCTGACGTAACACCTGTTGCAGCAGGGGGCGGGGGTGTATTAGGTTTGGGTGCAGCAATAAAATTAATAGCATAGCTGTACTGCCATACAGAGGCAGCCAAGAACCCGGTGATCATCAAAATCCCTATTATTTTTATTACATATGCTAATCTCACCGGCATTTTGCTCTTACCTTGCTGCAGTCCTGGCAGCGTATTCTTGCGACGTTAAAGTTGCCCGCCTGAAAATTCTCAAAATGCTTATTATTAAAGGTTAGTTGTTGGTTTTATTTAAGCTCTCCCTATCAAATAGTCATTCAGTGCCCAGGCGAAGAGTTGTTCCCACGCTACTCTAAGTGATCTATCTCTTAGGACCAGCAAGTATGGGCGGAGGTGGGGCATTGAATATTCTATGGCCAAGAGGAATGCTGTGTAGTAGACACGTACCCTTCTCCTTTTCAGGTACGTTGGCCTTTTTATTTCATATACAAATTGGTGTGACAATTCTTCTGGGTAGTTATCGTCTGGGAGTACCATCTACGCCTGGGCAGTGAACTTGTTAGTTATCTATTTTCTTAACAATACAATAATGCGCAGTTCCTGTATGTGCGAGAGAAGAGAAAAAGAGAACATTCACGTGTTTACATGTGTACTTGTGCAGGCAATGTCCTTCAGTTTAGGTCAATGGGCAGGGGGTTTGGGCTCAGTTGGCGGAAGTATTTTTACTCTTTGAGCGTGTGACCATGGGGTGGGCAGTATGGGGATCACCCCTTTCTTCGTCAGTTATTGTCTCCGGGGAAGCTGGGTAGTTACAGGGTATGGGAACAATTGGGTCGTCGGCTGTGGTAGAACTTTCTTCCGCCGTTGGTGATGTTGTTGCTGTTCTCCCAATGGACCTGTCGGTGGCGCTGGGGCGGGTCTGCAGTTTGTAGATCTTTACATCATGTAGGTGGTTCCAGGCACGCTTGTGTCAAGCTTAAGAACTTCCTCCCCCTCCTCCTCACCTGGCTCCTCAGAGGTATACTCTATTGGGATGGTCTCGGTCTTCTTTCTTTCCTTCCGTGAGGTGGGGGTGTCTCTCTTGGGTGTCCTGATCTTCTTTTCGTGCAAGTAGGGTCTGGCCCCTCCGGAGGCCACCTTGGCAGAGAAGAAACCCTAACCGCGGGGACCCCCAGGGGGCCAGCCCTAAACAGGGAAAAAGCACAAAGGCGGAAAAAACCCTGTAAATTCAGATGGGTTCAGTTGGCTGTGATCACTTCCTTGATGACCTGAAGGCAGCCGGTGTTGGTAGAATTCAAGGGAAGGTTTGATTGTGGCAGGAGTTTGATGAATAGCTGGAAAAGGAGAATTAACAAAAATGGAAAGGAGTAGAAGAAAAACCCGATAGTGACGGGGACAAGGGAATCGAGAGAAACAGTCAGAGCTAGTAATAAGTATCGAACCAGGAGCAGTAAGGTGCTTACGGAGCGGGAGACCGCTCAATAAACGAGATTGAGGAGCCGGGACCGGCTGCCGAAAATGGCGTAATAAAGGTAGTCTTAGCAGTGTATAAAACAGGAAGACAGAAAACCAGGAAGAGTGTACAAACAATTTTAGAAAGGAACTAGAGAGAAACAGGAGGAAGTAAATAAATAGGACACAGGAAACCAATAAAAACTATACAGGAAAGACTGGAGGTGGCTAGGATTGCAACGGATAAGGAGCAGGCAAAGGGAGGATACGAAAGGTAGAAAGGAAGTAGACGATCCGACGAGACGGACCAGGAAGGCTGAAAAAGGAAAAGACGGGAAGAGGCAATGAGAATTTCACGGACGAAGCTTCCTCACGAACCGTAGCGTTGGTAAACAGATACAACGCATCGGTCGGTGGGAGGAGTCAGCATATAAGGACTCGTCCGCCATCTTGGGTGAGGACTGAAACGCGCGTGCGACAATCAATGCCTCCAGCGTTTCCAGACCCTCCAATCCAAGTTCCTGACAGTATGCCCCCTTCTTCTCGGAGATCCCCCGGGTTTGCCCGGATGAAGTCGGTGGAATTGTCGTACTAATTGTGGGGCATGAACATGGCTCACTGGTTCCCAAGTCCGCTCTTCCACTGGATAACCCTTCCAGTGGACCAGATAGTACAGTCGTCCTTTGTGGTATCTGGAATCCACTAAATGGGATACTTCATATTCGTCGGGAGCAGGAGACACTTGAGTACGCCCTCTGAATACGGGCCTCTCGAAAGGGTCCTCCTTATGTTCTTTCAAAAGGGAAACGTGGAAGACTGGGTGCACCCTTTTGAGATATTCCGGAAGCTTGAGCTTAAATGCCACAGGGTTTATTTGTTGTAAAATTGGAAATGGTCCAAGGAAGCGCGAGGAGAATTTGCCTTTATGAACCCATCTCGGCAGGAATCTGGTGGATAACCAGACCAACTGCCCTATCTTCCATGCAGGATTGCCACTCCTTCCCTTGTCTGCCCATTTCTTTTGCGAATGTTGACTTGCTTGATGTGCTTCTTTGGCCAATCTGTGTACATTTAGTAGGTCCTGTAGAACTCCCTCAAGAGCTGGGATCTTGGTAGAAGGAGGGGTAAGCCAGGGTAAGTGTTGGAGATGGTACCCATATGTACAATAGAAGGGACTCATCTGGATCGAGGTATGCAAGGCGTTATTATAGGCAAATTCTGCTTGAGGGAGAAAACGGTACCATTCTTCTTGTTGAGGACTGCAGAAGCATCGGAGATATTGTTCAAGGCTGGCGTTTAACCTTTCTGTTTGTCCATTGCTCTGCGGGTGATACCCTGAAGAGAGAGCCTTGTGAATACCCAGGATTTGGCAGAGAGAGGTCCAAAATTTGGATGTGAATTGGGGGCCTCTGTCCGACACGATGGTTCTGGGTAAACCATGTAGACGGACTATGTCCTGAAGAAAGGTTGCTGCCATCTCGGAGGCAGACGGTATCTGTTTGAAAGCCGAAAAATGGGCCAATTTGCTGAATGAGTCAATGGTCACCATAATGACTGTCATGCCATAGGATGAAGGGAGGTCTACTATAAAATCAGTGGATATGTGCTCCCAAGGGCGGTTTGGTAAGGAATGCTGCTGCAACAAACCTAGGGGTTTTCCAGTTCGGTATTTGTTCGAGGCACAGACTGAACAAGTAGAAACATACTGATTTACATCCCTTCTTAAGGTTGGCCACCAAAAACCTCTCCGTAGGAGGTCATATGTCTTCCTTATGCCTGAGTGTCCTGTTAAAGGCGTATCATGACACCAAGACAATATCTGTGCCTGTAGTTTCTTGGTCGGAATATAGAGTGCACCTTCATAGTAGTACAATCCGTCCTTGTCTCGGCTCACTTTAGATGGAAACTCCGTGCACATCTGATACTGTGGTACCAGATCTTGTAGAAAGGAAACCGTAGATGCCAACACAGTAAGTTTTGGGAAAATAAGCTCATGTCCCTTATAGGAACCAGATTCTTCTCCCAGGCTTCTTGACAAGGCATCAGCCTTCTTATTCTCTGTTCCTGGTATGTATGTAATAACGAAATCATACTGTAAAAAGAAATAAGCCCATCTGGCATGTCTGGCGTTGGAACATTCCATCTGCTGCAAAACCCGAAGGTTGCGATGATCCGTACGAATGGTAAATTGATGGTTAGCTCCCTGTAGTAGATGTCTCCACTCTTGACAGGCCATTTTAATCGCCAAAAGCTCCTTCTCGATGACAGAATAATTGCGTTCGCTACAGGTAAGTGTCTTAGAATAGTATGCTACAGGGTGTTCATATCCATCTTCCTGCTCTTGAAGTAGGACTGCCCCTACAGCTCCTGAAGAGGCGTCCGTCTCCAGAATGTACGGACTGGTCGGATCAGGTTGGACCAAGATGGGTGCTGTAGAAAAGCATTTCTTTAAAAATTGGAGCGCCCTTTGGGGTTCATCGCCAAAAATGAACTTAACACCCTTCTTCAATAAAGAGGTCAGAGGTAACACCTTGTTGGAGAAGTTGGGGATGAACCTCCGATAAAAATTGGCCAATCCTAAGAAGCTCTGTAGCTCCTTGATGTTAACTGGATTCTTCCACTCCGTAATGGCCCTTACCTTGTTGGCATCCATTTCGATACCTTCTTTGGACAAAATGAATCCCAAGTAGGACACAGAGGTAGATTCGAAAATGCATTTCTCTGGTTTAACCAGCAACTGATGGGATTGAAGACGTTGTAGGACCTGCTTGACCAATGATCTGTGATCTGGAAGAGTCTTGGAGAAGACGAGAATGTCATCAAGATACACTACCACGGATACAAATAGCATATCCGAAAAAACCTTGTCCATGTACCTTTGGAAGACTGCTGGAGCATTTACTAGGCCAAACGGCATCACTCTATACTCGAAGAGTCCAAAAGGGGTACGGAACGCTGTCTTCCATTCGTCCCCCTGTCTTATTCTCAGAAGGTGATAAGCTCCTCTAAGGTCAAGCTTTGTAAAGTATTCCGCTCCTTGAACCGCCTCCAGGATATCTCGAATCAAGGGCATGGGGTATCTATCCCGGATAGTGACCTTGTTCAAGCCCCGGTAATCTATACAAGGGCGAAGTTCAACTGAGTCTTTTTTCGGAATGAAGAACAACGAAGCTCCACAAGCAGACTTCGATTCTTGGATGAGTCCGTTCTGTATGTTTGCATCAAGGTAATCCCTTAATGCCTTCCTTTCGGTTAACGACAGTGGATACATCCTCCCAAAGGGAACCACTGCATCTGGTGTTAGGTCTATGCAGCAGTCTTCCGCTCTATGTGGAGGGAGTTGTCGGGGTATGGTATCTAGGAATACCTCAGAGAATTCCTGATAGTGGAGAGGAACAGAAGCAACAGTGATCCGTTCTGGGATTCTGCTTATGGAAGACTCCGGGTTCTTTGAAACCGAAGGTAATTCAAAACAGTGAGATTTACAAAACTTGGAGTCGAAGTGCACCTTGTTGGCGGTCCAATCTATATGAGGGTTGTGCCTCCTTAACCATGGAATACCGATAACCAAAGGAAAATGGGCTGCTCGGATCTGATCGAAGACCAGAAACTCCTCGTGGTGTTTTAACTGCATTCTCAAGGGGATTGTCTCCTTAGTTATCGGCCCAGACGACAAGGGTCTACCGTCGACCCCCTCCACAGGGATAGGTGTGGCTTTGGTTCTAGTGGATACAAGATGTTCCGCTGCCCACTTGGAGTCTATAAAGTTCCCTGCTGCTCCACAGTCAAGCATAGCTAATACTTCAGTGGGACCGGCCTCTGTTAGCCAAAGGTGAACTCGGAACACCATCAAACTGCAATCCTCCGGAGTGTTTACTGCTCTTGTATGGTTGCAAGGGTGTTGGAGACTTCCCCCGAAACTTCCCTTGCTGTAGATCGGGGGTTGTAGTTTCCCTGTCTTCTAGGAGGTACTTCAGGACAATCTCTTAATAGGTGCTTTGAAGAGCCGCAATACATACACAACCCATAGTCTCTTCTTCTCTTTCTTTCTTCCGGCGTTAACGGTCCTCGGGTTGTTCCGATCTGCATAGGTTCATCAGGGGGATGAGAAGACCTGGTGGGAGGATTAGATGAGGGTAGAGGGGTTGGTCGAGCTGTGCCTCGGCTTCTTCTTCTTTCGGATCGTCTTTCCTTCAAACGAAACTCTATCTGAAGGGACAATGTAACAAGGTCCTGAAAAGACACAGGTCGGGCTACTCGGGCTAGCTCATCCTTGATATCTTCATGAAGGCCGCGTCGATAAATGGTTTGCTGGGCGGAATCTGGCCAATCCGCCTTGGCTGCCAGTCTCTGAAAACGGGAGAGATAGGTCTGGACATCAGTGTTTCCTTGTTCGACATCTAAGATTGCTTCTAAAGAAGAGTAAAACACTTCCGGTCTGTCGAAGCGTTCCTTAAACACCTCCGTAAAACGATCATAGTCGTCCAAAATTGGTTCATTTCTGGTGACAAATGGTGTAGCCCATGAAAGTGCATTTCCCATTAGATTGGCTATTATAAACCCAACCCTTGATCGAGCAGTCTCGTAGGTGTGGCTACGAAAGGCAAAATATACCTTGCATGCATCGAGAAAATCCTTCATTCCTCCGGGGTGCCCATCATACTTGCCAAAGGATAGAGGCATCGTAGGCAAGTCTCCATGGTCGTCACGATGCATTACAACCTGTTGTCGGAGGGTGATATTTTCAGTTCTTAAGGTCTGGACCTCCATCGTTAGATTCTGCATGGCTGCCACTAGTTCCTGATACTGTTCCAATGACGCCATGGTGGATTCTGGGCGTTGTATTCTGTCAAGCTTAAGAACTTCCTCCCCCTCCTCCTCACCTGGCTCCTCAGAGGTATACTCTATTGGGATGGTCTCGGTCTTCTTTCTTTCCTTCCGTGAGGTGGGGGTGTCTCTCTTGGGTGTCCTGATCTTCTTTTCGTGCAAGTAGGGTCTGGCCCCTCCGGAGGCCACCTTGGCAGAGAAGAAACCCTAACCGCGGGGACCCCCAGGGGGCCAGCCCTAAACAGGGAAAAAGCACAAAGGCGGAAAAAACCCTGTAAATTCAGATGGGTTCAGTTGGCTGTGATCACTTCCTTGATGACCTGAAGGCAGCCGGTGTTGGTAGAATTCAAGGGAAGGTTTGATTGTGGCAGGAGTTTGATGAATAGCTGGAAAAGGAGAATTAACAAAAATGGAAAGGAGTAGAAGAAAAACCCGATAGTGACGGGGACAAGGGAATCGAGAGAAACAGTCAGAGCTAGTAATAAGTATCGAACCAGGAGCAGTAAGGTGCTTACGGAGCGGGAGACCGCTCAATAAACGAGATTGAGGAGCCGGGACCGGCTGCCGAAAATGGCGTAATAAAGGTAGTCTTAGCAGTGTATAAAACAGGAAGACAGAAAACCAGGAAGAGTGTACAAACAATTTTAGAAAGGAACTAGAGAGAAACAGGAGGAAGTAAATAAATAGGACACAGGAAACCAATAAAAACTATACAGGAAAGACTGGAGGTGGCTAGGATTGCAACGGATAAGGAGCAGGCAAAGGGAGGATACGAAAGGTAGAAAGGAAGTAGACGATCCGACGAGACGGACCAGGAAGGCTGAAAAAGGAAAAGACGGGAAGAGGCAATGAGAATTTCACGGACGAAGCTTCCTCACGAACCGTAGCGTTGGTAAACAGATACAACGCATCGGTCGGTGGGAGGAGTCAGCATATAAGGACTCGTCCGCCATCTTGGGTGAGGACTGAAACGCGCGTGCGACAATCAATGCCTCCAGCGTTTCCAGACCCTCCAATCCAAGTTCCTGACAGCTTGTCCTTTAGCTTTACTGCTCTTGTTGATACTTCCTCTACCAGATGGGGGCCAGTAAATCTTTTATCGTTCCATTTCCTGTTGAAATTGCGAAGTAGCACGTGGTCACCTTTAGCAAGTTTACACAGGTTTTCCTTTTCCAATTCTGTATTTGCGCCTTCTTGTTGATTGCTGGTAGACCCGCCCCGTGTGCGCTCGAGCTGTTGAGACACAAACACAACACTAGTAATCAAAGAAGACACATATTGGTACATTTCATCACCTAACACACTCGCTGCACTTTCGTGATCAGTGAATGCCCTTGACGTTGGTGTTAGGGGAAGGCGCATTTGGCGTCCGGTAACCACCTCGTGAGGGGTGAGGTGGTGGTCGGACCCTGGCCTATTCCTCAATTCAAATAGTGCTAATGGAAGGCAATACAACCAGCTTTTCTTTGTTGTTTGCTGTATTTTTGCAATTGCCTCTTTTAATAGGCCAATCAGGCGTTCACATATACCGTTAGCCTGTGGGTGGTATGCACATGCGAATTTGTGTTTTATGCTCAGCAAGGATGTGATATGCTGGAACATTTCGTTTGCGAAATGCGGGCCATTGTCTGACCTTAACACCTCGCACACTCCCCACCTGGGGAAAACCTCCCTCACTAGGAATTTGGCTGCTTTAAATGCATCTGGGTGTGAACAGGGCCCTGCTTCAATCCACCTAGAGAATGGGCATACTACTACAATCATATACCTATTACCTTGACATATGTTGATCATATCAACATAGTCAATGTGAAGATGTCGAAAAGGTCCCTCGGGCCGGGGTATAGTACCTCTTATCACCTTTAGGGTATGACCGGCCGTAAACTGTTGACATGTGAGACAATTGCTGATAAAATTCGACACATGGGAATTTAACTCGGGGCAGAACCAATCTTCTCTAATTCGTGCTGCAATTACTTCCTTGCCTGTGTGGGCTGGGTGATGTAATTGGCTCAGGGCGGTGTTCAAAAGTGCCAATGGTATTACAACTTTTCCAGTGCCACCCTGGCGCCATAGTGCGTGACATTGTACATCCTCTTTTTACCCATATTTCTTTTTCGGCCATTGGTGCTGCCGCTTGTAACTCCATAATCTGCGTGGCTGGGAGATGGGTGTACCCTTCTCTTATCAACATCTCCTTAGCCATTCCCCTCCCTCTCCCTCTCTGTGATTCTGGGGGGTTCCATATCTCACCAAAGTATGCAGCATATTTCGCATGTGCGTCTGCTGCTGCATTCCCTTTTGAGACGTGGTCTTCACCATTGGTGTGTGCGGTGCATTTCACTAGGGCTAATTCTTGGGGGTCATTTATTACTTCAATTAGTTCAGCCAGTAAGAGGGCATGTTGCACTGGAGTGCCATCAGCTCTCCTAAACCCTCTTCTTCTCCATTTTGATAGCCCTGAGTGGACAGTGGATGTAACATATGCACTGTCGGAGTATATGGTTACTCGTTTGTCAAAACTTTCCTTCAATGCCAAAATTAGTGCAACCAGTTCCGCGGCTTGAGCGGAGTAATGCTGTGGTAATTGTACACATTTCATAGCCACACACACCGGCGCCTCCATCATTTTTACCACTGCTGCCCCAGTCCTCCGTATCCCGTCTCCTTGATCAATAGTTGATGACCCATCAATAAACAAAAGCTCACCTCCCTCTAGTGCGTTTTCTTCAACTTTTCTAGTACATGAGTACATTTCAGTTATTTGGGTACAGTCATGGGCATAATCTCCCTCCTCAATTACTTCTGCTAGGAACCTTGCAGGGTTAACCATGCTACATCTAACAATTGCTAGTTCAGATCTAGACAAAATGATCTCATAACCTGATGCCGTCTGCGTGGTTAGGGTGGACTTAGGTTTATTCAATATTGCAAATAGTGCATGTTCCACAAACAGTGTAGTTGGACACCCCATGGTTATTGCTGATGCTTTTTCCATTGCAAAAGCAGCTGCGGCGAGACCTTGTTCACAAGGGAAGTGACCTAACATCACAGGGTCTAAGTGACCGCTGTAAAATGCTACTGGTTTATAGCCCATGCTTGTTTTTTGGGCCAATACTGCTTTCATCACTGCTGAGTCGCAATGTGAGAATATAAAAAATCGTCGCTCATAGTCTGGGGATGCCAGTACTGGAGCAGTTGATATCGCATCTTTCAATTCATCAAAGGCCTCTCTCATTTCCATAGTCCACCCCAACTTTTTCTCCCCTTTATTAGCTTCCCTCAAACCCTCAAGCAGGGGTCCTATGTATGAACTGTAATCAAATACCCATGCTCTACAGTAGTTGCACAGCCCCAGAAATTGCTGCAGTTCCCTCACAGTCTGTGGCATGGGAGTGCTTGAAATGGCCTGTGCTCTTTGTGGTGCAATCTTTCTCCCATGTTGGGATATCAGTTGGCCAATGTAAAGTACCTGTTCTTGACAGTATTGTATCTTTTCCATGTCTACCTTGTACCCCTTTTCAGCCAATATTGTCAACATCTTTAAGGAGTCCTCTCTGCATTTACTTTCGTTTGTACTGCAAATTATTATGTCATCCACATACTGTAACACTGTGCTTTCCACTTCAACGTTACCCAAATCCATCTGTATTATTCTATTGAAAATTGAGGGTGATTCGCAATACCCCTGTGGCAGTCTGGTATGTTTCCACTTTGTATTTCGGTAAGTGAAGCTTGTCAAATCTTGTGAGTCTGGGTGTAATGGTATTGAGAAAAAAGCATTTTTAAGGTCGATCACTGTAAATCGTGATGCTTCCGCTGGAATGCCACACAATATTGTGGCCGGGTTTGCTGTTACTGGATATTCTGCTTCTACTATGTTGTTCAAGGGCCTGAGGTCCTGTATGAAGCGCCAAGACCCCCCTTTAGCCTTGCGCACTGGGTACACAGCCGTGTTACACGGTGATTCTGATGGGACCAATATGCCATTGTTTATAAGGGCCGTTATGGTTTCATATATTCCCTCATCCGCCTCTTTTGACAGTGGGTACTGTTTCACCCTGGGTAGTATGGCACCTTTTTTCAATTTTATCCTTACTCCCCCTATGCTTTTTATGCATCCTACGTCATAAGGGCTAATAGTCCACAATGATTTGGGAACCTTTGACATATCCTCCTTAAAGAAGGGGACTGGGGTGCATGCTGGTGCCTCAAGTGCCATCGCAATTTTCTGTGCTACTTGTTTGTGAGCCACTCTTAGCCATATTTCTACACTCATCATGAACACCATTTCACCTTCCCCCTTTTCTTCTGAGAACAGCTCCTCATCTGACACCTGGGTCAGCCTACATCCTTCTGCTAGTGCTATCACTGCCCTCCATGCTCTTCCTTCCTTATCTTGGGCGTGCACAGCAATATAATCAGCTGTTGCAATAATGCTCTCAATGTCCATTACAACCACCTTTCCTTCTGGTTCATTAACAGGTGTTTCTGGTCGGAACAGATAGGCTGCTGGCCTTCTCCATATTTTCCCTTCTATCCCTGGCATCCATGCAAATGCCATGTCTGTTCCATACTGGAATAGCTCGCCATCTACTGGCTCCGCCCTAATCGCTGTCTGTCCACAGTATGCTTGCATAATCTGTCGTGCTGCGAGCATGTTAATCCCTGGAGTAGAGCAAATTATGCCGTCCTCCGTAAAGGAGATCGTCATATTCAATCTGTTCATTATGTCCCTCCCCAATATATTTACTGGTGAGGCACTATAATATAAAAGTGGAACTGACAGATCATAATCTCCAATAGATAAGGGAACGTTATCAGTAAAGGGAACCAACCCTTTAGCCCCAGAAAATCCTTGGGTGTTCATGGCTTCGCCTGACATCTTAAATTTACCTTCCCTTATGCAAGACCGGGTTGCCCCGGTGTCAACAAGGAATGATATTTTTTTGTCACCTATCGTTACCTCTATGCGTGGCTCCTCCGCACTATTAGGTGTTACTGACAGGATGGGACACACCAAGGCCATCTGTGGGCTGTCCTATTGAGGGTACAATGATTGGCCATTCCCTGTGTAAGGGTTGTGTCCCAAGACCGTCACCCTTCCCAATTGTGTTTGTTGCGTTTGGGGTTGTTGTGTTATCGCTACTTGTTGTTGTGGCAGTGAATATGTCTGTGGCTGTTGTTGTGGTATCGCTACCTGTTGTTGTGGCAGTGAATATGTCTGTGGCTGTTGTTGTGTTATTTGTTGTTGTGGTTCATTTCCTTGTTGCAACGTCTGCTGTTGTTGTATGCCCTGCTGTTCTTGTGAGGTCCTAGGTTGTACCTGTTCATTCCATGCTGGTGTTCCTGGCCTGACCCTACAAGTGCGTGACATGTGTCCTAATGATCCACAACTCCAACACACGGGTGGTTCCCTGCTTTGCCATGGGAAGCTCCCTGTGTTGTCCTGGTATACTGGTTGCCCTGTGGGGTAGGAATTTCTAAGTCCTCCCACCTGCTGTTGGGTGTTATATCCGTATCCTCTCCCTCTCATAAATCCTCTTCTCCCTCTGTTATAATTATAATACCCAGCTCCTTGCATTGGGTACCCTCCTCCCATGTTTGGTGCGTGTAATTGCAGTGGCGGCACTTGTTGTGTTATAGTTTGTGAAGGTGCTATTTGAGTGGGATCTTGAGCAGCCACTACTTGTGTGGGGCTTTGGGTCATTGGTGTGGGCGTAGTTATTAGTGCCCCTTCCATTGTGTATTTAGTAAGTTTTTTCTGTACTAGTTTAGCCTCTTCTGTTTTCCTGTCCTCTTCCTTTTGTTTCATTTTTCCTTGCCATGTTCTGCAGTGATGTACTATAGTCAGTTGTATTTCTGGCCATGGTTTTGCTTCCATTCCTACTACTTTCTTTAGTTGTTTCTGAACTCCTTCTGGGAGCCCTTGTACTAGTATATGATAAAATATTGCTGGTGTTTTATCCCATTGTTCTCTAGTTTCCATGCGCTACTTCTCTTGGATATCCTGGATATAATCAACAGGATCCTCATTCTCACGCATCTTACGGGAGGTAATTGCTCCTATGTCAGATGTGTCTGGGTACTGTACTCTTAATGCCTGCCATAGTGCATGCCTGCAGTTTGCAAATGGTGCCCCATCATGCGATGTGTTTGTTATTGTTACCCCATGGAATCCCGCTCTCTTCCAAATGTCATCCGCTCTATCCTCTAATATTGATATTAACAGGCCCTTTACATCTCCTACTGCTAGTTTCTGCCCTGCGGTGTGTTTTTCCATTTCATATATCCACTTACCCGCACCTCCACTTAGTGATGGAAGCCTACATTTTATATTTTCTTTATCCGTATGCTTCCAAGGGACATACTGTGGTCTAACCCCTCCTCTCTCCAACAGTGGCATTAAGTTGTGTCTTGTGTCACCCTTTACGTTCCATAATTTCGAGTCCTCACACCCCTCCTCGTCCTCCGTTTCTTTTACTTCTTCAATTTCGTCCTTATTACCCCTGCCCTTAACTCCGTCTTCTCCATCCTTTCCCCATCTCTCGTCATTTCCTGTATTTAATGTGGGCGTGTTTATTCGTCTGTCCTGCCTGCGACTAGGGAGGTCTCTAAGCCGACATGCATAGGGTGTCAGTTCGTCTATGAAGGGCGCGAGCTTTATTCTGCGCAGCGAGCGTGAGGTAGTTGAGCATGTAGGGTGCGATGGGGGAGGGCGTGATGGGGATAGGGATGGTGGGGTTTCATGGGTTTGTCTTTCCACTAGTCCTTGCTCTCCCTCCTCACTTCTCTCCAGCTCCTCCTTTCTCCTACTGATCCATGGCGAGTCTATGTTGGTTCGAGTGAGGTATAGCTTATCTAAGCTTTCCCTTTCACTTTTTCTTCCTTCCCTCTCCACTCCTTCTTCCTCCTCACTACAAAAATCATTCATAAATGGAAACCCCCACTCTGTCTTTTTCCCTTTTATTGTTACTGTTTGTAAGTCTATTAGGTCTATTTCTCCTTTTTCTCCGTTACCAACTGCTCCCCCTAGTGCTGATGTAGTCGCTACTTCTCTGCTTCTGTATACATCCCCCCATCTTTCACTCTCCCTACTCCTCTCTTCTCTTCCTCCTTCACTTCTCTCCTCCATCTCCCTACTATTTTCTTCCCTTTTCCTTTTCAATTCCTCCATTACTTCATTGCTCATCTGTTCCAATATTCTTTCATCCTCTTTCTTCCTCTCCCATTTCACCCTTTCTCTTTCTACTATACTCTCTATTACCTTCCCCTCTTCATATTTTTTAGCTGTCTCTGATAGTAACCTCCTCTTCCATATTGCCATTTCCTTTTCTTTTTCTTCTTCTTCCCTCTTCTTCTCTCTCAGCACTACTCTTGATACCCTGTCCGCTGCTGCTTTTACCCTTTCAGCTTCTCTCCTTTGCTCCTCATTTCGTTCCCTTAATTTTTCCAATTCGTTCTTACCTTCTTTCCTTTTCCTCGCTCTCTCTCTTTCCTCCCTCTCGAGCTGTTTGATCAATTCATTCTGCTCATCCCTTAGCTTTGCTAATCTTTCCTCCAAAATCTCTTCCTTTTGCCGTAATAACTCCTCCCCCCTCATTTCACTCTCTCTGGCACTATCCTCGTCTGTTCTCTTTACTACCTCCCTCTCTTCTCCAGTTAGTGAACCTCGTAATTTTAATAATATCTGTGCAGCTACCCACTCATCATTTCCTATCTCTACAGTCTGCTCTTCTCCAATCCTCCCTTCCCCCACTGGCATCTTCCTATGAGCCACATATGGTGGAGGGCTGTACGCCGGGTTCGAGTATCCTTCAGCCGCCCTTAACTGTCCTCCTTCTATTTCTCCTAATTCTCTTAAAGGGTACAACCCCCCTCCCTCTGTTTTCACTCCCGGTGTTATGGGTATCTCGTTGCTTGGTTCCTTTTTTATGTCATCTGATGTATCAACCTTTTCTCCTCCCTCTCTTCCGTTCCCCGTGTTCTTTGTGCTTTCACTCCCCTTTTTCCCATCCTTTCCTTCCTTCTTAATCTCTTTTTCTTCCGGTGTTTCCCCCATAGTGAACATTCCATTTGGTCCTGGTCGGGACCCCTGGAACATCCTCCATAAGTTAAACACCTCCACATGGTTTGCCAACTTCTTCCCCTTGTATGTATTGTGCAGATGGTTTAGCAGTGAATGTTGGGCATATGGATCGAAGCTACCATTAGGCGGCCATGGTGTTAACATTTTGTTATCCGTCCCCTGGGTCCATTCTATGCTGTACTTAATTAGTTTCTCCCTATGGGGTGGCAGTGTGGTGCATATGTGTTGTAGTGGGGTAGTGAGGGTGTTCCCCCACCCTCCCGACCCTGTCCCGTATGACATAGTAGCGCTCCACTTGTTACCCTTCTCCTATCTGGTAGCAGTTTATCTCACTAGCAGTTTACAATATACAACCTTATATTGTTTACCTGGCCCCGTAAGTTTGGGGACTTACGACAATCCTTTGACAAAATTTTAAAAAAAAATAATAATAATAATAATAATAATAAAAAAAATATATGGGGTTTTACATTTGTATGTTTCCTTCTATCTTTCTTTCTTCATACAACACCCTTACAGCCCCCTGCGGCCGAAGCGCACGCAGCCCCCTGCGGCTGCGTACCCCTTATGACGCTCTTATACAGTCGTCCTGTTTCCACGTTCTCCTCCCCCTTTTACACTCGCCGTAGCCGGCGTTCTCCGTGCGCAGCCACGCCCCTCCCCCTTTCTCCCTTCCCCGATCAACTCGTTTACCGTTTATCTCCGTGTCCGCTCCCTTACCATATATCTCTTTCCTACCACTCTCAAAAGCAATGTGCCTTGTGCTCGTGATATCCTATTAAAGCCCTCCTGGTGACGTCACCGATCTCTTCGAGCTACTGGTAAGTTCTTCATGTGTTCTTTAAGTTCGAAAATACACTTGCAATCTACCCCCGCTAACCCTACAGCTGTCTTCCTGTCACTCCTGGAACAAGGTAATCAAATCAATAATATAATTGGACTGCGCACGCTGCGTCGCCTCGCGTGTGATATGCCCCTCAACAGGAGGGCTTAACCAGCCAATTATCTTCCGTATTGGGCAACTAGCTAGCTACCGCCTACAGGGAAACGTCATCTACCTATCGAGTTTCTTGCTCGAACAATAGGGATCCTCATCTACTCATTGATCAATAAATGCCAAATCGTAGGAACCCACACACACACCCACCCTTACACGTTGTCGCGACCTAGGCCAATCAGTGTCTACGAGCGGCCGCACGTGATGTTTTCGTGCTCCGCCCCCCTCTTTCGCGTGACGTAGCCGACTGCTCTCGCACTCGTTTTACTACCATTCATTCCATTGCCAACACTAAGTTGTCAAACCGTCGCCGCGCACCTGTACAACACCTCCCTCTTCCCTTATTTACTTCCTCCCCCCTCCCTCACAATTTCGCATCGCTTGTTGTGCGTGTCATGCTCACCAAGTTCTCTTGATGCGGGGCCGCTCGACTGCGTGCACCCCTCCAAGCGGCTCGCCACCTCCCCTCGTCTGGACCACGTCTGGACACTCGCCGACCGCGGGCGGGATACTTCTCAACCGGCTCCCGAGGGCCAATATCCGGATTGCGCTGTCCGGTCTTCTCGCAGCTCCGCGATGGTCCTGTAGTCCTCAGAAGGGGGGACCGGCAGAGGGGGCCGCGCCGCCGGGCCTCCTCGCAACGGGAGTGCCTGGAAAAAGTAAAAATAAAAAGGTGGATCTTAAACAGATCTCAGCAGTGCCTCCAACTTGTCGGGGGGAAATTCTGCCGGGGTCGGCCGGGCTGTCCGCAGACCTCCGGGCAGGGAGGCCCCAACTCCTCCCGTATATCCCAGATGAGATAGAGTATGAGACACACGCAAGAAGCAAGGTGACTCTGCTGTTTATTAGACAAAAACGGCAGGGATGGGTCAAGGAGCGTACGCGTCCGTCCTGACACACACACAATCGTGGGGCTCGCAGGCCCTTTTTACTGTATTATGACGCGCTACTTGCGTCACTTTAGAAAGTTAACAAAAAACCTATCGCCACTCTTAATTGGTTGCTCGAGTGGTAGGGTTAGTATAGCACACGTATAGAGAATAATATTAGTGGATGAAGGTTAGTCAGGTGATATATCTGGGTTGTCCCTACAATTAGATACATGAGAATTGTTACATGAGGACTCCTAATGATTGGCTAATACTACTAGCGTCAGTGATAAGAGCCCCATGTTCTGATTGGTGCGCCCGTGAGCTTCCCAGCCTGGGACCACCGCTGTTCCCAGCTCTCGGTGTACCTGCAGTTTGCAACAATGTTTCGCTATGGGTACGTGCAGACAATGTGAGGATTTATTCATAGCTGGAAGGCTGACCGCTCCCACTGTCGCAAATGTCCATTGAGCCTTTCAAGTGTATCTGCCTGTGTCTCGTAACGAGGGATCCAGACGCCTCTTTTCTCCTGGGCTTGGCATCTCGTCAGGTTCGGCTTGGTCACGTGAGGTGGGACCGTGTTTGAGGCAGAATTCTGCACAATTAATATTGTTTTTCCACTGTGTGTTTGGTTTAATTTGCAGGTGTGACTTTAACGTTGGTGCGCGGAGTGCGAGGTTGCAACATCGTGCCCTTGATGATTTGCTCTTGGAATGTGGGTTTGCAACATTGCGACCTTGGCTGGTTGCTTCGCCGGGCTCATTCTGCAGGATCAGCAACCTGACTCTTGTTTTGTTAATGTCCACGGGAGCTCTTGCTTGCGGCCTACTTAGGCCTAGTGTATAAGTGGGTCCGTCTGGTGCAAAGGTGCTTTAGGTTACAGTACCATATAGTTTCATGACCAGTATCGTGTCTTCATTATATTTCTCATGGTGGCAACTGGTTTTAAGAGAAGCGTGAGCAAGCTTTGTAGATGAGTTCATGACGCGTCTTGCGTTTCTGCATTTTGAAAGCCTATGTAGAAAATAATAAAGATGCATGTCCGTGAGTATGCCTGTCGCCTACGTCATAGCACTGGGTATATTCTTCGTGTAGATTGGTGCGGGAATGTCCAGTGTGTATATTTGCACAGGTGTGCTTACCGTTGTCTAGGTCGTCATGGCATCTCTAACGACGTGTAGATTTTAGTCTAGTTGGTCCGTGCCGCGGTGTCGGCATGGCCAGTGCGGGCTGCTGGGCAGGCAGATGGACACATCCGTATGTTCCTGTACCAGGGTATCTGGTCGTCTGGTAAATGGACAAACTCTTCTCGTGGCGGGTGTCTGGGTCGTGACCCTTTAGGCCAAGCGCGAGAGGTGAAGGACGGGAGTCTGGTCTTCCAATCTCCCACTTCACTGCGCTCCGAGGTTGTCGCTCTCTCGGGCCGAGTCCTCGAGGTGGAGAAGAAGAACGAGGACTTGGAATCCCGCTCAAGGCGCAATTACCTTCGTATTATTGGGGTCCCTGAGAACGAAGTACACGAGCCAATGGAGGACTTCGTTGAGCACACATTAATGTCACTTCTGGACTCACCCAAGCTCTCCCCTCACTTCGCTATTGAGCGGGCGCACCGTGCCCTTTCCGCTAAACTCAAACCCGGGGCTCCGCCTCGTCCCATCATCGCCCGGGTCCTGAACTACCGGGATCGTGATACTCTACTCAGAGCCGCAAGGATCAAGGGCGAGCTGTTATTGGGGGGCGCGAGGATTCATCTTTACCCCGACTTCTCGATTGCCGTCCAACGTGAACGCAAGACTTTCCAAGCTGTGAAGCGGAGGCTGCGAGACCACTCCATAAAATATGCCATGCTCTACCCCGCCAAACTGCGCATAGAACATGCTAATCAGGTGTTCTTTTTCACGATCCCGGAGGAGGCCTCCAAGTTCATGGACGAACACTTCCCAGGTTGACTTCCTTCTTCTGTCCACAGCTCTGCAGCTTCCCCCTTGGGCCCTGCGGGGGGCGGCCGGGTCCGGCCTTTCCCCGTCACCAGTGCCGCATTGATCCTCTCTCCCGGATTCGGCTTGTTTAAGTTTCTCCTTTCATTTCAATGACGTACCATACTGCTAAGTGCAAGACACCCTGTCTAAGTTACATACAATGTTTGTAGTTGCACCTTAAGCTCTACTGGTCCTGCTGCGACCCGGAGCGCTGCGGCCAGCCCGGCCTACAGGCCCCCAGGCGCTGATGCCTCTAGTTTGGTTTTGGTTGAAGGGGTTTGGGGTTGTCATTCCTCTGTTTGGGAGGGGGATGTGGGTGGGGGTGGGACATGTTTGGGGTTTTATTACCAGAAAATTGGCGCTGGCAGCGAAGGCGGACCGTGGTGCAGCACTCACCCATTGGTCTTGGACACCTTTTTTGACTCTACCACTACCACATCTATGGCTGAGGGGGACTTAACCTTTATGAGTTGGAACGTTCGGGGGTTGGGGAACTACAGAAAGATGAGGCAGCTCCAGCTGCAGGCTGAGCGCCACGGGTCCAAGATTCTCTTTTTGCAGGAGACACATGCTTGCATGGCACAATGCGTGCGTTTCGCCAAAACCTGGGGCCCTCACAGATTTTTTACCGACTTCTCTACTCAAAGTCGTGGGGTCATGACCCTTATTCACAAGAGTCTCCGGTTCACCCTCATCTCTTCACATATTGACCCCCTGGGCAGGTATGTTCTGTTACACGCCACGCTTCAAGGGAAAGAAGTGGTTTTGCTGAACATTTATGGCCCCAACCTCGATGACCCTGAGTTCTACAGACAGGTCACGTCCCTTCTAGATGGCTTCCCCCTTGTTCCAATTCTCTGGGGGGGTGACTTTAACACTATCTTCGATGTAGCCCTTGATAGATCTGGGTCCAAGCCCCGGCATCTCTCCAGGGCAGCCTATGCTGCATTATCATCCCTACCCCGTTTGGCCATGGTGGACGCATGGAGGTTCTTTTTCCCGATTTAAACTCATCCAGTTGAAAGTGCTGCATAGGTTCCACTATACTCCGGTCAGATTGCATCGCATGTCCAGTGAGCATCCATCTAGTTGCCCTCGATGCGGGCATGATGACGCGGACTACATCCACATGATCTGGTCCTGCCCCCGCCTCTCACAGTTCTGGGGAGCGGTTTGCTCGACGGTATCTGCTATGCTTGATCACCCCATTGATCCTTCCCCAGCATTGTGTCTCTTCCACGACCTCCCTGGCCTCCCTCGAAACTCCAAAAAACTGACTGGCCTCTGCATGCTCTTAGCGGTTCGATCCATCCTGCTCTGCTGGCTTCGCCCCTTTCCCCCCACACATGCCCAATGGCTAAAAGCGGTTACTTGGGCCTCTGATACCGAGGAAACTTGGTCTCACATGCAACCTACCCACTCCAAGCCTAGGGACATCTGGCTTAGGTTCCGCTCCTACTTGTCCGACCTTGACATGTCTCCGGTTGCTTCCCCTCCACCTGCTCCTTCTCACTAGTGTGGGAGCTCCTCCCATGTTATTTTGCTCAGCCACCCCTCCCCGCATGTCGCTTGTAAGTCTGTTTTTGAATCATTTTGTGAGCAATCTCCACGCCCGACAAGCATAGAGGTCTGCTTGCCAAGCTTAAAGAAGGACACTCAGACCTCGCACCTAATCATACCAATGGTCCTTATTGATCCAAGGCAGCCATCACATATGCACGCAGTTAGGGCATACATTGATAGCGGGGCCGTAGGAAACTATGTGGACCACGAATTGGCTTCTAGGATGAATCTACCTCTCTGCAAAAAGACCACTTTGGATGTTATCACCACAGAGGATGGAACTGAAATTGCCTCTGGGCCTGTAACTCATTCCACCACAGAGATGACACTGTTGAGTCAAGATGGGCATCGAGAGACTATTGTGTTTGACTTAATCAAAGCCCCGCAGTTCCAAATAATATTAGGGATACCTTGGTTGGAAACACATAATCCTTGTATTGATTGGCGAGAGAAGAGAGTAACCTTCCCGGAGTGTGCACACACCTGTTACCCAGAAAAAACCTTGAACAAAAGCCTGGCCACAGTCGCTAATCCAGTAATGCAGTTACCTCAGGAATATCAAGAATTCCAGGATGTTTTCCAAAAAGAACAGGCAAACACCTTAGCACCTCATAGATCATACGATTGTCAAATCGACCTCATACCCGGTGCACAACCTCCATGCAGTAGGATCTACGCCCTTACGGAACCCGAAAACCGTCACCTACGACAATACTTGGACCAATACCTTGCTAATGGCTTCATTCGTCCATCTAAGTCCCCCGCATCTTCAGCTTTATTCTTCGTGCCCAAAAAGGAAGGTGACCTCAGAACGTGCATAGACTACGCGCATTAAACCAGATCACGGTGAAGAACCGATATCCATTGCCTCTGATCCCCGAACTACCAGACCAAGTAAAGGATGCTTGCATCTACACTAAATTAGATCTCCGAGGGGCATATCATCTGGTACGTGTAAAGAAGGGCGACGAATGAAAGACTGCTTTTCGCACCAAGTATGGATTATTCGAATATCAGGTGATGCCCTTCGGGTTGTGCAATGCACCAGCAGCCTTCCAGTATTTTATGAACGATTTCCTTTGTGAACTCATTGACGTCTGTGTTGTCGTATACATAGACAATATTCTAGTGTACTCCTCCTCAGAATCAGACCATGTTAAGCACGTTTGTGCAGTCCTTGAGAAACTACGCCAGCACAAGTTATATGCAAAATTGGAAAAATGTTTTTTCATGTTACAGAAGTTGAATTCTTTGGATTTATCCTGACTCCAAAAGGAGTCCGAATGGACTCTCGAAAGGTGGGCGCAATTCTCAAGTGGCCATCACCCAGTTCAGTTAAAGGGGTGCAAAGCATGCTTGGATTTGCTAATTTCTACCGCAGATTTATTCCTGACTTCTCATATGTTGTACACCCCATCACAGCACTTTTGCGAAAAAACAAACGCTTCTTGTGGACCGAAGAGGCTGAAAAAGCCTTCCAAGAACTGAAATTGAAATTCACGTCGGCACCTGTCTTAAAGCATCCACGCCCAAGCTCCCATATATAGTTGAAACCTATGCATCCAGTTTAGCCATGGGGGCTGTCCTGTCCCAGAAGGATCCGGACACCGGTCAACTTCATCCAGTAGCATTTTGGTCCAGAAAATTCTCGGCCCCCGAATTAAACTATGCGGTTACCGATAAAGAGTTGTTAGCCATCAAATCCGCCTTCAAGGCTTGGCGGCATTATCTTCTCGGTGCCAGGCATACCATTACTGTAATGACCGATCACAAGAACTTGCAGTATTTAAAAACAGCCAAGGCCCAATCATCGCGTCAACTTCGATGGGCCTTATTCCTTGCCGAATTCGATTTAGTGATCACTTATCGACCAGGTTGTAAGAATGGGAAGGCAGACGCTTTATCCCGAATTGGGATGGGAGAAGCATATTCGAACCCGGAACCGGTGCCTACAATTCCTGAACAAAGAATTCTTGGGATAACTACTCTACAGACCTTAGAAGATATTAATTTAAAGATCCAACAACTTTTCTATTCAGCAGCCCTGCAGGACTGGGTTGAAAAGGGCCCAGATTATTCAGGTGTCAATGACCTACCTTACTATCAAGGGCGTCTATTTCTACCACACAAGGAACTACAAGAACAAGTCATCTCCAATTACCATGAAGCTCTGATGGAAGGGCACCCAGGCATTGCAAAAACTGAAGCTAAAATTAAAAGACAATTCTGGTGGCCCACCTGGCGAAAAGATGTAAAGTCATTTGTACTGTCTTGTGGCATCTGCGCCCAGAACAAAAGTCAAAAGAAGAAACCTTCTGGTCTTTTACAACCTTTAGATATTCCACCCACACCATGGCACACTTTGTCTTTAGACTTTATTACAGATCTACCGCCATGTAATGGATTCAACACCATTCTAGTTATTGTGGATCTTTTTTCCAAGATGGCCCACTTTATTCCTTTAAAAGGATTACCTTCTGCTTCAATCTTGGCCAAGGAATTTATCGAAAATATTGTTCGAATACATGGATTTCCTTCCATATTGATCTCTGACCGAGGTAGTCAGTTCATTTCGCAATTTTGGCAGAAGTGTTGTCAATTGGCACAAATCGACGTAAGGTTATCAACCAGTCACTATCCCCAAAACGATGGTCAGACGGAGAGAACCAACCAGACTCTTGAACAATACCTACGTTGTATGCTCCACCAAACCGAAATTAATTGGAAGGACATTTTATGGATTTCTGAATACGCATACAATAACTCTGTACATTCAGGAACCGGACAAAGCCACTTTTATCCCATATATGGACATCATCCTCGAACCCCAGAACTCGATTCGCCCCAGCATTTAGAAATGCTGGCAGTAACTCATCTGCATTCTACTATTACACAAGCTTTTAAAGAGGCAACAAAACATTTGAAACAAGCAAAAGAGGAATACAAGAAAAATGCTGATCAACATAGAATTGAGACCCCACCATATCGAATCGGAGACCAAGTTTGGCTGGCTACAAGACATATACCTCTGAAAGGAACTCAGACTTTTAATCCTAGATATTTGGGACCTTACACCATTAAGGCCATTATCAACCCGGTGGCCGTCAAATTAGAATTACCCTCTAATATGCGGATTCATCCTGTCTTTCATGTTTCACTTCTAAAACCAGTTCAACCCGGGACAAGATTAACCAAACCACCTAACCCCATCCTAATAGATGGAGAACCTGAATTCAAGGTAAAAAACATCCTGGACTCTAAAATGGTTAAATCAAGACTTTTTTATTTAATCGACTGGAAGGGTTACGGACCACAAGAAAGGTCATGGGAACCTAGTGACCACGTTCATGCTCTTCGATTGGTGACAAAATTCCATCGGGACTTCCCAGACAAGCCAGGGCCAAGGGGAAGAACAACTTTAGGAGGGGCCTTGTGGGGGAGTGCTGTCATGATGCCTACCCCCGGGCATCCGGATCGAGTCCATCAGCCCCGGGAGCAGGCATCTAGATGCTCATTAAAACCCCAACAGCCCCGGCTGGAGGCTGTTTGGATTCAGTCCTGGCGCCTTAGGCGCCCGGCTCATCATAGAAATCAGTCCTGGCGCCAGGCTCATAGACTTTACTTACCTTATGCAGACCATGCTGCTAATGAGTCCAAGCCAACGTGAGGCCTGGATGGGACTATTTTATTACAGGGACTATTTTTTACTCGAGTGTGGTTCTGGCGAACTTCTTACTTGGGACTACTTTGCAGGCTATTTAAACCACGCCCGAACAGCAGCTCATGCTTCGTGTTATTCTGCAATTAGCAGTGTAACGCTCACCATGTCTGCAAGTCAGCATCCAGTCTTCTGCCACGCCCGCCTCGAATCTGGAGCTCCTAGACAAAAGGAAAAGAAAGGAGAAGAGGTTAGATCACAGACATTATTTGATTCCTTACCTGATTCCGGACCCAGCACATCTCCGAGCTTGGAAAGGACATTATTTCAGCACGAGTCGCTTCGCCAGCAGCAGCGCCGCGTTATACTCACCAGTCAACCGCGTCTTTCAACTCGGCGCTGCCTCCATCATTTTCTTCGTCGAAACCCAGCACCTGGGGGGAAAACAAAAGGAATAACAAGGTGAGCCGAGAAAACCGACAAAGACAATCTCTTTGCCACCCTAGGCTTACCTGCTTTACCACCGGAGGTAATATCCTTTAATTCGCTGCATCTTTCTATGCCGCACCTATAAAGGGAGAGAAAACAGCAAGTTAAACTCATGCAACTTTTACCGGACAGTGTTTGGTAATACAGACTCTTACCTGAACGCCATCAGCTGCCTCCAGGCAATATTCTTTTGGACCCAGCTGCAACCTAACGAGGGAATGGAACAAGAGTGAACATCGGAAATATTGAACTCTTTGAACTTTATAGACACTGGAGTCAATATTCCTCCGGAACTCCTCCAGTACCTTCAAACCAGTGAAGTAACTGGTATCTACGCGTTCCTGCATGCCATGCAGGATGGAGAGCTCATCATTTAAAAACAAAAGGTGAGGTTACCAAGCAGGGATATCGGAGGTGATTAGTGGGGAGAACGAGAACAGTTGGGGGGGGGTGCCATCACTAAAGTCCACGGGTGGCTAAATCCCTTTCTCCACTTGCAGGAGAATACTTCTACGAGTCCAGCAGACAAGATTAGGCGGGCCAGTCCAGACTGTCATCTCTTCACTACGCATCACGTTGGTGGAGACCGCAGCTGTCCCGGTCCGATCGACGCCCCTGTGGGGACCAGGTGAGCGTAACACTCCCCCCGAGCCAGTGATCAGTCAAAAGGCCGGTGGCGTGAAAAACAAACTCAATCCATCCAACAGGCTACCGAACCCTGGGTTCGGCGGCCCGGCCGACGTGACCGGAGCATGGTGGGGTGGATGCGACGCCCCTCCTCTCTTCTCCCTCAATAAACAAAGGGACGTAAGAAACTACTCCTCCTTGCAAGGAGGCCTTTGGAGCCCCGAGCCCCACAGAGAACCAAAAAAAACAGTAAGGGGGCAGGATAGAACAAACCAGACCCAGTAGCAGACCTAACACCCAAGCTCCAAACAGCGCCCCCCAGCCGACAAGATATTGGGCGAGCTCGGCAAAACATCAAAGTCCCACCGCAGCACCACAGTGAACAGGAGGTGAGCTGGAAACCACCACAGAGCCCATAAAGGAACTCATCCCCATGAACTAGACGGAGCAGTCGGGCCACCTGATTCCTCCTGGCCCCAAGCAGCCAGTGACTCCACTGGAACAATAAAAACCACAATCTGCACCCCCGAACCCTAGAGTGAAGGCAGTCAAGATCAGGCAACAAAAGCACACAGTGGAGTGACACACTACTGCAATAGGAAGAGATCAAACAAACGGCACTAGGTCAGTGGCACCGCTGCAGCGCAGTGGAACTTGTGAACCTCCATAGCACTATCACACCACCGATCCAGCGGCGAGAGCAGACCCCCTGCTGATAACTATGGGCATACAACAGTAATACCTCTCGCGTCCGGAGAGGGGAACACCAGAAAAAGGAACCCATTTTGGGCGGGAGAGCCTGAGGGAGCTGCCTATGTGAGAGGTGTCCTTTGTCTGTGCCGCGAGATGAGGAACTATGAAAGTTCCTTAACTCGCGACACAGACAAAGGACACCTCTCACATAGGCGGCTCCCTAAAGAAACATCACTTATCACCTGGCCAAGCTACAAGGGGAGAGCGGAGAATAAGACAACAGCTACCACAGTGACGCACCGATGTGAAGAACTGCCCACACAACAGACTAAACGTAAAGAGTTGAGAAGAAACCAATCGTCGTGCACTATGAACCACCAGCGGTGGCAAGAAACCCTGGTTTAGAGCAACTGACCAAATAAAGCAGCTTGAAATACTAAACCACAATCAACCCGAGTGTTAACTGGTCGAAGGCCAAAACCTCCTGACAGACATCATCCAGCTCAGAAACCAGCTACTACAACGGTTCTCCTAAACAAGTGGCAACACTCCTCGACAAGCAAATTTCAATCTCGCCGACAATGACCATCAAGAATGGGGAAATCAGACAAATCGCAAAGAAAACTAAACTTTGAACCCGGCTCGGCCACCAAGACACCCACTCAACAACCTTATTCAGAGCCCTCAACGGCAATGACGGACCTTGATGAAACCTGACTCCGATATCCGAGAAAACTTGCTGGAACTCGGAGGTCTAGATTCCCAATTGGAATCCCAATTGGACAACCTATCCTCAGAAGTTGGCATAGGCTGAATAAACATGGAGACAGACTAGATACTGTTGGTTCCATGTGATTTCTTCGCAGGATGTTTTTTGCAGGTTTTTTACCGCAAATCTTTTAACGAAAAAACCCATCAATTTTTTTTACATTATTTTGGGGGGTTCCCCCCCAAAGTCCCCATTCCCTTTCATTTTTATCTATTCCCAAACACCCACATCCCATATATATAATTTTCTAACCCCCCCAAAAAATGTGATGGGTTTTTTTTGTAAAAAAATTTGTGGTAAAAAACCCTGCGAAAAAATGTCTCGCGATGAAAGGACGTTGTACCATACTGCCGAACAGAGGGCGTCCGGCCTAGAAGATGGGAGCATTACACTAACGGCCAGAGTATCAGCATTAGAAGTAAAAATGAAAACAGTGACAGCTAAAAATGAGGACTTAGAAGGACGAACCCGTTGCAACAATATACGCAGACTTCTCACAAGCTGTCCAGGCATCCCGTAGATCCTTCACAGGAGTGAAAAGACGAGAGATAAACAAATCCTGTACTTCATGCTCTTCCCGGCAAAACTCTGGATACAGCACGCCGGGAAAACACAGTTCTTCAACTCGCCCAAAGAGGTGAGCAACTACTTAGACGATATTGGCTGCCGACCTCCAAACAACGACCAGAGACCAGTGAGAGGCGATATAGGCAGAAGAGACCCGTCCTGAATATTGTAGGTACGTGACTAACTGAAACACAAACTGAACACCGCATGCCACTAAAATGTTAAAGGGTTACTCACACAAAGAGAGACACATCAGTTCACCTTAAAAACTTTTCTAAGAAACTGATATATATAGGCGGCACCTTTAGACATAACAGACATACAGTCGATGAGAGCCAATGGACTTGGCATGGCACTAGCGCCCCAAGCTCAGCAATGTTTCAAAGTTATCAGTTGGGTGGAGGGAACAACTAACAGGTGGATTGGGGGTTGCCTGTGAGGGGATATGGGGGAGGAAGCTCCACATCAAGCTAAACCGAGTGGAGCATGCCAAGTTGGGGAGAGACACAGTTCAACAGAATGGGCCAAGCGTGGGCCTAGCCCCCACCGTCCGACTTCACCGCAAGTTTCAAACAAACACAGAAGCCATGCAGACATCAGAAAAGTAGTAACAAGTGAGGAGACACACATCTGATGTGACCATAACATGGACCAAAGGATTTCAATTAGCAACATGGAACATTAAAGGGGGGAATAACCTGACACAACTAGGAAAATATCCCAATACCTCAGAAGACATAATATCGACATTGCACTCATTCAAGAGACCCACCTTCTCCCCTCGTCTGAGGGTCGTTGGGTATCCAACTAGGGATGCCACAGATACTATTCTTCCTTTTCTCCCTACGCTAGAGTGGTAGCAATATTGATAAGCAGGAGAGTGAAGTTTCAACTACTATCAGTCGCTAGAGATGAAGAAGGGAGGGCGCTGCTTCTGCATGGGGTACTAGAGTGAAGCGTGGTCACCTTAGTAAACACATACGGCCCAAACACTTATAGCACTAACACGTTTGAATGGGTGATGGCACATATAACAGAGTTTGATGAAACCACGATTATATGGGGCGGGGACTTGAACACCACACTAAACTCAGAATGTGATAAATCGCACACACTCAACAATACCGCCACCAATGCTATCCTCCAAGTACAGGAGATCTGTAAAGCCTACGACCTAATAGACGTGTGGAGACTCAGGCACATAGATACACGCACATTTACCTTCCACTCCTGGGTCCATGGCACCAGCTCACAACTAGACTACTTACTAGTATCTAGAGCGGGGGGATACTGCTGGGGGGAAAGCCAGATACTTCCATGAACATTTCCTGATCACTCCCCAGTTACGCTGGAATGCACACCCATAGATGACAAAAAGGGAGGATACAGCTGGAGATTTAAACAGGGAGAGCTCCAAGACTCAGGGCCTCATTACAAGACTTGCACTCCCGTAATGAAGTGTGCCGGTACGGGACCGGCGCCGTTCATTACGCGATGCCTGATTACAAGGTCTCCTAGTGGGACCCGGAACAGACGTCTGGCAAAACCAGACGTCCTTTCTGGGTCCCGCGAGGGGACCAAGGAGCGAATAACGGGCCTGTTATTAATGGGCCCATTATTAGCTCCATCCCCATTCCCATTGAGCCCTATGGGGGCTCAAATGGGAATGGGGATTGGTTTTGTGTATGAGCAATTACCGCGTCCTCCATGGTTGGAATGACCCGGTAATTCCTCATTCACAGAACCCGGTACTGGAACCCGGTATGGAGGCAGCCATGCCCTTAATAAGGGCATGGCTGCCTCCATACTCGTAATGAGGCCCTCAGTGTTCATCCAAGAACTCATAGCCGAGATAAAGGCCTTTCTTATAACCAACCAGGGGGCCGTGTTGTCGAGTGGGACCCTATGGGAAGCACTAAAATGCTACACGCAGGAGATATGTATGGCCAAAGAAAACGGGATCTTAAAAACCATTCAAAGAGAACTTGCAGTGAACTAGACCCAGCTTAAAGACCTAGAGAAGTCATACACTGAACATAAAGACCCTCATACCCTGGCCCTACTCCAGGAAGAATTAAACAAATTTCGATCCAACGCCTACCGTGAGGTCTGACTCTGAGCACGAGGCAACCAAATTCGGCAATACGGCAAGGGTCAAAGACCAGGAACCCTCCTGGCAAAGCTGTTGGCTGCTGATAGAAGGAACCCGCATGTAGACTGCATCCGTAACCCCCAGGGAAGGTTCGTACACACTGAAGGAGAAATTGTAGAACCATTTAGCTCCTTTTACCAAGACCTCTATAGCTCCAAAGCTCCAAACGATTGAGTAGCTTTATGAGAGTACCTGTAGGAGACAGAACTATATTGGATTGAAGAAGAGCTGAGGGAATCCCTGAATAAACCAATTACCCTAGAGGAGATACTAGCGGCAATAAAAGAACTGCCGGGGTCAAATCACCAGGCCCGATGGTCTGACAGCAGATTTTTATAAAGCATTCGCCTCAACCCACCCCCCGATCCTCCTATCGGTATATGAAGAAAAAATGTAAAAAAATAAATAATAAATAAGAAGCGTTAGCAAAAGAAAGCCTCCCCCCACATTACACAAAGCCAATATCATGTTACTTCACAAATCAGGGACAACCCCCGAAGAATGTGCTTCATACAGATCAGTGTCGCTGATAAATGTCGATAATAAAATCTTCGCTAAGATTCTAACGAACCGGTTGCTCCCACTAATGCAAGGGCTCGTAATAGCAGACCAGGCCAGATTTATACCTGGCCGGAAAATGACATTCGGCATCCACCGGCTCTTTGGTATCATGGAGGCGTTAGACCCATCGATTTAGGCAGTGGCAGTCCTTTTAGATGCAGAAAAGGCCTTCGACCTAGTCGAATGGCCATACCTCTTCGCAGTACTGTGGAAACTGGGCCTGGGAGAATATTTCCTGAAACTAATTTCACTCCTTTATAAGAACCCTTTAGCGAGTATTGTAATGGGGAAGACAAGGTCAGCACATATATAATTAAAAAGTAGGACGGACAGAGCTGCTCCCTGTCAGCCCTGCTGTTTGCCCTTGCGATGGAACCACTTGCCGCAGGCCTCAGGATGAGACAAATAGAAAAAGGACTCGCCCTGGGTCCCCAAAAACTGATAATATCACTGTGTGCTGACGACGTGGCCCTCTTCATCAATGAACAAACATCAAATCTGAATTCAGTAATGAGAGAGGTACTCAGATTTGGGGTTTACTCGGGACTAAAAATCAACCACCCTAAATCAGTAGTATTCCCTATGACATCGGGCACAACAGAATTCAGAGATGAATTCAACTTCCAATGGGAATCCACAGGAGTCGGTTACCTAGGCATAATGCTGTCCAGGAATCGAGAAGAACTCTTCCGGCACAACTATGGGAAAATGATAGAGGCACTCCGTGACCAAATATCAAGACGGAAACACCTTACACTTACACTGTGGGGCCGAGTCTCGATAGTCAAAACAGTCATACTACCGATACTACTATATATGTTCGTTAACATCCCGCTGCTACTGTCGTTTTCAACTGCCTGTGCATTCTGATCCTCGAATTACTATGGGCTGGCAAGCCTGCCAGAGCCGCCTACACGACCCTGGTCCAACCCATAGCAAAAGGAGGACTGGCACTGCGAGACGTAGCTCGCTACTACCGGGCAGCACAGGCGCAGTTCCTAGGACACTGGTATGCCACACAGTTTGTCCGACCACACATCCAAAATGAATGGGCCCTGGTTACCCCCAATCTCCTACGGGCAGCAATCATCGGGGAACTCCAAGTACTGCCAAAGACACTGAACATAGTGTTGATAACATTTGAAATATGGAAAAGAATCGCAATTAAAAACGATGTCACAGTCAGGTTCTCACCCCTTCTCCCAGCAAGATTTATTCCAGGGATACCACTCACAACCGAGAAAATATACCTCCAATGGATAGACAAGCTAAGGCTAGACACACTGCAAGATTTGTTTGTAGAAGGATCCTTACTGACGATCCAACAGGCACGGGAACGGGGTGCTGACTCAGCCCTAGACGTATTTATATACTTTTGACTACGTCATGCGCTAAAATCACAGTGCCATCGTTCCGTACCCAACCTCCCACATGGCAACTCCTACACAGGGTAATTAAAACACATGGAGAGGGCAGGCTGGTGTCTAACATCTATAAAGACCACCTGGCAAATGCCACAAACAGGTTGGCGACTCCAAAAGAGAGATGGGAGGGGGTAGTACGTGATACAATAGCAGAAGAGGACTGGGCATACATACTACGGCAAACTCAAAAAGTCTCTCGTAACTCAAGATACAAACTGATGCATTTCAATTTTATTCACCAAGTATACCACACAACAGCCAGACTTCACAAACAAGGCCCATCCATATCAGCAGCCTGTGCAAGATGTGGAAAGTGCCCTGCAGGATTTCTACACCTGGCTTGGGAGTGCCTGCCAATAAGCCAATTCTGGACAAAGGTGTTACACGAGATCTCAGAGATAATATGAGAACATCTAGAGCAAAATCTCAAGGTGGCGATGCTAGGGTACACCAAAGACTTGCACCCCCCGTTGAGGAAACTAGCCGGCCTTCTACTAGTGCTCGCACTGAGACATATAGCAATATCCTGGGGGAAATCGTTCATCAGAACTCTACCCCTACACTCAAGACCTCCGGACATATGGGGTCCCTATATTAACTATTTGCTAACGATATCAGACTAAAACTTCTGCAAGTTACCCCTGAACCCACCAGCTCGGTATTGGATCTTCTCCTTTTTCATACTGTATACAGAACATAGCAGATCTGCATGGTTGACATTTCACCTTTGGCTCAATCTGCGGGGGAGTGAAGGGGGATGGGCCATCACGCTGCGAATTGCTGTAAGTTGTTTTGTTACTGTTGTAAAACCAAAATAAAGAATGGAAAAAAAAGAAAAATAGATTCATCACTCATCTCCTCTGAATAATGTAGACCGCAGAACGGCCAATTCAAAGTTGCAATTCTTATCAAATTCAGCAGGTAGACATCTATTCCTGCTGACTTACATGTAGGTAATACATTTATCCACCTCCCCGACTTCCTCCTCAGGGATGTCTTGGCCCAGCCAGTCCCTGTCCTCCTCTGTTAGATTGGGGCGATTTAGACTATTTAAGAACTCCTCTTGTTTGCTCATTATGTTTGTTTGTTTGTTTTATTCACTTATCATGCGCACCAGACCCGAAGGTAGCTGGGCGCAGCAGTACAGAAAATGCAAAGCTTAAGTTACAAGGTAGGGTCATGGGTTACATACAGAGTACAACATACAAAATACAATATATTACAGGTAGACGGCAATTGCAGTTTACAAACAGGCAAAATGAGTACAAAGTACAATAAGGACAGTATATGTACAGGCACTAAATGGACATTAGCTCATCGGCCAGGTGGACAGAGTGAGGAGGTCCATTAGAGCAAAAGAAAGCAGGATAGTAATGTGTCTATGCTAGGGTCTCATGGGGATGAGTGGGCGCTAATGGGCTAATCATTGGCAGACCTCAGCAGATTAATGTAGTTGGATCTGAACTTTGGAAAGGGCTGCTCCTCGCGTAGAGGGTGAGGCAGTGAGCTCCACAATTGGGCCGCTCGAACCTGGAATCTGCTACCCCCCCGCCTTAGTTAGCCTAAATCTTGGTATGATGAGGCTATTAGCACTTGAGGTTCTAGCTGGGCGCGTGTGGTTTCTTTTTGTGAGTGTGTTAGTGAGATAGATTGTTGCGGCATTGTTCAGGGCTTTGTGAACAAGGCACGCTACTTTTAAGTGGATTTTATTTTGGGTGGACAGCCAGTTGTTTTGGCGCCTGATCTTTGAAATATGCAATCTTTTAGACACACCAAGGGCAGCTCGCAAGGCATTATTTTGTAAGATTTGAATTCGATGGGTGATGGATTTATTGGCTCCAATGTAGAGGGCATTACAATAGTCGAGCCTCGAGAGGATTAATGCTCTCGCTAAGATAAGGCAGTTGTTGTCAGAGAGAAAGTGTTTGCCTGCTCTAATGAGCTTACATGTGTAAGCGGTGGCCGATGCCAAAGACTTCACCTGTTTGTCGAAAGAAAGGGTGGCATCCAGATAGAAGCCAAGTGTCATCACCTCTTTAGGCACCTTGATGATATTACCATCAATTTCAAATGAGGTGTAGTCCTGGCTTAGTTTTTTTAGGTTAGAATGAGTCCCTAGGATGATAAACTCTGTTTTAACATCGTTCAGGCATAGACCGTGGGTTGCCATCCATGCCTGGACGATGATATACACCCTATTTACCAAGGCAACATCCTTATTATAATCCCCGGAAAGTGGGAGGAGAATCTGGGTATCATCTGCATAGTTAGTGTAGGTGATACCGAGAAGGCTTAGTAAATATGTTGTATAGAGTCGGGGAGACACAAGAGCCCTGAGCAACTCCAGATAGGATGGGGATTGGGTCAGCCGCTGCCGATGGGGAGAACACCCTCATGGTCCTATCGCTAAGAAAGGATTCAATCCAAATTATGGCCTCTCAGGAGAAATGTGCGGCAGAGTCTAAATGGCTGCAAAGTACCCCATGGTCCACGAGGTCAAATGCAGCTGAGAGGTCCAACAGCAAGAGGAGAGCCATTTTTCCTTTATCTCTTAGTTCATCTTTTTGTACCTTCAGATCAATGAAGGCAGTCTCTGTGCCGTGTTGGGGACGGAACCCCGATTGGCGCTCTCCTAAGAGTTTGTGTTGTTCCAGAAAACTTTGGATTTGATTATAGGCAATCTTATCCAGGATTTTAAGCAGAAAAGGGACTGTCGTGATGGGGCGGTAGTTCGTGGGTATAAGAGGGTCAAGCGTTTGCTTTTTGAGCAGTGGTAGTACCCAAGATTGTTTTAAATTGGTGGGCACAGTGCCAGACGTGAATGAGAAGTTGACAAGTTTTGCAATAAACGGGGAAAGATCCCTAGCAGCATCTTTTATGAGCTGGGCTGGGCTGGGCAGGTATCGCCCTGACAGTTTGACAGTTTGAGAGAGAGGATGACTTTCTCCACCTCAAGAATAGAAGTTTTGGAGAACATAAATCGTGCAGCTGGGTCCTGTACCTTTGGAGCAAGGTCTATAATTGGGTTGTGAGTCTTAGATGGTTGTGTGAGGGAGGCTTTCTTTTTGGCTATTTTCGTTTGGAGTAAGGAGATTTTATTTGATAAGGCTTGTTGAATATCAGAGCACCAAGTTTTATCTTTGGAGCATATATCCGGAATGGGGGTGGGTGACTCTAGTTCCTTGAGGATGGTGAACAGTTCCCTCATGCTTGAATTTATATTGGGAAGAGATTTCTGTTAATTTCATTTTATGATCTTCTGAAGGGATAAGCCTCCATGCTGTTTCGCAACTCCTCTTAAGTAGTCGCAGATCCTTTAGTTCAGGGGTAAACCATTTATGTAGGTTTACTTGGTCTAAGTTTCAGAGGTGTGATGTCATCAAGGGTAGTTAACATAATTTTGTTATACTCGTTGACTAATGTTTCTGGGTCTAAATGATCCTCTAAACCGTTAAGGATGGGTAGAATCGCCGGGATCACTTTATCTCTGGTGATGCTCTTTTTATTTCTTGTTAGGCATGGCGGGCCATGATAGATACTGGTGGAGGTGGTCTGGAGGTAGATAATTCAAATGACAAGAAGAAATGGTCTGTCCAGGGTTGAGGGACAATGGCTTTGATATTGGCGGTGCGGTTGTAGTCTGCTAGCTAATCAAGGATTCTCCCTTTATTGTGAGTGGGTTCTAGAGTTTTTTGCGTTATACCCAAGTTGGAAAGGGAATTGGCAATGATGATGGCATTTTTATCTAGAGGGTCATTGAAATCCAAGTTGAAGTCCCCTAGGACAAGTACTTGGGAGGAGGTTTTAAGGTTGTTAGAGAGTAAGTTGTGGATGTCCTCCTCAAATGCTCCTATGGGTCCAGGTGGTCTATAGATGAGGTGGATAGTCAGTGTTTGGGAGTTAGCTAATGGAAGTTTGATGGTGAGCGTTTCGCATGAATAGGATGCTATGGTAGGCGTAATTCTCATACCTACACTAGTCTTTGCGATGATAGCAATGCCGCCACCGCGCATATTGGTTCTGTCTTGCCTGAATATTGTATAGTCTTCCGGGATTGCTATGGAGAGTAGGGGTCCTGCTGCGTCTTGCAGCCAAGACTCTGTGATAGCGATGAAGTCCAAGTTATCGAGCACTATCAAATCGCAGATGTCTGTGGCATGTGCTGTCAGGGATCTGGCATTTATTAGTCCTCCTTTGAGGGGGGGGCATCGGATGAGACGCTTCAGTTTTGGTAAGGGTGGGGAGAGGTCTCCGGCTATTGCGATGGACGATATTTGCCTTCTGGATGTTAGATCTTTTGTTGGCGGGAGGTAGGGTTCTAGTCAGGGGCTCATGAAGTCTCGAGAGTCTAGCTCTTAGCCTGGAATTTCTGCGGAGTAGACTACATGGGTTACTAGGAAACTTAGTTGAGGGACTCAGATGTCTTGGGGTCTCTTAGATGAGTATAATAATTGATAGAATGTGCAACATTCTTTATTAATTAATAGCAAGCCTATTTTTTCCACTTTTATCAGAGGATTTTTCATACTATTCTCTGTTTTAACTGGGCTGCTAGACGTCTGCCTGCATTTCTCCTCTCTCTTAATGTATGCCTCAGATAAAACAGTGCATATTTAGACAACCATGTGTGCATTTTTGGAGTTCATACTTGGCTTTATTGAGTTTGGCAAGAGTGGTATTGTGTTTTTGACATAGATTTGAGTTAGCAATTTTATATCTGCCTTTGGTGTAATAATAATTGATGAAACTCCTACAAGTTGTATCTTTCATCCATCCAAGTACATAACATTTCTTAACTAAGGACCTGGAAATTCTTGCTTGAATAAAGATTGTCAGCAGCTTGAGATATCATTGCACAAAAGACATAATGATAAAAATGGTTTAACGAAACAGCTAACAACAATGTAACAGGCAGTAGCCCTACTGGAGTACTATTCGGTCTTACAAATCCCTTCCGAGGTAGGTGGTAGGACAATACCATGGCGCTTCTCTCATTGGATGCAGGCGAGTGTTAGGACATTTTTCCCTTAGGTGCAATTTTCCCTCCATTTATGGACCCCCCACACTTTTTGCTTTTCTTTGGCGTACCTAACCTGACTTTTTCCAGTGGAGCACAGCCTTCAGCTGCACTCCTCTGGGCTTTTGCTAATTTGTTATGGGGAAACTGACACGTCTTAAGGCTGTCAGTACTGGGAAACTATGTTTCCCTTAGTATTTTTCTTTGTTGCCATTTCTTGGTAACTTTTTATCTATGTGCCAAGTACCTTACAGTACTGTGCATAGAGGTCATTTTTATTTTATGACCCTAGCCACGCTCTAAGGATTTTTTGGTGTTTGTACAAGTGTGCCTAGGATGAACAATTGGCAGCAGTTTAGTGTTTTTATTTCTTTTTGATGTACCATGCCGCGTTTATCGTGTTTGGCCCAAGACGGTGGCCAGTGCGGAATATGACTGTGCCACAAGTCTTTTGTTCTGTCCTTTGGCCATTTTGACCCTTTTCCTTCCTCCAGGTCGAGAGACCCAGGTGTTACTTATTCGGGCATGAAGCCTCCCACGAAAAACGCATCTTTCGTGGGCTCCTGCATGTCACGCTTGTTAGTGCCCAGGAAGAGGGTTGGGACTGTCTTGTCCCAATCCATACTACTGGTGCCAGTATGTCTGGTATGGCTGAATGACTGGAACCACTGTGGGCCACGATTGACCCATGCCTGGCATGCATGCAAGAAAGCAGATCTTCCATTGGCTATCCCAGATTCGAGCGTGAAACGAATCTTGGATAAGAGAAGGGGCTCTGTATCCATTCCAGGTCGATCAACTGAAGTTCACAACAAACTACAGAAGGAGCCAAGCATCCTAAAATGGAATAGCAGACCCATGAAACCGCCGGACATGTGATGGAAGGTTTGGCACCCTGACCCCACTGTTGTCCCGTCAGACCCCTGCTTTTGTATAAAACCAAGAAGGCCTGCAGGGGCGCTTCGACCCTTTGGAGTAGTGGGACCAACTGCTCTCGCACCTCCTGATTACCCCTGCAAGGAGCCTCTTCAGAAGTGTTCCTGGGTCATCCAGTGAACTGACCAGCTCGAACCCAGCGTATCGTATTGGAGCGCTTCCATCCGAAGTTGTGACTCAAGCCTTTGGGAATCGCTTATTTGTGGTTCTGGGCCCTCCACCACCAAAACACGTTGTCCTGCTTCTCTGGGTCGTGATTTATGAGTGTGTGCCACGCCGCGAGCATGTGCGGTACCCAGTGTCGACCGCAGTGGCTACTTTCACTGTAAGTGCCTGCAGACCTGCCCCCCTGTGCCCTGAGATGTACTGCATTGGAAATGTCTTCCTTTCTACTTCGAGAGCAGAGAAAAGGCTACTGTCCCGCCACAGACGATCGTCCCATCACACAGCCGCTGATAGACTGAGTGATATGTAACTGCAGGGGTTAAACCTACAAGTGACCTAGACTAAACTGGCAAAGTTTGGCCCGGAGCGTGTTGAGGGTCAGTGAGTACTTGCACCACTTACCAGTGGCCCCCTGGCACATCCACTTGTTTTTACACGCACAAATCACTGAAAAGATACTCACCTTAGCTGGGCTAGCCTGCACTCTCCAGCTATTCCCTAACTCTGAAAGTTGCTCTTCCTGCAAGGGTAGACTCTCCTCGAATATTAGGGCTTTTTTCTTCATCACCTCAACCCCCTTCCTGAACTGCTACAGCTCATTCAAGAGGACCCGCTTTCGCTCTTACGCATGACCGTGCGTTGTTAACACATTGCGGTACTTTTGAGCACAGGGCTCCCCACTTCGTAGGGCTGGACTGCCCAAGCTATGGATCGACTTTAAAGAACTGCATAATGTGATAATTGTGTAAAACGTACATCTACTGTTGCAGGTTGTGGTTGTGTTCTCCCCCTTTGTCAGCATTAGGCTAAATGCATTTTCTATATATGTTACACAGTGAAAAGCTTGTGTAGTAACTGTTTTATTATTACTGTGCTTTATTTGTGTTTAGTTATAAAGGCCTTTAATACATGTATTTTTGATATTCACTTGTCTATGAGTATTCTGTGGAGGTTTACTTTGTGTGCTCATTGTGGGCTTCTGATCACTCTCACCCCTTCTGATACTTAGTCTTGACTGCCTGCCAAGCTACCATAGATTGGTCTGGTCCCCCAGTTCCATTAAACTGGGTTGGTCTCCTAAGCTTCTGCCTACCAGGTCATAGTTTAGAAATCTATCTTAACAAATTGGTGTACAGTGGTGGGATAAGATCGGAGGTACCCAGTGTTGCGTTCTGGTGAAATACCCAGGTTACACATACACAAGAAACACAGTGACCTTAGGTTAAATTTAACTGTAAACCAACTGCCTCACATATAGCATGGACGCAATTTCAAACATAGCTTTAAGTGCTTCCAAATCGGAATCGCTAAGGAAGATCTGTGCAGAAAGAGGCTTGTCAGCCACTGGCAAAAAAGCTGAAATGATCCAAAAGATCATGGAATGGCAGGAAAGCCAGATCACAGCTTTTCCCTCATATGACAGTGAAGAGGGTGCTGGGGCTCCTCCCAGTAACAGTGCTGAAAGGACTGTTGCTGCCGTCATTGAGGAGATTGATGATGATGGGGATGGTATAAGCAAGTGTTTCAAAGTGCTCAAGGAGGGAGGGATCAAGTTGAAAAAACAACAGTCATTTAGAGCCCTTGAATTTCTGAATGATACAAGTCTGCACGTGCAAAGTGGGTGCAAGGAACAAGTGCATATAATACAATTAACGGCGTAGATAACAGCAAATGGGTCTGATGACGATTCTGCAGTTTTTCCAAGTGCCTTGAGGCGCAACCATACAAGGAGGGGAAACAAGGGAAAAACAGATAGAAGATCTTCAAGGCATGGTGCATTTGGATCGTGCAAGTGAACAGACAGGTGCAGGAGAGGGGAGGGGCAACAAGCTCAGGAGGTGGGGGGGGGTTGGGGAGGGAACCAAGCAGGCCCAGTCAGTCCGAAGCTGGGGTAAGTGCTGAGGGATGCCACTCTCATGGGTCAATGACCAAGTGCAGTAACGATGAGGCAAGCGCAAGGCCCGGAAGCAAGTGCGGGAGGAATGGCGAGGGTGCCAGGGACCTGTGAGACTCTGACATACACCAGGCGGCCAGTCAGCAGGCTGTGCGGAAAAAGGTGGGAGAGAGGAATAGAGCAGAGAGAAAGCTTAGCAGGGTAGAGGGACAGAGAAGGAAGAGGAGAAGAGAATGTCTTAAGGAGTTTCCAGAACTTAAGGAGATCAGGCTCAAGACGGAGTAGATGTAGAGTCCCATGTTTCGTTTGCTGGCTCTGAGGCTGGGGCCATCCTGGAATTCAAAAGACAAGAGCTGCTGTTGACGCCGAAGGAGCTTGAATTCTGCATGGCTAAGCTAGAACTGGAGAAAGCAGAGAAACAGAAGGACAGGGATCACCAGTTTGAGCTTGCCAAGTTACAAGCTGCCCATGGCTCCTCTAGAGGATCTGCTAATGTATCTGGCTCCTCTAATCTAAGGTTTCCAAAAGATCTGCTTAGTATGTATGATGACAAGAATGACATGATGGATTGGTTAACTGCATTTGAGTATGCGTGTGCAAGAAGTTGTGGATGCTGATAAGATTGCATGGTTGCTCAGTCGACTACCCCATTCTGGCTGCAGTGCCATTATGGAAATGTCAAAGGCTGACAAAAGACTGTGAAATTGAAGCAAACTCTGGTCTCGAAGTTTGGGAAGACGCCTGCCCAATACTTGAAAAGATTCCCAATTACAAAAATAAAGAAGGTAATACTTGTGTCTCATATGTAACTGATTCCTTGAAAAACTTGACTGGCTGGGTGGAAGGTTATAAGGTCACCACCTTTGAGGGTATGCTTTGTTTAGTCATGCTTGAACATATTTTTGCTTCTTGTTCCCCAGAGCTTGAGCAGCACTTGGCTGATTCTAAGGAGATAGTTCCAAAGAAGTTAGACATTGCAGCAGATTTATGGGTGTCACACCGAGTGTCCCATAAGAACAAGCCTGCTCTTGGAGGAGGGGAAAAAGCACAGAGATAAGGAGGGAGGGGGTACTGATAAAACGTCCTCCAATAAGGGCCACAAAAAGCATAATAACAGAATGTCACACGAGAATGTTCATCATAGTGGGAATCATCCTCCCAAGCATAGCTCTGGTTACAGAAAGCCTCCCTATGTCCCAAGACCCTGTGGATCTTGTGTGGCTGTGGAGCGAGTGACCACATTAAGGTGGATCCCAGATGTAAGGTCAACACCTTGGAGGTACACTCTGTGAGTCTAGCCTTCCCCTCTTATGAGGAGGAAGAAATTATCAGAGGGGCAACCTTCCCTTCAGACTCCTTCCCCAGTGGGATAGAGTCTGAAGTATTCTTCGTATCACTGGGTTCCTGGGAGCTTAGAGTTTCAGAGGCCTATGTTAGTATTCCTGGTAATACCAAGCACTACTTTAAAGACAGTGTGCTAATCAATGGAGTTTACACTCATGCCCTTTGGGATAGTGGGGCCAGCAGAACAGTGGTGGATTCCACTTTGGTAAACCAAAAAGAGATTGCTAGAGCTCCCTTGATGCCCACCAAGTTAGCAGATAGCCCCCTCTCAGGTTCCCAGCAATGCCTGTACATCTAACCATAATTGGTACAGTACTAAGCATACCTGTAAGTGTACAGAGGAATGTCAGTGGAAAGGTTCTGCTGGGGAAGGACCTCAGAGACTTGGGTCTTGTGGGGGACACAGCAGAAAGACCATGCACAAGGTCGCAAACAAAGGCTGCCCTGGCCAAGTCCAAGGCTGAGCCAAAGCCAAAGGTGAAACCCAAGGCTAAGGGAGTCAAGAAACTCAGAAGCCCTGAGGAGAAAGGGTGAGCTGTTTCTGTTTGGCTGTGGCGAGTGGTCTACAGAGAATCCTATCTTGTCTGTGGCTCTGAGGTGCGTGTGCCTGTACCTTTAAGGTTTTCTAGTCAGCTGACCTTAAACAGCCGCCTCGTTCGCCCTTGCGGCATAAGCCCTGAGGAGAAAGGGCGAGCTGTTTCTGTTTGGCTGTTTGGCGAGTGCGGCGTGTGAAGGTTTCTGGAACAAACTACAGCTGATTGCCAACCATGATAGCTGAGTGAGTGCTCGCTGTGCCTGCTTCACCACGGACACGTGCACAAACTAAGCGCATTGCAAGGACTTAGGAAAGATTTGTGGGGTGCTCACGACAGGCTCAAGTAAGTCGATACTACTCCTGCATATCAGATACTGAGAACTCAACCATGCTCGAAAAACAGGGCAAAACATTGCCCTCAGACCCAGTTGTAATAATACTAATGACATAAATGTGGAAAATGCATATACTATCCAGAATGGAGGTGTTGTATTGACTAATCATTCGCAAGTATACACTACGAAATCCAGCGAGGATCAAGCGGCGCCACCATCGACTTGCACTCACAATGGCCTTATCTCTGTGGTGGGGAGGGGTGGGTCGCCTTCCCTTGTAGCGGGTGCCGTCGTGGACCTGTGGGTTGCGGCTGGGGGCCCGTTGAGTGGTGGGATGCCTGTGTCCTTACGTGAGTTGGCGTGGCGGGCGGCCGCTTCTGTTGCCGGTGCTGTCGGCCTGGGTCATGCTTCGGGTCCCGCATCCTTGGTTGCTGGCGGGGGTGGGCGGTGCCCCGCAGTGGGGGAGGCCTGCCGTGTCAGTGGGTCTCGTGTCTGCGTCGCGGACCAATGCTTCTGATGGAAATTTGTCGCAATGTGGGGCTGCCCATAATTACACTGGACTGGGTTTGTTGAATTGCATCGAGGCAACTGACGAGTGCGGAACTTCCTCTCAACAGGAAATCCATGTCTCTACCTTGATGGGGTCATTAGCGCCACCTATGGAGACCTGTGCGTCTGTTGATCAGGCCGAGCTAGAGACTTACGATGAGGTGTTTGATACCTTGCTGCTGTTGGATCTGCATTCAGCATCTAATTCCACTGCGCTGCATACACTGAATGACGCTTCAGCAGTTTTATGTACTAGCCCCTCAAAGGAGTCACTACCGTTGGGCGAAGTGTGCTCCAACAGGTGAAACTAATTGGTTGTGGTAAACAGTGTCCTACAAAACTTGCTCTCTATTAATAAAGCACGCACTTTAAATCACTTTCAAGAGCCAATCTTAGAAAATGAATCTCCTGCAAAAACATCTCTAAAAAGAAATAGTACTAAACTTACAGACGGTAATGAGGATATCTGGCTGAGCGTTAATTATAAACACGTGAGACTCATCAATGATTTGCCTACCTGTGAATCTACTGGTGAGTCTATTCAGTCTACTCAGGTTTCTCCATCAACTCTGTTAGAGTCCCAGAAAAGAAGTAACACCAACCCGAGCGCTCACCTTCAAAGTTGCCACCGAACTTCAAATAAAGTACACCAACAGCCTAGCCTGGAATCAAACTTAGATGATAGCTCATCTACAGATCCCTCTTTTGTGGATCGGCCGTTTCCGAAAATAAGGAGACTTAATCCTGCTGGAGTTCATGACTTAATGAAGATGTAAGGAAAGACAATGGGGATCAAGCAGTCATATGCAAACATGTGCCTATTAATGAGTTACAGGCAGTTTTAATCTCCTCAATGGCAATTTTATTGGTACCATTTACTAAACTTTATGAGTCCCTTATTGATACCACAAAGGATTTAACGACTCTAGTAGCTTTGATGAACTCAAAATTATTGCATCTTGAAGAGCTACACAACCTTATCAACAAAAGACAGGATGAGGCTACTAAAAAGTTGATGGCAGTACTCTCTTTGGCGAGTGACCAGAAACAAAATGACACTCCTGACAAAAAACTATTTGCGGAAGTCGCAAAAGAGGTATTGGCCCATTTCCGTAATAATCAGACTGAAGTGCCTGTGAGCTTTCAATCTCACAATTCAAAGGTCCCATGCTCAGTAGTTAATGGTCCAACTCAGCTACCTAACGCACTGCTTCAGACGCAAACTATTGAGCTGGGCTTGGACACTGACGCTTTAAAATGTAACTCAGCTTCTCCTGTTGGCAGTAAGGGCTCTAATGCTGATAACATAGCAGAGATAATGAGTGCGGCTCCATTAGCTTCTGTCTTGGAGAATAGATTAGAAAAGAACAATCCAAACGCTGATCTTTTACCACCTGTCATAGGTGGCCCCGCGTCTGAAAATTCTCTGATGGTAAATGTGGCTTAGATTTCATTTAATACTGCTTTTCATCAAGCAAGAAGATAATATGGCACGGCTGAACGAACAAGTCGCGGGTCCCTCTGTACTACAAATTCAGAATCCAGCCTCCAACATCGCCAGTGAAGATGTTTTAGATGGGATAGCCAAAACAGCAGGAGTTTTCTCCATCCCAGCCCCAAACAAAGAAACCCAAAAATCTTCCAGGGCGGAAGAAGACACAGATAAGTGGGGCCCGAACATTTTTGAGAAATATCAAAATGATACGCATCACAGAGAAAGCCGACATTGAGCACACAAGTCCGCAGATATCTATTAATGTGAGTATGAATACTCCAGAAGCCTTTCCAGTCATAGTACACGAAGATGCGGTGGTGCTTAGTGACGACGTTGGACATGATACTCCTGGCGATTTGTTAGACTTATCGGTGTACGAGGACTCAATTGGGGAGGAAAGAGCGAGATCTGTACCTGTGCCCTTGTAACCAGTCTGAAGTGTGCAGAAATGTTATACCAAAAGCTTCTACAGATGGTGTAAGCATGAGCACTGAGAGCAGCATGCCCCTGCACACTCTGAATTTGCCAAATGGCACTACAGTTGCCAATAGCGGTAGAATATGCTCAATAATTCTCAAGCCGGCTGCTACGTTGCCAACTGAATATGCTCCAATGAGCCCTGTGTTTATTACGTTACAGGAAAAAAGAGATCTCATAACAGCAACTTCACAAAGGAACCTTGCAGGTATCTTGAAGACAACGCAAGTTTCCTTAGAGGGTGCACAGGCTGAAGTGGAGAGAGACCTTCCAAGAAGTACAATGCCATTAACTAAAATCTCAATAAAACGGGATTTGGGAAATCACTTACCGAAAACAGTCTGTAATATTCCCATAGCACGTAAGGTACCTGATTCGGAAAGACACATTGAACACAACATGGTGGCCAAGATTATGTTGGAGAGAATAGACTTGTGCGATAAACTGATTATGAATCGCACTAATGTGATAAAACTATTACATCATATTCCTCGTCTACGTGCTCTGGGATCATGGGACATATAAATTGTTGAGTTCCCTGATGAAAAGTGCAATGATAAGGTGGTGCTGCACTTAGCATCAAATATCATTGCAGGAACCATCTTGGATGCTTCAGGTGCTCTACTTTCACTGGGCTTTGATATATATATAAAATCAAGGAAGTCGCTTCGAAGAGAGCTGATAAACCCACGACATCCTTTTCCCCAGTAGAAATGCCTAATGGCACTCAAACTCTCTTACCCGGAAAGAACCAGTCAAACCACTCGGTCGATCCAACGACGGTAGTAGCCATTCCGATATTTGACTCTCAGAAACTAAACGAAATTTTGAAGTCTAGATCTGCTAAGGTCTCATTTGCTGACAACCAACCAGCTTTCACGCGTAGCCCTATGGACAAAATCAGAAGGACCATAAATGGACTTAATGGTGCTGATACTTCCGGATTGGTATCCTCAAGCAGTCCCGTTTTTAAAGAACAAAAAGGGCACTGGGAATGGCTCGCAAGATCATTAAATAGTAAACCCCGGAGTTAATGCCAGATGAAGGAACCCGTGCAGGTCTGTACTTTTGCGTCCTCGAACACACAAGGCTTTTCTCACTTATTCAACTCTAACTGGTTAGATGATATTCACTTCGCTTGCCTACAAGAAACCTGAATGAGTCAACTACCAGTTGTCTCAGAGTTTGAGTGCTCCCTTAATCCTGCTATTAAATCTGAGAAGGGGTGCCCAATGGCTGGCCTTCTAACGCTGATCAAGCGATCCTCTGGTTATCGCTTATTAAAATCAACACATCATTCATCTTACATCCAAGCCTCCAACATCGGTAAGATCGATTCTTCACAGAAAGGTGCAGATCTTATAAAAGTAGTAAACCTGTACTGGAATCATGACAGAGCAAGAACCTACTCCTTTATAGATCAAGTATCATCAATTATTGACAGCTTGATAGAATCCACACGAGGTGTAAGTTTGAAAGTGTGCAGTGACATAAATATGGATTCCTTTAAGCCTTTGCAACCTGAAAAGGCCAGATTATCAAAATAATAGTTGGAGGAACTAAATGCAAGAGACCTATTGATGTTAAATGGGTGCACACGAGGTGATATACCTCCGGCTTCAATCTGGCACCGTGGTGATCAAGCATCCACTACTGACTACATCTACATTTCTGATACCCTGCATCCTCGAGTGAAATCTTGGAAGGTTTTACAAATGAGTAATAGCGATCATGAAATATTAAAAATTGAGCTCCTAATAGCCGATTCTAAGCCAGTTCCAAAATGGATAACAAAGGTGCAGGTTGAATCCAGCCGAATCAGACTGATGAGGTTGCTCATCTATCTACTCAATTTCGGCTTGAAAGTTCAGCCATTGAATATGGAACATCGTTAACGCAATTCAAACCAAAAAACATAGGGCTCAGACAGTTATCTTTCAAAAAGACTAATTGCTTTGACTTATAGGTGTTGAGGAGGAAGAGATTGATGCGATTGGAGATCTGCAAGAATAAACAACTGCCCAGTCAGGTAAGATCATCTAAAAATCGGGCGCTAAAACAAAACTTTAAAAATTGGTTAAAGGGGCATACATATCTGTTGCTACAACATGATGCTGCGGAGATGATGAGATGTTTAAAAAACAAGAACAGCAGAGAGTTCTGGCGAATCATTAATAACATTGAGGCCCCACAAAGTGCTTTGCAAGCCTGTTTGGTGACTGAGGCTTATTGGACGACTCATTTTGAGAGCTTATATAGTAAAACCAATGTTACCTCAATACTACCTGCCTTAAATGAATCACCATGGGAATTGACATTTTCAAAAGATGAGATTACAGAGATAATCATTAAAGCAAAAAACTCTAGGGCTCCGGGCCCGGACGGTCTTACAAACTTTACTATCAAACAGCATCCAGAACTCTGGGCCGATATATGCCTGGAACTATTCGTAAGAATAAATTCACAAGGCCAGACTCCATTATCGTGGAAATCCGCTATAATCGTGCCCATCTTCAAAAAAGGGAACAGAGCTTGCCCTAAACACTACCGCCCAGTGGCATTGTTGGACGTTTTGGTTAAAATGTACGCAACGGTACTTCAAAGAAAATTGATTGAATGGTCAATAAAATCGCAATGTGTAGATGAAAGACTAGCTGGTTTTGTTTAAAAAGTTGGATGCTTCTTAAATCTCTTAATCTTGAACTTGTTGAATATGGAGGCCCTACATTCAAATTCAAAAGTCTACCTTGTATGTATTTACTTTTCATACGCTTCAATATGATCAACCAAGAAATCCTCTGGCAAAAGCTGCGATCCTGGGGCTGCCCGTTTGGCCTGCTAGATGCAATTAAAGAGTTGCACACGGGAACTTCGATCATAGTCCATCTAGATCAATCATGCACATTGGCAGCAGAGATTAAGACCCACAAGGGGGTGAAGCAAGGATGCCCCTTAGCTGCGGCAATCTTCAGCCTCTTTATATCAGATATTGGTGTGGCCATAAACTCAGTGCGATCATTTCCACCTAAGTTACATATGTTGAACGTTAGTTGGTTGCTATACGCGGATGATTTAATCATACTGGACGTAACACCAATTGGGCTTCAAAGAAAGCTTGAAGCAGTGCAAAAATATGTGACCCTGAATCAACTAGAAATGAATACGTCAAAAAGTGAAATCCTGCTGCTTTAAAAATTTAAGAACGATTCGGACTAAATAAAAAGATGGCTTGGAAATTGGGAATAGAAACCTTGCACATATCTAGCAGCGTAAAATATCTAGGCATGCAGATAAGCGCAAGTATTTGTGATGGCCCGTGGTTTTGTTGAAACCAAGCAAAAATGTCTACAATTGGCTTGTCAAGCAAGTCTTTGGTAAAAAATGATTTAGGAAGTTCTCCTTAACACCAGTACGGAACATTTACCAACAAAAAGTGTCTCCAATTTGATCCTATGGAGCAGAAAATGCATTGGGTTGTTCTCATGCGCTTTGGTCTATGCTGGAGAACACGTTTTGGTCAAAGGTGTTAGGTCTACCAAAGGGCACGCCAATGACTTGTATAAAATATGAGCTAGCCTTAATATCTTTACATGCCAGAATTAATTGGAATTTGTTGGCTCTGTATCGTAAAACAAGAGTAAAGGAGAAAATCCTACAATTCCAAATCCTGCATGGGGCATCCTCGGTCGGTCATAATATCGTTTCAATGCAAAATACTGCTGGCGGAGTTTAATATCAATCTGGAAACATTACACGACAAACCGAATGCAGCAAAATTAAAAATCTGGCGTGCGGACTGGGAGGTGACATGTGCTGAGAGATCTAACAATAGTTTGATGGATAACTCGCCCACGGAAGCAAGGGGCTTTAATGTGCTCCAAAAGTATATTCCGTTGTTTCCGAACCCCAATGCAAGGAGACTTTTTTTGCTGTTTTGCTTAAATGCCTTCAAAACCAAAGAACGGCTCTGCACATGGTCATGCAATGCAGCCTTAGATACATCTTGTTGGTTTTGCGCAAGGGAAGTGGAGTCCCTTAAACATCTGGTGCTCTTCTGTAGCAAATTGAAAAATGTCAGATCGATTCATTTGGGTCCTTGGAGTGAACAACACCCTTCCTTGTGTGCCGACGACTGGTGGCAAATAATGTTCAATGGCACTGATACAAAACTAGTAATTCCATTGACATCTCTGTTATCAGTGATTGAAACCATGTTAAAACCAGCAATATCTTATACCTAAGGAATTATTAATAACAAAGGGATCAGGCCTTGAGTATGGGTGAGTAAAATCTCGGAGGACTTAATGTGCTACGACGAGATGAGATTAATTCTGTAACATCTTAAAGGGGCGAGCCCTGAGCATGGACTAGTAGGAACATGGAAGATGTAATGTGTTATGATGAGATGTGATTAATGATTTGTAATATTTTAAAGGTTTGTACTGAAACCAATAAAATTAAATTTAAAAAAAAGAAACTCAGAAGAGGGAAAGAGAATATTCCCCCTAAATCACCTGCCACTGAGGTGGAGGTAGTTGGCCAAGCACTTGAACCTGATGAGGAAGAGGTGCTGTCTGAAATTCTCAACCCACATGACCATCCTGAACTCCAACATGTATTGGTTGAAGGTGGTCCTCATAGGGAAGAGTTTAGTAAGGGCCAACGTGAGTGCCCATCTTTAGAAGGCCTAGGGAGACAGGCCTGTTCCGAGCTTGAGGGGGAACCTTCTGGGAAACATAGGATTTGTTGGGAAGGTGGGCTCCTGTACAGTGAGCCCAAAGAGTCTACTGGAGGTGGCCATAGGAGGTTGGTGGTCCCCCTTCAAGTAAGACCCTTCCTCATACAGATCGTGCATGAACTTCCCCTAGCTGGTCACCTTGGGATCAAGAGAACCGAGCAGAGGCTATCCATGCATTTCTACTTGTCCATGATAGGGGTCCAGGTGGAAAGCCATTGTAGGAGTTGTGCTACTTGTCAGATTTCTGGTAAGAGAGGCTCAACAATCCAGGCTCCATTGGTGCCACTCCCTGTGGTGGGGGTGCCATTTGAGAGGGTAGGGATCGACATTGTTGGTCCCCCTGACCCCTAGACATCCTCTGGCAATGGGTTTATCTTGGTGCTGGTTGGCCATGCCACCAGATATCCTGAAGCCATCCCATTGAAGGCTGTGACTGCCAGGTCATTTGTAAAAGCATTACTTGGAATGTTTACTAGGGTTGGCTTCCCTAAAGAAGTTGTGTCAGTCAGAGGCAGCAACTTCATGTCCAAGTACATGGAAGCCACGTAGAAAGAGTGTGGCTTGGTTGTGAGGTTTAATTGAACTCTCAAAGGCATGATTGGGGCTCTGGAAGAACCTCAAAGGTGAAAGTGGGATCTCCTGTTGACATGCTTACTCTTTGCCTACAGAGAGGTACCTCAAGGGGGTGTTGGTTTCAGCTCATTTGAGCTTCTTTTTGGTCACCCTATTAGGGCACCACTGGCCATAGTCAAGGAAGGGTGGAAGCTCTGTATCCTTCCATCACTACCAATGTAGTGGACTATGTGCTGGAGCTATGGCTCAGGCAAGTGACATGTTGAAGGGAGGTCAGTTTCTAATAAAACATTTGTATGACCAGAAGGCTTCACTTATTCACTTCACCTCAGGCCAAGAAGTCCTGATTATGAACCCTCTAAGGCATAGAGCCCTACAGAATTAATGGTCAGGCCCTTGCACAATTGTGGAGCAGCTGGGTGAGGTAAACTATTTAGTGGACCTCAGGAAGCCGGGTCAAGCCCCCAAAGTTTTGCACATAAATAGGCTGAAGGCTTTCATCCCTAGGGTTGAAATAGCAGCACTACTTTTGGCATCTGACAGAGTAGAGGAGGAATCCGAACCTCTGCCTGACTTGTTCCAAGGTAGCCCTTCGGATGGCTCCATTGAGGGTGTCAAAGCAGCCCCTCACCTGACTTCTTCCCCACAAGAGGAAGTAAGACCGCTGCTTAGGCAGTTTTCCCCCTTGTTCTCAATAACTCCTGGTTTGACACCTTGGTGCAAACACGGAATTGACACATAGTGTACCTAGCAAACGTAGGGGATACAGGATGTCAGACAAGGTGTGATCCTACATCAAGACAGAGGTCAACAACATGTTGGATCTTGGGTTGATTGAACTCTCCAGTAGTACATGGTCCAATTCTGTGGTTCTGGTGCCAAAGGCAGTGTTAGGGAGAATTCTCATAAATGGCTGATTTCCCTTACCTAATGAGTCCATCAGCAGCTTTGCTGGATTTCTAGGGTTTATTTTTTTCATCTGGTATGAGTGTGAGCCTTTTCCCCACTCTTACATGTGTTTTGCTGTGTGTGTTTTCACTTTTTGTGTGATCTTGAGCATTGGAGCCTCACCTACTCCATGGTCTCATAGTTTTCATGTGTATTACACAGCACCTTCAGTGCAGTGACACAGGGTAGTCTTTGAGACTTCCTCCTGACTCCATTTTCTAGGGCTGACTACTGTCCCCCAGAAAAGGTAAAGTTGCCATTAACTTTACTTTAGTCACTTTAAACCACAGACCAAATACACCCCATCTTACATGGAGTATTGGAAAGGTATAATTCTTATCCCTTTTTGTCTGTGTCTCTTGGAGCATTGTTTCGCTCCCTTTATACTAAGACTTGGCTGGTGGCAGTGGTAACTACCCTATTTTTTATACCGCGGTTATCTTAAATAACCATGGTATTGTTTCAGGCTATTATATTAGCCTCAAACATAAACCTGCTTGACCATATATATTTTATTACGGTGTCGGCTGTGTTTATTCCCCATTTCTTTTTGTAAATGTCTTTCTCGTGTTTTACTCTGCGCGCCAAACCAGGTTTGATCCCTTTGTTCCCAATCTTTTCGCAGGTTTCTACATAGAAGCCCTCCTTAAGGCACCTGAAAGTATGGGTAGGGAGGATGTGAGGGAGGGGTCTTAGGACCCCTGCCATGGGTTCCCTTGGTAACCCATGTCACATTCCTGTTTGATTGGCTGGATGACTGTCCTTGCCAGGACAGCCACCCTGCTGTGTGATGAACAGCCAGGCTGTATGAATGGGGGAAAACTGCACAAAAAGCAGGTCTCTGGGATTGGAAAGGCAGACTCGCCACTGGAACGAAAGAACCAAAGAGGAGCTGATGGAAGAGGACCCCTACAACGACTGAACCGCCCGGTGAAGCCCTGCTGCAGGTCAGAATCTTCAGAATCCGACGACAGAGATTATCAGGAAACCTCTTCCCTTGAGCTAGTGGGACCAACCAGTTTGCCCAAACTGCAAGCCAGGACCCCTCCTCTGGTCGAATTCGCTGTACAGAGCTACAGTGGGCCGAATAGCCAGGAAGGTCAGACCCTGCTTGGGTTTTAAGGAGCGCACCTTTTATTTGTTGCTTTGCTCTGCTGCTGGTCTCTTCCCTGGGTAGTGCAGGACCCTCCAGTCTTCCTGCTTCTTGTCAGTCCGACAGTCGCTTTAGGAACCGTGAGCCTGCAGGAACCACCAGGATCGTCTGCCTCAGCTACAGCTTCCTCTCCGTTTTAAGGTACTGTGCAAATCTGGTTGTTTGTTTTGTTCAGCCACGGTGAAAGTGTTTGAAATCTTTCTCCAAACTGAGGGGTTGTCCTTCTCTTCTCTTTGAACTAACTTTTCTGCCAACCAACCTCGTCCGGAATCCGTGGCACGAACTTTACTGCAAACTACCCTGAACTGTGTGATCTTGAGCAAAATACTTTTGACCCATTGATTTTGGCCCTATGCCTTTTCTACCTGATTTTATCACTGTAGTTCCTATTGCTCAATTGCCCTGAGTACTTACCTGTTGGTGTGGTTCTATTTCTATTACCTTTGTTTTTCCCTCTCTTCTAAATTGCTAGAGTGCCATGTTGCTCTCACTTCATTTTGTGAGCTTAAACTTACTGGGAGTGGTGTGGTGTATTAAGAGTGTGATTTTTAAACTGCTTATAATAGTGTAATGTTATACAACTGAAGAGTGAAATAAATGTATATTCTTTTACTTGAAAACCTTGAGTCAGTGTTTGCCTGAATCATAGTAATTGCTGTCCTTTGTGTAACTATTTGATACTGCTCACTTACTCTTGAGATAAGTCTGGCTGCTCAGCCATCGCTACCACTTTTACTCTATAGTACAGGCTTGTACAAAAGGTGAATTTGTACTGTCACTTGAAGTCTTAATTGTGTGTGGTCTTCCCAAAGTGTACTGCATATAATTCTGCCTAACAGGCAGGTACCTCTAAACTGAGGTTCTGTGTGGACTACATGGCTCTGAACGCTGTCACCAGGAAAGATGCTCACCCCTTGCCTAGAATTGATGAGCTGGTGGATACCTTGGGTGCCTCCAAGTGCCTCAGCACCTTTGACCTCACTGCAGGGTATTGGCAAATCGCCCTAGCAGAGCATGCCAAGGAGAAGAAAACATTCTGAACCCAGAGGGCCTTTACCTTGCCCTTTGGATTAAATAGTGCACCTGCCACATTTCAAAGGCTTGTGAATCATGTCCTAAACGGGTTGGATGAATTCTGCTGAGCATATCTGGATGATATAGCAGTTTTCAGTGCCACCTGGGAAGAACATGTGAAATACCTAGGAATAGTATTGCAGGCTCTTCAGAATGCCCACTTGACCATAAAGGCCAGTAAGTGCCATATTGTACAAGAATTTGTGGTCTACCTTGGACATGAAGTAGGTGAAGGGAGGATTCAGCCTATTCCCAGTAAATTACAGGCAGTAAAAGGCTGGCCTACCCCCAGTACACAAACCCAAGTGAGAGTCTCACTGGGGATTACCGAAATTTCTTGGCAGACTGTGGTACCATAACTGCTCCTCTGACTGCTCTCACTACTCCGAAGAAACCCAAGAAGGTCTCTTGGTCTGAGGAGTGTGAGAAGGCCTTCAATGGCTTAAAAGACTCCCTGTGCCAGGCCCCTGTTGTCAGGGCCCCTGACTACACACATATTTTAATGGTGCAGACAGATGCCTCTGACACTGGGGTAGGTGCTGTACTATCACAGGTAGATGAGAAAGGCAAGGAACATCCGATTGGATTAATTAGTCGCCAGCTTAAGGACAGAGAGCTCAGGTGGTCCACTGTAGAGAAATGCTCAGTCGCGTGGGCCCTAAGGAAGCTGAGGCCCTATCTCTACGGGACCCACTTCACTGTGCAAACTGACCATAGGCCCTTAAAGTAGCTAATGAACATGAAGGGAAAGAATCCAAAGTTGTTTAGGTGGTTCATAAGCCTGCAAGGGTTTGACTTCACCATTGAGCACAAGGTAGGTGTCCAACATAGCAACGCTGATGGATTGTTCAGAATGTTAAGTCGACCTGAACATGAGACTCATCCGGGGTGAATATATCCCCCTGTCCTTGGTATAGCAGGGGCGAGTGTTAGGAAAGATTTCCTGTAGATTAAATTTTCCCTCCATTTATGGACCCCCCCAAACCTTTTGCTTTTGCTTGGCGTACCTAACCTGACTTTTTCCAGTGAAGCACAGCCTTCAGCTCATTTGTTATGGGGAAACTGACACGTCCTTCAGGCTGTCAGTACTGGGAAACTATGTTCCCCTTAGTCTTCGACTATGTTGCCATTTCTTGGTAACTTTATTTCGAATGGATTATGTCCTCCAACGTATTCCACATCTTTGACATGTAATGTCCACAGCTGTGCACTTCGAAACTTTTTCAGCAGAGGGCGTCCTGCGTCTATGACGTCGGGTCGATGTGCCTCAAAGGCCTACGTTGAGGGCAACGTCACTGGATATTATAACTAGGATGCACAGCGCCTGTAGCCTCAGTTCCGTTTTTTCCGCGAACGTGTTGCTACGTGAAACTCGGCGCTCCTCGTGTGTTTCATCGTTGAGATGTCTTTTTCTTCGCCCTCTCCGACTCTGCGGTCTGGCTTCAAGGCCTGCCGGGACTGCAAGTCGAAAATGTCGATCACCGACCGCATCGCATTTGTTTGTGGTGCTTGGGCGAGAGTACAACACCGATGACTGTTCTAAATGCCAGTCGCTGACTGCCAAGGCCTTGTGGGAGCGGAAGGGGAAGCTCCAGTGAGGTAGGGGTTCTAATTTATTTATTTTATTTTAAAATTTATTTATTGGCGTTTGTGGTTATATGCATTGTACATTATCACTGGTCAGGTCCTTAACTCAGGATGACTGACTTACTTGCAGTTAACATGCCGTTATATTCAAAGTGACTAACAACATTTATACAACAAAGTAACATTAACTGTCTCCTTATGGGGGATAGCTGGAGGTTAGTCTGTCCCTGGAGGGGGGGTGGGTGGCTGGCTCGGCTTTGGGGGATCTGCGGGAATCTTTCCTGAGATGGCCTGGGTGACGGGGGACCGTAGTCCAATATTTGTCCATTCTTGTGGGTCAATAAGATATTCGGGTTGATTGTTCAAGGGGGTTTATCATCGGAGGATCGAAGCATTTTAGACATAGGCCCTCATTACGACCCTGGCGGAAAGTGACTGACCGGACCGCCACAGCGTAAATAGCGTTTCCGCCATTGCACGAAGGAGCAAAGTGCGGCCCATTCCGACCCATCGGGCACGAGCACCACGCCATGGCGGAAGTGCAAAGTCCGCGATGGCGGAAATGACCCCAAAACGGCCCACACCGCCGCCGTACGGCGCCCTAGGTGCAATACCGCCACCCCTCTTAGCGGTCACCGCAGTGTGCGCCTACCGGAAAGTACGGTGACCGGAAATATACGGAAACGGAAGCTAAAACATGGGCCCGGAACGGGAAACATCCCGCCGTACACCTATAAAACCACTAAAACCACACAACCACTAAAATCACTACCCTGAAACACACCCCAACCCGTCATCCACCCTAGCGAAACCAAGAAAAATGGGAAAAGTAGCGAAGAAAGCGTGCGACCGCAAGCGGCAGGTCCACTTCTCCCGTGAGGAACTCACCGTGCTAACAGAGACCCTCCAGGAGAATGCTGCCGTCGTCTTCTCCACGCAAATGACCAGAACGGCACTTGCAAACAAGAAGGCCATATGGGCTCTGGTGGCACAGCGGGTAAGTGCGGTGGGGACCGCACCCCGCAACCCACAGCAATGCCGCAAGCGATGGGACGACCTGCGGATACGCGTCCGCAGCATACTCTCTGCCAACCGCAACATTGCCACAGCCACCGGGGGAGGTCCTGAATCACCCATCAAGTTGACCCCCTGGGAAGAAATCTGTGCCTCCACCATCGGAATGGAGAGCATAGAGGGAGTCGGAGGGATGGAGAAAGGAGTGCAGACATCCGAAGATTCAGGTAGGTGGGCCAAATAAAACAATGCCAAATCCACACAGTCCATCCATGTGAAGTACCATGCGTCCACATAGTGCAACAGAAACACATGTCCAGGAGAACGTCCACACACATCGGCCTGATAGCGCACGTTAAAACCCACAATAAATACATAAATAATTAAAAAACCCTAAAACACGCACTACACGTGCAGCAGGCACACCCTAACTGCAGGCTGCCAAACAACTGCACCCTCACTCCACACACAAATGAAAGCACCTCCAAGGCCCCGACCCAAATCACCCTCAGGTACCACCCCAATGCATGTGATACAATGCCATTCCAATTCCCACAGACCCATCAATAACCCTCGCCCTCCTTTACTCCACCACAGGGTCCGATCCAAACGACGAGCTTCAGGACACCCCTACCAGCACACCTGCAAAGAGGGCCAAGACCAACGGCCAGAGACCCTCCACCTCAGCTGCACGCATCAAGACACGGCAGCAGCACAAATCAGGTGGCAGCACAGAGGAGGGAACATCAACAGGCACCCCAGCAGCCAGCATGCCCACACCACCACCACCACAGGTCCCCCCAATGGATGCCACAGAAGGCACTGCCTCTGGTGGCAGCAGCACCATAGGTGACACCCCATTGATGGCAGCATGCTCGGACACAGAAAACGGGGATGTCGAAGTCAGATCCATCCATGACCTGTCCCAATCCCCCTGTCTGTCCCATCCCGTACAACATGAGGATACCACGCAGGGGCACCCACAAGACGACGACTGGCCATCCCCCACAAGCCCTGTGGCAAGGCAACATGAGGACAACAGCCCCTCTGTGACACCCCCGCAAATGGCCATGGCCCAGCAGAGGCAACAGTCCCTCGACCAGTTAATCGTGCAACAGCAGCAACTGGCCACGCTCCTCAAGGACCATGCCGATGAATGTGGGGGCACTAAGGCAGACATAGAAACATCAACTGAGACACTTAGGGCAGAAATGGAGAGAGGTACAGAGACACTAAGGGCACAAATGGAGAGTAGCACCGAGAGCCTGAGAGTCCAAATGGAGAGTAGCACCGAGAGCCTGAGAGTCCAAATGGAGAGAAGCACCGAGAGCCTGAGGGGGGAACTGCATGCGACGTCCAAAGACGTATGTGCCGAACTTGCCGCAGTGCGCCGTGTGCTCACTGAGCTCTCGCAAACCCTTAGGGACATGCATGGACGTGAGCAGGCAGACACATCATCCGTTGCAAGTTCCGTCCAGGGCAGCCCCCAACGTAGATCTGGGAGGAACCTGCGCTCCACAGGCAGGGGTGCCCCTGATACCCGCAGAGGGGGCTTGCAATAGCGACAGCCCACTGACAATGAGCATCTTTGGACACTGGTGTTCGGGGGGGAGGTAGGAGGGTGGAGGGGGTGTGTTGGGCTCACTTGGGTGGCGGGTCGATAGGGTGTTCAACATGATATCACATATGCCATAAACAGTGCACGATCAACCAATGAGATGTGTGGACATTGATCTTTGTGTACTAGGCCATCATAGGCGTACAGTCCATATTGTGCATGTCCCAGACACACACAGTGCCACGAGTCCCGTGTCCATGTATCAGCCACCAGGCGTGAGTGCTAGAAGCATGCATCAATGAGATGCTGACGAATGTCACGGGCCTCCGGTGCCTCGCAGACTCCATGAGGTGCTGCCACATCCCCACCCTCATCATGACCATCATCAGGTGCATGCAGTTCTGCGTCAGGGGGCATGGGCACATTTCTACGTACGCACATGTTGTGGAGCATGACACATGCCATCACCATCTTTGCAACCTTCTCATGGCGGTACAGGAGTGCCCCGCCAGACCTGCTGAGGCAGCGGAAACGACCCTTCAGTAGGCCGAATGCCTGTTCAATGACTACACGGGTACGTGAGTGGGCATGGTTGTAGTCCTCCTCATGCTGGTCCCGTGGGTTCCGGACTGGTGTGAGGAGCCATCTCTTCAGTGGATATCCAGCATCACCTGTATGTGGACGAGAAACGTATGATGTGGAATGCCATTGCTACGTACGCACACCCCCCCCCCTTCCTGCCAGGTCATTGCCAAATCACATACCCCACATTATCATGCATGTAATGAGACTCAGCGAGTAGCCAGGATCTGTTCCCTGCGTGTCGCTCCATGTAGCGTGGTATTGTAGAGTTCCTCAAGACCATAGAATCATGGGTTGATCCAGGGAATCGGGCACAACAATGTGTAATGATCCTGTTGGAGTCACACACCATTTGTACATTCAGGGAATGAAATTGTTTTCGGTTGCGGTACTGGGCCTCCATGGCATGTGGGACGACCAATTCCACATGGGTGCAGTCGATGGCACCAATGCAACCCGGTATGCCGGCAAGTGCATGGAATCCCACTTTTGTGTTGGTAATTTCCTGCTCCGAGCGTGGTAGAGAGATGTAGTCGTCTGCGTGCTGCAGGAGGGCATCGAGCACTTGAAATAGTGTCCGTGAGAACAGTGGCTGAGAAATGCCATGCAACTGTCCGACTGTGTGCTGGTAGGTGCCTGTGGCCAGGAAGTGGAGTACAGACACCACCTTCAGTAGGGGTGGGATGGCGGTTGGGCTATCTATCATGCTGACAAGGTCAGCCTGTGTCATGTCCACAATGGCGGCTATGGTGTCCCGGTCCAGACGGTAGAGGGTGTGGATCTGCTCATCAGTGAGGTTGAACGGATGTGCTCGGAGGCGTGGGATTGCGGGCTGCCTGCGTGGTGGTAGTGGCTGTGCTGGCGGCCCTTGCTGGCCCTGCCTTGGCCTCCTCCTCCTCCTGCGTCTCCTCCGTGCGGCCGGTTGTAGTTGGTGTTCGTCTTCTTCTTGGAGTTGGAGTACTTGCAGTGCTATCAGGTCCCCCAGGGCCAACATCGCGAGTCCTGCCGGTAGCATTTCGGTGTGGTTGTGGGAGGAGACTGGCTGTGCAATTTATGTGTTTTCAGGCTGTATGGCCTCCACCTGTGGTGATTAATTCCACCTGTGCAAACTGCTCTCCCCTTTGGCCGGGCACGTCCCGCGCACAACGCTGCAATTCGGGTAATGGCATCTTGCTATTGCAATCATGTATTTGTACCCGATGGCCGTGTAAGATTGGTTGATATGTTCATTCTGCTGTGGTCCCATTGTTTCACATACTATCTGTGCAGTCGCGAACAGACTTGTGAAGGGTCAGTGGAACGTAGTACTCGAGTAACGGTGGGCCCTCATGCATCACTGTACCGAGTTGCAACGACGGGCGGGGCGTCCCATTTGTGGGTGAAGGCAGTTGCCATTTTCACACACAGCCGCACTCGATGGAATAATTAGTGATTTCAAACGGCCACAGATGCCTCTTCGACGTGATGTTGCAAATGAGGAATTCGAAGGGCGGCGCTTTCGGTTTTCAGCTAGCGGCGAGGAAATGCCCACAGGTCTGACTGCAAATATAACGTACTATTGTTCAATGTCCTTGAGACAGGGGCCATGGCGAGGATGCAATGATTGATATGAATAGTTTGGGATGCGCATTAGCGACGTGGGCGATGAGGCCGGACGTTCCCAAATACATGTTACTTCACTACACTGGAATTACGGGCTGGGGCACTGTGGATTTTGCAGGCTGCATAACGCACAGACTCAATGGATATTTCTAATGTTATGTGAGTAAATATTCAGGCGTTTTAATCCCGGGATGAGGGAATGATGAATGGATGCATGGGCAGGTGATTTGATACAGAGTTTGCCATGTACAGGGCTTCTTGGGATCTATCCGCCTCCCCTACGCTATGTGATGCAGGGCTGCCATAGTGGGACCATCGTCTATCTGGCCTTGTTGAGCCCTCCCTGTCTCGACGCGCCCTCAGACACTTGTGTCCATGCACGTTAACATTCCCATCTGATGGATTCTGTTTTGACAGACGCATGCACAGGTACACTCGTTTGTGATGGTGTTTGCACCTCGATATAGATGGTTATGAGTCGCAAGTGGTTTTGGGGTGGTGATGATCCTTTGGAGTGGGCTAGCATGCATATGGCTGTGGGTTTAGTGTGATCATTGAAGTGAGTTGTTCGAATGTAGTTCTGATGGCCATTCTGTTCTTTTTCTTTACTTTTGGTTGACAGGTATCTCCTCCCCTTTTGCCACTGCCATCTGTATGCCACTCCTGCAGATGGGTTTTACTCCCGACACCTGCTGCTTCGTGTTAATCAGTGGAGCAGCATTACGATCTTATGGGACGATCGCCAATGGGCCACATGCCCTTACGCAGTACTGGTGGCTCGGAGCAACATTTCGGCCTTTCAGCTGGACTAGTGCCTCCCCATTGGGACGGCCCTGCGGTTCTGTGCGCTTCCATGTTGCCTTTTCGTACGTGAATGTGGCTCTGTGTACCATGAGGGAACAGGGCGTCACACAAGTAGTGGCTGGTCATTTCTTGCGGATGCAGCCCACAATGGTGAAAAGTGTTTTGGAGTTCATGGCCTGATGGCTGTATGGGCTTGGTGATTTTGATGTGCATTAAATTTCTATTCTGATTTGGCCCGTGTAGCGTTTTTCTTTGCAAGTGATGTGGCATATGCCTATTTGGGGGGCGATGTATTGTGAGGAGATCTGCATTGGGTTCCAGCTTCGGAGTTTAGTTGCGTGGTACTGTACTGGGCGCGTTTGCCTACGAAGCCCGTGAGGTCAGGGATGGGGGCTGCCAATATGACAGTTTGAATGTTGTCATGCTCAGGGGCAGGGGATTGGGTTTTGTGTAACAGATGCCGGTCAGCCAGGTGGACTGGTGGAATGATGTGATTCTCGGAATATTGCTGGTCACAGGTGCCTGTGTTTGCGTGCGTTTCTTGGTGGGGGACTGTGGTCATGTCCATTGGGATGGCTTCTGTATTCGTGCCATCTGTGCCCTGCAGCTCCCATTGGCCCCTGTTGTGTTTCTTTTGTTCGTTGGCATGCATGGGTGACTTGTACATTTCAATGGTTGCATTGTGACTTCATTGCACCTACGGGGAGTTGTACTTTGTGGGCAGGGAGCGGTGTACAGGCACTCAGTGGGGCCGTTTACGGTTGATTCGCGATGCCGTACTTCTCACCATGGCGGAATGGTACATTCCGCCATGCTTGATGGCGTTAGGTACATGTCCGCTAGGGTCGGAATTGGCGTACCCTTGCGCCATGGTGGTGTTTGCGGTTTGGCATGGCGCGCGCGCGCGTGCTTGGTGCAGTTAGCGTTGGCGTTCACTACGGTGTCGCTAATGGCTTCGTACTTTGCGGTGACGGGTCATAGTCGCACCGAGCGCTATTCGATGGCGGTATTGCATTTCCGCCATCGTTTTCCGAATTCCGCAAGGGTCGTAATGAGGGCCATAGTGTCTTTCCATGCCTCCAGTGCCATGCTTGATTCCTCAGTGGATCTGGCTATGCTGTCTTCCCAGGCTCTGGTTTCAGCGTTTGCCCACCTTTCCAGTTCGATGCGCCAAGCTTTATAACTCGGACCCGCAGGTTTTTTCCATGCCATGGCGATGGTTCTTTTGGCTGTTATGCATAGCAAGTCCATTAATTTCACAGCGTATTTAAGTTTGGCTAGCCTAGGGTAGCTACCCAGGAGGCATTCTGCTGGGGTCCATTTGTATCTTGTGACTTCAGCTGCCTCGCAAGTCTGCTTTACTTTTGCCCAGAGGGTTTGTGTCTTAACGCAGTTCCATAGCATGTGGATCAGGTCTGCACCTTCTGTCCCGCACCAGTTACATTGTGCTTGAGTGGTCTTATTGCAAAAACAAAGAGGTGATGGCTGGAAGGTTTAGAATTAATCTTAACCACTGGCAATGCTCTGGGCAACCCTCCAGACCACCGTTCTTCGCCTGCCAAGCCATTACAGAAGGGAAAGACCATATGCAAATCAGGCTTGGCCCCACCCCAAAAGGGGCAGTCCAGCCCGAACTGCTAGGCCACATCCCTTCTGCACGAGACCACAAGCATCCCCAAACATGTTTCGCCCTTGTTGGGGCTCATCAGTGAGGAGTAGCTTGGGTTTCTAGGCCCAGCAGGCACGGGACCCACGTCTGGGCATACCCGTCCCACTCGGGGTGACATAGCAAAAACAAAGAGGTGATGGCTGGAAGGTTTAGAATTAATCTTAACCACTGGCAATGCTCTGGGCAACCCTCCAGACCACCGTTCTTCGCCTGCCAAGCCATTACAGAAGGGAAAGACCATATGCAAATCAGGCTTGGCCCCACCCCAAAAGGGGCAGTCCAGCCCGAACTGCTAGGCCACATCCCTTCTGCACGAGACCACAAGCATCCCCAAACATGTTTCGCCCTTGTTGGGGCTCATCAGTGAGGAGTAGCTTGGGTCTCTAGGCCCAGCAGGCACGGGACCCACGTCTGGGCATACCCGTCCCACTCGGGGTGACATAGCAAAAACAAAGAGGTGATGGCTGGAAGGTTTAGAATTAATCTTAACCACTGGCAATGCTCTGGGCAACCCTCCAGACCACCGTTCTTCGCCTGCCAAGCCATTACAGAAGGGAAAGACCATATGCAAATCAGGCTTGGCCCCACCCCAAAAGGGGCATTCCAGCCCGAACTGCTAGGCCACATCCCTTCTGCACGAGACCACAAGCATCCCCAAACATGTTTCGCCCTTGTTGGGGCTCATCAGTGAGGAGTAGCTTGGGTCTCTAGGCCCAGCAGGCACGGGACCCACGTCTGGGCATACCCGTCCCACTCGGGGTGACATAGCAAAAACAAAGAGGTGATGGCTGGAAGGTTTAGAATTAATCTTAACCACTGGCAATGCTCTGGGCAACCCTCCAGACCACCGTTCTTCGCCTGCCAAGCCATTACAGAAGGGAAAGACCATATGCAAATCAGGCTTGGCCCCACCCCAAAAGGGGCAGTCCAGCCCGAACTGCTAGGCCACATCCCTTCTGCACGAGACCACAAGCATCCCCAAACATGTTTCGCCCTTGTTGGGGCTCATCAGTGAGGAGTAGCTTGGGTCTCTAGGCCCAGCAGGCACGGGACCCACGTCTGGGCATACCCGTCCCACTCGGGGTGACATAGCAAAAACAAAGAGGTGATGGCTGGAAGGTTTAGAATTAATCTTAACCACTGGCAATGCTCTGGGCAACCCTCCAGACCACCGTTCTTCGCCTGCCAAGCCATTACAGAAGGGAAAGACCATATGCAAATCAGGCTTGGCCCCACCCCAAAAGGGGCAGTCCAGCCCGAACTGCTAGGCCACATCCCTTCTGCACGAGACCACAAGCATCCCCAAACATGTTTCGCCCTTGTTGGGGCTCATCAGTGAGGAGTAGCTTGGGTCTCTAGGCCCAGCAGGCACGGGACCCACGTCTGGGCATACCCGTCCCACTCGGGGTGACATAGCAAAAACAAAGAGGTGATGGCTGGAAGGTTTAGAATTAATCTTAACCACTGGCAATGCTCTGGGCAACCCTCCAGACCACCGTTCTTCGCCTGCCAAGCCATTACAGAAGGGAAAGACCATATGCAAATCAGGCTTGGCCCCACCCCAAAAGGGGCAGTCCAGCCCGAACTGCTAGGCCACATCCCTTCTGCACGAGACCACAAGCATCCCCAAACATGTTTCGCCCTTGTTGGGGCTCATCAGTGAGGAGTAGCTTGGGTCTCTAGGCCCAGCAGGCACGGGACCCACGTCTGGGCATACCCGTCCCACTCGGGGTGACATAGCAAAAACAAAGAGGTGATGGCTGGAAGGTTTAGAATTAATCTTAACCACTGGCAATGCTCTGGGCAACCCTCCAGACCACCGTTCTTCGCCTGCCAAGCCATTACAGAAGGGAAAGACCATATGCAAATCAGGCTTGGCCCCACCCCAAAAGGGGCAGTCCAGCCCGAACTGCTAGGCCACATCCCTTCTGCACGAGACCACAAGCATCCCCAACCATGTTTCGCCCTTGTTGGGGCTCATCAGTGAGGAGTAGCTTGGGTCTCTAGGCCCAGCAGGCACGGGACCCACGTCTGGGCATACCCGTCCCACTCGGGGTGACATAGCAAAAACAAAGAGGTGATGGCTGGAAGGTTTAGAATTAATCTTAACCACTGGCAATGCTCTGGGCAACCCTCCAGACCACCGTTCTTCGCCTGCCAAGCCATTACAGAAGGGAAAGACCATATGCAAATCAGGCTTGGCCCCACCCCAAAAGGGGCAGTCCAGCCCGAACTGCTAGGCCACATCCCTTCTGCACGAGACCACAAGCATCCCCAAACATGTTTCGCCCTTGTTGGGGCTCATCAGTGAGGAGTAGCTTGGGTCTCTAGGCCCAGCAGGCACGGGACCCACGTCTGGGCATACCCGTCCCACTCGGGGTGACATAGCAAAAACAAAGAGGTGATGGCTGGAAGGTTTAGAATTAATCTTAACCACTGGCAATGCTCTGGGCAACCCTCCAGACCACCGTTCTTCGCCTGCCAAGCCATTACAGAAGGGAAAGACCATATGCAAATCAGGCTTGGCCCCACCCCAAAAGGGGCAGTCCAGCCCGAACTGCTAGGCCACATCCCTTCTGCACGAGACCACAAGCATCCCCAAACATGTTTCGCCCTTGTTGGGGCTCATCAGTGAGGAGTAGCTTGGGTCTCTAGGCCCAGCAGGCACGGGACCCACGTCTGGGCATACCCGTCCCACTCGGGGTGACATAGCAAAAACAAAGAGGTGATGGCTGGAAGGTTTAGAATTAATCTTAACCACTGGCAATGCTCTGGGCAACCCTCCAGACCACCGTTCTTCGCCTGCCAAGCCATTACAGAAGGGAAAGACCATGTGCAAATCAGGCTTGGCCCCACCCCAAAAGGGGCAGTCCAGCCCGAACTGCTAGGCCACATCCCTTCTGCACGAGACCACAAGCATCCCCAACCATGTTTCGCCCTTGTTGGGGCTCATCAGTGAGGAGTAGCTTGGGTCTCTAGGCCCAGCAGGCACGGGACCCACGTCTGGGCATACCCGTCCCACTCGGGGTGACATAGCAAAAACAAAGAGGTGATGGCTGGAAGGTTTAGAATTAATCTTAACCACTGGCAATGCTCTGGGCAACCCTCCAGACCACCGTTCTTCGCCTGCCAAGCCATTACAGAAGGGAAAGTCTTATTGAACATTGCTATTTTACTTGGGGTCAGGTAGGTGCGGTACAGCACATTGATTTGTATTAATCGGAATCTCTGGTTCCTTGACACCTCCTTTGGGAACGACAATGCCCTGAGCCATTCGTTGTCAGACATTTCCTGTCCCATGTCCGTTTGCCAGCGGGTCCCTAATGCTTCGCTGCGAGGGTTGGGGATGTTGCGCAAAATACTGTATAGCTGTGATACCACCTTTCCACCATCATTCAGGTTGTACATCAATGTCAGGAAGGGGTCAGCCTCCGGTTCTTCTGGCCAGGTGGCCCATCTCGTTCGGGCTATGTTACGGAGCTTTTGGTACCACAGGAATTGTCCGGCGTGGATGTCCTCCTTCTCCCGTATTTCGGCAAATTCTCTAAATATGCCATCCGTGTAGAGGTCGCCCCAAGTATATAGCCCCTTCTTCTCCCACGATCTGATGTTGTGCAGGCTAATGTCTGTTTCGCTCAGGCCGGACAATATCGGCACTTCTTGGAAGTATGGTTGTTTCAGGTGCAGGATCATCATGGCTCTGTGCCATATTTTCTTACCCAGGTTTGCCAGAAATGGTGGTCTGCACATAAGGTTTTTAGGGGCCCAGATCAGTTCTTTCAACCGAACCGGCTTTATCAACTCTTGCAGCAGGGGGGACTCGGAAGTGACATCATCTGCTAGCCATTTGGATACATAGCTCAGTTGGGCTGCCAGGTAGTATTTTTCTAAACTTGGTAGTTGAATTCCGCCCTGCTCATACGGCAGGACCAGCGTGGATAAGGCCACCCGGTGTCTGCCATTTCCCCACAGGAATTCCTTGATTATTGCGTCAAGGAGTTGGAAGAAGGGTTTTGTAATGTAGAAATGCACATTTTGAAATCCGTATAGGAATCTGGGGAGAATGATCATCTTGGCTATTGAGGCCCTTCCTAGTATAGATAGTGGGAGCTTTGTCCAGAATTTTATGGATTTCCGAAGTATGGGTACCGCAGCCTTCGTATTATGCTCATGCATCAGCTCTGGGGTGTGCATTATTAGGATCCCAAGGTAACGGAAAGACGTCGTCTGCCACTCGACGCCTACCTTGGGGAGTTCATCGGTGCTTCTATTTTTCAATCCTGCTAGTGGGAACAAGCAGGATTTAGTTTTGCTGAATTTTATGCCAGAGAATTTGGCATAATTGTCTAGAACATCCAATATTGTCGGGACATTATGATGGGGGTTATTAACGTATATCAGGACATCGTCGGCATATATTGAAATAATGTGGTCTATTCCTGCCAGCCTAATCCCTGCATCGAAGAACTGCTTTCTAAGATAAATTGCTATGGGTTCTAATCCCAGGACGTAAAGCATGGGAGAGAGTGGGCAGCCCTGCCTAGTGCCCCTTTGGATGTCCCAGGCTTCCGACACGTATTTCCCAGATTTAAGCCTAGCCCTCGGATTGTTGTATAGGATCTTAACCCATTTGATGAATCTTTGGCCAATACCAAATCCCTCCAAAACCGCTATAAGCCACTCCCAGTATATGGAGTCATACGCCTTAATGGCATCCAAGGATAGTAGTGCTAGTTGTTCGTCACATGTGTTGGTTTGGGCTATGATATGTTGAAGCCTTTGCAGGTTCAGGGACGTGCTGCGGCCGGGTATGAAACCGTTCTGGTCTATGTGTATGACGTCTCCAGTCACTTTAGAGAGTCGGTTTGCTAGAATCGTTGTCAACATTTTAACGTCATAATTTAGCATAGCGAGCGGACGGTAGGAGTCACATTTATCGGGAGGTTTATCAGGCTTGAGCATTGGTATCACCAGGGATTCTCTCATGCTGTCTGGTAGGATGCCTTCTTCGTAGGCTTCTAAAAAGACCTGGTGTAGTAGGGGGGTCAGGGAAGGTTCAAATGTTTTGTAGAACTCGGGGGGGAGCCCATCGGTTCCCGGGGTTTTACATGTGGCCAGGGAGCGAATGGCTTCTGTTATATCCTCTAGTGTGATGTCAGAGTCTAAGGTGTCGGATCGTGTTGGCGATAGTCTGGGTAGACCTATTTCTTCTAAGGTGTCCAAGATTTGTTCTTGCGGGACTTTTTCTGTATGTGAGTATAGTTTGGCATAGTAGGCTTTAAAGGTATCATTAATGCCCTGTTGGGTTCTATGCTCTACTCCGTGTTCGTCCTGTAGTATCGTGGTTATGTGTTTGGGGTGCTCTCTTTTGCAAAGCCAGGCTAGTAACCGGCCAGGTTTGTCGGCTTCTGTGTGTGTTCTGTTTGTTCTGCTTATGAAGTCAAATTTGGCTAATCTGTCCCACGCCCTTAAGCAGTCCTCCCTAAGAGTTCTAAGGTCATTTTCCCTCCCAGGGGTGTCCACTGGGGTGGATTCTAGTTTTAATATCTCGCATTCTTTCTGGTCAAGTGCGGCCTTTAGGGTTCTCCTGATTCCTCCCGCTTTCGCAATAACTTCCCCTCTCGTGACTACTTTTAGGGCGTCCCATAATGTGCTGGCATGCTCGACACTACCTGAGTTTTCCGTTATGTAGTTCTCTATAGCTTCATGTAGTTCCTCCCTGAAGGCTGGATCTATTAGGGCCTCAGCGGGCATTCTCCACATGGGGATGGGTGGTCTGGGGCTGTTATGTTGCCAGTCTAGCAGAAGTGGGGAGTGATCGGAGATGGTCCTCCCTAGGTATTGCGTATCCCTTACTTGGGGTAGGTGTTCTTTGCTTATGAAGAAGTAATCGAGCCTGGTGTGGAGTTTATGAGGTGATGAATAGTATGAGTAGGCTCTTTCGACTGGTTGTAATTCCCTCCATGTGTCGGTCAGATCTAGTTCCTTTAATAAGGTGGCTAGGGACATGGTGGCTGTGGAGGGGCCCTTCTGTGGGGGCCAGGATCTGTCCAGTTCTGAGTCATGGACAGTTAAAATCGCCTCCCCACAAAAAAAAGCCCTCCCTGTACTGCACCATCTTGGAACCTAATGCTTTCAGGTGGTTGGGGATGTTGTGGTTGGGGAAGTATGAATTAACTATGCAAATCTCTCTGTGCTCGAGGGTGCCCCATATTATTAGATATCTGCCCTCTGGGTCCGTTTCCGTTTTATGCAGGTGGATTGGTGTCCGTGGGTTGATCCAGGTATAAACCCCTCTGGCATATTTAGAGTAGGGTGCTCCAAAGCCCTGTCCCCCCCAGTGCTCTTTAAGCTTTGCGTTTGTTTCTGTGTTGCAGTGTGTCTCTTGTATCAGGGCAATGTCTACTTTTTTCCTGCGTAGGTAGGATTTGACTCTGTTCCTACGAAGATAAGTGCCCAGGCCCCTCACATTCCAGGTTAGTATCCTAATGTGCGTTGCCATCTGGGTTATGATGAAGACACGGGAGATTCTTGCTTCTCCCTGAAATGTTTGCGATCTCAGCTGGGGCCCCAAGGTCATCACCTGCTCGTGGATTCCCGCCCCTCTTAGTTGCCGTTCTGGCCCACTGGCCCTCCAGTTGTGCTTTATCATTAGGAGACCTACTAACTATTTCAACTACCATTCCGGGGAATGGATTAACTCTAAAAAACAACAAGAAGAAACTGCCCCCAGCAGTTGTTTCAAACTCACAACGCTCGGGGGCTCCCGAGCCTTCCATACCTCTCCAGGTCTTCGGGTTCGGGCAGTGTGTAGCTGCGTTGACTACACCTTGTCGGTTGGGGGGGTTCAGCAGCTTTCTTGTGAGTGGGACTCCTGTTTCCTGCCCAATCTTGTTGTTTCCTTGATGCGGGTTTGGATTCGATCATTGTGTTCGGTTTCATATGCATTGGTCTTTTGCGGGATCATCATTTGCTGCTTTTCGCCTGCTCCTCAGTGTCTTCCGCTAGGTTATTGTGTTCGAGCCATAAGTTTGCTGCAATTGGGGTCTCCAAAAAGATTGCCTTCCCTTTGTGTATTATTTTAAGTCTCGCTGGGTACAGCAACATGTATTTAAGATTCAGTTTGCGTAGTCTGGCCTTTATAGGTACGAAAGAATTTCTTGCCCGCTGCACCACCGGCGTGTAGTCAGGGTACATGACTATTAATGCATCATTTCTTTTGATCTCTCCCCCCTCTCTGGAGAACCTCAGTATAGTCTCTCGGTCCCTGAAATTCAAAATTTTTGCAATCATTGGTCTCGGGTAGGACCCTGGGGGTGGTCGTTTCTGGAGAGATCTGTGGGCTCGTTCCACGGAGAACCCTTGGGTGAGGTTGCCTGCCCCAATTTCCTGTAGCAACAGCGATTCTATGAATTCCGTGGGGTCTGAGCCCTCCATGCCCTCTGGGATTCTCAAGATTCGGACGTTGTTCCGTCGGGCCCGGCCTTCTGCTTCCTCGGATCTTGCTTCTAGTCTTGCCACCGTTGTTTCCAGCTCTTTGACTTTCGCTTGCAGCCCCTGCGTCGTCTCTGTGGTCTCCCGTGTGGTGACTTCTGTGGCGGTGACTCTTTCGGCTAGGTTTCGGGCGTCCTGCCTTATCAATTGGAGGTCTGATATTATTTCCCCCCTCATGTCCTCTACCGTTGTTCTCAGCGCTGTGATCGCCTGAAGGATCTGTGAGTCACGAGGGTCCGCCGCCGGTGGCGGTGCCTCAGCCATGTTGTTCTCTGCGTGTGTTATCTGCTGTTTTGGTCTGGAAGTGGTAAATGAGTCCATCGTTATATTTTTTGATCTGCCTTTGGGAGGAGACATTACATCGCCTGATGGTTCTGGTTTTGCCAGTGCCAGTTTTTGGTTAGTAGCACCGGTGAGTTGTAAGGATCTCTCTGCAGGGAATCGTTTCGGAGCTGAGTCACACCTTAGTTTAGTGTTCGTGCTCTCCTCCGTTGGCCGTAGGGGGTGGTTAGGCGGATCCGCGGTTTTATTACAACCGCGTCACTGTCCGCTCGTGGCGCCCTCCTGGCACGATTCACAGCGGATTGTCCGTGGCCTCACAGTGTGGGTGGCAAGGTGGACGATAGCCCTCCCCGGGAGTTGGTGATGTGGGGCAGGTCCGAGGTATGGCCTCAGTTGTGTCCCCGTCTGCTTGAGACGCCCCCCCCTGACGCTATCCGCAGTACATTGGCCGTTGCCTCACAGTGCAGTTGGTGGGATGGGAGATGGCCCTCGCTGGTGGGTGATGGTGTGGGGCCGTGTGCCCGCTCGCAGGGGTAGACACTTACTTCTTGTATGTTGGTCGGGGTTGCGGATGCCTTTCCCAAGTAAATCCGGGCCGTGTCGTGGGCTGGGGATCCGTGGGTTTCCGGCTAGGGCCCTCACCGGTACCCAGATGCGTCGCTTCTATGTGTGCTCACGCCGGCGGGCCGGCGGGGATAGTGATCGGCGGCGTGGAATCCCCGGGGGTCCCACCGCCCGCCGCCTCACTCCGCTTTCTGGTCGCCGCGAGATTCTCCGCTTTCTCCCTCCGCGCGGTGGTGCAGCAAGGGCCCGACGGGTGTTCGCTTCCTGTGCTTGGTGGAGGAGTGTGATTGTGGCCGCAGTCCGCCCTTCGATCTTCGATCTTACACTCCCGATAGGCCGTATCGTTGTGGATCTTTCGGTCAGGCCGCCATCTTGGACGTCATGGGGGGGAGTCCCAGGGCGCTTCGTTTTCGACATTGCCTGCACCGATTTTCTCCAGTGTTCTCGTCGATGCCCCAGAAGTGGTTCGTCTATGGCTCAGCTGAGTTTCAGCACCAGAGCTACATTATTTCAGCCGCGATTATTCGCGCTTCAGGATCATGGGCAGGAGCTTCGTGGAGAGTCGTCTTCACTTCATGCGTGCTGGCCACGCCCCCCGGTAGGGGTTCTAAGCCTATTAAGTCTCGTAAATCCAACTGGAAATCCAAAGGGGTGTCCACCGACGACTCGAGGGGCGACTCTCTGTGTCGGGAGGAGGCCCGGGGAAATCGGTGCCGGGGTGGTTCCCGCCATTCTTCTTCCTCGTCGCAGCATTCTAGGAAGCGCCATCACCGGTCGCCTTGCCTGTCCTCCTCAGAGGATGGAGCTGTGAGGAAAGTGGCATGTCTGACGAAGTCCCCTCCGTAGGAATGGGCTGCCTTTAAAGCAAATGTTGGCGATATTTCAATCGCACGGCACCTGTCTGGTCGCGCCTTCTAACGAAGCCGTCCAGGATCGGTCTTGTGCCGTGGCTCGCACGCCTTCAGGCTCGGGTCTGCGACGCGATTCGCATCGGGAGTCTTCGAGGTCCTATTCGGACAAGGCTTCGGATAGTCGCAAGAGACGTGCTTCTAGGTCTCGGTCCTCATCCCCAGCGAGACCGCTGCAACCTACTAAGGGCTCAAAGCCGGTGTCGACTCGGTCGGCGGCGTGTCCGTCCGACTCAGATGTCGATGCTTTGCCATCTTATCAGCCCATAGCGCCATCGGCACCTGTGTCGACGCCAAAGCCTTCGGCGCTCACGACACCGAGGTTGTCGACACTCTCGGCGTCTAAGCCTTCGGCGCCCTCAACGCCTTTGGGGATTTTTGGCCGAAATTTGCCATTGGAGTACCCCGATGTGGTGGATCCTCCTTGGAAGGCTGCTGTGAAGTATGTGAGGCCAGTGTTATACTCCAGGCCCTCTTCTGTCCCCAGGCCAGGGTTTCAACTCCCTCTGGACGACATTTATGAAGGGGAAGAAAGGTCTGATTTTTAGGACCCTGGTGAACTTGATGTGGCTCCAATTATTTCGGGAGAAAGTCAATTGGAGGAGTTGAGGCAAACCCTTCATGATGCCAGTGGGTTGGACACTTCTCCGGAAGTGGAATTTGGTAGGCCTGAGCCTGGGGCTCATGCTGAGTCTTCGTACAGGAGGCTCATGGCTAGGGTCTCGGAGTATCTGGGCTGGTCCAGTCCTCCTGAAGACTTTGTACAGGATGATCTAACGGACATCTTAGATCAAGTTCTGTCCTCTGACCCGGTGTTACCGTTTCATCTCACCTTACAGAAAAGGGTGGCTGCTGCTTGGCAGGCCCCGGAATCTTTTCAGGCTGTTAATAAATCGTTGACAAAAAAGTACTGCCCTTCCATTAGCGACCCTAGCTATTTATCCACTCACCCCACTCCCGAGAGTTTGGTGGTTCAGGCGGCTACGGCCACCTCAAGGCAGGCGGCGTATCCTAACATCCCTCCTGATAGAGGACGACGAACGCTTCGACGGTTGGGCTTGGAAGGTATTTTCTGCGGGGAGTATGGCATTGAAATCAGCCAACTCCACTTTTGCCTTAGCAAGGTTCTCAGACACACTGTGGAACTGTGTTTCTTTAGCGGCTGAGCATATTCCCAAGGAGGAAGAAAGGGATGGCTTCCTGGCTTTCGTGCAGGAAGACAAGGATGCAGGACGGCAAGGATGCCATGTGCAAATCCCTTCAGTCGGGTTTGGATATGGCAGACAGTGTTAGTCAGTCCATGGCTGCGAGCACCGTTATACACAGATTTGCGTGGTTGCGGAAGTTGGATTTTGCTACGGATGTGCAAAGCCGTCTTCTGAACATGCCCTTTGATGGCGCACATTTGTTTGGCAACTAGTCTGTCGAGAGCCTTGAGAGGTTGCAGACCTCAAAAGCTGCAGCGAAATCTTTTAAGCACAGCTGTGTGTCAACCTCCGCCTTTTCGTCCTAGGGGACTGCAGTGGATGGGAGGTTCTTTTCGTTACTACTTCTCCTTTGGTATAACGAGAGGGGCCGGCAGTCAAGGGGGCCAGCGAAAAAGTACCTGTGGTGGTCTGGGAAATAGAGGTCCAAAGCCGCTCAGGCAGCTACCTCTTTGCCTTCAGGCACTGCCGCAGCCGCTTCCAAACAGTCATGAAGCCAGGTCCCATGGTTTGCCGGTTGGGGTCAGACTCTCAGCATCTCGAAGAGTGGCAAGCCATTACTTCAGATGCGTGGGTTCTGGAGACCATAGCCCACGGCTACTGCCTTCCCTTCCTACAGCGGCCTCACGACAATCCACTGGGGAAACTCTCTTTGAAGCTTCCAGATCCGCTCCTTGCGCAGGAAATCTTAACCCTGCTGGAGAAAGGCAGTATAGGACTGGTGCCTATTGCGGAGAGGAACAGGGGATGGTATTCCCCTTATTACTTTTACCTTCCGTCCCCTTTCCTCCATACTGTATGGGCGTCCCTTCCAAGGGATGGGAGACAGAACCTTTTTCACAAGAAAAAACCTTCTTCGTCTTTAAATTTAGAGGCACGTGGGAGTGCGGCCCCGGGAGCATGCGCTGCCCTGACTCCGCCTCTTCGGCGCCACACCTCAGTCCCCTTTTCTGTGTCGACGGGAACGGGGCGAATTCACCAGCGCTCCTGAGTTTAGTTTCGGCCATGTAATTCCATGCGTGGATACTTCTTCTCTTTGCCTTTTTTTTGTATTATCTATCATTCAGGCACTCGGTCCTCAGGTGTCACGCTCCTCCCCGACGCATGTCGACTTCCACAGGGTTCAGCAGGTGTCCATCCTGCAACAAGCTCTTCCCGACCTCAGACCCCCAGGCCCTCTGCCCACGTTGCCTTGGCTCCGACCACAGTTAGCAATCATGTTCGGTGTGTGATTCGCTGTCCTCGAAGGTGCTGAAGAACAGACAAGCCAGGTGGAGGGAGCTCTTTCAGAGGTCATCTCCAGAGGTTCTCAAGAACTTCGTGAAGCATCGAACCAGGCCCAAGGTAGGGCCTATATTTTCTAGCGCACCCCGCAAGGGAGACTCCTACCCAGGGACTCTTCCGCGCGGGAGGGACTGGCCAGGTCCCCCTACCAGCATGTGCCCCAAGGCTGCTGCAGCTACCCGGGTCGAGGGGTCCTCGGATCCTCTTGGGAACAGTGTCGAGGGACCCGAGGGTTCTTGTTCCGGGTCTACACCCGAGGGGCTACGCCCTGTTACCGGCACAATGGGCGAGGTGCTACGCCCTATTATTCGCAACACGTCCAAGGGGCCACGCCCTGTTACTGGCAGTATGTCTGAGGGAGCGCCTAAATGCAGCATGACCGACCCCCGGGTCGAGGGTGTCACACCTACCGGGCCGAGGCACGAAGAGCAGGGTAGGCCTCGTGATCCACACGCAAGAGTCTTGGACCAGGCCGAGCCCAGCGGGCCGAGAAACACATTGCAGGCACGTGGCAGGCAGCTCGACAAAATGGCTGCCGTGCCAGAAAAGGGCACTTGTCCGACGCCATTTACACAAATTCGGCGAAGAACAAGTGTCGAGGGGGGACTGGCCTCAACCAGGTGCGTGGCCTACAGTCTCACCCTTCATGTGCGCAGAGCAGCTTTCCTTTGTGTCAATACGGACTGGGTACGCAGCGGCTCCAGCAGCCCCCCCGCTACCTCTTCGGTACCGCCTGCCACCTCTTTGGCCAATGAGGAAGTGCTCTTCGAGAAGTTTCTCTGCCTCATGAGGTCTCCTCAGATGGGGGTTATCATCAAAGACGCAGTCGGGGAAGTCCCCCCCACCATGCTAGAGGCACCACAGACGCCTTCATCGGGCCCTCGGGCCCCGGTGCAGCCACCTCCTCCGGCTCCACAGCCAACTCTGCAACCTCTGCCGCCTCCTCAGCCTCGGGCTGTGGTCCCTGTACCCCAGCCTCCAGCGCCATCTACCCCTCCTCTTCCACAAGATCCTCCAGATCCGCAGGATACGGATGAGGAGGATGATCCTGAAACGCCATCCTCAGCCATGGCCTTCCATGAACGTCTTGCTGCCCTGGTGGAGTACCTGGGCCTCCCCCAACCCAAGGTCGAACACCCTACAGAAGGGGTTCTGGCTGAAGTCCTCACAAGGCGCCCCCCTGCCAGCACGGGGATTGCACTGCAAACGGATGTAGTCTCCCTGGCCAAGAAGGGTTTGCTCAAGCCCCATTCAGTCCAGCCGGTCGACCGATGCCTGAACACCAAGTACAGGCAGATGGAGAGGGGATACACTCTTGCTCTTGACCCATCCTCAGCCACACTCCTCGGTGATCGCTGCAGCATCACTATACTGCAAGCCTCAGTCATCCTCAGCCTCCTCCTCTGTGGCGCTGCTAGGCAAGGAGGAGAAGATCTTGGAGGCGTACAGAAAGAAGATCTACTTCAATGCCCCTTGCACCTGCATCAGGCCAACGCAGATGCCATGCTGGCAGCCGCAAACCAACGGTTATGGCGGGGAATTGCGGACTTCCTCCTGGAACTCCCCACCCAATGCCAAACTCGCTTTAAGGCAGGGCTAGCGGAAGCCAAGCTCGTGGGGCAGGACCTCATGGAATCCCCAGTGGCGCATATCGATACCTCAGGCCGTGCCATCTGCATTGCCATGGACATGAGGAGAACAGCCTGGTTCCGGGCAACGAAGTTCAACCTGGATGTCTGGGAGCGCATTCTAGACCTACCGTTCGTGGGGGTGAGGGCTCTTCCACTCCTCTACAGACGAAGAGCTGGACAAAAAGAAGAACAGCTCACAAACAGAAAAGTCTTTATCCATTCTTACAAAGACCACGCCCAAATCGTACACCCAATCTCAGCAGCTCTCAGAGAAGGGTCGTACGTATGGAGGTTCCGCGGCTTCCAGGAACGCAGATCCAGGCAGCCGGACCGCTTGCCGTCCCAAAAACTGGCGCAAACAAAAAAAAAAGGGGGGAGTTAGGGCTTTTTCCAGTCCCCCTCCTCAGCCTCAGCCTTCGATGGAAAGAAGGTATGACACACCCCTTCGGGTCCACGTGTCTCCGGTGGGGGGCAGGCTTGCTCTCCATGCACATTTCAGGCACCAGATTTTCGCGGACCCCTTGATCCACTCTGTAGTATCCACGAGGTACCGCCTTCCTATTCCAGCCTCTCCTCCATCCTCCCCTCCACTCCCACAGTTTGGGACAGCAACTCTTTTGGCAGAGATCCTGTCGCTCGTAGAGAGCCAGGCAGTGGAGGAAGTTCCAGCCTCCCAGAGAGGCTTCGGCTTCTACTCCAGGATTTTCGCCATTCAGAAGAAGAACCAGGCGGGCCTGAGAGTTGTGCTGGACCTCTTCACCCTCAACCTCTCCTTACCACTGCAAAAATTCAAGATGGTTACACCAGCTTTTATAGCGGAGACATTGGACAAGGGAGACTGTATGTGACGCGTACCTACACGTCCCAATTTGGCAGCCCCATTGTTCTTTCCTACGGTTCAGGATCATGGGCTACCATTTCCAATACAAAGTCCTTCTGTTTGGCCTCAACTCGCCCCCCAGGGTCTTCACCAGACTCATGAACATTGTAGCGGCCCTCCTCAGAGCGCAGGGCCTCCATATCTACCCATACATCGATGACTGGCGTGTCAGGGCTACATCTCCGGAAGCGGTTCACCACTCTTCCCATGCCCTTATGAATACACTGCACAACCTGGGCTTCTCGCTCCACCTCAAGAAATCACAGCTGCTCCCTACTCAGACTCTGACATTCCTGTGACTCATTTGGGACACGTGCTCCGAGAGGGTTTTCCCTTCGGAAGAAAGATCTCGCCCATCAAGAGGGCCACCGCCTACTTCCTCAGCAGAGAGGTGACCTCAGCATGGTGGTACTAACATCTCCTGGGTCTACTAGCGGCAGTTCTGTTAGCCGTGCCGCATACAAGACTCAAGATGAGAAGGATTCAGCTGCACTTTGCGGCCTCATGGAATCAGGTGCGTGGCTCGCAATCCGAAACGGTCAACGTTCCTCCATCTCTCCACCTGGACCTAACTTGGTGGTCCATGGACTGCGACCTACGGACGGGCAAGCCCTTTCGGCCACCCTCTCCATAGGCCATCATCACCACAGACTCCTCACTCGAGGGCTGGAGAGCCACCCTGGACGATCTCTCGATCCATGGCACCTGGACTCGACAGGAGCAGAATACCACATCAATTGGTTGGAGCTGAACGCCATCTGGCTAGTGCTCAGAGCATTCCTACCACTTCTCAAGGGCAAGGTTGTCCTCATCCAGACAGACAACTCGACCAGCATGTACTACGTCGACAAGCAGGGAGTCACCAGATCCCCTCCTCTCTGCAGACTGGCGATCAGCATGTAGGAATGGGCCTTGGAAAACAAAATTTACCTCTCAGCAGTCCACCTCCTTGGGGGAATCCAACCTGGAGGCGGACAGGCTCAGCAGGCTAGGAGCGGACAGTTACGAGTGGCAGCGAAACTACCTCGTGAGCCAGGAGATCTTCAACAAGTGGGGTCACCCCAAGTGGATCTCTTTGCCACCTGGCACAACAAGAAGTGTCCCCAGTTCGCATCCTGGCAGGGTCAGGGCCCCGGCTGTCTGGGCAGTGCATTTCACCTCCAGTGGATCGGCATGAAAGCCTACGCCTTTCCGCCTACCCCCCTGATCCACAGGGTAATTTGCAAGATCAAGGAGTCTCACCGACTCCTCATCATTCTGATAGCTCCATGGTGACCGGCCAGGCCGTGGTTTTCGGAACTACTCAGCTTCTCGGAGGTGCCCCCCATACACCTTCCAACGGGGTCCAGCACATCTTCTGGCATAGCAGGGGGGGGCAGAATCATCCACCCCGCTCCAGGGAAACTAGCTCTCACAGCATGGTACCTGAGCAGGTAACGCTTCGCCACCTTAGCCTATCACAGGCCAATCTGGAGATCATACAGGGTGCCAGGAGCAAGGCCACCAGGGCCCAGTACAAAAGCAAATGGAACAGATTTTGCCACTGGGCAGACTCCAAGGGAATCGACCCCTTGGCCTGCAGTTTGGACGACATGCTCTCCTTTTCGGCGCACCTCGCTCATTCAGGCGTACAGGTCGACACCTGCTGCACATACCTTGCAGCCATTCGGGCTTACCTGAACTCGGAGGAGGGCATCTTTTCCTCCTCCAACCATATAGCCAAGAAACATCTGACAGGTCTTGCTACGCTCTACCCACCCATCAGGAGACTGGACCCTGTGTGGGACCTTAACATAGTCTTGGGTGCCCTGGCGCACAAACCATTTGAGCCAATGGCGTCCGTGGACATTAGGCTGGTCACCATCAAGACGTCCTTACTAGTTGGTCTTACCTCGGCTCGCAGAGTCAGCAAGATCCAGGCGCTGGTCGCCTCTGAACCATATACCACCTTTCACAAGGACAAGGTAGTCATGCGGACGTACCCAGCATTTCTGCCCAAGATTCCATCTGCATTTCACTTGAACGAAGAAATAGTCCTTCCTACTTTCTTTCCTGATCCCAAGGATGAAGCACAGAGAGTGCTGCACTGCCTGGATGTCAGGCGTGCCCTAAAATTCTACTTGGACAGGACCAGGGGCTTCTCCAAGTCGGACGCTCTGTTTGTCACTTTCGGAGGGTCAAGGCCAGGCTACCAGGCCTCTAAGGCCTCCATATCCCACTGGATGTTCTCTGCCATCAACGAAGCCTACGAGGGCTAGCACAAGCCGCTCCCGGCCAACATGCATGCCCACGCAGTCAGGGCCAAGGCAACGGCCATCGCATTCCAGCGCCATGTCCCTTGGCAAGTCATCAGTAGGGTGGCCACTTGGGCATCTCCCTCGGCTTTCTGCAAGCATTACTGTTTGGATGCCGGCTCCAGATCTGATGCAGCTTTCAGACAGGTGGTTTTCAGGAACCTTTTTGCTTAATGAGGGTCTCCTCTCCACCCTGGGGCTACAATCAGGTGTAATCGCCCATACAGTATCGAGGAAAGTTGACGGGACGTAAGAGTAATTATAAATTACTCACCGTAGTGACTAACGTACTCTTAGTCCATAGTCCCCTTTCTTCCATATGTCCCACCAACCTCCCCCCTAATAATACTGGAGTCATTATGCAATGTTATATCTATTGTTGACGCGTCAATGGGGACTGAGGTGTGGTGCCGGAGGGCGGAGTCAGAGCAGCACATGCTGCCTGGGGCACGCCCCTAAATTTAAATGGGAAGAAGGTCTTTTTCTGGTGAAAAATGTTCAGTCTCCCGTCCCTTGGAAGGGACGCCCATACAGTATGGAGGAAAGGCGACTATGGACTAAGAGTATGTTAGTCACTATGGTGAGTAACATAATTTTTCAATCCCAAAGAAAAATGGGGGATTGAGACCCATCCTGGACTTGCGTTGGTTGAACAAACTTCTCAGGAAGGACAAGGTCAAGATGGTTACTCTTTCTCAAGTCCTCCAGGCCCTTCAACTTCAGGATTGGTTGGTGTCTCTGGACCTAGAGGATGCTTACTTTCATGTGCCGATTCATCCCAAGCACAGAAAGTGCCTGAGGTTTGCGGCGGAAGACTCTCACTTTCAGTTTCGGGTCCTGCCATTCGGATTGACCTCCGCCCGAGGGTCTTCATCAAGCTAATGGTGGTGGTGGCAGCGTACCTCAGGCGAGGGGAGATTCACGTCTACCCTGCCTGGATGACTGGCTGATCCAGGCGCGCTCTCCGTAGCAAGCATTGGATCACCTTGGTCTCACCTGCCGCTCCCGCCACAGGCTAGGCTTCTCCCTCAATTTCAAGAAGTCGCATCTGACACCTTCCCAACATCTCTAGTACATCGGGGCTGTGTTAGACATGTCCTTGGAAGTGCTCGCCTCCCAAGGTGAGGGCTCATCACATTGTGCAGATGGTGGACAAGTTTCAACATGCCCAGAGTCTCCCGGCTTTCAAATTCTTAAGGTTTCTCTGCCTCATGGCATCTTGCATTTTTCTGGTGCCCGCGGCCCAGCTGAGGATGAGATCCCTGCAATGGGTCCTCAAGCTGCAGTGGTTGCAGTTCTCAGGCAAGATGTCGGATCCCGTTCAAATTCCACTCTCAGTCTCCCAGGATCTTCTTTTGTGGGCCAACGAGGAGAACCTGATGAAGGGGGAGCCGTTTTGGCAACTGTGGCCGGAGGTGACTGTAGTGACAGATGCTTCCCTCACAGGATGGGGCGCTCATGCCAACGACTTGACCGCCAGCGGTCGTTGATCTCCATCAGAGTCCAAACTCCACATCAATCTGTTAGAGCTGAGTGCCATCAGGCTAGCCCTAAAGGCTTTCCTGCCATCTGTGCGGGGGAAAAGTGCCCTGATCATGACGGACAACACAGTGGCCATGCATTACCTCAACAAAAAGGATGGGTAGGGTCACTTCCGTTGTCCAGAGAGGCAATGCAGCTCTGGTTCTGGGCCATCCAGCAGACGAAAATGCGGCGGCAGACGCTCTGCGCAGGCAGAGCAGGAGCTCTCACGAATGGGAGTTGGCTCAGGAAGTCCTTCAGGAGATCTTTTCCCTTTGGGGAACCCCACAAGTGGATCTCTTCGCCACCAGTGTCAGCCGGAAATGCTAGAGATTCTGCTCAAGGGAATTCCCTCCAAGAGGAGCCTTAGGAGACACGTTCGTAGTGGATTGGTCATTCCCGCTGCTGTACACGTTTCCTCCAATCCCCGGCATTCCTCAAGTGTTGCAGAGGTTCGACTCCCACATGATCCTCATTGCTCCGGATTGGGCCAGGAGAGCGTGGTACCCGGACCTTCTAGAAATGTCCATCTGCCCTCTGCGCCGTCTTCCCTACCGAGAGGATCTGCTCTCCCGCGAGAGGGTTCATGTTCTCCATCCAGAGGTGAAGACTCTCAACCTTCACGCTTGGTATCTGAAAGGTTGAGGTATAAGGATTGGGACCTTCCGGATGATGTGATGGAGGTGTTGCTTTCGCCCAGGCGGCTTACAACAAAATCTCTGTACCATTGCCCTTGGTGTAAGTTCTGCGACTGGTGCAGAGGTCACAATGTTGATCCTTTTCAGGGCTCCATTCCTATGGTTTTGTCTTTCTTGCTATCTTTGTCCCACAGGGGCTTTCACGTGGGTACCATTAAGGGTTACCTGGCGGCGCTGTCTATCTTTAAGCGCTCGTCTGAAGAATGTTCTTACTTTAAGATTCCTTTGATTTCTCAATTTCTTAAAGGACTGACTAATGTGTTCCCGCCGTCCCCTTTCCAGGTGCCGGTTTGGGATTTAAATTTGGTTTTGAAATTTCTCATGGGTGCTCTGTTTGAACCTTTGCACTCTTGTCCTTTGAGATATTCTTCAAGATGGTGTTCTTGGTTGCGGTTACTTCCGCTCGCAGAGTGAGTGATTTGCAGGCACTTACCTCTAAGCCACCCTTTACTGAGTTTCACAAGGAAAGGGTTGTACTGCAGGTTTGTCCTTCCTTTCTACCTAAGGTAGTATCTGAATTTCATTTGAGTCAGAAGGTGGTTCTCCCATCTTTCTATTCTCCTCCTCAACCTGGTAAGGAAGAGGAGCGACTCCATCGGTTGGATCCTAGGAGAGCTCTGAGCTTTTACATTTCTAGGATGTCCAGGGTCAGAGTGGACGATCAACTCTTTGTAGGATATGCTGGACACCGATTGGGCCAGGCTGTTACCAAACAGACCTTGTCCAGGTGGATTATCCTCACTATTACGGAGTGTTACCAATTGGCGGGTAAGGACCCTCCAAAAGTGTTGCTAGCTCATTCCACTAGGGGCGTGGCTACTTCCACCGCCCTACAGCGGGGTGTTCCTATTAGGAATATTTGTAATGCCGCTACATGGGCTTCGCTTCACACCTTTGTTAAGCATTACTCCCTGGATACAATCCAAGGTCAGGATATGGCCTTTGGTAAGGCGGTTCTTTATTCCGCCATCTGATGGTACTCTAAATTATTTCCCCTCCTCCATTTTCTGGTATTCCTGTCTGTCAAAGATGTGGAATATGTTGGAGGACACAATCCATTCGGAGAACAAGTTACTTACCAACTGGTAACGTTCTTTCGACTGGATGTACCTCCAACATATTCCACATCGCCTTCCCAGCCTGCCCCTCTGGAGAATTTCCTATGCGATTGCAGCTTTCGTTTCCGCAAGGCTATGTGCAGTCCAGCAGGCATGAGACTGGTGCCACATGTTCTGGGGGAAAAAACTTAAACTGAGGCTACGGGCGCTGTGCATCCTATTTATAACATCTGGTGATGTCGCCCCCGACGTAGGCCTTCTAGGGACATCGGCCCGACGTCATCCACGCAGGATGCCCTCTGCTGAAAAAGTTTCCTAAGTGCACAGCTGTGGACATTACATGTCAAAGATGTGGAATACGATGGAGGAACATCCAGTCGAAAGAACGTTGTCAGTTGGTAAGTAACTTGTTCATCTATGTGCCAAGTACCTTACAGTACTGTGCATAAAAGTCCTTTTTGTTTTATGGCCCTAGCCACCCTCTGTGGATGTTTTGGTGTGTGTACAATTGTGCCTAGGATGAACTGGTGACAGCAGTTTACTTTTGAAGTGTTTTTACTTCTTTTTGATGGACCATGTCACATTTAACGCTTTTGGCCCAAGACTGTCGCAAGTGCTGAAAATAGCCATGCCATGAAGTCTTTTGTTCTGTCCTTTGGCCATTTTGTCTCTTTGCCTTCTCCCAGATTGAGAGACCTGGGTATTCCTTATTTGGGCATGCAGCCTCCCACGAAAAATGCTTCTTCGCGGGCTCCTGCATGTCACGTGTGCTAGTGCCCAGGAAGAAGGTTGGGACTTTCTGCCCTCAATCCACACTACTGGTTCCAGTATGTCTGGTATGCCTGAATGACTGGAACCAATGTGGGCCAGAGTTGGCCCATGCCTGGCGTGCATGCAAGAGAGCAGATCTTCCATTGGCTATGCCAGATTTGAGCGCAAAACGAATCTTGGATAAGAGAAGGGGCTCTTTATCCATTCCAAATCGATCAACTGAAGTTTACACCGAATTACAGAGGAGCCAAGTATACTGAAACAAAAGAGCAGACCCTTGGAACTGCCGGAGACGTGCTGGAAGGTTTGGTACCCTGACCACCCTGTTGTCCTGTTGGACCGGTGCTTTTGTATCGAACCAAGAAGGCCTGCAAAGGCGCTTCGACCCTTTGGAGTAGTGGGACCAACCACTCTCGGCACCTCTTGCTTACCCTCGCAAAGAGCCTCTTCGGAAGTGTCCTGGGCCATCCAGCGAACTGACCAGATCGAACTAGGGTTATCGTATAGGAGCGCTGCCGTCCCGAGTTGAGACTCTAAACTTTGGGAATTGCTTACTTGTGGTCCTGGACCCTCTCCCAGCAAAACTCAATGTCCTAGCTCCTCTGGGTCATGATTTATGAGAGTGCGCCACGCTGCGAGCATTTGCGGTCCCTTTGTCGACCCACTGTGGTGATGGTCATTGTAAGTGCCTGCAGACTAGCCCCCCAGTGCCCTGAGACATTCTGCATTGGAACTGTCTTCCTTTCTTCTTCGAGAGCATAGAAAAGGCTACTGTCCCGCCACGGATGATCATCCCGTCCCGCAGTCGCTGAGAGCCAGAGCAATGTGTAACTTCAGGTGTTAAACCTACAAGCGACCTGGACTAGACTGTCAAAGTTTGGCCCGGACTGTGTCGAGGGTCAGTGAGTACTTGTATCACTTACCAGTGTCCCCCTGGCACATCCACTTGTTTTTACGCATAAGAATCCCCAAAAAGATACTCACCTTAGCTGGACTAGCCAGTGCTTCACAGCTATTCCCAAACTCAGAAAGTCGCTCTACCTAGGGGGCGCTGTTGCACTGGTAGAAAATGGCAGCTTGAGTGCTTTGCTCCGGACGGGGACAATCCTAAATGTAAATAACTGTCTTCTTGCAGTGGATCCCCATTCATCTCGCCGTCTCCAGTGTGCGGACCTACGCAGCGTACTCCTGCCGAGTTACAAGACCCACAATCCTGCCATTGCAGCGCTGCAGCCACGAGAACAACCAGCGCGGGATTCACCGGGCTCTCCCCGTACAGCAGCTCCATGAGACGCGGCTCGGCCAACTGCTGTGTCCTGCGGCACCGTGGGCTGCGGTGGGGGAGGGGCATTCTAGCCCTCAACACAATCTATGCGGCCGTCCCACGGCCTGAACTCTCTTGAGAAGCCCGCGCAGGGCTGAGTGGTGAGCCCGCTCCGCGGCTCCGGGGGAGGCCGGAAGATTTCTGGGCCCCCACCGGCCTGTAACCTGGCCCTGCGGGCCATGGATGTCCCCGTGGACGGCCTCGGCGGGGGGCACACGTGCTGCTGGAGGAGTGCAGCCTCCTGAGGGACCCGCACCGATGCAGCGGTTCCCGGCCCCCGACCCCCCCTTTTGTTGCCTGAAGCTGTCCCCCCCCCCCTCGGGGGCAGAAGACAAGGTAGGAGTGCAGGGGTGTGTGGCGGGGGTTGGGGCGGTTTCGCCCTCATTGTGGCGGCGCATATATCTGCTGCTGGGGGGCCCCATTGGCCCCCCCCCCGGACTTGTTGCAGGATTGGCAATGTGCAGGGTGCATTGCCACTTAAAACCACAAACAACACAGTAAGCAGCCCCTGCAGCGATTTATTCAACCCTTGCTGAAGCTGGGTGGAACTGTTCACACTAATTTATTTATTTTATTTTTATTTTTTTTGCAAACACCAGTGGCTAACTACCTAGAACTGTGGAGCCTAGGTCTCCCGCCTTGCACTACGCACTCCTGCCCCGACACCTGACGTCTGCAGGCACTGGTCTGGCTCTGGCCTCGGCGCCAGCCGCCACACATCGGTCACCTGGGGGCCCTGCCGTTGGAGGTTGTGCTGTTGTGGTGCTCCATCTGTGTGGTCCCCCGCCATAACTGCTGCGGGTGTGGTTTGACAGAACCTGTAGAGCCGACAACCTGAGCGAACCCACTAACAGGCAATGCAAAGATACAACCTTTGCTGAGACACTCATCAACCTCAAATAGCACCGGGTCCATAACTCTCCTGGTAGTATCCGGTACAACACTGTAGGAGACCTGAACAATTATTCTTGGGCATCCTGCTGTGCATTGCTTTGCGACAGAACTTCGGCACCCCTTGTCACCCACGCTTACCCCCTTTTTTTCTTCAGAACACTCACCAGCTAGCATCATGACCTAAGGAGCGGGGGATGGGAAAAAACAAAGCTCTTTCACTATGTTTGCGAAAACGGCATCTAGAACAACTGCTGAGGCACCGGAGGAGCTGCCCGCTGCGTCGACTTCTCCGACCTCAGATGTGTCACTGAAGATGTTGGAGTATATCCGTGAAGGGTTCACCACCCTACACACCAAACTTGACGACATGAACGGCACCATCTCATCCATAAAAGCACACATTGAGAAGACCGATGGCCAGGTGACCGAGATTGAAACAAGGGTGAGTGCTGCCGAGGACGATCTTGGCTCCCTGCGGGCTATGGTCTCCTCCCTATCCAGTCGAATGCTTGCAGTGGAAAGTAAGAATGACGATCTTGAATTTCGGTCAAGGCGCAATAATTTTCGCATAGTCTGGGTGCCCGAGGACATCATCAAGGAGCCCATGGAAGATTATGTGGAGCACATGCTCCTAACGCTTCTGGAGTCGCCAAAACTCTCCCCCCAGTTTGCGGTGGAAAGAGGCCATCGATCCCTCTCTGCAAAGCCTGAACCTGGCGTGCCTCCACGCCCCATCATAGCCAGAATATTACATTTTCGGGATTGTGATGCCCTCCTGAGGGCAGCTAGAGTCAAGGGGGAGCTGCTTCTAGGAGCGGCAAGAATCCATCTGTATCCGGATTTCTCTGTGGCAGTGCAATAGGAATGCAAATCCTTTATAGCAGTCAAAAAGATACTCCGAGACCTGGGAGTTAAATACTCCATGCTGTTCCCAGCTAAACTAAGAATCGAACACTCCAATCAGACATTCTTCTTTACGATTCCCGAAGAGGTGTCAAATTCATTGATGAACACTTCCCTGGCTGACTCGTTCCCCCCTGCCTTAGCATTGCTTACTGCTCTGTTTATGCTAACTCGGCTCTCATCTTGCAACCGGGCCCTATGAGGCCGTTCACATAAATTACTGTTGCGTTTCACAGGAATATAATTTTAGTTGAATTTGTTTTCTTCAATTGGTCTATAGATCCTTGATCCACATGTTCTTTACCAGTGGCACTGACTAAACTTGGTTTAGAACTGCAAACATCCTTATACATCCCCATGTTCCGGAGCATTACCGCCAGGCCAACTACCAGCCCCCCAGGCGTTGATGCCGTTGATTTGGTCGTTGTTATGGTTGTGCTGGGTTATCATTCCTCTGTTTGGGGGAGGGATGTGGGTGGGGAGGAGGGGGAGTGTTGTGTTAAAAAAGTCTTGACGAACGCAAGAGATGTTACGCATATTGCAATGTCTGACCATAGCCCTACTGGTGCAGTAAGATATCCGCAGCTGTGGAGTCGGTATTGGCCGCCACTCCGCCGTGCAACAGAGTTCATTCAACATCTCCACACAAATGGCGGATAATGACTTAACCTTCATGAGCTGGAACGTACAGGGTTTGGCCAATCATAAAAAGATGCGGCAGATACAACTTCATGCCCAAAGGCACGACGTTAAAATCTTATTTGTGCAGGAGACCCATGCCTGTTCTGATCAATGTGAGAGGTTTGCTAAACGGTGGGGGCTCCAGAGGTTCTACACCAACTACTCCACCCAAAGCCGGGTTGTGCGGACCCTAATACACAGAAGCCGTATGTTAGGGAGAATTCTCATCTATGGCTAATTTCCCTCACCTAGTGAGTCCTCCAGCAGCTTTGCTGGACTTCTGGAGTAAATCTTTTCCACTTGGTAAGAGTGAGAGCTTTTTTCCCACTCTTACCTGTGTTTTGCTATGAGGTTCTACCTGTTTTTGTGATTGTGGACTCTGAAGTACACCACTTTAGTAGCCCCCTTCTTTTTGTGTGTCACACAGCACCTTCAGTGCCGTGGCACAGGGTTGTCTTTGAGACTTCCCTCGACTCCATTTCTGAGGCGACTACCGTCCCCCAGAAAAGGTTAAAGTTACCATTAACTTTACTTAGTCAATCTACCACAGATCCAGTACACCCCATCTTCCATGGAGTACTGGAAAGGGTTAATTCATATCCCTTTTTATCTGTACCTCCTAGAGCATTGTTTCGCTCTTTTAACATTTAGACTTGGCTGGTGGCAGTGGTATCAACCCTAACTTTTCTACTGCGATTATATTAGATAAACGTGGTACTGTTCTTGGCTATTATATTAGCCTCGAACATAAATCCGCTTGTCCAAATCGTCTTTCTTTTTGCTCCGGTTGGGTTTATTCGCCATTTTGTTTTGTTAAAATCCTTCTTGTGTCTTACTTTGCGCGGTAAACTAGGTTCGCCTTCTTTGTTCACTGTCTTTTGGCGGGCTTCTACCCAGAAGCCCTCCTCGAGGCGCCTGGGTGTCTAGGTGGGCTGAATGTGAGGGAGGGGTGTAGTCACCCCGTGCACAGGGTATCCTAGGAAACCCAAGTCGCACTTTGTCATGATTGGCCAGGGTAGTTGTCCGGGCTGGACAACCCCCCTGCTGGGGGATTGACAGCCAGGCTGTGTGAATGGGGGGTTTTCGCATAAAAGGCAGGTCTCTTAAACTAGAAGTCAGAGAGTCGCCACTGGAACTACAAGGAACCGAAGAGAAGCAGAGAGAACGACGGCTGCTGCAACTATCCCCATCCCGGTGAAGCCCTGCTGCAGTCCTGAGCTATCTTCCCTTCAACGACTCAGAGAAGGTACAGTCCGGAGTCTCCTTCCCTTGAGCTTGGTGGGGATAACAAGCTCATCTTCCACAGCCAGAGAATCCTCTTCCTTGGTCGAAATCGCTGCACGCTGCTGTAGTGGTCCGGAGAGCCACCTGAAGAGCCTCTCCTGTTTTTAAGGAGCGCATCTTTTATTCCTGGTCACTGCTGCCGGCTTTATCCCTGTGTGGTGCAGACCCCCTTCAGACGTTCTCCTTCACAACGAAGCTCCAGGAATCGTGGGTCTGCGGGAAACCAACAGGAACAACTACCAGGGCACCAGCTGCACCATTGGAACAAGGTACGGTGTTCTACTTGAGGAAACTGGGTGAATCCCTTTTCTTCATTTCCAAGGCTTGCCCATGTCTTCCCTCCTTCTTATAACTTTTGCTTCCGAACATTGACAATATTGAAGTACTTTTGGCTACGTTGAATCGTGAACTGTGTGACTGTTTGATCTTCGGCAACAGGCCTCTGTGTTTTTCGACCCTGGATCCGGCCCTTTGACTTTTGAACTCCTGTCTCTGAGTGTTTCTTGATTCTGCCTGCCTAACCAAAATATTGCCTGTGATTTCTGCCTCCAACTCTCTCTGGATATCTCAGGTGCTAAGTGTGTTTTTGCCCCGGTAGCAGTTCGTGCCACGGATACGCGTTTATTTAGTAGACTGAACTGTCAAAAAGTGATCGCAATCGTATTTGCGGTAACGTGTTTTGTTCGTAACACTGGTTCATTCAAACACAGGGTACTTACCTTGAGACTTACTGTACAAAGTGAATTGGTTAGTTGTAGTATATTTAACGTGTGGTTTTTATTTGAGTTTAATAGAAGTGTTTTGTTTATAACGAATGGTTCAAAAAATAAATGTACTTATATCTTTACCTGAAACCTTGAGTCAGTGTTTGCTTGAGTCATAGTAATTGTGGTCCCTTTGTGTAACCTCTGCTACTGCTCATATACTCTTGAGATAAGCCTGGCTGCTCCGCCACTGCTACCACTCTGACATAGTAGTACAGGCTTGTACCAAAGGTAAAACTTGTATTGCCACCTGTAGTCTTAATTGTGTGTAGTGGCCCCTAAGGGCACTGCACATGATTCTGCCTAACACCGTAAATTCACGTGCAGTCACTCACGGGTAGATCAACAGGGGAGATATGTATTGATCCTAGGCATGCTGCAAAATAAAGAGGTAGCCATGCCAAACATCTACGGCCCCAATGTTGATGATCCTGACTTTTACCTGCACTTGGCCTCTCAGTTGGAGAGTTTCCCCCTGGTCCCGATCCTATGGGGAGGGGATTTCAATACTATACTAGATATCAACCTAGATAGATCAGGCTCTAGACCCTGCCAGCTCTCCAAAGCGGCCCATTCTATCCTGACAATACTCCCTCGATTATCGATTGTGGATGCATGGCGTCTCATGTACCCTGACTCGAAAACGTACTCCTTCTACTCCTCAGTGCACGACTCACATTCCAGGATTGACAGGTGGCTCATGTCGGACATATTGATTAGGAACCTGACCCATCTGTCGATTGTTGCTAGTACTCTTTCTGACCACTCTCCAGTAGTCATCTCCCTAAACTGGGGTCAGGACCACAATAGCCCTAAACTGTGAAAAAGGAGGCCTTATTCCCTGCTGGATCCGGTCTTTAGCACTGAGCTCGAATCCTCCATTGAGGAATTCTTTGAGTTCAATGCTAACTCTGCTTCATCACAATCTGTCCTCTGGGAATCCTTTAAAGCATTCATCAGGGGTATTACCAAGGGAAGCGGTATCCTGAAGGGGATCCACTCAGACATCACAAGAAGCAAGACGACCCTGGCTACCCTTGAGGCCCAATACGCTGTGGATCACTCTTCCAAGACCCTGGCGCTGTTGGGATCAGAGCTCGACACATTTCGTGAATTTGCCGAAAGGGAGGCTAAGTTCTTAGACGATCCCCATCTGGTCAGGAAATATGGTGAGGGAGAACGACCAGGCCGCATGTTAGCTAGGCTGCTATGCCGTGAATTCGGCGCCCCCAACATACCTGCCATAGAGAGACCTCATGGAACACTGGCTATAACACCACAAGACATTAATTCGGAATTTCTAGTATTCTATAGTTCCCTATACTCAAAAGCTGATAGCATCCAGGTACCAGAGATCGACGCCTATTTGGAGAGCCTCCCTCTCTCTGTCCTCTCCGCTGACACCAGTATCTCCCTTGAGAAGCCGTTCACACCCGAAGAACTTTCATAGGCCATTGATTCACTGACATTAGGCAAGGCCCCTGGTCCGGATGGCCTTCCCATTGAATTTTATAAAAAATTTAAATCCCTGTTGACCCCACATCTAATGGGTCTAGGGGAGGAGGCATGCGAAAGGGGTGTACTCCCTCCCACACTCCAGGAGGCAATGATAACGGTCCTACTTAAACTGGGCAAACCCCCCACCCAATGCGGCTCGTACCTACCCCTTTCACTAATCAACTGTGATGTTAAAATCTACGCCAAATTACTAGCCATGCGACTATCCTCATCCATGCCCCATATCATTCATCCGGATCAGGCGGGATTCATCCCAGACCGATCTACCTCCCTGAACCTGAGATGCTTTTTCAATGTGATCAGCAGGATTGACTCGAAAGTGCAAGCAGTGGCCGCCACTTTAGATATGCAGAAAGCATTCAACTCGGTATCCTGGCAGTATCTGTAGCATGTCCTTAAAAAATGCAAATTCGGTCCTAACTTCAGATCCTGGGTCAAGCTGCTCTACACTAGCCCATCGGCTAGAGTGCGCACGGAAGACAGATGCCCCCCCCCTTCCAGATAGCCAGAGGAACGCGACAGGGCTGTCCCTTCTCCCCGCTCATATTCGCCATAGGCATGGAACCCTTTGCTGACATGATACGTCAATTACATGCCCATAGAGGCCTGCAAACTACGGGCCAGTCCGACATTGTCTCCCTATATGCTGACGATGCCCTGTTTTATATCTGTTCCTCAGACACTAATCTTGCCCCAATTCTGCAGGATGTGATCCGGTTTGGACAAATAGCCGGACTGAAGGTGAACTGCTCTAAATCGGTACTGTTCCCGCTCACCGACTGTACGCTCCCCTCTCCCAACCTAATGGGGTTCTCATGGTCCCAGTCCAGGTTCACTTACCTCGGGGTAGTGGTTTCCTGTAACTCTGCAACGCTGCGTGAGGACAACTAACTGAACTACCTTACAAACCTGGCCATTAAAACCGCAAGCTGGGATAGACTTGCGATCTCCTTAGCAGGGCATGTAGGGATACTTAAGATGGTGGTTTTAGCTCAACTCCTCTATCGATTCACTAACCTTCCCCTGTGGCCAGGTGACGACTTCTTTCAATCGTTACTCCGCATAACCAACACCTTCTTGTGGCACTCCGGTGCAGTCCGCCTTAAATTGACAACATTGACTGCCCCCATGGAATACGGTGGATTCGGCGCCCTGGATTTCCTCAGGTACTGGCTGGTAGCGCAATCCCAATTTGCGTCCCACTGGTTCAACACCACTGACCCCCCCCCCTCACGTTAGGCTGGAGAACTGACAGTCAGCAATCGTAATATCTGCTCCCTCATTCTCAAACCCTCTCCGACGGACCCCGGTTCGGCGGATCCGGTTACTACCACATCCCTGGCCCTGTCTAGAATCTGGAAACTAGTAAACACACCCCATCCCTTCCATGGGGACCTTCCGCTATGGAATTTCCTCCCAGAGGTTCCGTGCGTCCCACAATCCATTGTTTCTCGTTGGGCCGATGCAGGCTTCTCAGCACTCCGAGATGTCTATGTACAGGGTAACTTTCTTGAATGGCCAGACCTCCCATTCGCCCTTAGGAGGAGACTATCAGCAGGGCTGCAGTGCTCCTCTCTCCGGAAGTGTCTCAAGTCTAAATATCCCAACTTCCCTGCACTACCACCTGATGAACCCTTAATTGCTGACCTGTGCATCTTTGACTCCTCGAAGGAGAAGGTGTCCAGACTTTACACCATGGTACTGGCCAGAGCTGCACCCCCCTTTACTGCTCTGAGACACAAGTGGAAGGTAGACCTTGAGGTGGAAATGACCGATGAGCGTTGGTCCCGTATGTGTGCACGCACCCACAAAGTATCCTTTAATTCTCGATTTAAATGAATACAATTTAAGGTGCTGCACAGATATCATCACACCCCGAGCAGGCCTCATCACATGTTCAACGAGCTCTCCCCCGACTGCCCTAGATGTGGCTCTGATCAGTCTTCATATATTCACATGATTTGGTCCTGCCCACGATTGACACAGTTCTGGTCAGAAATATGTTCCACATTGTCTACTATAATGGACCACACTATAGTCCCTTCCCCAGTACGCTGCCTGTTTTATAACTTTCCTCAAATAAGGCGTGACTCCAGGAGGTTGGTTGGCCTTTGCATGCTGTTAGCAGTACGCTGCATTTTGATAAACTGGCTCCGGCCTAGAGCACCCTCGTACACACAGTGGCTCAGAGCTGTCACCTGGGCGTCAGATACAAAAGAAGCATGGGGCACGCTACAACATCCCCACTCGAGACCAAGAGACATTTGGCGGAGGTTTCGCACTTATGTGTCTACCATGAACTCGGACTCAAGACACTGGGTCCTCCGTCCTTACACCTTCCTCTCCGGCCGCCACCCCGTGAACAGAGACTGCTTGTTCCCCCCATATCTTTTACTGCCTGAATCCTGACCCAATTCCGTTCATGAACTATTCACTAAATGCCAGTATTGTCGCTTATGGTATGTGATTGCATCTTGTTAATGTGCTGTGTACATCCCTGTTACTTGTGTGTTGTCAAGTCAAATAAATAAAGGTTTTAAAAAAAAGAAAGTCGCTATACCTGTAGACCCTCCTCGAATATTAGGGCTTTATTCTTCATCACCTCCACGCGTTCCTGAACTGCTATAGCTCCTTAAAGTGGACCGGCTTTCGCTCTTATACATGACTGCGCGTTGTTAACGCATTGCTGTACTTTTTAGCACAAGACTCCCCACTTCGTAGGGCTGGACTGCATAAGCTAGGGATCGACTTTGAAGAACTGCCTAATGTGATAATTGTGTTTTACTTACCACTTCTGTTGCGGGTTGGGGAGGCTTTCTTTACTGCCGCCGTCCAAGTTGAGCGTCAAGACTTTGGGAATTGCTTACTTGTGGTCCTGGGCCCTCTCCCACCAAAGCTCATTGGCCTAGCTCCTCTGGGTCATGATTTATGAGAGTGTGCCTCGCTGCGAGCATTTGCGGTCCCATTGTCACCCCACTGTGGTGACGGTCGCTGTAAGTGCCTGCAGACCAGCCCCCTCTGTGCCCTGAGACATGCTGCATTGGAACTGTCTTCCTTCCTTCTTTGAGAGCAGAGAAAAGGCTACTGTCCCGCCACGGACGATCATCCCATCCCACAGTCGCTGAGAGCCAGAGCAATGTGTAACTGCAGGGGTTAAACCTACAAACGACCTAGACTAGACTGTCAAAGTTTGGCCCAGACTGTGTCGAGGGTCGGTGAGTACTTGCATCACTTACCATTGGCCCCCTGGCACATCGACTTGTTTTTAAGCATGAGAATCCCTGAAAAGATGCCTTAGCTGGACTAGCCAGCGCTCCCCAGCTATTCCCGAACTCTGAAATTCACTCTACCTGTAGACCCTCCTCGAATATTAGGGCTTTATTCTTCATCACCTCAACCCCCTTCCTGAACTGCTACAGCTCCTTGAAGTGGACACGCTTTCGCTCTTACACACGACCACCCGTTGTTAATCCACTGCTGTATTTTTTAGCACAAGGCACCCCACTTCTCCAGCATGGGGTCTGGCTTGGATTCACATGCTCATGAATATTCCCCGTCGTCAGGCTGGGAATCCTTGGTAAAGAAAAAATCTGTTTCAGTTTTGTTTCTGAACTGTCTTTCTACTAGTAACCAATCACTGGTCTCTGGGTCATACTGCCCCCAGCCAATGACTGCCCTCTACCTAAGCCCCTCCTCTGGCAGCCATCTTCAGATTTTTACTGCACGTTCAAGTGTTGGGAGTCCTTGTGCTGTAGCTCTCTTTTACGGCGTATTGTGTTTTTTCGAAGAGTTTACTCTTATTTTTTCAGTCAATTAGAGCCTCAAGCTCCACCGATTCTTCTTCCGATCAACGGGGACCCGTTTTGGAATTTTCTACACCCCTCAAGGGTGGATTTTCATCGAATTACAGTTCTTGGAGGATTTCGGAAGACCTTTGAGGCCTACCCCGATTCGGACATGGCCCAGGACAAAGGAGATTCGACACCTACTGGTTCCAAACTGTTCTGAAACTGGCCAGGATGTGGATTACAGAATGTCTTCAAGAAAGATGAGCACTCCCGGTGCCTCTACTGCCTTCACACCTACAAGTCGCACTTGGAGGAGGACTGTGCATTCTGTAAGAACATGTCCGTCCAGACAATGAAGGACCGTCGTACTCGGCTCACCAACTGGCTGGAGGGGAACAGCCCAGCAGCAGGTGAGAAGAAGAAGTCTGAGCGGTCTTCTATGAGCTTTGAGGGCACTCTGGTGATGGGGGCTCAACAAAAGGCAAAGCACTGCAAGTCCGTGGGCACTGGGAGCACCGTTGGTTCGGGCTCCTCGCTGCCAGGCAGTGCGCAATGTCACTGTCGCCATCATCCACGAGCCAATGCTCTGGTCGGGGAAAAGGAAGTCAGAGAACCTGGGTAAGCTTCGGGAGAAGCCCTGGTCGATCCCGACGGAGAAAGCCAAGGGGGGCAAGGCAGTGACCCTCCCCCAAAGGTGAAGGCCTCAGATGCGCCCAAGGTCGTGAACGCCCTGATTAACCCGGCAAAGGCCTCGATTGAAGGAGTCGTGGCGGCCCTGGCGAAGCCTGTGGAGGCTACCCTAGTGGAGACGACTGCCGGGCCTAGAGTTTCCCTGCCACTCCAGAGGGAATCATCTTTCCAGCCTATCAAGAAGACCCCAGTGAAACCCTAGGACGAGAAAAGGTAGCCATAACGGACACAGATACCACCTCCGAGGATGAGCTGGCTGGCGTCAAAGCTATCCTGGACAAGAAGTTTGAGGCCTAGGTGAGGGATCCCGATGAGGCGGACGTGGAGAGCAACGGTGGAGCCGACGAGGAGCTAGGGGCCGTGGAGGAAATGGAGGACCCCGCATTCCAGCCGTCGCTCCCATCGCAAGCGATGCCTACACCCCAGGACAATTCAGGAGCAATCTTGATGGCTTTGCAAACCCTGTGTAAGATGATAAGGACAAGGTTGCCCTTACCCCCAGCGGACGATCCAGCGGTGCCTGGACCGTCGGGGAGCCCACCGAGCAAGCAGAGGCGAATCCATCCTCTCCCTCCCTTCCATCCTTCACCTCCATCCCCTCCACCGAGGGATGAGACAGAAACATCGACGAGGGGGACGGTAGACGACAGTGGTGACGACAGAACGGATCTCCCATCACCCCCTGTCCAGGCCCCCCCCCCCCGATAAAATTGGCTCCTTTCACGCCATGATCGCCAGGGCATCAGAGCTTTTCCAGCTATGCCCCGAGGAGCAGTAGAAGGAAGATTTCCTCTACCAACGATGGGAGCCCAAGAGGAAGACTGTCCTCTCAATCCCGTTACTGGACGACATCTGGGACGAAGGACTGTCCCTACTGAAGAACCCGTACACGGCCCCTGCAAAGAGGGACCGATACGAGAAGAAGTACCGGGTCCCAGACTCCGCTCCTATGTGCCTCAGAGCACAGTCGTCCCCGGATTCGGTTGTCTCCGCGGCGGCCAAGAAGAAATCAGCAGGGGCAACAGCATCAACTTCCACTTCCCCACCGGACGGCGAGGGGAAGAAGCTGGACACCATGGGACGACGGGTCATCTCATCGACAGCGACGACCGTCAAGGTGGCAAATGCCCTCGCGATCGTGGCACGCTACAACAGGGAGCTGTGGTTCAAGATCGCTCCTCTCCTGGACTTCCTCCCAGACAACAAGAAGGTGGAAGCCCTTGAAATCCTGCAGGAAGACGAGGTGGCATCAGACCACACCATCACGGTGGCCACAGACATCACCGACACCGGCTTTCGCCAGATGGGCAAAGGCGTTTGCCTGCGCCGGCGTGGTTGGCTCAAGGCCACTGATTTCTGTCAGGACGTGCAGACCAGGGTACTGGACATGCCCTTCGACGGAAACAACCTATTTGGGAAAGCTGTGGACGAGTCACTACAGGCCATCAAAGCGGACACCGAGACGGTCCGTGCCCTAGGCACTCTTCATTAACGACGGTTGTCCTTTCGGACCTCCGGAGGCAAATCCCAAGGTGCCTCCAAAGGATTCGGCGGCAGTTCATCGTCGTAACGCCAAGCTGCCCGTTCCTCGTCGCAGGAAGCTTACAGAGGCTGCAGCAAGACCAGTGGATACCCACGTCGTCACCAAGGAGCCCAGGGTGGCAAGGCCTCGGCGAAACAGGATTGAACCGGCCGTGGCGTCGGGCCCCACCTAAGCACCCCGGTGGGAGGCCAGCTGGCGAACTTCGTTGGCGTGTGGGAGTCCATCTCCACTGACCGTTGGGTGCTAGATGCCCGGCCCACGGGCACACTCTGGAATTTCAAAGAAAGTGCCCCCATTTCCCTCCTGTGGCCAGGAAAGAAAACCATGTTCCACAGCTGCTTCTGGAGGTACGAGCCGTGCTGAGAAAGGGTGCGATAGAACTCGTCCCAAAGAGGTTCCGGGGCTCCGGAGTATACTCGCGGTACTTCCTCGTCCAAAAGAAGACCGGGGGCTGGCGACCCATCCTGGACCTTCGGCGCCTCAACAAATACATCAAAGCCCAGAAGTTCCGGATGGTTACCCTTTAGCACGTGCTGGGACAGCTGGAGGAAGGTGACTTCCTATAGTCGCTGGACTTGGAGGATGCTTACTTTCACATCCCCATACACAAAGGCCATCGAAACTTCCTACTTTTCGTGGTCCAAGGGCGGCACTACCAGTTCAAGGCACTGCCCTTCGGGTTGAAGTCGGCCCTGAGGGTCTTTACCAAGTGCCTGGCACTGGTCGCGGCGCGGCTGCGCCTGCAGGGGATCCACGTTTACCCCTACCTGGACGATTGGCTCATCCGAGCAAAGTCAAGAGAACCTCACCTTCGACCACACAGCGAGGACCGTAAACCTGCTCATGGAGCTGGGATTCTCGATCAACTGTGCGAAGTCCCACTTGGTACCCTTGCAGGACGCCCTGTTCCTGGTGGCCAGACTCGACACAGTGGCCCGGTTGGCTTCACCGTCAGAAGAGAGGACGAAGGCCATCCTAGGCAAGGTACAATGGCTGTTAACCATGGAGGTGGCCAGGGCGAGGTCCATCAAGTCCCTGCTCGGCTTGATGTCATCTTGCATCTACCTTGTGCGCCTGTGCAGGCTGCGGATGCGACCACTGCAGGAGTTCCTCGACGCCCGTTGGATGCAGGTGGCTGGGAGCTTCGAAGACAAGATCTCCCTCAACGAGACTTTCCGTCAAGCGATCCGGTGGTGGGGCACCCACGTGCATCTCGCAGCGGGCATGGACTTCCAGACCCCAACGCACCAGGAAACGGTGATGACGAACACTTCCCTTGAGGGATGGGGAACGCACACCGGAGATCTCCACGCAAGAGGCCTTTGGCTCTCAGAGGAGAGGTCCCTGCACATCAACGTCCTGGAGCTCCGGGCCGTGTTCTGGGCCCTCAGGTCTTTCCTTCCGTCCCTCAAGGGCAAATTGGTACGGATCTTCACCGACAACACCACCACGATGTTCTACATCCGGAAGCAGGGGGCACCAGATCCCCAGCCCTATCCAAAGAAGCGCAGGATCTGTGACTCTGGGCCGTCGCCCAGGGGATGTTCTTGCTACCTTTTCATCTGGCAGGAGTGAAAAACACCTCGCTGACTCACTCAGCAGGGACCTGCCTTCTTGCCACGAGTGGGAGCTTCAGCAGGATCAAGTGGATCTCTTATTCCGACAATGGGGTAGTCCCCAGATCGACCTATTCGCGACGGCCGCGAACACCAAGTGCCGGAGGTGCGCCAGCAGGTTTCCCCAGCCGGGGAGCATGTGCGATGCATTCTCTTTCCCCTGGGACGGCCTGTTCCTGTATGCGTTCCCACCGTTGCTTCTGCGACTCATCGGTCAACTCAGACGGTCCCGGTGCAGGATGATCCCCGTCACACCTACGTGGCAGAGGCAGATATGGTTCCCGGACCTTCTGGACTTGTCAGTGTCCCACCCAGTCAAACTGCCGACGGACGCTGATCTTCTCGCCAGGGAAGGAGGCGCCATCCTACATCACGACCGGGGACCGCTGAACCAACAGGCGTGGCTCCTGCAGCGCTAGAGTTCGAAGGCTACGATATCCCAGCGGACTGCAAGGAGGTACTTGCAAAGGCCAGGGCCTCCTCGACTCTTAAGTATTATGGACATAAGTGGAAGAGATTCTCTGTCTGGTGCCGTGCACAGTAGATCAACCCTCTATGGATTACGGCCCCTCAGGTGCTGCCGTACTTGCTGTCGCTGGCCAAGGCGGGGCTGGCACATGCCTCCATCAAGATCCATCTGGTGGCTATCTCCCGCTACACCAGAACTCCGGGGCGGTCGTTGCTGTAGTCTCACCGCCTGGTGAAGAAGTTCATGAAAGGACTGTTCCACTCATTCCTGCCGGTGAAGGCTCCGGCCCTGCCGTGGGAGCTCAACGTGGTGCTGACCAGGCTCATGGGTCCCCCATTCGAGCCCTTGCATTCGGCACCGCTGAAGTTCCTATCGTGGAAGACAGCATTTCTTGTGGCCATCACCTCCGCACGACGAGTGGGAGAGATCCAGGCCCTCTCCTGTAAACCTCCATACCTGACATTCTACGAGATGAGGGTAGTGCTAAGGACGCTCCTTCATGCCCAAGGTGCCGTCGGACTTCCATCTCAACGAACCCTTGGTGTTACCTGTTTTCTTCCCGTCGCCTTCGTCGCCGGTTGAGACGACTTTGCACTCGCTGGATGTGGCCAGAGCGCTGGAGTTCTACGTGGACTGCACGAAGAGTTTTCGGAAGGCATCACAGCTGTTTGTGAACTTTGGCCCTGTGAACCAAGGGAAGGCTCTCTCAAAGGCTTCCATTTCCAGATGGCTCTCCTGCTGCATCATCCACTGTCACCAGTTGGCAAACAGACAGTTGCCCGGCCGTCCGAGAGCCCATTTAACCTGAGCGATCGCTGCTACTACGTTGTTCCTGTCTGGTGTGCCCCTGCTGGACATCTGCAGGGCTGCTACGTGGAGGTCAACACACACCTTTACAATACTTTACTGTGTCAACCGGGATTCCAGGGAGGAGTTCTGCACAACCTGTTCGCTTGAAGATGAACTTGGTGAGGAGGTAAGAGATGCTTAATGTTCAGTTGTTGAAATGCTTAATGTTGAGCCTTGCCACCTCCTGTGGTTGTACATGTGTGTACTGCTATGCATTCTTTTAGTCATGAGCATGCAAATCCATGCCAGACCCCATGCTGGAGAAGAAACAAGTTATTCACATGCAAACCCTCCCTCCAACCCATGCAGTGGCTCTTCTCTTGGTCCTACTGCCACTTCACGTGCTACCAAATTTGAAGATGGCTACCAGAGGAGGGTCTTAGGTAGAGGGCAGTCGTTGGCTGGGGGCAGTATGACCCAGAGACCAGTGATTGGTTATTAGTAGCAAGACAGTACAAAAAACGAAAGTGAAACTGATTTTTTCTTTACCGAGGTTTCCCAGCCTTACGACGGGGAATATTCATGAGCATGTGAATCCATGCCAGACCCATGCTGGAGAACAATAGTTACAGGTAAGTAACTTTTTCCTTACTGGGGTATTCCGGCCCTGCCAGACCCGGTTATTGCCCATTTGCGGGTGCTGAAAAAAACATGCTCCCCATTCCCATACCGCCCCATAGGGCTGAATGGGAATGGGGAGGTTGGATGCGCCAGCAACGTTTAAAACGGTGCTGTCGCAACCGACATGCTGTGCTCGCGGGTGTCTCAGAAAGGCACCCGTGAGCACAACTCATAGTTTGCCTGTCCGGGAACTATGGTACCGTCAAGCTTACCGATACCGTAGTTTCCAGACTGACAAACTTATAATGAGGCCTAGTGAATTAAAAGGTGTCCAGATACCCAGGTCATATTCGATTTGCCAGTGCGATATGCAACATTCACAAACAGCCTCAGAAGTTGCTTTGCTCACCAATACAGCCAAAACTCAAGCAATAAAACGCTCCAAAGCTGTATATATATATCTCATGTTTGCACACATTTTACTGTCATGGTGACTATTCTGACAGATAAATGAGCACCTTACCAAGTATTCATTTCATGTTTAGAAGGAATGCTCGTTTGGATTACTATGACAAACATGTTTGATAAATTGGTGGCTTTTCTTGTGTCCCCAAAATGCTTTTTTATTTTATGCAAAGCAGCCAGCATCCTATATTCAGGGCACCCACATTATTCAGCATCTAGCTGCAACCCTCAGTCCTGGCGACATCTCTCAAAATCGGCCCCCTCACATACTACCCACTTGCCTAAGTGTGAAGGGTGGTGGATCCCCCCAGTACATTTTGTCAATTTCCAGCTCTGATTTTATATCCTCATTCCCAACTCTATTGAAATAAAAAAAATACTTATCCATCACCTACGAGATAGCACAGTGAGATGTTACACTGGCTTGGGTATCCCAAGCAGTCAAAAAGCCCAGCTTGGCAGTGATCTGTGTATGAATGTTGGCATGCCAACCCTCCCAATTTAGGATGGAGACTCATGATTTTTTAATAAATGTTGCTGTTTTACTTTCTCCCGACTAAAATAATTCATACCCCAATTCAATCCAAATGGGGGAATTCTATTCAATGGATTGCCTTTTTCCTGCAGATTACTCATCTGATATATATTCCATCCAGCTCTGTTAGTTGGGAACATTTTCGGCAGGGGGCGTAGTGGATCTCAACACGGCCGTCGACTGTTGATCCGTCTTGCTCTGCGTCTGGTCGTTGGATCGGACGTGACATCAGGTTTCGTATAAATAACATGTCACTACGCCCCGACCTCAGGTCCTTTTTTCTGCGTGCTAACACGTGGCTTGGGAACACAGGCGAGCCTTCGACTCACTCGACTTTTTCGTCAGAAAACGTTTGTACTTTTTTCATTTCCTCGACGTGAGATGTCGGTCGCTCGGGTATCGGCTTTCAAGTGGTGTTCCGCTTGGGGCACCAAGATGTGCATCACAGAACCCACATAAGTTGTGTCTCTGGTGCCTTAGCACGGGGCACGGGACTGACGGGTGTCCGTTGTGTGCCAAAATCCATCCCAAATCCCTATGCAATAGACCTGCAAAACTCGCTCTGGGTTGACCATCCTCAAAATCACTGGCGCAGTCGACGGTTCGGTCTTCGGAAGCCAACACTGAGAGGGACACCCACCGAAAAGGAGCATAAGCGGAAGAAGAAACAGCGTCACCGCCACTATCAAATCCTCAATGCTTTACATGTTCAAAATGCACGCTGCAGTCGCTGCGACTAACCCCCCCACGCAGCAGGCTTCAGAGCCAAGAGCGGCGCTCGGCAAATCCGACCCCCTAGTGCCCCGGCACCGACAATGTCAGTGCTCATAAATCTTTCGACACTGAAAGAGGTTCAGTGGAAGCCAGATCAACCCTGTGCATCCAAAGATGTGGGCGCTACGGCGTCTCGATCCCGATAGACACCGACATCCACCATATCGGTGGCGAGAAACAAACCATTGACGTTGTCGAGAAAACATTCACCCCACAACCCCGGTCTGAATTTTTCGATACTATGGCAGGTATCTTTGGTGGTAATGATGCCGATGATCAAGGGATATCAACCCTATTTACTTGGGTTCAGGAGGGGTTGATTATTTTGATGACCAAAATTCGCTTTTGCAGGTGGCTCAAGGCCTCCATGATGCCAGCCGTATGGACACCTCTTCAGACCTCAAATTTCAGCAATCCCAGTCCTATGTTCATAATACTTCCAAATTAAGGGCTTTAGTAGAAAGGGTCATTGACACCCTGGGATTGCATTTTTCAGTGATGCTCATACAGGGTTAGGACCTTATTGACATTTTCGATGAAGGCCTCACCACAGAACGCAATATGCCTTTAAACCCTGCCATTGACGATCCTTTAACAATTAGGTGTTAAGTCTGTGTTCCATTCCTCCCGTCAGCTCCACCATTTCTGGGAAATGCAGGCCGTCTAGAGGAGACCCTTCATATCTCTCCTATCACCCTTCCCCAGAGGGGCTTACCATGCAGGCTGCTACTGTCTCGTCTAACCCTGCATCTTCCATGTCCACTCTGCCTCCCGATAGGGAAGCATAAAAAGTTGATGCCTTAGCAAAGAAAGCATTTTCTTCAGGCAGTATGGCCCTAAAGCCTACAAATGTGGCAAACAGTATTGACAAGTACTCCTTGCTGCTCAGTATGTCCCAGAAGGAGTAATTTGTGAGGGCTTCCTACAACTAGTGGAGGATGGGAAAGTGGTGGCCAGACAGTCTGCAAACAGGCTTGGACATCGCTAACTGTGTAGGCCGAACTATGGTGTCAGCCATAACACTAAGAAGACAGGCCTATTCAAAAACATCAGTTTTTTTGCCTTTGAGGGCAATCTTCTGTTCAGCCAGAAAGTCAACGATTCCTTAGAAAAACGTAAGGAATCCAAAATCGCTGCTAAGTCCTTAGGACTAGCTGTGCAGCTGGCCAGGCCGGCATTTAGCTTCGCCTCTAGGGCACAGGGCTACAGGAGATATGATCCTTATGGCAGGAGGGCGCAGCTCCCACCGGTCAGGCAAGGGCAGACGCATTTTGTGTGCTTCAGTAGGGGCAGAGGGGCTTCTAGAGGCCAACAGGCAGCGTCAGCGGTGGGGGCCACCCAGCCTCTGAAGCTGCTTTGATTTTCCCCTCTCACGGAGGGTGGTTGGCAGAGTATTTGCTCCAATGGCTGGGAATTACTTACAATGCCTGGGCTCTTCATCTCATTCAGTGGGGTTATTGTCTGCCAATTGTAAGAAAACCACTTGACAGAACGCCCCCACCCTTAACCCAACCGGGACAGGATCTTGAGGAAGAACTAAGAGCCCTGTTGTTGACAGGTGCTTTGGAAGAGGTACCTCCCAAGCAGAGAGGATCGGGTTGGTATTCCTGGTATTTCTTGGTACCCTAGAAGGGAGGAGGTCTCTGTCCCATTCTGGGCCTCAGGGCCTTAAACAAGTTCTTGAGGAAAGACACATTCAGAATAGTAACGTTGAGAGAGATTCTCCAGGCTCTCTAACTACAGGACTGGCTGGTGTCGACAGACCTACAGGATGCTTATTTCCATGTGCCAATCCATCGAAAGCACAAGAAGTTCCTACGGTTCACCATAGGAAATATGCACTATCAGCTCAAGGTGCTTCCCTTTGGGCTAACCTCCTCCCCAAGGGTATTCACCAAGCTCATGACGGTAGTTGGAGTCTGCAGTGCACGTGTTGTCCCATTTAGAGGACACCTGCTTGCTGCTGCACAAGAAAAAAACTCTGCGGCTGGTTTCTTCCCTGGCAGTGCAACAACCTTCATCTTTCCTCCAAGTCGAGATCTTCTCTTCCTCTGGACGACACCGAGACTTGCACCCGCTGCCAGGAACAACTGTCACCGCTGGAGGATCCTTCCCACTTAAGGTACGTGTTCCGCCTGGCTTCCCTTGCCACCGACTGTACGGGGTAGATTTAGCCCCCGGCTTTCGAACCTGGGTTAGCCTGGGACACCCTGGCTAAACTTTTCTGAGCCTCTCTAAACTCTTTTCGAACTCTCTGCAAGATTTTCAAAGCCTAGTGTAACTGTGTGATCTTGGGCGCATTTGTGCTCTGCTCTCTCTAAGAGTGGGCCCAGCCTATGGACTTTGGCTCACAAGTGACTTTTGCCCTTCTGCCTTGCTAAAAGTGTTCCTAAATCTTAGAGTGGTGTATCTTCACATATTCTGCCTTTTTCCCTCCCTTTTTCATGAACTTATTGGAGTGCCATCTATAGTTAAGCGCTCACCTGTGTCTGCAAATAAGTGGTGTTAACTAAGACTTGTCTGATAAGGAATAAGGGTTGTATATATCATAATAGTAACTGTGTTTAGAGTGATTTACAATAAGAGTGCTGGAATGTTTCAAACAGTGTGCGTTTAAATAAATAATTATATACTTTGATACCAAAGCTCTGGTCAGTGTTTGCTTGTGCCATTGTGTCTGAGTGCCTATTGTGTATACTTTGCATACTGCCTAACTCTTCTTGAGGGAAGTCTGACTGCTCAGCCACAGCTACCAGGTAAATCTGGGTGGTACAGACTGCTGCCAAGTGGGTTTACTGCTAACACCTGTAGTCCTAAATCTTTTGCAGTGTTCCCAAAGGGAACTGCACAGGTTTCTGCCTAATACTGGTGTACAGCGGTGGGATTTGTATTGAGTATACATTTTAGTGTGCTTTAGGATACCTTAGTGCAACTAACCACAAAGCTTAGCACTGAAAAAGTAATCTTCTAACCTGTTAACTATGGAAAGTTATAGTCAAGAGTCCCTTGCTACAATAACTGCTGATTTTTTAAGAGTTCTCTGTAAGCATAAGAATCTCCTGACTAGAGGAAGGAAAATGGAGCTAATAGAAAGGTTGTTAGCTAACCAAAGCCTGGATGATGGTTCAGAGGAACCTACCACTCCAGCAACTGTAGATAACAGTATTGAGATTGAAACTGAACAAAATGTTGATGATCTTGAGGAAGAGTCAGAAGAGGAGGGTGAGGCTGCTGTGACTGTCCCCCCTAGGCCTCTGTCTGCTCTACCTGCTGTACCTACTGGACCTTTACCAGGTCCCACATTTAGTCCTCAATACTTTGAACTGGAGAGAATGAAACTAGAATTGGAGTATAAGAAACTTAATGCTCAAACTGAAAAAGAACTAAGGTTAAGGGAAATGGAGCTCAAGCATGAGCTAGAAATGAAGAAATTGTCTGTTGAAAATGCTTCTCTCTCTGGCTCCTCTAGAAATTCCAGTCCTAAAAGACCCCGGATGCCTAAAGAATTGGTTGGTATGTATGAGCCTAAGTTGGATGTGTTGGATTGGTTGTCTCTGTTTGAATATAATCATGGGCTCCAGAACATCACAGGAAATGACTTACTCACCTGGGTGTTCTCTAGGCTTCCCCCTGTTGCAACTGATGTGGTAATGGAGTTGGGGGAGGAGGATAGGAAAGAGTATGAATGTGTGAAACTAGCTTTGATAGCTAGATTTGGGAAGACCCCTTCCCAGTATCTTAAGAGGTTTAGAACTCTCAAAAAGCATGATGGTACCCATTGGGCTACCTGGGTGAGTGAAGGGTTGAAAAACTTAGAGGGATGGATTAAGGGTTACAAGGTGAACACTTATGAAGGTATGAAAAATCTTTTTATGTTGGAGTCAATTTACGATGCCTGCTCTCCTGAGCTCAGAGAGAACTTGGCTGATTCAAAAGAATTAGATTCCAGAAGGCTAGCTAAGGCTGCTGACTTGTGGATTGCCAACAGGGCCACTCACAAGGATTCTGGGGTAACTCAGAAGAAGGATGAGGGGAAACAGCCTAAAAAGGACTCCAAAGAGAATTCTAATACTTCAAATTCCAAAGAGGGCCCCAAACAAAACCAGAAGGGTAAGCCACAAGGGAAACCAACTCAGGCTAGTATACCTTCTGGTGCAAAACCAGAAGGAGGTCAGAACAAGCCTCCATTCCAGCGAGCCTTTGGCTCATGCTATGTTTGTGAGGCCACTGACCATGTGAAAGGAGATCCCAGATGCAAAGGTAAACTTCCAGGGATCAAGCTTGCCTCCTTAGCCTTCGCTCCAGAAGAGGAAGTCCCAATGACAAGTGGAAACTTTCTACTGCTGGCTGATGAACCCATTGGTGTCTCAGCCAGTGTTTCTTTAGTCTCTCTGAGGTTGTGGGAACAACAGAATTTAGATGTGTATAATTCTATCCCAGAAAATACTAAAGAGTATTATAAAGACAGTGTCCAGGTGAATGGTCAGGAGACTCCTGCCATTAGGGACACTGGGGCCAGCATAACTGTGGTGGATGAATCATTTTTCAAGGCAGAGGATGTTGCTAAGGCACCCAAATGCCTCACCAAGTTAGCTGGAAGGCCTGTGCAGATGTGTCCCCAGTTACCAGTTCTCATTCAGTGTAATGATATGGCTGTAAAGATACCTGTCTGTATACAATGTGAAGTACCAGGTAGGGTTCTGTTGGGTAATGACCTGAAAGCTCTTGGAGTTGTGTCACATACCCCCAGACCTCCTAGTAAAAGGTTACATGAGCTCACAAAACCTGCAAGAGAGAAAACCCTGCGAGGGTTATCTCAGGAGATGATGACAGAGATCACTCCTCTCCCACTGGAGCAACTTACTGCAGTAACTACCAGATCAGGAGCAAAGGGGCAACCCAAGACTCCTAGGAAAAAGCCAGCAGCAAGCACTTCAGTGCTTCCAACAAGGACTTCCCCTAGGTTGTCCACAGTTACACCTGTAACCCCACCTCCAGCTGAAGCTGAGAGGGAGGTACAACACTGTGTGGTTGAACTAGACACTGAAGAAGAGCTAGTAGGAGGCCAAGAACTTATTGGAGACCTGAACCCTGCGGACCATCCTGAGCTGCAGTCTTTACTGGCAGAAGGTGGGCCCAGCAGGGCAGCTTTTCGTAATGGACAAAGAGAATGTCCAACTCTGGAGGGTCTCCGCCACCAGGCAGCTTCTCAGGCTGATAGGCAAGAGACTGGGAAGTGTAGGTTGCCCTGGGAAGATGGCCTCTTCTACAGTGAACCAACTGAGTCTGAACCTGGAGACTACAAGTGCCTTGTAGTACCTCAAGAAAACAGGCAACAGTTCTTGCACTTAGCCCACGAGATTCCTTTGGCTGGTCACTTGAGTTTCAAAAAGACCAAGGAAAGGCTCTCACTCTACTTCTATTGGCCAAAAATGGGGGCCGAAGTAGATAAGTTTTGCAAGAGCTGCCATACCTGCCAAACTTCTGGTAAGGTTGGCTCCAAGAATGTGGCACCTTTAGTGCCTCTCCTCGTTGTGGGAGTCCCATTTGAGAGGGTAGGGATTGACATTGTTGGTCCCCTTGATCCCCCAACCTCCTCAGGCAACAGGTTTATCCTTGTTGTAGTAGACCATGCTACTAGGTACCCTGAGGCAATTCCTATGAGGACTGTTACAGCTCCGGCTGTGGCTAAGGCCCTCTTTGGTATTTTTACCAGGGTTGGGTTTCCTAAGGAAGTAATATCCGACAGGGGGTCAAACTTTATGTCCCACTACATGAAAGCCATGTGGAAAACCTGTGGAGTTACTTATAAGTTCTCAACCGCATACCACCCACAGACAAATGGGTTAGTAGAAAGGTTTAACAGAACCATGAAGAGCATGATAGGTGCTTTAGAGGAACCCATGAAAAGAAAGTGGGACCTTCTACTGCCATGCCTTCTCTTTGCTTATAGAGAAGTCCCTCAGGAGGGAGTAGGTTATTCTCCCTTTGAACTTCTCTATGGCCATCCAGTCAGAGGTCCGTTGGCCCTGATTAAGGAGGGATTGGAAGGTGCTCCTCCCCTCAAGCCAGTCAGAGTGACTGACTAAGTGATAGGTCTCCGGAGGAGAATGTCACACATGATGGCAGAAGCTAGTGATAACCTGAAAGCTGGACAAGCTTTGGTCAAGCATTGGCATGATCAAAAGGCTAACATGGTTGAGTTCACTCAAGACCAGCTAGTTCTCGTTATGCTCCCAACAAGGCAGAGGGCCTTGCAAGACAAATGGATGGGACCCTTCAAAGTTGTGGGAAAACTTGGGGAGGTCAACTATCTGGTGGATCTGGGCAGACCCAGGGAAGCTCCTAGAGTCTTCCACACCAATTGACTGAAAGCGTACGTCTCCAGACCTGAAGTAGTGGCCTTGCTTCTAGCTTCAACAGCAGAGGAAGAAGAGAGTGAATCTCTCTCTGATCTCCTCAGAGGTGTACCTTTAGATGAGAAAATTGAATGAGTCAATCTCTCTTCAGATCTGACACCTGAGCAACAAGAGGAGTGCAAATCTATGTTAAATCAGTTTGCCTCCTTGTTCTCACTTTCACCAGGCTTGACCCCTTGGGGACAGCATGAGATTCTCACTGGTGACTGTCTGCCAGTCAAAAGCAGAGGATACAGAATGTCAGAAAATGTAAGAACCCATATCAGAGGGGAGGCCAAGAAGATGCTTGATCTCGGGGTAATAGAGCCCTCTACTAGTCCATGGTCTAGCCCAGTTGTGTTAGTACCAAAGGCAGAATCCAAAGACTTGAGATTCTGTGTGGACTATATAGCTCTTAATGCAGTCACTAAGACTGATGCCCACCCTTTGCCAAGGACAGATGAGTTGGTGGATAAACTTGGTGCAGCCAAGTACCTCAGCACATTTGACCTTACGTCAGGCTATTGGCAAATAGCCTTGACAGACCATGCCAAGGAGAAAACTGCATTTTCAACCCCAGTTGGCTTGTACCAGTTTAAGGTCATGCCTTTTGGATTAAGAAATGCACCTGCTACATTCCAAAGGATGGTGAATCAAGTTCTAGCTGGGATGGAGGACTTCTGCATGGCATACTTGGATGACATTGTAGTCTTCAGCCACTCCTGGGAGGAACATGTGAACCACCTAGGACATGTTTTGCAGGCTCTTGAGCAGGCCAATTTGGCAATCAAGGCATGTAAATGCCAGATTGGTCAAAGTAAAGTGGTCTACCTTGGGCATGAGGTAGGAGGTGGAGAAATAAGGCCTTTGCTCAGCAAAATTGAAGCTGTGCAAAATTGGACAACACCTACTACTCAAACCCAGGTGAGAGCCTTCCTAGGCCTCACTGGGTATTACAGGAATTTCATTGAGAACTATGGGACCATAGCTTCTCCACTGAAGGAAATCTCCTCTCCAAAATTCCCTAAAAAGGTCAAATGGAATGAGGAGTGCAATCAGGCCTTTGAAAGACTGAAGAAAGCTCTTTGCCAAGCTCCAGTACTGAGAGCTCCTGACTACCACCAAACTTTCATTGTACAAACTGATGCTTCCAATGTAGGTATAGGTGCAGTTCTAAGCCAACTGGATGAGGAGGGTAGGAAGCACCCCATTTGCTTCATCAGCCATAAGCTGAAGGATCCTGAGACAAGGTGGGCAACAATCGAAAGAGAATGCTTTGCTATTGTATGGGCACTGAAGAAGTTTAGGCCATACTTGTATGGTTCTACTTTTCTCATTCAGACTGACCACCAACCCTTGAGATGGTTAATGCAAATGAAGGGAGAAAATCCAAAACTATTGAGATGGTCAATCTGCCTGCAAGGGTTTGATTTCAGCATTGAGCACAGGTCAGGGTGTCACCATCAAAATGCTGATGGACTCTCTAGGATGTATGTCATCAACTAGAGGTATGAGGTTCATCCAGGAGTGTATTAAATCCTCCTGTCCCTTAGTCTGGGGGGGCGAGTGTTAGGGAGAATTCTCTGTTTAGGCTGGATTTCCTAACCTAGTGAGTCCCCCAGCAGCTTTGCTGGATTTTTTGGGGTTTAATTTTTTCTCCTGCCAAGATTGAGACTCTTTTACCCTCACTCTTGGACATGATTTGAGTGTGTTCCTTTGACTCTAGATGTGTTTAATGGGCTATGGGGTCTTTTACTCCATAGGGCTTCATGTGTTTTTGTGATGTGTGTTACAGAGCACCCTCAGCGCAGTAACACAGGGGTGTCATAGTGACCCCCCAGTATAGACTCCATACCCTGGGACTGACTACTGTCTCCCAGGGCATGTAAAGTCACCATTGACTTTACTAGTCTTGAATTCTGAACAGAACCAGTACAAACCATCATATTGTGGATGTACTGGCCAGGGCAATTCGATTGCCCCGGGGCCTGTTATTCGAGAGGGCACGTCTCCGTCCCCCTGATCGAGTTTTGGCTGGTGGCAGTGGATACTACTTTTTATATTCAACCGCGAATATTTCTCTATGGGATTTTCCCATTGTTCGAGGCTACTATCTTTATTTATTTAATTACGATAGCCTCGAACATACCGCTGGTTTATTTAATTATTATTAATTCTCCGGTTGGTATTTTTTGCCAAAACTCGGTTCTAAAATGGCGGTTGTGTTCTCTTCTGTGACTCCAACCCAAGTCGAGCCCTTTGTTCCACTATTTTGCCGTGCTTCTCCACACAAGCCCTCCAAAGTGGTGCCACTCTGTCTGGGGTACTTAGGAGGGGTGGAGGGGGATTTAGGAACCCTGGACTGAGTTGCCTACGCAACTCAAGTCGCACTCCGTCCTGATTGGGCCAAGTGGTGAGCCGGCCGGCTCACCACTTAGCATGTTTGAGTGACAGCTAGGCTGAGTGAATGGGGGTTTTCTGCATAAAAGCAGGGCTTTGGGGACTGGAACTTCAGAAGTCGCCACAGGACCTAAGAATCCGACGAGGGAGAAGCTGAGTCGACCTGCTACGACGACACCACCGGTGGAGCCCTGCTGAACCGTCTCACCACTTTTCCCAACGACAGAGGAGATCTCCCGCCGGAGAGTCTTCTTCCTTTGACTGGTGGGGATAACCAGTTTCACCGTCTTTTTCGCCTTTCTGACGCATCTCGTGACCGCCTTGCCTGTGCCAAGCACCCCAGCAACCGGAATACCACGTTTTACCACGACCGCGAAATAAAGGGTAATACCTTTAACCGGAAAACTCTGCGGCTGGTTTCTTCCCTGGCAGTGCAACGACCTTCATCTTTCCTCCAAGTCGAGATCTTCTCTTCCTCTGGACGACGCCGAGACTTGCACCCGCTGCCAGGAACAACTGCCACCGCTGGAAGATCCTTCCCACTTAAGGTACCGTGTTCCGCCTGGCTTCCCTTGCCACCGACTGTACGGGGTAGATTTAGCCCCCGGCTTTCGAACCTGGGTTAGCCTGGGACACCCTGGCTAAACTTTTCTGAGCCTCTCGAAACTCTTTTCGAACTCTCTGCAAGACTTTCAAAGCCTAGTGTAACTGTGTGATCTTGGGCGCATTTGTGCTCTGCTCTCTCTAAGAGTGGGCCCAGCCTATGGACTTTGGCTCACAAGTGACTTTTGCTCTTCTGCCTTGCTAAAAGTGTTCCTAAATCTTAGAGTGGTGTATCTTCACATATTCTGCCTTTTTCCCCTCCCTTTTTCATGAACTTATTGGAGTGCCATCTATAGTTAAGCGCTCACCTCTAACTGGAAATAAGTGGTGTTAACTAAGACTTGTCTGATAAGGAATACGGGTTGTATATATCATAATAGTAACTGTGTTTAGAGTGATTTACAATAAGAGTGCTGGAGTGTTTCAAACAGTGTGTGTTTAAATAAATAATTATATACTTTGATACCAAAGCTCTGGTCAGTGTTTGCTTGTGCTATTGTGTCTGAGTGCCTATTGTGTATACTTTGCATACTGCCTAACTCTTCTTGAGGGAAGTCTGACTGCTCAGCCACAGCTACCAGGTAAATCTGGGTGGTATAGACTGCTACCAAGTGGGTTTACTGCTAACACCTGTAGTCCTAAATCTTTTGCAGTGTTCCCAAAGGGAGGGTGGGTTTTAGGCTCTAGGAGTGGAACCTGCCAGTGCTAAGCTCCAATTATTGTGATTTCAAATTTACGCGAGATCACAGGAGCGGTTTTTGGGATTTAGCCTAAGCCCCAGTTTGGTAAGTTGAAAATCAGAGGTTTGTTGCTCCCGGCTATCTTGCTTGCAGTTTGTGAAATAAATAATATGACACTTTGGTTAATACGAATTAATTCGTTTTATTATTCAGCGTTTTTTCTAGTGATTTAATCTAGATACATGTGTTTATGAGAAACACTTTTTGGAACTTGACGAGCAAGTTTTCGGTCAGCCGACACATGTTTCGACCTTACGGTCGTTCTCAAGGCCATTCGTGGCTTGCTGTGTGCCCTCAGTAGGGTTCTAAATTGTGAACTGTCCTTTACGGCAGTTCCGGCTCCTGTTGGGCCCTGTGTGCTCTGTCTGATGTCCCAGGTAGCACCGCCTGGGACGTCAGACAGAGCACACAGGGCCCAACAGGAGCCGGAACTGCCGTAAAGGACAGTTCACAATTTAGAACCCTACTGAGGGCACACAGCAAGCCACGAATGGCCTTGAGAACGACCGTAAGGTCGAAACATGTGTCGGCTGACCGAAAACTTGCTCGTCAAGTTCCAAAAAGTGTTTCTCATAAACACATGTATCTAGATTAAATCACTAGAAAAAACGCTGAATAATAAAACGAATTAATTCGTATTAACCAAAGTGTCATATTATTTATTTCACAAACTGCAAGCAAGATAGCCGGGAGCAACAAACCTCTGATTTTCAGTGTTCCCAAAGGGAACTGCACAGGTTTCTGCCTAACACTAAGCGTCCTCGGTCTCATGGCCTTCTGCATTTTTCTGGTGCCACAGGCCAGGTTGCGCATGAGATCCCTACAATGGCTCCTGAGGGGTCAGTGATCTCAGTACCTCAGCACTCTCTCGGATCTCCTCAGGGTGTCTGCATCAGTGGTCAATGACCTGTCCTGGTGGGTGGACCGTAACAGTCTCTTGGCGGGGGAACCCTTCTGGCATCCTTGCCCTTGGACCGAGTGGTCACAGATGCGTCTCAGAAAGATTGGGACGCTCGCTGCGATTATTGGCCAGTGAGCGGCCTATGGTCAGCGACGGTAGCCAGGTGGCACATCAACAGGCCGGAGTTGCGAGCTATAAGACTTGCCCTGAAAGCATTCGCCCTGTCTCTGCAGTGGAAACGTCCTCGTTCTGACAGTGGCAATGCACTCTCAACAAACAAGGTTGTGTGCACTCCCGCCACCTCTTCACGGAAGCAATGATGCTTTTGTTCTGGTTGCTGGAGAACGGGATCTCAGTCTCGGCAGTTCATCTAGCGGACACAGAGAACAACTTGGTGGATGCTCTGAGCAGGCGGAGCACGGTTTCGCACAAGTGGGAAGTGTGCCAGGAAGTACTAGAGGAGGTCTTAACTCTCTGAGTTACGCCAGAAGTGGATCTGTCCACAGCGGAGTCCAACAGGAAATGCAAACAGTTTTGCTCTAGGCAATTTACAGCGAACAGTGCACTGGGGGACGCGTTTCTGGTGGATTGGACCGTCCGTATCCATTATGCGTTCCCTCCGATTCCCATCATTCCATGGGTTCTCCAGAGGTTGAAGAGGTTTCGAGCGACCATGATCTTGATCGCCCAGGACTGGGCGAGGAGAACGTGGTACTCCGACCTCTTGGATCTGTCCATCTGTCCACCTCACTAGTTGTCTCGGCATCCGAATCTCTTAACCCAGTCGGAATGTCGGATACTCCACCTGACCCCGGATTCCCTCAACCTACATGCGTGGCTCTTGAGAGGATGAGATATGATGAATGGGATCTCTCTTAGGAAGTACTTGAGGTGTTGCTGGCTGCACGCAGACCATCTACAAGATTTTTGTACGCGTTCAGATGGAGAAGATTTGAGGCATGGTGCAGGGAACGCAAGATTGACCCCATCTCTTGCCCCACTACTACAGTGAAGGAGTTCCTTCTGTCACTGGCTTCAGCAGGACTTCAGGTCACCACAGTCAAAGGATATTTGACAGCCCTGACTATGTTTAAAAGATCCCTGGATCAAAGCTCATTTTTTACGATTCCGGTAATGGCACAATTCCTGAAAGGTCTTGTAAATAAGTTTCAAGTTTTGTTTCCTGCGTTTTTTTCCGGGAGAAAGTTTCGCTCAGGGTAAGGACTGGCTTCCTCCCCAAAGTTGCCTCCGAATTTCACCTGTCTCAGTCCATCGACCTTCCGGTCTTCTGCCCTCCTCTGCACATTTCTAAGCAGGAGGAACGGTTACATCGCCTAGCCCCGAAAAGGGTGTTGAGTTATTATATGGCAAGGACAGCTGATTTCAGGAGAGCTGAAAAGCTCTTTGTGGCCTTTTCCTTGGCCCGTAAGGGCTTAGCCATAACTAAGCAGACTTTATCCTGCTGGATTTTCTGTATAGCGAAATGCTACCAGTCCGCTGGAAAGGAATTACCAGCAGGCATCAGGGCCCATTCGACAAGGGAGTCTCAGCATCAACAGCATTACTGAGGGGAGTCCCTGTCCGGGAGCTAGAGGCAATATCTATCAGATGAGGAATCTGCGGGAGAAGAATCCATAGAAAGAACATTACCGTAAGTAATTTCTCCTTCTCCCTCCAACGTGCTGCAAAATGTTGGCATGTATGTGAATGGCTGTAGGCCTAGCAGTCTTTGCAGGTAATGGGTGGGGTGTGTGCAGCTTTATTCCTGGGCATGTCCCTACGGAGGTGCGAATGGTGGTTGATTGAAAGGGGGGTCTGCATAAAGCTGCATCCTGCGGGGGACATTCTTGGTGCTCATTTAAATGCATTTTCTTTCATTGTGTTTTGTCAGTCTTGATAATGGAGGAAAGGAAGTATACTGGTACTGATTTTGAATTGGGGGTGGGGGTAACGGTGAGTAGGGGGTGCAGAAAAGCTTGCAGGCCAGAGGGAACATCGTGCCACTACTCTTTTATTTTCTTATAATTCAACCACTGTGCTCCGTTAGGTGCAACAGAGCAAAAGTCCACTCAACGACACCTCATCGCTCAAGCTCAGAGTCGGCATCAAGGGTCCCAAGCACAAGGTAACCACACAGCACCACCTCGAGGAGTGATACTAGTGCGGTAAAGTAAGTGGCTTGTTTGAGAGGGAGGGAGGGAGGGCGATGGGAGGGTATAGAATGCTATGTGGGCTTCTGTTTTGGGGGGTGGGAGGCAGAAACCAGGTAAGGGTGCTGACCTTTGCTGGTGGGGAGGCAGGGTGCCAGTTACGGGGCCTTTACTCTGCCGGTAGGGAGGCAGATTTCTAGGTATGGCGCTTGCGCTCTGGGTGGTGAGTAGGCAGGGTGCAAGGAATGGGGCTTGCGTTCTGGCTATTGGGAGGCAGGGTGGCAGGTTTGGGGCCTGGTGTCCACTGCTGGGGAGGCAGGGTTCCAGGTATGGGACTTTGGATTTGGTGCTGGGGCAGGATGAACAATTAAATAATATAAATGCAGGGTATGGGGCCTGGGCTTTGGTGGTGGGGAGGCAGGATGCCAGGTATCGGGCTCGTGCTCTGGTGGTGGGCGTCAGGATTGATTTATAAAATGTCAAGCCCAATTCTGACACCCTCCTGTTATTAAGCGCACTGCTGCTCTTGAGCTAGGTTTATTCTACATGCAATTAAATAAATGCCAGGTATGGGGACTGTGCTATGGTGGAGGGGTAGCAGGATGCCAGGTATGGGGCTTACACTCTGGTTATGGGGAGCAGGATTCCACATATGGGGACTGGGCTCTGGTCTGGGATCTGGTGGTGTGGAGGTAGGTTGCCAGGTATGGGGTTCACACTTGGGTGGTGGGGATGGTGCTCACATTTGGATGTTGAGTACGAGCCTTGGTCTGGTCGTGAGGGTGCATTCAAGTGATGGGGCTTGTGCTGTCGGGGTGGGGTGAGGCAGGATGCTAGACCTACCTTGGCTCAAAAATGTATTAAAATACTTATTGGGCTTATTTTATTCTGTAGCCAACAATACATTGCTGACAATAGTCATGTAGAATGAAGGTGGCATTGTGCTTCTTGGAAAAATACTTTTGCAAGCCATTTCATCATGCATAGATATTCACAACATAATGATTGATCTAAATAATCTAAATAACCACTTACATCCACCTTAGGAAGAGACTTTAATTGTGTTGAAATATAGCAGCGAAAAATGACTTGCCTTATGATGGTATCATCTCAGTCTTGCAGTGTTGACTGTTTTCCATCTTGGCCTACAGTATATTTGCTACTTGTGTTTTTTGTTTTGAATAAAAGGTTGTGTACTGTGGGTCATTAAATACCTGTAGTCCCGTCTGCATCATTCACTCTTGCCCTCCCTCAATTGGAGGCATAGATATTATACAGGGGTCGAAATTAAAATGTGTTGACCAGGAGCAAAGAGCACCTCCTGTGTATCGGCTATCAGTCATTAGGAGGAGCTACCTTTAGGGAACCAGGAGCTAGTCCATAGCGTGCAGCAAACGTAACTTGTGTCTAAGGTGCAAACTAGTTCTTTTAATAAAAGATGTTATCCAATATGCTTTATATGTCCGGTAAGTGGGTAGTTATTGGTTTAATTTCATCAATTAATTGTTGTTGGTTAAAAAACCTTTAACATTCAGAAGATTAATAAAACATCATACAAATACATCATCACATCAAAAACAATAAAACATTAAATACATACTTTCATCAAAATTGGAATAAAACATTTCCAAAAAGTTAGCTACAAAATAAGATAAAATTAATTGTACTGACTTTCCTACTGATTTCAATGACTTAATAAAACGGACAACCTCAATCACATCTGAGATTGATCTCCCACTCAAACAATGAAACCAGAAAGCCTTAAAATCGATCACAATGAAGACAGATAACATTTTCCAAAAATGAATAGTACGGTTTCCAATTTGAGCAGGGCATGAAGTTAAAAGATATTGGTTCAACTTCATCTGCTTCTTTGATAAAATGACAAAGTGCTTTGTTAAAGCTGATAGTTTTTTTTTTATACCTGAGTATTAGCTACCTGGTAGGATACAAATTGAATATAAACCTAATAAAATAATTTCTTATATGCCTATTGGTATATAATTTTAAAAATAGAGCTAAAACCACCCGCTTTTTATGTTCAAACCAGAGATGTTCTAGCGAAGAATAATTATGAATTTCATCAATGGTCTTACAACAATCCCAATCATGAAGGCACCTTTTCACACATTACGGGGCGTAAAACTAGATCCTCCCTATTTGCCCCAAACAAGCTTAACAGGGATTCACAATGTGCAACAAAATTCTTTACTTGTATTTGTTAGGGAGAATTCTCATTCTATGGCTAATTTCCCTTACCTATAGAGTCCCCCAGCAGCTTTGCTGGATTTGAAGGGTTTGTTTCGTTTTACCTGCTAAGAGTGAGACTCTTTTTCCCACTCTTAGGCATTTTTGCTATGTGTTTTCTAGGCTATTTTTGTGTTTAATGCCTATGGGATCTTTCTCAATCCCATAGGAACCATCTTTATTCACATGTGTTACACAGCACCCTCAGTGCAGTGACAAAGGGGTGTCGTAGCGACCCCCAAACATCGACTCCATACCCTGGGACTGACTACTGTCTCCCAGGGCATGTAAAGTCCCCATTGGGGATCTTCTTGCATAAAAGCAGGATCCTGAGGACTGGAAAAGCAAGACGTTGCCACTGGAACTAAGAAGCAGAAGAGGAGAGAAGCCAAAGACATCTGCAACGACTGAACCACCGTTCTCCACACGACGAGAGAAGATCTTCACCTGGAAGAGCCTTCTTCCCTTGAACTGGTGGGGCCAACCAGTTTGCCAATCGCCTTCCCGGACCTGCCTTGGTCGAATCTCCCGTACCCTGTACTCGGAGGCCGGATAGTCAGGCACCAGTCCACCCGGACTGCGATTTAAAGGAGCGTACCTTTTATTCGTCGGGCAGCAGCGCGGCTGGTTTCATCCCTGGGAAGTGCAGTAACTCGAACCTTCCTCCACGACGAGAGCCTCTCTTCCTCTGCTGGATCACCCAAACTGCAGGAACTACCAGGAACAACCGCCACCGCAGGAGCCACTTCTCCATTTTAAGGTGCATTGTTCCGCCAGGCCGGCCTTTCTTCGCGGTAGCTCTAAAGGTGTTTTAAATCCTTTACCTACCTGTTGGGTTGGCCGCCCCTCTCTCTTAACATTGTCTTTTCAACGTCTGCATCCACCTTTTCCACTTCATTAACCAACGACTTGACTGCAGCTACAAGAACATTTTGCTCCTGGGCCCTTGCCCTGTGCCAACTGACTTTGGCACAGGCCTACTGACTCTGGTCATATTTGTTAGATCTGCCTTCTTTAGATTGATTCTCAGCTAGAACTGTGTGGTGCACCTATTTTCTTTTAACTATCCTTTCCTTCCCATTTTTAAACCTTGTGAAATGCCATTTTGCTCAGTTTTCATTTAAGTATTGCTTATACTGATGCACTGCCTTGCTTAAACTGGTTCACAAACTGATGGGAAGTGTTGCTAGGGTGTGTAAGAACCTATTTCTATATAACGTGTGCTTTCCCTCCCTTGTGAGGAATTGTTAGAGGATCCCTTGTGTGTAGTTGTCATTGTGCTGTTTTGCTCAGTTTTCACTCCGGTTCACTTGGTCTGCAATTTAACTTGGGAGTGTGTATATTTTTCCTTTGACTTAATTTAACTTGCTTGATGACTGTGATACATGTGTTTATTTGGAAGTGTATAAAATAAATATATTTCTACTTTTTAAATACAAAGCTTTGATCAGTGTTTCCTTGTTCCATAGTCTAGTGGGCCTATTGTGTAAACCCTGAATACTGCTCATCTCCCTCTTGAGATAAGCCTGACTGCTCAGCCACAGCTACCAACTAAATCTTTGTGGTATGGGCTGATACCAAAGGGGATTTATTGCTCTCACCTGTGGTCCTAATCTTGTGTAGTGCTCCCTAAGGGAACTGCACAGGATTCTGCCTAACAGTATTACTTTGTCGATTGTCAACATAACATTTATATCCATATATAGTGAATTGGCTGGTGGCGCTAACTGTTTTAAAAAGAGGGTTAAATATTTCCAATTAGCAGCAAAAGTCAAAGATTTACAACCAAGCTCATGTCTTAAAATTGATACTGGGATAAAGGAAGGTAATCCTAGAATTCTCCTCCAAACCCCTGCTTCCAGAAGCATTCCATACAAAATCTTTGATAAAACCTTACAATCATAAAACTTTGAAACTGGGATCATAGAACATGTACCGTTTTTCCCATCGATTTTATAAAGCAGATTACCCAGCAAATTCATTCTTTCAATGGATTGCCTTTCTACCGCAGATTCCTCATCAGATAGACATCCAATCCAGCGTCAGCTGCTCAGAAAACGTTTAGATGGTGGCATAGTGCACCTGGACTTGGCCGTCGATCTGTCTTGCCTTGAGGTGTCTGTCATCGACTCCGGACGTGACGTTGGTCGTCGTACATCTACTGTGTCACTACGCCTTTGTACCTTAATTTATTTTTTCTGCACGCTTAGCAACCTGTTCGAGGAACAACTCTCTCACAAGAATCTTTTCAACTGACAAATTGTTGTTTGTTTGATGCGATTTCGATAACATGTTCACTTCCTAGGTGTCGGGCTTCAAGTGCTGCAAGGACTGCAGTTCAAAAATGTCCATCACAGACCCACACTGCATCTGCGTGTGGTGCCTTGGAATCGATCATGTCACTGAGGACTGTGGTTCTTGTAAAATGATGAACCAGAAATCTCTACTGGAGAGGACTGCAAAACTTGCTGTAGGCTGGCCCTCATCTAAATCTCCAGCATGCTAGACCTCCCAGGCCTACTCCTACAGAGGGGCCTACTCCTAAAAAGGAGTATGAGCATCAGAGGAAAGCTAAAAAGAGGTCACACTCTGAGCCATTCCTCTTCCTCCCATAAAAAAGGGTAATCGGCGCAGGCATGGATCTGACTCGTCAGGTGAGCCGGTAAGTCGTCTGCGGGGCCTACATCCAAGTCCAAGTAGGAGGCCTTTAAAGAGCAGATGCTCGAGATGTTTCAAAAAAGCAGCTGCAGGTACAGGTGATCCCACAAAGCACTTGTGTGGCTTCGACACTGCTTTTGCAGGTGCTGGAGGCAAAGATTTTTTCACTGATCATGTAGATTTAGTCACCCTAGCTGAGGGCCTCCATGAGGCCAGTTGCCTGGACACCTCTCCTGACTTGGAGACGCAGCATGCTCACCCTTATGGGCATGCAAATGCCAAGTACCATACCACAGTCGATTAGAGTGGTGGATACCCTAGGTTGGTGTGCCCTAGCACATGGACATACTGGATGAAGGACCCTCTACTGAGAGCGCCATGCCATTTAATGTGGCTATTGGCCACCTCATAGCCACCTTATGGCAGAGGCCATGCACAACTACCCCAGGGAATTCTGACTTCATGAAGAAGTGCAGGCCGGCAAGGGGAGACCCAGTTTATCTCTCCACACACCCAACACCAGAGGGTTTAGTGGTGCACGTGGCCACTGTTACCACTAAGTCGGCCGCATCCACATCTATATTCCCTACTGATAGGGAAGGAAAGAAGGTTGATGCTCTAGCCAAGAAAGAGTTCTATCCGGGCAGTATGGCCTTTAAGGTGGTTAACGTGTCGTACGCATTCACAAAGTACACGTATGGCTTGTGGAGGGTATCGGAGGAGCCGCTCAGTACATTCCCGAAGGGGACATGCGGGAGGGCTTGTAAAGAATTGTGGTTGATAGCACAAGAGATGGCCCGGCCATCATTGCAGATGGGCCTGGACGTCGCACATTGTGTCGCAAGATCTATGGGGTCAGCGACTGTCAGGAGACAGGCTTATCTTCACACATCGGGATTCTCGCCCACCGTCCAGAACAAGCTACTGGACATTGCCTGTGATGGCAAGAATCTGTTCGGCCTAAAGGCAGACGAGTCCTTGGGGAAGTATAAGGACTCAAAGCTGGCCACCAAGCCTCTGGGACTAGCTGTCCAGCAGTCGGCAAATCCTTTTTGGCTTCACCTCAAGAGGAAGAGGATAGAGGTGTTACGTCCCCTTTGGCAGGAAAGCTCAGTTCCCGCAACCCAGGTAGGGGCAGAGGTGTTTCCTGCACTCCGGAAGAGGTAAGGAGGGCCTCCAGTGGCCGGCAGACAGTGGCAGCAGCTGCTGGGGTGGCTCAGCCCTCGAAGCCGCTTTGATTTCTCCCCCCACGTTTCCCCATATTGGAGGACAGATAGGTGGGCACTGGCCCCAATGGTGGGAGATGACCTCTGATGCCTGGGCACTTCAGCTTGACCAGTGGGATTACTGTCTGCCTTTCTTAAAAAGGCTGCCAGACAGGCCACCCCCTCCACCTCAGCAACCGGAACAGGAGCTCAAGGAAGCGCTGCAAGCCCCATTTTTGAAGGGTGCTGTGGAAGAGGTACCTACCGAGAAGAGAGGACTGGGCTGGTATTCCCGGTTTTTCCTGGTACCCAAGAAAGGGGGAGGACTCTGTCACATCGTGGACTTCAGGGCCTTGAACAAGTTCCTGAAAAAAAGACAAGTTCAAGATGGTGATGTTAAAATAAATTCTCCATGCTCTCAGGCTTCAGGACTGGCTGGTGTCAATAGATCTCCAGAATGCCTATTTTCATGTGCCGATCCATCAAAAGCACAGGAAATTCCTAAGATTCCTCATAGGGGACAAGCACTACTAGTTCAAGGTGCTCCCCTTTGGGTTGACCTCCACCCTTAGGATCTTCACCAAGCTCATGACGGTAGTCACGGCTCAACTCATGAAATCCAACGTCCATGTGTTCTGAGGAAAGTTGACAGAGCAAGTTTTGTCCCATCTTGAGGACACCTGCTCACAACTCCACAGGTTGGGCTTCTCCCTGAACTTTCAGAAGACCCACACAACACTAACACAGAGGCTCCAGTTCATCGGAGCAGCCCTGGATAATCCAGTGAGGAAGGCCTTTTCCACAAGGAGTCACCAGTGTCAGGCAGATGGTTCAACTTTTCCAGTTTCACAACACCTTGCCAGTGGCTTCCTTCCTCCACCTCTTAGGTCTCATGGCCTCCTGCATTTTTCTAGTGCCAGATGCCAGACTGCAGATGCAGTCTGTGCAATGGCTCCTGCAGGGTCAATGGTTCCCGTTTTTTCTGCACTTCAAAAGACATTCAATCCTGGTAAGTGGCCTTCAATCTCTCTTGGTGGGCCAGCAGCGAGAACATGTTGGTGGAGGAGCCTTTCTAGCCTCCGTGGCCCTGCGCCAGGGTGGTCACAGATGCATCACTGGAGGGGTGGGGCATTCACTGCGAGGATTTGCAGGTGAGCTGTCTTTGGTCCGCGATGGTAGCTCAATGACACATCAACAGGCTGGAGCTACGAGCTATCAGGTTAGCCCTGAAAGCATTTGCACCCTCTCTAAAAGGGAAGCCCATCCTGATTATGATGAACAATACAGTGACCATGCACTTTGCAGAGAGGCGCTGTAGCACTGTTTCTGGCTATTAGAGAATCAGATCAGTCTCTCAGCAGTACATCTGGCACTGACAGAGAACGGATTGGCAGATGCTCTGAACAGACAGAGCACGGTCTCACATCAGTGGCAAGTGTGCCAGGAAGTCCTATAGGAGGTCTTCTTTCAGTGGGGTACCCCAGCAGTGGATCTATTTGCCGCAGAGACCAACAGGACGTGCAGACACGGAATTCCCGGCAGGAGGTGCACAGGGGGATGCATTTCTAGTGGAGTGGACTTTCCATCTCCACTATGCCTTCTCTCCGATTTCTGTAATTCTGTGGATTCACAGGATGTTGAGGAGGTTCTGAGCTACACTGATCTTGTTCGCCCCGGATTAGGCATGGAGAGTGTGGTACTCGGAGCTTCTGGACTTGGCCATCTGCCCACCTCTCAGGTTGCCTTGACGGCCGGATCTTCTATCTCAGTTGGAAGGTTGGTTACTCCACCCGAACCCGGAATCCCTCAATCTACATGTGTGGCTCTTGAGAGGATGAGTTATGACTGGGACCACTTGGAGGATGTACTTGAGGTGCTACTGACTGCACATAGATGATCGATAAGATTCCTGTATGCGTGCAGGTGGAGGAGATTTGAGGCATGGTGCAGGGAACGCAAGATTGACACCATATCTTGCCCAACCACTGCAGTGAAGGAGTTGCTACCACAGGTTGCAACAGTCAAAAGATACTTGGCAGCTTTGTCTGTGTTCAAACGGTCTCTGGATCAAGGGTTTTTCGTAACCATCCCGGTTTTGGCCCAATAACTGAAGGGCCTTGTAAATAGGTTTCCGCCTATTCCCCTTCTTGTTCCAGACTGGGACCTTAACTTGGTTCTCACTTTCCTCATGGCGACTTCGTTTGAACCTTTGCACGCTTCCTCCATTCATTAACTCATTTTAAACACTGCTTTCTTGGTGGCCATTACGTAAACCAGACGGGTCAGTGAGCTGCAGGTCCTGTCATGCAAGCCGCCTTTTCTCTGTTTTTTCTGGGAGAAAGTTTCTCTGAAGGTACAACCAGGGCTTTTACCCAAAGTGGTCTCGGAGTTCCATCTGTCCCAGGCTATTGACCTGCCAGTTTTCTACCCGTCCCCAGACCTCTGGAAGGATGAGGAGGAGCAGTTCCGTGGGCTGGACCCAAAGAGACCTCTTAGCTTTGATGTCGCAAGAACGCAGAGTTTAGGAAGCAGACTAACTGTTCGTAGCCTTTTCGGTTGCAAAAAGGGGTTTGGCTGTCTCCAAGCAAACCATCTCTAGGTGGATCACACTCTGCATTTCAGAATGTTACCTCAATCCAGGGAAGGACTTACCTCCGGGCATCACGGCCCACTCCACAAGGGGGGTGGCTCTCTCTTTGGCTATGCAAAGTGGTGGTGCCAGCGTGAGACATCTGCCCAATGGCAACTTGGTCCTCACTGCAAACCTTCACCAAACACTGTTGCCTGGATGTAGCCTGTGGAGCGGACACTTGTTTTGGGAGAGCAGTTTTACAAAGTTTACTCGTATAGGGAATTTCAACCCTCCTCCTTAACACATACTGTTTGGGGAGTCTATCTGATGAGGAATCTGCAGAAGAAAGGAAATCCATTTAAAGAGAAATTACTTACCGTAATGTTCTTTCCATGGATTCTTTCCTTTGTCACCCGTCCATCTGACCCATCCAACCCTGCTATGAAAATGAGATCTTGTTTAAGCCTAGAGAGAACTAATGCTCTAGAAACATTTCTGGGGGAAGGTGAGGAGAGGGAGAATACCTCTAAGGAGGTGAAGGTGAAAGTGGGTCTTCTTGGCAAGGTCAGCGGTGTGAGGATAGAAGGAAAGAGAGGAGTTGATGATGACACCCAGGTTTTTTGCCTCACATGAGGGTGAGGGGAGAAGACCCAAGGAGGGCAGCCAGAGAGTAGAGGGGAAAGAGGGAGCAGGGGTCCCAGTGAGAAGGATCTCAGCCTTACTGGCATTAAGGCAGAGATCATTATCATCTCACCATGCCTTGATAGCAGTCAGACAGTCATTAATGATATAGGAAGAGGATGAGGCGGAGGGTAGCTTTAAGGAAAGTTGTGTCGTCCTCATAACATTGGACGTGAGGCGAGAAGGTGGAGATCAGTTGGGCCAGAGCGGCAAGGTAGATGTTGAAGAGCCACGGCAAGAGGATAGAGCCCTGAGGAACTCTGCAGGTAGAGAGAGAACTGGATGAGAGGAAAGGGCCCAGTTGGACCTGGGAATTTGCAGTCAAAGAGGAAGGAGGTCAACCAATCCAGAGCCACGTCCGTGAGGCCAAGGCTATCACAGAGCTATCACAGTGTCAAAGGCAGAGGACAGGTCAAGGAGAATGAGAGCAGAAGGAGATTTGAAATCAAGGTTTAAAAGCAGGTCTTCACATGGGTTCAGGAGAGCAGTTTCCATGCCTCTGGCTGCTCTGAAGCCAGACTGATGGTCGTGGAGACAGCCAACAGATTCAGTGTGGTGGATTAGTTGACGGAAGTCCACCCTCTCCAGGCGTTTGCCCAGGATAGGGTAATAGAGCTGGGGCGGTAATAAGCCCGGCAGGAAGGGTCAGCAGATGGCTTTTTTAGGAGGGGTGTACAAGGAAGTGCTTGGGGCTAGAGGGAACGTGCCTGTGGCAAAAGAATGATTGCAGAAATCCGCCAAGGCAGGAGCGAGGGAGGAGATGTTGTCCTTGATAGTTCTGGAGGAGCAGGGGAACACCTGTTTGGAGGAGACTTTCATAGAGTGCACTTGTAACCTCATCCTGTGCTATAGACAAGAAGGAGAAGAGTAGAGAGGGGGGAGTGACAGGGACCAAGGGAGGCCTGGGATTAGGTGGATGAGGAGTAAGGGGGTTGGGGGGGCAGGATGTCCTGAGTCTTGGTCGTGAAGTGTGAGACCAGTGCAGAGGACCTGGGATGGGGGAGGAGAAGTGGAGACTGCAGTGGGATTGGCTAGTTCCTTGCAGATGTTGACCAATTCAACCTTGTCGTTAGTGGTCCCAGAGATGCAGGCCTGAATATGGGCCCTCTTCTTGGAGCAGATGGAGAGTCTATATTGCCTTTGGAGCAGGTAAAAGCCAGTTTGTCAGAGGATGTGCCTTAGGCAAGCCACTTCCGCTCAGCAACTCTGCACTTTTGTTTTAGAGAGGCTAGGTCAGAGTCGTACCAGTTATTACACTTGGAGGCAGGCTTCAAGGGGATCCTCATTGCAGGGCCAAGGGTGTTAGAGATGGAGAGATAGTGGTTAGTAAGGGCAGTCAGTGTCTATCTAAATGATGAGGAATTTGCTGGGGAAGAAGCCATAGAAAGAACATTACGGTAAGTAATTTCTCCTTCCCTCAACCAATCCTTGGTTCTCATTTTATGTCTTTTTTCAAAAATTGGGAACTCCAAATAAATAAAGTTGTCTACCCTTTCAAAATGTTCTTTCCCAGTCCAGCAAACAAATGTGGAATACTTTCTATTTGTAGCGCATTGCATTATTTTGGTTTTGCTGGAATTTAACACCAAGGAGTTCATCCCGGTATAAACTACAAAAGAATCTATCAAGCGTTGAAAGCCTATAGGGATCAAATCAAATAACAGCAAATCATCTGCATTAGATAACTTGGTTAGCTTTAGAGGGTTTAACTTGGGAGAAACAAATGCAACCTTCTCAATAAAATCACCAATATCGGAAACATAAATTACAAAGGCAGGGTGCTAAAATGCACCCCTGTCTCATGCCCGAGTAGGTAATAATCCTCCTAGAGAGAGCTCCCTCATGATTCAGAAAATTCAAATGTTTGAATGATCGTGCAATGCTATAATAAGGCAGAGCAAGCCGATAGGGATTCTCCAAAGAAGACCCCTATTTACGCGGAGTTCGGCAGAGTTCAGTCTGCAGGAGACCCTTGACGAGAGAGGAGCTGCAGCGACGGTGTTTCCTTTCTTCACTTTTTTGAACTGGTGCTGATGTGGCTTTAAGAAAAAAACAAGCACAAGCACCCTTAAAAACCACGAAAACGCACGGAGCGCGCGCAGAGTTCGACAGAGTTCAGTCTGCAGGAGACCCTTGACGAGAGAGGAGCTGCAGCAACGGTGTTTCCTTTCTTCACTTTTTTGAACTGGTGCTGATGTGCTGATGTGGCTTTAAGAAAAAAACAAGCCCAAGCACCCGTAAAAACCACGAAAACGCGCAGAGCGCGTGCGGAGTTCGGCAGAGTTCAGTCTGCAGTCTGCAGGAGAGGAGAGTAGAGGTGAGTCTGCTATGCAAGATATTGGTCCCCAAACTCGCCTTAAAGCGAAAAACAATCGGGGTAAAACCCTGGATCTAGCTCCCCTTGTCCTGACACTGGAGCCCCCCGACTCCCAAGTAAATTACATTGACGTCCAGGAACTGTTCACAGATACGCAAACATCTCGCTCACCCGGTTCACCCAGCTCACCTGCATTAATAAATGGTAAGCCTTCTGGTAATCCTCCAGGGTCGCTTACTCCAGAGTCATGTATTTTTCAAACTTGCAATCAAGCTATTAGTTAGGCGCAACCCGAAAATTCGGAGTCTATCGCCACAGAACTGCCAAATGAGATACTGGGAGCTAAAGTGGGGAGGGGAGAGCAAAATGCTGACAAGATCCAGCGGCTTTCGACTCTAGTGATCGCGAGTCTGAATAACTGGACCCTTGACAAACTTGCAAGTAAATCACTTGAGCCCAATGACCAAAGCACCCCCAGACAGATAGACCATACGGAAAATGACACTCGTTCGCCCTCACAACACGTGCTACTGGCAGCTATGCAAACAGAAACGGAACAAACCGAAGACTCAAATAATGAGGTGATGCGAGCTGAAATGGCAATTACTCATGACAAGTACCAATCGGATAAAAGTCCTCCAACACGGCTTTCTCTGCTAGATAAATCAGACAGAGAATTGCTAGAAGTTTCAGCTGCCCTGTCACCCTCGAGACGGCAAAATGGGTGCACCCGGGAGGCAGAAAAAACAGCAGGCAGCGCTGTATCTGAGGTCGACAATTCCCAAAGACAAATTTGCCTCGACAAACATCAAGACCACATGGAAAAAAGTGACTTCTTGTACTCAGTAAACAGAGATCCTATTATCTCAAGAAATACTTCACCTACCATGATAAAATTGGCTCCAAATACAAGTATGATCGAACGGCTTGCCAAGATAACATCGGCAAAATCCAAATGGAGACTGGACTACGAAAGTAATCTCGCCTCACCGGCAAACAAAATACAGGTTTCTGTCATTGACAAAAGGGATTCTAGTGATAGAATGGTGCAGGACTTGACAGCACCGGCTTCAAAAATCCTGCGTCATCTGCAAACAGAGGTTTTGGGCACATGCCCATCAAAACCAGATCTTCCACTTACATCGGAAAGCGCCCACGACTTGACTCACGAAGTAGCCGAAAGGGAAGCGCGGCTAACGAGGAGGCTGAAAGAAGGCTTTGAACTAATGAAGCAAAAACTAACAGATGCACATTTGAAACTGAAAAAAAGGAACGACACACCAGTAGTAATGACTGGGAGCTACATAATTCTGCTAATCTGGAAAATAGCATTCTTATACATTTAGGACGTCAAAGTTCACTTTCAGACTCATCACAAAAAAAGGGTGAGCAGGCGTATGTAACAAACACTGTTCCGAAAATAAACCTAAATATAAGCACAACGGAAAAGATGCAGGATGCTACCGCAAAAAGCAAAAATTACAACGATCGAAGTGGAACAGCTACCAATGAGGAAAAAACAAAAGACGCCTCCAAAGCAAATATATCAACGGCCGCTGCAATCCAAATACACAACAATGTTCTAGCTGCCACCTCCTTAGCTCTCATCCCCTTCACCAAGCTATATGAAACGCTTAGTGATGGTATTTTGACACAGGGATCCATTTTAACCAACGTAAATGAAAAACTAAGCAAAATGGAAATCCAAAATAGTGAGCTACTAGTACGAATGGAAAAGGAAATGGAACAAACAGCGGCATGGCAATCAAGGCTAACTGATCTCGCAATGCGTGACAATCACGAGAAAGAAACCCTGCTAAAGGCTGTGCTGGAATGCATGACATGGCTGCGCCGTAGGGAAAAAAACAAAAATCATGCTACTAAAGAAGCAAAGTCAGCGGTGGTTTCGGCCAGCACTGCCCCCTTGTCATCAAATGAAGTTCCTCACAAAAAATGTGCAGTAACAGTATACACACAAACAGACACCGATCTCGGAAAGTCACCCGTGTTGAAACAAACTGTGGCAGGAAAGATGGATAAACCCGTGATACAGGTCGTCGAGGTAGCAAAGGTACACGACCCCCAACAAGTGCAAGGAAAAAATACCCCTTTGCAAGAAACTCTGCTCCCGTCGACCTCAAACCAACAAAACCCAGCAAAAACTGCACTAACAGCCTCACAAACTGATGCAAACAATTTGACTGAAAAAAACACCCTCCTGAGATTCGATATGTTTAAAGGTCCGGCGAAATCGACCCTATTCATTCTAAGCAAAGAAACCAAAGAAAAGGAGGTAACGACGGGAAAAAAGAGCAGTAACACTAAAAAGGCAGTTGTAAAGAAGCAAACGACCAGCTCCAGAAAATTCATAAGAAATTTAACAATGCCCACCAGGCCTGGGTTGTTTGATCGTGAGCAGTTAAAATCTACTGCCCACGCAAAGAAAAAGCAAAAAATATCGAACGATTCCAAAGAGCCAATTGTACCTGACAAAGGAAACTTGAAAAAACGAGCTCGTCGTGATTCGGAAGGCAGTGGAACCCACTCCATAGCCTCATCAATCGACCTTACAGATTTCTCCACCTACTCAGTGAGTTCGGCGGACGAAGTTGGCCAAATGTCGTTGGCTATTTTCGACCAAAATAGTAGTGAACACCTGGCAAACACGTCTGTTCAGACAAACCGACAATTAAGACCAAATCGGAAAAGAAAACAAGACGAAAACCTAGACCCAAACTTGGGCCAAAGCACGAATGGTACAGATAAACAGGGGACCAAAAACCTGGCAAAGTCACCAAGACTTGACAGTAATGATGTCTCTCCTCAGCGAAAAACTCAAAAATCAATGGCTGGCAGACCTAAACCACCAACATACATTGGCTCTAACCCAAATCCCAAATTTACAGCAGCACAAAGATCCAAAATAAACAAAAGGGAGCACAAAGAAACAAACAAGGAGACAAATGAAGCAGTGGGCAAATTGAGACTTGAAAATTTACTGGCAGACAATGACTCAATGAACCTAAATCGTCGGAACATCCTAAATCTACTACAGAGCGTTCCTGCTCTTCGGACTATAACTACAGGTGATATTAACATTGTGGAATATGTGTCCGAGTGCAGCACCGATATAGTACTGTTGCACATAAAATCCCACGCGGTGCGCCAGGCAATTCTCGCGGCCGCAGAAGAATTGCTGTTTTTTGGTTTTGAGGTAAAAAAAGAAGCAGCATCATCAAAAAACTCTGCAAAGGACAAACAAACAACCTTACCAAACGAAAAAGCCAAGGACCTTGTAAGTGCGAAGCTCAGGGAAACGATGAAACTTTCCACAAACTCCTCTAATGGTAGTAGTAATGTGAACATGAAAAGAACAGAAAGCGGCTATGCCAGATGATCTGAAAGAATTCCACGCTAGCAATGAAATGATGATCCCAAAGAAGACCTCTCAACGGTCGTATCCTGGAACACAAGGGGTTTCGGTCATCTGTTAAATGAATTCTCTATAGACCTAAATCTAAATCTGATCATATGTTTGCAAGAAACTTGGCTGCGGGAGACACCCACGAGGGACGGCTATTTGATTCTTGCAAACCGTGCTATTAAAAAGAGGTTGGGGAGACCCCCAGGGTTAATTACGATGGTCAAACAAGGAAAAGGCTGGGAAGTGATCGAATCAAAGAATCCAAACACATTTGTACAAAGCACATTGCTACAACTAAAATGCCATTCAGTTGGTTCCTTGAAATACATGCTGGTAGTCAATGTATACTGGAATCCAGTGAAGATCTCAACTAAACACTTCATCAACTCAATAACATCAATAATAGATCATGGACAACTCAAATACAATGACTTGAAGATACTAATATGCAGTGATCTAAATCTTGCCGACTTAATTGATATGCAACTTCAACCAAATGCAAGCTTTACTACAGGAAAAACCATTTCAACTAGATGTAAAAACTGGACGCAAGCCATGGAAACGAGTTTTGTGTTATCACAAATGGAAACGTAACAGGTGATTTTCCACCTCATCACACGTGGCACAATATGGGTTTATATAAATCCCTGGACTATATCTGGGTTTCTCAAAATCTCTGGGACCAAGTCCTTGAACTATCAATACACACAATGACAAGAAGTGACCATGATGGCCTAGTGCTGCTTTGGCAAATGGAACAGAACACTGCTGACAGGATGTACAAAGGCCATCTAGAAACAAATCAAGCAGGCAACCGCCTGAGAATAAACAGAAAACAAATCTCAATTATGACTGAGCAAATACGAGTAAAAAATGATGAGGTGGTGCCTTTGGTAAACTATACTCCCCTGTTGATGCAATTCCAATTTCCTCAAGGAAGCAAAACAAGCCTTAATGCACAACACAAACATAAGTGGAGTACAACGATTTCTGAAGAAAAAAAGAAATTAGGGAAGGACATAAGGAAACTAAAGAAAAACTTCGGCACACAAACAATTTTGCTGTTTAAAAAAAGAAAACAACAATACCGAAATTGGAAAAAATCCTTTGCCTCAATGAGAGATCAGGAAAGAGGAACTCTGATGTTGAAATTAATAGTGACCAAAAACTCAAGAGAAATCTGGGCAATCTTGAACAATGAGGCCCCGTCTCAGAATATAAAGCTAGCAAACGGGGTAGCTGAGGCGACCTTGGTAGATCATTTCGCCAAACTATTCTTCATCACTGACGAAGGCACAGATAAAGACATCCACGTCACCCAAGCAAAGTGGGACACGACTGAACTACTTGAAGATATAAATAATAAAATCTCCAAACTAAAAAACTCTAGAGCAGCTGGCCCGGATGGATTAGTAATATAATGCTGAAAAAGAATAAAACAGAATGGTCCTCTTTCATTGAGATACTATTTAGACATATCACAATTGAAAAAAAATCCCCAAATCATGGACCACGGCAATAATAGTGCCTATTTACAAAAAAGGCCTGCGCGAGGACCCAAACAATTATCGACCAATCGCATTACAAGACACAATTGGTAATATAATGGCATCTTTCTTACAACAGAAGCTAGCAAACTGGGCCGTGATATCAAATTGTCTGGATCATCGAAAAACTGGATTCACCAAAGGAGTGGGGACCGAAGTGAACCTAGTAATACTGAATTTACTAAAACTTGAGGCGCTAAAACAAAAAAGAAATATACATCTAGCTTTTGTTGACATGCGTCAAGCCTTTGACTCGATAAACCGAGAGTTACTATGGAAAAAACAGAGGAGTTGGGACTGTTCCGAAGAGATCCTACAGCCTATAATCGCCCTGCACACAAACACCTCTATCAGAGTACGGCTGAACCAACAAGGAGCTCTAACAGCTACCATTGTGACCAACATGGGAGTGAAACAATGGTGCCCCCTAGCTGCGCTGCTCTTCAAGCTGTTCATTGCTGATATTCCCACCACATTAAACCAAGTCAACTGCTTTCCACCAAAAGTTAATGGCCATCAAATAAGAGGTGTCACATATGCTGACGACATAGTACTAGCCGACCAAACGCGAATTGGCCTTCAAAGGCTGCTATCAGCTCTTGATAACTACATGCGCAAAAACAAATTGCTCATCAACATAGCAAAGACCAACATTATGTCAATTGGGTCAACGATAGGAAAAAGGAACAAAAACTACACTTGGTCAATTGCAGCGGAAAAGATAGAAAAAATAAAAGAAATACGGTATCTGGGCATTCTCTTTAACTCCTCAATAAGAGAATGGGCATGGTCAAAAGACCTAATTCAGCAGACTTTGACATTTGCACTACAAGCTGCAAAATTGCACAGACTGTACGAAAAATGTACGATGCTACCCATACGTGAATTCTACCAACTGAAGGTAACACCAGCATTAACATATGGTGTCGAAGCTGCCTGGAATTTAGACCACAGAATATGGCCATACTTAGAGGGTCTTTTCTGGAGAAAGGTCCTGAGGTTGTCCAACCATATCTCAGTCTTTAAAATTCGAAATGAGCTGGCACTAGACTCCCTGCAAGGAACAGTGCTATGGAAATCACTCTCACTCTTGAGGAAAATGAACTTAAGCCCCCCAGAACCAGCTTACGAAATCTTTAGAAATTGCCACAGCAAGCTCACAAGCTCTCTGATAAATGATTGGAAAACAACACTCACAAAAATACAGGTCTGCGCAGACATTAGCTTGGAGATGCTGATAAACCGTCCTGAAACCGCAAAAAGAAAAAGAAAACAATGGCAATGGATCCTAAATACAGAACGATATAACAATTTGGCATCTGATCTGTACTTGGGGCCAGTTGGAAATAAACTAGACTTACTCCCTGCATACCTGAAACAATTTCCATCAAGATACCATCGCGACAGTTTCATGAAACTGCGTTTAAATGCCTTGAGAACAAAAGAGCAATTATTCAGGACTCACGTCAAAGAAACAGTCGACAGCTTATGCAGAGTCTGCAAGGGCGAAGTTGAAACCATCAAACACCTAATAATTGAATGTGCGGAATTGAATGTGCCAAAGAACATTACACCTAGGAAAATACGCCCCGATGAACTCAAACATGGAAGACTGGTGGCTCCACATTCTAGGAGGAAAAAACATAATGTTGACCTGTCGAATAATTGACTATCTAGACGAAATCCTGAAAGAGGACATCAATTGTGATGCCGAAAGCAAAATGCAAAACTAAAACTTGTGACAAATGAGCTATTGTTTTAAAAAGTTTGTAAACCAAACTATAAAATCACAAATAAAAAAAATTAAAAAAAAATTAAAAATGACTTTGTCAAACGCATATGTTAAGTCATTTGATGTTCATATAGCTGACCAGATTTCTTACCCCACACCTATTGCTGCAAACATTATAGTATAAAACCGTTGAGATGGATTCCATGGGACTTTCCAATCTCGTCTGCTCTTTCTTTTTCTTCCTGTTTCAGAAGCCCATTTTTGTAAATGTGAAAGGAGAACCAAAGCATAGATTTTACTATCTGCATGGAGGACCGATATTGGCTGATAGTTTTTTGGATCCTCCCTCGAGCCTCTCTTGTAAATCGGTATCACATAAGCTATTTTCCACGAATTAGGCATGGTTTCCGTCGTTAAAATATGATTTATATTTTTTTTTAAAGTGGTAGACCATACCGCAGGGTTATCCTTAAATAACAAATTAGACAGTTTATTTGGTCCTGGGGCTTGCAAATTGCTAGAATGAGTAATCAAGTAAAAAATACATTCTTGATCAAAAGCCAATCGCCACTCCCTATTAACTTACAAATCCAAGTTAAACTCATGGGAGTGTACTGCTCCAAACACTTTCTGAAAGTAATGAACCCAAATGTGATCTGCCACAGCGTTGAGTTGTATACTCGATTGTGATAGCCCCATTTTATTAATAACATTCCAAAATAGAGATGAGTCCATTCGCTGCAGAATCTCCAGCATTTCCTCAGAATCTCTTTGGTAAAGGCAAGCCCCATGACCTTTTTTTCAGATGGAATAAATTCACCTTGCTTTTTTAATCTTTAAAATTCCCTCCTCATGGGCAATTCCAAATGGTCTCTGATAGTTCTAACTTGTGCCCGTAGATCCCCCTTTTTACCTACTACCTCCTGATTGAGGGCATGGAAATATCGCACTGAAACCCCAGAATTCATCTTTGGATAATACAGTAAGGAGCAGTCCATAAAGTGCATATTTAAAAAACCCTCAAAATTAGTCAAATTAAATGCATTCAACTTTCAGTCCAGCGTAGTACTGCTCAGAATAAGTGACATTTTCTTGTTAAACATGCTACTTTCACCCTGTTATAGGCAATATGATTCTTACCAGGGTTCATCATCACAGTTGGTGCCCTACCCAGAACTCCCACTTCAATAGAAACATCAAATTCACGACTTCCATTCAATGATCACTCAGGATGCTAAAAATAATTATCACAGACCGACATTTAAAAAACATATAGCCATTCATAAGAGATGTAATCAAAGACTGACTTTCCTTTCCCTCGTGACCAGGTATGCCAGGCAGGGATATCTCCAGAAACTGCACCATTTAACATATGTAAACCCAGTCCCTTAACACACAATTCAACAACTTGCAGCCCCACCATTTTTTACCCGTTGGAAAGGGGCCAGATGGCACCAATATATCTGTATTCTTAGGGCACTCTTGCAAGCTGTCGATAATTAAAATCCCCAAACAGCAATACCAGTCCGTGATCATGTCTGGCCGAACAGTCGTATACAAAACCTGTTTGCTACTCAGTTTCCTCTTGAATGGAGCAAATCCCCTGGTGCCAATACACATTGACAATAAGCAGGTTCCTATACTCACCCAAAACCTGTACCTCAATCTCCTCAGCCATCACCCCAGAGTGATTTTGAATAATTAAAGCATTCTGAGCCCCATACAAGATTTACAAAAAAGGAGAAGTCCAACCGCTGGCAGCCCACTGTTCCCTTTACTAGCCACTTGAAATGCTACCTAGAAACCATCAATTGCCGGTTTCTTGTAAAAGGATAATGGAAAAGCCCCTCAAAAGACTTGCATAATGATTCATTTGTGAAGAATTTCCCACTTCCACAAGAGTTCCAGGACAACAAACTCAGCTCATTCAATTTGCTAAAGTTGCGGAGAAGCGCTAAAACCCATCTGTTTATGACTCCCATTCAACACCCTGCCACCCACGACGAGGCTCTAGTTTTCGAGATGCTTACTGGTCGTTTACAGGGCCATTGTACCTCTCTAACATTTTAAGTCCCTTCGTGAAGAGAGATAACAATATCCTTTGGCAACACTCTTGGGTAAGGACCATATTGAGTAATGCTACTACACTGAGTTTAATTGTAATAGGGCAGGATGTCATAACCCAGCTGCCTCAGTAGATGAGACTCTTTTAGAATACATTAATATACAATATTAGAAGTAATATGTACAACAGCTACATCGGTTCTGGACATTCTCAGAGAATCTAATCTTTCCAAGTCCTTAGTGGAAACTTCTCTTAAGTTTGGTATCTCAGCCGTCAAGGCCAAGATGCAAGAACCATTAAGTACATATTGCCTATTCTCGGGAAGCAGGCTTTCAACCCGCAATTTAAACCCCACTCTAGTAGGTTGGGATTTCACTTCTTCCTCAACCTTGACTTTACCTGGAAACTTAATTTACTCTGGTCCTTTTGTTCCTCTATCATGTTTCGGCATATTTTCAGCTAGTAAAGTCTGTGTAAGAACACTTGATACATCTTCGGATCTAGGTCGATTCATGCCCAGACCCTGACATAACTCTGACTAAGCTGTAGGCCATGCGATTGGGTGACAGGCAGTACAGTGAGTCATCATATCTCTTTCTGGTAAATTCAGACCCAAGCTAAACTCTATGCCCCTCCCCTTCGTACCAGCAATACCTTTGCCTGCTTAAAATATAGAGGGGCCCCATAAAGAAGTTGGGTTGGAGGAAAAACTCTCGTGGCCCACAGTCAAATCAATGCCACTCTTCCCCCCCCATTAGGTTGATATAACATTGTATCTTTCAGCAGGTTTTCTTATTATTTACATGACTTGACTAATTGCATTGGTTCCCATGTCCATAACAGTCAATAAAGAGTCCCTAACATCCATTCAGCAATTATAATCAGTTTGAATAGAAATATCAGCATGTGTAATAGCCTTAGTAGTGGATACCTCATGCTGAAAATACATGTCCACAGCCTCAATTTGTGTGGTGCCCACCTTACTGGACACCCGGACCCCATAATGAGTTAGTAAAGGTCTTGCCTCTGGCAAGTCTAAGGCGATGTAAGTCTGCACAGCTGCATTTATACCCGCAAATCCAGTATGCAGTACCTCCCTACTGAATGGGGCAAGAGCTTCCAGCTCCTCTTGCTGATTACAAGGTTGACTGTTCATAGTTGCTCTCCCAACTATATTGCCCGATGTTCCAAAAAATGCAGACATCATTCGCCTTCCTTGATCTCTTTTCTCAGGTACTTTTAGGTATCTAAGATATTTTCTTGAAGGGCTCCTGTTCCATTTGTTCGATTTCAAATTCTTTGTTTTTTTCCCGTTGCTTCAGGTTTTTCCCTGTTTGGGAGAACCACTGGTGTTTCCACCACTGTAATATTCGTATTATCCACATCCACAACAATAATTGGATTCTGAGTCTGCTGTGGTGATGACACTTCCCTCCGTGGCCAATGAGTACACGTATTGAGAGGAGATGTCTCTGCAACAGAGCCCGGCATTTACCCACCATTGCAGAAGAGCTGTTGCTTTCCAACTAGTAAGTCCCACACTACACTTTGCTGCCCACTCTTGAATTCAAAGAATTCTTTCAGTTTAGTGTGAATCTCTGTGGTAGCTAACAAAAAAAGAATGGACTCTAAGAACGTGGAGTGGATTTTTGTTTCTTGTTTACTTCCTTCATACAGGGAAAGCAGTGCACACTATCTGATTAATTTCTTGAATCACTGAATCTCTTTTATTTGAAATAACCAGGTCTATATTTTTCAACATGGTTGACAGTCTACGAGGAGGAACTGGCTGAGGAGTAGAGGAATAAGAAGTAAAAGTCTTATTTGAAACATCTCTCGATTGTTCTGCCTCTGAGAACATAGAGGATGTATGAGAATATGAATCCTCCATTCGGAATTACCCTGTTGGGTCGAAACTTTCACAGATGGTAAACTACCGTGAGATAAACGTACTGGATCTGACATATAGTTCAGAGTTCAAGACACTTTGTGGGATTGGGAGATACGGAGTACAGTCTTGTGGCCTTTGTTGAGGTGATTTAGAGGTAGAGGGAGTAGGCTCTTGATCCGCCCCATATTTCTGAATCGTATTGAAGTAAGAAGCTATTGCAGCCAACTTCTTAATTACACACAGAAAAGCCTTCACAACGATCCCCCTATAACCCCTCACTCTCTATCCCCTTCTTACTCCCACTTTGTTGATTTCAAGCTAACCAGGCTCCCCTTGACTATAACCACGACCTAAAGATCTCCCAGTTCTTAGCAATTTTGAACCCTTGGTATATAGTAACATTGGTGGCAAATTATGCTTTTTAGCACATTCGATGCTTAAAAAGCATAACTTGCAACCAATTTCACAAAGGCACTGTTGGGTTTGGGAAGGTGAGGGAAGGGTAACTGAGTGAATGGCATCAATGGGGCAGCATTTTGGACTGAACTGAAAACCCTTTATTTTATATTGGGCCTGGCCCCAGTGCCCTGAGTTCACAATGTTGTGTGGATTTGGTGTATAAATAATACACACTTTTTAATGGATTGCCTTTCTCCTGCAGATTCCTCATCAGATAGATATCCCCTTCCAACTTCAGCTGCTCGGAAAAAACTTCGACATGGGGCATAGTGAACCTAGACTAGACCGCTGATCGTCGATCCATCTTGACTCAGGGCTTAATTGTCAGCTCCGGACATGACACCGGGTGTCATATATATACGGCGTCACTACCCCCATGTACCTCAGTTCCCTTTTTCCATGCGCTCAGCATGCTGCTCGTGATGAACACTGCAATCCTTTGATCACTTGATTTGTTTTCACTTGAGGTTTCTGATGATTTTCTCTGATCTTTAGTGACTATGTCCGCACCCAGGATCTCTGTTTTCAAGCACTGTACAGATGGCAGCTCGAAAAAATTTCAGCGACCGACCCACATGATATATGTGTGTGGTGCCTCGGCATGAGTCACGACACCGAAAGTTGCTCATCTTGTGGAAAGATGAATCTGAAGTCCTTGCCGGAGCGGGCGGCAAAGCTCACAGTGGGCCGACCGCCGTCCAAGTCACTGGCGTGGTCGACCATTCGGTCCTCGGAGGCCGAAACGGAAAGGCCCACCGTGGAGAAGGAAGATAGGCATCTGCGCAAGGCCAAGAAACAGTCCCATTACTGGAGCCACTCGCCATGATTTTCCTCTCACAAAAAGAAGAGGAGACACCAATGTGATGCCAACTCTTCTACCGAACACAGTAAGTCGTCGACAGGGCCGATGTCCATAGCCGAATGGGAAGACTTTAAGTCCCAGATGTTAGAGATGTTCATGAAGACTACTGTGGGAGGGGGGGTCGCTCGAGAGCTGGAGTAAGATGGCTGTCGGGGACTGAGCTCCGTGCCTGATGAGCTCTGGGGCTCAAATTCATTCCGGTTTCGCATGACCTGAACGAGACGTTGATGGCCTCCGCCAGAAGCTAAGAGTTTGGAGAGGCGACTTAATAGCAGCACGGTTTGCATATTCCACGATTACTCTGTGGAGGCATCCAAGCGCAGGCAGGATTTTAACCCACTCTTTGAAGCACTGAAGGTGTCTGAACATAAGCATTATCTTATGTTTATGGTGGTGTGATTCATCCAGTTGAATTCATAAGCGTAACCTGTCATGTGCTAACAAGTGGCCCCACTGTGCACTCCCAAGGGATGAGAAAATCCCAAAACCAAATTTTGCACTTGTGGTGAGCTTAACCGGATACATCAGATCATCTCAAGACATGTTATCTAACTCAAGTATTTGAAGGTTTTCAATGCCTAGTCAGTGTTGGGCTGTAAGTGCCTACATATATGTAAAGCTTTCCATGGGGGGCCTTCCTCTAGCCCGAAACATTCAGTATTAGAAACATCAAAAAAGAAACTACTTCTGATTCAATCAATTGGTTTCAAATTATAATCAGGAAGACAAATGTCATGAAGAAAAACGATAATTCACCAAAATCAATGGTATAGGTGTCCATATACATGTTCAGGAGTTGTTCTCATAAGTTGGTCATACAACAATCATAAGTTCTGTTATAGGCTACACACAACTACATTACACAGAATCATAGATACAATTTTTCAACATATGTATGTTCATTCGCATCTAATAAGCTCCTCTAATGATGGTAGTAATTGCCAAGCGTTTTGGATTCTACCTAAATCCTTCTTCAGGGCTTTAGAGCCTATTATTTGTCATTCACATGTTCCAACTTGCATGCCTGGATGTGCACCTGGAAGGTAGCACACAGAGGCTCAATTCAGAGAAGGTAGTGAGTGACAGGTATATCAATATTAGTGTATGTTAGTTGTGTAAGAAAACTAACCTTAAGTCTCCCTTATAAAAGCATGTAGTCCGTGCTGACTGTATTGCATCATCATCCAGTTTTGGGAAAAGCATGTACTTTGCCTGCTGTATAACAAAAAGCCTGGCCGCTGGGAATTCGAATCTTGAACTGGCTGCTGAAATATCAATCTTGCATAGTCTCGCTGGGCAACACGCACCTGCAGAAATAAAGATTTGCTAATGTGTTCTTGAATAGACCTGATTGCCGTGATCTGGGATAAAAGAGGAAATGAACAAGAATTAGATCAGCGTAAGACGCTTAAAATAAAGTGTACCTTGTGGCTCAAAATACAGAGGGTGCCAGGAGCGCTTAATCACTCTATGTAGTGTATGCATCTAGGTAACACTGTTTCTGATGCTTGTTAATCTGCTTAGAATCACATGCTGTGCATATGGTCCGACATCCAGTAGTAATCGCGGAATATTGCATCTTGTCTTTCGGAGACCGAAAGGGGACGTCGGCATAGGTGTGTCCGTAACACTATCCCTATCGTGACGTGTAGTGTACCCAAAATTCCTCACGCGCCGAGGTCCCTCAGATTGTTTTTTTCCACCCAGATAACTGGTCTCCCTATAGCGGAGCTCTTACTAGAGACATTGTTTATCTCACCGAATTGTCGGTTATTCCCCGTTAAGTCACTTCAACTACAAGAACATCTTCGATGAACTCTACGGGGGATTCGTCCACGGCTCTGGATTTCGCCGCCTAGGATCTGGCGGCTGGATTTTCCACGTGGTCGGGCCTTCTGGCCGACCTATACAGTAGGGAGAGTGGTCTCGGGGTAGCCATATTGTCGGTATGTCTTTTCTCCTTTCCCCTCTTTTCCCTTTTGGTCTGGTCATGCTTCCCTTTAGCTATGGAAAGGACTCCTTTTAGATTCTGCCCCAAGTGTAGGGTTAGATATCCTTGGAAGGATAAACACAGGACGTGTAACACCTGTCTCCCCCTAGAGCATGACGAAAAGCGGTGTGCGGCCTGCAAACTCCTTCGGCCTAAAACCCTTAAGGAGCGCTGTGTAAAGTGGTGGGCCGCGTACGGTATGTCATGGGTGGAACCCCCTTCCCCCACTGCCACACCCGCTGAGAGTAACAGGGGTACTTCGGATGAACAAACATCCGTTGCGGATGTTATAGACCTTGAGGCGAAGCTTCTAGGTCTGCCACGTCCGTCCCCGACCCTTTAAGGCCTGACTCTGGTCTCGCTACAGGGACAACACCTGGCGACAGGGGCGTACAAGCGCATCGCACTAAGCACACAGCCCCTATACCGATTTCGACATCTTCGTCAAAAAAGGTGAAAGCGCCAACAGGGCGCTGAAATCTTCGCCGGTTTCCTCGGATTGTTCTGATCCAAAGCCTTCCCCGCATCCGCAGCAGCGACTTGAGACTGGGCAGTCCAAATCAAACAAGGGCGCTTATCCAAAAACTGCAACCGCTGAAGCACGGAAGTCTGACGCTTCGACGGTCTCAAAGGCCGCGGTAGGCCCAAAAACTACGGCTAGGCCTCTACCCGAAAAACCGAACGCTAGACCCTCTAGCGCTGCGGAAGGTAGTTTACCTGCCGGTAAACCATCAGAGCCTTTGTCTCACACCGATTCACTGACTATCGAAGACAGCATCGGAAGAATTACAGCGGCGGTGGGTCTTACCCTGGTTCCGCCCAAAGTTATGGGACAAGCCGCAGAAAAAGTTTCAGATGCGGATTGGGATCACGATTCTTACGACGCTTACGAAGATAGCCAGGAGCCTCTCTCCGACACCCTAAAGGACTCTTTTCAACGCCGTAGGGCGGAAAACATTGTTTCTCCACCCGCAGGCCCGTTTGGGTCCTCTAAATGGACTATAGAGAAGTTTGAAGGGTGTATGGATCAGCTGGGGAGGATTATCGGGTTTTCTCACCATTCTCCGCCGAAAAGGGCTCGAATGGACCCTAATCTCCAGATTGAAGACCAGTCTCATGCCTTCCAGCAGGAAGACGTTGTCCACATGGATACATATAGGGACATTTATAATGAAGAAGAGGAAGCTTCATTTCTGCAAAGTTATGAGGAAGAACAACAGGATACTACGGACAACTGGGAGGAAACCCAGCAGGAAGGTCTAGACCCATGGACACAGCAAGATCAGGACTCTGATGTTTTGTGCCCGGATTCTCCTCCGTCCACCCCGGCTCGCCAGGCCTCTCCTGTGGATGACCAAATGGCATTCAACTCCATGTTGAAAAAAACAGCCGAATACTTCAAAATTTCCACTCAGGAGGCGGTGCCTGAGCAGGACTTTGTGGAGGATATCCTTAAGGAGAAACCTCCATCTAGCCAGGCCATACCCCTCCTCACCTCTGTGAAGAGAAGGGTGGCTCCCTCATTGGTATCACCAGCTCAAACCTGGGCAGTGAACCCAAGAGTCTAAAAATTATTTCGGCCTTCCCCTTCCGACCCTCTACACATCAGAGGGCATGCCATCCCAGATTCATTGGTGGTGACTACCACTCGGAAAAGGGCAGGGGTTCCCCTTGGCACGGGGGAGTCTCCACCGGACAAGGAATCTAAGCAACTGTATGCCCTTGGCAAATGTGTCACGTCAGCAGCTGCATACACTGCACGGATTGCTAATGATACTGCACTATTGGCAAGCTATGCTGACGCCCAATGGAACTTGCCCCAGGAAGGCCTCCAAGAGGTTCCTGAACTCGCAAAATCAAAGCTTCTCTCCATTGTAATGGAGGGAAGGCAAGTTAACCAGCATGTGATCAAGAACACTCTCAACACTGCGGAAACTGCAGGCAGGTCTCTGGCCCAAGGGACCCTGCTGAAAAGACACGCTTGGCTGCTTAAGTCTGGTTTCGAACCGGAAACTTAAGCCTCCCTCATCAACAAGCCCATTGAGGACTCAAACCTCTTTGGGAAGGCGGTGGATGAGGCTTTGGAAACAGCCAAAAAGGAGAATGAGACTTTGAAGTCTCTGCAACAGATCACACAGAAGCCTTCCACCCAGAGGGGTAATAACTCTCGGCGGTCCTTTCGAGGGCAAGCCCATGCTAGTCAAAACAACTACGGCACGGGAAACTTCAACTCAGGACAGACTTCTGGAAACACTGCATACTACCCAGCAAGGGGTCAGAAACGCAGCAAAGGCAGAGGCAGAGGCTCCAATCCCAGAGGAGCCACAGCCTCTGGCCAGAAATGACCACCAAATCCAGGTCCCCTCCCATGTCACCCAGGTCGGGGGCGATTAACATCTTTCCTCATGGCATGGGAGGGAATAACTTCAGACCAGTGGGTCATAAAGACGATCTCCCACAGTTACTGCGTGGAATTCGCCTGTCCTCCACAATTCAGACTGCCGCGCTCACAGTGCCTTTCACCGGACCATCTGGAGATCCTGAACCAAGAGGTGAAAGCGCTCCTGGGAAAGGACGCAATAGAAGCTGTCCCTATTCTTCAGGTAAACAAGGGTATTTATTCAGTGTACTTCCTTGTACCCAAAAAGGATCTCACCATGCGCCCTGTTCTAGATTTGCGCCCAGCGAACAAGTTTATAAAACCCCAGAAGTTTTGCATGGTAACACTGCAGGAGGTGATTCCATTGCTGAAACAAGGGGATTGCATGGCAACATTGGACATGAAAGATGCGTGCTTTCATATTTCAATGTTGCCGGCGCACAGAAAATACCTGAGGTTCATGATCCAGGACAGGCATTACCAGTTCAAGGTACTCGCCTTTGGCATTGCCTCAGTGCCAAGGGTGTTTACCAAAGTCCTGGCAGTGGCAGCGGCACACCTGTGCAGACTATCAGTCCCAGTTTACCCTTACCTCAACGACTGGCTCATTACGGGGGACTCGTTTGACGTTTGTTTTTCGAACACCCAAAAAACAGTAGATCTCCTGTTCAGTCTGGGTTTCTCAATCAACGAAAAGAAAGCCAGTTTAGTCCCCAGTCAAATAAAACATTTCTGGGAGCTCTAATTCGGACGAAGGACGGTCTCGTCTTCCCCTCCAACGAGAGGGTTCAGAACATGCTTTTTCAGATCCCTCAGTATGTAGCCAGTCGGGAGGTGATGGTGCACAAAGCCATGCCCTTGCTAGGAATGATGGCGTCATGCAAATAGTTGGTTCCCCACGCGCGGCTGCGCATGCGTCCCATGCAAGTGTGGCTCAACAGTCAGTGGTGTCAGGCCAGCGGACAATGGGAAGATCTGGCAGTTGTCTCGCCAGCCCTCGTTCTCTCTCTGCAGTGGTGGTCAAGAGAAAACCTCTTGAAGGGGAAGACCTTCACCACCCCTGCAGTGGAAGCCACTCTCACGACAGACTCATCTCTCACGGGGTGGAGGCTCGCCTGCTTCAGCAGGCAGCACACAGAGTGTGGTCCCCTCAAGTAGCGCCCAACCATATAAACTTACTGGAGCTATTAGCGGTGTGCAAAGCACTGAAGGCCTTTCAGATGCAACTGCAAGGGAAGACAGTGCTGATCCTAACCGACAGCAGTATAGCAATGTATTACCTGAACAAACAGGGGGCACACACTCTCCAGGGCTATCCAAGCTGTCCCAAAACGTTTGGATATGGGCTCTCAAACACAAGAAGTTTTTGTTGTCCCAACATGTTCCAGGGGAACTCAGTCTTCTGGCAGACATACTCAGCAGATATTTTCCTCTGCCAGAAGAATACGAATGGCGGCTACACGAAGACATTGTATCCAACGTCTTCAAGGAATGGGGTTTCCCAGAGATCGACTTGTTTGCAACTCAGGAGAAAACCCAATGCCAAGACTACGCCTTCAGGTACCCCCAGAACCGATCCAAGGGGAACAGTCTCTGGATAACATGATCGGGGAAATTTGTCTACGCTTCCCCCCCCCCCGACTCCCCTTCTCAACAAGATAGTTCACAAGATGCACCAGGAACCAGTTACCATGATACTGGTGGCCCCATGTGGGCCCGCCAACCCTGGTTCGCTCACCTGATGGAAATGTCCCTCTCCCCACCAGTAAAACTACCCTGCCCATAGAACATGTTGTCTCAGGACAGGGGGGAGACCCTACACCCATGCCCACAAACCCTGAATTTAGCAGCTTGGCTCCTGTGATCATAGAGTTTGGACACCCGCAACTCCCTCAGAGGTGCATGGACATACTCAGGGAAGCGAGAAAACCAAATACACGTTTGTCATCTGGTGCAATTCCAAGGGCGTCAATCCCATCGATTGCTCACCCACACACATTGTGCTGTACCTAACCCATCTGTTGGACACTGGGTTAGTCTTCAATTCCCTAAAGGTTCATCTGGCTGCTACGTCAGCCTACACCACTTCACAACAAAAGGTGTCGTGGTGGAAAATACTGGTGATTAAAGCCTTTATGGAAGGGGTTAAAGGGATTTATCCTCCCATTTCTCACCCAGCCCCTGGATGGGATCTGAATGTGGTTTTGACCAGGCTCATGGGAGCTCCCTTTGAGCCTATGCATAAAGCAAGTCTGAAAGACCTGACTTATAAAACAGCCTTCCTAGTGGCTATCACTTCTATCCGAAGGGTTAGCGAACTACACGCTCTTTCTGTTCTAGACCCCTTTGTTACAGTACACAAAGATAAGGTAGTTCTGCACACACATCCCAGATTTGCGCCTAAATTCATCTCAAGGTGCCATGTGAACCAATCAATCGAACTACCCACTTTCTTCCAGAACCCTACTAACATGGCTGAAAGAAGCCTACACACACTGGATGTGCGCAGGGCAGTCATGTTTTACTTGGAAAGAACTAAACCACTGAGGAAGATTAAAACAGTTCTTCGTTTCAGTGGCAGCTGGTAGAGAAGGGGCTCCTGTCTCTAAATCAGCTATCTCAAGGTGGATTGTCAAATGCATCACACTATGTTACACTCTTGCTAAGAGAGAACTGCCCTTGAAGCCTAGAGCACATTCTACTCGAGGCACCGGGGCATCCATAGCATTCATTGCAAATGTTCCTCTAGAGTCCATTTGCAAAGCGGCAACCTGGATTTCTGTACACACCTTTACAAAACACTATTGCCTAGACACTCATTCTAGGTCTGATTCTCAGGTGGGACAAGCAGTACTAAGACATCTTTTCTCTACTGTTCCTTCTCACAACCCACCTCCAACTCTGGGTACTGCTCGCTAGTCTATGCACAGCATGTGATTCTAAGCAGATTAACAAGCATCAGAAGACATGCATTACTCACTATAATAGCATTTCTGATGATTGTATCTGCTTAGATTCACATGCGCCCTCCCTACCTCCCCGCTCGGGGTGGAAGGAACATAGACGTCTTACTACTTTCTCTCTTTATGTACTCACTCACTATATCCTTGGGCTCCCTCATGGCAGAAAAAATACAATCGGAGGGACCTCGGCGCGTGAGGGATTTTGGGTACACTGCTCGTCACGATAGGGATAGTGTTACGGACACGCCTATGCCGACGTCCCCTTTCGGTCCCCGAAAGACAAGATGCAATACTCTGCGGTTACCACTGGATGTCGGACCATATGCACAGCATGTGAATCTAAGCAGATACAATCATCAGAAATGCTTTTCCGGTGAGTAATGCATGCCATTTATATGTATTTTAACAGACCTCATGGCTACGTGTAAATCTTAAAAGTCGCTGGGTCCACGGCATGGTTGCGTGCTATTACGTTAATAAAATTACTCTCATAGACATGCTGCCATAACCTTGGTTATGTTAAGATGCCGTGTCCTTGTATGCAGTGCTCACCTGTTGATTCACGAACCCTGTCCGACGCCAGTCTCCTCTAGGATGTGTGACAGCCGAGATAGGTGTTGATATGGTTGCCGTGCAACCTGTGAGCATGCGTATTATGTCATGGGGTATCCAGCTTGGTGTGGGAATGTACTCGTCGCCATGGTGACGTTGGTATCATGTACCCGCTATTAACTCAGAGTCGGTTGGCCAAAATTAGAGGGAAAGTACTGCTATTTCTTAAATAAAATTGACGTTAAATTACAGCACCTGAAATCATAATGCACTAGGGAAGGGGGCAATGCCGATTCATATCGGCTGGGAGACGCCGCCCCTATGTAGCTCATTGAGGCTCGTCTGAGCAAATATCTAATATGTGTGTTAATGGGGGTCTGACAGTCTGTTACCCGTACGGCAAACGATCATCATTAAGGGAGTCAGGTTGACAGGGGAAGGAACAGACCACCGACGGATTCGGCTGGGTGCCCCATCCCTGTCAGTGTTTAAAGATTCAGACATACCCAGTTTAGAGCTATACTGTTACCTGAAAGAGCGAGGTTAACCATGATGTTATGGCTCATCCGATGTACAACATCAGTGATCCAAAACGCATGGTTAGTGCTCCTACCAGTGGGATGTAGACCCCTATAATTGATTGGTATGTCTAATTGGTGTCAGTGTCAACAAGTTGTCCTACTCGGGGCTTACAGATCGTAGCAAACACTTCTGTGGGAACATAACTCCAATATACACAAAGGCTCAAAGTAAATAAGTTCACCAGAGAACATTACAGACAGTTCCGCATCATGAATTGCATGTTGGTCCAGCAATTTCAGTATGCAACATTTTACATCCTCAATGCATAGCTAAAACAAAGGATTGTCAACCCAGGAACAGCTGTGATGTCAATTGGTTCAGCACTTTCATTGTCTGACATTTTACATCCTCAATGCATAGCTTAAGACAAAATATTGTTGACAAAGGAACAGCTGTGATGTCACAATACCACATAAAGCATACAGAAATAATTTGCAGATAGTGTCACATTGTAGTTTACAAGATCCACAGATCAATAATTCTGTCATGCTCACAGGTTAACAATTAGCATTGTGTGTCAACTCCTGGCCACTAACATTTAGTGCAATTCATATGAGTGGTAACACAGAGAGTCACATCTAAGTAGGCATAGCGGGTTTGTCATGTTAACTCCAGTTGTTCAGACAAAACACACAAAGTCTGATTTGCAGTTCATTCCACTGGGATTGAGTCCAGGAGGTTGATCCAAAGTACCTCCCTTCGTAACAGTTTCCTGTGCAGATCACCACCTCTACTACCCATTGTGACTTTCTCTAGGATCACGCATTTCAGTTGGGCAACCGTGTGTCTTGCCTCTAAGAAATGCATTGCTGCAGGAGATTTGGGGTTCTTAGTGCGTATATTTGATTTGTGCTCCATCCAGCGGAGTTTCGTTTTTCTTGTTGTGATGCCAATATAATAATATCCACAAGGGCATTTTAGTGCCTAAACCCCATTCTTGAAATCACAAGTGCATGAGTGATTCAATAGGATGGCTTTGCCAGAATGAGGGTGCGCAATGTTGTTTCCTGTTATAATGTTGCTGCAATGCTGGCAGTTGTGACACGGTTGTGTCCCTTTATGTTTATTGTTGCTTGTTGTGGTAGATTGCATCTCTGCTTTGCTTTAACTAGGCTGTACCGCAGAGCTTTGCTATTGCGGTTAGCAAAAGTAGGTGGTTTGCTAAATAGCGGTTGTAGTACTGGATCCATATGTAACATGGGCCAGGTTTTCTTGATGATACCCTTGATCTTACAACGCTGGAGTGAGTGCGTTGTCACGTAGACTAGTGTTTGCCCTTGTTTGGGGGTTTTTGGCGTTAAGAGGGTGTCTCTTTCGATAGTGTCAACTTTTGCAGCAATGTTGGAGATGAGGGTAGGGTTGTAGCCTCTCTCATGGAACTTCGTCTGTAATGCATTTGATTGTGTCATATATTCGTCAGCTTCCGAGATATTCTGCCTATATCAGAGTAACTGGCTCAGGGGAACACTCTCAATAGTGCGTTTGGGATGAAAGCTTGTTGCCAGTAATAGGATGTTCCGATCTGTGATCTTGGTGTAGATCCTAGTTGCCAAGGTTTTGTCTTTGCTGTATACCTCCACGTCCAAAAAGTTGATCTTTGTCGTAATAGTGGTATTTGTGAACTTGATCCGTGGGTGCATGATTTTCATCATGCCAAAAAATGTTGTAGCTCTTGTTCTGGGCCAGTCCAAATTCCAAAAACATAATCGATGTATCTGACAAAGATTGAGAGGTATTGTGTCCATCTTGTTGAGGTCAGCACATGTTCATTCTCCAGGTAGAACAGATACCCGTTGGCATATGTGGGGGCCATAGCGGCTCCCATACTGGTACCGGATAGCTGTAAAAAATATCTGTCCTGGAATCTGAAGAAATTATTCATCAAAACCAGTTTCAAGAGTTTAAGTATAAAAATCTCCCTGGCTGTCTGATGAACGTAATAATAACCACTCAATTGCTTCCAATCCAGCCTCGTGGGCAATGTTAATATAGAGGAAGGTCACGTCCATTGTCAAGAGAGTGTCCCTCCGTTCAACAAATTGAAACGTCCTTGAGTTTGCGTAGGAAGTGCATAGTACCTTTAATATAGGTCTCTGTGGTCTGGATCAGCGGTTGTAGCACTTTATCGAGATATTTCGCTAGAGGTTCCGGGATGCTCTCTGTGGCTGCTATAATGGGACGCCCTGGGGGTTTAACAAGTCTCTTGTGAATTTTTGGGAGAATATATAGGACCTGAGTGATGGGATGTTTATTCTCCAAGAACTTGCGTGTTTTGTCAGAGATGGCCCCTCTGTCTAACACCTCATACAGAACCTCCAGAATAAGTGCTCGGATTTGGTCAGTATGATTCAATTGGATTTCCATGTAGGTCTCTGAATCCGCCAGCTGTCGTTCTATTTCTTCGAGTTGATCTATTTTGTCCATGTGGACAAGGGCACCACCCTTGTCGGCAGGTTTAAAGATTAGATCCTCATTGTGAAGTAGGTTCCGTAGGATTTGCCTTTCCCTATTGGAGAAGTTGCTATGTCTCTTAGAGTTCAAAGGCAATATTTTAAAGTCTTCTAGTACCGTTTTCTCAAACACTGTTAATACATGGTTTGCACTGGTGGATTAAACATACTCTTGGGGAGCATACTTCCACTGTGGAGTCCATCTCCAGTGAATTGAAGAACACCTTCAATTTCAACTTTCTCATTCATTTGAAAAAGTCAATCATTTCTCTTAGGAGATTGCTCCAATGTTCCAGTACAAATGATAACCCCTTTCTCAGTATCCCTAATTCCATTCGAGAAATAGGGTAGGAGGAGATGTTAACTACTAGGTCCTCTTGTTGGATGGCTTCTTCCTTTGAGGATTTTTTCTTTTTTCCCCTTCTGATGGGGCCTTTTCTAAAAAACCACTTGTGCATGCTTCCTCCTCAGTTTGGTTGGGGTATGGGCGGGCGATGTATACGTCTATATTGTATCCCGCTGCCACATCCAATTCGGTAATTGAGACTTCTGAGGATGTGTTCTCTGTGTTCGATGGTCCTGTTTTCGGGAAAAGAGGATGGGGAGGTCTTCTGGGGCATTGGCTGTAATACTCTTGCCAGGTGCATACAATTTCTAATTTATAATCTTGAGTATCCCTTCTAAACCTCCTGGTCTTCTTGGTCTCAACTTCTTGTTTATATTTCTCCAGTTTGCTGTTGGTATCCTCCAAGATTTGTTGGAGTTGTTCCGCTGTAATCCCCTTACCGAGACTTGTTTTGATGTTGTTAACCTCTTCTTCCAAGGATGTTAAATTCTTGACCAGTTCCTCTATTGTTAACAGTATCAAGTCCAAACTGCATTTATTTAAGATTTAGCGCCACCTCTTAACAAATGTTGGGTTCTCCTTACAGAGAGTAGGTTCAAGGTTCACCCTTAGACATCGTGGGATTCTCTGTGCTTTGTGGTATTGCGCTAACGTGGTTGCATGAAGTTTGAGATTAATAACACAGCAGATTTTCCACTCTAATTGTTTAATTAAGGCTTCTGGTTTGTCTGCAAATTTTAATTTCCTCACCGGTGGTTTTGATTAAATTGAGTATCCTTCTGGCTTCCTCCTCGCTGAACCCTAAAGTTTCAGCTCTGTTTGTAGTTGTTGGTTCGATCTGAGTGAAGGACATCTCAGCACAAGTAGATGAGTCGTGATCAAGATGTGTGCACCCCCTGGTGTGGCCAGATAGAGTTAAGCATAAGAGAGGGCGAGGGGTTGGGGGGCACAACTACATTTCAGGTGGGGTTTGGTGATGAGGTGATTCTAATTAGCTTGTGTAAAATTGCTGAGATTAGTAAAACGTATATGTATACTTCAGGTGCAAAGGGGCAAAAAGTCTCAAGCCCACTAGAGACTGAGAAAGAGAAAACACAAGTGTAACCTGTTATATTCTAACAAGTGGCCCCACTATGCACTCCCAAGGGATGAGAAAATCCCAAAACCAAATTTTGCACGTGTGGTGAGCTTAACCAGATACATCGGATTATCTCATAACACGTTATCTAACTCCATTATTTGAAGTTTTTCAATGTTTAGTCAGTGTTAGACTGTTAGTGCCTACACATATGTAAAGCTTTCCATGGGGGTCCTTCCACTAGCCCGAAACATTCAGTATTAGAAAAATCAAACAAAGTATCTACTTCAGATTCAATCAGTTGGTTTCAAATTATAATTAGGAAGACAAATGTCATGAAAAAAAACGATAATTCACCAAAATCAATGGTCTAGGTGTCCATATACATGTACACAAATTGTTCTCATAAATTGGTCATATAACAATCATAAATTGTGTTATAGGCTACACACAACTATATTACAGAGAATCATACACATGATTTTGCAACATTTGTATGTTCATTCGCATCTAATAAGCTCCTCTAATGATGTAGTAATAGCCAACGCATTTCTGATTCTACCTAAATCCTTCTTCAGGGCCTTAGAGCCTATTATTGTCATTCACGTGTTCCAACTTGCATGCCTGGATGCGCACCTAAAAGGTAGCACACAGAGGCTCAATTCAGAGAAGGTAGTGAGTAACAGGTATACAGGTAACAGGTATATCAATAGTAGTGTATGTTAGTTGTGTACGAGGAGGCATGGCACTTTTTAAAACTCCAGGATGTAATCACCTCAGAGTTTACCCCAGTGGAGAAAACGTCAGCACAAGGAGGGGGAGGGCTAACCCACAACCTCGAGCACAGTGGACTGATGAGATCTCGAGATGGCTGGAAGAAGGCAGGCAGAAAACCTTGTGGCTTGAATCGACACCAAGACAGACACACAAATTGAAAGGCACAGGACGGATTGCAATTAAATGGGCCCTATTACACTGACCTCCATAGCCTCCCTCACAGACACGCTATGGACCCGGGGGACACCCGAATGTGCTCATTCGGGTGCTCACAACTGCAACATGGGGCGGGCGCACTGTCGACACCTGGACGATGTTAGAGACTTAAGCCTAGTCGGCATGCCCGAGCGCTGCTAGCAATTACTATGGGGATGCGGGAAAGAGATGCTTTATGGAGCTTGTCACCAATAGGACATTTGTGGTCCCTCTGTATTTATCTTTTATGATTATGAATTTTTTAGGTTGCACAGCCAGCACCCCCATTCAGGTGGGGGGGTCAGGGATCTAGGGCTGGGAGCGGTGGATATGGGGCTTCACTTGCCCTTGCCCTATTTTATCCTAGAGGTTGTATTGGAGTCTGATTACGGGGCTCCAATGTTGTGTTGTTTGGTTGGTTGTGGGGGGGGGACTTGATTTGATTTTTGGGATAATGATACCTGTTGGAATATATCAAAGTCCTTTCACATTGACCTAAGCATGCTCTGTGTGGGGGTACAAATGAAATATTCTCACTTACATATCACCTAAGACCTGGTTGTGCTCTATCACCTGATAAAGGTAGATGACCTCTCTCACATATATATCCCTTAATGTCCAGGGACTGGGAGACCCCATTAAGCGGCACGCCTACTAAACATGGTGTGTGACCCACACGGGACATCATATTCTTGCAAGAAACTCACCTGGATGCCAATTTGGGGGCATAACTCTGCAGAGGGTGGGTGGGGGTGTCCACTCATTCCCCTTCTCATGGCAACAGGGGGTATCCATTCTTATTCACCAGCGGGTCTCCCTGACAATATACACTACAAAGGCTGACAAAGAGGATCAATTTGTAATCATGCAGGGGCAATTGCACAATCAAAGTAATTACCCTCATAAATATGTATTGCCCCACGACCGACACTCCTGGGTACTTCACGCATCCTCTCCGGTCTTCACAGACAATCATGCCTCCTCACCCATACCTGCGGTGTCCCCCAAGGTTCTTGCCTTTCCCCGACTCTGCATAACACCTATACAAAACCCCTCTTCAATCACCTGGATGTCCTCAGCCTCTCCAACACAAACTACGCAGATGACACCCAAATTCTCCTCACCCTCTCTGGCTCTTACCACCAAGACACCATTACCATCAACTCAGTCTACAACATCGTCCAAAACTGGATGGCAACACACATGCTATACCTAAATGACGATAAAACCAAGATTCTCATTGTTGACTCCCCCACCACTCTCTGCAACTTGGATCCAGCCTACAATTCCTTCAACATTGACGGGAACCTAATCCCCATCTCACCTGCTGCCAAAACTCTGGGTGTCTATCTGGATGCCTCACTACACCTCTCACATCAAGTTAACTTCATCTCCTCCACTTCCGCCTACACAGCCAAACTGATCAACGCCAGTAAACCTTTCCTCCCCATACCCAATCACCTCACAATTGCCAGACAGAGCCATCATCGGGGCAAAGTTGGACTACTGCAACGCCCCCTCTTTGCTGGCACTTTCGGAACGCAACCTGAAAAGGTTACAAATCATCCAAAACAATGCTATCCGAGCTGCCCTCAGACTTGCCAAAAATGCCTACGTCTCAGAAGCCAGAAAAGAAACCCATTGGCTGCCGACCCAAGAGCGGATCAGCTTCAAGAACCTCTCCATCATTCAGAAGTGCCTCTCCGACACTGCACCTGGCCACCTTTCTCAGCTCGTGGAAAAATACATCCCCTCTCCCCCACGAAGATCCTCACACAATTACTTGATCAAAGTACCCAGCTTCAATCGCCAATCTGTAAGAGGCTCAAGCTTCCCTGTCATCAGCACCAAGCTGTGGATCAATTTCCCCTTGTTCTTGAGAATGGAAGCCTCCTATTGATCCTTTAGGAGAAATCTGAAAACCTGGCTTTTCGCCTAAACTCCTCGAAGTCAAGAGACTATATTACTGCTGAACATCCTGAGCATATGCATCCTACTTTCCCCATTTACCTTTACCTGTACACCCCTTCCCCTTTCCATAAAGTAACTTGCGCCTAGATACCTGAGGGTCCAGCGCGCAGCTACAAATGCAAAAATAAATATATTTGTTTGCCACATTGGTGTGCAATGTTTATGGGTCGCTTGACAATGATGGGGTACCACAATGTAGCATTACCACCCGAAATTGACCGGTATAACCCCGCGCAATCGCAGACTGGCCTCACCCCAAGAAAGGTTTGAACACTCCGTTCGGTCCCTCTTGACAGATCTTAGATTAGTGGACGTGTGGAGACATTTGCATGAACATACTAAGAACTATGCATTCTGCTCTAACCACCATCAGCGCTAATCCCGGCTTGATTATTGGCTGCTCCCATGCACTATGGTGTACATGGTTGACTCTTGTTCAATCCTCCCATGACATTGTCAGACCATGCCCTGGCACTTATGCGCCTCACCCTCCTGGGCACACCAGCCAATGTGCCCTCATGGAGGATGAACCTCATTGCACTACAGTACCCCGATATGGTAGACCTGCTAACACAGGATATGGGTAGGTTCTGGCAAGATAATCTAACTGAAGGTTTTGTAGAGGAGGAGCCAAGTACCCCCACCTCAACTGTTCCGCCTCTATTGCCTGTATGTTGGAAACCATTGTATGTGACTTAAACGGAGCAGTTGAAATGGCAAAGGCCAAAACGGAATCCTAGTGGCAAGATTTCCATTGAGGAAACCATACCTACATACGAGGAAATATAATGGTTGTTTAAATGAGATTCCTGAAGAAGCAGAGCAAATGAATGGTCAAGACGAATGGTGATGTCACACAGAGCGGAACTGACATACCTGAGATGCAGAGCCCAGATAATGCAGATATTCTATAAGGCATTAAGAATAAGTGACATTTTGGGATCAAGGTGAAGAAACTTATGCCACAGAAACAGATGAAGCCATCAAGCTATGTTACACGTGTACAGATGCAAAAGAAACACAAGCAGACAAAGTCATCTTGAGGCTAGCTTTATAGTGAGTAGATTGCGGCAAGCGGCAATGTATATATATATATATATATATATATATAGAGACAAGTAAAGGATGGATGTTTCCACTACGCATCATGCAGTGCTGGACTTAATTATTTTTTATTTTTTTAATTTTATTGTAAAACTTCAGTTCAATAAATCAATACTGAACTTTTGTTACATTATTAAACCATCGTCATTATCTGTACTCATTGTCAAAATCTAAATCAAAATCTAAATCAAAATCAGAGGCATATGGGCCTCATTACACGTTGCACCCTAAAAATCGCAAATTACCGGCAGGAGGGCGCTAATAGCGTACCATTACGAGTACGCGGATACGAGCATTGCGCCATGCCGGTAATGCCTCTACTGCCATGCCGCTAAACTCCCCCAAAAGTCTCTTACCGGCTTCGAAGACAGTGCAGATAGCAACTCCGCCTTGACGCAGCATGCTAATAGCGGTGACCGTTAAATAGCGGAACCGGAAACAGCGTCATCGCACAGGAACGGGAAAGAGCACGGCGGCCATCTTTAAAAACACAATCCATTGCCATCCTCTGCCCCCTAGACCTGTTTGTAGTACTTTGCTGTTGGAGATTTCCTGGAACACCCTTACCATGCCCAAGGCACTTAAAAAAACGACTGACCGCCAGCGGAAAGAAAAGTTTTCAACTGAGGAGCTACTTATGCTGACCCAGACCTTATCTGATAATGCTGCAGTGGTCTTTACAAACAACATGCGGCAGGAGACACTCCTTAAAAAAAAGGCTATCTGGGCCAAGATGCACCCGCAATGTACGTGAGTGCCGGAAAAGATGGGATGACCTGAGACTCCGGGTCAGAATGATCCTGGCAGAAAATCATAACATTGCCACCGCAGGTGGATCTGGGTCGCCAATTAAACTAAAGGAATGGGAGGAGACATGTGCCAACCTCATCAGAGTTGAATGCATCGAGGGAGTCGGGAGGATGGAGCATGGCGTGGCAAACACTTCGGATGGAGGTAAGTGTACTGATGAAAGCATGCAATGTGAATCTACTGGTCCCCACAAATGTCAGCCCAGAATCACCTCATGGATGGCCAAACATCCACACATGCATCCCACCCTGCCCATGTCAGTGCCAGACCCAAACACACACACATGCACACATCAACAGAGCCAAGTGCCACACACAACACTGCATGGATGAGCCACTGAACTGACACATCACCTGCATCCTTCACAATCAAGTCCAAATGCCCACAACTGCATTGATGATGTATCCTGCATTAGGTACATTGAACCGTAACCAATGCCATCCCCCTTCTTGTCCCCGACAGGGTCACATACAGAGAGTGAGGATGCATCCCAGGCACCCCCTGCGCAGAAGAAAAAAAGGCCACAGCCGACTGAGGACACGCCCACGACATCAAGGGGAAAAGGCACTAGGCTCCATTTGCATAGTCTCAAACATCGGTCGAGCGCCACTGCCAAGGCCACACCAAACCCAACTGCCCCACCTCCGGAGGTTCACTCACCACCAACAATCACAGCCACCGAGGGACCACCCTCAGCTGCAGCTAGTTCGGCAGGAGAGGTGGCAGCCACTACACCATTATCTGATGTGGAGGACCCAACAGAATTCGACCTGGGCATGCACACCCCAAGCCCCCCTGGAATCCCAGAGCCATCACCCCAGCACACACCTGGCTCCAACGTCACTGGTGACGAGACCATGGGAGCCTTCAGTAGCCCCCTGGTGCCTCCATCTGTACACCTGCCAGCATCACAATGCACAGCAGCCACACCACCACAGCCCGACACTGCCCTTGACCTGGCCCGCATCAGCCAGCGGCAACAGGGTCTCACTGTGCTGGTTGGTCAGCATGTCGAGGAGGCTGCCCGTCTCAGGGCGGAGATTGGGGAGACATCCAGGCACTCCAGGGATGGGATAGAGGCATGCACAGACAGGCTGTGTGGGGAGCTCATCCGAGTTCTGGAGGTCCTCACACGTATTGCGGACGCAATGGAACGCCAATTCCCACCACCACCAGCACCAGGACAGTCTGCCACTTCTTCGTCCGCCGGTTCGCGGCAGACAAGCCCACTCCAACGCTCCGCACGCACCACCAGGCGCACCTCTAGGCAGCCTCCAAATGCTGGTTTTAGCAATGACAGTTGTGGGGGGTGGGGGGTAGGGTGGTGGGATGTTCGGGGACATGCACATTTTCCTGTTTAAGTTAATAAATACACTGGTGTTTGAGCAAAACACAGGCCTGGACTTCCTCATTGTGTATGTGTAATTTATTGACGCCAGGGTCCATTGTGAGCTAATAAACAGACACCAGTGCATCACTAGCCATATCCAGGTGACAGTACGAGAACATGTTACTCAGAAGATTTGGTTGATCAGATGCTGTCTCACAGCACGTCCCTCCTGGCCATCCCCTCTTGCATGACCTGCATCCCCTTCACCTCTATCCTCATCACCATCATCATCCTCATCAGGTGCTTCTATTTCAACGTCAGGGGGCAGTGGCACATTCCGTCTGATACACATATTGTGCAGCATGACACATGCCATGGTGATCTTGGCCACCTTCTCATGGCCATACAGGAGAGCGCCACCAGACCTGCTAATGCACCTAAACCGTGACTTCAAAAGTCTGCTCGATCACGATGCGGGTACGGGTATGTGCACGATTGTATTCCTCTTCGTGCCTGTTCTGTGGGTTCCATACAGGTGTGAGGAGCCACGTCTTCAGGGGATAGCCGGCATCACCTATATGGGGGAAGTAATGGAGTCCTGTTACTTTTCACCACAAGTGTGGCCGGTTCATATCACAAACATTGACTTGGCATTGAGATTCAAGTACACACTTAACAGCATACATGCAAATGGTCTGTGTAACTGCAATGTGCAAAGGTGAGCTCAACCCTGCAAGTAGACATGCCCCATTGATGCCTCCAACAGTAATTGACATGTCCTGGGTGAGGCCAGGTCTTAGGTGTCCCTGTGCCCAGGCAAATTTGGTACCACACTAGTGGTGTACTGCCCTTCCAACATTGATGTTGCCATGCTGAGAGGCATCACTTCAGTGGTGCTATGGGTTCGTGGTGCATTGCTATGGCTAGGGGGTATTCCTTAGCATGCATTGAAGGGCACAATGCATTATTGATGTCGTGCTGGACGAATTCTGCATGACTATGTTGACGGCATGGATGACATTTGTGTATTTTGTGGCGTGGAATGTTGTTCAATGTGGATGTGGATTGATGTTTGATGTTTCTAGACTTGGATTGTCATCTGTGTTGTGTAGCATATACTTGCATGTCCGTTCATCTCAAGTACGTTGCGGCCCTCCCAGATGGACATTGGCGTACATCTGCATGTGCATTTGGATGACGGACTACAGGCTACACCCAGTTGGAGTATCTATCCCCCCCCCCCAAGCACACCCAGTTGGAGTATCTATCTCTCCCCCACAAGCACACCCAGTTGGAGTATAATAATAATAATAATAACTAGGCATTGATATAGCACCACGAACCCTCAGGTATCTGAGTGCGGCTTATTATTACCCACGGTGTGTGGTGCTCATTTATCGACCTCGGAAGGACGAAAGGCTGAGTTTGGCCCCGCCGGGATTCAAACCTGTTTTAACAGGCTCTGCACGGATGTCAAAGCGAGCGCTCTACTAGCTGTGCCACTTGACCGGCTAAATCTCTCCCCCCACCCCCAAGCACACCCAGTTGGAGTATCTATCTCTCCCCCCCCAAGCACACCCAGTTGGAGTATCTATCCCCCCCCCAATCACACTGCCATGTTCTTGGCCTGCTACTCACCAAGTAGCCATGAACGTTGTCCCGTTTGTCGCTCCATGTAGCGGGGGATAGTTGAGTTCCGCAGGACCATGGAATCATGGGTAGATCCGGGAAATCGGGCACAGCAATGTGTGATTATCTTGTTGGCGTCACATACCATTTGGACATTGATGGAGTGGAATTGCTTCCTGTTTCGGTACACTACTTCATTGTGATGTGGGACGACCAATTCCACATGTGTACAGTCGATGGCCCCGATGCAACTTGGGATGCCTGCCAGTGAATAGAAGCCAACTTTGGTGTTTTCAATCTCCTGGCCAGTCCGTGGCATGGATATGTGTTCGGGTGCATGCTTCAGGAGAGCATCGAGTACCTGGTTTAGTGTGCGTGAGAATACTGGTTGAGAGATGCCATGCATCTGCCCCCCTGTATGCTGGTAGGTGCCTGTGGCCAGGAAGTGGAGCACAGTCACCACCTTCAGTAGAGGGGGGATGGCAGTTCTGATGTCTATGAGGCTCACAATGTCGTTGTGTATCATGTCCACGATGCTGGTGATGGTATCCCGGTCCAGAAGGTACAGGGTGTGTATCTGCTCAGGTGTTAGGTTAAATGGACTAGCTCTGATCCTGGGAATTGGTGGGTGCCTCTGTGGTATGATTAGGTGCCGTGGTGGTGCTTGCTGTGCCTGTCTTGCCCTCCTCCTCCTGCGTCTCCTCTGTGCTGCCTGTTTTTGTTGCTGCTGCGCTGCAATCAGGTCCTCCAGGCCATGTAATGCTGCCAGTATTTGAACCATCTTGGTGTGGGAAGGGATGTGGGAAGGGGTGTGGTGTGCTTCTTTTGAGCAGCAACAGTCTCCATTGCCTCCATCTGTGCTGATTTTGGCCACCTGTGGCAGGTGGTAACACTGCACAGTTCTTTTAACGGGTGGTTCGAGATGGCGGTATTAGCGCCATGCCGGTAAGGGGTTTTGGGGGATTTACCATGCCGCTATTGGCATGTACACTTGCCTTGTGATGCTGTGCTATTGGCGGCATGTCGTTATTTACGGGATGGAGGGTCGCGCGCACACGGACTGACCGCTATTAGTGGCACCGTACTTAGCGGTGCCCCTAATGGCGGTGAGCCGGGTCGTAATCCGCATGGGCATTTAACGTTACCGGTATTCGATTACCGGTAACGTTAAATCCCTAACGCCTACTGTGTAATGAGGCCCATTGTCTTGACTAAATTCTTAACTCTTGTTTCTTCTTAGGATTGGTCAAGTAGACCATTTGCAGTTTGGCCGGGTTTTAGCCCTTTCAATATTTGACCATATCGTCTTTTCGTTTTTCTAGACCCTTGTATTTCGACACTCAGGATCATGTCTAAATAGTCAATTAATCTACATGATAGCCTGATGTTTCTGCCTGCTGCAATAAAGGCACAGAATTCTTCCATATCATTGTTTTGTGGTTTCAAGCAACTCAAATGTAGGTTCTGCTGGCTGTTGGTTCTGGTGCAAGGTTATTAGATGCTTTGAGAACTCAATTTCTCCAGTGTCACAGAATCTACATTTGTTATCAGTTGTTTCCTTGTTCCTTCTTTTCCAAAGCATTTCCTTGTTATTTAGAGCGTTTAGCCTGAATCTTAGGAATTGATTTCTGTGATGACGTGACGGGCAATCTAATAGATATTTTGGTTGTTCATGTAGCTTAATTTCTCTTGTTGATAGTGGAAGAACAGTTTTAAGTTTTTCACGCTTTTCTGAGTTACTAATCCAATCCCAGATCTCCAGTTTGTTTTTGTGCATTTTGTGGGCGGTCTGGTAGGTCTGATCTACTTATACAGGCTGCTTCCATAATGGCATCTAGCTTTAGCTTCCAAATTTGTGTTAGTTTGGATTGCATCCCTTAGTTTCCAATCGCAAAGATTTGATATGCTGGAATGTTTCCACCAAGGTACATTTTCCTCAAGGTAGCAAGGGATTTCCATATGATTGTCATATGCAGTGAATTGATGGCCAATTCATATCTCAGTGCAGTCACTGAAATATATTGGAGGAGCCTCAAGGCTCGTCGCCAAAACGTATCTTCTAGTTTTTGCCATAAACGATGGTCTAAGTTCCATCCTGCTTCGGCTCCAAACACAATTGTTGGTATGACCTTCTGGAGGTAGAAGGTCATTATTGAGGCGATCGTGAATTTCCCATATTCTTTATAAATGTTTTCGCCTTGTAGGCCAAGTTTGATCGTTCTGTTTGTTTAGTCTTTGGTCCATGCAGCTTCACAGATTGAATCATTAAACATCACGCCAAGGTATCTTATCGACCTTACAGTTCTTAGTTCATCGTTTGCAATTGACCATCTAAAACATTTTTTTTTTTTGCCCTTGTCCAATGCTCATGATCTTTGTTTTCTCCGTATTTATCACCAGCTCGTTCTCTTTCAGATATTCATGTAGACGATTCAAGAGTCGTTGCAGACCGATTTGAGTATAGTCGGTCAGCATCAAGTCGTCCGCATAGACAAGGCATTTTATTGGTGTTCCATTTATCCTTGGAGGGACGCAATGTACTGTATCCAGCCACGAGGGCAAGTCAGCTATAAATAACTTGAACAGTTTCGCTGCCAAGGGGCAGCCTTGCTTAACGTCTTTATGCGTTGTTACTGGCTCGGTTAAATCGCCTTGCTGATTCATCTTTAATTGCACCGTTGTTTTTGCGTGGAGGGCTTTTAGTGGTTCTAGTATTGGAGGAGGACAGTTCCACTTGGACATTTTCAACCACAATTTCTCACGATTTATTTCCGTCAAAAACCTGCCTCAAATCTATAAATGCAAAGAATATCTTTCTCTTTGACGCTTGACCCTCCAACTTTAGGATGTTCAATATTAATAAATTTACTTCGACTCCCACTCTCTCGGTAAAGCCTGTTTGACGGATGTCTGTTATCCTTGTTTAGATTGCCCATGCAGCAAGTTTCTAGTGAGGAAAAGAGCCAAAAATGTTCCCAATTGTATCAAGAAGGGCAATAGGGCGATAGTTCGCAGGATAGTCCGAACTGCCCTTCTTGTAGATCGGGACCAAAATTGCCGTTAGCCATGAATCTGGAACAGTCTTGCTGTTGGAAACTTTGCTAAATAAGCATTCGATGAACTTTGCCCATTGTTCCTTGTGTTTTTTCAACATTATGTTTGAGATTTGTTCCGGGCCAGCAGCTCTCGATTTTTTTAGCTTTAGTATGGCTTGTTCGATTTCATCTCTTGATGGAGTTATGCCCCATGCTTTGGTTGAGTTATTTACTTCTGGCTAGATTTCACTTTGCGGCTTCTCATAGATGGCAGCAAAATACTCCACCCATTTCGAGCTGGCGATGTCATTTAAACTTATGGGTAGGGATTTTGTATTTCCGTTGTTTAAGATTGCCCAGATGTCTCGTGAATTTTTTGTAACCAAGATTTCTAGCATTATTTCAGCACGATTTTGCTCAATTACTACCACATGGGATTTAAGCCAGTGATGATAAGCCTGGCATCTTTCTTTGACTCTGATATGTTTGCTTTCTGGTGGTAACTTTGTCTTCTTTATCTGTCGTAGGTCCTTCCTTAATGCCTTTTTTGCTCGGACAATTTTGTTATTGAACAAGTGTTTATAGGTGTGGCCAAGGATTCTTGTCGATGCAAATTTTGTCTTGAAGTCTGTCAGCAAGTGTGCATAGTCTACATCATTCTATTGATTTAGTTCAAGACGTAATCTTTCAATTTGTGGGCCATTTTTCCTCAAACGGTTGCCAGCTGCATTTGTTGACAGTTGGACTTCATGTTTGGCAGTTGTTTCATCCCAAACGGCTTCCCAGGATAGACATAACAAATCATGATCACTATTGGTCATTGCAATTACATTTAGGCCAACCACCCTTTCAAAGACATTTCTGGATGCCCAAATATAGTCCAATGTGTTTTGACTTTGTGGACCTCGCCACGTTGGTTTACATGGCTGGTCACCTTTTGTATTGCCATTTAGCACTGTGCAATTTCTTGTTGCGAGGGTGTCAGACCAGGTTTGTCCTCTGTTTGATACTATATGGTCTGGAATCCGCTGGTTTGTAACTTTTCTTTGATCATTTTCAAACCAGCTGCAGTTTAAATCACCACAAACAATTATTGACAGATTGTTATATGTCAATATTGCTTCATCAATTAAGGATGTTACTGCACTTGTAAAGCACATTGTGGTTATCATTGCTGGATTCCAGTATCTGTTTATTAGTAGTAAATATTTCTTCCCGCTATTTTTTGAGGATGTTATTTGCACTGTTGTGCCTTGGATGAAAGGGTTTGGATTTTGAAAATCCAAGGGGGTCAGCCAGGTGTGGATTTACAGCAAGGTTACAAGACCCAAATAGGGGCGTCCCCTTGCATTTTTTCCTGCAGGGTTTAAAAAGATGCTGAATCCATCACGTTTCGGTGGTTCACGTAACCATGTTTCTTGCAGACAAACTGCAAAGATGTCGTCCATTGGTACTTCAAAGTTATTGAACAGGTGTACGCAGCCTCGTGTGTTCCATGATAACACAGTTTGTACAGGATTGGTCCCCTTGAATCATTGTCATTGATGTTTAACATTTATTGTTTGATTTCCATTTCTCGTTCTCAACAGTGAACCCTGATTGACGCTCTCTTTTCGGGTTGCGTGAGGATGAGACAATGATTTCCTAAGTGCAGCTCGGAGTTGTTCAATTGTTTCACCATCATCACTTTCCTGTGGTTCTGTTTTTCCATTTTGCATCGTTTGGTCAGGTTCCAATGTTATGTCAAATACAAATACAAGTAACTCTTCAATGGCTTGCATTATCATGTTTTTCTCAGCAGAAGATCTCATATGCAGTAATACCTGATCAGAGTTTTTTTCTGTAGGATACTCTACAATTTTTATATCATCAGAGGATATTGTTCGCAGTAATGGTATACAGCCAAATAATTTCATTACATTAGCTCTATTTAGATTAACCTCGTTTTCATCATTTTGGATATTTTGTAGTCGCAATTTCCAGAGGCGGCTGTTTTTCCTTGGACTTTTATTCAAATGCACCCTAGATAGGTGATGTACTCCTTGTTTCAATTGATTCATGGTTAATTTTGTATTAAGTTTGGAGGTTAAGATTGACATTGGCATTTGCGAGGTTTTGTCGCTTTCCTTTGAGGAAGCATTCTCACTTAGTTTTGAGAAGGAGCATTTCTTTAGCGCTGGTGACACTTTAATACTTGCTTTCAGCCTGTGAACTTGCACACGCTCTAAGGCTCCAAGGCAGCACTGCGAGCCCCCTGCTCTTGCTGCTCCGAGGGAAGGAAGGCGGAGCTTCTTTTCACGTGACCGCATCACGTGACCTCCTAAGGAGGCTCTTATCCTGCACACAGCTGCCCGTGCGGCGTTGAGAAGGAGCATTTCTTTAGCGCTGGTGACACTTTAATATTTGCTACATATTGAAACTCAGTCTTTGAGTTTTCGTCACCTTTTTTCTTAAGTTTATTCACTTTCATCTCTCAAGTTCCCTTACTCTCTTTTGGGTTTCTGTTTTATCTGAATGACACGTAACGGATTTCGTAGCCATGCAGTTATGGAGGCTTCTCTTGATTTTACTCCCTCTGCTAAAGGGGATCTCCCCTCTGCTTCACCAGTCCGTACTTTACCAGGTAATTCCATTCCTGCTGCCCCTGGTAATCCACAGCATTTATCAGTGGATGTTTCCCAGGACTCCTCTCTCCTAAAATCTCTGGCCCAGGCCCAAATTCATTCTAGAGATAGGTCTGAGGTACTGAATGTTATGGGTATTATTCCACGTACACCAGCCTATAATAGTTGCATCTTTAATGGAAAACAAGACATTTCCATAGATGCACAGGAAGAGCGTCTAGCAGCTACTATAGCCTCTAATCTCGAGGAAGGCGGTAGTCTACCAAGGGCCAGGGGTTATATGGATCACTCTAACAATAATATGGTTAACATTGTGCTTTCAACCCCTGCTCAATCACATCCTAGGCCGCCTCTACCGCCCGTCATGGTGGATGACTCTGCAGCTCTTGCTACAGAATCTCCAGTTGTGACAAAAGAGGCTGTTGATCGTCTACCCCCCCCCCTGTGGGTAATAGGAACGGTGGTACTCTCTCCATCAAATTTTCGCCAGAGGATTATTCCTCTGTCAGGGGTGCAAACCATTCCTCCTCTATTCATGTCAATCTTTCTGCTAACCTCGCTGGAATTCCCAATACTTCTACAGTGAAATCCATTGTTTTTTTTAAATTTTTTTTTATTTGTTTAATTGTATAAAACAATTTTTACAAAATTGAAGAGGGGAAAGGAGAGATAGAGAGGTCCCCCCATTAACTGATCCAGATTCCCTGTAAAACTAAGACCAGAGCCCCATGCATCTCAAAGTTCCCCGAAAGGCTCTGTCAGATCAATTCTTTTTCGAATCTAGTTCAAATTCAAAATTCGAGATCTAGAATTCATAGTCAGAGACTGAGTCCGTGTCCCCCCCAGAGCAGTTAGTGTGAGGACACCCAGCTGATAACCCTGCTCACATACTCCCATCAGGACAGCAGTTTAATCTCTCGAAAGAAGCCCACCACCGCAATCACCCAAGTGGTCTTCACCCCACTAAGAAGCCGACACCACCATTCTTCTTCTTCGTAGACATGTAGGTTTTTAAACAAATGCCCCAAATGTCTCAAATGAGGGCCTGTGAGTCCTAAGCAGTTAAGCAGGAGATGCCTTATGGTTTCTGCCATCTCTAGCTTCCTGCAGAATCTGAAAACTTCATCCGATGCCAACTTTCTTCGGAATAGGACTTCCCTTGTGTGTAGGATGTTCAAACGGATTCTTAAAAAGTGAACCCTGAAACTGGGATCCGGCCCTTTTATCAAGTAAGGCTTAAGTTCGTTCACTTTAGTCAGCTGTGGAGGCAAATCTGTGAACAATTTTGATGCGGCTGCTTTTTCTAAGGTGTCGATCCAGTCTTGCTGTAATAGACGCAGTTTGAACTTGGAGCGGTTGTGTATTAATTCATTTTTACAGCTTCCAGCGCCCTCTAGGATTGCGTCAATCTTTGCCGCCCATTTTGTTAACATTTTGCATGTTCCCGACTGAATTTCTTGCTGAATTTCTTGCATAATCAATGGGGGGCTTGGAAGTAGAGACTTTCGAAATAGCATGACTTCATTACGGGTCACAATGGAGGTCAAGAATTGTAGAGAAAGTTCCCTTCTTAATAGCACAATTGGTAGCGAATCGGGGAGATTTAGAACCTTTCTCCAATAGAATCCTTCCAGTTTGGACCAAAAGGAGGTTGGAAGGTTCGGTAAAGCTTCTACCCTGTAAGTGAGTGTTGGAATTACTTTAGACTTATAGAAAGTCACCACTGGCGCCAAAGTAAATTTTCCATATTTTTTCAGTATTGCTCGGGATTGTGAATTGAGCAGTCTTGCTTTGGACATGATGTTTTCCTGCATCGCTGTTTCCTTACTATTCTTGTTGATGATAACGCCCAGGTATTTGAAGTTGTCCACCAGTTCGATTTTAGTGTTGTTTATCACCCATGTGAATTTCTCCAACTTCCTTTCCTTTCTACCCAGAATCATGATCTTAGTTTTTTCCAAATTCATCAAAAGATTATTTTCCTTCAGGTAGGAGTCGAGGTTGTTTATCTGCCTCTGGAGGCCAATCGGGGTTACGTCGAAGAGTATTATGTCGTCCGCATATAGTAGGCGTGAGATTTTGCTTAATCCCAGTGTAGGAGGGAACAACCGGACTCTGGCTTCATACTCTTTAAAATCGGCCATGTATGCATTGTACAGAGCGGGGGCTAAAGGGCATCCCTGCTTTACCCCTCTTGCCGTTTTCATCCAGGAGGATAGGAGGCCTTGGTTGTTCAGCCGGACACATACTGAGGTGTCCGTATACAAGGCCTTTATGGGCTCCAGTATCCTTGGGGGGCAGGCGTGAAGTTGCAGTTTTGCCCAAAGACGTTGCCTGTCTACCCGATCGAATGCCTGCACCAGGTCGATAAATGCCATGTATATCTTCGGACTGCCCTCGAACACTTTGGCTTTTAGTATGCTCACCGCCAAGATGTTAACCGTAGTTCCGACGTTTTTCACAAAACCCGCCTGAAGGGGGTCCGACAGGCCAGTCGCGGAGATCCAGTTGCGAAAGTTATCCAGGACTAAGGCACCGAAAAGTTTTCCTATGGAATCTAGTAACGCGATGGGGCGATAATGTGCAGGATTATCTTTAGCTCCCTTTTTAAAAATGGGAACCAGGATCGCTTTTTTCCATGATGCAGGAATGGACGAGAGGCTTACACAGTTTGAAAATACCTCCTTGATGAAGGGTGCCCAGAAATCCAATTTATCTTTTATATCAAAATTGGTTATTCCATCCGGTCCTGCCGCCCTGGAACCATTTAGTTGTCTTAATTTCGTTTTGATTGTGGACAGATCCAGAGGGATTTCCCATCGTTCCCCAGAACTAGGGGCTTCGCTCTCTTTATCCTTATCCGGAATTCCATAAAGCTTTTCAAAGTGGGATGTCCATGTCTTTTCACCAATCGAGTTTTGCAGTGCCTGATTTACTAATTTGGAGTTGCCCTTGATTAGTGACCAGAAATCACGTGCCTTATGTCCACTGATAGCGCGCAGCATGTTTTCCGCGTCTGCCTGGATCCTATTTGCTTTTGTTGACTTAAGCCAAGCTTTGTAATTTTTTAATGCCATGATAGCTTCGTCCTTCTTGCTTAAGGATGTTGATTTAGCTGCCTCCCGTTGCAATTTTCTGACCCCCTTTCTTCGGGCTACTAGCTGTTCATTATATGTGTGGAGTGGAGCCTTGTTTCCCTGTTTCGACACTCCTTTTTTCCGTTCGTATACTTGCAGCAGGGGGGAGTATTCGATCCGACTTGCCGGGCATAAATGCTCGACCATTTTGCGTGCCTTGTATTGGGTGGTTATATTGGTGATAGCCACTTCGGACAGTCTCAACCTGTTCCCGCTCTGATTTACTACCAGGTTCTGGGCGTCGTAGACCGCGTCTCTTCTCCGTGAGTACCACGAGAAGGTAAGCAAGTTGTGATCACTATTCTGCGTCCTGGTGATTACAAAGGATGTAAGCAGCGGCAGTAGGCTCCTCGAAACTTGAATGTAGTCTATTATTGCTGATTGATCCATTCTCTCCCATGATGGGATTATTTCGAGCTCCTTCACTTCTTTTTGCCTGAGGATGTGCATCTCTCTTGCTTTTAAAAGATTGTGCCATCTGTTGTTTCTACTTTGGAGCACCGTAGAGTGAAAAGTTAGGTCGATATTCAGGTCTCCTGCAATGATCACGTCACTGGAATTAGATGTTATCAAGAAATCGTCAATTAGAGACTCGATTTGAGCTATGAAGTAGTCGTTAGTCACTCGCTTTGGGTTCCAGTAGGCGTTGATCAAGAGGATCTCGGTACTTTGGTTAAGCTCCAAGGACCCTTCCGTCCTTTCCCACTCCAAGAGCGTCGCCAGAATGAATTCCGAAGCCAAAAGTGTCTTTGACAGTGACAAGCCTGAGCCCACTCTTATGGTGGTAATAAGCCCAGATCTTGGTCTACCTCTCTCACTTCTCTGGGCAGGTGAGTGTGCGAGTTGAAAACCGTCCAGCGTGGGAGGTGAAAATCCATTGTGTTTAAAACTCCACTTAATAAACCTTCTAATCTCACCCCTAAAATAAAATCTAATTTGGGTACCCAAGGTAAACCTATCCAAGGGAAAAAAAAATCACATTTTTTTTGGGAAGAGGACTGCAACAAGCACCCTTGTTAAATCTTTACATTCACTTCCAATAGTGGCCACATTGGATCATACTCATCTAGCAGATGTAGCTAAGAAACTAGAGATTGAAGATCCCCTAGCTCATGATATTGATGATATTAGAATGTGCTGATAAGGCAATCGCTGAGAGCCATCTGGGTCTCAACTCTAATAATATAAATAATGTCACCCAGCAAATTTGTGATGATTCCTATGTGGGCTCTCCTTCTGATCTCATCAATTGTATTGATGAGTATACAGATAAACAAAACTGGTTGAGAGAAAGGGGTCTACTTCCAGACTTAAAAAAGGATCATGGCAGCGAGTCTATCCTGCATCATACTCTTAAAGAGGCGGATGACAGAATAAAACTTTCTCAACCTACACTCTCTGCTCTGAATATGGTTTTGAGTTCCTTTGTGAGCCTGTATGACAACATATGGTCAGAGGTTAGATCACACTCCCTTCTACTCTCTGAAATCTATTCCAGGTTAGAGGGCCTTGATAGATTTGAAGAGTTAGTCAAAATTATCAAGGAAGACCATCCCATCCTTTCTAACCAGCCAATTGCTGATGCCCATTTGGTTAAAAAAGTTTTCAATGGGAAAACGTCGAGTACACAAGGGGTAGTTCTAGATATGGGTTCGGGTACCACTGACCCCCGATGCTCGGATCAGGATATTTGTGATCATCCACCTATGATTCCTCCTATGACCTCTGAGGGTGTGCGAGAGGCTTTTGGTATGGAGGTAAAACTCCCTATCCCTCATATAAAAGTCATTACGGAATTAATAGAGGAGAAAGTTCAAGAAGGGGCCACCGGTTATTCTCTTAATTCTTTTCCTCAGGGTCTACTCCCTGTAGGGATGACTCTAGAGTTGGCCGATCCACTTAAGGGAGTTTACGTCGCCTCTTCTGTGGATCCTATATCCGTCCCCAATTTGGAGAATCCATCTGATCCTATTGACCTTTCCAAAAAAATGATATATCAAAAAGGTTTTCTTTGAATAGGAAAGAAAAAAAAACTTAATCAGCAAATAAAGAAAACTAAAAATCAGAAGAATTTGAAAAATATGACTTCATTTACTAACTAATTTTTAAAAAATCTATTTTTGGCAAATACTTTGGCTCCTACAACTCTTTCTCTTACTTCCAAGGGGACTGGGAACCCTGTTGAATCAGCGGTTTCTGTGACCTCTATTCCTAATATGGTGGCCATTCCGGTCATAGTCAATTCACTTCCTATTATGCCAGCTCTATCTAGCCCACCTGACGCTTTGGTAGACGGTTCTATCATCATTAATACTGTCCCTCCAGTAGTGGGGCCTAATATTGTGGGGGTTGTGGACATTTCGGTCTCTATCCCTCCGACAATAGTTTCAACTTTACCAGAGCCGATTTTTACCAACGCTTCAGTTGAATCGAACACCAATACTGTTATCAAGCCGCAGGATTCCTCCTCAGTCGTAGTTACTTTAATTATACCATGTAACTCTATACCTGGGGTAGATCCGCTCCATCCAGAGATCACTTTTTCTCCGACTGCGGCAAACTTGGTGAATATTGATATGGTTAAACATTTATTCCAGGAGCTACTTGTTCCTAAAATTGCTAATGGGGTGGTGTCTAATTCAATTATAATCCCACCTCAGGATGGGGCTCCATCTATTCCTTCTTTATCTTTGGATCCCCACCTTTCTTTCGTTTCTGAGGGTCATCCTGCCAATATTGAGCCTAGAATGAGGGATTGTGGTATGGGAGTCTGTCCAGCGGGGGGTCCCTATGCACCCAACTCTCTTAATTTAGTTCATTCAAGTATGTCAAGTGTTGGCCCTGTTACGGGCTGTGAAGGTGCTCGTTCTGGGCCTGATTTCGCCCATTACAGTAATTCTTTCAAATCATGTGAAAGATTCCCTGTGGGTCCAAACGTAATCCAAAACAGGACCAAATGAAGGGGTGCTAGGGGCACCGATTTGGAGGTTGACTCTTTAACTCAGTTCACTAAAAAGATTACTGATTCTCTACCTCAACCAGCAGAGGCGAAAGATCTTCTTGATATTTTGCAGCTTACCAGTCTCTGGGGTCAAGATATGCCAATTTGTCTTAACCGTGGTAATATTTTAAAAAGTTTCCATCAATTACCCTCGCTCTCACTCATCTCTAGGTATGATATGGATAGTATCTTTTTTCATATTCAGGGTCGGGTACATGTGAGTAATATTGTTCTTAAATCAAGAGTGGTATTGGAACTGATTATGGGGCACAGGGAAGGGTTAAAGCAGCTTGGTTTTGAAGCAAACCTACTAGACTCCACTCAGTTTTCCAGTAATAATGGAGGGGGTGAAGAGTACAGGGGAAACCTTACTATGGTATATCATCTGGATAGAGCTCCACAGCTCCAACGGAGGCAATTTACGCCCAGATTCAATGGAAATTCTCGAAACTGGGCCCAGGTTACCGCAGGTCTGTGGAAATGAGTACTTTCCTAATCACCCTGAACTTCCTACTAAGGTTCTCCCTTTGAATAGCTTTGCGTTTCTATCCTGGAATTCCAGAGGTAATTCTCATCTCTTTACGAATGTGGACACTGTAACTATGATTAGGGCTTCACACTGTTTTTTTCTACAGGAAACCTGGATGCTTTCAATTCCCGTTCTAGATGGATTTGATATCTACTCTCAAAATGCTAAACCTAGTCTGGGAGGGAGGGCTTCTGGGGGCTTTCTTATAGGAATTAGAACCTCCTTTGGTTTTAGGAATAAGGTTCTTCCGGATATGCCTTTTGGTATCTTGGCTCTGGAGGTTACTTCTCTTGATGAAATGGTTAGTCTCCTTTTGATTTATGTATATTGGCATAAGGGTATAGCTGCACTTGAGCCGTTTCTGCAAAGACTAACGGATACGCTTCTTTCTTGGTGATCTCTGCACCCTAGGGGGAAATTGATTCTGGCTGGTGATCTTAACTCTGATTGCTCTATCTCTTCTGAATCCAAATATGATGATTTGGGATTGGCTATGGAGGATGACTCTCGCCTAGGTCTGAAATTTGTATGGGGTCGTCTTTGGAATCTTGCTTTGAATTCGGTTGGTCTAATTTGTCTCAATGGCTATTAAGATGCTACCTACTCACCTTGTCCTACATGGCGTAGATCCCTGTCAACATCTACTTTAGACTATGTCTATGTAGATCATTCTCTGACTTCTCTTTCGTCCGAAGTCGAGGTCTTTTTCAACCCATGGAGTGACCATGGTATTCTGCGGGTTTCATTTCTCTGTCCCTTTCCCATGAAGTTTCTGCCCGCTGGGGGGCCATGCCATCTCCAAACTGTGGGACAAGGGACTGTACGTTGGTCATCTTCAAATATCAGTTTACTTAACCGTAAACTGATTTCTTCCTTCAATCATACCTCTTTCTCTTGGAAATTAGCAGTTTTCAATACATACTACTTTGATAGTTTTCTTAATGCTCTTCACAGCAGTATTTATGGTCTGCTTAGGAAGGACGTCTCCAAAAAATCTCATCCTCATAGATTTGACCTAGAGCTGGCTAATGAAAAGGCCCACACTCGGAAACTTATTAGAGGTGTACAAGCTCCAGACACTGAGTGGGATGTGTTAGGGAGAATTCTCTGTTTAGGCTGAATTTCCCTACCTAGTGAGTCCCCCAGCAGCTTTGCTGGATTTCTGGGGTTTAATTTTTTTCTCCTGCCAAGAGTGAGACTCTTTTACCCTCACTCTTGGACATGTTGAAGTGTGTTTTCTTGGTTAAACCTTGTGTTGAATGGGCTATGGGGTCTCTTACTCCATAGGGCCTCATGTATTTTTGTGATGTGGGTCACACAGCACCCTCTGTGCCGTGACCCAGGGGTGTCCTAGGGACTCCCCAACATAGACTCCATACCCTGGGACTGACTACTGTCTCCCAGGGCATGTAAAGTCACCAAAGACTTTGCTAGTCTTGAATCCTGAACAGAACCAGTACAAACCATCATATTGTGGACGTACTGGCTGGGGCAATTCGATTGCCCCAGGGTCTGTTAGTCGAGGGGGCACGTCTCCGTCCCCCCTGATCGAGTTTTGGCTGGTGGCAGTGGAAACTACTTTTTATATTCGACCGCGAATATTTCCCTATGGGATTTCCCATTGTTTTAGGCTAACACATTTAATTATTTATTTACGGTAGCCTTAAACATACCGCCGGTTTATATATTTATTTTTATAACTCCGGTTGGGACTTTTTGCCAAAACTTGATTCTAAAATGGCGTTGGTGTTCGCCTCTGTAACTCTGACCCAAAGTGGAGCCCTTTGTTCCACTTTTGGCGGGCTTCTCCACAGAAGCCCTCCAAAGTGGTGCCACTCTGTCTGGGGTACTTAGGAGGGGTGGAGGGGGATTTAGGCACCCTGGACTGAGTTACCTTGGTAACTCAAGTCGCACTCCGTCCTGATTGGCCCAAGTGGTGAGCCGCCCGGCTCACCACTTAGCATGGTTGAGTGACAGCTAGGCTGGGTGAATGGGGGTTTGCTGCATAAAAGCAGGGCTTTGGGGACTGGGACTTCAGAAGTCGCCACAGGACCAAGAATCCGACGAGGGAAGAGCTGAGCCGACCTGCTTCGACGACACCACCCGGTGGAGCCCTGCTGAACCGTCTCACCACTTTTTCCCGACGACCGAGGAGAACTCTTAACGGAGTGGCTCCTTCCCTTGACTGGTGGGGACAACCAGTTTTCGCCTTCTTTCCGTTCTTTGAGGTATCTCGTGGCCGCCTTGCCTGTGCCAAGCACCCCGGCAACCGGAATACCACACTTTACCCCCATACCGCGAAAGTCGGTACCAACCCTTTAACCGGAGGACTCCGCGGCTGGTTTCTTCCCGGGCAGTGCAACGACCCTCTTCTTCTGCTCTTCAGCGAGAACTTCTTCTCCCCTGACCGACGTCGAGCCCTGCTGCCACTGCCTGGAACAACTGCCACCGCTGGAGGATCCTTTCCGCTTAAGGTACTGTGTTCTGCCTGGCTTCCCTTGCTACCGACTGTACGGGGTAGATTTAGTCCCCGGCTTTCGAACCTGGGAGTGCCTGGGACACTTTGGCTAAACTTTCTGAGCCACTCTAACCTCTTTTTGACTCTTTGCAAGACTTTGAATCTCTAACTAACAGTGTGATCTTGGGCACATTTTCGCTCCGGCTACTCTAAGAGTGGGCCCTGCCTAGTGACTTTTGCTCACCTGTGACTTTATTCTTCTTTAAGCCTATTGCAAGTGCTCTGGACCTTAGAGTGGTGTGTCTAACCCATTTCTGCTTTTTCTCTCCCTTTCTTGGAAACTACTAGAGTGTCATCTAACGTTAAGCACTCACCTCTGTTTTAATTAAGTGGTGTTTACTTAGAGTTGTCTAGATAGGAGAAAGGATTGAATCTACTTTCATTATAACTGTGTTGAAGTGCTTTTACTATATTTTTGCTAGAGTGTTTTTAACTTATGTGTATTTTAAATAAATAACTATATACTTTTGAAACCAAGCTCTGGTCAGTGTTTGCTTGTGCTATTGTGTTTTGGTACATATTGTGTATACTTTACATACTGCCTAACTCTTCTTGAGAGAAGTCTGACTGCTCAGCCACAGCTACCAGGTAAATCTGGGTGGTACAGACTGCTACCAAAGGGGTTTACTGCTCTACCTGTAGTCTTAAATCTTTTGCAGTGTTCCCCAAGGGAACTGCACAGGTTTCTGCCTAACACTGGTGTACAGCGGTGGGATTTGTATTGAGTATACATTTTATTGTGCTTTAGATACCTTAGTGCAACTAACCACAAAGCTTAGCACTGAAAAAGTAAAACCTCTAACATGTCAGTTATAGAAAGCTATAGTCAAGAGTCCCTTGCAGCCAAAACTGCTGATTGTTTAAGAGTGCTCTGTAAACATAAGGATCTCCTGACTAAGGGCAAGAAAATGGAGCTGATTGAAAGATTGTTAGCTAACCAAAGTCTGGGTGATGGTTCAGAGGAACCTACCACTCCAGCAACTGTAGATGACAGTGTTGAAGTTAACATGGAGCAAAATGTTGATGTTTCTGAGGAAGAGTCAGAAGAGGAGGGTGAGGCTGTTGTAACTGTCCCCCCTAGGCCTCTGCCTGCTCTACCTGCTGTACCTACTGGACCTTTACCAGGTCCCACATTTAGTCCTCAGTACTTTGAACTGGAGAAAATGAAGCTAGAATTGGAGTATAAGAAACTTAATGCTCAAACTGACAAAGAACTAAGGCTAAGGGAAATGGAGCTCAAGTATGACTTAGAAATGAAGAAATTATCTGTTGAGAATGTTTCTCTCTCTGGCTCCTCTAGAAGTTCCAGTCCTAAAAGACCCCGGATGCCTAAAGAATTGGTTGGTATGTATGAGCCTAAGTTGGATGTGTTGGATTGGTTGTCTCTGTTTGAATATAATCATGGGCTCCAGAACATCACAGGAAATGACTTACTCACCTGGTTGTTCTCTAGGCTTCCCCCTGTTGCAACTGATGTGGTAATGGAGATGGGGGAGGAGGATAGGAAGGACTATGAATGTGTGAAACTAGCTTTGATAGCTAGGTTTGGGAAGACCCCTTCCCAGTATCTTAAGAGGTTTAGGAGCCTCAAAAAGCATGATGGTACCCCTTGGGCTACCTGGGTGAATGAATGTTTGAAAAACTTAGAGGGATGGATTAAGGGTTACAAGGTGAACACTTATGAAGGTATGAAGAATTTGTTTATGTTGGAGACTATTTATGATGCCTGCTCTCCTGAGCTCAGACAACACTTGGCTGATTCCAGGGAATTAGATTCCCGGAAGCTAGCTAAGGCTGCTGACTTGTGGGTTGCCAACAGGGCCACTCACAAGGATTCTGGGGTAACTCAGAAGAAGGATGGGGAAAAACAGTCTAAGAAGGACTCCAAAGAGAATTCTAATACTACAAATTCCAAAGAGGGCCCCAAACAAAACTATAAGGGTAAGCCACAAGGGAAACCAAATCAGGCTAGTGTACCTTCTGGTCCCAGACCAGAAGGAGGTCAGAACAAGCCTCCATTCCAGCGAGCCTTTGGCTCATGCTTTGTTTGTAAGGCTACTGACCATGTGAAAGGAGATCCCAGATGTAAGGGTAAACCTTCAGGGGTCCAGCTTGCCTCCTTAGCCTTCGCTCCAGAAGAGGAAGTACCCATGGCAAGTGGAAACTTTCTATTACTAGCTGATGAACCCACTGGAGTCTCAGCTAGTGTTTCTTTAGTCTCTCTGGGGTTGTGGGAGCAACAGAATTTAGATGTCTATAACTCTATCCCAGATAATACTAAAGAGTATTATAAGGACAGTGTCCAGGTGAATGGTCAGGAGACTCCTGCCATTAGGGACACTGGAGCCAGCATAACTGTGGTGGATGAATCATTTTTCAAGGCAGAGGATGTTGCTAAGGCACCCAAATGCCTCACCAAGTTAGCTGGTGGGCCTGTGCAGATGTGTCCCCAGTTACCAGTTCTCATCCAATGTAATGATATGGCTGTAAAAATACCTGTCAGTGTACAATGTGAAGTGCCAGGTAGGGTTCTGTTGGGTAATGACCTCAAAGCTCTTGGAGTTGTATCTCATACCCCCAGACCTCCTAGCAAAAGGTTTCAGGAACTCACAAAACCTGCAAGGGAGAAAACCCTGAGAGGGTTATCTCAGGAGATGATGACAGAAATCACTCCTCTACCACTGGAGCAACTTACTGCAGTAACTACCAGATCAGGAGCAAAGGGGCAACCCAAGACTCCTAGGAAAAAGCCAGCAGCAAGCACTCCAGTGCTTCCAACAAGGACTTCCCCTAGGTTGTCCAAAGTTACACCTGTAACTCCACCTCCAGCTGAGGCTGAGAGGGAGGTACAACCCTGTGTGGTTGAGCTAGACTCTGAGGAAGAGCTAGAAGGAGGCCCCAACCTTATTGGAGATTTGGACCCTGAGGACCATCCTGAGCTGCAGTCTTTACTGGCAGAAGGTGGGCCTAGCAGGGCAGCTTTTCGTAAGGGGCAAAGAGAATGTCCAACTCTGGAGGGTCTCCGCCACCAGGCAGCTTCTCAAGCTGATGGGCAAGAGCCTGGGAAGTATAGGTTGCACTGGGAAGATGGCCTCTTCTACAGTGAACCCACTGAGTCTGAACCTGGAGACTACAAACGCCTTGTAGTCCCACAGGAAAACAGACAACAGTTCTTACAACTAGCCCATGAGATACCTTTGGCTGGCCACTTGAGTTTCAAGAAGACCAAGGAAAGGCTCTCACTCTACTTTTATTGGCCAAAGATGGGGGCCGAAGTAGATAGATATTGTAAGAGCTGCCATACCTGCCAGACTTCTGGTAAGGTTGGTTCCAAGAATGTGGCACCTTTAGTGCCTCTCCCAGTTGTGGGAGTCCCATTTGAGAGGGTAGGGATTGACATTGTTGGTCCCCTTGATCCTCCAACCTCCTCAGGCAACAGGTTTATCCTTGTTGTAGTAGACCATGCTACTAGGTACCCGGAGGCCATTCCTATGAGGACTGTTACAGCTCCGGCTGTGGCTAAGGCCCTCCTTGGTATTTTTACCAGGGTTGGGTTTCCTAAGGAGGTAATCTCTGACAGGGGGTCAAACTTTATGTCCCACTACATGAAGGCCATGTGGAAAACCTGTGGAGTTACCTACAAGTTCTCAACCGCCTACCACCCTCAGACAAACGGGTTGGTTGAAAGGTTTAACAGAACCATGAAGAGCATGATAGGTGCTTTGGAAGAACCCCTTAAGAAAAAGTGGGACCTTCTACTGCCATGCCTTCTCTTTGCTTATAGAGAAGTCCCTCAGGAGGGAGTAGGTTATTCTCCCTTTGAGCTTCTCTATGGCCATCCAGTCAGAGGTCCATTGGCCCTGATTAAGGAGGGGTTGGAAGGTGCTCCTCCCCTCAAGCCAGTCAGAGTGACTGACTATGTGATAGGTCTCCGGAGGAGAATGTCACACATGATGGCAGAAGCAAGTGACAACTTGAAAGCTGGTCAAGCCCTGGTCAAACATTGGCACGACCAGAAGGCTAACATGGTTGAGTTTACTCAAGACCAGCTTGTTCTAGTTATGCTCCCAACAAGGCAGAGGGCCTTGCAAGACAAATGGATGGGACCCTTCAAGGTTGTGGGAAAACTTGGAGAGGTCAACTATCTGGTGGATCTGGGCAGACCCAGGGAAGCTCCTAGAGTCTTCCACACCAACCGACTAAAAGCCTACATCTCCAGACCTGATGTAGGAGCCTTGCTCCTAGCTTCAGCTGCAGAGGAGGAAGAGAGTGAATCTCTCCCTGATCTCCTCAGAGGTGTACCTTTAGATGAAAAAGTTGAAGGAGTCAATCTCTCTTCAGACCTGACACCTGAGCAACAAGAGGAGTGCAAATCTATGTTAAATCAGTTTGCCTCCCTGTTCTCACTGTCACCAGGCTTGACCCCTTGGGGCCAGCATGAGATACTCGCTGGTGACTGTCTGCCAGTCAAAAGCAGAGGATACAGAATGTCAGAACATATCAGAGCCCACATCAAAGGAGAGGTCAAGAAGATGCTTGATCTCGGGGTAATAGAACCCTCTACTAGTCCATGGTCTAGCCCAGTTGTGTTAGTACCAAAGGCAGGATCCAAAGACTTGAGATTCTGTGTGGACTATAGAGCTCTAAATGCAGTCACCAAGACTGATGCCCACCCTTTGCCCAGGACAGATGAGTTGGTGGATAAACTTGGTGCAGCCAAGTACCTCAGCACATTTGACCTGACGTCAGGCTATTGGCAAATAGCCCTGACAGACCATGCCAAGGAGAAAACTGCATTTTCAACCCCAGTTGGCTTGTACCAGTTTAAGGTCATGCCTTTTGGACTGAAAAACGCACCTGCCACATTCCAAAGGATGGTGAACCAAGTTCTGGCTGGGATGGAAGATTTCTGCATGGCATACTTGGATGACATTGCAGTCTTCAGCCACTCCTGGGAAGAACATGTGAACCACCTAGGCCATGTGTTGCAGGCTCTGAAACAGGCCCATTTGACAATCAAAGCCAGTAAGTGCCAGATTGGTCAAAGTAAAGTGGTCTACCTTGGACATGAGGTAGGAGGTGGAGAAATAAGGCCTTTGCCCAGCAAGATTGAAGCTGTGCAAAATTGGACAACACCAACTACTCAAACCCAAGTGAGAGCTTTTCTAGGCCTCACTGGGTATTACAGGAATTTCATTGAGAACTATGGGACCATAGCTTCTCCACTGAATGTAATCTCCTCTCCCAAATTCCCTAAAAAGGTAAAATGGAATGAGGAGTGCAATCAGGCCTTTGAAAAACTGAAGAGAGCTCTTTGCCAGGCTCCAGTATTGAGAGCTCCTGACTACCACCAACCTTTCATTGTACAAACTGATGCTTCCAATGTAGGTATAGGTGCAGTTCTAAGCCAACTGGATGAGAAGGGTAGGGAGCACCCCATTTGCTTCATCAGTAGGAAACTGAAGGATCCTGAGACAAGGTGGGCAACTATCGAAAGAGAATGCTTTGCTATTGTGTGGGCACTGAAGAAGTTTAGGCCATACTTGTATGGTTCTACTTTTGTTATTCAGACTGACCACCAACCCTTGAGATGGTTAATGCAAATGAAAGGGGAAAATCCAAAACTATTGAGATGGTCAATCTGCCTGCAAGGGTTTGATTTCACCATTGAGCACAGGTCAGGGTGTCACCATCAAAATGCTGATGGACTCTCTAGGATGTATATCATCGACTAGAGGTATGAGGTTCATCCAGGAGTGGATTAAATCCTCCTGTCCCTTAGTCTGGGGGGGGCGAGTGTTAGGGAGAATTCTCTGTTTAGGCTGAATTTCCCTACCTAGTGAGTCCCCCAGCAGCTTTGCTGGATTTCTGGGGTTTAATTTTTTTCTCCTGCCAAGAGTGAGACTCTTTTACCCTCACTCTTGGACATGTTGAAGTGTGTTTTCTTGGTTAAACCTTGTGTTGAATGGGCTATGGGGTCTCTTACTCCATAGGGCCTCATGTATTTTTGTGATGTGGGTCACACAGCACCCTCTGTGCCGTGACCCAGGGGTGTCCTAGGGACTCCCCAACATAGACTCCATACCCTGGGACTGACTACTGTCTCCCAGGGCATGTAAAGTCACCAAAGACTTTGCTAGTCTTGAATCCTGAACAGAACCAGTACAAACCATCATATTGTGGACGTACTGGCTGGGGCAATTCGATTGCCCCAGGGTCTGTTAGTCGAGGGGGCACGTCTCCGTCCCCCCTGATCGAGTTTTGGCTGGTGGCAGTGGAAACTACTTTTTATATTCGACCGCGAATATTTCCCTATGGGATTTCCCATTGTTTTAGGCTAACACATTTAATTATTTATTTACGGTAGCCTTAAACATACCGCCGGTTTATATATTTATTTTTATAACTCCGGTTGGGACTTTTTGCCAAAACTTGATTCTAAAATGGCGTTGGTGTTCGCCTCTGTAACTCTGACCCAAAGTGGAGCCCTTTGTTCCACTTTTGGCGGGCTTCTCCACAGAAGCCCTCCAAAGTGGTGCCACTCTGTCTGGGGTACTTAGGAGGGGTGGAGGGGGATTTAGGCACCCTGGACTGAGTTACCTTGGTAACTCAAGTCGCACTCCGTCCTGATTGGCCCAAGTGGTGAGCCGCCCGGCTCACCACTTAGCATGGTTGAGTGACAGCTAGGCTGGGTGAATGGGGGTTTGCTGCATAAAAGCAGGGCTTTGGGGACTGGGACTTCAGAAGTCGCCACAGGACCAAGAATCCGACGAGGGAAGAGCTGAGCCGACCTGCTTCGACGACACCACCCGGTGGAGCCCTGCTGAACCGTCTCACCACTTTTTCCCGACGACCGAGGAGAACTCTTAACGGAGTGGCTCCTTCCCTTGACTGGTGGGGACAACCAGTTTTCGCCTTCTTTCCGTTCTTTGAGGTATCTCGTGGCCGCCTTGCCTGTGCCAAGCACCCCGGCAACCGGAATACCACACTTTACCCCCATACCGCGAAAGTCGGTACCAACCCTTTAACCGGAGGACTCCGCGGCTGGTTTCTTCCCGGGCAGTGCAACGACCCTCTTCTTCTGCTCTTCAGCGAGAACTTCTTCTCCCCTGACCGACGTCGAGCCCTGCTGCCACTGCCTGGAACAACTGCCACCGCTGGAGGATCCTTTCCGCTTAAGGTACTGTGTTCTGCCTGGCTTCCCTTGCTACCGACTGTACGGGGTAGATTTAGTCCCCGGCTTTCGAACCTGGGAGTGCCTGGGACACTTTGGCTAAACTTTCTGAGCCACTCTAACCTCTTTTTGACTCTTTGCAAGACTTTGAATCTCTAACTAACAGTGTGATCTTGGGCACATTTTCGCTCCGGCTACTCTAAGAGTGGGCCCTGCCTAGTGACTTTTGCTCACCTGTGACTTTATTCTTCTTTAAGCCTATTGCAAGTGCTCTGGACCTTAGAGTGGTGTGTCTAACCCATTTCTGCTTTTTCTCTCCCTTTCTTGGAAACTACTAGAGTGTCATCTAACGTTAAGCACTCACCTCTGTTTTAATTAAGTGGTGTTTACTTAGAGTTGTCTAGATAGGAGAAAGGATTGAATCTACTTTCATTATAACTGTGTTGAAGTGCTTTTACTATATTTTTGCTAGAGTGTTTTTAACTTATGTGTATTTTAAATAAATAACTATATACTTTTGAAACCAAGCTCTGGTCAGTGTTTGCTTGTGCTATTGTGTTTTGGTACATATTGTGTATACTTTACATACTGCCTAACTCTTCTTGAGAGAAGTCTGACTGCTCAGCCACAGCTACCAGGTAAATCTGGGTGGTACAGACTGCTACCAAAGGGGTTTACTGCTCTACCTGTAGTCTTAAATCTTTTGCAGTGTTCCCCAAGGGAACTGCACAGGTTTCTGCCTAACAGGATGATCAAAAAATAAAAATTAAAGCCATCCGCCAAAAATAAAAAATCACTGCAAGTCAAGAAAAGCTATTATGCTACAAAACTATGCAGAGCATATGCTTGCAGTACTAATGAAAAGAGACCTCAGGGCATTCTGGGTTACTTTGTCCAGCCTAGATGATGTGGCGGAGGGCGATCAGTTGACTGCTATCCCAGAGGTTCAATGGGTAGAGCATTACACTGAATTGTTTAATACAGGAGGAGAGGGATTAGAATGATGTCTTTTGGGGAAAAATGTGTCAAAGGATTCTGGAAGCCTGTAATTGATTTTGAGACTGTATTTGGACTAAAGCTAAGAAATCTAGGGCTCTGGGGCCTAATGGCCTAACTAACAACACATTCAAAGCTGAACCAGAACACTGGGCCAACCTCATCTCCTTACTTTTTCAAGATGTTGTTAATTCTGGGAATGTACCCATTAGCTGGCAGACCGCTCACATTGTTCCCATTTTTAAGAGAGGTTTCCGTACTTTGGTCAAAAATTATAGACCTATCTCCCTTATTGATGCAGACTGCAAGCTTTTTGCTTCTATGCCTCTTTCCCACCTTAACGTCTGGATCAAGGAAAATCATATTCTCCCGAAACAACAAACAGGTTTCAGGTTTGGCCATTCAACTAATCTCAACAGCCTCATCATTACTGCCCTACTGTCATGATCTCTGCTTCCAAAAGGACAGGGTTTTCGCAACTCCCTTGGAAGCAGATCCATAACCCAGGTTCCGAGTGCCAACCAGTCCCAATTGGGACCTTTTGGACCCAGTCCTGGCGCCAGTGGCACCAGGCTCATAAATATGCCCAGTCCCAGCGCTGGAAGCGCCGGGCTCATAATGCTTGGGTGGACTTACCTGCAGCAGACCATGCTGCTTACTTGCCTGCCAGTTGAGCCTCTGATCCTCTTCTGTTTGGAACTACTTTTCCTGTTGGGTGGGGCAGGAGCCACTCCCTAGATTCAGAACACTGGAACTCTTCTGGAAAGCAGGAACTCTTTTCTTACCTAGGCGTGGCTGTGGAAGGAGATACCTAAGCACTACAGGAGGCTATTTAAACCACACCCGATGGATGAATCTTGCTTTGCGTTATTCTGCATCCTCTGCAGCAGAACGCTCATCGTGTCTTCTGCATCTGATCCTGGGCCTAAGGAAAAAGGCTTACCATCCTGAATCCAGTCTTCAGCAACACCTATAAAGACAAGAAAGAACAGGTTAGCATTACGGTCTTCAGTGACAGCTCTTCACTTACCTGGTCCATCGGCTGTCACCAACGCCTCGCGCTGCATTCCGGCATCTGAAAGACAAAGGCTTACCTACTCTTCGTGCGCTCCGGAGGTCTTCACACTGCATTCCGGCATCTGAAAGACAAAAGCTTACCAACTCTTCGCACGCTCCGGAGGCCTTCGGCGCTGCATCCCACATCTGAAAGACAAAACAAGGTGCGTTTAAAGACATTGGGGAACTTTAATACTCACGTGCCATTACTCCTTTCCACATCTAACCCTGTTGGGTATTCCGGCACCCTGCAGCCGCTCCGAACTTGTACCTGCAAAATAAAAAGACAGTTAGAGCGCATCGTGAAGCAGGCAACTAGCGCTTACTTACGTGCTTCCAGGCGCTTCTATTCATCACACGGGCTCCATCTTCAACTCACTTCAGCCCGTCATCCGCCATCGCCGGAACCCTGCAAAACAAGAAACATCATTACTAAAGACTTTAAAGACATTAGAATTACTCGAAACTTACCGTTCGTGCAGTAAACGACGGACAGCAGTCCTCTGAAGTCAAGAGGCCTGCTCCCTTATCCAGTGAAGAAACTGGTTACAGCACCCTGCCCCGAGGCAGATGGAGAGCACGGCGTTCACTTACCTAAGGTGAGAGCGTTAACCTTTGGGGTTCTACAGGAGAAGAGAAAGGGAAGAAGAGAGAGACATTCAATAACCCAGTTCCTTAATCCCATATTTTCTATCTGCAGACATCTTACCCTTCGAGTCAAACATACAGTGCACAGAGGTCCAGCCCAAGGAGCCAGCCGTGTGTTACACATCACCTTTGAAGATACGGTATACGCCCAGTCAAGACCGGCGCCTCTACGGGAATCAGGTGAGCGTTACAGAACGCAAAGCCTACCACAAAACTCCCGTCCAGGCGCTATGGAAACCTCGGATACCGACCAGCTAGCCCAGTTACTTGGGGAACTAAGGGCAGAAGTGCATGCAGCCCGTCAGGAAACGAACGCTCTAAGAAAGGAACTGATTATTTCCAAGGAGCGAACAGATGATCTCGCTAGACAATTGCTACAGTCACAAGCCGGACAGACCCCGTTACCCGCATCTGGGGGAAATCTTCCTTCTACATCCTCTATGAATCCAGTGCAGATCAACCTACCTGGGAATGTACCTCTGGCTCCGCCCGAACGATTTTCTGGTGACCCAAAGAGGTTTGCAGTATTTATCAATCAGTGCCGGTTGCATTTCTTATGCCGGCCAGCAGCCTTTCCAACTGATCAAGCTAAAGTAGCTTTCGTGCTTTCGTACCTTAGTGGCAATGCGGCAGACTGGTCGATCCCTCTAGTAAATCAAGATGATCCGGTCCTCCATGATTTTCAAGCTTTTCAGCTCAGTATGGAAAAACTGTTCGCAAGACATTCACAGGGGCAGGCCTTGGACAATGAGCTTCTTTCGTTGCGACAAGGTAATCAAGACCTTTTGGCTTATATTGCGTCTTTCAACAGACTGATAGTGGAAACTCAATGGCCTGAGGACAAAAGGATTACGCTGTTTTATAGAGGTCTACGTGGAGAGCTCAAAGATGTGTTAGCCCAAGTAGTGAATCCCCCACAAGATTGTTCGGACTATATAGACTTAGTCGTTCAAATAGATCACAGACTGCAGAACAGGAAGGCCGATCGTTCCAAGTTTGATGCTCGAGTATTTTCCAAACCGCCAACTCCTTCCAAAGGAGTAGACTCCGGGGAACCCATGCAAATAGGGGGTCTGAAAGGTCCTCTAACACAAAAGGAGCGGGAAAGGAGAAAACAGTTGCAATTATGCCTCTATTGCGGAAACTCAGGGCACTTTCTTCGAGACTGTCCGGTGAAACCTGCCAAGAAGGCAGTAGGAGCTGCAGTTACCAAAGTTACAAACTCTGAGCAGGGAAACGACCTCGCCCGACAAGAATAGAGGTCCTCTTGCCGAGCGTGAAAACCAGTTCCGTGACCTCGCATTTCGTGATACCTATGGTCCTCATTAGCCCTGATAATCCGGATCGATTACATGCAATTGAAGCTTACGTCGACAGCTGTGCCATCGGCAATTATGTGGATCATGAAATGGTTTTGAGGATGAATCTAACTCTTTGTCCCAAGGCTGTAAAGGACGTCATTACTACGGTGGATGGTACGGAGATAGCCTCCGGGCCAGTAACGCATACCACTCAAGAGGTGACGCTAGTAAGTCAAGATGGACACCATGAGAAGATCGTGTTCGATGTGATCAAGGCCCCTCAGTTTCAGATTATTCTAGGAATACCTTGGTTAGAGAAACACAATCCTCTGATCGATTGGCGAGCAAGAACGGTCCAGTTTCCAGAATGTGTCTCTACTTGTCACCCTCCACCTGGTGTTGCACTGGCAGCAATTTCTTCAGAGACTCCCCAGTTACCTCCCGAATACCTAGAATACCAAGATGTTTTCCGGAAGGATCAGGCTAACTCTCTACCTCCTCATAGGTCTTATGACTGCCAGATAGACCTGATACCTGGATCTACTCCTCCTTGTAGTAGAATTTATGCCCTCACCGAGCCTGAGAACCTTCACCTTCGACAATACCTGGATCAATACCTGGCAAATGGGTTTATTCGTCCTTCCAAGTCCCCTGCTTCTTCAGCTTTGTTCTTCGTTCCAAAAAAGGAAGGAGACCTTAGAACTTGTATAGATTATCGCTCCCTGAACCAGATCACCGTTAAGAATAGATATCCGTTACCTTTGATCCCTGAACTCCTGGACCAAGTCAGAAAAGCATGCATATATACAAAGCTGGATCTTAGAGGAGCTTACCACTTGGTACGAGTAAAAGAGGGCGATGAATGGAAGACGGCCTTCCGCACCAAGTATGGGCTATTTGAATATCAGGTCATGCCCTTCGGACTTTGCAATGCCCCGGCCGCCTTTCAATATTTTATGAACGATGTCCTCAGAGAGCTCATAGATGTGTGTGTTGTTGTTTACATTGACGACATCCTCGTTTATTCTTCATCGGAATCTGAACATCGGAAACACGTGAAAATGGTCCTCGAAAGATTGCGTCAACACAAACTTTTCGCTAAGTTGGAAAAATGTGTTTTCAACGTGACTGAAGTTGAATTCTTGGGATTCATATTATCACCTGGCGGAGTGCGTATGGATTCAAAGAAGGTCGATGCAGTTCTCAAATGGCCATCACCATCCTCCGTAAAAGGTGTGCAAAGCATGTTAGGCTTCGCTAACTTTTACCGCAGGTTTATCCCCGAATTCTCTCGAATAGTCCAGCCCATCACTGCCTTGTTAAAGAAAAACAAACGTTTTGAATGGTCTACCGAGGCGGAACAAGCTTTCCAGGATTTGAAGACTAAATTTATCTCTGCACCAATCTTAAAACACCCTCGCCCCGAACTCCCCTACATCATGGAAACTGATGCTTCAAGCCTTGCCATGGGGGCAGTTCTATCACAAAAGGACCCGGTAACCAATCAGTTGCATCCCGTGGCATTTTGGTCCCGCAAATTCTCACCTCCTGAAATCAATTACACGATTACTGACAAGGAACTTCTGGCTATCAAGTCTGCCTTTAAGGCTTGGCGGCATTATCTGCTGGGGGCCCGACACACCGTTACTGTGATTACGGATCACCGAAACCTGCAATATTTGAAAACCGCAAAAGCCCAATCCTCTAGACAACTCCGTTGGTCATTATTATTTGCCGAGTTTGACTTCATAATTACCTATCGACCTGGTACAAAGAACGGTAAAGCTGATGCCCTTTCTCGGATGGGAGTGGAAGAACACTTGATCAACCCTACACCTGTACCAATCATTCCCGAACAAAGAATTCTGGGTTTAATCGCCACAGAATCCATAGAGGAAGTTAAGGATAAAGCCAGGCAACTTGTAACTCCAGCAGACATACAGAATTGGCATCTGCAGGGAAAGGACTTTGCAGTAAAGGACAACTTATTGTATTTCCAAGAACGATTATACCTACCCAGCACAGATTTACAGAAAAAAGTAATCTCTTGTTATCACGATTCTTTAATGGAAGGACATCCCGGTATGGCCAAGACCTCAGAAAAGATCAAGCGCTACTTCTGGTGGCCGTCTTGGAAAAAAGATATCAGAGACTTTATAATGTCCTGTGGAGTATGCGCCCAAAACAAGAGTCAAAAGGAAAGACCAGCAGGCCTCTTACGCCCTATTGACATCCCACCTCGCCCTTGGCATACGCTTTCTATGGACTTCATCACCGATCTACCTCCATGCTCCGGATACAATACGATTCTAGTAATCGTGGACTTATTCTCCAAGATGGCGCATTTCATTCCGCTCAAAGGCTTGCCAACAGCAGCAACTCTGGCCCGAGAATTTCTCGAAAACATCGTCCGACTGCACGGTTTTCCTTCGGTTCTAATTTCGGATCGAGGTAGTCAATTTATTTCTCATTTTTGGCGAAGTTGCTGTCGGTCGGCTCAAATTGATGTGAGACTATCGACCAGTCACCACCCTCAGACCGACGGACAAACCGAGAGGACCAATCAAACTCTGGAACAGTATTTACGCTGCATGCTGCAACAAACTGAAAAAACTTGGAAAGACATCCTTTGGATAGCCGAATATGCCTACAATAACTCTGTCCATTCGGGAACTGGGAAAACCCCGTTTTTTCTTTTGTACGGCAGTCACCCTCGAACCTCGGAGTTGGATCCCCTCCAAGATCTTGAAACACCAGCAGTAGACTACCTGCATTCTACAATCACCCAAGCCTTTAAGGAAGCTGTTTCTCACCTTCAAAGGGCTAAAGAACAATACAAGAAAGGAGCAGATCAACATCGGAAGGAAGCCCCTCAATATCAAGTAGGGGATCAAGTCTGGTTATCCACCAAATATCTACCTCTAAAGGGGCCACGCACATTCAACCCAAGATACCTTGGTCCCTATTCCATCACTACCATAGTAAACCCAGTAGCGGTCAAGTTGGACTTGCCCCCGCACATGAAGATACATCCGGTCTTCCACGTCTCTCTATTAAAACCCGTGCAACCTCAAACCCGACTAACTAAATCTCCAAAACCTATCCTAGTTGATGGAGAACTCGAGTTTGAAGTCAAAAGCATTCTGGACTCCAAGATCTCCAAATCTAAACTATTTTACCTAATTGACTGGAAAGGCTACGGCCCCCAAGAGAGATCCTGGGAACCTGCTGAATATGTCCACGCTCCTCGCCTAATCAAAAGATTTCACCGAACATTTCCTGACAAGCCAAAACCCCCAGAGAAGCCTGGTTTGGGAGGGGCCTTGAGGGGGGGTACTGTCATGATCTCTGCTTCCAAAAGGTCAGGGTTTTCCCAACTCCCTTGGAAGCAGATCCATAACCCAGGTTCCGAGTGCCAACCAGTTCCAATTGGGACCTTTTGGACCCAGTCCTGGCGCCAGTGGCACCAGGCTCATAAATATGCCCAGTCCCAGCGCTGGAAGCGCCGGGCTCATAATGCTTGGGTGGACTTACCTGCAGCAGACCATGCTGCTTACTTGCCTGCCAGTTGAGCCTCTGATCCTCTTCTGTTTGGAACTACTTTTCCTGTTGGGTGGGGCAGGAGCCACTCCCTAGATTCAGAACACTGGAACTCTTCTGGAAAGCAGGAACTCTTTTCTTACCTAGGCGTGACTGTGGAAGGAGACACCTAAGCACTACAGGAGGCTATTTAAACCACACCCGATGGATGAATCTTGCTTTGCGTTATTCTGCATCCTCTGCAGCAGAACGCTCATCGTGTCTTCTGCATCTGATCCTGGGCCTAAGGAAAAAGGCTTACCATCCTGAATCCAGTCTTCAGCAACACCTATAAAGACAAGAAAGAACAGGTTAGCATTACGGTCTTCAGTGACAGCTCTTCACTTACCTGGTCCATCGGCTGTCACCAACGCCTCGCGCTGCATTCCGGCATCTGAAAGACAAAGGCTTACCTACTCTTCGTGCGCTCCGGAGGTCTTCACACTGCATTCCGGCATCTGAAAGACAAAAGCTTACCAACTCTTCGCACGCTCCGGAGGCCTTCGGCGCTGCATCCCACATCTGAAAGACAAAACAAGGTGCGTTTAAAGACATTGGGGAACTTTAATACTCACGTGCCATTACTCCTTTCCACATCTAACCCAGTGGGTATTCCGGCACCCTGCAGCCGCTCCGAACTTGTACCTGCAAAATAAAAAGACAGTTAGAGCGCATCGTGAAGCAGGCAACTAGCGCTTACTTACGTGCTTCCAGGCGCTTCTATTCATCACACGGGCTCCATCTTCAACTCACTTCAGCCCGTCATCCGCCATCGCCGGAACCCTGCAAAACAAGAAACATCATTACTAAAGACTTTAAAGACATTAGAATTACTCGAAACTTACCGTTCGTGCAGTAAACGACGGACAGCAGTCCTCTGAAGTCAAGAGGCCTGCTCCCTTATCCAGTGAAGAAACTGGTTACAGCACCCTGCCCCGAGGCAGATGGAGAGCACGGCGTTCACTTACCTAAGGTGAGAGCGTTAACCTTTGGGGTTCTACAGGAGAAGAGAAAGGGAAGAAGAGAGAGACATTCAATAACCCAGTTCCTTAATCCCATATTTTCTATCTGCAGACATCTTACCCTTCGAGTCAAACATACAGTGCACAGAGGTCCAGCCCAAAGAGCCAGCCGTGTGTTACACATCACCTTTGAAGATACGGTATACGCCCAGTCAAGACCGGCGCCTCTACGGGAATCAGGTGAGCGTCACACCTACAAAGCTCTACCTGGGGTAAATATGACGGTTCTCTCTATGCTGCTTCCATCAATTTGTCAAATGCTTTCGATTTGGTAATCAGGTCAAGACTCTGGGAAAAGTTAACCAAATGGGGTATTCCGGCTGGTCTTCTAACTCTTATCATGGCAATGTATGAGAACTCGGGGGTCCATATTAGGATCGATTTGGCAGGAACTCTTTCTAGAAGGATGAGGACCCGTATTGGGGTGAGACAGGGTTGCTCTTTAGCTCCCTGTCTTTTTATCCTTTATATGCAGATGTGGGTGATTTTCTAGGAAATACAGGCATGGTGAGTGCTAAATTGGGGGATCTCAGGCTCTCATGGTTGGCATATGCCGATGATTTTCTTCTCTTCGATCATACCAAAGTTGGTTTGCAGAGGCTCATCTGCAAATTCGAAGAATATGCCATTCTTAATGGGCTGAAGATTAACCCGAGCAAAACCCGAACCATGGTCCTTTCAAAGGGGAGAAAAGGGAATAACAAAGTATGGAAAATAGGTGGTGAAAATATCATCAGCGCACACAAAATCGTCTATCTGGGATTTCTTATTCTGGCCCAACCGTCGGCGATTGAACTAAGACGATTTCTTAGACACAAACTGCTCCCGCTCATCTCCCAATCCATAAGATTAGACAATAAATATTGCATGTTCTCCCTCAAACCTGTAGTAGATTTTTTTAAGGGAAAGGTTACCCCAAAGCTACTTTATGGAATGGAACTCTACTATTTGGCACTTTTGACTTTTTGGGATTCTCTTGAGGGTATCTATTGGAGGAACATTTTGAAACTGCCGAATTCTATTCCAATAGTGGCTATAAGATACGAACTAGGGCTAGTTTCACTGCGAGCCAGGATTCTCTGGAGAGTCCTTACTCTTTTCTCAGCTTTGCTCTCTCCCAAACCGGATACCCTCTACGTTGATGTGGGCCAAACGATTCTCTCACAGGGACCTATGGATCGTAATCTATATCTCAATACATTTAGTGATCTCTGTGACAAGACCCTGTCAGATATTTCCACTGATATTGTTAACGAATCCCAATAAGGTTAAGGAGTGTCTATTTAGTCATAACTGGAGCAATACACTGGAAAAACTGCATTCCTATCCCGCTCTCAATAACCTACAATTTGATCATAAGAAAAGAGGCCTGCTGTCTTTTATTCTGACTCAATTCCCTAATCGATATTACCGTTCACTTCTCCTCAAACTTCGATGGAATCTCCTTCCCACCAGGGAAGTTCTACATAAAAGGAAGGAGTTTTCTGATTTAGACCCTACCTGCCGCTTCTGTCAAACTTCGGGGGTGATTGAGTCCTCTCGGCATCTTTTTCTAGAATGTACTGCTTTGAAAAGTCTAAGGGACAAATATTTAGCTAGATTTAACACACTAGGTCAATTGGCGGCTGATAATATTATCTGGTCACAGTGTCTTGCTATTACTAATATTAAGGATGGGCTTGCTGTGGCGGGTTTTATTAAAGCTCTAGATTTGTATGCCCCCCTTTCCTGATTATGCCTGTCTATATGAAATTTTCAATTTCTGTGATATCTCTGGTAAAAGCTGTTTATCAGTTATTTGAAGATGTATTGTGTATTTTATATTCTAAATTACTATGCTGAATTCTAAATTGCACTGAATCTTTTAAAATGTGTCGCTTTTTACTATCTCGAAATTGGATCTATGTTTTTAATGTATTACCTTAAAATAACTGTTTGTATACATGAAAGTTAGCTGTAATGAATGTTTTCTTTTTTAACTCTTTGTAAAGGTTTCTTTTGCAAACCATATACAATAAAAACAAAAAAAACTTAGTTTTTTAGGAGGAGGTAACTTTACTTGTCTCTGGTTTTCAGAGGCTTCAAACCGCAGATGTCCTGTAGATTCAGAGACATGACTTTGATTCGTGAACTCGGCTGAATCTTCATCATCAATTGAGTATGTGGGAAGGTTGCATAAATCGACCGCCGATGATGCAGATGTACTAGCATTGCTCGTTTCGTCTGATGCAAGACAACAACGTTTTGCTGCTTGCTTGTTTGATCGTTGACTGTGATCTTTGATGGGACCTCGATCAGATACCAACCGTGGGGCCGACTGATTTATACTGCTTGTTCGTTCGAATATGCTGGTTTTTATCGGCATGGTTAGATTCCTTATACATTTTTTGATGTTTGGACGCACAGACTTTTGACTGTTGCTTTTCGTTCCTTTGATTTGGACATTTTTGGCGTCTTTTTTTGGATTTCTTCTAGACTTCCCAGTCATCGAAATGAATTTAACCAGGCCATTGAAAATGCCGAACGAGCATTGTGTGCTGCTATTAGGTACGACCATTGCTTCAACTACAAGTTGGTTGCTGGGAGCTATAGACTTTTTTGAGTGAACAGGGCCATGCAAAGTTTCGACTGGACATTGGGTAGAATTTGTTAATTCCACAATTCGGTCTGGTGGACGTTGGCTGTTTAATTCCATATTTACAATTTCGTTTGAGTGAGATGCTCTTATTTGATTTCCATTTTTGCTCGGTATGGCATCAGGTTCCTGGACCGGATTTTGTGAGCTGATGTGTAAAGTTTCAATTGGCATAGAACCTTGGTGTATCTCTGCCTCATTTACAATAGCCCTCATAGGATCCTTCAGAGACTTGGTCGAGTTTTGTTGACTTTGTTCTTTGAATGCGATTTCCTTCGTTTTAGTAGTTTCTCGTGTTTTTGTTTCTTTGTTTTTCGCTTCTCCAGCATTATGGCGCATCCATTTCACTGCCTCTAGGAGACTGGCCATTAGATTGTCATTTGACAATGATGGCGGGCAGCTAAATCGCAGAGGCGTTCTTGCCATCGCACAGAGAGTTCAGCTTCCTTTTCCATTTGGTTTTGCAAGAACCCTGTAAAAAGTTCACATTTTTCCATTTTTTGTGCAAAATGTATCAACATGGCCCCTTGATCACTGATTGCCACATTTAGAGATTCGTATAATTTGGTGAAAGGAAGCAGCGCGAGTGAAGATGCTGCTAAAACATTGTTATGTATCTGAGTTAGAGCTTCAACGGATATACTCGATTTTAAATCATTTGGTATGGACAGCTCATTCCCGCCTAGTGAAGCATGTTAGCTTTCCATGTTGTACTGTGTGTCCAAAGAAGGGAGTTTTTGTGATTTGTTATGTGCTAAATCCTCAACAAAATTACTTTTTATTTTTGGGCGCGGGGTGCTCGCATTTATAGACAAAATTTCTGGCTCCTTAAATTTTGACTGATTTAGCTTTTGTTTTAGTTCTACTATTCGTTGTAATCGGCAAGCTCCTGTCATATCGCTCAGGTCCGCAGTATCTATGTTCGATGATAGTTGTGGTAAATTTGGGATTATAGCAGGCACTTTTGCATGATCTTTCTCTGTGCCTATAGAGACACTATAGGACACTTTCCTGTCATTTCAGGGACTTGGCATGCATATGCACTGTGATCGCCATTTTCCTTGGGCTCATCGTTATTGACAAACTCGCATGTGTCCTCTGTTGAATTCACCAAAGATTTTTTTTCCGTTCCATTGATGTATTTGCTATTATTTGTTTCCAAGACTCGTAAACTCATGTCTTTTTTTGGTGCGTTGGTCGCTGTTACGTCAGTTGACAGTTCTTTGTTATTAGTGCAACCATTTGTTGCCACACCCTGTATGTTCACATATGAGGCCGCTGTCTCAGAAAAGACTGAAGGAGCTGCAGGGGGGCACGTAGGATTTTGTATGTTGATGACTTTGCTTGAAGGACATAGTTGATTCCCATTTCCATTTCCATTCAGTGATGCTTTTTGTGGGACACGCTCAGATTCAGTCGACTCCAGAAAGTTATTATTTCTGAGCCCTCCGGACGAAGAGTCTGCGTTGGATATGCAGATTAGTTCTGCGTCAGTCACGCAGAATGGTAAATAGAAAACATCGGAAATATCGCCACTGTCGGTGGTCGCTGCCATCCTTGGGTGTAATTGTGGCAAATGAGTTGCTGGAGTAGCTGGAACAGTTATTGCTTTTAAGTCACTTAACGATAGCAAGGTAACCAAATAAGCAATTTTTTTTAAAGGCAATTCGGATGCTTTAGGGTTTCCAGTGACCTCGCCAGGAATTTGCTGGCTGTGCTGACCCACTTCAATGCCCATGTTTACGGGTATACAGTTTTGCACACCAGCGCATGAGTGGGATTGATGAGGTGAGTGAGTGTCAGCACTGTCATGACTCGTGACACAGGAATTAAACAATGTTTGTTTTGTGGATGCCAAAGGCAGAAGCAAACTTGCACACTTGCTTACCTTTTCTTTCCCAGCCGCGGCTGCTTTCATTGCGGACCAAGGTTTTTTTTTTTTTTTTATTGTATATGGTTTATTTAAACCTTTACAAAATACACTTTATAAGAACAGAATAAAAAAAGTACATTTCCAAGATAAAACAATATTAGATATGAACTAAGCATAATTCCAATCAACATACAACTATTCAAAGAAAGTATTTCATTATCAAAATCAGCAGATCAAATTAACCTACATTTAACAGATTCTAAAAGACATTTAAGATAAGTCACAAACAACTTTTAAAAAAGCAATCACTCTAATCCGGAGTACAGTGTTTTGACCATGTCTCATTTGATACCACAATAGTTCTCTATTGACACGGTGTAGATGCAGTACAAATTGAGCAAAATATAAGATTCGGTATTGGAGCAGAGCTGGGCAAATAAGTAGAATATGATGCAGTGTTTCCTCAATACCCTCTTTCCTACAGAATCTGCACCAGATCCAAGGGTCAGTCAACAACTTCCAACCCTTCAGAGTGCTATTGGTTCTCATCACATTTAATCTAAATCGCATGAAGCCATTTCGTAAACTTCTGCAAGGGTATTTTTCTAAATAGGCTTCCATACCAGGAAAAAACTTCCAGAAAGAATATGCTTGATTGAAATTCCTTGACTGCGATACTGTACATACAGTCTGTAACCAGTCATCACTTTTTAAGATACTTTTTACTTTTTGCGGGTTAGATTGTAACATTTCAATTGAAACACCCAAATTGGTGAGACAGACCTCAACCTTAGATTTTAACTGGTTGATAAACAAGTTATGGGAATCCGTACCTGCTATAGTATAAAGGTTATCAGATGGATTTACTAAACACTTTCTCCATAGCAAGATCTTTTTCCACATGATAAACGATTGCAGAGAATGTAGGCCCAACTCATATCTTATAATTTCCATCGGAACACTTTTTGGTATAAAGTATAAGATTCCTTTCCATATAAGACTTTCCAGAGACTTCAACCAGTCCGTTTTTTCAAAATCAAAAAATTCCGTACCATACATAAACCTTGGAATTGCTTTCATAATGTAAAAGGATCTTAACGGTACCATGGTGAATTTGGAGTATTTGGTCTCTAGTTTACGCATTTGCCTTAGGACCATCTCTACCTTAGTCCTCAATTGAGTTTTTATTATGGTTGTGGAACCTGAACCAATTACATTATAACCCAAATACTTGAAGGCAGACTGACACTTAATACGTTTGCCCTCACAGTACCATGAGTGACCGAGTAAATTGTTCCTACATTTGCCAAGACATACAATGGTCGTCTTGGTTGCATTTATTTTTAAGTGTAATTTAGACACGAATATTACAAAAGCGTTTATCAATCGTTGTAAACCCACTTTGGTGCAATCCAAAAGCAAAAAATCATCAGCGTAAGCTAACCATTCAATCCTTTTGTTTCCCAGTTTTGGTGCCACCAGCCCTTTGTTCTTTAACGCTTTATTAGCTCCACAGACATATAGATTAAATAGCGTTGGAGCGAGCATGCAACCTTGTCGGAGACCATTAGAAATGCAAATTTCTGAGGTAAGCTGACCTTCTGAGTTTAACCTCACTTTAATTTTAGTCTCTGAATACAATTCTATTATTATCTCCAGAAGATGTTTAGGGATATTCAAGTCTCTGAGAATGGACCAGAGGGATGGGCGATCAACCATGTCGAACGCTCGACTGAGATCCATAGAGGCAACAAAAATTGAGACTCCATTTTTCAATAGGGCTTTGGATTGTAGACTTTTAAGTATAAGCCCCCCACAGTCCGTGCCTATGTATTTTTTAAAGCCAATTTGTTTGACATCCAATATGTTGTTGCTCTTAATCCAGTCTTGCATTTCTTCCAGTACAATGGAGGCAAATATTTTAGACTCCGGGTCCGAGATAGCTATGGGTGTATAGCTTTCCGGAGCAAATCTGGATCCCATTTTATAGATCGGAAGTACAAGAGCTAATCTCCAGGATTCAGGTATAGTTTTAGTGCTCAGAATATCCTTATATAGGATATGCAGAACCTTGGCCCACACATCAGTATCCGTTTTTAGGATCTTATTTGATAAATTGTTCTGCCCTGGAGCCGCCGAGTTTTTTGATTTTATAATAAGGCGAGAGATATTGGAGACAGAGATGTTCAGTTCCCATATCGCAGTCTTATTAACACAACCTCCAAAATTGGCTTAAGTCGCCGCCATACATTTTCGAGAAGTAGTCAACCCACCTTCTCTCACTGATTTGAGTAAATAGCATTTCCTCTTGGGATACTTCAACCTTATTAATGATTTGCCAAAAGTTAGAAATGTTGTTACCTTTTAGTGCATTAAGCATATATTCCCCATCCGATTGGGCTCGCATGCCCTTAAAGCTTATTAGCCAATTTTTGTATTGTTGCTTAATTTTTTTAATCAGCGTAAATTCATGGTCTGCGGTATGGCCAATTTTGTTAACTGAACGAATTTCACTTCTCATTATTTTTCTATGGTTATGAACCTCCATATTGAAGCAGTGTGAGTGATTCCTTCTAGCATTACTTCCAGGTATCGTATTTACTGCTGAATTCAAAATAAGATCGTTCACATGTGTTGTAAACCTGGTCACAGACAAATTACATATCCGGTCTTCTAAATGCATCTGTTCGAAATTCTTAACCATAACAGAGGAAAATGTCTTAGTTTTAGCAAATGACCACCTCACTCTGTTACCTTTTTGATTTACTAACAGGCCCTGAGTATAGCATGATAATGGTTCAGTTGGTACAGGATAAGGAAAGTTAATATGTAATAAATTGTGATCACTAGAAGGCATCTTAACTACAGTAAGTTTGGAAATAACTTTATCAAACCCAATAGACAAAAAAATATAATCCAAAATAGAGCTACGGCCTCTAGCATTCCAAGTATGACATTTGTTGTCCATCATCGATAATCCCATAATTTCCACAAAATTATACCATAGAGCTCCCCGAAACTTGGGGTTCCCTGCCGTAAACTTGGCATTACAGTTAAACAGCTTGTTTTCAGACAATAAGGCATCCGCCACCGTAGAGTCAATATTACAATCGGAATTCAAGTCCCCTGCTAAGATTATGAAACCGTTCACATTGGCCGCTCTCCATGCATCGATTTTTGCGGTCAAGTTGTTAATTTCTTTTACCAATTGAGAATCAGAATATTTTAGCGGGTTCCAATATACATTGGTGATGCAAAATTGGATATTGATCATGCCAATTTTGATTTTGTAGGTCACGGTTAGAAAGGAATTGGAGCTAGACCATTCGCTCATTTTTGTTGCCCCTAGAGTTTGTTTGAAGGCAATTAGGAGTCCACCCATAGGCCGACCTTTAACCCCCTTTACAGCCTTAGTTTGAGCTATATCAAAACCTTCCCATAAGAGATCACTGGTAGCCCAAGTTTCTTGCAGAAGTAGCAAATCATAAGATTGTAAAACATTGGTAACCTCACTATTATGGATTAAGTGTAAATGTCCTCTTCAATTCCAACTTGCCAAAGTTATTTTTCTAGGCTTGCTAGGGTGGTTTTCCCATTTCCCTCAGAGAGTTAATGGATTCTCTGAGGGAAAGAGCCAACCATCGCCACTCTTGCTTGTCATCATTGCCCATTGAAAGATTGTTACTCCCCGCCTGAGGTTCCACCCCTACTCCACCTTCCACACCATTTTTGAATTGAGAATTGCCATTCGTTGGGGGGAAGGTGTGCTCATATTGGAAGAGGTCAAAACCCCTACGTTGTAAGGATTCAGCCTCCTTTAGCAAGAGGTTTCTTACTAGAGGGGATGGTATTACAAGATGCACATAGTCAAATCTCTGTCTATGAATGAAGTCCACCAGAACTATATCAGCTGATGAAATTAGTGCTAGTTTCGGAATTGCCGCAAACAATGAGAGTATGTAGGAACAGTTTAAAGAAGTTCGGTTACCATCCCAAAACAGAGTTGTCAATATGAGACTAGGAAGGTCGCTCAAAGCAGGTTTTCTTAGATCAAGATCGTTGATTGATTTTTCAAAGTTTTGTTTGTTTGTGCCACACATATTGACACTTGTGGGTTCTCTCATATTATTGCGTGGTAAATACCACCCATTATTATTCGATACAAATGTGTCCTCTAAGATTTTCTTCACCATAGATGTAATTTCATCCTCTTTACTGACTGGATGAGTAACAGACTTAGACAATGACACATCCGAATTATTCAAATCAGTGATCGAATCGGAAAGAGGCTCAGTAGCTTCAGGCGTTTGCAGCACCTCAGACATAGTTACAGGGATAGGTACAGAGGCACTAGGTGTTGGCTTGTTTAGAATGGCAGGTGCTAAACCCGCGGGTGCCAGGGCAACACATCCGGTCTGTACCGATGTAGCACCGACCATCTTCTCCTTATAATGCCGTTCACTGGAGCCCAGCCCCGTGTTAACTGAACACGACAGCTGACCCTTGTCTTCAATTGGGGCACCAACATTCGGGAGTAAGTCCTTACCCTCATTATTATCACGTGAGTGCAACACAGCAAACAGCCCACTTGCATGATTAACCACTTTGGTCCCTATGTTAATTGGAGCGAGAGAGCTATTAGCGTTCAAAGAGTTAGTTTTAAAAATTTCAATAATGTCCTCTAATCCTGTTTTTAGAGATGATAACTGTGAGGCAATCTCACTCGCCTCTCTTTTTTTGTTCTTCATTGCATCAGATATCGAGTTGCTAGCCTCAAAGTACGCTCCCAAGGAGGATTGGCAGGCCTCCTTCGAAACCCCAGGCAGAGACTGGACCTCGACCCCCTCTTCCGCAGGGGGTTGGTTCTCATAGCCACCCTCCAAGACCTCCCTGGCCTCTAGGATTGAATTTTTGAAGGTCAAGTCTCTCAGAAATTTACGAGATGTTTTAGCCATGTTGTTTGCACGCATCAGTTTGGTCTGTCGTGCTTTTTTTTTTCTTTTTCTTTTTGTTGTTTAAAACGGCTGTGTTTTTGGAATTATCAGCCAAAACACTTTCCATAACAGGAAAATTTGGAGTATCTGCCTTCTCCAAGGCAGCTTCCAAGACAGTTTTAACCAAGTCTGTCACACTCTTATTGCCCTGTGTATCAGGTACAGCGATTACTTCAATAATATCTTGAGAGATGACTGAGGATTGAACAACCCCTGGATCCTGGACAGGCGAGTCCGTTATTGAACATGCCAATGCAGACTTTATATCACTCGGTGAATTAGAAAGTAGGTCATTCAATCTCGAGGGGATCAGTTCTATTGAAGAATTGATTTGTCCCAATACTTCGGTCTGTCTCCTAAGTTCATACAAAATTAGTCTATTGAAGATTCCTAACATCGTACCAATATCCTTGTTATTGGACACCTCAACTCCCTCAATCAGGGGAGTGTCATAGGTCGTTTGATTGTCTAAAAGTTCTAAGTCAGCAGTCAGAAAGTCGCTAGGAGTATCACAAAAGGAATCATTATTGGAGTTACTATTGAGCAATTTCTCAGAAGCCACCCCCCACTGATGTTTTAGAACCTCCTTCCCCATAGGGACTGAATATTCTTCCACAAACAGTGATTGGGAAGAGTCTGTAAATTCAGTCAAGTTAGTAAGTGACTCAGCATTTGATTTAAGTTCGTTAGAGCAAGCTTCAGCGCATTCAAGTAATTCATCTTCCTCAATACAAGGAGGCGGCAGAGGTACCGCCGCCGCACGCGCCAAACTAGCCCTGCGCGTTGTTACTGCTGAGAAAAAATCTGCGCGCAGGTCTTTCATCGTGGTTATTGATTTAACAATTTTGCCCATGTTGCCTTCGTAGACTAGAGCAACCCTGAACTTCGTTGAATTGCCCAATCTAAGCCAAAACACCACTCCCCAGCAGTCTAACCCAGTCTCCTTACCAGCCCATAAAGGTATACAAATAAAACAATATTAGTCACCCGCACCCAACACCCGACACCCAAACAGCCAATTAGCCAGCCACTTTGTCCCCTTGGGTGCGATATGAACAATTGCAAAAATGAGGATTCAAAAAGCACCACGCACTGCACACAGCGAACAGCAAACAGTGCTTTCTCGTGCTTCCCGGTGCGCGCGCGAGTGCGCTGCACCATGGGAATTAATAGAAAGAAAAAAAGTGCCCCAGGCACCTGATGGGCGGAGCCATAGGCGCACACTGAAAAAGAATAAAAAGAAAGGCTGTAAGATACACTGTTACTTCTAAAACTAAAAACAAAGTCCATATATGTAACAAAGTCCATATAAACAAAGTCCAGTAATGAAAGAACAGGTCCAAAGGAGGTTAGAAGACAGCCACAACACACACGCTGATTCACCTCCAGGCAGCGTGGTGTAGCTGCTAAGGACGTCCTCAAGGCCATTTAGTAACACGATCCTCACAAGCTCTGCACAAGATGAAACGGCCAGCAAACAGTGCTTTCTCGTGCTTCCAGGTGCGCGCGCGAGTGCGCTGCACCATGGGAATTAATAGAAAGAAAAAAAGTGCCCCAGGCACCTAATGGGCGGAGCCACAGGCGCACACTCCAGGCAGTGTGGTGTAGCTGCTAAAGACGTCCTCCAGGCCGTTTAGTAACACGATCCTCACGAGCTCTGCACAAGATGAAACGGCCAGCAAACAGTGCTTTCTCGTGCTTCCCGGTGCGCGGTCCAAGGGTTTAGCATGCGCCGATGTTGCAACGTTTTCCGGCGCGTCTGTGGGCCACCATCCGCAGTCAGGGTCATCTTTTCCAAGAGAGCCAAAGGGAGGGCGGGGCAAGGGGCGAGATGTGGCGGACTGGGCAGACTTGGACTCTCTGCCTGGCATCTGCGCTGCGCTCTGCGCGTAGATGGGGATTGTAAAGGTACAATTAGTAGAAACAGAAACAGGACGGACCGTAGTGCAGCTCGCCAAAGTTCACTGCATAGACTGGGGCAGACTGGGACTCTGTGCCTGGACATTAGCAAAACGGCAGAGAAAGCCTAATTTCCAAAGTGTCGCAGTTAATAAGAAAATTTAATTACAAAGTGAATCTCAGCAGACAAGGCTGGATGAGCCAAAGAAGCCAGGGTCTTATCAAACTGGAGTAAACTGACATTCAATACAAATCGTGTAAAAGAACAGAACTCCTGTTCAGAAGGCATAAACGAAACAAGGAAGACATCAGAGATCTATTAAAAAATAGTATTAAAAAGCACTAGAAACTCGATTCCATGATCTCTAGTCACATGGAAGGATGAAGTTGGACGAATGAGATGGTCACGTCTACACACAAGGGCAGAGTGTGCTTTCACTCCCTGAATTTGTCAGAGCTAAGAACACTCTCATGGCCGAGCTTCAAAGCCTAATTGACAGTAGACCCACTGAGATGATGATGGATTGATAAGCTAATTGGTGGGAAGCAATGGTTAAGGCTTGCTCACCAGCACCTGGATGGCCAGCCTGCATGCTGCTAGACGTAGGTGGAAAAGTACTGACGGAGGTTAGAATACCAACCAATGGTAGAGGACTGCATAATTAGGGGTCCTATAGTTGTGTAAACCAATGGGATGTCGTGTATTTAGTGACATTCATAGTGGTCATTTTTAGGGGAGGGCTTAGTTTCCCCACCTGATGTTAAATACCCAATCACATATTCACACTTTTTTAGACTAGTATGGATCGTATACTTAGATGTTTACTCAGAGCTAATCACCCATACTCATAGGTTTTTGTAGTTTGCCACATAGGATGATGTTAGTAAATACATAGTTTAACGTCATTGATGACGCGTTTTGTGTATAAGATCTCAGTTTTTACTAGAATGCATTGAGTAAGAGGAGCGGGCGAATTCGTTGATGTTCGTTATGCTCCCTGTTTTAGATAATTGATATTAAAACAGTTTCCTTTTGTCAACTACCTCAGTCGCCTTGATTATTGATGTATGAATAAAAATCTACATCCCCATCCATCTCCAGGGTAATTGCTACTCATCTTAAAGGGTTGGGTTATCCAGTTCAGTTTTAACACACTCGGCTGCTGGGACCCCTTTGAGGCTTACTTCAGAGGACAATTTATATCAAGATGGGCACATAAGAAGAAAGCTTAGGCAGAGAGGGAATCCCAACTGACAACAGAGCTAACCACAGCCAAATACATAAATAAAGTGGACAGGGACTGCCAGGCATATTCACAGATACTTAAGCTGCGCTCCGAGAATGCATGTTACCACACTTAGAGCCCAGAAGACTTTTTCTAAGTGGGCTCTTGACCTCTATGCATCCGGAAACAGACCTCTTTGTATGCTGGCTCTCACCCTGAAGGGGAAACAGCAGGGCCAATTAATAACAGCTATTCAATTGACAGATGGGGGGCTGCTCACGGAGGACTTAGCCATTAATGAGAGGTTTGCTGAGTGCTATCAGGATCTCTATGCCTCCCTGCCTGATAAGGGCATAAATCAAATTATAGCATTCCTCAATGACATTCCTCTCCCAGCACTCACTCTAGCTGAACTTGATCTGTTAAATGCACCACTAGAGGACGAGGAGGTGCTTCGAGCTGTTCGGGGACTGAATTCAGGGAAGGCTGCTGGACCGGATGGTCTCCCTATAGACATGTACAAATGGATGCAAGAGGAATCTGCGGCGCATTTAGGACAGATGTTCCAGGAAGCCTTAAAGGCAGAGCAACTCCCAACATCCCTGCTTAAGGCCAACATAGTTGTCTTCCACAAAAAGGCAATTCGGATGCTTTAGGGTTTCCAGTGACCTCGCCAGGAATTTGCTGGCTGTGCTGACCCACTTCAATGCCCATGTTTACGGGTATACAGTTTTGCACACCAGCGCAGGAGTGGGATTGATGAGGTGAGTGAGTGTCAGCACTGTCATGACTCGTGACACAGGAATTAAACAATGTTTGTTTTGTGGATGCCAAAGGCAGAAGCAAACTTGCACACTTGCTTACCTTTTCTTTCCCAGCCGCGGCTGCTTTCATTGCGGTCCAAGGTTTTTTTTTTTTTTATTGTATATGGTTTATTTAAACCTTTACAAAATACACTTTATAAGAACAGAATAAAAAAAGTACATTTCCAAGATAAAACAATATTAGATATGAACTAAGCATAATTCCAATCAACATACAACTATTCAAAGAAAGTATTTCATTATCAAAAATCAGCAGATTAAATTAACCTACATTTAACAGATTCTAAAAGACATTTAAGATAAGTCACAAACAACTTTTAAAAAAGCAATCACTCTAATCCGGAGTACAGTGTTTTGACCATGTCTCATTTGATACCACAATAGTTCTCTATTGACACGGTGTAGATGCAGTACAAATTGAGCAAAATATAAGATTCGGTATTGGAGCAGAGCTGGGCAAATAAGTAGAATATGATGCAGTGTTTCCTCAATACCCTCTTTCCTACAGAATCTGCACCAGATCCAAGGGTCAGTCAACAACTTCCAACCCTTCAGAGTGCTATTGGTTCTCATCACATTTAATCTAAATCGCATGAAGCCATTTCGTAAACTTCTGCAAGGGTATTTTTCTAAATAGGCTTCCATACCAGGAAAAAACTTCCAGAAAGAATATGCTTGATTGAAATTCCTTGACTGCGATACTGTACATACAGTCTGTAACCAGTCATCACTTTTTAAGATACTTTTTACTTTTTGCGGGTTAGATTGTAACATTTCAATTGAAACACCCAAATTGGTGAGACAAACCTCAACCTTAGATTTTAACTGGTTGATAAACAAGTTATGGGAATCCGTACCTGCTATAGTATAAAGGTTATCAGATGGATTTACTAAACACTTTCTCCATAGCAAGATCTTTTTCCACATGATAAACGATTGCAGAGAATGTAGGCCCAACTCATATCTTATAATTTCCATCGGAACACTTTTTGGTATAAAGTATAAGATTCCTTTCCATATAAGACTTTCCAGAGACTTCAACCAGTCCGTTTTTTCAAAATCAAAAAATTCCGTACCATACATAAACCTTGGAATTGCTTTCATAATGTAAAAGGATCTTAACGGTACCATGGTGAATTTGGAGTATTTGGTCTCTAGTTTACGCATTTGCCTTAGGACCATCTCTACCTTAGTCCTCAATTGAGTTTTTATTATGGTTGTGGAACCTGAACCAATTACATTATAACCCAAATACTTGAAGGCAGACTGACACTTAATATGTTTGCCCTCACAGTACCATGAGTGACCGAGTAAATTGTTCCTACATTTGCCAAGACATACAATGGTCGTCTTGGTTGCATTTATTTTTAAGTGTAATTTAGACACGAATATTACAAAAGCGTTTATCAATCGTTGTAAACCCACTTTGGTGCAATCCAAAAGCAAAAAATCATCAGCGTAAGCTAACCATTCAATCCTTTTGTTTCCCAGTTTTGGTGCCACCAGCCCTTTGTTCTTTAACGCTTTATTAGCTCCACAGACATATAGATTAAATAGCGTTGGAGCGAGCATGCAACCTTGTCGGAGACCATTAGGAATGCAAATTTCTGAGGTAAGCTGACCTTCTGAGTTTAACCTCACTTTAATTTTAGTCTCTGAATACAATTCTATTATTATCTCCAGGAGATGTTTAGGGATATTCAAGTCTCTGAGAATGGACCAGAGGGATGGGCGATCAACCATGTCGAACGCTCGACTGAGATCCATAGAGGCAACAAAAATTGAGACTCCATTTTTCATTAGGGCTTTGGATTGTAGACTTTTAAGTATAAGCCCCCCACAGTCCGTGCCTATGTATTTTTTAAAGCCAATTTGTTTGACATCCAATATGTTGTTGCTCTTAATCCAGTCTTGCATTTCTTCCAGTACAATGGAGGCAAATATTTTAGACTCCGGGTCCGAGATAGCTATGGGTGTATAGCTTTCCGGAGCAAATCTGGATCCCATTTTATAGATCGGAAGTACAAGAGCTAATCTCCAGGATTCAGGTATAGTTTTAGTGCTCAGAATATCCTTATATAGGATATGCAGAACCTTGGCCCACACATCAGTATCCGTTTTTAGGATCTTATTTGATAAATTGTTCGGCCCTGGAGCCGCCGAGTTTTTTGATTTTATAATAAGGCGAGAGATATTGGAGACAGAGATGTTCAGTTCCCATATCGCAGTCTTATTAACACAACCTCCAAAATTGGCTTAAGTCGCCGCCATACATTTTCGAGAAGTAGTCAACCCACCTTCTCTCACTGATTTGAGTAAATAGCATTTCCTCTTGGGATACTTCAACCTTATTAATGATTTGCCAAAAGTTAGAAATGTTGTTACCTTTTAGTGCATTAAGCATATATATTCCCCATCCGATTGGGCTCGCATGCCCTTAAAGCTTATTAGCCAATTTTTGTATTGTTGCTTAATTTTTTTAATCAGCGTAAATTCATGGTCTGCGGTATGGCCAATTTTGTTAACTGAACGAATTTCACTTCTCATTAATTTTCTATGGTTATGAACCTCCATATTGAAGCAGTGTGAGTGATTCCTTCTAGCATTACTTCCAGGTATCGTATTTACTGCTGAGTTCAAAATAAGATCGTTCACATGTGTTGTAAACCTGGTCACAGACAAATTACATATCCGGTCTTCTAAATGCATCTGTTCGAAATTCTTAACCATAACAGAGGAAAATGTCTTAGTTTTAGCAAATGACCACCTCACTCTGTTACCTTTTTGATTTACTAACAGGCCCTGAGTATAGCATGATAATGGTTCAGTTGGTACAGGATAAGGAAAGTTAATATGTAATAAATTGTGATCACTAGAAGGCATCTTAACTACAGTAAGTTTGGAAATAACTTTATCAAACCCAATAGACAAAAAAATATAATCCAAAATAGAGCTACGGCCTCTAGCATTCCAAGTATGGCATTTGTTGTCCATCATCGATAATCCCATAATTTCCACAAAATTATACCATAGAGCTCCCCGAAACTTGGGGTTCCCTGCCGTAAACTTGGCATTACAGTTAAACAGCTTGTTTTCAGACAATAAGGCATCCGCCACCGTAGAGTCAATATTACAATCGGAATTCAAGTCCCCTGCTAACATTATGAAACCGTTCACATTGGCCGCTCTCCATGCATCGATTTTTGCGGTCAAGTTGTTAATTTCTTTTACCAATTGAGAATCAGAATATTTTAGCGGGTTCCAATATACATTGGTGATGCAAAATTGGATATTGATCATGCCAATTTTGATTTTGTAGGTCACGGTTAGAAAGGAATTGGAGCTAGACCATTCGCTCATTTTTGTTGCCCCTAGAGTTTGTTTGCAGGCAATTAGGAGTCCACCCATAGGCCGACCTTTAACCCCCTTTACAGCCTTAGTTTGAGCTATATCAAAACCTTCCCATAAGAGATCACTGGTAGCCCAAGTTTCTTGCAGAAGTAGCAAATCATAAGATTGTAAAACATTGGTAACCTCACTATTATGGATTAAGTGTAAATGTCCTCTTCCATTCACACTTGCCAAAGTTATTTTTCTAGGCTTGCTAGAGTGGTTTTCCCATTTCCCTCAGAGAGTTAATGGATTCTCTGAGGGAAAGAGCCAACCATCTCCACTCTTGCTTGTCATCATTGCCCATTGAAAGATTGTTACTCCCCGCCTGAGGTTCCACCCCTACTCCACCTTCCACACCATTTTTGAATTGAGAATTGCCATTCGTTGGGGGGAAGGTGTGCTCATATTGGAAGAGGTCAAAACCCCTACGTTGTAAGGATTCAGCCTCCTTTAGCAAGAGGTTTCTTACTAGAGGGGATGGTATTACAAGACGCACATAGTCAAATCTCTGTCTATGAATGAAGTCCACCAGAACTATATCAGCTGATGAAATTAGTGCTAGTTCCGGAATTGCCGCAAACAATGACAGTATGTAGGAACAGTTTAAAGAAGTTCGGTTACCATCCCAAAACAGAGTTGTCAATATGAGACTAGGAAGGTCGCTCAAAGCAGGTTTTCTTAGATCAAGATCGTTGATTGATTTTTCAAAGTTTTGTTTGTTTGTGCCACACATATTGACACTTGTGGGTTCTCTCATATTATTGCGTGGTAAATACCACCCATTATTATTCGATACAAATGTGTCCTCTAAGATTTTCTTCACCATAGATGTAATTTCATCCTCTTTACTGACTGGATGAGTAACAGACTTAGACAATGACACATCCGAATTATTCAAATCAGTGATCGAATCGGAAAGAGGCTCAGTAGCTTCAGGCGTTTGCAGCACCTCAGACATAGTTACAGGGATAGGTACAGAGGCACTAGGTGTTGGCTTGTTTAGAATGGCAGGTGCTAAACCCGCGGGTGCCAGGGCAACACATCCGGTCTGTACCGATGTAGCACCGACCATCGTCTCCTTATAATGCCGTTCACTGGAGCCCAGCCCCGTGTTAACTGAACACGACAGCTGACCCTTGTCTTCAATTGGGGCACCAACATTCGGGAGTAAGTCCTTACCCTCATTATTATCACGTGAGTGCAACACAGCAAACAGCCCACTTGCATGATTAACCACTTTGGTCCCTATGTTAATTGGAGCGAGAGAGCTATTAGCGTTCAAAGAGTTAGTTTTAAAAATTTCAATAATGTCCTCTAATCCTGTTTTTAGAGATGATAACTGTGAGGCAATCTCACTCGCCTCTCTTTTTTTGTTCTTCATTGCATCAGATATCGAGTTGCTAGCCTCAAAGTACGCTCCCAAGGAGGATTGGCAGGCCTCCTTCGAAACCCCAGGCAGAGACTGGACCTCGACCCCCTCTTCCGCAGGGGGTTGGTTCTCATAGCCACCCTCCAAGACCTCCCTGGCCTCTAGGATTGAATTTTTGAAGGTCAAGCCTCTCAGAAATTTACGAGATGTTTTAGCCATGTTGTTTGCACGCATCAGTTTGGTCTGTCGTGCTTTTTTTTTTCTTTTTCTTTTTGTTGTTTAAAACGGCTGTGTTTTTGGAATTATCAGCCAAAACACTTTCCATAACAGGAAAATTTGGAGTATCTGCCTTCTCCAAGGCAGCTTCCAAGACAGTTTTAACCAAGTCTGTCACACTCTTATTGCCCTGTGTATCAGGTACAGCGATTACTTCAATAATATCTTGAGAGATGACTGAGGATTGAACAACCCCTGGATCCTGGACAGGCGAGTCCGTTATTGAACACGCCAATGCAGACTTTATATCACTCGGTGAATTAGAAAGTAGGTCATTCAATCTCGAGGGGATCAGTTCTATTGAAGAATTGATTTGTCCCAATACTTCGGTCTGTCTCCTAAGTTCATACAAAATTAGTCTATTGAAGATTCCTAACATCGTACCAATATCCTTGTTATTGGACACCTCAACTCCCTCAATCAGGGGAGTATCATAGGTCGTTTGATTGTCTAAAAGTTCTAAGTCAGCAGTCAGAAAGTCGCTAGGAGTATCACAAAAGGAATCATTATTGGAGTTACTATTGAGCAATTTCTCAGAAGCCACCCCCCACTGATGTTTTAGAACCTCCTTCCCCATAGGGACTGAATATTCTTCCACAAACAGTGATTGGGAAGAGTCTGTAAATTCAGTCAAGTTAGTAAGTGACTCAGCATTTGATTTAAGTTCGTTAGAGCAAGCTTCAGCGCATTCAAGTAATTCATCTTCCTCAATACAAGGAGGCGGCAGAGGTACCGCCGCCGCACGCGCCAAACTAGCCCTGCGCGTTGTTACTGCTGAGAAAAAATCTGCGCGCAGGTCTTTCATCGTGGTTATTGATTTAACAATTTTGCCCATGTTGCCTTCGTAGACTAGAGCAACCCTGAACTTCGTTGAATTGCCCAATCTAAGCCAAAACACCACTCCCCAGCAGTCTAACCCAGTCTCCTTACCAGCCCATAAAGGTATACAAATAAAACAATATTAGTCACCCACACCCAACACCCGACACCCAAACAGCCAATTAGCCAGCCACTTTGTCCCCTTGGATGCGATATGAACAATTGCAAAAATGAGGATTCAAAACGCACCACGCACTGCACACAGCGAACAGCAAACAGTGCTTTCTCGTGCTTCCCGGTGCGCGCGCGAGTGCGCTGCACCATGGGAATTAATAGAAAGAAAAAAAGTGCCCCAGGCACCTGATGGGCGGAGCCATAGGCGCACACTGAAAAAGAATAAAAAGAAAGGCTGTAAGATACACTGTTACTTCTAAAACTAAAAACAAAGTCCATATATGTAACTAAGTCCATATAAACAAAGTCCAGTAATGAAAGAACAGGTCCGAAGGAGGTTAGAAGACAGCCACAACACACACGCTGATTCACCTCCAGGCAGCGTGGTGTAGCTGCTAAAGACGTCCTCAAGGCCATTTAGTAACACGATCCTCACAATCTCTGCACAAGATGAAACGGCCAGCAAACAGTGCTTTCTCGTGCTTCCAGGTGCGCGCGCGAGTGCGCTGCACCATGGGAATTAATAGAAAGAAAAAAAGTGCCCCAGGCACCTAATGGGCAGAGCCACAGGCGCACACTCCAGGCAGCGTGGTGTAGCTGCTAAAGACGTCCTCCAGGCCGTTTAGTAACACGATCCTCACGAGCTCTGCACAAGATGAAACGGCCAGCAAACAGTGCTTTCTCGTGCCTCCCGGTGCGCGGTCCAAGGGTTTAGCATGCGCCGATGTTGCAACTTTTTCCGGCGCGTCTGTGGGCCACCATCCGCAGTCAGGGTCATCTTTTCCAAGAGAGCCAAAGGGAGGGCGGGGCAAGGGGCGAGATGTGGTGGACTGGGCAGACTTGGACTCTCTGCCTGGCATCTGCGCCGCGCTCTGCGCGTAGATGGGGATTGTAAAGGTACAATTAGTAGAAACAGAAACAGGACGGACCGTAGTGCAGCTCGCCAAAGTTCACTGCATAGACTGGGGCAGACTGGGACTCTGTGCCTGGACATTAGCAAAACGGCAGAGAAAGCCTAATTTCCAAAGTGTCGCAGTTAATAAGAAAATTTAATTACAAAGTGAATCTCAGCAGACAAGGCTGGATGAGCCAAAGAAGCCAGAGTCTTATCAAACTGGAGTAAACTGACATTCAATACAAATCGTGTAAAAGAACAGAACTCCTGTTCAGAAGGCATAAACGAAACAAGGAAGACATCAGAGATCTATTAAAAAATAGTATTAAAAAGCACTAGAAACTCGATTCCATGATCTCTAGTCACATGGAAGGATGAAGTTGGACGAATGAGATGGTCACGTCTACACACAAGGGCAGAGTGTGCTTTCACTCCCTGAATTTGTCAGAGCTAAGAACACTCTCATGGCCGAGCTTCAAAGCCTAATTGACAGTAGACCCACTGAGATGATGATGGATTGATAAGCTAATTGGTGGGAAGCAATGGTTAAGGCTTGCTCACCAGCACCTGGATGGCCAGCCTGCATGCTGCTAGATGTAGGTGGAAAAGTACTGACGGAGGTTAGAATTCCAACCAATTGTAGAGGACTGCATAATTAGGGGTCCTATAGTTGTGTAAACCAATGGGATATCGTGTATTTAGTGACATTCATAGTGGTCATTTTTAGGGGAGGGCTTAGTTTCCCCACCTGATGTTAAATAACCAATCACATATTCACACTTTTTTAGACTAGTATGGTTCGTATACTTAGATGTTCACTCAGAGCTAATCACCCATACTCATAGGTTTTTGTAGTTTGCCACATAGGATGATGTTAGTAAATACATAGTTTAACGTCATTGATGACGCGTTTTGTGTATAAGATCTCAGTTTTTACTAGAATGCATTGAGTAAGAGGAGCGGGCGAATTCGTTGATGTTCGTTATGCTCCCTGTTTTAGATAATTGATATTAAAACAGTTTCCTTTTGTCAACTACCTCAGTCGCCTTGATTATTGATGTATGAATAAAAATCTACATCCCCATCCATCTCCAGGGTAATTGCTACTCATCTTAAAGGGTTGGGTTATCCAGTTCAGTTTTAACACACTCGGCTGCTGGGACCCCTTTGAGGCTTACTTCAGAGGACAATTTATATCAAGATGGGCACATAAGAAGAAAGCTTAGGCAGAGAGGGAATCCCAACTGACAACAGAGCTAACCACAGCCAAATACATAAATAAAGTGGACAGGGACTGCCAGGCATATTCACAGATACTTAAACTGCGCTCCAAAAATGCATGTTACCACACTTAGAGCCCAGAAGACTTTTTCTAAGTGGGCTCTTGACCTCTATGCATCCGGAAACAGACCTCTTTGTATGCTGGCTCTCACCCTGAAGGGGAAACAGCAGGGCCAATTAATAACAGCTATTCAATTGACAGATGGAGGGCTGCTCACAGAGGACTTAGCCATTAATGAGAGGTTTGCTGAGTGCTATCAGGATCTCTATGCCTCCCTGCCTGATAAGGGCATAAATCAAATTATAGCATTCCTCATTGACATTCCTCTCCCAGCACTCACTCTAGCTGAACTTGATCTGTTAAATGCACCACTAGAGGACGAGGAGGTGCTTCGAGCTGTTCGGGGACTGAATTCAGGGAAGGCTGCTGGACCGGATGGTCTCCCTATAGACATGTACAAATGGATGCAAGAGGAATTTGCGGCGCATTTGGGACAGATGTTCCAGGAAGCCTTAAAGGCAGAGCAACTCCCAACATCCCTGCTTAAGGCCAACATAGTTGTCTTCCACAAAAAAGGGACGTTACTCCACACTCTGCGGCTCCTACCACCCAATATCCCTTATATACGCTGATGCTAAGGTCCTGGAAAAATGCCTAGCCGGCACACTGGAGAGACTGCTACCCAGACTCATCCACCAAGACCAAGCAGGCTTTTATCTTGAATAGGTTCTCTGGAGGTTCCTACATATCCTAGAAGTGGAGGCCCAGCCCAGAGATATGGTCCTATCACTCAACGCCGAAAAGGCATTTGACAAAGAGAGCTGGGACTACATGTTCGAGGTGCTGTGCAAATTTGGCTTCTCAGGTATTTCCTGCATATGGTGGGACTTCTAAATAAGGTACCATCCAGTTCCAATATTGGGCGTGTTGGCTCACAATTTAACCTGTCTCCATGTGAATTTTTGTTCTTGTTTTCTTAGTGTCAAATGCAATAAAAAGATTACATTGAACAGAAGGCGGCTGTGGGTGCAGGCGGTCCCCCGATACATTAGGCCCCCGAGGCTCCAGCGGCACCCAGTGATTCCGGCCCTACAGCAACAACGATTTTGATGCCATCCGTGTCAGGGGAGACTTCAGGCTCTGCACCGAGCAAGCTTGTCCGGCCTTCGAAGGCAGGACCTTCCAGTGCCCCTCAAGTGGCGATTGTCCTCAATGCCCCATCTGTGCCCAAAACCTTGTTAGTGCCGACCGCCAAGCCCTCGGCGTCGACTGCAAAACCGTTTACCGCCGTCAATCGGTCCTACATGCCGATGTCCAAGTCTGACTTCTTCGGCTCAATGGCGGACATCTTTGGTGCCGATGACGATAAGGCAATATCGACCCCATATACTAAGGAGCTGGTGATACTGACTATTTTACCGACCAAGCAGACCTGATAGTTTTGGCTGAGGGACTGGACGATGCCAGCAGACTGGACATGTCTCCGGACATAGTGATGCAACAGACCCACCCCTATGCCCATACCAATGCACATTTCCGTGCTATTGTTGTTAGGGTGGTGGATACCCTGGGGTTGTAAACTCCAGCTCAGCCAGTCCTGGGCTATGACCTTACAGATATTCTCGATGAGGGTCCGGCCACGGAATGGGCTATGCCTTTCAATGTGGCTATCGCTGATCCCATTGCCACTTTATGGCAGCGTCTTTGCACTATATTTCTGGTTAACTCAGACCTTGCCAAGAAGTATAGACCGGCAAGATGGGATCCCTTGTTTCTCTCCTATCAACGAACACCGGAGTACAAGGAATTGGATGCCCTAGCAAAGATAATGTCCTCCTCCGGGAGCATGGCATCGAAGGAGACCTACGTCTCTTGTGGCTTCGCAATGTACTCCTTCGGATTGTGAAAGTTGGTTGAGCAGGCGGCCCAGTATATCCCGGAAGGGGAGATGCGGGAGGGTTTCCTGCAGTTGGTGGATGATGGAAAAGTAGTGGCCCAGCAATCTTTGCAGATGGGCCTGGGAGAATCTATTTGGCCCAAAGGCCGATAACTCTTTGGAGAAGTTCAAAGAGTCCAAGCTCGCCGCAAAGTCTCTTGGCATAGCTGTGCAACAGCTGGCCAAACCTGCCTTCATTTTCTCTTCTAGAGACCAAGGCTATATGCGCTATGTCCCCTATGGCAGAAGGCTCAGCTCCTGCAAACCAGGAAGGGGAGAGGCGTTTGCCGCACTGCGGAAGGGATTGGGGGGCCTGTAGAGGTCAGCAGACAGCAGCAGCAGTGGCTAGGCCGACACCGCCCTCAAAACCGCTTTGATTTGACCTCCCATGACTCCCCAGTTGGAGGACAGCTGACCGAGCATTGGGCCCAATGGTGGGAGATTAGATTCAACACCTGGGCACTACAGCATGTGTAGTGTGGTTATTGTCTGCCTTTCTTAAGAAGCCCACCGGACAGACCATCACCACCTCCTTGTCAACCGGAACAAGAGCTCTAGGAAGAACTGCAAACCCTGCTGTTGAAGGGTGCTATGGAAGAGGTACCACCCGGGCAGAGAGGGTCGGGCTGGTCTTCCTGTTATCTCCTGGTGCCCAAGAAGGGGGCAGGTCTCCATCCCATCCTGGACCTCAGGGCTTTAACAAATTCCTGAGGAAAGACCAATTCAAGATGTTGACGTTGAAAGAGATTCTCCTCGCACTCAAGTTGCAGTACTGGCTGGTGTCCATAGATCTTCAGGATGCTTACTTCCATGTGCCAATACATCAGAAACACAGGAATGTCTTGAGATTCCTCATAGGGGACAAGCACTATCAGTTCAAGCTGCTTACTTTTGGGGTGGCCTCTGCGCCAGGGGTCTTCACCAACTCATGGCGGTAGTCACAGCTCATCTCAGGAGATCTGTCATCCAGGTGTTTCCGTACCTGGACGACTGGCTCATCTGAGGGAGGTCGGTGAAGCAAGTCTTGTCCCACCTCAGGGACTCCTGCTCACTACTCCACAAGATGGGATTCTCCCTGAACTTGCAGAAATCCCACACAATACCAGCTCAGAGGCTCCAGTTCATCACATCAGTCTTAGACACTCAACAGGGAAGGTTTTTCCTCCCAAGGAGGGAGTAGCCAGCATGGCACAGATGGTACAACTGTTTCAGAACCATGCCACCTTACTAGTTACTTCCTTCCTGTGCCTCTTAGGTCTCATGGCCTCCTGCATTGTTTTGGTACCAGGGGAGAGCCTGTGGATGCAATCTTTACAATGGCTCCTACAAGGTCAGTGGTCCAAGTACTTCAGCACTTTGAGGGACATTCTCAGAATGTCCAAGTCTGTGGTCAGTGACCTTTGTTGGTGGGACAGCAAGAGCAACATGCTAGTGGGAGAACCCTTCTGACCTCCGTGGCCACGGATGCGTCCCTGAAGGGTTGGGGTGCTCACTGCAAGGACTTGCAGGTGAGCGTCCTTTGGTCAGCAATGGAAAACCAAGTGGCACATCAACAAGCTGGAGTTGCGAGTCAACAGGTTAGGCCTGAAGGCTCCTTCGCTGAATGGGAAGCATTCCTGGTCTTGATGGACAGCATGGTGGCTGTGCATTACCTGACAAGCAGGGAGGTGTGTGCTCCCTCCCCCTTTGCAGGGAAGCGATGCAGCTGTAGTTCTAGCTATTGGAGAACCAGGTCTCGTCTCAGCAGTTCATCTGGCGGGGACAGAGAACAGTTTGGCTGATGCTCTGAGCAGGCAAAGCAAGGTCTCACACACATGGGAAGTGTGCCAGGAAGTCCTAGAGGAGGTCTTCGCTCTCTGGGGTACCCCAACGGTAGATCTGTTTGCCAGGAAGTCCAACAGGAAGTGTAGACAGTTTTTCTCAGGAATTCCCAGAGAATGGCACGCTAGGGGAGGAGTTTCTGGTGGACTGGACATTTCCTCTACACTGCACCTTCCCTCTGATCCCCGTCATCCTGTGGGTTCTCAGGAGGTTGAGGAGGTTTTGAGCAATCCAGATCTTGATGACCCCAGATTGGGTGAGGAGGACATGGTACTCAGACCTTCTGGACTTGACCATCTGCCCACCTCTCTGGTTTCCTCGCCTCCCGGCCGCCTCACAGTCAGAAGGTCCAGTGCAACACCCAAACCCAGAACCCCTCAACCTACATGCGTGGCACATGAGAGGATGAGATTTGATGACTGGGACCTCTCTGAGGAGGTACTTAAGGTGCTGCTGGCTGCACGTAGACTATCAACTAGATCACTGCATGTGAACAGGTGGAGAACATTTGAGGCATTGTGCAGGGATCGCAAGATTGACCCTATCTCTTGCCCCACCACTACAGTGATGGAGTTCCTTCTGCCACTGGCCTCTTCAGGCCTTCAGGTCACCACAGTCAAAGGATACTTGGCAGCTTTGCCTGTGCTCAAAAGGTCTCCGGATCAAGGATCTTGCTTCACGATTCCGGTTTTGGCCCGATTCCTGAAAGGCCTTGTGAAAAAGTTTCTGCCTACTCCCTTTGTTGTCCTTGTTTGGGATTTGAATCTGGTCTTCACATTACTCATGGCGGCTCCATTTGAGTCATCACATTCTTGCTCACTGCTGTTATTAACCTTGAAAACCGCTTTCCTGGTGACCATCACTTCAGCCAGGCGGGTCAGCGAGCTTCAGGCCCTTTCTTGTAAACCACCATTCCTTCACTTTTTTCATGCAACCGTTTCTCTTAAAGTGAGGCCCGGGTTCTTGCCTAGGGTGGTGTCTGAATTTCATCTTTCATAGGAAATTTATTTGCCTGTGTTTTATCCACCTCTGCACCCCCTCTAAGGAGGAGAAGCGTTTACACTGGCTGGACTCTTAAGAGAGCATTAAGCTTTTACATAGCCACGACGGCTGAGTACAGTAGGGTTGACTAATTGTTTATTTGTAGCCTTTTCTGTATCCAAGAAAGGTTTGGCGGTATCGAAGCAGACCATCTGGCGTTGGATCACGCTATGTATTTATGAATGCTACCATACTGCCGGCAAGGAGTTGCCCTGTGGGATCAGGGCACATTCGACAGAGGGATTTCCACCTCTATGGCACTGCAAAGAGGAGTACCGGTCAGGGACATCTGCCGGGCTGTGACCTGGTCTTCGCTTCATACATTCATGAAGCACTACAGTCTGATGCTCGCTTCGGAAGGGCGTTGTTGCAAATTCTAATGCTGTAAAGCTTTCATCCCACCTCCATCATTTGAGGTGGGATGAAATTATATGGAACTTAGGAACAGGGGTGTAGTAACACAGTATATGTATGACGCCCGACTTCCCGTCTGGAGCCAACGAGCGAGCACCAAGTCAAGACGGATTGACTATCGACAGCCGAGTCGATGAATCCATAGAAAGAACATAACGTTAAGTAATTTCTCTTTCTGTGTACAGCAGACCTCATGGATTTGGTTCACATTATCCCAACTGCAGTGTAGCACCCATTTTCAAGTATCACTGGCCCTGAGACACCACAGTGTACTTTGAAGTAACGTGGCATTTGGTGCTAACACCTTTCAACATTTTTTTTTTTTTAATATGCTGCCTCTTCTGTACCCAATGCTGTGCACTGGATGTTCTCCTGGCTCTATATTAAAACTAGTATTATTTCTACTGACCTATGATTCATGGCATTTTGCTTTCAGTTGATGCCCTAGCGTCAGAAGTATTCGAATTTTGTATGTGTTTCCAACAAAATTGCTTGCTGTATAAAGGCACGATATTTTTAGCTTCCCTGGGCCACTTGGGACTACTTTGCCCGCGTCAATTTCGGAAAAGTATGCACATTGTTCTTTTATAGGTGGGCCCCCTACTTTTGTCTGTGGCCCCTTCTGTGCCCCCCTAAATTTGATTCCTGGAGACGCCAATGCTGACATCCACAACTATTAGTTTTGCTGAACCCATTGTAAACGGTTCCGACAGGTGCCCAGTCTCTCGAAGAGGATTGCAAGGAAGAAAGCCATTTGTATCTCCCCAGTCAGTACGTCCCTTAAATAACTTAGCTTTGCAAAAACTCATCACATTTCAAACTAAAACTCCACAATAACACGAGGGACAAAAGACCCGTAAGTAAAACCGTAAAGGCTAAATTGAGGCTACTAAGAACTAAAATGGCTAGAAATGTTTAGAAAAGAAACAACAATGCTTACATAGAAGAACTCACCACTTGCTGCTAAAAGGGAAGCTGAACAGATGCTGTGCTGCAAAAGTATGACAAAGCAGCCCATTGATGCACGTGTCTGCCATCTTCAGTCTCTTTCCGATTAAGGCAAATTCAGAGGAAAAACATGGGAGATGGCTTTCTCTATTGTTCCTCTTCATTGGGCCATTACGACTACCACTGACATCAAAGTTCCTGCACCAATGCAGGCACTTTGAATGCCATTGGGGTCTCCATTGTGATCCTCATAGAATTAATGTTTTCATATGTGTGCCCAGGGGGAAACCTGCTCAATCTGAGTAAAACCATGAGGCAATGACAGGCTCTATGTTTACAATGGATCCCTCCATTGTAGATCTCTACTGTGTACAGTGGATATATCACACAGATAGCTTGCCATACATCCGGTGAATGATGTATTTGCCTGGGCTGAAGCCATGTTTCTACTTCCTTACCCGCACGCATGCACACAATCACTGGTCCATCCAGGCCGATTGTACATGGGTGAGAATAACAGTAAAGTCTTAAGGGAGCAGATGCAATAGTTGTCTGCATCCTGCCTGTGTTTTTATCGGAATGAGAGAATTTAAGTCATGATTATACGAGAAAGCCTGTTTTTTGGTATTCAACATCCGTTTGAGAAGCCCTACAAGATATGAAGCCAGTCATTAAACCGAATGCAAAGTAGTGTTTTTCTTACAAACTATGGGAAACATTAGTTATTCCAAAATGACCCCCAAGAAAGCCTTGAAATACAGGATATCATTGGACTGTAAATAATGTATAGTCAATCAAGACAAAAACACATGTAAACTAATATCTGTGACTTGCCTACTGCAGCCCTGTTACCAGATCATATGCCTTGCGAATGGCTCAAGCTCTTTGGTGAATTCTGTAGAGTGCCCTCCTGTCCTTCAAATCAAGTGCCCTGACGGGAAGCCTGCGCGAAAAATCTACGGTCAAGGAGGTTGCTGCTATCAATTCAAATGCCCAGGTAAAGAATTCTATTTCGGGGATGTCATTTTGGTGTCGCCATAGGGTATCACCTGCAACTTCTGCCTCTCTTCTTGGTACCCCTGGTCCTGACCTTGCTACCACTAGCTCAGAGGTTACAGGGGCAGTGTCAGGGGGCGTAAGCAAACACAATCGAGGTGTGTTTACCTTCTTTGCACGAGAGCGCCTCATCCTTTGTCATTTTTGCCTATTTAAATAAGAGAGTGGACTCTGCAAAGAGAAAATGCGTCTTGCAATTGTTATCGTTAGTTATCGCTGCCCAGAGTTCAGAGGAGGGGCGATCAGCCAGCTTTGGGCAGTTCAGAAGTTTATCCTTGTGAGTATAATTTTACCTGCAACTGTTAAAGGAAAGTGATGTCATTCAGGTCCTTGACAGTATTTGCATTCTTGTAACTACTTCATGAGACAAGGAATAAACAAGGGTATGCAGGACTGAAGCTTATATTGTATATTGCTGTGCACTGTCTTTGGTACTACTCTGCATAAAGCATATGATATGATATGGCATTTATAACGCGCCTATACACAAGTGTTGCATGTATGTGGTGCACATCTTTGTTTTGCGATTGATATGAAGTGGCATGAATCACAGCTCCCATTTGGAGAACACTCTGTAGAGGTGTGAACATAGCTTTATTTAAGAACATCATACATGCCAACATGACCCATTCCACATGGGAGTTACTCAGCCTGTCCCAGTTTCTTCTTTGCATTCTAGAACTTGTAGTTGTACTTGTTCCATTACAAATATGGGACTAGTATCTCTCTACTAGGGGCATGTGGGCTTGTAAGGAACACTCTGCAGTGCTTTGATTCACAGCTCTGTTCAACACACCCCAGTAGTGTCATGAACATCTGTTTAGCGTGCACTGCTGTGCTATGGTGCACAGCTCTGTGTATTATCAAAAAGGGGTCTCCTAACCTTAGTGTCACAGATCTGTAGTCATTTTTGTATGTCTGTGTGTTCTGCCATACAAGTCCCGCTATGTACATATTTGCTTATAAATTGAATTCCTTTTTTTTACTTTCCATGCTGTATGTGGCGCTGCCCCGTGTGGGACGCGCATGTGGCGGCGTGACGTTGCACGCCGCCGCGTGCTGTATAAATAAATGGGGCGTTCCCGGCCGCAGCAGAGCGACCGGGAAGCCCGAACTGGAAGGACGTGTGGGCAGTGTGGTCCTTTCAGGGTGGGGGCTTGCGGGCACGCATGGGGCAAAGGACAAACCCCCAACAGTGGCGACGAGTGTCAACGGATGCCCGGGCCCGGCGGTGAAGACATTCCTGAATTTTTCCCTGAAACGGAACGTTCGGCGGCCGAGGTGCGTGGTGGAGGTTAACCACTCTCCGGTCCCGGTGCTGGTGGACACGGGGGCGTCGGTCAATGTAATGGCCAGGGGACACTATGACGCCCTTGACCCACCCCCAGACTTGGCTACGCTGAGAGCCCGCATATTCGCTTTTGGAGGACTACAACCAATACCGCTGGATGGTGCCTTCGTGGCGAGTGTGGAGCATGAGGGCTCCCGGATCAGGGCTCGGTTCTATGTGACCCCTGTGAGTAACAACACTCTCCTAAGCTGTGCTGCTACCGAGGCTCTCAGAATTTTCAGTTTTGCGTACTCAGTGTACTTGGAAGACATCAATGACCTCCTGGACAAGTATGCTGCCCTCTTCAACAGCATTGGAAAGATGACCGGTGTCCAGGTCCGGCTGCACATTGATGACTCTGTACAACCTATCGCCCTGAAGCACCGCAGGGTGCCGTTCCATCTCAGGGAGCAGGTGGACAAGGAGTTAGACAACCTGGTGAGTCTGGACATTATCGAAAAGGTCGAGGGCCCGACGCCCTGGGTGTCCCCCATTGTGGTGGCTAGTAAACATAAACAACCTGACTCTGTCCGGATTTGTGTGGACATGAGGCTACCCAACAAGGCCATTAAGAGGGAGCGGCATCTCACCCCTACCATCGATGACATTATCGCTGAAGTACAAGGGCCCCGTTTCTTCTCCAAGCTAGACCTTCGAGCAGGATATCATCAGGTTGTCCTCCACCCCGAGTCCCGGTACATAACAACGTTTACCACCCACCGTGGGCTGTATAGGTACAAGAGGTTGAGTTTTGGGGTGTCATCGGCTGCAGAAGTATTTCAGAACATTATACGGGGCGCCCTAGCAGATCTGGAGGGTGTCCTTAATATCAGCAATGATATTCTGGTGTTCGCAAGGACAGAGGTGGACCATCTGAGGAGGCTTGGAAAGACCTTTGAGAGGCTGCAGTCACTGGGCCTCACCCTTCATAGGGATAAATGTGAGTTTCTGCGCCCCTCCATCGAATTCTTCGGGTTCGTGTTCAAGGAGGGGGGGGTGTTGCCCGATCCGAGGAAGGTTCAGGACATTAAGAAGGCGCAGCCCCCCGAGTCGGTGTCCGACGTGAGGAGCTTCCTTGGTATGGTGACATACTGCGGGCACTTCATTAAAAATCTTGCGTCAAGGTCCGAGCCGCTTAGGGCGTTGACGAAAAAGGAGTCGACCTGGCAATTGGGCCCACTTGAGCAGTCGGCTTTTGAGGACATTAAGAGCACCTTAACAGCAGAGGACACCATGGCATTCTTCGACCCGGCGCTGGCGTCCAAGATCATCGTGGATGGCAGTCCGTTCGGCCTGGGGGCTGTACTGACTCAGGTGGACTGGGATGGGAGCGTCCGCCCAGTGGCATACGCCAGCAAGGCGCGCTCGGAGACGGAGCAACGATACTCCCAGATGGAGCGGGAGGCGCTGGCGGTCCTCTGTGTTTGCAGACATTTTCGACTCTACGTCTTGGGGCGTCCAGTGACCGTGGTAACAGACCACAAGCCATTGCTTCCTATTCTGGCTGGGTCATCCTCGAAGCCCCCGGCTAGGATTGAGAGGTGGATGCTTGCCTTGCTTGAGTATGGAGTTACCCTGGTGCATCGGCCCGGGGCCAATAACGCAGCAGACTACCTCTCCCGGCATCCGGGAGTGCGCAGGGGAGAGGAGTACGACACCTGTGCGGAGGAGGCCAACAACCATGTTCGAATGGTGGTGGAAGGGGCCATGCCGAATGCGATGCCCCTGTCGGACCTGGAGGCGGCTGCGGCCGAGGATGAGTGCTTCCATATCCTAAAGCACTCAATGCAGCACGGCTCCTGGAAATCCATCTTGGAGGCACTGGCGGGGCGGACCCAGGAGGCGAGGACAGGGCTCGAGCAATTGTGGAAGGTCAAGGACGAGCTGTCCTTCTCGGAATAGGGCCTCCTACTCCGAGGTGATCGCATAGTGGTCCCCCAATCCAAGATAACGGAGGTCATCACGTTGGCCCACCATGGACATCAGGGCGCCGCCAAGACCAAGGCGAGGCTGCGGCTGAAGGTCTGGTTCCCGGAACTGGAGAGAAGGGTGGATGACTTTGTGGCGGCCTGTGTGTGGTGCCAGGCGGCTTCTCCCATGCAACCAGAGCCGGCCATCGAGGCGATGCCCCGGGGGACCCGGCCCTGGGAGGTCGTCCATGCGGACTTTGGGTCGACGTCCGTAGGCACCCATTTTCTCGTAATCGTTGATGAGTACTCACGATACCCGGAGGTGGAGTTCGTGGAGTCGGTGGCCTTCGAGCACGTGGTCGTGGCCGCGGAGAAGGTGTATGCGGCCCATGGCTTCCCCATCACTCTGTGCTCGGACAGTGGGTCGCCGTTCCAAAGTGAGCGGTTCTCGGAGTTCCTGGAGAGCTGCGGGATTCAGCACAGGAAGATATCCCTGCTGTGGCCGGAGCTAATGGTGATGCTGAAAGACTGATGCAGACACTCAATAAGACCTTCAGGATTGCCCATGGACAAGGGCAGCCACTTCAACGAGCCCTCTACCAGTTCCTGCAAGTGTACCGCACCACCCCACATGCCTCCACGGGGGTAGCCCCGGCGGAGGCTCTGTTCAGGCGATGTCCCCGGGGCCTACTGCCCGAGGTCCGGGAGAAGGAGCCGGGAGTAATTGACAACCAGCAGGTCGAGGCCGACAGGCGGGTCAGGATTGACCAGGAGAACTTGCGAAGGGGTCTTCGCCCCCAGCGGCTGGAACCGGGAGATGAGGTGCTCATTCGAAACCAACACCCCCATGGGAAGCTCTCGCTCCCCTATGAGCCGGAGCCATTGGACGTGGTAGCCGTAAAGGGGTCCATGATGACGGCCTCGGATGGAAAATCTGCCGTCACCCGAAACGTCAGTTTCTTTAAGAAGCTGGGTGATCCACGAACTGAACCACCACTGGACCCAGATGTAGCGGAGGTGTCGGAGGACGCTGGAGGTCCCTTGGGCACACCGCATTCCCCTGTCTGGGGTACTGCTGCGGAAGGACTTCCCGTGCCGGAGGTAAGCGGGAGGTACCCCCAGAGGGCTGGGCGAGGGAAACCTGCTTACCTCAGCGAATACGTGCTGGGACATGTGGACAGTATGCCCGACTAAAGGGGACCCGGGTGGCTGACATTAAAGGGGTATAGGCGTAAAATGTTGCTGTTATTGTGTTGTGTGGTTTGTAGTGTTTAGTAATAAAAGCAGTTGTGTGTCCTCCCGAAAAAGGAGGAGTGTGGCTCTGCCCCATGTGGAATGCGCACGCAGCGGCGTGGCGTTGCACGCCGCCGCGTGCTGTATAAATAAACGGGGCGTTCCCGGCCGCGGCAGAGCGACCGGGAAGCCCGAACTGGAAGGACGTGTGGGCAGTGTGGTCCTTTCAGGGTGGGGGCTTTCGGGCACGCATGGGGCCAAGGACAAACCCCCAACACTGTAGAGAAAACCTTTCTTTGTTTTATGGCATCACCTGTCGTTCAAGGACATGCATACGAGGTAGCCGGTGTCTCTGCAAAGCTTGCCTGTAACATTCCTCTGTGTATGCCCATGTCATAGTAATTGAGTACTATATGTGGCATACCTTGGCACATTATGGCAGCAGCACCTGACCATGTAAGGCAATGTTTTAAGTCTAATGACTATTACCTGGCATAAGATGTCAGTATTCTACATTTACATTTGTGTCTACACTTGGCATACGATCATAGCAGTGCTGCACGTGAGGCTGCACCTAGCATATGATGACTATGGGGGTCATTCCGAGTAGGGCGGTAAGGGTTAACGGTCACCGGTAACGAGACCGGTGCCGTTAAACCCTTACCGCCCTATTCCGTGTTCCCTTTGCGGGTTGGTACTTAACGCCTGCTTTTTGCAGGCGTTAAAAGACCAACCCGCAAAGGGACCTAGGAGCTAATTACGGCACCGTAATTTATGGTGCCGTAATTAGCGCTTTCCCCATTCCCATTGAGCCCTATGGGGCAAAAATGGGAATGGGGAAGGGCCCATGGAGAATGGGGAATTACCAACCCTGCCAACCTTGGAATGGGGTGGTAATTCCGCCATTCACCATGGCGGAGTCGGAAAAATAACGGCGTCAATAGCGCCTTGGTTAACGCCAGGGTCGGAATGAGGCCCTGGCCCTCATTACGACCCTGGCGCTAAGTGAAAAACGATGGCGGTAAATGATTACCGCCATCGTTTTCCGCTAGGTCCGATTATGACCCGTGACCGTTAACTACGATGCCATTAGCGGCATCGTAGTTAACGCTGCCGCTAACTGCTCCAAGGACGCGCGCACGCGACCTCCCACACCGTAATTACCGGCATAGCGGAAAGGTACGCGAATGCCGACCCAAGCGGACATGCACCTAACGCCATCACCCAGCCCGTTAAGTACCTTACCGCCATGGTGCTAATTACGCCACTGCGAACCAACCGTAAATGGCCATGTAAAGCGAATCCAGCTGCCACAGGTGCACAGAAACAGCACAGGTGGAGGCAATACAGACTTAGGAAGTACAAAAAGAGCACACCCCACCCCTTCCCACACCCAGTCACACTCCACAATGATACCAATAGGACTAGCCATGTTGGGGCTGGAGGACCTGATAGCAATGCAAGTGCTACAACAACAACAACAACAACAACAGGCAGCACAGAGGAGACGCAGGAGGAGAAGGAGGGCAAGGCAGGGCCAGCAAGCCCCACAAGCACAGCCAGTGCCACCACGCAGGCAGCCCCCAATCCCACGCATCAGAGCCAGTCCATTCAACCTCACTGCTGAGCAGATCCACACCCTGTACCGTTTGGACCGGGACACCATCACCGCCATCGTAGACATGACACACAACGACATTGTCAGCATGATAGAAACACCAACCGCCATCCCCCCTACTGAAGGTAGTGTCTGTACTCCACTTCCTGGCCACAGGCACCTACCAGCACACAGTGGGGCACTTGCATGGCATTTCACAACCATTATTCTCACGTACACTTATCCAAGTGCTCGATGCCCTCCTCAAGCACACAGACGACCACATCTCATTACCACGGACTGCCCAGGAGATTGCAAACACCAAAGTGGGTTTCCATGCACTAGCCGGCATACCTGGTTGCATTGGTGCCATCGACTGCACCCATGTGGAATTGGTGGTCCCACATGCCTTGGAGGTACCGTACCGCAACCGGAAACTATTCAACTCAATCAACGTGCAAATGGTCTGTGACTCCAACAGGATCATCACACATTGTTGTGCCCGATTCCCTGGAGCAACCCATGATTCAATGGTCCTGAGGAACTCCACAATACCACGCTACATGGAGCAACATGCAGGCCCAAGATCCTGGCTACTCAGTGAGTCTAATGTCATGATCATGGAAATGTGAAGTGGGTAGGTGAACGACGTACCAATGCATACTCCACCTGGCTGAAAGGGGGGGAATGATGCATACTCCACCTGGCTGAAAGTGGGGGGGGAATGATGCATACTCCACCTGGCTGAAAGGGGGGGGGGGAATGATGCATACTCCACCTGGCTGAAAGGGGGGGGGAATGATGCATACTCCACCTGGCTGAAAGGGGGGGGGTGATGCATACTCCACCTGGCTGAAAGGGGGGGGGGTGATGCATACTCCACCTGGCTGAAAGGGGGGGAATGATGCATACTCCACCTGGCTGAAAGGGGGGGGGAATGATGCATACTCCACCTGGCTGTGAGTAGCAGAGACAACGGAGCCAGATCATACCCTAAAGCAACCTAAACTTCACCCAACACCAGTAAACCCAATACATGATGTATGCAGCCCTACCATGTGAATGAGGTTGTGTCCCAACCATGACACAACCATCTGCAAGTGCATTGTACCAATTCAGACCACATAGACTACAACGAAATGCACCTACATGCACGTCACCAAACACCATCAACCGAAAGGCTTGTCCCCCATAACTGCGCACGAAGGAGGCACATGACGGACAGAAACATCAACACACCATTACACAGACAGCAGGGCCCCCAAAATGTCCCTATCAACATCAGTATTGCTCACTGGGGTCATGATGAGGCCGACAGCAATGTTGCAATGATGTGAGCATTGACATCACAGGACACGTGCCAGGCCACCGAAACAAACGGCATGAACGAACACAGTGGATGGGCAGTCACAAGGCACTCGACCCCTCTGCATACATTGGTTGATGGCATGCAAAACAGGCCATGAGAGCCATGAGCATATACCGGTCGCATAGTGTGAATCAATTAGTGCATTTAGAAGTGGTCCAAAGTAACAGTTGGATGCAAGCCATGGTGGCACATCATGTTCTGAATTAGACGTCATGACTGACACATACATTCTCGCCCACATACATGGGATTCAGGCTATCCCCTGAAGAGGTGGCTCCTTGCACCAGTCCGGAACCCACAGAACCAGCACGAGGAGGACTTCAACCGTGCACATACACGTACCCGTGTGGTAATTGAACAGGCATTCGGCCTATTGAAGGCACGGTTTCGCTGCCTCAGCAGGTCTGGTGGGGCACTCCTGTACCGCCATGAGAAGGTGGCAAAGATGGTCATGGCATGTGTCATGCTACACAATATGTGCGTCAGACGAAATGTGCCCCTGCCCCCTGATGCAGAACTGCAACCACCTGACGATGAGGATGAGGAGGGTGCAGATGGGACCGCACCTCATGGAGAAGGCGATGCACAGGAGGGGCGTGAAATGCGTCAAAATATCATCAACCAATGCTTCTAGCACACACGGCTGGTGTGTATCACATGGAGACGGCACTTGGGGCACTGTGTGTCTCTGGGTCATGCACACTGTGGACTGTACACCAATAAAGCACACATACGCAATGAAAATGTCCACACATTTGATTTGGGAAAAAGGAAAATGTGTATTTCAATTGTAAATTGTTGTGACACACCCCCTCCCCCCTCCCCTCTCCCCCTGAACACCCCAACACACCCCCTCCCCCCTCCCCCCTCTCCCCTGAACACCCCAACACACCCCCTCCCCCCTGAACAACCCAACACACACCCTGTGAGTGGCTAAAGATGCCTGTAACAGTGGGCACACGCTATTGCAAGCCCCCTCTCCCGGCCCCCGGGCACCCCTGCCTGTGGAGCGCAGGTTCCGTCCTGATCGTCGGACGGGGCTGCTTTGGGCAGAACTGGCAGCGGAGGATTTCCCTGGCTGCTCCCGTGCATACATGTCCTGAAGGGTGTGGGACAGCTCAGAGAGCACACGGCGCACGGCGGCAAGTTCCCCACAAATGTCCCTTGAGGTGGACTGCATTGCAGCCCTCAGGGTCTCCGTGCTCCGCTCAATTTCGGCCCTTAGGGTCACCGTAGATTGTTCTATGGCTGCCCTAGCCCCCCACATTCCGCAGCATGCTCATTGAGGAGCTTGGACAGCTGTTGCTGACGTGCAATGACATCCTCAAGGGACTGTTGCCTCTGCTGGGCCATGCCCAGTGCAGGTGGCGTCACGGAGGGGCTGCTCCCCTCCTGTGGACTTTCAGCGGGGCATGGGGTGAATGGCCAGTCCTCTTCCTCTGGGTGCCCCTGTGTGGGATCCTCATGGGGGCTGGTATGGGACAGACAGGGGGAATGAGGCAGGTCAGTGGGGCGTTCAACATTGGGCTCCTCTGTATCGGAGTCAGAGCATGCTGCAATGGCAGCTGTTTCCCCTATGGTGCTGCTGCCTGCAGAACCGGTGCCTTGAGTGGCGGACAATGTGGGGACGTGTGGTGCTGCTGCTGCTGGCCTGCTGCCTGCTGGGGTGCCTGTCGGTGGCCCGTCCTGTGTGCTGGCAGAGGATTTTGCCTGCTGCGGTGTCTGGCTGACTGCAGCTGAGGTGGAGGGTCTGTGCACAGTGGTCTTGGCCCTCTTGGCTTTTTTTGTGGCAGGGGTGTCCTCATCCTCGGGGTTGGATTCTGAGCCTGTGGTGGAGCAAAGGAGGGAGAGCGTTATTGATGGGTCTGCGGACATTGGAATGGCAATGATTGACATGATTTTGGTCACTAGATGAGGCACATTTGAGGCAGGGGCATGCAGGTTGTCTCCTTTTTGTGTGGAATAAGGATGGAGGTATGTGGGTGCCTGCAGTTAGGGTGTGCATGCTACATGTATACAGGGTGGAGGTCGCATGTGGCTGTGGGCAGTGTCCAGCTGATGTGTTGCATTTACACTCTAGGGCAACATTGTGCTACACATGAATGCACTTCAGTGACTATAGCATGTCTTGATTTGAGGCACCTACCTTCATCGCCTGATGTCGGCGCTCCTCTTTCCATCCTTCCTACACCTTCGATGCCTTCCATGCCTATTGTGCTGGCACATATTTCCTCCCATGGTTGGAGTTTGATTGGGGAGTCAGATCCTCCCCCGGTAGCCAGGCCCAGGTTGCGATTAGCGGAGATGATGCTTCTGACGCGGAGCCTCAGGTCATCCCACCGCTTCCTGCACTGCTGTGGGTTGCGGGGTACGGTCCCCAGTGCACTGACACGCTCTGCCACCAGGGACCATATGGCCTTCTTTTTGGCTATTGCCGGCCTGGTCATTTGCGTAGAAAATACTACGGCAGCATTGTCCTGAAGAGTCTCAGCTAGCATGGTCAGTTCCTCCCGAGAAAATCGGTCCTGGCGCTGCCGATCGCATGCCTTCTTCACAACTTTGGGCATTTTTATGTAGGTAATTGGGTGGGTGATGGGTTGGGACAGTTCTCAGGGTTGGATGTGGTATGGTTGGGGAGGATGGCAATGGATTGTGTTTTTCAAGATGGCCGCCGTGCTGTTTCCCGTTCCGCCACGATGACGCTACTTCCGGTTCCGCTTATTTACGGTGACCGCTAATTACGGTCACCGCTAACTACGGTGTCCGCTCACTACGGTCGCCGCTAAGATGGGTGGCGGTAGTGCACCTTGCACGGCGTACGATGCCGGTAGGGGCCATTTCCGCCATGGCGTAATTTACATTACCGCCATGGCGTAATGCTCGTGCGCGATGGGTCGGAATGTGACGCTCTTTCCGCCATCGATCCACGGCGTAAACGTTCATTACGCCATGGCGGTAATGTCAGATACTTACCGCCTGGGTCGTAATGACCTCCCCTATGTGTAGCAATTAAGGCATACCTTGCATATGGGGGAGGACTTGGCAAAGGATGACAGCACCTGGACAGGTGAGGCTGTATTCATAACATAGTAACATGTCCTGCCATATGAAGCAATGATTGGCATGCTATGGTAATAAATGGCCCTATGAATTTGTACTGACATATGATAATAGTGCCTCTGCCTCTGTTGGGTACCCCAATGGCATTTCAATTCAGCACTGTAGTTGGAATATGACTGGTAACTAAAGTAGCCTTTTGTCTGCTTTAGTAACCTACTTCATTAATCTTGCACATATTGTAGTTGTTATTTGATTGGTCACTTCCATTGATGTTATTGGGGTCAAAGAACATCCATCTCACTTTCGTTGTCAAAATCAATGTTATGGGGATGTAATGTCACTTCCTGTGCCGTGTGATACCATTTCAGCTAAACCTCGCATTTTGGTGAAATTGCATTCCTGATTTTTGCAGTGCACAATATATCCAACTGCAGCCTATTGGGTAGTGCATTCCAAAGTCACCAACATAGATTCCATAATCGTATTGATCAGTAAGAGGTGGACCTAATTTTATCAAGCACACATTGTACGTGTATTTGTTATGTTAACTAGGGGTTGTGTGTGTGTAACCTTGGATACACACTTTGATATGTTCTTTCACAAAACTTGGCTTGAGATAAGATTAAAAAAATAAGTGCACTGTTACATACTTCTGTATTAAGTTGAAAAAGTACATGTTCCCTTTCTAAAAGGTTTGAGTGGTGTGGGGCTTGCATATTCTGTGGTATGGTATCATAACACATTCCTTAGAATACCTACATTAGGGTGCAACATTTTCCCTCGCCACTAACAAGTGGCTAGTCATAATTGACTATTGGGTATGGTATCATAACACATTCCCTAGAATACCTACATTAGGGTGCAACATTTTCACTCGTCACTAACCAGTGGCTAGTCATAATTGACTACTGGCAAGTAAGAAATGGTGTGGCATGTGTAGAGTTGAGATAGCGAGTGACTTTTTATGACTGGCTAGGAACTTGCAACTTGTTTTGTTTTGTTTACCCCTGCTTACACATGGGACCTAGACAATGGGGTTTCTCTGCATATTATTTCAGCACACACCTCCTTTACTGGATAAACACTTATGTCCCAAATCACAAAAAAAACAGGCATTGGGCAGTTTACCTTGTTTGTGGGTGCCAAAAATGCTCACCTTTCCTCTGGACAATTTTTAGTGGCCTGAGAGTCATTTTACCCAGTCCTCACTGTGAGGAAGCCCGTGTTAGGCAGAATCCTGTGCAGTGCCCATAGGGACCACTACACACAATTAAGACTACAGGTGGCAATACAAGTTTTACCTTTGGTACAAGCCTGTACTACTATGTCTGAGTGATAGCATTGGCGGAGCAGCCAGGCGTATCTCAAGAGTATATGAGCAGTAGCAGAGATACACAAAGGGACCACAATTACTGTGACTCAAGCAAACGCTGACTCAAAGTTTCAGATAGAAAAATATAAGTACATTTATTTTTAAACCATTTGTTATAAACACAACACTTCTATTAAACGTACACACAAATCACACGTAAAATATACTACAACTAACCAATTCACTTTGTACAGTAAATCTCAAGGTAAGTACCCTGTGTTTGAATGGACCAGTGTTACGGACAAAACACGTTACCGTGAATATGATTGCGATCACTTTTTGACAGTTCACTCTACTAAATAAACGCGTATCCGTGGCATGAAATGCTACCGGGGTAAAAACACACTTAGCACCTGAGATACCCAGAGGGAGTTGGAGGCAAAAATCACAGGCAATATTTTGGTTAGGCAGACAGAATCGAGAAACACTCAGAGACAGGAGTTCAAGAGTCAAAGGGTCGGAGCCAGGGTTAAATGACACCGGAGTCATGTTGCCGAAGATCACACAGTCAGACAGTTCACGATTCAACGTAGCCAAGGGTACTTCGATATTGTCAATGTTCGGAAGCAAAAGTTATAAGAAGGAGGGAAGACAAGGGCAAGCCTTGAAGATGAAGCAAAGGGGTTCACCCAGTTTCCTCAAGCAGAACACAGTACCTTATTCCGATGATGCAGCTAGTGCCCTGGCAGTTGTTCCTGTTGGTTTCCCGCGGACCCACGGTTCCTGGAGCTTCGTTGTTAAGGAGGACTTCTGAAAGGGGTCTGCACCACACAGGGATGAGGCCGGCAGCAGCGACAAGGAATAAAAGGTGCGCTCCTTAAAAACAAGAGAGTCTCTTCAGATGGCTATTTGGACCACTACAGCAGTGTGCAGCGATTTCGACCAAGGAAGGGATCCTCTGGCTGTGGAAGATAAGCTGGTTATCCCCACCAGGCTCAAGGGAAGAAGACTCCGGACTGGATCTCCTCTTAGTCGTTGAAGGGTAGATAGCTCAGGACTGCAGCAGGGCTTCACCGGGACGGGGTAGTTGCAGCAGTCGTCATTCTCTCCGCTTCTCTTTGGTTCCTTGTAGTTCCAGTGGCGACTCTGACTTCTAGCCCAAAAGACCTGCCTTTTATGCGCAAAACCCCCATTCACACAGCCTGGCTGTCAATCACCCAGCAGGGGGGTTGTCCAGCCTGGACAACCACCTCAGCCAATCATGCAAAGTGCGACTTGGGTTTCCTAGGATACCCTGTGCAGGGGGTGACTACACCCCTCCCTCACATTTACTCCACCTAGACACCCAGGCGCATGGTGGAGGGCTTCTGAGCAGAAGCCCGCCAAAAGACGGTGAACAAAGAAGGCGAACCTAGTTTGCCACGCAAAGTAAAACACAAGAAGGACTTTAACAAAAAGAAATGGCGAATAAACCCAACCGGAGCAAAGAGAAAGACAATTTCGTCAAGCGGGTTTATGTTCGAGGCTAATATAATAGCCAAGAACAATACCACGTTTATCTAATATAATCGCGGTAGAAAAGTTAGGGTAGATACCACTGCCACCAGCCAAGTCTAAATGTTAAAAGAGCAAAACAATGCTCTAGGAGGTGCAGATAAAAAGGGATACGAATTAACCCTTTCCAGTACTCCATGGAAGATGGGGTGTACTGAATCTGTGGTAGATTGACTAGGTAAAGTTAATGGTAACTTTACCCTTTTCTGGGAGACTGTAGTCGGCCTCAAAAAATGGAGTCGGGGGAAGTCTCAAAGACAACCCTGTGCCACGGCACTGAGGGTGCTGTGTGACACACAAAAGAAGGGGGCTACTGAAGTGGTGTACTCCAGAGTCCACAATCACAAAAACAGAGAAATACACATGGCAAAACACAGGTAAGAGTGGGGGAAAAGCTCACACTCTTACCAAATGGAAAGAAATAAACTCCAGAAGTCCAGCAAAACTGATGGGGGACTCACTAGGTGAGGGAAATTAGCCATAAATGAGAATTCTCCCTAACACTCGCCCCCCACCAGACTAAGGGACAGGAGGATTTAATCCACTCCTGGATGGACCTCATACCACTAGTCGGTTACAAACATCCTAGAGAGACCATCATCATTTTGGTGGTGACTTCCTGCTCTGTGATCAATGGAAAAATCAAATCCTTGCAGGCAGATTGACCATCTGAGTAACTTTGGGTTTTCCCCTTTCATTTGCATCAGTCATCTCAAGGGTTGGTGGTCAGTCTGAATGGTGACGGTAGATCCATACCAGTATGGTCTAAACCTCTTCAGTGACCACACAATAGCAAAGCATTCTCTTTCTATTGTTGCCCACCTTGTCTCAGGGTCCTTTAACTTCCTGCTGATGAAACAAATGGGGTGTTCCCTACCTTTCTCATCCAGTTGACTAAGGACTGCACCCATACCTACATTAGAAGCATCCGTCTGTACAATGAAGGGTTGCTGATAGTCAGGAGCTCTTAGGACTGTAGCTTGACAAAGGGATTTCTTTAGACCTTCAAAGGCTTGATTGCACTCCTCATTTCACCTGACCTTTTTAGGAAACTTGGGAGAGGAGATGACATTCAAGGGAGAAGCTATGGTCCCATAGTTCTCTATGAAGTTCCTATTCTACCCAGTGAGACCTACGAAGGCTCTCACTTGGGTTTGAGTAGTAGGGGTGGCCCAGTTTTGTACAGCCTGTACCTTGCTATGCAATGGTCTTATTTCACCTCCTCCTACCTCATGCCCAAGGTAGATCACTGAACTATGACCAATTTGACATTTGCTTGCCTTTATGGTCAAATGGGCCTGTTCAAGAGCCTGCAATACATAACCTAGGTGTTCAACATGTTCTTTCCATGTAGGGATGAACACTGCAATGTCATCCAAGTATGCCATGCAGAAGTCCTCCATCCCATTCAGAACTTGATTGTCCATCCTCTGAAATGTAGCAGGTGCATTCTTTAGTCAAAAAGGCATTACCTTGCATTGGTAGAGGCCAGCTGGGGTGGAGAATGCAGTTTTCTCCTTGGCATGGTCTGTCAGGGCTATTTGCCAATAGCCTGACGTTAGGTCAAATGTGGTGAGGTACTTGGCTGCACCAGGTTTGTCCGCCAGCTCATCTGTCCTAGGCAAAGGATGGGCATCAGTTGTTGTGACTGCATTTAGAGCTCTATAGTCCATGCAGAATCTCAACTCTTTGGATCCTGCCTTTGCTACAAGCACAACTGGGCTAGACCATGGACTAGTAGAGGGCTCTATAACCCCGAGTTCAAGCATATTGTGGACCTCATTCCTTATGTGGGATCTGACATTGTCTGACATTCTGTACCCCCTGCTTTTGACAGGCAAACAGTCACCAGTGTATATGTCATGCTGGCCCCAAGGGGTCAAGCCTAGTGAAAGTGAGAACAGTGAGGCAAACTGATTTAACAGCAACTTGCACTCATCCTGCTCGTCAGATGTGAGACTGGAAGAGAGATTGACTCCTTCCACTTGCACATCTAAAGGTAAGCCTCTGAGGAGGTCAGGCAGAGGTTCACTCTCATCTTCCTCTTGAGCTGAAGCTAGAAGCAGAGCTCCTATGTCAGGTCTAGAGACATAAGCCTTTTAATGGTTGGTGTGAAAGACTCTGGGAGCCTCCTTAGGATTGCCTAAGTCCACCAGATAGTTTACCTCTCCAAGTTTACCCAGAACCTTGAAGGGTCCTATCCATTTGTCCTGCAAGGCCTTCTGCCTTGTTGGGACCATAACAAGAACAAGCTGGTCTTGAGTAAACTCAACCATGTTAGCCTTCTGGTCATGCCAATGTTTTACCAGAGCTTGACCAGTCCTCATGTTATCACTTGCCTCTGCCATCATGTATGACATTCTCCTCCGGAGACCTATCACATCGTCAGTCACTCTGACTGGCTTGGGGGAAGGAGCACTCTCCAACCCCTCCTTAATCAGGGCCAATGGACCTCTGACTGGATGGCCATAGAGAAGTTTGAAGGGACTAAATCCTACTCCCTCCTGAGGGACTTCTCTATATGCAAAAAGAAGACATGGCAGTAGAAGGTCCCACTTTCTTCAAAGGGGTTCTTCTAAAGCACCTATTATGCTCTTCATAGTTCTGTTAAACCTCTCTACTAACCCATTGGTTTGAGGATGGTAGGCAGTTGAGAACTTGTAGGTGACTCTACAGGTTTTCCACATGGTTTGCATGTAGTGGGACATAACATTTGATCCCCTATCAGATATCACCTCCTTAGGAAAACCTACCCTGGTAAAAATACCAAGTGGGGCCTTAGCCACAGCCGGAGCCGTAACAGTTCTCATAGGCATGGCTTCTGGAAATCTAGTGGCATGGTCCACTACAACCAGGATGAACCTGTTGCCTGAAGATGTGGGAGAGTCAAGAGGACCAACAATAATAATTCTTTAATGTGATGTAGATTGAAAATAAATTAAAACTTTACACATAAAAACAAATTACATACATTAATATCAAATCATGCAAACAAATCATCAACAAATGTGATATATAAAAAGAAAGAGAAAAGGAAAAACAAAATTATTTAAAATGTTTAAATAAACAAATAAGATGGAATCATATTAAAATATATATATGTTGATGTCTTTTCCCAAAGTTCTATATAATCTTAGCGGCATAAATTAATAGAGAAGCATCTTTCCAAGAACCTGCTTGTATCAAAGTCATGTGCAAAATAAAATTGGTAATAGACCTCTTCCCAGACAATGTGACTTGTCAGTCCTGACACCATCGTACTCAGATAGCTCAAATCAGGGAGCCCAAACATACTTCTACCTGTTGCAAGACATTATACAGTGCGATAAACAAATGCATATTGCAGGTGTTAGTGCAATAAAGCCAAAATGATGTTTCACAGATAGTTAGAGGATTGTGTGCAAATTCGCCAAGGTACAATAAGATTGTATGATTTAATGTCTGACATTCAGTTAAGAGATGTTTGGCAGTCTCTAGGCATTCTGGGGCTTTACATAGGCGACAGACTCACTCTTTGGCAGGTATATTTTCCCTGGCTTCCAAGTTGCTCAACGTGGGCATTTGTTCCAGTCTGAACAAGACGATAAAACGTCTAAGCCTTTTAGTAGGACAAAGATACAGATATGCTTGGAGTTTCATAAAGGTGTATAATCTGTATTTTACAAATTGATAGGTCTTTAGACTGCTCAAATGTGAGAAATTCTCGAGCCAATCCCTTTTTCCCTAGTGCATTTAGAACTTTCTTGGTGCTGGTTGCCCTCTATGCGTCCAGCCTATGTCTATAAAAAATGTTGTCATGGTTTTTAATAGGGGTGAAGTGGTATGTTTTTTGATTACTTCCTGATGGCTCACGGACAGTAAGGGATTGGTAGAGCAGCCACTCATCTTGATATAGAACCCAGCCCTCCTTTTAAGTACCATGGCTTTCAGTGAAAGGAGGCCCAGTTCAAGTATAATAAAGGCCATCGGAACTCCTGGGGGCAACCCCAGTATCCAGCGCCAAAATTTTCCCTCCATCACTTGAAGCCACGCCAGATCGAATGATAAAAGCGACTCAAGGCCATAGATGATCATGGGGGCAAACACTTGGATATATAAGTGTTGTGTCCCCCAAAGAGTGAAGCCACCCTGCTTATTAGTGAATGTGGATATTAATGTGGTGACTTGCGTCACCCTGGTTATGCGTCCCTGTCTGCAGTGGTGGTAATCCCCAAGGGGCTCAATTTGTACACCTAGATACCGGTAAGAGGGGGTATAAAGTATGTGATTATGGTGCACCATCAAGTTCACTCGGGATGTTCTCTTCCTGGTACATTTAAGCACCTTGGTCTTATCCAGGTTAATGGTCAAGCATTAATCCTAGCATATTCCCATAGGGTGGAGGCAGAACGCCTGAGTCCACCTATGGTGTTATCAAATACGACCAAGTCGTCCGCATACGCCAGGACTACGCACAATGCCTCACCAAATTTCGGAGGGCAATTGTCAACCTCGGCTAACACAGCAGGAATGTCATACACATACAGATTGTAAATAAGGGGAGCTGTAACACATCCCTGTTTTACCCCCTATTTTGGATCACCTTTTTGATCATGCTGCCTTTGTGGTTTAATCTTATGCAAGCAGAGGTGTTCTGGTGCAAGAGTCTCAGATAGTATAAGAGACCTGTGGGACATCCCATTGTTTCAAGCTTAGCCCATAATCTCGCTCTAGGGATAGAGTCAAAGGCAGCCTTGAAATCAATATAGAGGGCATACAGTGGGGCTGCCCCTTGCTGAGCGCCCATGTACGCAGTATATCCATCACCAGTAGATTGTGTGAGGTGGAGAAGTCGCGCCTGAATCCACACTGAAATCTGCTAAGTATGTTATTCTCTTCTACCCATTTCTGCACTTCGCTAAGCAGTAATGAGGCAAAGAGTTTTCCTGTGATGTCGAGCATAGAAAGGAGCCTGTAGTTATTGGGGTCCGTGCGACTGCCCTTTTTAAAGACAGGAATGAGAACTGCTGTTTGCCAGCTTGGGGGAATTGTCACCTGTGCTAGGGTCTTTTTAAAGAGTAGTGAGAATAAGTCGGCCCAGAAAACAGGGTGGTTCTTGATTACTGCATTAGCCAGCCCGTTGGGGCCGGGGGCTCTAGAAGACTTAAGAGCGCTTATTTTGTTCAAGATAGCCACAACTGAGACATGAAAGGGCGGTAGGATAGGTGCCTTATTAGGGGATAATAGAGGCTCCGTCTCCCCTGAATTACGGTCAAGTAAGAATTTTACCCAAACCTCCTCGTTCACTGGGTTTGCTAAAGGGCCTTTGACCTTCTCTCTATTCTCATTTAATAGTGCCCAAACACTGCGAGAATTTCTAGAACAGATAGTCTGTACTAGCCTTTGATATGTTTTATTCCTCTCTGCTTTTTTATGTTCTTAATGATGGCTCTATATCTGTTTTTAGCTTTTCTTACTTTTTTGCAGTAGAGGACTCCCGAAAGGCTCAAGCTCTTAAGGCCCTGAATCTCCGCTCTCAGCCCTCTCTTGGCATCCCTAATTCCCTTATTATAGGGCGGTTTGACGCCCTTAGTTTTTAACATATACCCCATTTTAGCCGTGGCATGTTTGCCTGAGAATCCCAGGATCCAATCTTCTATGTCATTTGCAGTCAGGAGATTGAATTCAGGGAAACCAACTGCAGCAGCAGGTTTAAGAGCTTCAGTGGCAGATCTTATATTTTTCTCAGACCAGACTATTCTAGATCCTGCTCAATTGATTTTAATGCTGCCAATATTCAAAGGCGAAATGGGAGGGATAGGAAGGCGAAGTGAGCAATGAAGCAGCGCATGATCGCTCCATTTGTTGGCGGTCACACTCATGTCAACAACTCTAGACTGCATCTCAGGACACATAAATATGTAGTCCAGAGTGCTGAATGATGTTCCATTTGACCAAGTGTGTTTCCCGGGCCTGTCTCCTGGAGTACGGCCATTGATCATCGTGAGGTCCCAGGAATCGAACAATTGGAGCCAACCTAGTCCTTCAACCTCCCTTTTTCCATGAGTCATTAAACATATTGCGCTAATATTAGGATTAGTAGATTTGAATGCCTCACCTGTCATATGGCAATTAAAATCCCCCATAACAACCACCGCAACATTACCGGGTCTCAACGACCAAGAGGACAGTACATCCTGTATTGCCTCTTGTAAGAGTTCTCTCACTACCGCTCCTGGAGGGTTATACAAGTTAATAAGAAGAAACCTGCCTAAGCCACCATCCTCAGGGTACTCAACCTCTACCACCATAAGGTAGTCCTCTGCTTTACTCTGAATCTTATGTGATGCAACCGTGTTTACCACCCCTGTGAGTAGACCCCCATATGGGCGACCCTTATTGCCCCGTTTAGCAGGAGATTGATACATAGCAAAACCAAGTCTCTTGAAGACAAATACAACTATGTTTGGACAATAGGTCTACAGAGCCCTCCGACCTCAAACGATGGGCAAAGCCTCGACAGTTCCAAGTGAGTATTGAAAAACATCAATGGTTCTGTAGAGCTCTCGGGAGGGATTCCAGAAGTGACTTAAGAACTTGCTGTATTTCGACCAGGACAAGATTTTTCCCTGCCGCAGGCTTGTTATCATTCGCTGGGGAGGCAGGAGTGACAGTGTCCTCTGATTCAGGGCACGGATCATTCTCGTTCGGGTCCACATCAATATTGATGCCAACTGCCCTCAGTTCCTCTTTGAATTTCCTAATCAATTGCGTAGTTGACAGGAAAGTACAATGTAAGGCCGAGACGTGGGGGTTGGGACCCTTCAGAGGTTCGACAAACAGGAAATCATCTGATTTTAAGACACAGAGTGGAGGGATGTAATAGAGTCTGACTAATAACTCGGAGTGCGCCAGCCAGGGGTTTTTGCGACTCGTATATAAATTCTTCATGAAACAGATGTGGTTCTCGTTAGTGTCCTTGGCTACGCTCTTCTGGTCAGGCGATACAGGCAAAGATGATTCTCCCGCCACGGCCGACCCGGGAGGTTGTTCAGGGCATGCTGACAAACTAGAATCAAGGCCCTGCTCCAAGTTTACCAGAGAGGCTTCATCTGAGTCCATACAAAGGGACTTCTCTTCTGGCACTAGCCAGTCTGTAAGGAGACCTTTGGTCGTTGATGCCCGTGCAGCCGCTCTCGCAAGTCTTTTCCTGGCTTTTTTCGAGCGTGTTTCAGGGACAGGCCGAGGTCCAACAATTGGGAGTGGGGCGCTTATTGTGGATTTCTTGTTTTTAAGTGCCTTCTTTGCCAATCTACGTTGTTTCCGTGAGGGGGGAGCCAAAGGGCTTTGTACTGTCTCATGGTCGTCTGCCGGCTCCGGTAATACATCCTCAATTACAATGCTACTGATGGATTCAGAATGCTCAGCTACCACCTCTACCATGTTTTCCCGATCTTCAATCCCCTCGGTTAAGTTCAAGGCGGCAGATAGATTTGCTTCCGCTTCTTCACGAGGGAGATCCTGCAGATCTAACGCCATAGTGAGGGTATTGGTGTTTGTCAAAATACGCCCTGACATTTGCAAGAGGATCTTGAGTGCAAATTGCAGTGCAGCAACCGATGATTCGAGCTCGGCTATCTCCGTTGAGCTCGGGTGCAAGTCATTGTTATCCTCAGCCTCTGTGTCGGGCACATCCACCATCGATGCCATTGCCAGATTGGGAGAAGCAGACAAACGACCACCGCTTCCACCGGAAATGTGTAAACCAGGGGAGGTGCTCGTGCTATTTACATTCCGAGGCATTCTGCCACTGGTTGACATCTGGGGAGTTTGTGACATTCCTCTCTGTATATTTAAGCAAAGATCTAAGAGGGAATTGTTGTCAATATCATCAAGGTTGGTAGTGTTTAAAGAAATGCAGCCACTTAGATCAGGGACTGTAGTTTCCTCAATAATGGTGGAATTAATTTCAGGAGGAGGATTCACAGGGAAAAACTCAGTGATGGCACCTTGCTCCACCGGTTTAGAATATTTCGCGTTCTTCTTAGGTTTTCTGCCCCTTCATGTTGGTCTCCTTGCAATCCTTTGTAGGTTGGGACTTGATTTTCCGCAAGTTATAGATCGAATGGGCTGACCTTTTCCCCCGCTTCATATCTACGGTGCCGCTCAGTGTCCGCCAAATATTCACTTGTCCGGATAAGATAGGGCTACAGTGTTGGATGTAAAAATGGTTTCTGTGGTCCGAGAGGAAGAATGATTGTTCCAGTAAGTCACACAGAGGAAAAGGGGTGGTGTCCCACCATCCTCCGGGGCTACCTGAATGAGTCCTCTCACCCGACAGCCCTGACCTTAATCGCACATTACCTAAATTCAGATGCCCAGGATCAAAGGCAGGAAGCCCGCAGTCTCCGGGACATACCCACTGAATCCAGTTCTCCACAAGAGTTAGCCCAGGGACAGTGAAATATGTAAAGGCACCGTGCTGTGTAGAGGTAAGGCCAGGGACAAGCAGTTACCTTAATGGTTACATATGTTTAGGGTACACTAGAAAAATGTGTGTGATCTGTGCCTCCCAGTCACATTCAGTGTACCAACAAGGTGTAAAACTGCTCCCCTTAGTTCATTCAAAAAATCTCCACCTTCTAGCTCACGGCTATGAAACCGAGAGCTAAGAGCACTATGTGTAGTGGAATAGGCGAGTCACAGCCTCACCCCCTACCACATACAAGCACTACATTGTATGAATCCACCCCCAACTCACAAAACTAGATATTAGGAAAGCCTACTTTGCTCACTACTACTGATGTAATATACCTAGTATATCACATCTAGGGTGCTGGAGACCTTTCCCGCTCGTTGCTCGCCCCTTCTTCCAAAGGTCGGCACCCGCATAGGTGCCAGTAGCCAGGTGTCACGTATTAGGCTTACCATAATGCCTTCTGCCAGAGAAGCTCCAAGCTCCTCTTAGTCGGCTCCAGCGCAAGCACAGAGGGGCAAATCTTCTCCAGGCAATCTCCAGGCAGGCTCTGCAGACCGGTGGGCAAAGCGGGCAGGGTGGGCAGTGTGCCAGAAACCGCTGTGCACCGTACGCTGTTCGCGACCCTGCTCCCCTCACTCCCCTCGCTCCCCTCGCTCGCGTCTCTCGTCTCATCCCTAGCGAATCAGAGGAAAGGACCTCTGTACGTGGAGTACGTCTGTGTCAAGCCGCACCTCAATTCGCCGTTCTCACAGAGGCCGCTTCCGACACCGCTCACCGACACTGTAACTCTCACTTTGACAAAAAAAAATCAACAATGTCAATCCCAACCCTCTCAAAAGGAACTCCCACCACTGGGAGAGGCACTAAGGGTGCCACATTCTTGTATCCACTCTTGCCAGAGGTTTGGCAAGTGTGGCAGCTTCTGCAGAATTTGTCTACTTCTGTACCCATTTTAGGCCAGTAAAAGTGCAGACAGAGCCTTTCTTTGGTCTTCTTAAAACTTAAGTGACCAGCCAAAGTTACCTGATTGGCTAACTGCAGAAACTGGAGTCGGTTCACTAGAGGTACTACAAGTCTTTTGTAGTCTCCAGGAGTTGACTCAGTTGGTTCACTATAGAAGAGGCCATCCCCCCAGTGTAACCTATACTTCCCAGGCTCAGTCCCATTGAGCGGAGAAGTGGCCTGTTGGCAAATACCTTCCAAGGTAGGACACTCTCTTTGTCCCTTACTGAAATCTTCCCTGTTGGGTCCACCTTCTGCCAGTAAAGACTGCAGCTCAGGATGGTCAACAGGGTCAAGATCTCCTACCAAGGTAAGATCCTCTTCTAGATCTGATTCCTCAGTATCTAGTTTGACCATACTTGGTTGAACCTCACTCTCAGCCTCAACTGGTGTGGGCGTCACAGGTGTGACTTTGGACAGCCTCAGAGATATCCTTCTGGGCACAGGAGTGCTTGCTGGCTTCTTGCTAGCAGACTTCGGTTTCCCCTTTGTCTTTTCTTGTCCTGCAATGGCAGTAAGTAAGTCCTGTGGACTTGGGGTGATAGTTTCCTCTATCATGTGCCCAGGAGAGCCTCTTAAGGTACTCTGCCTTGCAGACCTTGTGAGATCCTGCTTCCTTCTGCTGGGGGGGCCTAGGGGTACTAGACACAACTCCAAGAGTTTTAAGGTCATTACCCAGCAGGACCCTCCCAGGTACGTTAGTTTGCACACTTACAGGTATCCTGACAGTCATGTCATTACACTGGATGAGAGCTGGTAACTGGGGAACCATTTGCACAGGGCCTCCAGCTAACTTGGTTAGGTGTTTGGGTGCCTTAGCAACATCCTCCACCTTGAAAAAACATTAATCAACCACAGTTATGCTGGCTCCAGTGTCTCTGATGGCAGAGGTTTCCTGACCATTCACAAGAACACTATATTTGTAATATTCTTAAGTATTATCTGGGATTGAGTTATAGACATCTAAATTCTGTTGTTCCCAAAGACCCAAGGACACTAAAGAAACACTAGCTGAGACTCTCATGTGCTCATCAGCTAGTAGTTGAAAGTTTCCACTGGCTATAGGTACTTCATCCACCTGGGAGAAGGCTAAGGAGACAGTGTTGATCCCTGAAGGTTTACCCTTACACTTGGGATCTCCTTTCATATGGCCAGGTAACCCACAAACAAAGCATTTCCCAAATGCTCTCTGGAATGGGGGTTTGCTCTGACCTCCATCTGGTCTGGAACCAGATGGTACACTAGCCTGATTCGGTTTACCTTGTGGCTTACCCTGGTTATGTTTGGGGCCCTCTTTTGGATTGGAATTATTGGAATTCTCTTTGTTGTCTTTCTTTGGCGGCTTCCCCTCATTCTTCTGAGTAGCCCCAGAATCCTTGTGACCCTGTTGGCAACCCATAAGTCAGCAGCCTTAGCTAGTTTCCTGGGATCTATCTGCTTTGAATCAGCCAAGTGCTGTCTGAGCTCAGGAGAGCAGGCATCAAAAATAGACTCCAACATTACAAGATTCCTCAAACCTTCATAAGTGTTCACTTTGTAACCCTTAACCCAACCATCTAAGTTTTCAAACATTCACACACCCAGGTAGCCCAAGGGGTACCATCATGCTTTTTGAGGGTCCTAAACCTCTTAAGATACTGGGAAGGGGTCTTCCCAAATCTAGCTATTAATGCCTGTTTCACACACTCATAATCATGTTTATCCTCCTCCCCCAACTCCATTACAGCATCACTTGCAACAGGAGGCAGCCTAGAAAAGCCAAGGAATCAATTGATTCCCTAAGATACCTTGAATCTCATGATTGTACTCAAACATTGCTAACCAATCCAAAATATCAAGTTTAGTCTCATACATACCAATCATTTCCTTTGGCATACGGGATCTCTTAGGGCTGGAAGACCTAGAAGATTCTGGGAGAGAAGCATTTTCTAGAGACAGTTTCTTCATTTCTAGTTCATGGTTCAGCCCCATTTCTATGAGCCTTAACTCTTGATGTTTCATGGCAGTTGTGCATCAATACGTTTCACTTCTAATTCAAGTCTCATTTTCTCAAGTGCAATAAACTCAGGAGTAAGTTTAGGACCTGTGGGGGTCCCTGTGGACAGTGGTTGTGCATTCTGAGCAGGCAAAGGAGTTGTAGGGTTTCCCAACAAGGACTCACCTACTTCTTCACAATTAACACTCACAGAATCAGAAACATCAAAATCCACATTTGCTGGAGTGGTAGGCCCTTCTGACCCACTCTCCAGACTTTTTCCCATTAACTTTGCAACCAGTTCATATTTTCTTTCCTTTACCAGAGAGATTCTTATCCCTACCCCTACACATGGTTCTCAGAACCTCAGCAGTATAGAGCAAAAGACTCTCTTCAGTGTAGCTTTCCATATTTCACATGATTTCTTCAATTAAATAGACTTAGTGGTGTTAGCCTTGTGGTTAGTTGAACCCAAGCAACAGCAGCACTCTAAGTGTAATCACTCTACTTCCAAATCATCCTCACCGCTGTACACCAGTGTTAGGCAGAATCCTGTGCAGTGCCCTTAGAGACCACTACACACAATTAAGACTACAGGTGGCAATACAAGTTTTACCTTTGGTACAAGCCTGTACTACTATGTCAGAGTGGTAGCAGTGGCGGAGCAGCCGGGCTTATCTCAAGAGTATATGAGCAGTAGCAGAGATTACACCAAGGGACCACAATTACTGTGACTCAAGCAAACACTGACTCAAGGTTTCAGGTAGAAAAATATGAGTACATTTATTTTTAAACCATTTGTTATAAACACAACACTTCAATTAAACTTACACACAAATCACACGTAAAATATACTACAACTAACCAATTCACTTTGTACAGTAAATCTCAAGGTAAGTACCCTGTGTTTGAATGGACCGGTGTTTTGAACATAACACGTTACCGTGAATACGATTGCGAACACTTTTTGACAGTTCGGTCTACTAAAAAACGCGTATCCGTAACATGAAATGCTACCGGGGCAAAAACACACTTAGCACCGGAGATGCCCAGAGGGAGTTGGAGGCAAAAATCGCAGGCAATATTTTGGTTAGGCAGACAGAATCGAGAAACACTCAGAGACAGGAGTTCAGGAGTCAAATGGTCAGAGCCAGGTTTAAATGACACCGGAGTCATGTTGCCTGAAGATCACACAGTCATACAGTTCACGATTCAACGTAGCCAAGAGTACTCCGATATTGTCAATGTTCGAAAGCAAAAGTTATAAGAAGGAGGGGAAGACAAGGGCAAGCCTTGAAGATGAAGAAAAGGGGTTCACCCAGTTTCCTCAAGCAGAACACAGTACCTTATTCCGATGGTGCAGCTAGTGCCCTGGCAGTTGTTCCTGTTGGTTTCCCGCAGATCCTCGGTTCCTGGAGCTTCGTTGTGAAGGAGGACGTCTGAATGGGGTCTGCACCACACAGGGATGAGGCCGGCAGCAGCGACAAGGAATAAAAGGTGCGCTCCTTAAAAACAGCAGAGGCTCTTCAGATGGCTATCCGGACCACAACAGCAGTGTGCAGCGATTTTGACCAAGGAAGAGGATCCTCTGGCTGTGGAAGATGAGCTGGTTATCCCCACCAGGCTCAAGGGAAGAAGACTCCGGACTGGATCTCCTCTTAGTCGTTGAAGGGTAGATAGCTCAGGACTGCAGCAGGGCTTCACCGGGACGGGGTAGTTGCAGCAGTCGTCGTTCTCTCCGCTTCTCTTCGTTTCCTTGTATTTCCAGTGGCGACTCTGACTTCTAGCCCAAGAGACCTGCCTTTTATGCGCAAAACCCCCATTCACACAGCCTGGCTGTCAATCACCCAGCAGGGGGGTTCTCCTGCCTGGACAACCACCTCAGCCAATCATGGCAAAGTGTGACTTGGGTTTCCTAGGATACCCTGTGCAGGGGGTGACTACACCCCTCCCTCACATTCAGCCCACCTAGACACCCGGGCGTATGGTGGAGGGCTTCTGAGCAGAAGCCCGCCAAAAGACAGTGAGCAAAAAAGGCGAACCTAGTTTGCCGCGCAAAGTAAAACACAAGAAGGACTTTAACAAAAGGAAATGGTGAATAAACCCAACCGGAGCCAAGAGAAAGACAATTTGGTCAAGCGGGTTTATGTTCGAGGCTAATATAATAGCCAAGAACAATACCATGTTTATCTAATATATTCGCGGTAGAAAAGTTAGGGTAGATACCACTGCCACCAGCCAAGTCTAAATGTTAAATGAGCGAAACAATGCTCTAGGAGGTACAGATAAAAAGGGATACAAATTAACCCTTTCCAGTACTCCATGGAAGATGGGGTGTACTGAATCTGTGGTAGATTGACTAGGTAAAGTTAATGGTAACTTTACCCTTTTCTGGGGGACGGTAGTCGCCTCAGAAATGGAGTCGAGGTAAGTCTCAAAGACAACCCTGTGCCACGGCACTGAAGGTGCTGTGTGACACACAAAAGAAGGGGGCTACTGAAGTGGTGTACTCCAGAGTCCACAATCACAAAAACAGAGAAATACACATGGCAAAACACCGGTAAGAGTGGGGGAAAAGCTCACACTCTTACCAAGTGGAAAACAATAAACTCCAGAAGTCCAGCAAAGCTGCTGGGGGACTCACTAGGTGAGGGAAATTAGCCATAAATGAGAATTCTCCCTAACAGCCCTGACATTTTTTATTTCTATTTAATTAATACAATGATACAGGTAATTCCAATGCAGAAACGGCTACCTGCCAATCAGGTTGTCTTTTCAAAAACTCAATGTCTAAAGCATAGGGTACACCTGTGCCTTGCTGGATCTGTTCCCTGATCTTCAGTGCCTGCTCTCCAATGGCACAGAGCCTGTTCAGGAGTCACGGGTGGCCTCTTGACAGGTGTAATGACAGCCATGCCTCTGCAGAGCAGGGGTTGCATTTAAGATATGCACCCCTGGTCCAAAACCACATAACTATGAGAGTTAGTATCCTGGTGGCAGTTGCAAACCTTAATACAAGCCATACCTGAGCTTAAGGTATGGTGGCAAGCATCTTGGATATTTATTGCAGCCACATCGATATCACACATGTGTCAGCACTGTGGGCCCAGCTCAGCTGTGGAAGGGTTATGTGTATTCTGGTCAGAGAGCCTGGACCTGCCAAGTGACAGGGCAGGAAACTGGATGGCTATGCCTCTCCTTTGATCCTTTGTGAAGTCGGGTAACACTTCATTCCAGTGATTTACGAATCGGAAGGCACATCTTTCATAAAAGGACTAGCCTCACATCAGGGTGCTGCATACCAAAACAAACTTTGATGCTATTGACAAGGGAAGGGGGCCAAGTTAGTGTAGACAGGGGGAGCTAAGCCTGACTGGAGGAAGTTTCCACCATTCGGTTTTCTCTCTCTGTCTCTCTTCCTGCCAGTCCTCTCCGCTTCCTTTAACACAAATCACTGTGGGTGTGATGTCAGAAGGCAAAGACCACTCTCGGGCACAGGGATTGGACCCTTTAAAGCAGTCTTGCCTTAGCCCAATCACCTGTGGACTTTTTCCTTTAAAAGAAGGGGTCTCCCACTCCTTCTCTGATTCCATCTCTGGATTTCAGCCCTTAAAGAAGAATTGGTTTGAGTCATGTAGGGAGAGCAGTCCTTTCCAGGGTCCTCTAGTTGTGAGGTGAAGACAGGTAGTCCAAGGTTGAGGCAAGCTCTGCTCCCTAACCATGCCCAGGGCACATTGGGGATTACCTGTTGCTGCAGCAAGACCTGCCTTTCTGCCAGCAGCACTGGGACCCAGGACCACACCGTGCTGAAGGACCCATGCATGTGTGTGCCAGCCTTCCCCTGTTTTGGAGCCTGGGAACAAGGGCTACTCTTGCCCATGAGAGCCTGTAGTGGGGCTTGCAGCTCCCGAGACCCAAGACAGCCCGGTTTTCGCACTTTTGCCTTCGAGCCACTGTGAATGGCGATTCAAGTGCATTTGACCTTGTTTGAACCAACAGGACTGTCCAGACCTGCCTTTGCCATTTGCTGATCTTCCAACCCCAGTACCACATGTTCAAACAGGTACACCACTGTGCCAGCTGAAATGTGTTGTTGCCAAACAAAGAAGCATCACTGCAACTACACTGCCCAAATAATCCGTCAAAACTACAATCTTTTCGTCATCGATCCAGTCAACGGTCGAACTGACCCTGGTCTTCTTCCCGAGCCGCGATCTTCCTGCACAGTATCAAACCGACTCGCTAAGCGCATCCTGACATCAGCCCATCTGCCATTGAACCTCCATCATTGAACCAAATCTGGTGATCTCCATAATCTGTATTGCTTCAACCTGCAACAACCTTCAGCTCCACCCTGACTCGACATCTGCTTGCTGCCTATAGTGTTCTGTGACTGCGGTATTGAAACCCAAATCGAACCGTCAGCACAGGCTAAGAAGTCTGGTTTGCCTTGTCGAAACGCCAAGAACAGCAAAGGTATTATTGCTTGATAACTGCTCCTCCCCTCCCGTCCAGTTCATTTTTCGGACTGACGGGCTAGGTTACTTTGAATGGATGGCCTTTCTCCTGCAGATTCCTCATCTGATAGATATCCTCATCCAGCTCTGGTGCTTCGGAAACATTTTTGAAAGGGTACATAGTGGACCTCGACTCAGCCGTCGATCCGTCTTGCTCTGTGCTCGATCGCCGGCTCCGGACTTGATGTCATGCATCGTATATATTCTCTGTCACTACGCCCCACACCTCAGTTTCTTTTTTCCGTGCGCTTGACATGCTGCTTTATGAACACGGTTGAGTCTTCTACTCTATTAGAGGTTTTTCATCAGAAGTTCAGATTTTTTCCTCGATGAGAGATGTCTGTCGCCCGGGTTTCGGGATTCAATCGGTGTATCGAATGCCACACCAAAATGTCTGTTATTGACCCGCATGAGATATGCCTCTGATGCCTCAACACGGGTCATGACATGGGGGTCTGCGTCATGTGCCAAAATGCAACCAAAATCTTTGCACAATCGGGCTGCAAAGCTTGCTCTAGGCCGACTGCCTTCAAAATCTCTTGCAGGGTTGACGGTCTGGTCATCGGATGCTGAGACTGTGTGGGGCTTAACCCCAAAAAAGAGAAACATCTGTGAAAGAAGAAACAGACCCATTCTAGGAGCCACTTTTCCTCGTCCTCATCACGCAAGAAGAAGAGGCACCACCGTTACCATCGGGACTCCGATTAATTGACGGAAGGAAGGACGGAAGGAAGTAAGCCATTGGCTGGGCCTACCACTCGACAGGAGTGGGAGGATTTCAAGGCCTCCATTCTTGAAATATTTAAAAAACATACCGCTGCAGGCGCAGGTGACCCTCCGAGCAGCAGGCCTTGGATGCAGGAGCGGCACTGAGTGTTACCGGCCCCTAACACGCCCTAGTGCCAACGCCATCAGCTTGGACTTGAGATCGAAGAAGACACTGGCCCTCATTACGACCCTGGCGGAAAGTGACTGACCGGACCGCCACAGCGTAAATAGCGTTTCCGCCATTGCACGAAGGAGCAAAGTGCGGCCCATTCCGACCCATCGGGCACGAGCACCACGGCATGGCGGAAGTGCAAAGTCCGCGATGGCGGAAATGACCCCAAAACGGCCCACACCGCCGCCGTACGGCGCCCTAGGTGCAATACCGCCACCCATCACAGCGGACACCGCAGTGTGCGCCTACCGGAAAGTACGGTGACCGGAAATATACGGAAACGGAAGTTAAAACATGGGCCCGGAACGGGAAACATCCCGCCGTACACCTATAAAACCACTAAAACCACACAACCACTAAAATCACTACCCTGAAACACACCCCAACCCGTCATCCACCCTAGCGAAACCAAGAAAAATGGGAAAAGTAGCAAAGAAAGCGTGCGACCGCAAGCGGCAGGTCCACTTCTCCCGTGAGGAACTCACCGTGCTAACAGAGACCCTCCAGGAGAATGCTGCCGTCGTCTTCTGCACGCAAATGACCAGGACGGCACTTGCAAACAAGAAGGCCATATGGGCTCTGGTGGCACAGCGGGTAAGTGCGGTGGGGACCGCACCCCGCACCCCACAGCAATGCCGTAAGCGATGGGACGACCTGCGGATACGCGTCCGCAGCATACTCTCTGCCAACCGCAACATTGCCACAGCCACCGGGGGAGGTCCTGAATCACCCATCAAGTTGACCCCCTGGGAAGAAATCTGTGCCTCCACCATCGGAATGGAGAGCATAGAGGGAGTCGGAGGGATGGAGAAAGGAGTGCAGACATCCGAAGATTCAGGTAGGTGGGCCAAATAAAACAATGCCAAATCCACAAAGTCCATCCATGCGAAGTACCATGCGTCCACATAGTGCAACAGAAACACATGTCCAGGAGAACGTCCACACACATCGGCCTGATAGCGCACGTTAAAACCCACAATAAATACATAAATAATTAAAAACCCCTAAAACACGCACTACACGTGCAGCAGGCACACCCTAACTGCAGGCTGCCAAACAACTGCACCCTCACTCCACACACAAATGAAAGCACCTCCAAGGCCCCGACCCAAATCACCCTCAGGTACCACCCCAATGCATGTGATACAATGCCATTCCAATTCCCACAGACCCATCAATAACCCTCGCCCTCCTTTACTCCACCACAGGGTCCGATCCAAACGACGAGCTTCAGGACACCCCTACCAGCACACCTGCAAAGAGGGCCAAGACCAACGGCCAAAGACCCTCCACCTCAGCTGCACGCATCAAGACACGGCAGCAGCACAAATCAGGTGGCAGCACAGAGGAGGGAACATCAACAGGCACCCCAGCAGCCAGCATGCCCACAACACCACCACCACAGGTCCCCCCAACGGATGCCACAGAAGGCACTGCCTCTGGTGGCAGCAGCACCATAGGTGACACCCCATTGATGGCAGCATGCTCCGACACAGAAGACGGGGATGTCGAAGTCAGATCCATCCATGACCTGTCCCAATCCCCCTGTCTGTCCCATCCCGTACAACATGAGGATACCACGCAGGGGCACCCACAAGACGACGACTGGCCATCCCCCACAAGCCCTGTGGCAAGGCAACATGAGGACAACAGCCCCTCTGTGACACCCCCGCAAATGGCCATGGCCCAGCAGAGGCAACAGTCCCTCGACCAGTTAATCGTGCAACAGCAGCAACTGGCCACGCTCCTCAAGGACCATGCCGATGAATGTGGGGGCACTAAGGCAGACATAGAAACATCAACTGAGACACTTAGGGCACAAATGGAGAGTAGCACCGAGAGCCTGGGAGTCCAAATGGAGAGATGCACCGAGAGCCTGAGGGGGGAACTGCATGCGACGTCCAAGGACGTATGTGCCGAACTTGCCGCAGTGCGCCGTGTGCTCACTGAGCTCTCGCAAACCCTTAGGGACATGCATGGACGTGAGCAGGCAGAGACATCATCCGTTGCAAGTTCCGTCCAGGGCAGCCCCCAACGTAGATCTGGGAGGAACCTGCGCTCCACAGGCAGGGGTGCCCCTGATACCCGCAGAGGGGGCTTGCAATAGCGACTGCCCACTGACAATGAGCATCTTTGGACACTGGTGTTCGGGGGGGAGGTAGGAGGGTGGAGGGGGTGTGTTGGGCTCACTTGGGTGGCGGGTCGATAGGGTGTACAACATGATATCACATATGCCATAAACAGTGCACGATCAACCAATGAGATGTGTGGACATTGATCTTTGTGTACTAGGCCATCATAGGCGTACAGTCCATATTGTGCATGTCCCAGACACACACAGTGCCACGAGTCCCGTGTCCATGTATCAGCCACCAGGCGTGAGTGCTAGAAGCATACATCAATGAGATGCTGACGAATGTCACGGCCCTCCGGTGCCTCGCAGACTCCATGTGGTGCTGCCACATCCCCACCCTCATCATGACCATCATCAGGTGCTTGCAGTTCTGCGTCAGGGGGCATGGGCACATTTCTACGTACGCACATGTTGTGGAGCATGACACATGCCATCACCATCTTTGCAACCTTCTCATGGCGGTACAGGAGTGCCCCGCCAGACCTGCTGAGGCAGCGGAAACGACCCTTCAGTAGGCCGAATGCCTGTTCAATGACTACACGGGTACGTGAGTGGGCATGGTTGTAGTCCTCCTCATGCTGGTCCCGTGGGTTCCGGACTGGTGTGAGGAGCCATCTCTTCAGTGGATATCCAGCATCACCTGTATGTGGACGAGAAACGTATGATGTGGAATGCCATTGCTACGTACGCACACCCCCCCCCCTTCCTGCCAGGTCATTGCCGAATCACATACCCCACATTATCATGCATGTAATGAGACTCACCGAGTAGCCAGGATCTGTTCCCTGCGTGTCGCTCCATGTAGCGTGGTATTGTAGAGTTCCTCAAGACCATAGAATCATGGGTTGATCCAGGGAATCGGGCACAACAATGTGTAATGATCCTGTTGGAGTCACACACCATTTGTACATTCAGAGAATGAAATTGTTTTCGGTTGCGGTACTGGGCCTCCATGGCATGTGGGACGACCAATTCCACATGGGTGCAGTCGATGGCACCAATGCAACCCGGTATGCCGGCAAGTGCATGGAATCCCACTTTTGTGTTCGTAATTTCCTGCTCCGAGCGTGGTAGGGAGATGTAGTCGTCTGCGTGCTGCAGGAGGGCATCGAGCACTTGCAATAGTGTCCGTGAGAACAGTGGCTGAGAAATGCCATGCAACTGTCCGACTGTGTGCTGGTAGGTGCCTGTGGCCAGGAAGTGGAGTACAGACACCACCTTCAGTAGGGGTGGGATGGCGGTTGGGCTATCTATCATGCTGACAAGGTCAGCCTGTGTCATGTCCACAATGGCGGCTATGGTGTCCCGGTCCAGACGGTAGAGGGTGTGGATCTGCTCATCAGTGAGGTTGAACGGATGTGCTCGGAGGCGTGGGATTGCGGGCTGCCTGCGTGGTGGTAGTGGCTGTGCTGGCGGCCCTTGCTGGCCCTGCCTTGGCCTCCTCCTCCTCCTGCGTCTCCTCCGTGCGGCCGGTTGTAGTTGGTGTTCGTCTTCTTCTTGGAGTTGGAGTACTTGCAGTGCTATCAGGTCCCCCAGGGCCAACATCGCGAGTCCTGCCGGTAGCATTTCGGTGTGGTTGTGGGAGGAGACTGGCTGTGCAATTTATGTGTTTTCAGGCTGTATGGCCTCCACCTGTGGTGATTCATTCCACCTGTGCAAACTGCTCTCCCCTTTGGCCGAGCACGTCCCGCGCACAACGCTGCAATTCGGGGAATGGCATCTTGCTATTGCAATCATGTATTTGTACCCGATGGCCGTGTAACATTGGTTGATATGTTCATTCTGCTGTGGTCCCATTGTTTCACATACTATCTGTGCAGTCGCGAACAGACTTGTGAAGGGTCAGTGGAACGTAGTACTCGAGTAACGGTGGGCCCTCATGCATCACTGTACCGAGTTGCAACGACGGGCGGGGCGTCCCATTTGTGGGTGAAGGCAGTTGCCATTTTCACACACAGCCGCACTCGATGGAATAATTAGTGATTTCAAACGGCCACAGATGCCTCTTCGACGTGATGTTGCAAATGAGGAATTCGAAGGGCGGCGCTTTCGGTTTTCAGCTAGCGGCGAGGAAATGCCCACAGGTCTGACTGCAAATATAACGTACTATTGTTCAATGTCCTTGAGACAGGGGCCATGGCGAGGATGCAATGATTGATATGAATGGTTTGGGATGCGCAATGGCGACGTGGGCGATGAGGCCGGACGTTCCCAAATACATGTTACTTCACTACACTGGAATTCCGGGCTGGGGCACTGTGGATTTTGCAGGCTGCATAACGCACAGACTCAATGGATATTTCTAATGTTATGTGAGTAAATATTCAGGCGTTTTAATCCCGGGATGAGGGAATTATGAATGGATGCATGGGCAGGTGATTTGATACAGAGTTTGCCATGTACAGGGCTTCTTGGGATCTATCCGCCTCCCCTACGCTATGTGATGCAGGGCTGCCATAGTGGGACCATCGTCTATCTGGCCTGGTTGAGCCCTCCCTGTCTCGACGCGCCCTCAGACACTTGTGTCCATGCACGTTAACATTCCCATCTGATGGATTCTGTTTTGACAGACGCATGCACAGGTACACTCGTTTGTGATGGTGTTTGCACCTCGATATAGATGGTTATGAGTCGCAAGTGGTTTTGGGGTGGTGATGATCCTTTGGAGTGGGCTAGCATGCATATGGCTGTGGATTTAGTGTGATCATTGAAGTGAGTTGTTCGAATGTAGTTCTGATGGCCATTCTGTTCTTTTTCTTTTCTTTTGGTTGACAGGTATCTCCTCCCCTTTTGCCACTGCCATCTGTATGCCACTCCTGCAGATGGGTTTTACTCCCGACACCTGCTGCTTCGTGTTAATCAGTGGAGCAGCATTACGATCTTATGGGACGATCGCCAATGGGCCACATGCCCTTACGCAGTACTGGTGGCTCGGAGCAACATTTCGGCCTTTCAGCTGGACTAGTGCCTCCCCATTGGGACGGCCCTGCGGTTCTGTGCGCTTCCATGTTGCCTTTTCGTACGTGAATGTGGCTCTGTGTACCATGAGGGAACAGGGCGTCACACAAGTAGTGGCTGGTCATTTCTTGCGGATGCAGCCCACAATGGTGAAAAGTGTTTTGGAGTTCATGGCCTGATGGCTGTATGGGCTTGGTGATTTTGATGTGCATTAAATTTCTATTCTGATTTGGCCCGTGTAGCGTTCTTCTTTGCAAGTGATGTGGCATATGCCTATTTGGGGGGCGATGTATTGTGAGGAGATCTGCATTGGGTTCCAGCTTCGGAGTTTAGTTGCGTGGTACTGTACTGGGCGCGTTTGCCTACGAAGCCCGTGAGGTCAGGGATGGGGGCTGCCAATATGACAGTTTGAATGTTGTCATGCTCAGGGGCGGGGGATTGGGTTTTGTGTAACACATGCCGGTCAGCCAGGTGGACTGGTGGAATGATGTGATTCTCGGAATATTGCTGGTCACAGGTGCCTGTGTTTGCGTGCGTTTCTTGGTGGGGGACTGTGGTCATGTCCATTGGGATGGCTTCTGTATTCGTGCCATCTGTGCCCTGCAGCTCCCATTGGCCCCTGTTGTGTTTCTTTTGTACGTTGGCATGCATGGGTGACTTGTACATTTCAATGGTTGCATTGTGACTTCATTGCACCTACGGGGAGTTGTACTTTGTGGGCAGGGAGCGGTGTACAGGCACTCAGTGGGGCCGTTTACGGTTGATTCGCGATGCCGTACTTCTCACCATGGCGGAATGGTACATTCCGCCATGCTTGATGGCGTTAGGTACATGTCCGCTAGGGTCGGAATTGGCGTACCCTTGCGCCATGGTGGTGTTTGCGGTTTGGCATGGCGCGCGCGCGCGTGCTTGGTGCAGTTAGCGTTGGCGTTCACTACGGTGTCGCTAATGGCTTCGTACTTTGCGGTGACGGGTCATAGTCGCACCGAGCGCTATTCGATGGCGGTATTGCATTTCCGCCATCGTTTTCCGAATTCCGCCAGGGTCGTAATGAGGGCCACTGAGGCTCTCGATGCCAGATCCTTCTTACACATTTCAAGGTGCTATCAATTCGGTGCCACAGCCACAGTGGACACTGACAGCTAAGCGATCGGCAGTGAAGGACAAGCCGTCAGCGGCGGCGCTCGGCTTGAAATCTTTCGCCCCTCTATCCCGCACCGATTTTTGTTTGGCACTATGTCGACCATCTTGAACGCTGATGACGCGGATGACCAGGGAGAGTTCGATCCCATTTTCATGGGAACGGGTGGCACCGACTATTTTGACAACCAGTCTCAACTTTTAGCACAGGGGCTTCACAAGGCCAGCAGTTTGAATGCCAGACCTAGTGTTCCAGCACAGTCAGCCCTATACGCACAACCATGCCAAATTCAGGGCATTGGTAGAAAGAGTGATTGACACTTTATATTTACAGTTTTCAGCAGTGCCAATAGAAGAGTAGAACTTGACGAACATACTGGACGAAGGGCTGGTCATGGAACGCTACATGCCTATGAACCTGGCGATCGCCGATCCTGTAACCTCTCTGTGACAGTATCCATGCTACATTTCCCCGGTCTGCCGGAAGTGTAGGCTGGCAACAGGGGACCCTTCTTTCTTCTCCTCTCACCCTTCCCCAGAAGGAATTGTCGTACAAGCTGCCATAGTCTCCACCAGATCATCTTTTTCGCCTGACAGAGAAGCAACGAAAATTGATATCATGGCTAAAAAGGTGTTGGCATCAGGCAGCATGGCTAGTGGTTATTCTAATTTCTCCTTCGGTCTCTGGAAGGCAGTGGAGAATGCTGCACAGTTTTTCCCTGAGGGGCAAATGCGTGAGGGCTTCACACAGTGTGGTGGAGGATGGGAAAGAAGTGGCCTCGCCAGGCATTCTATGCGAATGGGCCTGGACGTGTCAGAATGCGTGGGCCGTTCAATGGCATTGGCTAAAATGCTGAGAAGGCAGGCCTATTTGAGGTCTTCAGGCTTTTTCCTAATGTCGATAGCAAGGTGCTGGACATGCCCTTCAAGGGCGAATTCCTTTTCTGTCAGAAGGCTGATGAACGCTTAGAGAAATTTATGGAATCAAAGATTGCTGCAAGATCACTAGGCCTGGCTGCGCAGCCGGCCAGACCTGTCTTCAGCTTCGCCTCTAGGACCAGGGGCTACAATTGATATGCGCCTTATGGCAGAAAAGCGCATCTCTCACTGGCCAGGCGGGCAGAAGTGTTTCTTGCGCTCCAGAAGGGGCAGGCAGGCTGCTAAAGGCCAACAAGCAGCGACAACAGTGGGGCGACTCCGCTTCCTAAGCCGCTTTGATTTCCCCTCCCACAACTTACCGGTTGGTGGACGGTTGGCAGAGCATTGGCCCCAGTGGCAGGAGATTACCTCTGATGCCTAGGCACTACATCTCGTTCGGTGGGGTTATTGTCGGCCCTTCTTAGAAAAAAACCACCAGACAGACCCCCACTACCTCCAATCCAACCCAACCGGGACATGAGTTCCAGGAAGAGCTGTAAGCCCTGTTGTTGAAGGGTGCCGTGGAAGAGGTACCTCCCGAGCAGAGAGCATCGGTTTGGTATTCCCGGTACTTCCTGGTGCCCAAGAAGGGTCGAGGCCTCCGTCGCATTTTGAACCTCAGCTCCTTGAACAAGTTCCTGAGGAAGGACAAATTTAGATGGTGACGTTGAGAGAAATTCTCCATACACTCGAACTTCAGGACTGGCTGGTGTCAATGGATCTACAGGACGCTTATTTACATGTGCCGATTCATCAAAAGCACAGGTAGTTCCTCCGTTTTCTCATAGGTGACAAGCACTATGAGTTGAAGGTGCTTCCTTTTGGGTTAACCTGCGCTTCAAGGGTCTTCACCAAGCTCATGGAGATAGTCGCGTCTCACCTCAGGAGATCCGGGGTCCATGTATTCCTGGACTTAGACGATTAGCTGATCTGAGGCAAGTCGGCAGGGCAGGGTTTGTCTCATCTGGAGGACACAAGTCTGCTACTGCATAGACTGGGCTTCTCCCTGAACTTGAAGAAGGTCCATGTGACGCTGGTCCAAAGGCTCCAGTTCATCAGGGCAGTCCTAGACACCCCATTAAAAAGGCCTTCCCTCCCGACAGCATGGCACAACAGCATGGCACAGATGGTTAACTTGTTCCGGAACCACGCCACTTTACCAGCAGCTTCCTTCCTCTGCCTCTTGGGTCTCATGGCCTCCTGAATTTTCTGGTGCTAGAGCCCAGGCTGCGCATGAGATCCTTACAGTGGCTCCTAAGGGGTCAGTGGTCACAGCACCTCGGAGCTCTCTCAGATCTCCTCAAGGTATCCAGACAAGTGGTCAACAACCTCACCTGGTGGGCAAACTGCAGCAATCGCACAGCAGGAGAACCCTTGTGGCCTCCTTGCCTCAGGCCCAAGTGGTCAATGATGCGTCTCTGAAGGGTTGGAGCGCTCACTGCGAGGACTTGTATGTGCACAGCCTTTTGAAAGCAAATAAAGCCAGGTGTCACATCAAAAGGCTGGAGTTGTGAGCCATCAGGTTAGCCCTGAGGGCATTCGCTCCGTCTCTGGAGGGGAAGCATGTCCTGATTCTGAAGGACAACACAGTGGCCATGCACTATCTGAACAAGCAGGGTGGTGTGCACTCCCTCCCCCTCTGCAGAGAGGGGATACAGCTGTAGTTCTGGCTATTAGAGAACCAGATCTCAGTCTTGACAGTTCATCTGGCAGGGACAGAGAACAGCTTGGTGGATGCTCTGAGAAGGCAGAGCACAGTCTCACACAAGTGGGAAGTGTGCCAGGAAGTCCTAGATGAGGTCTTCTCTCGCTGGGGTACCCCAATGGTGGACCTGTCTGCCACAGAGTTCAACAGGAAGTGCAGACATTTTTGCTTGAAGAACTGCCCTCTCCACTACACCTTCCCTCAGATTCCCATCATCCCTTGATTTCCCAGAAGGCTTTAGAGGCTTCGAAGAACGTTGATTCTGATCGCCCCATACTGGGCGAGGAGGACGTGGTACCCAGACCTTCTGAATCTAACCATCTGTCCTCTTTGGTCGCCTCGGCGGCTGGATTTCCTAACCCAGTCCCTCAATCTACAAGCCTAGCTCTTGAGAGTATGAGATATGATGACTGGGACCTCTCTGTGGAGGTGCTCGAGGTGTTGCGGCTGCATGCAGACTATCTACAAGATCCTTGTACGCGTGTAGGTGAAGACGATTTTAGGCATGGTGCAGGAAACGCAAGATTGACCCTATCGCCTGTCCCACCACTACAGTGATGGCGTTTCTTCTGTCACTGGCCTCACCAGGGCTTCATGACACCACAATCAGAGGATATTTGGCTGACTTGTCTGTGTTTAAAAGGTCTCCGGATCAATGTGCATATTTTTTCTATCCTGGTGATGGCACATTTCTTGAAGGGCCTTGTAAATAAGTTTCCGCCAACTCCCTTTGTTGTCCCAGATTGGGATCTTTATCTGGTTTTGAAATTTCGAGCCTATACACACTTGTTCCTTGCTGCTAGTCTCTTTGAAGACAGCTTTCTTAGTGGCGATAACATCTGCTATGTGGGTTGGTGAATTGCATGCTTTATGCTGTAAATTGCCTTTTCTGTGTTTTTTCCAGGTGAAAGTCTCACTCAAGGTAAGACCTGGATTTCTTCCAAAAGTGGTGCCCAATTTTCATCTTTGGCAGTCCATAGACCTTCCATTCTTCTACCTGCCACTTCATCCTTCTAAGGAAGAGGAGCATTTCCATCGGCAGGATCCCAAAAGAGCCCTACATTTCTACATCGCAAGGACTACTGAATTCCGGAAAACTGACTAACTCTTTGTAGCCTTCTCTTTAGGACGTACAGGTTTGGCAGTAACGCAACAACCTCTATCCTGCTGGATAATTTTCTGCATAGCGGAGTGTTACCAGTCTGCAGGCAGGGAGCTGCCGTCTGACATCAGGGCACACTCGACTAAAGCTGTCTCTGCGCCAAATACCCTACAAAGGGGGTCCTGGTTAGGGATATTTGGCGTTCGGAAAAATGGTACTCACTTCAAACCTTCACTAGACACTACAGTCTCGATATTGCCCGCCTAGCTGATGCGCGTTTTGGCAGGGCGGTGCTGCAAAATCTGCTAGTATAACTTTCTGCCCACCTCCTTTGCCCTGCTGCTTTGTGAGTCTATCAGATGAGGAGAAATGACTTACTGTAATGTTCTTTCTATGGATTCTTCGCCCGCAGATTCCTCATCTCCCCTCCCATTCGTCCCCTCTCAGCAAGTTGACGGTTGGTGTGCATCTCCTCTTGGGTTGAGTCGTGGTGATGGTTCTTGGATTACCATTTTCTGTCTTTCATGCCGAATGATGCTAAAATAATAATAATTTATTCTGACACTACGGGTAGTGGTGTCTTTCACAAGGATTTTTCTTCCTTTGGAAGTTTCTTGTTGTTTTAACTTCTTATGGGCTAATTAGCCTGCCATTCTGTCTGTTTTCCTATACAGCGTGGCAATCTTGGGGAAAAAAGGGGGAAACTGAGGTGTGGGGCATTGTGACACAGTATATATATGACGCCTGATGTCACGTTGGGAGCCGGCGATCGAGCACGGAGCAAGATGGATCGACGATCGGCGGCCGAGTCGATGTCGACTACGCCCCCTGTCGAAAAAAAATTCAAAGCAGCAGATGAAGATATCTATCAGATGAAGAATCTGCGGTGCGGGAGAAGAATCTATAGAAAGAACATTACAGTAAGTAATTTCTCCTTATTCCCTATGTGAATCCACGAACATAGCCTTTACAAAAAACATTGTGGTTTATATTGCCTTTCAACCCTGTTTTATTACCCAGAATGTTGCATTCTTCTATCTCTTGCTTATTCTGTGTTCTGCATACAGGGGTGGGTTTTTGTTGTGTTTCTATTTAGTTATGCTTACATATGGTTCAACTATATATTTGTATAGAATGTTACATATATATGCCTACTTTGAGCTTGCTGTCACTTTACCCCCTGTACTTCACCTTGAAGCCCTCATCGCTGCCTCCGCAGTCCCTGTGTCAAACATGCAGTGTTGGAATGTCTGGGGCTTGGCCACAAAAAAATACCCTTATTGGTATCTACCTTCTGTAAGGAACAATAGGGGGGTTGCTGAGGTTGGTGGCAAATGAAGGTTTCCTTGACATCCTCATTGCTTGATGTCAGATTGGTGAGTTGTGCATGGATCTTATACAGAGCAGGGAAATTGAGGATATTTGGTTCACCAGAAGATGCTAATATTCAATGTTTTGGGTCATGCTATGTTTAGACATGTTCTCTGCAAACTCCACTATCCACTTTCACTGTTCATTTTCCTGTGTTGTCAACTGGTTCTGCTGATGCTGGTGCCATTGCTTTCTGAACGGTGTCCCTTTTCTTGTGCAGGCCTGTCCAAAGCTTGCAGTAGCTGGGCAAAAAAGCTGGACTGTAGCTCTTGGAAAGACAAGGGTGTGCGGTTATAATCTTCCATGATGGCCAGTCCTAGAACTCCAGTTTTCCTGTGCTTTGAGTTTCCTAAAATCGCAACAATGTAACTCCTTGACTTCAACGTGGAATTGATGAATAATGTCTGTAACTCCAGGATTCGTTCCATTGTTGCTGAAGGCTAGTTCTAATCCTTCTTCTTTTACGAGCGTTGTGTCTTGCATTCAAGAAGCCGTGGAGTAGTGCTTACAAATATGTTCAACAATCTAATCACCATTCGGGTGACAAATGGAAGCTGAGCCAAAATAGCGGCGACTAGTGTTTAGGGAGGCCAAAATGTATGTGAACAGCAGTTGTAGCAGTGCGATTTTTGCATCTTTCTATATTCATAAGAAGTAAAAGAACCTACCAAGTAATAGAAGTAAGTAAGTGAAAGACCACAGAGAAATTGACAATTATAGTACGATTTCCTTTTCTGGGGTCTCAGAAGTATTCTTAAACATGCTGAAGGTATTTTTATTATCCTTGAACGTGTCCTGTAATCCCACCCTTTACTCCCCGTGACAAGATTGTGACTTGCAAATCCGTTTTCTACTTTGTCTTCTGTTTTGGTCTTAAAATTGCAGTCGATTGTCAGGTAAAACGATATGAATAATTGCTCTTCTTCCTGTTTTTCGTCATGGTACTGGTTTACTAAGGAATGGAAAGCTAGTAAAGTCCACAAACATGGAACAACTTTCGTATGTTTAGGCTTGGAATGTTATGCTTCCCGAAAAGGCAACTGATGCACCGGCTGTTTGAGTGATTACCTTTCATTGGCAGAGCTTGAGGTAGCTATGAGATGTTTTTGGTTGCTATTGAGTCCGGTTTTGCTGCAGCTGCAGAACGTAGCGGGAGCCTATGTGTAAATGGCAACCCCTTCTCAGCCATCCCGCAGATGGTTTGGGGGGGGGGAATACTCGCCTTGAGTTCTCCTGCAAAAAAAGTGAATGAAAACATGTTTCCTCGAGGTAGTCTATCTCAGGATACCCAAGCTTATCTGTGATGGTGTGAGTGAATGTGCCTCACCTGTGAATACAAACATCCCGAGCAGTGGAGAAAGTGGGTGGCCACCCTGCTTCTTGAAGATGCACAGGTCGTGTATCATGGGCCCTGGTTAGACCAGGGCCACCAGGCATGCACAATCCGCATGATGGTCATATTGAGCGTGGTACGAATCGTAAAATCTATTTTTTTTAAAATCAAAACGTACATCTTTCACCTCTCGTAGGAACAAAGGGGTGGCGACTGGCATCGAAATGTACCAGCCACCACTATACGTGTGTGGCCAGTAAAAAATATAACGTGCCTTCCAGTTGTTGAGGCAGCTTTTGGTGCTGGGAGTTTGGGTGACTTCTGAGGGGGCACTGGCATTTCTCAAAATGAATGGTGGTAGGTGAATACTTTGAGTGTAGGGGCATTAACATCTCCCATGAATTAGTGCCAATGATCGAGCATAGTGAGGGAGCTGTAGGTAAGGAAGGTGGTATGGTTGGGGTTTTTCCTAAGCAAAGTAGTGGCACGTTTCATGGCAACATTGTTGAGAAAAATGGGTACAAATCCATACATTTACAATTAATTCACTAAGGTAGCACATGAAAACAATCCAGAAGATGGAATTTCTTCAACAGTACATGGGATTATTTTTTTTAAAAAAATGTGTGATGCTGGTGTCCACAACATATGCTATCATTGTCACTTTCAGGAAGCTTCAGTCACAATCTATCTAGATCATTGTATATCACTATCATTAAACTTTGGAAACAATCTACTCTAGTAATGGGGCCTGTAAATCACTTTCATGCACTTGCAGCCAAATCTTTGCCAGTATCGGAATTGTATCCACAGCTTCATAAGAGATTTACAATCCTGCCAGTAACAGTCAGTGAAAATCACACATTTATTGTACCCTCTGCATCAAAAATATTTTTCTCACACATGCACGCACACAGTCTGTGCATTTCTATCTTTCCCATTCACATATGCACACAAACACAAGTGGGTTTCTGTCTGATGTAATTTTCAGGATGGCCTGTGAGTTGTGAAGCAAGACACAGACAACAGATTCCAAGTTCAAACAAATGTGTTTTATTAACTTGAATGACAGGATGATTGAAGGCCTAACTTGCCCAATGCTAAAGTGGGATTTCCCTACCTTAAGAAACTAAGGAAAGTCTGAGTCAGTAAATCCAACTTAAAAGTCTATCTGTGTCCAAAACCTATACTGGCCTTCACAACTAACGCTAAACAATGTTCAGCGATAAAAAAAAAGAAATGGGCCCTCATTACAACACTGGCGGTAACCCATGGCGCTATTAGTACCATGGTTGCTGCAGGTGTTGTAACGAGTCCGCCAATGTTCAATGGGGAATTACCACCCCATTCCAAGGTTGGCGGGGCGGTAATTCCCCATTGAACATTGGCCCTTCCCCATTCCCATTTTTGCCCCATAGGACTCAGTGGGACTGGGGAAGGCGGTAATTACGGTACTGCAAATTGCGGTACTGTAATTACCTCGAAGGTCCCTTTGCAGGTCCCTACTTTAACGGCTGGTCCAGACCAGCCGTTCAGGTCGGGTCCCGCAAAGGGACCTCGTAATGAGGCGCTAAGGGGTTAATGGCGCTGCAGCCTTTAACGGCGCCGTTAACCCCTTAGCGCCAGGGTCATAATGACCCCCATAGTGTTCCAAATAAAGTTCTGAGTTTCTTCCAGCTCCTGGCTTACTTTCCAGCTCTCCTTCCCCAAATTCAAGACAGTTCTACAAAGTCTCAGGGTTCCCTTCCGCAAGAAGACAATTTAGTTCCAAAAAGGGTCTTGATGTTCCCTTCCTCAAGACAAAACCACCATTCATAAGGTCTAAGGTCCCTTTGCCCAGACTGCTGCTTGCTAATTTGTACTTAGTCTCAATATTCAAAACCAGTTCCAGGTTAACTTAACACTCCTTCTGCTTTCTTGATAGTGCATACAGATTGCTTTCCTCTGATTCACTGCAGCAATCTCTTTCATCTGCTTGTCTTTGTTATCAGTATAGTTCTTTGGCTTTTACAAATAGGGTATGCCCGGTCTAGTGCAGTTGTCGGACCACACAGTCCACCCATTACAGGTCAAGCAACCAAGAACCCTAGGCCTTCTACCCCACACAGGTTCTTCGGTATCTGTGCCTGTTTTCTGATTCACACTCACTTAGCTTTTCCTTGCCAGCCTCTTAGCTATGCCACAATGTGTTATCTACTTTACCAGTCTTTTGACTTTGCCACAACGTATTTTCCAATACAGTTTGGCTTAGTGTTGTTCCCGTTCCTTCACCACATTTGCTTTCATGTTTTTCAGCAGTATTCCATACTTGCTTTTCACTTTATTTAATTCGATTCATTCTGTGCTTTTAATATACTGTACATTTGCTTCACACAAACTTATCTCTTCATAGCTGTGCCAAAAGCTTTCTTTTTAGTTCGGTATTCAACGATCTGACTCTTTAATTCTGTTGCTCATAGTTCATTGTGTCTGTCTTATTTCTCATAACCTGCTGTTTTGGGTTCTGTTGATCTGTTAGTGCCATGGTACTAACCGGGTGATCTGTTAGTACCATGACCCGATGTCAACCTCCCAGGAGATAGTGCCTCCATTCCACAAAAGCTGCCTTGATGGCCACAAGTTCTCTGTCTAAGATCGTATAGTTATTTTCAGCCGAGGAAAATCTTTTTGAAAAGAACGCCACCGGGTGAAGCTGACCAATCTTCTGATGACGTTGAGACAATACAGCTCCCATAGCACAATTTGAAGCGTCCGCTTCCAGGAAAAAAGGCTGATCAATGTCAGGATGCTGCAGAATAGGTCCCGTAGTAAATTTTTCCTTCAAAAATTGAAACACCTTTTCAGCTTCCTCACTCCATTCAAATCTCATTTCTTTCTTCAGCAGTTTGGTAATCGGAGTTACTACCGTTGAAAAATCCCAACTCAGTTTATAATAAACGTGCACTGCTGCATTGTTTCTCTGTTTAACTCCTTGACTTGGATTTTCTGTTGTTGTTGCGCAACTCCACGCCATCAAATATCGAGGGTTTGCTTACTTGTCTTCTCACTGTTCTTTTGCAATCCGCACAGAAATACGCAGCCTCTGGCAATCCGCGTAAAAAGCTGTTGAATGCTTCTATTCAAATCTCTACATGAACGAAGTACGCTCCATACAAGCCAATGCATTAGGTCCTTTTCTCTAATGCCCAACGATCATCGCGGAGCGTTCACATGAACAAAAGGAAATTTGAAACACTAAAACTGTGTATCTATAAAAGCTATACATATGTTGGTATCTAGTCGGCGATCAAGACCGTTAGTACTAGTAGTTTTAGCGCTATGTGCATGACACTTGTTGTAACTTGAGCACAAATTGAACTTCCTTATACCTAAATTAGAGTTTCATTAAAGTTCAGCTATAGAAAGAGTTCCTTTAAACCTTTTTACAATTTCATTACTAATGTTTCAAAACACAACATTAAACTGAAAAGGTTGCAGTGTACTTAGCTTTCTTCATCTGTCGGCAGACTGAATTTCACTTCTTGGGGAAATGTCAGTGGATTCCTGGAGCTTGTTTCCCTGTAGTGTTCACATAAGATATTCTCTGGTTCTTGTTCTGGTAATACTATTTTTACTAAGGAGGATTCAGAAACTTGGATTGCAGGAACTAAATAAACTGCGACCTGCTGTGTTGGTTACTAGAATGAAAGGCAGTTTAGAAATATGAAAAGAATTCCAAACTACCTCACCTCCAGCCTATTCAATCAATGCTGCTGAGCAGAGCCCCTATGTTGCTCTGGGTGAAACAAAAGCTTCCTGAAAGAAATATTGAGGAATAATCTCAAATACCCAAGTTATCACCACCCAGAACAAAACTCATTTCCAATTACCAGCCTAAACCTTAGACCGCCCTCCACTCTTAAACCTCCAGATAGAATGTTCTATACGTGAACTATAATGTGGGAACCTGACTATGTAGTGTGGAACCTTGACAGAGTAGAAGTAATGTGGGACTCTGACACTGGGTGTTAGGCCAAGGATAAGTCTTGCAGCCTTATTCTGGATTAGTTGAAGAAGGCGAAGGGTGGAAAGAGGCAGATTGAGGAAGAGGCTGTCACAGTAGTCCAGCCTAGAGAGACCCAGAGCTCTGGAGATATTGAGCTTCTGGGGGAAGGTGAGGAAAGGGAGAATGACTCTGAGGAGGTGGAGCAGAAAGTTCGACTTCTTGGCAAGGTCTGTGACATGAGGAGAGAAGGAGAGAGAGGAGTCAAAGATTACCCCAATGTTTTAGCCTCACAAGAGGGTGGGGGAAGGAGTCAAAAGGAGTGTGACCAGAGAGTGGGGGTCAGGGGGAACAGTCAGTAGGTGTCCCAACGAGAAGGATCTATGTCTTACTGGTATTAAGGCAGAGATCGTTAGCAGAACACCACACCTGAATAGCAGTCAGGCAGTTAGGTATGAGAGAAGAAGGAGAGGAGGTAGAGGATAGAAGCTTAAAGGAGAGCTGTTTGTCATCTGTGTAACACTGAAAGTGAGGACAGAAGGTGGAGATCAAGTAGGCCAGAGGGGCAAGGTAGATGTTGAAGAGCCATGGCGATAGGAAAGAGTCCTGAGGGGCATCACAGGTAGAGAGTGATGTGGAGGAGAGGAACGGGCCCAATTGCACTTGGGAGGGTCAGTTTGAAAGGAAGGCGTCCAGTCATGCCAGTGCCCGGCCAGTGATGCCTAGGGTATCGCAGAGACGATTTAGGAGAATGGCATGATTGACACTGTCAAAGACAGAGGAAAGATCAAGGAGGATCAGACGAGAGGGAGAGCTAGAGTCAAGGTTAGAGAGCAGGTCTTCATGGATGTTCAGGAGAGCAGTTTCCATGCCTCTGGTTGATCTGAAACCAGACTGGTGGTTGTGGAGGCAGCCATCCACTTCGGTGTGGTAGGTCGGTTGGGGAAAGACGAACTTCTCCTTGAGTTTGCCCAAGAAAGCAAGAAAGGAGTGATAGAGATAGGGTGATAGTTAGTCATAAAGGGTCTGCGGATGGCTTTTTTAGGAGTGGGTGCACAAGAAAGTGCTTGACTGGTTGAGCAAAAGAGCCACTGGTAAAGGAATGGTTACAGAGGTCAGCCAAGGAAGAGGTGAAAAAGGATATGTCCTTGATCATTCTGGAAGAACAGGTGAGCATCTGTTTAGAGGAGACTTTACTGGAGCGGACTACTCTAGCGACCCATCCGGTGCAATAGGAGAGAAGGAGGAAAGTATGGGGTGGTAAAGGGGTCCAAGGGAGGTAAGAGAAGAGGGGGAGTGGGGAGGGGAGTAGATGACAGTGAGAACAGGATGTCCAGAGTTTTGGTGGAGGAGTGGGAGGCTAGTGCAGTGGGGATGGCCTGGGAGGGAGCAGAGGAGACTGCAGGTGGATTGGCAGGTTCCTTGCCGATTTTGAAAAGTTCAGCCATGTTATTGGTGGCCTCAGTGATTCAAGCTTGGACATGAGCCCTCCTCTTGGAGCGGATGGTGAGACGATATTGCCTTTGAAACAGGTGACAGGCGAGTTTGTCAGAGGATGTACTTGAGGTCTGCCACTTCCGCTGAGCATCTTTGCGCTTCAAATGGAGTGTGTCCTCCAACGTATTATGCATCTTTGACATGTAATGTCCAGCTCCAGCAGCTTCGAAAAACCTTTTTTTGGCAGAGGGCGGTGTGCGTCGATGGCATCGAGCCGATGTCCCACAAGGGCCTCCGTCGAGGGTGATGTCATCAAAGGGCATGTATAGCAGGCGCAGCGCCCGTTGGCCTCAGTTGCGTTTTTCTGCAATAGCATTTTCTTCGATACGAAATTTGATGCGCCTCATTTTTGACGCTTATTACAAGATTTTTTTCAAAATGTCTCTAACTGACCCGCACTGTATCTGCTAGTGGTGCCTTGGGGAGGACCACGGTACGTCCAGTTGTTCCAAGTGTTAGTCCATGACAAGAAAGGCCTTGAGGGAACGGAAGGGGAAACTCAAAGTAGGAAAAATACCTAAATCCCCTAAGCCCCGATCCGGTAGGCCTTCGACCAACGAGTCGAGGGGCAACTGTCCTTGGAGGAAGAAGGCCAAGCGTTCTAGGTCAAGGAGTGGCTCCCACCGCTCTTCTTCATCTTGGAAGAAGTCGAAGAGAAGGCACTGGAGTTTGCCTTTGTCGAATTCTTCGTCCGACATTTCCTCTGAAAGTGTAGCTTGCCATACAAAAGCATCCAACCGAGCTGAATGGGAAGCTTTTCGGTCAGAAATGTTAAACATTTTAAAAAAGCAAGGTCATTCTCCTACCGAGCCTTCGAAGAAAGCCGGTAAGGATAGGTCTCGCCCGAAATCCTGCACGCCCTCGAGCCTGGGAAAAACGGCCTGACAAATATCAGGAGCCCTCGAGGCCTTCTTCCGATGATAAGCACAAGAAAGAAAAGTCGAGATCGAGGTCCTCAACGCCATCGTGACCTTTGATGCAATCGGTGCCTCCGAAATCCTGCGCGCCCGGGAGCCAGGAAAAACAACCTGACAAACATCAGGAGCCCTCAAGGCCTTGATCCGATGATGGGCACAAGAAAGAAAAGTCGAGACCAAGATCCTCAACGCCATCAAGACCTTTGACGCTGTGGTACCTTCGACGCCCGCCAAGCCCCCGACGCGAAACCTTCGACGCCAGCTGCGCCACATGCAACGTCTGTTGCATTGAAGTCGAGATCCCCTCCTCTGTTGGCGCCAATATAGAAACCTTCGACATTGTCGAAGACTACGACTTCCAAAGCTGCAAAAGTGTATGCTCCTCTTCCCAAGAAGGAGTTTTTCAAATCAATAACTTCAATTTTTGAAGAGGAGGAACACTCTGATAAGGAAGATGTTCCTTTTGGGTTAAAATATGGTACACTCAATGTACCAGAGTGTTTCATATCGGAGGAATAATTTACAATCAGCAAGTGGAGTTGATACTTCACCCGAACTGGAATTTGGAAGACCTATGCCTGGCGAACATGCTGACGCTTCATACAGGCAACTCATGTCGAACGAAGTACAGTACATGGGGTGGAGTAGGCCAGCACTCCCTTATGACCAAGATTATCTCACCGATATTTTGGACAAGGGTCCTCAGACTGACCCTGTTTTGCCTTTTCATATGGCACTACAAAAAAGGGTGGCTAGAAACTGGTGTTAGGCAGAAACCTGTGCAGTTCCCTTAGGGACCACTGCAAAAAGTTTAAGACTACAGGAGTTAGCAGTAAACACAATTGGTAGCAGTCTGCACCACCCGGATTTACCTGGTAGCTGTGGCTGAGCAGTCAGACTTCTCTCAAGAAGAGTTAGGCAGTATGTAGAGTATAGACAATAGGGCTAAAAATACAGTAGCACAAGCAAACACTGACCAGAGCTTTGGTATAAAAGTATATTATTATTTATTTAAAAACACACTTTGTAAAAATACACTGGCACTAATATGTCAAGCAAGTTCAAACACAGTCACTATAAGTATATACACCTCCCCAGTTAATTATTCGACAAGTCTAGGTTAGGACACCACCTATTTAGCAAAACAGAGGTGAGCGCGTAACCGTAGATGGCACTCCAATAATTTGTTTAAAAAGGGAGAGAAAAGGCAGAATAGGAAAAACACACAGTACCAACACTTTTAAGAAACCAGAGCAAGTCAAGAAAGGCAGGGCCTACTGTAGAGCAAAAAGTTCATAGGCCATGCCCACTCTTGGAGAGAGCAAGGCGGAATGTGCCCAAGATCACACAGTGGAAATGCACTCAAAGTCTTTGCAGGAAAGTCAAAAAGAGGTTGGATCAAGTCAGAAAGATAATGTTAGCACGTCCGAGGTCACCCCAGGATAGAGAGTCAAGGATTTACGGGAAACCTTGGACAGTCTGTTGCAAGGGAGACCAGGCGAGACACAGTACCTGAAATGGTGAGAAAGCTCCAGCGGGGGCAGTTGTTCCTGGCAGCGGGTGCAAGTCGGGCCTCGTCCAGGGGAAGAGAAGATCTCGACGTGGAGGAAAGCTGGAGGTTGTTGCACTGCCAGTAAAGAAACCAGCCGCGGAGTTTCCCGGTTAAAAGGTACTACCCTTTTATTCGCTGTAGTGGTGAAGCGTGGCTATCCGGCCGCCGGGGTGCTTGGCCCGGGCGATTTGACCACGAGACGATCCAGGAAGGCAAAAAAGGCAAACTGGTTGGTCCCACCAGCTCAAAGGGAAGAAGACTCTCCTAGAAGAAGATCTCCTCTGTCGTCGGGAAAGTGGTGAGTTTCGTACAGCAGGGCTCCATAAGTGGTGTCGTTGTTGTAGATGGCTCAGCTACTCTCCTCTTCGGTTTCTTTAGGTCCTGTGGCGACTTCTCAAGTTCCAGTCCCCAAAGCCCTGCTTTTATGCAGCAAAACCCCCATTCATCAGCCTAGCTGTCACTCAAACATGCTAAGTGGTGAGCCGGGCGGCTCACCACTGGGCCAATCACACAAGAGTGCGACTTGAGTTGCCAAGGCAACTCAGTCCAGGGTGCCTAATCCCCCTCCCACACATCCTGTTGACCCCAGACAGAGTGGCACCATTTGGAGGGCTTCTGTGGAGAAGCCCACCAAAAAGTGGAACAAAGGGTTCGACTTGGGTTAGAGTTTCAGAGGCGAACACAAACGCCATTTTAAAACCGAGTCCTGGCAAAAAGACCCAACCGGGGAATAAATATTAAATAAATAACCCAGCGGTATCTTTAACATTGCACCAAAAAGTGGTGTGTTTAAAATGAATGGGAAAATCCCATAGGAAATATTCCGGTGGAATATTTCGCGTGGTATCCACTGCCACCAGCCAGAAACTCGACAAGGGGGGACTGGACAGTGCCCCCTTGGAAAACAGACCCAGGGGCAATCGAATTACCCCTACCAGTACTTCCACAAGATGATGGTTTGTACTGGTTCTGTTCACAATTTAAGACTAGTAAAGCCAATGGGGACTTTACATGCCCTGGGAGACAGTAGTCAGTCCCAGGGTATGGAGTCTATGTTTGGGGGTCACTATGACACCCCTGTGTTACTGCACTGAGGGTGCTGTGTAACACACATACCAAAAACACATGAAGCACTATGGAGTAAAAGACCCCATAGCCCATAAAGCACATTACATAGTCAAAGGACATTCTCAAATCATGCCTAAGAGTGGGAGAAAAAGAGTCTCACTCTTAGCAGGAGAAAAAAATAAACCCCAAAAAATCCAGCAAAGCTGCTGGGGGACTCACTAGGTTTGGGAAATTAGCCTTAACAGAGAATTCTCATTAAAACTCGCCCCCCCCCGCCCCCAGACTAAGGGACAGGAGGATTTCATCCACTGCTGGATGAATCTCATACCTCTAGTCGATGACATACATCCTAGAGAGACCATCAGCATTTTGGTGGTGACACCCTGACCTATGTTCTATAGTCAAATCAAAGGTTTTCCTTTTGTAAGCTATATGACCTACAAAACCTTTGAGGAACATCAGTCTTTTTAAAACTATAGGGGATCTGGTTGACCAGTCCCTCAGAAGTTGGTACAACTTCTGAACCTGTGATAGGCTTTCTCAAGGGGTCCTTATAAAGGATTCCCTTAGTTCTAGAGGGGCCTCCAGGGGTCCTCACCACCTCTCTGTTGGGAGAAGGTTGGGTCTTAGGCCTCTTGGTTGGAGGGGGTGGAGATAAACAAGGTATATGTTTCTCCTTCCTATTAGATCTAACATTACCTACTTTAGGAGCCTCACTCCTAAGACTAGGATTTGAGTTGGAGTCTTTAGTAGAAGGTCCAACAGTCTGAAGGTTTTTGGCCTTAGACTTTTCTTTTCTGGTTTTCCACCAGCACTGAGAATTACCAGTTCTCTTAGGCCTAGTTAGGGGTCCAGTTGGTCTATCCACCTCTTCTTCAGAAGCAAGGGGAGTCACAGACTCTAAAACTGGGGGACTAATGATGGAGCTTGGTTCGGGCTCCCATTTCCCTAACATTTTTGCCTGAAATTTGCCTGGATCAGAGGTCAACTTACCAACACCAGGGCTTGTAGTGGGGTTCTCTGTATAGGTTCCCACAGGCTTAGAGTGGTTCCTTAAGGTGGCCTCTCTAACCAATTTGGTTTGGTTCTGGGTCTCCATACTGGGAGGCCTGGGGATACTGGATACTACTCCTAGAGTTCTTAGATCATTCCCCAACAGGACTCTCCCAGGCACCTCAGTCTGAACACCGACAGGAATCATCACTGTCATGTTGTTACACTGTATGAGGGCTGGTAGAATTGGAACCATTTGGACAGGGCCTCCAGACATGTTAGTGGGACCTTTGGGTGCCTTAGCAACATCCTCAGGACTGAAAAAGCTTTCATCCACTACTGTTCTGCTGGCCCCAGAGTCTCGCCTGGCAGGAGTATCCTGGCCATTGACAAGAACACTGTCCATATAATAAACTTGAGAGTTTTCTGGAAAGGAGTTGTACACACTCCTATTCTGATTGCTAAGCAGACCCATGGACTCTACTGTTACACTTGCTTGAAGACCCAAAGGTTTTTCAGCAAAGACTTCAAAGTGAGCACTAGCCATTTGGACTTCCTCCTCAGGAGTGACTGTTCTGATCCCTGTAGGTTTACCCTTACATCTGGGATCTCCTTTGATGTGGTCAGTTGCCCCACAGAGATAGCATGTTCCAAATGCTCTCTGGAAGGGTGGCTTGGTCTGACCTCTTTCTGGTTTGTGACCAGAGGGTACACTAACCTGTTGTGGTTTACCCTGGGGCTTACCCTGGTTATTTTGTTGTTTGGGGCCCTCTTTGGGTTGGGAGGTATTAGAAGTCTCTTGGTTCCCTTTTGGTGACTGCTTTCCCTCATCCTTTTTTTGAGTGACCCCTGAATCATTGTGAGTAGCCCTGTTGGCAACCCACAAGTCAGCAGCCTTAGCTAGCTTCCTGGAATTTAATTCCTTTGAATCAGCCAAGTGCTGTCTGATCTCAGGAGAGCAGACATCATAAATTGACTTTGACATTGCTAGATTTCTCATTCCCTCATAAGTGTTCACCTTGTAACCCTTAATCCATCTCTCTAAGTTTTTCAAACACTCATTCACCCAGGTAGCCCAAGGGGTACCTTCCTTCTTTTTGAGGGTCCTAAACCTCTTAAGGTACTGGGAAGGGGTCGTCCCAAATCTAGCTATTAAAGCTAGCTTCACACATTCATAGTCCCTTCTATCCACCTCCCCCAACTCCATTACCACATCAGATGCAACAGGGGGGAGCCTAGATAACAACCAGGGAAGTAACTCATTCCCTGAGATGTCCTGGAGCCCATGATTATACTCAAACATATCCAACCAATCCAACACATCCAACTTAGGCTCATACATACCCACAATCTCTTTAGGCATCGGGGATCTTTTGTGACAGGTACTCCTAGAGGATCCGGAGAGAGAAGCATTTTCAACAGACAATTTCTTCATCTCTAGCTCATGTTTGAGCTCCATTTCTCTGATCCTTAGTTCTTGGTGCCATTGCTCTGTTTGAGCATTACGTCTTTTAAACTCCAATTCAAGTTTCATATTCTTTAGTTCCATACATTGAGGACTAAGTGTGGGACCTGGTAAAGGTCCAGTAGGTACAGCTGGTAGAGCAGACAGAGGCCCAGGGGGGACAATTACAACAGCCTCACCCTCCTCTTCTGACTCTTCCTCAGGATTTTCAATACTTTGATCAATATCAATATCATCACTGTTATCTACATTTTCTGGGAGAGTGGATTCCTCTGAACCATCACCCAGACTTTGGTTTGCTAACAATCTTTCTATTAGCTCAATTTTCTTGCCTTTAGTCAGGAGATAATTATGCTTACAGAGAACTCTCAAACAATCAGCAGTTTTTGTAGCAAGGGACTCTTGACTATAACTTTCCATAGTTGACAGGTTAGAAAATAAACTTTCTAGTGCTAAGCTTTGTTGTTAGTTGCACTAAGGTATCTAGAAGCACACTAAAATGGTTACTCAATACAAATCCCACCGCTGTACACCAGTGTTAGGCAGAAACCTGTGCACTTCCCTTAGGGACCACTGCAAAAAGTTTAAGACTACAGGAGTTAGCAGTAAACCCAATTGGTAGCAGCCTGCACCACCCAGATTTACCTGGTAGCTGTGGCTGAGCAGTCAGACTTCTCTCAAGAAGAGTTAGGCAGTATGTAGAGTATACACAATAGGGCTAAAAATACAGTAGCACAAGCAAACACTGACCAGAGCTTTGGTATAAAAGTATATAATTATTTATTTAAAAACACACTTTGTAAAAATACACTGCCACTAATATGTCAAGCAAGTTCAAACACAGTCACTATAAGTATATACACCTCCCCAGTTAATTATTCGACAAGTCTAGGTTAAGACACCACCTATTTAGCAAAACAGAGGTGAGCGCGTAACCGTAGATGGCACTCCAATAATTTGTTTAAAAAGGGAGAGAAAAGGCAGAATAGGAAAAACAAACAGTACCAACACGTTTAAGAAACCACAGCAAGTCAAGAAAGGCATGGTCTACTGTAAAGCAAAAAATTCCTAGGCCGGGCCCACTCTTGGAGAGAGCAAGGCGGAATGTGCCCAAGATCACACATTGGAAATGCACTCAAAGTCTTTGCAGGAAAGTCAAAAAGAGGTTGGATCAAGTCAGAAAGATAATGTTAGCAGGTCCGAGGTCACCCTAGGATAGAGAGTCAAGGATTTATGGACACCTTGGACAGTCTGTTGCAAGGGAGACCAAGCGGGACACAGTACCTGAAATGGTGAGAAAGCTCCAGCGGGGGCAGTTGTTCCTGACAGCGGGTGCAAGTCGGGGCTTCGTCCAGGGGAAGAGAAGATCTCGATGTGGAGGAAAGCTGGAGGTCGTTGCACTGCCATGAAAGAAACCAGCCGCAGAGTTTCCCGGTTAAAAGGTACTACCCTTTTATACGCTGTAGTGGTGAAGCGTGGCTATCCGGCCGCCGGGTTGCTTGGCACGGGCGATTTGACCACGAGACGATCCAGGAAGGCAAAAAAGGCAAACTGGTTGGTCCCACCAGCTCAAAGGGAAGAAGACTCTTCTAGAAGAAGATCTCCTCTGTCGTCGGGAAAGTGGTGAGTTTCGTACAGCAGGGCTCCATCGGTGGTGTCGTTGTTGTAGATGGCTCAGCTACTCTCCTCTTCGGTTTCTTTAGGTCCTGTGGCGACTTCTCAAGTTACAGTCCCCAAAGCCCTGCTTTTATGCAGCAAAACCCCCATTCATCAGCCTAGCTGTCACTCAAACATGCTAAGTGGTGAGCCGGGCGGCTCACCACTGAGCCAATCACACAAGAGTGCGACTTGAGTTGCCAAGGCAACTCAGTCCAGGGTGCCTAATCCCCCTCCCACACATCCTGTTGACCCCAGACAGAGTGGCACCATTTGGAGGGCTTCTGTGGAGAAGCCCACCAAAAAGTGGAACAAAGGGCTCGACTTGGGTTAGAGTTTCAGAGGCGAACACAAACGCCATTTTAAAACCGAGTCCTGGCAAAAAGACCCAACCGGGGAATAAATATTAAATAAATAACCCGGCGGTATCTTTAACATTGCACCAAAAAGTGGTGCGATTAAAATGAATGGGAAAATCCCATAGGAAATATTCCGGTGGAATATTTCGCGTGGTATCCACTGCCACCAGCCAGAAACTCGACAAGGGGGGACTGGACAGTGCCCCCTTGGAAAACAGACCCAGGGGCGATTGAATTACCCCTACCAGTACTTCCACAATATGATGGTTTGTACTGGTTCTGTTCACAATTTAAGACTAGTAAAGCCATTGGTGACTGTACATGCCCTGGGAGACAGTAGTCAGTCCCAGGGTATGGAGTCTATGTTCGGGGGTCACTATGACACCCCTGTGTTACTGCACTGAGGGTGCTGTGTAACACACATACCAAAAACACATGAAGCCCTATGGAGTAAAAGACCCCATAGCCCATAAAACACATTACATAGTCAAAGGACATTCTCAAATCATGCCTAAGAGTGGGAGAAAAAGAGTCTCACTCTTAGCAGGAGAAAAAAATAAACCACAAAAAATCCAGCAAAGCTGTTGGGGGACTCACTAGGTTTGGGAAATTAGCCTTAACAGAATTCTCCCTAACAACTGGAAACTCTGGAGGCCAATCCGGCAGTTAATAAGGATCTGACAAAAAAATACTGCTCCTCCAGTAGTGAACCGGACCACTTGTCGAAACATCCCTCTCCGGAGAGTCTGATGCTACAGCTACATCAAAACAAGCAGCGTACCCTACCATCCCTCCTGATAGGTGTTTCGTCACCCTGCAGGTCCCCGATGCAGGGAGGGACCCATGTTAGATTTGCAGGCCTGCACAGGCCTCAGGCATACAGCAGGCAGAGAAATGATGTGTCATGATGCCCGCTCCCGGGGGGCCGGTTCAAGCCCTGCGTCTCCGAAAGCGGACATCCAGTCCCCAAGGAAGGACCCAGCAACCCCATATAGGGGCCCTTTGGACAGTGTCCTGGCGCATATGGCGCCAGGCTCATAAAAGACATCAGTCCTGGCGCCATAGGCGCCAGGCTCATTATGGATGTGCTTGGGTGCACTTACCTGATGCAGACCATGCTGCAGGATCCCGGCCTCCTTGAGGCCTGAAAGGAACTACTTTACCTGTGGGACTAATTTACCATCCGGGCGTGGTCGGGGAAGGATACATACCTGATTGGAGGAAGGATACATACCTGGAACTTCTTCCAAGGCTATTTAAACCCCACCCGAACAGCCACACGTGCTTCGCGTTGTTCTGCATCTAGCAGCTGGACGCTCACCGTGTCTGCTCCTGCATCCTGACTTCTGCCACGCCTGCCAGCATCCTGGATCACCTGCAAAGGAAGAGAAGAAGAGAACAGAAGAAGGAAAAGTCCTTACCTGCTAAATCCGCATCCCGGAGACATCTCACCGACAATCCTGAAAAGGAAGACTTTTATTTAAAAGCTCATCGCGTCGATCGCTGCAGCGCCGCATTCCACTCACCTTTACTGGGCACCTCCATGTTCAGCAGCGATCATCCGGATTCGCAGTCACGCCCCAGCGCCTAGGGAGAAAAAGACCAGAACAAAAGGTGAGAGAGAGAAGGGAATAAGGAAAGCTAAATCTCCATGTTAAGACTTACCTGTTGATTCATTCCCTCTTCATTTCGGGTCCGCGCCGCATCCTGGCATTTCCGGACCCCGGTCCCTAAGGGGAAAAAGAGACATCAGTGTTAATGAGCGAATGAAAAGACATTACCAAAAAACGCTCAATAGAGACTTACCTGATTTCTACAAGGATTTCACCTCTCATCTCGGGTCGGTGCCTGTTCCCCGGCATTCCGTACCCCGGCCCCTATGGGGAAAAAGACACTAGCATTAGTAAATTAATGCATGGACTCAAGGGGAACCTCTTATCAAAAAACTTACCTGGAAGCCAAGCAAGTTTGGTTCTCACCAATCCGAAAATCCAGTGAAGTAACTGGATACCAACGCGCCCCTGCATCAGAAGCAGGATGGAGAGCTCGTCCTTCCAGACCCTAAGGTAAAACGCTACAAGGAATCACAGAAGGGTTTCGAGGAGGGTGAGAGGGGAAAGTGGGAGGCTGATTGCATTACCCCGCAGACAGTTAATCCCCTATTTTCGCCTACAGACGGAAATTTCTGCGAGCCAGACAAGCCAGATTTGGGGGCCCGGTCCAGTCCGTCTTCCGAACCCTGCGCATCACCTTAGAAGAGGTCACAGCAGCGCGAACCAGGCCAGCGCCTCTGTGGGAGTCAGGTGAGCGTTACAGAACGCGAAGCCTTCCTACAAATTGCCACCCAGGCGCTATGGAAAGTTCTGAGACTGATCAGTTGGCCCAAATACTGGGGGAATTACGGGCCGAAGTACATGCCGCTCATCAAGAGACTAATGCCCTCAGGAGGGAATTAATAATATCAAAGGAAAGAACTGATGACCTGGCCAGACAGCTTTTGAAAGGTCAAGCTGGGCAAACTCCTCTACCCGGTTCCTGAGGGAACCCCGCTCCTGTGGTTTCCAGTAACCCTGTGCAGATTAATCTGCCTGGAAACATGCCGCTGGCCCCACCCGAACGCTTTGCTGGGGACCCCAAACGATTCGCCGTATTCATGAATCAGTGTCGTTTGCACTTCCTATGCAGACCTGGGGCCTTCCCTAATGATCAGACCAAGGTAGCCTTTGTATTGTCATATCTCAGCGGCTGCGCTGCCGATTGGTCAGTTCCACTGGTTACTCAAGATGACCCGATTCTGCGTGATTTTCAAAGGTTTCAAGCAAGCATGGAAAGGTTATTTGCTCGACACTCTCAGGGGCAGGCTCTGGATGACGAACTTCTATCCCTGCGACAGGGCAATCAGAACCTACTATCCTATATTGCAACCTTTAATAGACTAATTGTGGAAACGGGATGGCCAGAGGATAAAAGAGTCACGTTGTTTTATCGAGGCCTACGCGGAGAACTTAAAGATGTCTTGGCCCAAGTTGTAAACCCGCCCCAAGAATGCACAGAGTATATAGACTTAGTGGTCCAATTGGATCACAGACTTCAAAACAGAAAAGCAGATCGGTCCAGGTTTGAGACCCGGGTGTTGGTCAAGACCCATGCTAATCCCAAGGGAGTTGATGTCTCTGAGCCTATGCAAATTGGAGGGGTTAAAGGACCCTTAACTCAAAAGGAACGTGAAAGGAGGCAGCAGTTAAAATTATGTCTTTATTGTGGGAATTCTGGACACTTTCCACGAGATTGCCCGGCAAAAATGCCCCGAAAGGCGGTAGGAGCCGCTGATAAAAACCATGAAGACTCTGTTTCGGGAAACGACTCCGCCCGACAAGTGTAGGGGTCCGCTTGCCGAGCTTGAAAACTAACTCTCAGACCTCGCATTTCATTGTGCCAATGGTTCTCGTAGATCCAGAACAGCCTAAGCGGTTGCATGCAATAAAGGCATACATCGGGCTATTGGAAACTATGTGGATCGTGAATTGGTCTCTAGGATTAACCTCCCTCTCCGTCCTAAAACCAGCAAAGATGTCATCACCACAGTCGATGGAACTGAAATTGCCTCTGGACTGGTAACACATTTCACTACTGAGGTGACTCTTATTGGTCCCGACGGCCATCGGGAGGGTGTTGTGTTTGATGCAATCAAGGCTCCACAGTTTCAGGTTATTCTTGGAATCCCTTGGTTAGAGACACATAATCCTCGAATTGATTGGCGAGCTAAGAGAATAACCTTCCCGGATTGTACACAAACCTGCTACCCAGAAAATCTGAAGATTAATCTAGCATCTGTAACCTCTGCCTCCATGCAACTACCTCCGGAATACCAAGACTTTCAGGACGTCTTCCAAAAGGAACAGGCCAACACGTTACCTCCTCACAGATCGTACGATTGCCAAATCGATCTGGTGCCCGGTGCACAACCCCCTTGTAGCAGGATTTATGCCCTTACCGAACCTGAGAATCTGCATTTGAGACAATATTTGGATCAATACCTAGCTAATGGTTTTATTCGCCCGTCAAAGTCCCCGGCATCCTCGGCTTTGTTCTTCGTGCCCAAAAAAGAGGCGACCTTAGAACTTGTATCGATTACCGCGCAGTGAACCAGATAACGGTTAAAAACCGTTATCCTCTGCCTCTGATCCCTGAACTCCTTGACCAGGTGAAGGACGCTTGCATATACACCAAGTTAGATCTCCGGGGGGCTTATCATCTGGTACGAGTTAAAGAAGGCGACGAATGGAAAACTGCCTTCCGTACTAAATACGGATTATTCGAGTACCAGGTGATGCTTTTCGGATTGTGTAACGCGCCGGCTGCCTTCCAATACTTCATGAATGATGTCCTTCGGAACTCATCGATGTTTGTGTTGTTGTATATATCGATGACATTCTGGTGTACTCCTCTTTGGAATCTGATCACAGAAAACACATCAGGGCAGTACTTGAAAAACTGCACCAACACAAACTATTTGCTAAATTGGAGAAATGTGTTTTCCATACCACAGAAGTCGAGTTTCTAGGTTTCATCCTGACACCCAAAGGAGTCCGAATGGACTCAAGAAAAGTGGATGCCATCCTCAAATGGCCATCACCTAGCTCTGTAAAAGGGGTTCAAAGCATGCTCGGCTTTGCCAATTTCTATCGCGGGTTTATCCCAGAATTTTCACGCGTGGTACAACCCATTACTGCACTCTTGAGGAAAAATAAACGTTTTGAATGGTCTGAAGAAGCCGAGCAGGCCTTTCAGGATTTAAAAGCTAAGTTTACCTCCGCACCTATATTGAAACACCCGCGTCCAGATCTCCCTTATGTCGTCGAGACTGACGCATCCAGCCTAGCCATGGGAGCTGTCCTGTCCCAAAGAGATCCCGAAACCAACCAACTGCATCCCGTAGCATTTTGGTCCAGAAAATTCTCGGCACCCGAGGTTAATTATGCAATCACGGACAAAGAACTGTTAGCCATTAAGTCCGCTTTTAAAGCCTGGCGGCATTATCTGGTTGGCGCTCGACATACCATCACAGTGATCACCGGAATTTACAGTATTTGAAAACCGCCAATGCCCAGTCATCACGGCAGCTCCGATGGGCTTTGTTTTTCGCTGAATTTGATTTCGTGATTACCTATCGACCTGGCTGCAAGAATGGCAAAGCAGACGCCTTATCCCGAATTGGAATGGGAGAATCTGATACAAGCTCAGAACCATTACCAATAATTCCCGAACAGAGGATTCTAGGCATAACTTCGTTACAGACGATTGAAGACATTCAAGCCAGAGTGAAACAACTCCTGGACCCTACAACCTTACAGGATTGGATACAAAAGGGATAAGACTTTACCATAGATAATGGTTTACCTTATTTTCAAGGACGCTTATTCCTGCCACATAAGGAATTACACAAACTAGTTACTTCCGGTTATCATGATGCATTAATAGAAGGACACCCCGATATTGCCAAGACAGAGGAAAAGGTGAAACGACAATTTTGGTGGCCCTCTTGGCGAAAAGATGTTAAATCTTTTGTGATGTCCTGTGGTGTTTGCGCCCAAAATAAAAGTCAAAAGAAAAGACCAGCCGGTCTCCTTCAACCTCTAGACATACCGCCAGCACCCTGGCACACCCTATCAATGGATTTTATTACAGACCTGCCTCCTTGTTCGGGGTACAATACTATTCTGGTAATTGTGGATTTGTTTTCCAAAATGGCCCACTTTATTCCTTTGAAAGGTTTACCTTCAGCTTCTGTCCTAGCCAAAGAATTCCTCGAAAATATTGTTCGACTACATGGATTCACATCTATACTAATCTCTGACCGGGGAAGCCAATTCATTTCCCACTTCTGGTGCAAATGTTGTCAAATGGCGCAGATCGACGTAAGATTATCGACCCGTCACCACCCTCAGACCGATGGTCAGACCGAGAGGACAAATCAGACCCTTGAGCAATACTTACGGTGTATGTTACAGCAATCTGAAAGCAACTGGAAAGACATTCTTTGGATAGCCGAATACGCATATAATAATTCGGTACACTCTGGAACTGGCCACAGTCCTTTTTATACTTTGTTTGGGCATCACCCTCGAACCTCAAACCTTGACTCACCTCAGAACCTCAGAATGCCTGCAGTAGAACATCTGCATTCTACAATTACCCAAGCCTTCAAAGAGGCAACTACGCATTTACAACAAGCCAAAAGAAAATACAAGGAGAATGCTGATCTACATCGGAGTGAAGCACCTCCGTATCAGATTGGGGATCAAGTGTGGTTAGCTACCAGACATTTACCACTCAAAGGGCCTCGAACTTTTAACCCAAAATATCTGGGACCTTATTCTATTACGGCAATAAATAACCCAGTGGCTGTTAAACTTGATTTACCAGCTAATATGCGAATTCACCCTGTTTTTCATGTGTCACTTCTGAAACCAGTGGTACCCGGAACCCGACTACTCAAACCTCCAGAACCTATTCTAATAGATGGGGAGCCCGAATTCGAAGTGAAGAACATTTTAGACTCAAAAATGTTTAGGTCAAAACTGTTCTACCTAATTGATTGGAAGGGGTACGGACCTCAGGAGAGGTCGTGGGAACCCAGCGACCATGTGCATGCACCTCGATTAGTCAGGAAATTCCACCGACTCTTCCCAGACAAACCAAAACCCCCAGAGGGAACAACCTTGGGAGGGGCCTTGGGGGGGAGTGCTGTCATGATGCCCGCTCCCGGGGAGCCGGTTCAAGCCCTGCGTCTCCGAAAGCAGACATCCAGTCCCCAAGGAAGGACCCAGCAACCCCATATAGGGGCCCTTTGGACAGTGTCCTGGCGCCTATGGCGCCAGGCTCATAAAAGACATCAGTCCTGGCGCCAAAGGCGCCAGGCTCATTATGGATGTGCTTGGGTGCACTTACCTGATGCAGACCATGCTGCAGGATCCCGGCCTCCTTGAGGCCTGAAAGGAACTACTTTACCTGTGGGACTAATTTACCATCCGGGCGTGGTCGGGGAAGGATACATACCTGATTGGAGGAAGGATACATACCTGGAACTTCTTCCAAGGCTATTTAAACCCCACCCGAACAGCCACACGTGCTTCGCGTTGTTCTGCATCTAGCAGCTGGACGCTCACCGTGTCTGCTCCTGCATCCTGACTTCTGCCACGCCTGCCAGCATCATGGATCACCTGCAAAGGAAGAGAAGAAGAGAACAGAAGAAGGAAAAGTCCTTACCTGCTAAATCCGCATCCCGGAGACATCTCGCCGACAATCCTGAAAAGGAAGACTTTTATTTAAAAGCTCATCGCGTCGATCGCTGCAGCGCCGCATTCCACTCACCTTTACTGGGCGCCTCCATGTTCAGCAGCGATCATCCGGATTCGCAGTCACGCCCCAGCGCCTATGGAGAAAAAGACCAGAACAAAAGGTGAGAGAGAGAAGGGAATAAGGAAAGCTAAAACTCCATGTTAAGACTTACCTGTTGATTCATTCCCTCTTCATTTCGGGTCTGCGCCGCATCCTGGCATTTCCGGACCCCGGCCCCTAAGGGGAAAAAGAGACATCAGCGTTAATGAGCGAATGAAAAGACATTACCAAAAAACGCTCATTAAAGACTTACCTGATTTCTACAAGGATTTCACCTGTCATCTCGGGTCGGTGCCTGTTCCCCGGCATTCCGTACCCCGGCCCCTATGGGGAAAAAGACACTAGCATTAGTACATTAATGCATGGACTCAAGGGGAACCTCTTATCAAAAAACGTACCTGGAAGCCAAGCAAGTTTGGTTCTCACCAATCCGAAAATCCAGTGAAGTAACTGGATACCAACGCGCCCCTGCATCAGAAGCAGGATGGAGAGCTCGTCCTTCCAGACCCTAAGGTGAGACGCTACGAGGAATCACAGAAGGGTTTCGAGGAGGGTGAGAGGGGAAAGTGGGAGGCTGATTGCATTACCCCACAGACAGTTAATCCCCTATTTTCGCCTACAGAAGGATACTTCTGCGAGCCAGACAAGCCAGATTTGGGGGCCCGGTCCAGTCCGTCTTCCGAACCCTGCGCATCACCTTAGAAGAGGTTACAGCAGCGCTAACCAGGCCAGCGCCTCTGTGGGAGTCAGGTGAGCGTTACATGATGACAGCGACCACCTCATTTGGATTACAGCCTCCGACTGACTAACTTTATTCTCTGCCCGCATCACGACTCGGGTTTCACCTTGTCCATGTGACTGGGCCCATTATAGGTACACCTCAACAGGGATGACAAGCGTGTAGATGGATGCGCGAGAAAGGTATTTTCTGCAGGGAGCATGGCACTGAAATCTGATAACTCCACTTGTGCCCTTGCAACATTTTCGTATACTCTGTGGGATTGCATTTCTATGGCGGCAGAGCACATTCCTGTAGGGGAAGAAAGGGATGGCTTCTTAGCTATTATTAAGAACGGCAAGGAAGCTAGTTGTCAATCCCTTCAATCAGGATTGGATACTGCGGAGAGCATCAGCAGATCCACGGCTACCAGTACTGTTATGTGCCGATTTGCGTGGTTGAGGAAGTCAGGCTTTGCACCGGATGTGCAGTCTAGGCTTCTAAACATGCCTTTTGATGTGTCTCATCTTTTTGGTAGCAAGGCTGATGAGAGCCTTGAGAAGTTGCAGACCTCGAAGGCGGGAGCCAAATCCTTAGGTGCCTCTGTTAGGCAACCTCAGCTTTTTCGTCCTAGTGGACAACCTTGGAGGAGTAGATCTTTTTGCTACTACTCCTCATTTGGAAGGGAGAGTGGAATGGCCAGTCAAATAGGCCAGCCGCCACAAAACCACTCTGAGGTCTTGAGTCACAGTTCATCAGTGGGGGGGCAGACTGACTCTGCATCTAGAAGAATGGCGAGACATTACTTCAGATGCTTGGTCTTTGGAAACTGTAGCCCACGGTTACTGCCTTCCTTATATAAGAAGACCTCAGAACAATCCACCGGGGAACAGCTCTTTGAGGATTCCGGATCCGCTCCTCGTGCAGGAAATGTTAACCCTACTAGAGAAAGGTTATATAGAACCAGTTCTTGTAGGGGAGAGGAACAAGGGATGGTACTCCCCATATTTTTTTATCCCCAAAAAGGACGTAGGACTGAGACCCATTTTGGACTTGGGATACTTGAACAAGTTCCCCAGGAAGGGCAAGTTCAAGATGGTCACACTTTCTCAGATCCTTCAGGCCCTCCAATTCCAGGATTGTTTGGTGTCATTGGTCCTTCAGGATGCTTATTTTCATGTGCCAATCCATCTCAAGCACAGAAAATACCTGAGGTTCGCAGTTGGCGGTTCTCATTTTCAGTTTCGAGTTCTGCCATTCGGGCTGACCTCCGCCCCAAGGGTTTTCACCAAAGTGATGGCAGTAGTGGCAGCGAATCTCAGGAGATGGGGGATTCACGTCTACCCCTACCTGGATGATTGGCTGATCAGGGCGCGTTCTCCCGAACACGCTCTGGATCATCTCAGTCGCCTGCCACTCTCTTCCCAGACTGGGCTTCTCCCTCAATTACAAGAAGTCCCACATGACACCTTCTCAACAGCTCCAGCACATCGGAACTGTGCTAGACACATCATTGGGAAAGATCTCGCCACCCAAGGTGAGGGCTCAAGACATTCTTCAGATGATTACCAAATTTCAATGTGCCCAGTGTCTTCCAGCCTTCTATTTTTTTGAGGTTGCTCAGCCCCATGGCATCCTGCATTTTTCTGGTGCCAGAGGCCTGCCTGAGAATGAGATCCCTTCAATGTGCTCTAAGAACACAATGGTCCCAGTTCTTAGGAAAGATGACAGACCGACTTCCGATTCTAAACAGGGTCTTGCAAGATCTTCTGTGGTTAGCCTGCGAAGAACATATTCTGACGGGAGAACCCTTTTGGCAACCATGGCCGGAGATTACAGTAGTGACGGACGCCTCACTCACAGCGGGGTGGGGAGCCCATGCAAACAAACTAACAGTCAGTGGTCGCTGGTCTCCATCGTAGTCCAAACTACACACCATTTTTTTGGAGCTGAGATCAATCAGACTGGCGCTGAAGGCTTTTCTGCCCTCTGTATGGGGAAAGAATGTCCTGATAATGACGGACAACACAGTGGCCATGTACTACCTCAACAAGCGAGGAGATGTAGGGTCACTACCACTGTGCAGTGAGGCAATGCAGTTCTGTTACTGGGCAATTCCAGAAAGAATCTCCCTATCTGCAGTTCACCTAGCCGGAAAGGAGAACACGGCGGCGGACACTCTAAGCAGGCAGAGCACAGTCTCCCCCGAGTGAGAGCTAGCTCAGGAAGTCCTTCTAGAGACCTTCACCCTTTGGGGAACCCCTCAAGTGGATCTGTTTGCGACCAAAGTCAAACGGAAGTGCAAAAGGTACTGCTCCGGGGAATTTCCTCCAAGAGGAGCTCTTGGAGCTTATGGTGGACTGGGAGTTTTGGCTCCTGTACGCGTTTCCTCCAGTCCCCGTCATTCCTCATGTAATCAGGAGGTTGAGAAAGTTCAGGAAACAATGATCCTAATTGCCCCGTTTTGGGCCAGGAGAACGTGGTACCCGGACCGTCTAGACATGTCCATCTGTCCTCCAATACGTCTTCCACAAAGAGATTATCTTCTCTCGCAAGAGGAGGGTCGGGTTCTCCATCCAGAGGTCAACAATCTCAACCTTCACGCTTGGTTTCTGAAAGGTTGAGATATAAGGATTGGAACCTCCCGGATGACGTTATGGGTTATGGAGTTGTTGCTTTCAGCTAGAAGACCAGCAACAAAATCTTTGTACCGTTGCCGTTGGAACAAGTTCTGCAACTGGTGTACGAAAAAGAATGTAGATCCTTTTCTGTGTAAAACACTGGATGTTTTATCTTTCCTTCTATCCTTCGCCAATTTGGGGCTCCAGATTGGTACCATTAAAGGCTATTTGGTGGCACTGTCCATTTGTACGTACTCCTCTGAGGAATGTTCCTATTTCAAAATACCATTGGTGACTCAATTTCTAAAAGGGCTCACTAATGTGTACCCTCCATCTCCTTTCCATGTTCCGGTTTGGTACCTAAATCTGGTTTTAAAATTCCTAATGTATGCACCTTTTGAACCACAGCATACATTTCCTCTAAGGTTATTAACCTTTATAACCATTTTATTGGTAGCTATGACATCAGCCCGCCAAGTGAGCGAGTTACAGGCACAATTATTCAAGCCACCCTTTACAGTCTTCCACAAGGACAAAGTTGTCTTGAAGGTCAAACCTTCGTTTTTGCCCAAAAACATTTCAGATTTTCATTTGAGCCAGAAAATTGTTCTGCCTTCCTTCTATCCTCTGCCTCATCCTGGTAAGGAGGAGGAAAGACTTCATAGGTTAGATCCTAGAAGAGCGCTAAGCTTTTACATTTCGAGAACATCAAAAATACGGGTTGATGATCGGCTATTCATAGGGTATACAGGACACAAAATAGGTCATGCTGTTACCAAACAGACCTTATCTAGGTGGATAATTTTGGCAATTTTTGAGTGCTACAGGCTGATAGGGAAAGAACCTTCTGAAGGTTTGCGAACTCATTCCACCAGGGCTACATCTACAGCCCTTCAAAGGGGGGTTCCTATTAGAAACATGTGTCAAGCGGCAACGTGGTCTTCCATCCACACATTTACAAAACATTACTGCCTGGATTCTTCCCATGGTAAGGATGGGGTTTTTGGCAAGGTAGTTCTCTGCTCTGAACATGAAAATGAATAGACTGTAATTCTACTTCCTCCTCCAAACATAATATTGCTTGGGAGTCTGTCAAAGATGAGGAATACGTTGGAGGACACAAACCATTTGAAGAACAGGTTACTTACCCCTGGTAACGTTCTTTTGACTGGATGGTCCTGCAACGTATTCCTCATCTCCCTCCCAACCTACCCCTCTGTAGAATTTCCCATGCTATTACAGCCTCCGTTCCACCAAGGCTGAGTACTGTCACGTCCGTATTTATGGGCATCTCTGCTGTAAGAGGAGGGGAAAAACAGAACTGAGGTCAACGGGCGCTGCTCATGTATATATGTGCCCTTTGATGACATCACCCTCGACGGAGGCCCTCGAGGGACATCGACTCAGCGCCATCGATGCACAGCGCCCTCTGCTGAAAAAAAGTTTTCCAAAGCAGCTGAAGCTGGACATAACATGTCAAAGATGAGGAATACGTTGTAGGAACATCCAGTCTAAAGAACCTTACCAGGGGTAAGTAACTTGTTCTTTTGTTTCATGGCTGCTAAGTCATACCAAGAGTTGTATTTGGAGGCATGCTTCATGCAGACCCTCATGCCAGGAGCAAAGATGTCCAGAGTGTTAGAGATAGAGATATGGAGGTTAGCCAGAGCAGAGTCGGTAGAAGAGTCAGAGACAGGGGCGGGAAGGGGGATGAAGGTGGCTGAAAATGTAGCGACTGACACACACATCATCAGTCGAATGACGGAGGAAACTGGCAGTGCTGGCAGATGCATTTTCGGGGTCCGGGGAGCTCAAGGTGGGAGGAGAAGAGAGAGCATTCAGACCGGAGAGAGGAGTAGTTAGAAGGTTGGAGAGAGGGGTGTCTGTTGGGATGAGAGCATCCAAGGTGTGTCCAGCAGAGTCGGTTGGGCCAGAGGGAAGAATTGTGAGGAAGAGAGAGGAACATAGGTTGCAAAAGAGTACAGTGGCCAAATCCGGAGAGTCAAGATGGATGTTAAAGTCCCCAAAGAAGAGAAGTTTGGGGGAGGAGGCCAGAAGAGAGGAGGAGAGGTCTGCCCACTTTGAGAGGAGGGCCCGTAGATAGTGGCGAGAGTGAGGGAGAGGGTATGAGAGACAAACAGCCTACAGAGTAGGCATTCAAAGGAGGACTAAGATTGAGTGGGAATTATGGTGGCCGGAATCCACTCAGGGGAAAATCAGGGCCACTCTGCACCCCGACCGGGAGGGTCTGGTATTGGACAGGACCTTGTAGCCCTCAGGGAGAAGAGTGTCAAAAGCAGGGAAGAGCTGGCCTTGAACTCCGTCTCAGTGAGAACAAGGACGTCAAGGTCAAGGTTTTCAAGTAGGAGACAAATGGCAGGTAAGTGTTTGACAGCAGAGTGAGAATTGAGGGTAGCTAAGTGAACCTGGTTGCCCCCTTTAAATGTTTTCCGAGGGGGGACAGATGGAGGTGGGGGGTGGATGGGAGACAGTGGCATGGCAGGAGAGGGGGGGAATTGAAAAGATATGGTAGATGCCTGCCAAGAAAGCAGAGGTCGGACTGAGGGCCCTGGGCATGATAGTGGTATTACGATAGACATTGATGATGCACCTGCAAGAAGAGAAGTGTGCCAAGAGCACTTCACATCTGGTACCACCATTAATGTGTGAGGAAGATAAAAGGGAGAGGACAGAAACCATATGGGGATTCCATAGGTCAGGAGAAAGAACAACAAAGAGAATGTCAGTGAAAGTCTGCCTGGAGGAAGCATTGACTTAGTTGTCAGTTATGGGCAGACCAGGGTTGGAGACTAGGAAAGCCTGCTTACATTTGTTCCTTCCAGGCTTCCAGAAAGAGGGAAGATAGGGGTGAAGGAGGGGGGATTCGGAGAGGTGAACAGGGGAGGGAGAGGGACAGACTGTGCAGTGCATGACAGAACTCACCAGGCGGCCTGCAGATTTGAGTTACAAAACATTCAAATGCATCCAGAGCAAGAGGTGCCCAGAATCAAAACATATTTAGCACAGAAAAATGCCCAAAATCAAAAATGATTTAGCACAGAAAAATGCCTCAAATCAGAAATCATTTTGCACAGAAAAATGTCCAAAGTCATTTAGCACAGACAAATGTCCCAGAGGCAGAGACTACAAAAACACAGTGAGTTGAAGGGGTTCAAGTGTTAAGAGACATAGTGAGATCTCAAAGGTTAGATTTCAGCTGTATAGTAGACGGTAGACTTTCGAAAGGAAATTGCAGTCTGGATAGTGTCAGTGTGGCCGGGAAGGAGGAAAAGTGGCACTTAGTGCCGGTTTGCTGGTGCCTGGAATGCAAACCAGGACATTGGCGATGACTGGAGACAATGCTCACCTTATGGTCAGATGGGTGAGAGCGCCACACTTTGCAGCAGCAAGAACAAACAGGGAGGCAAGACAGGCATTGCAGGCCCGTCAGTTACGGCCATCTTGGCCTTACAGAGGCCTTGGAGTGGGCTTTGTCGGGGAGCCAGCTGTTGCCTGCCGGCTTCCTGATTGGCCTTGAAGATATTGTAGTTGGCCAATCGGAAAGGAGGCAGGGCGGGCATCAGAGAACTCTGGTGCTCGCAGAGGAGGCGAGGGCCATGTTTGCATGTAGTGAAGGCCAATATACCACACTCAACTGGGCTAAAACAAAGAAATGAAAGCGCTCGATGTTGGAAGGCTGTGAGGAGCACGACTATGCACCTTTACACAGCCCATCAGGATAATGTAATTAAAGCACATCACTTGCCCCTTCAGATGATGAAAAATTAAGCAATAATAATATACAAGCCCTTGAGGGTTTACCTATTTTGTTTCAGATTGTTGAGAGATTGTTGAGATCGTTATTGGGTCTGACTTTACTTGAAGCATTTCTGAAGTTTAAAAGATTATTGGCATTAAGGAAAGTGATGTCCCCACTTGAAAACTCAATGTTTAAGGTTCTAAATGAGGTATATATCAATCAATATGTACTAAAAGTGTTGAAATTTGTTAATGACAGACTCCAATGTTTAAATGATATGGGTTCCAACATAAGTGAATTGCAAGCAAACTCAAGCGTACAATTTATTTTGAATTAAACCTTGATTGGGTAGTAAATAAAGGGCATGTTGCCTCAAACTCCCAAAACAAAGATGTTGCCTTAATCCATTGAAAAAGAGAGATTCTCCCACATTACATAAAAATATTTCCTTCATGAAAATTACACTTGACCCATTTATGTTTCCACCTGAATTCGGTGTTGGAAGTGAAGGGGTTGAGAATGGGAATAACTTGTAAACAGAAAACATGCCGCATCTGTAATGAGGGACTTCTTGCAACTATAAAGCATTTATTAATTGAATTGAATGTAATGTCATAGGGGATTTAGGTAATAACCATTTTTTTCCTTTAAGGTTTCTGATACTACTATTCATAGAGAATATTTATGGAATCGACTTTTAACTTCTGATCAATAATCTCTGAATCTAACTTTGTGTAAAACACTCTTATAACTAAAATATTTATTGATAAATGCAAATAGCAAACATACAGACTCTGAATTATGAAATATTGTCATATTTATTGAAATTCAATGAATGCATGTTTTTTGTATTGTATAGATTTGGCCAAATGTATTAGGTATGCATCGCTAAATTTCCTTTTTTTATGTGTTATTTTATGAATATGAAATACATGGCGAAAGGTTTATTTAAACCAGAACTTCAATAAAAAAAGAAAATCCTATCAGGGCATCCCATGTTAATTGTAATGACACTTCCAAAGGTGAATTGAAGGCACACAAGTCCTCTCCTGAATCTTGTAACTTCCGTAAGATATCTGAGTATTTCAACAGAGACAGATTCAGTCTTCATCTAGGGGCTGGACTACCCCATTGTTGGAGTCTCATTTGCAATATAAATGGTGAGTGGTCGGAAATTATATTAGGACATATTAGGACATATTTTACAATGGACAATATTTGATGTCCATTTCTCCTTGGTAAACCATAAATCTAACATTGAGTATTCATTATCTGAGTTTGAATAAAAGGTGTAGTCACTTTTACCAGAGTTCAGCATATGCCATATATCGGTCATGCAAAACCTTCTTGTTAAGAGGCTCACCGCCTTCGTTGCCCTGGAGCAGATTGCTGACAATGGAGGGGATCTGTACAATTTAGAAGAAAGCATTACATTAAAGTCCCCGCCAATGTATGTCATATATGAAAAATATTGCAAACTTTTAACAAACATTTCAACAAAACACGAGGGCTTATCCCCCATTGGAGTATAAACATTAAGAAGAGTCAGGTTAGGCGATCTTAATGACCTGTATATAAGCAAACACTGCCCTTATGGGTCTTTTATTTCAGGGGGTAATACAGGCTTTGACCATGTGATAAAAATAGCCACCTCCGATCTAGATGATGTGTAACGGGCATGATAGCACTGAGAGAACCACCTTCTTTGAAATTTCTGTGGTTGGAAGTCGGTATCATGTGTCTCTTGTAGGAAGGCAGAGTCTACCCCCAATGATTTGTAATGACGTAATAATCTATATCTTCTGGCCGGGTTGCTGGCTTCTTCATTTAAATTTCTTTTTATTGTGTTATTACTAATAAGTAACAATGAGCAACCGTAGGTTCTCCAGCATTGGCTCTTTCATAGATTCACATGGTGTTTGATTATTCTCCTTCATCATGCTTGGAATCCTTGATAACATTAAAGCACTTTACCTTTACATTTTCTTAACTTTTTGTCACTTTAGTGCTCTATTAGAGACATTTTAGGTCATACTGCCAATAGCCAATCATACAGGCCCCCTTAGCTCCACCCATGGCGGCCATTATCTGATTTTCTACTGCATGTTAAGTGTTGGAAGTCCTTGAGAAATCTCTCTTAAAATATTCGACGGGTTTTGTCTATTTTTGATTTGTTTTTTTCCATAATGTTATCTGGTTTCGTGCTGTGTCACTTCTCGCTAGCTGGTGTGGACATTCAGCCCATTCTATGGCCTCTGGGATTGCTGTACTGCTTCCCTTCCATTCAGGAGTCTGTGAACATCATGACAGACACAAGGAAGAAAAGTCTGTTCAAGGCCTGCTTTACTTGTCTCCTTAGAAACATGGATATTGAGGATTTACATGAACAATGTCTCTACTGTCTGTATCCAGACCTCATCTTTAACAACTGTGCCATCTGCCAGTTGTTTTTATCCCAAACCTGCAAGGATTGCTAGAGGAAGATAGTGACTTGGTTGGATGAAGGTGTGGGGTCTCAGACTTGGCCTCTGTCACAGTTACCCCTCTGCCAGACAAAGCTGAATTCTGTAGCGCACTCCATCATCAAAGAGGTTGATATCCCATGAAGAATCTTCCAATGATAAAAGGGCAAAAAAGGAGCATGGATCCCATACTCGGGCTTCTCCTTCGTCTACGGTTTCGTTCATGTATGCATCCATTCCTACGGTCACCTTGGTGACTAATACAGTGCTGAGAACGCCATTGTCAACATCATCATCATCTAACTACCCTTCAGAGAAGCGCCACTCGTCAAGGACCACGGCTCCTCCATCTACTCCATCCTCATCAACGACCCTGTCGGCAGCCCACGGACGGCCAAAGTCGTCTTTGACAATACGATCATCCCCTCGATGACTCTGTCGAACATCTTATTGACGGCCAAATCAACCTTTTCTACGTCTAAGTCCACTACGCCAACTACCGCATTGTCATCTATATGCACCCCATCGACAAGCACATCCTCTGTTCACAGGCCCTTGATTTCATCCTTTCCAAAAGGTGCTGCAGTGGATTTGGAGGTCCCTTCGGCACTGTCCTACCTCCCCAGGCCATCTCGTGCTCAGCCCCTGTTCTCACTGCTGCCATATGCACCATCTGCAGTCCCCTGTCTGACCATGGCCCCACCTGACTATCTGCTGCAGCAGGGTGTTGATTCTGAAATGGACGTTCTAGAAGGAGTATTCTATGACCAAGACGAGGGGAGTGTGCCTCCTCTGGCTATTATGCCACCACCGGCTCCAGCTAAGCAAAGTCCTGCTCTACCTCTACCTAAAGAAAGGTCCTGCTCAACCTTCTTCATTTACATATTCAGTGCATACACCTGTCCCAGTTGGCAAGCCTTCCAGGCCTCACCAGGCCGCTGTGCCCTTAGGCTCATGGGACATGTCTATGGAAATCTTGTCCACACAACAGACACTGGTTGCGGAGCTTCAGCAATGGCTCCCAACTCTATTGTTGATTGTTGCCTTCTCCAGCACAGCCCCATGTTTTCCTGTGAAAGAAGGTTTTGTTTCTCCGCCACCCTCCAGAGGCCGTCGCCCTCCCGGGGGCCTCACTTTTGCCACCAGCCGCCCTCACAGATATGGACACTGATGTTGACAACTATTCGACAGACGGTTCTCCACGCACTTACTCTGTGGATGAGTTTGAGGATCTGCTTCCAGGTGACGGCGAGCCAACAGATCTACCTCCAAGAGACCCCCCTCCGGACGAATTTGGCTTCATTCACGCTCTCATCTCACAAGCAGTGAAGCTATTTAACCGCCTAGAGTAGCAGGAAAAGGAGGGGTTCCTTAATCCAAGGCGGGTATCTGCCAGAAAATCAGTGGTAGCCATTCCTGTGCTGGAGAATATTTGTGAGGACAGCCTACTAGTCATGAGGAATCTGTTCTCAGCACCACCCGAGGAAGATCACTTTCAGAAGAATTAAAAGGTTCCGGATTCAGCCCCCAAATTCCTCTTCACACAACCCTGCCCAGTCTCAGTCGTCTCTGCAGCTGCCCCTAAGCACTTTGCCAATCCTTTGTTCCCTTGTATAGTGCCTCCAGACAAGGAGCGAAAACAACTGGATGCTTTTGGTACGAAGGTCATCTCTATGGCTGCTACAACCATTAAAGAGGCTAACTCATTGACAGTCCTCTCCCACTACATCTGGGATCTCTTTTTCAAGCTGGACCAAATCCTTGAGTTTCTTACTGATGATAAGGAGGCACTTAGACTTCTGTATGAGGGAGGAGTGGCATCAGACCATGCCATCTCTATTGCTGTGGACATCGCAGACACAGGATTCCGCTAGATGGGTAATGGGGCAATGTTACACTGTCAAGGATGGCTTAAGGTCTCCAACTTCCGGCCGGAACTCCAGTCCAAGGTTGTCGACATGCTGTTTGACGGCATAGATTTATTTTGGAAAAAGATGAATGAAACCCTGCAGGCCATCAATGCCAATACGAAAATGGTTTGTTCGTTAGATAGTCTGCAACAGCGACGCCGGCCCATTCACTCAGGGAAATGAAGATTTTCAAGGACTTTGAGGGATTATTCATCCTTCCACCGTCCTCAGAACGTCCCACACCGGCACCACCCAAGAGGGTTACAAGGGAAGATCACAAGCTTATCGAGGAAACCACAGACGACACAGCGTTTCCTCCAGAAGCCAAGTGCTGAAGTGGCCCTGACCCTCACCTTGAACTTCCCGTTTGGGGGGCAGTTTGCCAATTTTGTCACGCAGTTGAAATCCATCACAACCAACAAATGGGTGTTATCCACCATTCAACACAGCCATACTCTGGAGTTCATTGGCCCCTGCCCTCCCCTCTATTCCTTCCGTTCCAAAGGTGGAAAAACACCTACCCCAGCTCCTATAAGAGACACAGTCAGTCCCTCCTAACACAAGGGGCAATCAAGGCTGTACCAGTGCACCTGCGGGACACCAGAGTATACGCCAGATACTTTCTGGTGAAGAAAAAGCCAGGAGGCTGGAGACCCATACTAGACCTGAGAAGACTCAACAAATTCCTCAAGTCTCAAACTTTTCGCAAGGTGATGCTCTGCCACATCTTGGGCCAGCTGAGGAAAGAGGATTTTCTCTCTTCTAGACCTAAAGGATGCATACTTTCATATGCCCATTCATTAGTGGATCAGGCGTTTTCTATGAATCAAGGTTGCAAAAAACACTGCCAATTCAAGGTCCTGCCCTTCGGACTAAAGAAAGCACCATGGGTCTTCACAAAATGTCTTGTTCCAGTTGCGGCACACCACCTTCACATCTACTTGTATCTAGACTACTAGTTAGTGCATGCCCCATCGCTTCCACTAGCGATGCAGCATACCAAGGACACGATCCTATGCGTAGCATCACTGGGATTCTCAGTGAACTTCACAAAGTCTTGCTTAAGTCCTGCACAGAACTCGCTGTTCTTAGGCTCACACCTCACCATTTTTGTGTGTCACCATGCCCTTAAGAGGACAGGGTGAATGCCATTCTGAACACGGCCCAGCAGCTGTCACGTCAGCCGATTGCTTCTGTACGCACTCTGAAGTCTCTCTTGGTGTTGATGTCCTCCTGTATCCCAAAAATTCCACTCTGCAGACTCCTAATGAGATGACTTCATGAGTTCCTGGATGCCCGTTGGCAACTAATGGACAAAATTCACCTCACGTACTCCTTTCGAGATGGCTTCCAATGGTGGAGTCGTTGTCTGAACCTCACTCGTGTCCCCTTTTGCCTTCTAGCACATCAGGCCACAGTTGCCACGGATGCCGTACTGGAGGGGGGAGGTCACTTCGAAGAATTCCATGCTAGAGGTCTGTGGTTGCCTGAAGAAAAGGCTCTACACATCAATGTTCTGCTTCTGAGAGCAGTGTTCTGGGCTCTGAAGTCCTTCATGCCACAGTTGCAGAACCAGGTGGTCTACGCCTTCACGTACAACACCACCACCATAATCTATATCCTCAAGCAAGGATGGACCCGCTCGCTGATTCTGTCAGCAGAAGCCCCGGCATTGTGGACATGGGCTCCATCACACAACATGTTCCTAGTTCCTTTCCATCTACTGGGGATCCAGAATATGATAGTGGACTCGCTCAGCAGGGAACTCGGGCCTGGCCACGAATTGGAACTTCACCAAGGCCAGGTTCTCCATCTCTTTTCCGAGAGGGGACATCCAGAGATTGATCTGTTCGCAAAGGCGACCAACAAGAAATGCACCTGGCTTGCAAGTAGGTGTCCCCAGAGGAAGACCCTAAGGGACGTGTTCTCTTTTCCATGGGAAAGACTGTTCCCCTATGCCGTTCCTACAATTCCTCTTCCGATCAAGTTCTTAGTGCACTCAAGCAACACCACTGCACGATGATTCTGGTGGCCCCGGGCTGGCCGCAACAAATTTGGTACTCAGACCTGCTTCATCTGTAGGCGGCCCACTGCATCAGGTTGCCCCCGATCTACGACCTTCTCTACAGAGATGGCTGGTATGTCCTGTACCTCGACTCAGTGCCAATCAACTAGATGGCCTGGCTCCGGCAGCCCTAGACTTCGGGAACACACCTCTACCTCCAGACTGCAGAAACATCCTGGCCAGGGCACAAGCACCTTGTACTCTGCCCTGCTACAGAAGCAAATGAAAGCGTGTTACTATCTTGTGCACAAATCAATGCTTGGAACCCTTCCAAGTTCCAGCTGCAAACATCTTTCCACACTGCGTCTCTTTGGCAAATGCTGTTTTAGCACATTCTTCTATCAAGTTGCATTTAGCAGCCATTTCATGCTACACGTGTGTGCCAGGTACTCCTTCCCTTTGGTCTCACAAGTTGGTGAAAGAATTTCTCAAAGGGCAGTTTTGTGCTTTTCCCTCTGTCAGAGATCCTGCTCCAGTTCGAAAACGCAACGTGGTCCTCTCAAAACTAATGGGCCCTCCTTTTGAGTCTTTATGCAGAGCTCCTTGAAGTTTCTCTCCTGGAAGACAGCATTCCTGATTGCCATTACTTCGGCAAAATGCGTGGGCGAACTGAAGACCCTCTCCTGCAATCCTCTCTACTTGACTTTTGAGCAGTCTAAGCTGGTGCCCTGAACTAACCCTTACTTCATAAAGAAGGGCCCTTGTGCTTTTGACCTATTGAACCCTTGATTCTGACAGTGTTCTTTGGCTGTCCTTGTCTGATGCAGTTTGATCCTTACATTCCCTGGATGTCGCCCTAGCCCTCAAATTCTATGTGGCTCGCACCAATTAGTTCAGAAAGGCATCTCAATTGTTGGTTGCTTTTAGACCTGCCGGCAAGGGCAACGTCCTTTCAAAGGCTTCCATTGCTAAATGGCTGTCAGTGTGCATTTCCCACTGTTACTGTATGGCCAACAGTCCCCTTCCAGGAAGAGTAGAAACACACTCGACGACAGCCATGGCTTCTACTATGGCATTCCTGTTCGGTGTTTTCCTTCTCAACATCTGCAAGGCAGCCACAAGGTGGTCTGTCCATACCTTCAGAAAGTTCTACTGCATCGATAAGGATTCCAGGGAGGAGTCCTGGGTCGGCCAGGCAGTGCTTTGCAACCTGTTTGCATGAAGTGAGTGTTCCAGATGTGAGTTGGTTACTCATGTTGAGCTGTACATCTGCCCCATTGGTTGTATATAGGCACTGCTGTATAATCCTGCATAAAGAGCATGTGAATCTATGAAAGATCCAATGCTGTAGAAGGAATAAGTTACTTACCTGTAACTCCTGTTCTGCAGCATTGGTATCTTTCATACATTCACATACGGCCTTCCCTCCTAGCCCTCTCTGACTCTTCTTGTCTCTTACTTCCAGATTATGTCCACTGCCAAATCTGAAGTTTGCTACCAGGGGTAGAGCTAAGGGGACCTGTCTAATTTGCTGTGGGCAGAATGACCCAAAATGACTCTAATAGAGCACTAAAGTGACAAACAGTTTAGAAAATGGAGAGGTAAACTGCTTTAATGTTACTGAGGATTCTCATCCTGACGACGGGCAATATTCAAACCGCATGTGAATCTATGAAAGATACCAATGCTGGAGAACAGGAGTTACAGGTAAGTACATTATTCCTTAAACATGGACATTTACCAATCAGCACTTATTGAGGAAATGATTAGCTACATAGGGTGCCCAGTACAGGCCAAATGAGGATAACAGACATTTTGCACATCTGACAGTGTCGATTGGGATTGTTTAACAAGGTAATTGCGCAGTTTCCCCCAACAGTCACGGGGCATGTAGCCAGGGCTGATGTGGGTCTGATGATGTTATTATGTTCATATCACCACAATAGGTTTCTCATCCAACCGCCATTCGTGGGCGCTGTGTCACACATCCATGATTTTGAAATCAGCCCTTTTGCTAATAGACGTGCCCTATACGCACACATTTAGAGGTGTTCTCCTATTTAAACCGGTGGGACAGCCCAATAAGCACAAATCCAGGTATTCGTTAATGTCAACATACAGTATTTCCAGGAGTCTCAGCCGCATCGCTGTCCAAAACTCTTGAATGGGGGCACTTTTTTCTGTAAGTCATATAAAACTATTATAGATATTTTGGCATGCAGAAAAACTGGTGTAAGTATTTAAACTGGATTCGTTTATGAGAGTACCTCTGTGATACTTTGTGGGCATATAGTCACTGTTTGCACAACATCTGCATACCAAGAGAGCTCTCCAATATCCACCTGCCAGACAGCAGCTGATTTCTGATGATTAGTGCTAGTTTGTAGACTGATGAGATGATCTGCCTTTGACCAGCTGACTTTAGGATGAAATTTACAAATGGGCTATTAGGAGGTAGGGTGGGAAAAGAATCAACCATGCTTCTCAGGGAAGACTGTAGAATATTGTACCAGAGTGCATACAGACTGTTCCCACTCCCAAGTTCCCTCAGCCACTCGTATATGATAAAAGTGTCCTCTGGGAAAACATTCTCAGGTTTCCTCAGTCCCATGCGTGCCAAACCTTTCAGCAAGGTTGTGTCAAAGGTCATATGATTCCCCCCCAATGTTTTGTAAGAGTAACCAAGAGGTGATACAAGGGTCTGCTGCGAGGTACTTTTGTATATTGTTGCATGGCCTGACGGTCGTGTCAACAGTGTCTATCTCAGCTGTGAATCCACTTGATTATTTTATTATAGCATTGGTTAACGAATTAAGGTATCTTAGGTCTTACTCTATTTTCACATGGGTGGAGACACTGTGGAGTACCACTGATAGGCATGGGAGACCTCTGCTTTAAGATGATATAACTCCAGGTCGGGTAACCCAAGACTACCCCTATGAGTATCTCCCATCTCACACTTGGTTGTTTTGCGCCCCACATTAGTTTGGTAAGTAGCCACGGATGCTCTGAGAAAAGTTAGAGGATGGTATATTTATTGGTATGATCACAAAGAGGTATAGCCACTTGGGCAGCATATTGATATTCTTCCCAGAATTGCATTTTGGGAGTGTGGACCATTTGGTGATCTTTGGCTCAAACTTCTTAAGTAAGGTTTTGTGGTTGTGTTCTATAAGCCCGTCTGGTGTATGTGATTAATGGATGCCCAAGTTGCTTTCTGTATTGGGCCTCAAGAGCAGTAGATCCATGTTTGTAGTTCATGTGGTGAAGAGGATTGACTTTCAGGCCAAACAGTTCACCAAAGGAGGTAACCTCCTCTAGTATTGGGGCTAAATTCTCTTTGTGGTTTTTCGTGTAAAGCATTAGATCCTCAACGTATAGTGATACTAGTGTGCAGATTCCATAATAATTCAGCCCTTTATGTCATGACACAGAGGTTCCGACCCCTCTAGGTGGCTTGGTCTCTCTGACGCTGCATCGTGTCAACTTTCTTGTCCCTCCCAACATGGCATGCGCCGTGTGGAATCAGCTGTCTAGCTCTGGGACCTGTAGTCAACTTCCTTGATAAGTGCCACACCCCCGCAGCTCAGCATGTCTCAGCGCTCTGATTCCTCTGCTCGCTCTGTGTGATCGGTGCCCTGTGCTTCGTTTCAGCTCGTTTCTATTCCCCTTCATCTCCAGGTCTGGTTCCCGTTCCGAGCCCGTTCCTCCCTTCTCAGTCCCGCTCCTGAACGTACCCGCTAGTTTCCCACGGCTATTGCTGCCTCCTCCGCGTCCTCCTGTCCGCGGCCAATTCCGTGGACCGCTTCTTGCATATTCCCTGGACTCGCTGATTCCTTCCTGGCGACTTAGTACTCCTTACCCTGGAATCCTTCCTGGACCAATAACTGTTCCTTGGATACAGCGTCCTGACCCTGGGCCGTGGCCTCGGGTGCTGCCGCCTGATATTGTCCTTCAGGGTGGCTTCTGAGGAGACTTGACCTTACCTCCACGAGACCCGTTCTGCCAGAAAGATAGAGAAACCTGTGGTCCGCAGGAAAAGGACATCTGAATCCCACCAGGTGAGTCAAGAGTCAGGAGGACTACAATGGATCCAATCGATGGGCCCTAACTGTAAGGGATGGGTACCTCTTTAAGGACATACACCTGGTTCTACCCACACAAGACCTCAGACAGAGAATAATACATCTGTGTCATGATACCTACCATTCCGGGCATCACGGTATCAGAACCACCCTTTCAACCATTCAAAGACATTTCTGGTGGCCAAGAATGACCCTGGATGTGCAAGCATACATCCGGGCATGTGCTGTCTGCAACCAAAACAAGATCGACAACAGAAGGCCGGCTGGTCTTCTTCCTCAACATGACTTACCATTTCGACCCTGGGAAACAATAGCCACAGACTTTATAGTGGATCTTCCCCCATCCAAAGGACATACCGCTATCATGGTCACTATCGATCTTTTCTCCCACATGGCCCATTTCACTCCATTAGTAAAGTTACCTTCGGCACCAGAGATGGCAAACATATTTGTGACCCATATCTTCTGGTTACATGGATTACCCAATAAGATCATCTTAGACCACGGACCTCAGTTCATCTTGAGATTTTGTAAGCATTTGTGTAGGTTATTAGGAATTCGACGTGCTCTATCCTCAGGATACCACCCTCAGACAAATGGAGTCACTGAAAGAGTCAACCAAACTCTTCAACAATACCTGCGGTGCTTCGCCTCAAAGGTACAAGAGGACTGGTCGGTATTGGTTCCTATGGCGGAATTCGCCTACAATTCTGACCATACTGCCATCAAGACTAGTCCCTTCTTTTGCAACCAGGGATTCCATCCATCTATCCTTCCCACACATCTGCCTCCTTCCAGTCCAGTTCCGTCAGTCGATTCCTGGGTAGCACAATTAGTGTCAACACATAAGGATGTCAAAGATCATCTGATCAAGGCCAGGGAAGATGTGAAGAGATACGCGGCCACCAAACGACACCCTGCTCCTGCTTACACTGTTCTTATACTGTTGGGGACAAAGTCTTGGCTGTCTTCCCGGCTACTACCCAGACATTTGAGACCTAACAAGCTGGCACCTCGCTATTATGGACCCTTCACTATAACTAATGTCATCAATCCTGTGGCCTTCAAACTCTGTATTCCTGACTCATGGAGCAGAATACATCCTGTTTTTCATTCCTCCTTATTGAAGCTGCACCATCAATCTACCAGATTGTCTCTCCGGCCTTCTCCACTCCTCGTTAATGACCAGATTGAATATGAGGTCTGCAAGATATGTGATTCTAGATACAGACGAGGATGCCTCCAGTACCTGGTAGAATGGAAGGGCTATCCACCTAGTGATCGCACCTGGGATCCTATAACCAACATCAATGCTTCCAGGTTGATAAGGCCGTTTCACTGAATACATACAGGCAAACCAGGGGGAGCAAGGCCTAGAAGGGGGTATACTGTCATGACATGCCGGTTCCGACCCCTGTGGGCGGCTTGGTCTCTCCGACGCCGCATCATGTCAACTTTCCGGTGCCTCCCAACATGGTGGGATCCGTGAGGAATCAGCTGTCTAGATCTGGGACGTGTAGTCAACTTCCTTGATAAGCAGCACGTCCCTGCGGCTCGGCGCGTCTCAACGCTCTGATTCCTCCGCTCGCTCTATGTGATCTGTGTCCTGTGCTTCGTTCCAGCTTGTTCCTATTCCCCTTCATCTCCAGGTCTGGTTCCCGTTCAGAGCCCGTTCCTCCCTTCTCAGTCCCGCTCCCGAACTTATCCTCTGGTTTCCCGCGGCTACTGCTGCCTCCTCCACATGCTCCTGTCCGCAGCCCGTTCTGTGGACCTCTTCTTGCATACTTCCTGGACTCGCTGATCTCTTCCTGGTGACTTAGTACTCCTTACCCTGGAATCCTTCCTGGACCAATAACTGTTCCTTGTATACAGCGTCCTGACCCTGGGCCATGGCCTCGGTTGCTGTGCCTGATACTGTCCTTCAGTGTGGCTCTGAGGAGACTCGACCTTACCTCCACGAGACCCGCTCTGCCAGAAAGAAAGAGAAACCTGTGGTCCGCAGGAAAAGGACATCTGAATCCCACCAGTTGAGTCAAGAGTCAGGGGAACCTGACACCTTATTGATGTGTCTCTCCCTGAGAGTACCAGCTAGGGGTTCTATAGCAATGACAAATGGCAGGGGAGACAGATGGGCCATATTTAACAAGGACAGGGCTCTATAAGAAGCACAGGCTGTGCTATCTTTCCCTGGCTTCTGCAGGACCATACAAATCTTTGTTTAGCGTGTTTGGGAAGTGACCTTGTTCTAATGAGTGCTGGTGCAGCTGTGCTAAGTTGGGTGCTAGACTATCTGCAAAGTGGTGGTAGAATTCAGCACTCAGTCCATCCACACTCTGGGACTTCCCCAAGGCTAGCTCGTTTATGACACTCTTAATTCTTTCCACTGCAATAGGGCGCCCTAGCCATTTGCTGTGGTTGTTTTCAAGCCATAGCATTATTAATTCTGCTAGATAGTGCACTATATCTGTTGCCATTTTGTGGTTAAGGATGTGTATAGTTTAGAATGGTATGTTTTAAAACTATCGTTAATCATACCTGGATCTGTTCAGAGTCTGCCAACAGTGTGTCTTATCATGGCCATTGTTGCAGGATCCGCACTCAAATTCTCCCCAGTCTTTCGGATTTTCCGTATATATCTTTGCGTCTTGTGTCCCATATTGGGATTTAATTTCAAGGTTTGCTAGTTCCTGGAACTTTTTTTTTAGGGAGGCAATGTCACTAGCTAAATAGTGTGAATGCGTATGATCATACAACATTTTCACGTTTTTCTGTTCACTCTTAACTTTATTTAGATCGTTACGGGTAGATTTCAGTATTCTGAATTCTTCGCTAGGCAGACCACCCTAACAAGAAACTTTAAAGACGTCCCAGACTGTGCTGAAGTCCAGAACTCAACCTTCATTATTATTACAAAATGTGGAGATCTCGTTTCTGAGGAATATAGCAAAATGTGGGTCACGGATGGATTTTCCTTTCAATTTCCACTGCAGGCTTTGGTCCCTCAGGTGTTTGAATCTTATGAAAACCATAATTGGGGAGTGTTTGGACATAGTTCTTGGGTTGATGCTACTGTCTGTGGTGGCCTCGAGTAATATGGTGGAAATCAACTAGTCATCTATCCTTGTCAGGGTATTATGTACAGCAGAGTATGTGTATTGCATGTCCATGTCATTTGTGCAGCTCCATGCGTCATTCAGGCATAGAAAGGTATCAGTTCCTTAATCTTTATGGATGCCTTATATTGGTTCCTATGGCACTGGCATGACCAATCGAGGGCAGCAGAAGATGGGGAGATCACTACACTGTCTGAGCAGGGCTAACAGTTTCTCATTGTTCAGTCTCTCCTGTTGTGCAATTTTCCTCCTCTGCTTGGCCATATAACTATATAATGCGGATTAGCCTCTCACTTTGGTGCTTTAAAATAGAGCGTACAGGCTCTGGGTGGCAGCTTCTTTTGGTAACATGTTTGCCCTTCTCTATCGGACAACCTTCTGTCGCCCTCCTTCACCCGGGGACCTGCATGCATTCCTTCCCCAGTTTGGCTCCGCTACGGATGTGCGCAGGCATCTCTCCCTATCCTGTTCCTGGCAAAGGAAGCACAGCCCTCTGTGTGCCAGTCCCAGCGGCACCCCTGCTGGGCTGCCACACATCAGCAATTTGTGGGCATGCAGTCTGCTCCACCACACTCGCCCAGGATCTGTGGCCTACCCAACAGTTTCAGCGCTGTTTCGACTCATCTTTGCGGCATCTGGATGGACGCCTCACTCCAGCCTCTGACCCAGGTTGTAACCCCTGTACTGTTTGGCTTCACTCCTGCAGCAAGCAGAGGCACTCCTGCTTTCGTGTTTCGGTCCAGTGCAATTAGCCAACCGGCAGGCTGATTCAAATGGCTGTGTATATGCTCTCCCTTTGTTAGCGTCAGGGCTTGCTTTAGTCACTATGTTGTCTGGTAGCAGTGCTACTGCACTGCAAGTGACCTGTATTCCTCTGTAGAAGATGATCTAGCAGGATGTACCAGTCTGAAGCTGAGCTTCTTGTTTAAGTGGCCATGTTGGTCATGGCTCGCTAACACCCCAATTACCGGCTCCTTTAACGTTCCACGAACTGTAAGTAAAGTCAGTCATTCAAATATATAAACAAGCAGACATGGTTACTGAACATTTTGCCTTACATAAATTGAACAGGTAATAGCCAGGAAAGGTTTGTTTCCCAACTTCCTTATACTTCAGTGAGAGGGTCATTACTTGAGTCAAAGCATAGTTTCTGTACATAACAATTCTTGCTTTTGAAGATATACAAAGACCCGTCGAAAAATATTTACAAACACAAAATTCAGCAATAGTATATAGCACAGTTTAGATTACCCCTCAAGGAAAGGGCACCCTACCAGATGTGTAGAGGTCCGCTTCTTAGTCCTCCTATGGGAGGTGTAGGACAACCTTATATCCTAATATGTTGCAAGATAGGGTAAACATTTATTATTAAATTGTATGCTCATGCGTTCAACATATACTATGTCTCCCCAATTATTATGATGGCCAACGGATGTCAATAAGGCACAATTTGTTCCTTAACTTTGTATGCTAGAACTAGAAATAATTCCACTTATAAATTCATGAACTTGTCAATGCAGTGTGTATGTAAACCAGATAATAGAGCGTCCTGTTACTGTCCATTTTAAAGTCAGCCTTGGGGACCTCCTCGATTCAGATGCCTACTTTTTTTTCCATATGCTGATATCCTCCGTTTCCTAGACTGAAATCTATTCCTTGTTACCCTCGTTCAGTGATGTTTCCGATAAACAATCACATGCCTTGAAATTGGCTGTGGATAAAGAGTTCTCCCGTGGAAGTTTTGTCATTTCCTGAGTGGGATTGTGCAGTTTCAAGACATCCACCACCATCTGAGGTCTTCAGACTTGAGCCAGTCCTGTTGATACTCAAGGTGAAACACAGCCATGTAATGTAAATCAGATGTAAGGAGGAGCCCTTCAAAACCTCAAATACTTTGTTGAAACCATGTCTGCAATTGACAACAGCTGCATAAAAATCACTCAATATTGTAAGGTTAGCTCCTTCTAGTTTTTCTTCTGGACAAGTTCTGAAGGTGCTAAAATTGGTTGTCAAGTCACGTTTTCATAATAATTGTTCTTGGGCCTTCTGATTTCTCAGGTAGGGCCAGGGCCTTGTACAGGCCCTCAATCAATATGTCTTTGGTAGCCACCATTTTGAGCACTTCCTTAAAAAGAGTTTTAAAGAATGCAATACTACCCTCCCTTGTTTTCCTTCCAGCAGACCCATCAAGCAATGATTATTACGTCTGACCCGATAGTCCTGCTCCTCCATTTTCTCTGTAACAAATTTCATTATCCATTTTTTTGCTGAGAGTATCATAATTATCTTCTGTAGAAGATATCATAATTATCTTCTGTATCATAATCCTTCTTTCATTCTCCACAACTCAGTCTGATTGTTGTGCAATTTTAGAGGTAATTGCTTTCATTCCCTGTATTAATTCCATAGCATTTTTATTGGAGGCCTTCATGCCCTCATTCATTTTTCTCTTCTCCTAAATGAGTTTGGTTGTTTGTGAGCTTTCACTCAATACAGCCATCAACCAAGTGGTGTGAGGAAGCAGACAAATCATCACCAATCTATCCGGTTCTTTAGAGGTTTACCACCTTCAGGTCGATCCTCCTTTGCCTCCAATTCTGGTGATAATAATCAGTGGTTTGTGCAGCATAAGAGATCACTTAGCTGTATGTCATAGAGGCCCAAAAAATATAGGTCAGAGATATCGAACACCAAAAGGTACATGTATGTAATTCATCCTCGCTACCACTCTTGGTTGCTATCTTAGCTGCAATATTAGTGGGCCGAAGGCTAAATCACAGTTATTGTTAATTCCAACTATATGCAGGCCAGAAAACATGTATATGTTATACAACTTCTTTCAATCCATGCACTCAGTGTTGATAAACCAGGTGTATCCATGAACACCGGCTCCCTCCAGCCTCTCCCTTTATTTGTTAGCTCAAAATCTGCAGACTGCTCCAACTCACGCTGCTCTGAATATCCTCGGCTCATACCGAGCGGTGCATGGAGAACTGGCGCATGCCATCATAGAGATCTACATCCAGCTCACCAGATCCGGAGCGCCTCTGCCGTTCATAAAGTCAGCATCGTTTTAGTGGTTCCTTGGTGCCTGCTTCATTTATTTTCGGGCTTGGTGAGAAGGTTAAAAAATGTTAAGTTTATCTGTATGCCTATTTCTACTTGTATGAACAAGAAACAGTTCCCAAATATATCTGTTGTATTGCATACATAGCACTTTATTGTACTAACCCCACCTTTTTGCATTTTCATGTACCACCACGGCGTTGATGCACTTTAACGAGGAGGAAAAGCTTGTTTTCCCACACATTCCAATCTTCTTAGATCTGCTACTATTTGTAATGTTTCTATATTTTGTTTAAAATCTTCACTTTCTGTTGTGGCAACCTGTGTAGCACCTGAAGAACTATGCACTGGATTTCGTGTGTGTTGAATGCCTCGAGGTTTTTGTGATATGTATTTTGAATACATTGATTGTATGGAAAATTTGAGGTAATTTGCAGCATTTGTTCCATAACTGCACATCTTCCATAATAGGCTGACTGACCTACCCAGTAGAGGGAGGGGTACCCAATACACGCCTTCTTGTTTGCGGGAAGGTGTGGGAGGCAGTTTGTCTCTGTATTATGGACCGATGGACTTCATGGCTTGAGCAGTTTAACTAATGTTGTACAGCACCCCCTTTTAAATCCATCTTATTCTGGTATTTCTTTGGGTGGGCAGAGACCTGCTAAGGCATCTGGTCTACCCCATAATTGTTTCTGTAGGCAACGAGACTGGGCAAATCAAATAATGGCTTTTCTGCTGGTGGATGTATTTGGATAGGGTGGTTGGGTTTGAGTTAGGGAGGGGGAAGAATTGTGATGCGAGTCTGTACTGTGTTGGGCTCAAGGCAGGTATAAGAATGTGATGAGAAACATGAAGGCATGTGCTGAGGTTAGCCAAGGGGTGGGATTGAGACAGGAATGCAGAGGGGTATGTTAGTGTTGGAGACAGGGTAGGATATTGATGGCAATATGGAGAGATGTATTGGGGTAGAAGTCTGCATGTGATCATCAATGTGTCTTTAATCGATTTTGCATTGAATTCAATTTAATAAATAGGTATGCAGTGATGTTAACAAATCTACAATATCGAATAACTCTAATAAGAAACCCTAAATAATGAAACAATATCAAATTGAGTACAGTATATTTGGGGCTGGGCTAAGGGATTAAAATCGGTTATGAGGGGATTGGAGTGGGGTAATAAAACTAGGGACATGGGGACCCCCCAAATTGAAAAACAAAAAAAGATTGCATTTTTTTGTCATTTTGTATTCGTCAGAAAAGTGTTAGTTATTTTTGGATTTGATAACATCACATGGAACCAATAAATACAGCTCCAAATTACATGCATTAATTATCTGATTGTCATGCCCTAAAGATCACCCACAACACAAATGAGCTGCCTTGTATGGTGGGACTGTACCACATGCACAAAAACACTTCGAATAAATATGTATTGTGCCAAGAAAAAGCCATACAATAATAGAAATCCTAAACAATTGATCTGTGCTCAATCAAAACTGTCCAACTACTACTGCTCAACTAATAGTAATCAGCTGAAATGTGAAGAATTATGTCACTGAGGCTTCTGTGAGGAATGCAATCAAAGTGTGACAAGGTCGGAGAGGTTGAACGAGAGAGAACAAGAGAGAACATGAGAGAGAATAAGAGAAAATAGGAAACTTAGAAGGATTCCATATTGGGGATACATTGTTGGAAAATTTTAATTTTGAAGACTTGTAGATTTTGGTGACTTGATTTGCAAAGACAGTGTTATCTCTAATGCAGTTAAGCTCAAAATAAGATGGCCTTTGGCACCAAAATGCACATGTGCAGGATGCCCTTGTATAACAGTGTTCTTCAAATGTATAAATAAAACAAGTATGAAATGTAATGTAGTTTATCAAGGTGGGTTAATACATGGGCCAAACAATACATTCACTCCAATGTTAGGTAGTATGTCTTTGGACCTATTAATATATCATCTTTTAGTGGCAATTTGGAAGACCCAATTTGGAAGACCTCCATTTTTGGAGATGTATCGGAGTAGGCACACAGGTGATGGAACAGCTGCGTAATTAAAGGGAGAGTTGGAGGTATTCTTCGGGAGGATGCATTGCTGCAGTGAGGACCAGGCACCATTGTTTGAGTTCCACCTTACAGAAAGGAATTAAAACAGTCGAAAGCCTCTCCTACTGGACCCATAACTTGCTCTAGGGCATGCATAGAAGAACTGTTGGGGAATGTATTTCATTTCAACAGGCCCTCGTAAGTTGACAGTTTAAGAAGTGTCGATAAGATGCTTGTATTTTCTAGCTTATGAAGTAAGGTCTGACGTTGCTCATCAATGAAAATCTTTGTGTTAATTCTTGTATGGGTAAGTGGGGCATATACAGGAAGAACATTTTGCCAATTGGACAAATAAGGTATGCATTCTGCCATGATTCACCATGCCAGTACAAAGAGAAGACACTATCTACCTTCTTAACCAGAGGGGAGGATGATGTCCTACAATATCTTCTACAGTGAAGAAAAACATGCAAGAATTTAAGGCAATAAATATGTTGGGATATGCCTCTTTACTCTAACCTGCAATTTTTAATTAATTTATGACTGAGGATAGAAGGAAGGTAGACTTAAATGTAATGTATGATACGTGAAGCACCCTCCATGACTTCTGCAAGTCATTTTGTAAGTAATTTTTGTTAAAGTGTCATTGGACTAGCAGCAATATGTTTGTTTCAGAAAGAATAGCCAATGGTGAAGCAAACATAAATCGTTTCTTCTCTTTCTTTCAGTGTGTCAGGGACCAAAGGGAGAGGAAAATAATGTAAGTACAAATGAAACGCTTTCCTGAAAATAATGACTTCTGATTTCATAGGGTTATAAAGATGTGTTCATGCTGCAGGCAGAAAGGCCTGCAGTAAAATAATTCTGCATGCATCAACAACGTCCAAGGCAGCATAACTGCAACGTAGTCCACTCCAAATTGCATCAATAAGAGGTTTTTGTTTCCTGATAAGCAGACAAGCCTTACTAGAATCCATCTCCACAGAGAGCAAATCACATCAATTCCTTTATTTAGTGAACGGAGAAAGAGTTGTGTGCACCTTGCAGTTTACTGTTGGCCACTCTGTAGATCCCTTGCAACACACTCAACTACATCATAGAACCTCCCGTAAACCTCATTAATTGTCTCTAGCCTTCTTAGGCCAGGTTTTTGCTTATAGACTCTTAATTAAGAGGGCACAGCATAACATCCCAACCAGGGAAGTGCATTAATTTACATTAAAGCAATGTTAAAGGCACCTAGTCTCACATACGATTTCTTTCTTGGGTCATAGGGGAGTGTGTCCAGGCAGTGGCATAAATGATGTCCCAAGAAACTAGAGATAACCTTTGGAACTTTATACAAAATCTAATTATTTCTATTAAGACTAGTACTTGATTGCACTGTTCTCACTACACAAACATTGGAGAAATAGGAATACCTCCAAACATCACAAATAGCTAAACAAAGGTATGCTTTAATCTTTCATATTGCACAGCCTACAAGGTAGGGTGTCGGCAAGCTTTCCAATAAAAACATACCAATTTCTTCAGTGATAAATAAAAAGTCAAGATGGACAGACGCAGTGGGGATGAAGTGCAAGGGAAAGGACATCCCAGTTGATTTTAGGGATAGTTAGAATTTGGGATGAGGTGAATCTTCGTGAATGGTAAGAGTTAGGTGCAGAAAACATTCCTAAGGAAGGTTAGAATTATACAAAGGTAGGCATATCCTGTGATGTTTATTCTTATGAAGGAGGTGGATCTTGGGGATACTCAAACAGGGTGAAGTGGCTGCTGTGCACAAAGGGTTTGTTTAGATGGGCAAAGCAAAAATATATCTTCATTCCAAAAACAATGTAATTTGGGAGTTACATGCTTAAGGCTAAATATAAGGCTAAATATAAGGATTTCCATGTCAGATATTGAGCATACCCTTAACACCAGAAGGGCTTGCCAGTTATTTACTACTTTTATAAGTGAAAAAAGTAACTTAAGGTAGATTCTCAAATAGTCTCTACTCCTTTTTTAATAGGTGTGTTTGAATTATGTTATCATCATACTGAACATCAGAATTTAAATCCCAGTTACATAACATGGCATATGTCAATTCTGTACCCTCTTTTTCAGACCTCTGTACTGCAAAATGGTTTTTACTGTGATTGCGGTAAAAATAATTGACCCATATCAAATTGGTCAATGAAAGATACCAATGATCAGTATGTTTCAGGTCCTCCCCAGAAAGAATATATTTCTCATGCCACACCGATCTGCAACACCTGAGAAACCTTATTATGCCAAGCCAAGGCCCCCAAGTCTCCAGTCATTGGGGATCAGTAGCTGAACTTTGTGGCTATAACGTTTCGCTTTTTTACTCTACAGAAGGGTCTGGTTAGTCTATATAAAACCTAAAGCATTTAAATGCCATCTGGATTTTTATTCAATAGTGCTTCAGGAAACAAACGTGATTGTGATCTACTTCAAATAGAAGGTACGAAGGAAGAGGTTTCACGCTACCTAACATAGCACAGCAAATTTGCACTTTGGCGTTAACCAAGACATTGATACTAACCGTAGGCCATTTTTCAAGCAGGAATCTGCACTCGGTGCAAAAATCCTAGGCATCCATTAGTGAGACTTAAGTCCATGGGCCTTATTACGACCCAGGCGGAATGGGTTTAACGGCACCGGTAATGGTGCCGGTGCCGTTAAACCCACTCCGCCCTATTACCAGGTTCCCTCACGGGACCCAGAAAGGAAGTCTGGTCAGACCAGATGTCCTTTCTGGGTCCCGCGAGGGGACCAGGGAGCTAACAACGGGCCCGTTATTTACGGGCCCGTTGTTAGCTCCCTCCCCATTCCCATTGAGCCATATGGGGGCTCAAATGGGAATGGAGATGGGTAAATTAAATGAGAAATTACTGAGTCCTCCAAGTTTGAGAACATGTACAGGTTAACAAGGTTGATTGATCTCACCATAAAAATCACATTTATCGGGTATCAGAATTGAATGCACAAACACTTTGGAGATGTTTGTATATGCAACACCGAATGTATAGTCCAATAAATTAGATAATTATGTTATCAATGTTAACTATTTAATATAGTGCACACATTCTGAATACATTGTGGTAAAAACCACGTGGCAGAGGGTTTATGGAGCATAGTCCTTGTTTACATTAGCATAAATGCAAAGACTGGAGGGGGGGGCTATCTGTACTTCTGTCCTTTATATGGTTGGGACAAAGACACAGAGCAACCCCAGCCAAGGTTCTAAATATGGTAGCTTGGACGATTAACCATGGTTTATTAAATCAGCCGGTGATGCAGGCAGGTGCTTAAGTACAGTGAGTCCCCAACCCCCACAAAGGAATGTCCACACATTGTTAGGTGATAACACATCTTCTTTATATAAAATATTGTTCAGTAATCTATATATAAATACAAATATAAATAATAACACTGTGTACTCAGGCACTTCTATTCAAAGAATGGAACATATATACACTCTATGTGGTACCACAAAATACATAAATTCAGTAACACATGGACAAACTGCAGACAGTTTTAAATAGGCATGTGAATTCCTAAGTGAGGTGTAGCAGCATAGAATATGGAAGATATACAGGTTAGTTATGAGCAGTGGCCGAATGCTTTCTTTAGACTAGATACACAATTTTGTGTGAGGATCCCCCTACCTGGGCAACCTGTAATGGAAAAGTTAGGGAGCACATTATCTTGTCTTTTACAGCCTAATCCAAAAATGTTCAATAACCCTCTACTTTCTTCTTAAAGGTTGTACCACCACAAAGTACCTGAGAGGCCACAGGAGAACATGAGCCAAGACAAATCTGGGACCTCTAGACCACTCCTGAGGCTAGAATATGCTCTTTCACGTCACAGTACATTTAGCGCCTTGACAAGCAAAGTGGCAGAGTTTCTCGTTTTCACTCACATCCCCCTGGAGGATGGACCTCCCTTGGAATAAGGATCCACTGGGATGCTGAGTCCAAGAAGAAAAATGGAACCAAAGTAATTCTAAAGTGCAGCAGTTTTGCTCCTCGCAGTGCTCTCCCTTGGGCGACGATTTTTCCGATTGTAGAAGTCCTGGGAAGATGGAACTTGCTGTAGGCTCCTCAAATGCTTGGCAGATGAGAACAAGACCCCTGGGGACCTTCAATGACTTTTAGCAGCCACGGGTGCATAGGTCACTTTTGGTGTCGGGTTTTGAAATATTGCAGTTTTCCGCCTTTCGGTTCTTCGGTGCTGCAGCTTCAGCACAGACCTCTGGGCGGCTTCTGGCAGCCTGGACTCCACCACTGCAGTGGACCACAGACCCCCATCATTTCTGGACCCTCATGACATCTTTGTTGGATTCTGGTGGCTGGAAACCCACCGGCAGACCTTCCTCATCGCTCAATGACCCCAGATTTTCTGTGGTGGAAAATTTGGTCAGTGATGATGGCGAGGATGTCCCTTGAAGTATTCTTAGCAGCTCGGGGTGTCAAGTAGAACTATGCCAGGGTACTCCATCTTCTGGGCAGTAGACAGCAACGGTCTTCCAGCAGTCACAAACACTCCTCCGTAGCCTGGGTGACACCAGTGAGATGTCTAGGCACTGCTCTTCAGGACTCGCGAATACCCCTTCCCCGGACAGCAGGCACAGAGGACTGGCTTCCAGGGTGCTTCGGATGAAGAGTATTAGGTTGCACAAATGTCCCTCGTAGCTCGGGGAGAAGACTCCTAAACAGCTAATCTCTGGATCAGTCCTTGGAAAAACGCAGCAGTTTTCAGATTACATGAAGAAATTGCAGCAGCAGACTTCTCCTCCAGCTGGTCTTCAAGGAACATCTTCTTCGTGTTTCAGCTTCGAATTCAGCTTCTGTACAACTTCAGTTTCAAGATCAGCTTCTGAACAAATTGGTAAGTGAAAGGTCCCCTGATATAAACATTAGTTCCCATTCACTCAGGCTGAACCAGGCTCAGTCAAGCAATCACGCAGAAGGGCATGCATGCAGGCAGGCAGCCAATCAGGCTCACAGGCATTCAGGCCATTCACTCAAAACAGACACCCATAACATAGAATGTGGATTGTGGTTAGCACCCTGCCTTTCTGCACACTACACTGCATTCATGTCAGCTTCAGTCAGGGCTCTCAGGCATTGTGTCACACACAAAAGCCAGACACCCATAACACAGAATGTGAGTTCACTTCAGACTCCATTCGCACAGGTCCCACCCCTAGGGTGTGCCCACATCACACAGCCCTGGGAAGGCTCCGGTCAGTCTGACAGGAGGTGGCCTCAAGAGCCATAAATGGTATTTCCACCCAACAGCCAGTCAGGAGGAAGGGACAGAGTCATGGCTTCCCAGGTCTTTGGGAAACAAGGTAAAATGCAAAAGAAACCAAGAGCCAAAGTGGCCATCTTTCGTTTCTTGGGGAATCCATTGATTCCTATAGCAGGGCCTTAGTGTCCCAAAAATGGAGGACACTCGAATCCACTGCCAAGTCAGCATGTAGCTGCCACCAGCCCATACCCTTCTCTGTGGGCAAAACACAGGTGCCCAAAAACACACATAAGGGGTACAGGGGTGTACCCCACCCATGGGTGCCATAAGGGAATCCCATGGGTGTTGTTCACCAAATGGAAAACATGAAGAGTTGCACTGCTAGACGTCCAGGCTGTAAAACACTCACAGAGAAGTGGTAGGACAAGGACTAGGAGGCCCTGTCCCTCCAAAAGCATTTGCAGCATCACAATAAATATACATGAATGCAGCGCTTTGTGGTGGTGCCTGGGACCGCCTACCTACCTACCTCCCTGATCAGCGTTATTAAAAAAGGACCCCTGTTTTTCAAGGCCAACTAAATCATGGGGTTTTTCCCTGTTTCTCCTGAAAGCCACCCATCGCTCCAACTTTTCGTCATATGAAAATAAACCTTAAGCATGGGTTCAACCTGAAAAAACCCTTTTCAGCAGAAGAAAGCAATCCCCGAATTGTAGCCTATCCTTAGATATCAACGATAGCCCTGGTCTCAGGTCTTCTGCGAATACTGCACAAGATAGCTTCACTAAGCATATTCCCTGTGTGCATCCCTGGCCTCACTATGCTAACTGGCCATAATGGGATATTTCTTCATTGTGCTAACTGGACCCATGGATGATGGCCTGTGCATATGAATTGAGTATACTGGAATCTGGCATTACTGCCTTAGCTTGGAATACGTGTGTTCCTGTGATAAATAAATCGATTGAATCTGGCTGTGCTAACCCAGAATACTGGAATTTGCCTCACTATGCCAACTGGGCATAATTCAATCTTTCCTCACTGTAATGACTGGCTTTTTGTTAATCTGTCCTTGCTATGCTCACTGGACGCATGCAATCTAGTCTTACTGGCTGCACACATACTGAGTGCACACAAGCAATATTTACTACCCTACTCTCTTCACTGACCTTGACTACGGTCCCAGAGGGCGTTGAACCCACATTGCTTTGAGATCATACCAATGGTATATAAGGCGCTATACAAATGCATAATAACATAACATAACATAACTGAGCATACTGGAATCAGGCCTTAGTCTGCGAACTGATCATAATGGAATCTGGCACTGGTGCCCTAAAGAGACATATTTGTATCTGAAAGTTCTGTTATACTGTACTTAAGAGCCACATATGACCACATTGCTCTTTTTCTCAGTTGGAAATGGCAATTACCTTGATACATTACACCATTAATTTCCCCTCAAAATACCCCTGCTAAACTGCTTATATAGTCATAAAAGAGGTTGTCTATTTTGTCGCCACTAGGTGCTTCTTGTCATTCAACAGTTGTCGAAGTGCCTGCACATGCGTGCACTGTCCAAAATATACACATGCACACGCGTTTCAGGCACATCATGGTCCTGGAGTGCTTCTTAGGAAATACCATATACATAGAAAAGCAACCCACATAACAGTCAGAGGCTTGGGTAGGATAAGTGTATTCATCATCCATCTACCCAAACAATCACACATCACTCCAGTTCTCGCCAGATCCATTGGCTGCCTTTACCCCATAGAATTGTATTCAAAGCCATCTGCCTCAAAACTCCATCTTACCTTTGAAGCAAACTGAAACCTCATCACCCACATAAACAACAGACACGCTAGCCACCATCTACACATTCCACTCTGCAAACAAAAATGCATACAAAAACAAGCGTTTACCAGTGGGCACTCAGAGCTTGGACAATAATTCCAAATCACATCTATCACCGCTTTATGAAAAAGCCTCAAAACATGACTGTATCCCAACACCTAATCCAGCCTCTCCACCTGCCTTGCTATCTCCTGCTTAATCATCCTATCCCATCATGAAAACATTTTTATAACTTCTGTTTCACCTCCGACACTTTTTTTAACCTTGTAAAATTCTCTGACATGTCTGAGTAAAGACAGTGCTGAACAAAAATGTGAATAAAGTAAGTAATTTCTATTGTGGTCCATATGTGACATTTGAAATTAGCAACCATCAAATGAAATAAATCGTTGACTAAACCATGCTCAGTCTCATATCAACAAATTATATGGATTTAATTCATTCATATTTTAATTAATTCCTCAAAATGTTAAGAAAGAAGAAAATGGTTTACAAAGCCAGGAGTAGTGCAAGTTTAGGGTACACACGCTAATATACATATAAATAAAACAAGTGGTATTTACTTATGACTATTTACACAATAAAATACATAAATCTTAATTTCTAATGGACTCCTTACTCCCACAGATTCCTCATCTATAATGTCTATTGCCCAGTGCCAGCTGCTCTTTGGAAACTTTTCTGTTGCCAGCAGGCGCAGTGCTTTTCTGCGTTGTCTCCGCCTGATGCCTCTATGCGCCCCAAGCTGGACATGACATTGCGGCCAGTAGATGAAGAGGCGCTGCACCCTGTGACCTCAGATTCTTTTTCCGCACACTCTGCTCGCTACTTAGAACACTGCTCTTAGCTACTTATTTGTTACCGAATTTGATTGCTGCATCTCTCAAATTCCTTGTGATATCGAATCCAAGAAGGTGTTCAGGATTTAAACCCTGAGTGGATTGCGGGCATCAGATGTTTGTTTTGGACCTGCCCTGCTTATGCCTTTACTGCCTTGGTTAAGGACAAGGCACGCAGGACTGCACTTTGTGCCAATCGATTCACCCAAAGGCGCTTCAAGGGTGTGAAGCAAAACTGTTCACCTTCTTCCAAAGGGAAAAGGGTGATGAGTGGACCTATTCGAGGTCGGCAGGTGCGAATGTTCCTGGTCCCCTGTCCGAAAGAAATGCAAGAGGTTGAGATTACCCAACAGTTATTCGTGGCATCTCTCTTCTTTGCCTTCTAAGAAGAGGAGCCACCACTCGAAGGAAGAGGCCCTCGAATCACCATTTCTCACCCAATCCTCTAATCCAGAGGAATGGGAGACATTATGAATGAAGATGCAGGACATCTTTACCAAGGCCCAATGGCTTTGTCATCAATGTCAGCACTCATTATGTCAGCTTCGGCATGGTGCCGACGGCTTCGGCCAAGCTGACAGGTTAACTCCCCATGCTTGGTAGAGCCGCCAGGGAGTCCGCAGTGAGACATGACAAGACTGTGGCAAAGGGGCACACTGCTCTGTCTCCAGGTTTCAGTCCTCCGACTTATGGACCCTGTTGGCGCCAACAACGCTGGAGTCACAAATGTGTTCCTTCCGCTCTCCAGAAGGACATATATGTCCCAGTTAGTGGTCATTTATGATGAGGAAGGTGATCCTGACCCTTTCGGGCTGGAACCCTTCCACCCCAGGAAAGTGAGAGACTTCCCAGAGAAGTTTTATGGGGAACAGGGTGACTTGGTGGACCTGGCAAGTGGCCTGGACATCTTGCCAGAGGTCGACATGATCCGTGCTGCCACCCCTAGAAATCCACAGGCTACTTTCCAGCACCTGATGGTGTAGGTGGTCCACACCTTAAGGCTCTCGGCCCCTTCCATCCAAAGGTGTAGTATGATCTGACTGACATCTTTGACAATCGTCCTAAAAAGGAGATTTTGTTGCCTTCCAATCAGTTGGTAGAGGGGCCAGTGATGAAACTGTGAGCCTAGTCAGTTCTCACGGCAGACTGCGGCCTGACCAAGAAGGGCAGGTCGGCCCCTTTGGACCCACGATTTCTTTCTGCCAATGCATCCCGGAAGAGTTTGGTGGTGTAGGCCGCCAAGACACACCTCAAGTCCACCTGTTTTCCGTCCTTGCCCCCAGATAGGGAGATAGGAAGAGCAAGCGATTGGACACATGAGGTAGGAAGAAGTTTGGTTCTTTGTGCCTTGGTTTCCGATGCATCAATGCCTCTGCGCTTTGGCCAAGTTCAGTGGCCAAAACTCAGTGATGGCCGAAATGGCTGAGCACACCCCCAAGGCAGAGATGAGTGAAGGATTTGAGGCCCTTACTACGAAAGACAAGGAAGCCTCCCGCCAGATTTTGCAGTCTAGCCTGGACACTGCACACTGCGTCCCAAGGGCGATGGCCACCAGCATGGGCTTGCAGCATTTTTCTTGGCTGAGGACAATAAGATTTGCTGCAGATGTCCAAGAGAAACTTCTGAGCATGCCCTTGAATGACATGAACTTGTTCGGCATCAAGGCTGACGAGTCTAAGGCTACCGCCAAGTTGTCGGGGCTAGCAGTGCAGCAACAGCAACCCGTGAGCCCAATGGGCAGGGGTTTCTGCCCCTTTGCCACTTATGCTCAGAGAGGTAGAGACAAAGCACCATCGAACAGTTAAGGAAAATAGCATCCCTACAAGGGTAGAGGCCGAGGTGCACCTAAAGGAGGCACTTCCCCCTCCACTGTGCCCTCCGCAACCACCGGCATGAAGCCTCTCTGAAGTAGACGTCTGCCATTTGCTCCCTGTGGGAGGCAGAATATACCTGTTTGACGAGGAATGGAGAAATACCACCTTCGAGGCCAGGTCATACAGGTCATCACGCACTCCAGACCACTCCCCATGACACCAACCCTTACCTCTGGTACCTCTGCTAGTGGAGGCGATCCATCAGCTTCTGGAAAAAGGGCCCATAGAGGTGGTACCCTGCTCGGAACGAGGCAGGGGTTGTTCTCAACATACTTTCTGGTGCCGAAGAGGGACAGAGGTCTGAAACCCCTCCTGGATCTTCAGCTTCTGAACTTGTACTTGTGCAAGGATAAGTTCAACAAGGTCACACTGGCCCAGATCCTACAGGCCCTGGACGTGAACGACTGGCTAGTTTCCCCGTACCATTTTGAGATCAGGGCACATAGGATGCCCTAGCAAACAGATACCCTAATTGAGAAGAGAAATGTATAAGTAGATTTTGAACTAGCTAGGAGGGAGAACATTTAGATCAAGTGTCCAACATCATGTCTACCTGCACTAACAAAGAACATGACAAATATGTCCGCTTTCCTTTTTGTTTCTGGAAACTATGTATTGTTGAAACTTGAGCTAATTTATTCATGAATTATGCTATTGCAACGATCTTACTAATAGTGTTTACACACCAGTTATGGAATTTGACATTACTTTTATTTCAATTTCTTTGTAGTGAATCATCATGTTTAAGAAGCCCCTGATGAAGAGTGAATAACTTGAAACGTGTTGTGAATAAAATGTGTTTCTTATGAACTCTAGCCTTATGTGATGAATGTACATGTATTGTAAATCTCTAAGAATTTTAGAATTTGATACATTAACAAACCTAAGTTTGATAAATGCATTAGTGTCCTAATTGGCTCGCATTATAGGAACCATTTTTTTTTTAAACGGTTTTTATTATTTTTAAAACAAACAAACAATACAAACCAAATTGGCAGCGCTTTTTGCAACAAACACATCAACATCAATTAGGCAAGACCACTGCTCCCCCAATCCCTCCCCCCTCGAGCTTGTTTGTCCCTCTCATTCCGTATCTGCTGCGTGTGGCAGGGTATCACCTTCTTCTGAGACTGCAGAATCCGTTATTGTTCCAAACAGTCTCCATGCTAGCAGGGTACTCACTTCTTCTTCCCCACACTTGCTACATGCCTCCTGCCATACCACCGTTTCAGCCTCCGCCCATTTTTGCAAATTCCGCCACCATACCTCCACCCGTGGCTTATGGCACTGCTTCCATCCCATGGCAATCCTTCGTTTTGCGAGCACATATGCCAAGTCCTTCAATTTCCCAACATGTTTACGTTTCCGTGGTCTGGGAAACCCTCCTAACAGGCAGGCCCAGGACGTGTCTATAGTGAGCGTGACCCCTTTGTCCGCTAGTTTTTGCGCCACTTCTCCCCAGAAACTCTCAATCACTGGGCAAGACCAAAACATGTGTGTCATATCAGCATCTTCCTTATCGCATTTTGGGCACGCTTGTCGTCCCGCATTTACAAACTTCGATATTCTCATCGCGGTCATGTAACCTCTGTGCGTTATGTACAACTGTATTTGTTGTAATCTGGCATTTCTTGACACCTTCTTGTGGTATCCCATAGCACGCTCCCACATCCCATCTTCCATCTGTGCTCCCACCTCTGTTTCCCAATCCAACCTCAAATGTATCAATTCCTTCCCAACCCTGGTCATCACCATCTCATACAATCTAGAGATCTCATGCCCTCCTTCTGATATATCATATATTGTCCCCATAATGGCGTCTGGTTCCTCCGCCAATACAGTCTCAGGCCAGATTTTACGAATATTCTGCACCAGCCTTAGATATGTGACATACTTGCCCCTATGCAAGCCCGCCTCTTCCCCTAGTCCTTCAAAATCCTTAATTGCCCCCTCTTGCCAGACATCCCCCAATGTAACCAGCCCGACCGACTCCCAGTAGGTCCTGATTATCATCCTTAGTTGTGTGTCTTCCCCTGCCAAGGCAACCAACGGCACCTGTGGGGAACACGGGTACGGGTCCTCCATCATTCGACATACTCTACGCCACATCTTCCACCCAAGTAACATCATACCCGGGCGCTCCTTAATTTCTGACCTAGGTAACCAAATAATTTCCTTCAGGTAAAACGGAGTGTAGTCCTGTCCAAACAACTTAAATTCGGGAGTTACCTCATCAGAGAGCCATTTGACCACATATTACAACTGGCCAGCTACATAATAGGCCTCAAAATTAGGCAGCTTAATACCTCCTTTTTCATAGAAATTCTGCAACTTCCATAGCGCCACTCTATTCCGAGTGCCATGCCATAGGAAGTCTCTGCACATACTATTCAGCTTGACAAAAACTTCTTAGGTATCATATACGGAATATTGCTGAAAAAATGTAAGAGCCTAGGTAGGACCACCATTTTGAGCATCGCCCCCGTCCCATCATCGCCAACGGCAACTTCTCCTAAAACTTCATACTTATACGGATTTTTCCCACAGCCACCTCAGTGTCGTGCAAATGTTCCTCCTCTACCGTGTGATACACATCTATTCTGAGGTAGCGGAAGGAGCCAACCGCCCATGGTATCGACAACACTGGCAACCGCTCCGGAGGGGTTCCTATGTAGCTACCCAATGGGAACATGCTCGATTTTTGGGGGTTCACCGCTATGCCAGACAGTTCTGCATACCTTTCCATTACCTCCAGAATATATTGAAGATTTTCCTCCAGATATTTCAGATATAATAGCAAATCGTCAGCATACATGGACATTAGGTGTTTCTCTCCTCCTACTTCAATGCCTATCATGTCATATTGTTGGGGTCTTACTGGTGGGCAGCTTCCTCACCACCTTTCCCAATTCCTCCAAAGTAATCGGTGCATCCAGCTCCTCTCTTTCTTCGGAACTAATCTTAGGTAATCCCATATCTCTTAAAGTTTCTCTTATCTCCTCTCGGTTGCCCCCTCCTTTGTCCTCATATAGTGCCCTGTAATAATCTAAGAATGCCTCATTGACTTCTTCTTGGGTGTTCGCTACCTCTCCATCCTCTCTGGTTATCGTCCTAATCAGGGGCCTAGGGGTTTCACTCTTGTATAACCACGCCAAGAGACGGCCCGTTTTATCCCCACCTACATGCTGTCTCTCAACATACTTCTTATAGTTGAGGTTGCAGAGCCTTTCCCAAAGTTCCGCACACCGCTGCTGTAGTTTAAGTACTAGCTCTGCATCCCCCCCCCTATTGAGTTCCCGTTCCAGTTCATCCTCTGCTTCCCCTAACTCCGTTAGGACCCCACCTTGCAGGCCCTTTGATTTAGCAATGGCAGCACCCCGCAATACCACCTTAAAGGCTTCCCAGAGCGTGCCCGCCGAATCCACACTACCAGCGTTCTCCTCGAAATAATGTGTGATCTCATCCCTGATATCCTCTCTAAAGACCGGATCCTTCAGCGCCTTAGCCCGGAGGCGCCAAGTCGGTATCCGCGCTCTGGGGCTGCAATACTGCCAACCCAGGACCAGAGGCGAGTGGTCCGACAGGACCCTCGCTTTGTAGTCTATTTGGGTGGTCTCTATCACCACATCTGGCGTGGCAAAAAAATAATCAAGTCTTGCATGCAGTTGTTGCGGGGCTGAGTAATGCGAGTACTGTTCCTCATTAGGATGTTTCAGCCTCCAAACATCTGCCAGCCCGAAGTCGTCGAGCAGTGTCTGCAATGCCCTGTCCGCTGGGGTGGGCCTATCAATCGTATCATCAGATCTATCTACCCTGGGGTTCAGCACGCAATTAAAATCCCCTCCCCACCCACACACGCACCCAGGTTGGTACACAGAGTCCTAAAATATGCCGCCGTATTTTGATTGGGACATACGTATTTACAATGCACACCTCCCTATTCTCCACCAGTGCCTTCAATATGACCATCCTCCCCTCCGTATCCACCACCTCTTGTGTAAGTTGGAGCGGAACGTGCGGTGCCACCCAGACCAACACTCCCCTAGCGTAGGCAGAATACGGAGAGCCCACTACAGTACCTCTCCACTTCTTCCCCACCAGTTCCAACTTTTGCCGAGTCAGATGTGTCTCTTGCAACAGTGCAATATCAATCTTCTGTCTTTTCAAATACATCATGACCTTGTTCCTCTTTAAGTAACTATTGAGTCCCCTGACATTCCACGTTACGATCTTAAGATCCCCCATAGCTCATAAGTATCCTCCCCCCTTCCGTGCAGCAAATCCCACCTGCCCACGCGATACAGATACAGCCCTCTGGCTTTTCCTTGTAGCCTCTTGTACAAACTCGAACTCCCCATAACTATACACACCCCAAACTCCCCACTTCCCTCCCCACCCTCTACCCATCCCTTCCCCAACACCACACTCCCCAACGGCTGCCCAGCTCCATCCATGGAACTCAGGCACCCCCACATCTAGCCCTGCAAGCACCAAACAATGCCCAGAGCTCAGTAGGGTGAAGTCGCCCTAGTGGCCACTTAACTAAAGTTACTAAGTGGGGTAAAGAGATCCGCTCGGCAAGGCTCCTCAAAATACAGCAATAGTCACAGTGCTCGTAAATATTGTGCAACCGTCTGACCTTTTCTGCCTAAGGCCGCGCAAATGACTATAATCAAGTCCCAGAGATCTATTCAGCGCCATCTTGTAGCACCCTCCTCGTGCACTACTTATCTCCTCCATCTCCTCTTCCCGTCCGAACGTCAGGCTCCTGGGGACATCCCTGTGCATCGAGCCATCCCATGGCGTCCTCCGGAGTCTCAAAAAACAAAGTTTTGTGTTTATGAAAAACTTTCAATTTCGCCGGATACAGCAACATGTATTTATGGCCCACCTCTCTCAATCTCCGCTTTACCGTCCCAAAGTTCATGCGGCTACGCTGCACAGTCAGGGTATAGTCCGGGTATGCCGTTATGTTTGCCGCTCCTTGTGTAATCGTTCCTCCCTTGCAGAAGTGTTCTAGTATCCTCTCCCGGTCCCGGTAATTAAGGATTTTGGCAATTACTGGCCTAGGCGGGTTTCCCGGCGGCGGCCTCCTTGTTAGAGCTCTATGCGCACGTTCCACCCCAAATCCTTCAGATAAGGCTACTCCGGGTATCTTCTGCAACAGCATAGATTCGATGAACTCCGTGGGATCGTGGCCCTCCGATCCTTCTGGCAGGCCCACGATGCAAATGTTGTTCCGTCGGGCGCGTCCTTCTGCCTCCTCCGCCCTGCTCTCCAAGTTGCCCACTCTCTGCACCAGGGCATGCAATTCGGCCTTATGGGAGGCACAATCCGCGGTGTTCGGGCTCACCTCTTTCTCGAGGGTCTCAGTGCACTCCGCCAAGGACCTGACGTCCTGCCGGAGTAAATTCACCTCCTCCTGCACCTCACCGGCCTTAAGGTCCAATGCCATTTTCAACTCAGTTACGGCCAGTTCAAGCTGAGCTTCCCAGGTCACCTTCAAGTCTGCAATCGCAGCCAGGACCTCTTGGTTAGTACCCGTCACAGGCATGCCGCCTGTAGGTGACTTATCCTTACTCTTGGAACCTTCCGGACCAGGGGACGTCTTGGCGAAGGCGTCCAACGTGGGCTGCTTCGCCTTCGGTCTCACTGTTCTATTAGACATGACCCAGAGGACCTGCGTTCTGCACAAGTTACAAATGCGCACCCAGTTCGCTCCTATCGCCTGACCACCGTGCGGCCTGCTCCTTCCTTTGTTCCGGTTGTTGATCGGCCATTTTGTTTCGTCTTTCGTCTCCGGCGCTCCTTATCTTTTTCGCACAAAGCTCCACCACCGTTCCTCCCACGCCTTTCAAAAGTTCACCAAGTGCAGTCAGACTGTTCACACATCGGCATGTGTGTTTTCAGCAGTCATAGGCACGTTGTTATGCACTATTTTTCCAGGATCATTTCAGGATCTCGGGAGCTCCTCCAGATCGCGTCCTCTTACATGGCCCTCGTAGCCACACCCCGCATTATAGGAACCATTGGTCACTTATTTCAAAACGGCTTGCCTTTACTAGGCCCTAGGATAGTGTGCCGGGGATCTAAGTTCCCTAACAGGGAACTTTCTCTTGGTTTAGTTTCTCTGGATCTCCAGGATGCCTACTTCCATCTGGCTATGCACAGAAAGCACGGGAAGTATCTGAGATTCAAAGTGGGGAACTGTTGTTTCCAGTTCCTCTCTTTCTGCCTTTTTTGGCACCCCAGATTTTTACAAAGCTGCTAGCAGCAGTGGCAGCACACCTCAGGAGGGAAGGCTTCATGTCTTTTCCTACCTGGACGACTGGCACGTCTGCGCCCACTCACACCAGATTTAGTGTCTGCACACCTGTACCAAGCATGCTTGGGTTTCTCCCTGAACTTCAAGAAGTCTCACGTTTCATCATCCCAGTGGCTCCCATTTATCGGTGCAATATTGGATACTTGCCTAGGTCGGATTTCCCACCTGAGGACAGAGTGGCGAACATCTTCAAGATGGTCCAGGTTTTCCAACTTAGACGACAGTTCCAGCCTCGGCTTTTCTGCGCTTGCTGGGTCTTCTAGTCTCCTGCATCTTGGTAGTGCCAGAGACCTGCTGCACATGTGGTCGCTACAGTGGATTCTGAGCTCACAGTGGTCCAAGTTTCAAGGATACACTTCGGACCTTGTACTGGCTCAGAGAGAGTGTCCAGTGACCTGCAATGGTGGTCAGTCAAGGGCAACCACCTGAAGGGGTTGCTTTTTCATCACCTTTGGACACAGGTGACTCTAGTCAAAGATGCGTGCCTGAAGGGCTGGGGTACTCCTCTCCAAGACCTTATGGTGAGTGGACCGTGGTCCCCATCAGAGTGCTGAGAGCACATCTGTCTGCTGGAGTTGCTGGATTTGCAGGTGACCAGGCTGGACCTGGTCGTTTTCCTCTCCTCTGTTAAGAGCAAGTCGTTATATAAAAGGTTGCCCTATTCCCCGTACCTCAATTCCTTTTTTCTGCACGCTCAGCACACGTCAGTATGTCTGGGCCTAAAACGTTCGGGTTCAAGGATTGCAAGGACCGACACTCCAAAAGGATCCTCAGAAACCCAAATACTGTTTATGTGTGGTGTAACGGAGCGAGGGATGACACTGAGCAATGTGGTTCCTGCGTATCGATGAACCCAAAGACAGTGAAGAACGATGGGCAAAGCTGACTCCCAGCAGACTGCCATCCAAATCACTGGCTAAGTCGCTGCCGGGCTCATCGGAGCATGACACAGAGAATCCGACACCCGAAAACATTGTGAGGGTCGTCAGCATAAAAAAATGAAGAAACACTACCTTTGACACAGTGATTCGCGGTTACCAGACATTTGGTCGAAAAAAATTGGTCGACCAGACAAATGGTCGAACCAATTTGGTCGAAAACCAAATGGTCAAATTTTTTAATTTTTTTATTTTAACCCTTTTTTTTATTTTTTTGGGGGGGTCCCCCCTCCAACCCCCTTTTTTTCTCTAAAAACCCCTTTTTTTACAAAACGAAAACCCGAAAAATAAATATATAAATATAAAAAAAAATTCGACCATTTGGTTTTCGACCAAATTGCGTCGACCAAATTGCAGTCAACCAGTTTTTTTTCGACCAATTGACTGGACACCGTGATTCGCATCACTCCTCATTGTCATACAAGAAAAATTTCAGATGTAGACGCGATTCCGACTCATCGGAGGATGAGGGTAAGTCGTACCCTGTGAAGGGTGCCTCTAGGAAGGAGTGGGAGGATTTTAAGGCTGAAATGCTTAAGGTTTACGAGTAGACCTCAGCTTGTACAGCTTCTGCCTCAACGCCGTTGGCTGATCCGGCTCCAACTGCTCCCGGTCCGTCCGGCACAAACGAAGCCAGAAAGGGTCGAACGCCCTCAAATGCGACCCTGCAGGAAAAACACCCCTGCATCAAAGCCATCATCAGCCCTCTCAGCCCAGAATGGTCCTCGGGCGGTGCCGCAGAATCGGAGTGTCATACCGGACACCTGTTTGTAATTCTTCGATTCAATGCTGTCGATCTTCGATGAGGAGGGAGAAACAATCCTTTTCGGGCTGGCGGTGATGGGAGGTGCGCTCCTGGATACGCTGCCCGATTTTATGTGTGACCAGGTGCTGTTGCTGCAGCTTACAGCGGGCCTTCTCAATGCCAGTGGACTGGACACATATCCAGTGGAACTTCAGCAGATCAACGCCTATGGGCACCCAAATTTGCAATACCTCAAGGGTGTTGTGATTGTCCATTGAAGCTGGTGTTGCAATACAACCTGACCGGCATCCTTAACCGGGCCGCAAACAGAACAGGTTTTGCCCTTCAATATAGCGATAGCTGACCCGGTTCTTGCTTTGAAACAACACCGGCAGTCGACACAGAGGTTACCAAGAAATATAAGCCAGTGAGAGGCGACATACTACTTCAAATGTCCCATCCGAACGTGAAGGGTTTAGTAGTGCATGCTACGACCGTCACGTCAGGGCCGTCACTGTCGAAGCTTTTGGCCGATAAAGAGCCGAAAAAGGTATATGCACTGGCTAAGAAAGTCATTGCCTCAGGGAGTATGGCCCTTAAGGCGGCAAATGCCTTGTGTGCCTTCTCCAAGTTCTCTCATATTATCTGGAGTACTGTGGCAGAGGCAGCTAATCATCTCCCTGAGGGAGAGGTGAAATCTGGATTTGTTGACATAGTAGCCGATGGAAAGGAGATGGACTATCAGGCACTCCAGACAGGTTTGGGTGCAGCTGACTGCATGGGTCAGCTATGGGCACAATGTTACGGAGGTTGGCGTATTTGAGGGGATCGGGATTCTCCCCGAATGTCCAAGCAAAATTGCTACACATGGCCTTTCGATGGGGAAGATTTGTTTGGCCCCAAGACCTACTAGTCCACCAAATTTAGGATGGTGACGTTGAGGGAAATTCTCCAGTCTCTAGAGCTCCAAGACTGGGTGGTGCTGCTAGACCTCGAGGATGCCTAATTGTACATGCCAATCCATCGGAAGCACATGTGATTCCTCAGGTTTGTCATAGGAGACACACACTACCACCTCATGGTGTTCGAGTGTGGCTTGACCTCTGCATCAAGGGTCTTTACCAAGTTGATGGCAGCAGTAGCAGTCCACCTCAGGAGAGCGGCTGTCTTTGTATTCCCGTATTTAGATGATTAGCTTATGCGAGCACGGTCGACTGAACAGATTTCAAGTCATCTCGAGGATGCCTGTTCAGTGCTGCATGACTTGGGTTTCTCCCTGAACTTGAAGAAATCCCAAACCTCACCAGCACAGAAACTCCAGTTCATAGGAGCAGTCTTGGACACCCGGGAAGGGAAGGACTTTTCTCCCGAGGAGAGAATCACCAACGTGGCAAAGATGGTCAGTCTTTTCCAGACTTCAGCAGTCTATCGGCATGCGTATTCTTGCGTGTACTGGGCCTCATGGCATCCTGCATCTTTCTGGTGCCACAGGCGCGACTGCGCATGAAATCATTTCAGTGGCTTCTCAGGAACCAGCGGTCGCAGTACTATGGTCAGATGTTGGTAAGATGGATTTCTAAACTCTGACCTGGTGGGCAGAAGTTTAGGAGGCCACCCACGGTTTAGTGAAACAGGGGAACCCTCTGGACAAACCAAACCAATCTAAGTAGCTTGACAGGTGGTTAAGACTAAGGTCCTCATTACACGTTGTGCGGTAAACCATGGTGCTATTAGCACCATGGTTGCCGCCGGTACCATACCGGTACCACCATGGAGAAAAGTGGAATTACCACCCGATTCCTAGGTTGGCGGGGTGGTAATTCCCCCTTTCGCCATGGCCCTTCCCCATTCCCATCTTTGCCCCATAGGGCTCAATGGGAATGGGGAAGGAGCTAATTACGGTACCGCAAATTGCGGTACCGTAATTAGCACCAAGGTCCCTTTGCGGGTCCCAACTTTAACGGCTGGTCTACACCAGCTGTTAAGGTCGGGTCCCGCAAAGGGCCCTCGTAGTAAGGCGGTAAGGGTTTACCGGTACCGGTGCCCTTACCGGTACCGGTAAACCCTTACCGCCTACCGTGTAATGAGGCCCTAAGTCTCAAGAGAGGTGAGAGTGATCAAAAGCCCACAATGAAAACACACAGTAACGCACCACAAAATACTCTTAGAAAAGTGTATATGAAAAATATCTATACATTTATTGTCGGTCGGACCAATAGACACAATTAAAATTTAGTCACATGAAAAACAGTTATCACACAAAATCCTTATACTAGATAACATATATACATTATGTTTCCTAATGCAACACAGCAGTAAAACACATCCACAACCTGTAAAAAGAGGGTTGAATTAACACACTAGGAGCATTAGACAATTTGTTCACAGTCGTTCCCTGACTTTCAAGTCCAGCCCTAAAGAGGAAGGGAGCCTTGTGCTCAACAGCACAGTTGTGGGTAAAAATGCACGATTGTGCAGACAAAGCAAAAAGTGGGTCTTCTTGGGAGGACTGTAGCAAGTCAGCAAAGGGCTTGAGGCGATGAAGAATTGGTTCCCACTATTCAAGTAGGATCTGCACTTGGCTGCAGAGCAATTTTCAAAAGGTGAGAATAGCTAGGGAGCACAGCTAACCCGGCCAAGATGGAATAACTTTTAAGGAATATTTGTGCTTAAAAGGGATCGGTTGTGCCAGGGGGCCACAGTAAGTGATGTAAGTACTCACCGACCCTCGGCACAGTCCAAACCAATCTTTGTCAGTTTAGTCGAAGTCGCTAGTAGGTTCAAGTCCTGCAGTTTCACGGCGCTCCGGCTCTCAGCAGCTGCGGGATAGAATGATCGTCCGTGATGGAACAGTAGCCTTTTCCCAGCTTCCGAAGGAGTTATGAAGAAAATTCTGGTGCAGCAGGCTTCAGGGCATAGGAGAGCAGAACAGCAAGGCACCTATACCGACCGTTACCAACAGGTAGTGACGCAGGAATCACAGTTGCGGGCAGCGTTATGCACTCTCCTAATTCGGGAGCTAGAGGAGCTATGCCTGCGAAATTTTGTAGGAGAGGGCACGAGACCACAAGCAAGCGGTGTCCCAAGTCTCGCGGTTCCACTCGAGACAGCAGCAATTCTGCGTGTTACCCTGTGGTAGAGCTGGACAGTTCACTGGATGGCCCAGGAACACTTCCAAAGGGGCTCGTTCAGTGGGTAAGCAGGGGGTGCCAAGAGTAGTTGTTCCCACTACTCCAAAGGGGCGAAGCTCCTTAGCATGCCTTTTGATCGATGGAGAAAACAGGGTTCTGGCAGGACAGCAGAGGGTCAATGGTGCCAGAACCTTCTAGTGCATCTCTGGTGGTTTCACAAGTTTGTTATCTTCGTGCAGGATACTTGGCTCCTTCTGTAGTTTGGGGAGAACTCAGGTGATCGACCTGGAATGGATGCAGAGCCCCTTCTATTATCCAAGATTAGCTAAGTGCCAAAAACAAGGACTTCCAATCGAAGATCTGCTCTCATGCATGCATCCCAGTGGTGGTCCAGTCACGGTCCATGGTGGTCCCAGTCATTCAGGCACTCCAGACATCCTGGCACCAGTAGTGTGGATTGGGACCAGACAGTCCCAACCCGCTTCCTGGGCACACACACGTGACAGGCAGAAGACTGCAAAAGAGATGCCCAAATAAGGAAAACCTGGGTTATTCGACCTGGGTGAAGGCAAGGGACAAAATGGCCATGGGGCAGAACAAAAGACTTTGTGGGTCAGCCATTTTCAAACCTAGCCACAGTCTTGAACCAAATGCAGTAAATGCAGTGTGATTCAGTAAAAATAAGTAAAACACTTATACAAAGTAACTGCTGCCACCAGTTCGTCCCAGGCACACTCGTACAATCACCAAACAATCCTTTGAGGGTGTCTAGGGCCATAAAACAAAAAGGACCCCAGCGCACGGTACTGGAAGGTATATCGTGCACTATTAAAAAGTTACCAAGAAATGGCAACATTGTCAAAGACTAAGGGAAACATAGTTTCCCAGTACTGACAGTCTGAAGGACATGTCAGTTTCCCCATAACAAGTGAGCAAAAGCCCCGGGGAGCGCATCTGAAGGCTGTGCTCCACTGTCAAAAGTCAGGACAGGAAAAGCCAAACGAAAGCAAAAGGTTTGTGGGGTTCGCAATTGGAGGGAAAATTACACCTTAATGAAATCTTTCCTAACAGATGTCAGATGTTCTCCAGGTGTCCAGGTCAGTGACGAACGACCTGACCTGGTGGAGTGACAGAAGAAAGAATTTGGTGGGAAAACCCTTCTGGGTGCCATGGCTGGAAGAGCAGGTGGTCACGGATACTATGCTGAAGAGAAGGGGGCTCATTGCGGCCCACTCTAGATCAGCGGCTAATGGTCTCAGGAGGAGGTACATTGCCACATCATTCTGCTGGAGCTGCGAGTAGTCAGACTGGCGCGGATGGCTTTTGCCCCTGCTCTGTGCATCCCAGCAATACCAGTCATCCCGTGGGTTCTCGGGAGGTTGCCGAGATTCAAGGTTCACCTGATCCTGATCGCCCCAGACTGGGCTAGGACTAGGTGGTAACCAGATATCCTGGAACTGGCCATATACCCATCTTGCGGCTTCCTCAGGGGACGGACCTCTTGTCTCAGTTGGGAGTTAATGTGCTTCACCCAAACTCAGATCCTCACAACCTGCATGCTTAGCTATTGAGAGGCTGAGGTACTGAGGCTGGGACCTTGTGGAAGAAGTACTGGATGTTCTTTTAGCTGCACGCAAGCCGTCCACTATGTCCCTGTATCCGTACAAATGGAGAAAGCTGGTCCAAGGCGAAAGGTTTGGTACAAACCAACATGTAATTTCACCATTCGGTACTGAGACGAGGAAGAGACCTGAGAACTGTTGTGAGGGCCAGGCATGTCCTGGGAACACCACTAATTCTAGTCATGCAATTGTACACAATGGCTCACACCTGCAATCTGTTAGGGAGACAAAGGTGTATAAAAGGTGCCGCCAACAGCATGATGGGAAGCCAGCAGGAGAGATGCCGTGCCGGGAGAAGCAAGCCTAAGAGGGTTGACGTCCGGCAACGAGGAAAGCTGATGAGGATCCAGCCTGGAGGCCAGGACGCCAGCATTTGCTGTCAGGAAGCTGTGACAGCGGTGCCCGAGCGGGCCAGTAAAGGAGCAAGGCTGAGGGAATCCCCCTTGCCAAGTGCCCACAGCCAGATCAGTGGGTCACGCAGGACTTGCGAGCTTTGCGGGCCACCAATAGCGCATGAGAGAGAGAGAGAGAGGCAGAGCTATCACAGCTGAGTTCGTGGCAAGAGAGTGCTGCTTGCAGGGACACAGAGAGGTGTACAGGAAGCCGACAAGAGAGCGGGCCGGGGGAGTCGCTGACTACCAGTGAGTGAAACAAAGGGACCTCTCATACTGGGGCGCAGCTGGAAGCTATGGCTATGGCGAGGTATATGGTGATGCCGGTTGAAATGAAATGTATGTGCAAGCGATCGTAAACCCAAAGAAAGTTTTTTTTAGTGCTACAAACAGAACACTGAACATTAAAGGGAGGAATTTAAATGCAAAGCATGTGATACTGAATCTTGAACGGAAGAACTGCTATACAAGTTTTATTCAATACTGAATTGAAGGAAAGCTGTGTGAAGCTTATGAATGGACTGGAAACAAAGGTGAAACACACAGAATGAACATTTTAAAGGCAAAGAATGCAACGTTATGAATAAAGTGAAAAATAAATGATGAACAGTTAATAAATGTATGAAAGCAAGGTAGTGTAAGATAGTAAGCACTGCGGAGTAAGCTGTGTGGAAGAACACACTGTGGCAAAGCCAAAAGACTGGTAAGAAGAATTCAGAGTAAATGCAAGCTGAAGCACAGGTGTGGTGAAAGAAAACATGTGTGGGCAAGAAACCTAGGGTCATCGGTTGCGTGACCTTTAATGGGCGGACCGCGTTGTCCGCCAACTGTACCTAGACCGAGGAAACCCTGTCAGGCAAAGTCAACTTGGGGAAGGGGTGCTGAAAGGTAAGCTTAGAGCTGGAAGAAGCTCGGAACCTTATTTTGGAACACTTTTTCATTTATTACTGGTATTGTTACACATTGTGTAGTTTAGTTGTGAGGGCAAGATAGGTTTCGGACACAGACTTTTAAATTTAACTTACTGACTCAGACTGTCCTTAGTTTTGTTGGGTAGGGAAATCCCACCTTGGTATAGGGAAATGTAGGCCTTACACCATCCCGACATTTGAGTTAATAAATACATTTGGTTAGAACTATGAATCTGTTGTCTGTGCCTTGCTTCTTGATTCCTTCACAAATGGGATACACCCAATTGATGCAAACTGAAGGACCCCTATGTGGTTGGTAATTCAAAAAACAGCATGGAAGGACACTATTGTAAAGGTTCAAGATTAGGGTCGAGTATCAGCATTTAAGAAGGCAATTTCCTTACAATTACACATCCCTGTTTACTGTCAGGATTTATTTTATGGGCTCCAGGCCCTCCTTGATACACTTCCCTTAGCCACATATCACTTGAAGCACTGGGCTAACATTTTTCTATTGGTTAGATGATCACAAACCTTTAATCGATCTGGAGCCTTAGGTCCAACAAAGGTTTAGAGCAGGGGCAGCTCCTCTACCTTCTCCCCTTCCTCTCCTGTAGAGTTTGCAACTACTGTCCATCTAAGGGAAATTGAGGTAAGCTCTGATACCTCCAGAGAACCAAATTATTTTTCTATGTCCGAGTCTGAGGAGGATTCAAGTGATACCTTATGCTCCCCAGATACAATGGCATCGTTAGAGGAGGTATTAGAGTGGTTGGCCACGTATCAGACAGAAGCTGAACAGCGACTACAAACAGGGTTGAAACGATTGATTGCTACTGTGAGAAACCAGAAGGTGTCTCACCCGCTAGTCCCCGGCGATCTGTCATCCAGTTGGCCAGGACATGGCCATCGCTTTTGGATCTAGTTCCTTCGGGTGTACCAGTGCGGGAGGATCACCTGGATGAGCTGTCTTCGGGGAGAGTGCTCTGGGAGAAACAGACTGAATACCGAGCAGCGTACCTGACATGTCCCACTACCGTGATCAGGCAAGGTCAGGCAATTACTGCTAACAGCAAGCGCCTAACTGCCATTAGACTTCCCCACAATGATAAAAGGCGAAGCACAGAAGCATACTCTGAGCGGGGCAAAGCACACGAAAGGGTGGCGGTTTCGGAGCTGCAGCTGACCTAGGGGAGAAGGACGGCAAGCCAAGAGGAGTTCGCAAGGAGGGGACATCCCTTGACCTTTTCGGCAAGAAGCCATTATTCTAGAGCTTTCTAGTTTGAAGGTGTAAGGCCCAGAAACCCAGCTGAAAATTCCTGTATTGTGTGTCGTAGGTACCCGGGGCCCTCCCATGTGAATTATCGAGTCCAGAAGCAGAAGAATGCACTATGGTACCGTAAGAGGCGATAATGAAAGCAGCACAGCCAGTGAATTGGGGAAGCCGATACGAGACCGGGCTGTGTTGAAGCCAAGATTGCAAGCCGCAACATTAATATAATGAGCGCTGGAGTGAACACTATTAGCAACATGCAATGAAAGATGTGAGAAAAGCTGACTGGCTAATGAATGCTTGAACTGTGAAAGATACAATACCGTTACAGAGTGGTCCCGCACCACATAGGTGCTCATTCAAAGGTCTCTGTAAGGTAACCAGCCGAGAAACAGCAGAAGTTAAAGTCAAACTGCTGTATGAAGGTAAAGAGTTGTGAATCAAAGTGGTCCTGTGGCGGGTTAAAGCCAAATCCAGCACACATTTTAAAGTCTTTGATTTTTGATACAGAAAGAAAAATCTTGGAAAAGTTGAACATTGCATTGCAGGGGATTTGAGCCCGGCAGAGGGGGATCCAGGTTGAACAAAGAATCACCTGAGAAATTGAGAACATTGTAACCGAGAGGATCTGAGCCCGGCAGAAGCGGATCTGGGGTGAACCGAAGGTTACACAAGAAGTTAACTGTTGTATCCATGCGGGTCTGAACCCAGCAGAGGGGGACCCAGGGTGAAGAAGTTGCATATTGTGAATAGAAAGTCACCTGAGAACTGTGCCTGTGTAAAGTATTCAAAGAAGAGAACATTGAATATTTCGTTTGTCACATCAAGCCCTCTCTGATAACAGACTTTGAATGCCAAAGAGACGTTGGTACAGAAGGCCTTCATATCTGAAACTGTGAACTGCACCCTCGTGCCCGAGAAGCCAGAGCTTGTGCTAAGCTTGAGTGTGCCGCCCTTGTGCTGTGCTGAAAACGTGGGGAAGGAGAGTCAATAACTTAGCTATTCTGACTTATCATTTCTTTAACACTTTCTTTTTGCATAACACTGTTTCTCACACTATTTTGTATTTAGAACTAAGGATTGGCAATAGGTTGTTTTAGTCTAGGCCCTTTTGACAAGACCCTACTGGGACTGCGTTATTATTATTTGATGTTCGCAGCTTGTTCCCCTCTTAGATTTAGATAGCCATTTTTCAACCCATTTGAAGTTCAATAAACACCCTTGAACTGTGGTCTCTTGTGTCTGTCTTACTGTTTGATACCATGCCAACCTTAAACCACCCAAGAAAAGCCCAATATTTCCCAGGGATTCCTGCAGCCCTACAAAGAGGGAGACGATTGAGGACATTTTGTCCTGAAAGTCGAGAGGTTGGAAAATTAATTACAATGGGGAGATGAGTTAAAACTATGTTATCTGGGTTCCCCTCTTGAAAGGAAAGTTACAAACCTCATACCAACTGTTAAACCTCTCAGGAACTGCCTCTTTTGCTGACATTAAAGAAGGGCTCCTACAGCGGGTAGGTCAATCTAGCAACCTCTATCGGCAAAAATGTAGGAGTTTGAAATTAAGTCCCAGGGAAAAACCAAATGAACTAGGAGAGCGGATTAAGAACACTTTGGGCCTCATTACACGGAAGGCGGTGAGCCATGGCGCTATTAGCGCCATGGCTCATGCCGGTAAAATACCGGCACCGCCTTGGCGGAAAGGGGATTTACCGCCCCATTCCAAGGTTGGTGGGGCGGTAAATCCCCCTTCCGCCATTGCCCTTCCCCATTCCCATTTCTGCCCCATAGGGCTCTATGGGAATGGGGAAGGCGCTAATTACGGCACCGCAATTTTGCGGTGCCGTAATTAGCTCCGAGGTCCCTTAGCGGGTTGGTTTTTAACGCCTGCAAAAAGCAGGCATTAAAGCACCAACCCGCTAAGGGACCTCGTAGTAAGGCGGTAATGGTTAACGGTCACCGTTACCATTAACGGTGGCCGTTAACCATTACCGCCTTCCGTGTAATGAGGCCCTTTGTCTTGTCGCTATGGTTGGGAAGGAAAACCTTGCCTGAGGTATTGGAAGCTTTGACCCTTGAACAATGTGTTAATTCTTTGCCCGCGCCCATTCCAGCGGGCGGTTTTGCAATTGAAGAAACCTACCCTTTCAAAATACGTTGAGACAGCCCTAAATGTCTCTGATGCAAATAAAGATTTCCATTCCTTGCATCGACCCGAGAAAAGAAGAGAAACCAAAGGACCTTTTAAACCAATGTTTTCTACAAAAGAGAGGGTTGATTTTCCCTATCGATTTTGGGATCCATACAGTGGGGAAAAGGCAAGGCTAGAGAAAAGATCAGAACCCAAACCCATTGTGGAAATGAAGAGGGAAGATAGTAAACCAGCAAGGCCCATAATTCGAACCTGTTTTTCCTGTAAAGAACTTGGACACTTAGCCAGAAATTGCCCACAGAACAATAAAGAAGGACCCATGGTAATCAGTTGTATGGTGGGAGAGCAATGGGAACATCCAGAATATGATGAAGAGGTAGAGGTTCAAAGTAATTCTTTTTGTGGAACCTCCTCGAAGTCCGCCTAGGAATCAGCTGTGGTAAAGGGGATCCCGGATCAAGCAATCGTGAATCCAAGTCAAAGGAAAAACCACCAACTTTACTTCTGCCATTATCTCGGGGCTACCAGAAGAGACCATTATCGGAACCACTTTCCCCAATTTCCATCATTATTGCAAGAAGTAAATTCCTACTGGTCCCCTTTCCCCCCATTAACTTGGCAGGCAGAACCGTTTGTACCAAACAATTCTGTGAGGAATTGTACGTCGGTCCAGGAGGAATCACAAATGGAACCACCCCTTGAGAGGCTATCAACCTTTGTCCCTAGTGCGGGAGGCCGTCTTTATAGGGAAAGTGTATTTGAGGAATCTGAGGGTGTCCTCACTTTTTTTCCCCAATATCCTCTACTCAGGTGGCCAGCGAAGGGCCATCGCTTTTGGATCCCGACCCTGGGGGTGGAGATGCAAGGGAGGATCACCTGGGTAGAAGAGACCTGGGGATCGGAGGGGGAGGTTCTTAGGTGAGATGTGGTATCCCCCATTTCCATTCCAGGTTGAACTATCAGCGCCAGCGGCCGTTATGGGATCTTGTCATCCTTTTCCCTTTCCTTCATTCCAAGGTGACCCTGGGGAATGCCACCAAGGTAGAAGAAATAGGAAAGGGTTGAATAAGAGGATGTCCGGAAGCAAGACATGGTATCCCCCTTTTGCTTGTGATCGCAAACCATGCCCTGCCCCTTGCCTTTATAGGCTGTTGCCAAGCATTTCCATTAGTTTCCACACATTCATATCGCTATAGTACAGGGACGAGGAAGACGCAAATAGGAGTGGTACACACCAACATGTACTTTCACCACTCTGGTACTGAGATGTGGAAGAGGACGGAGGACTGTTGTGTGGGCCAGACATGTCCTGGGAACACCACTAATTATAGTCAGGCAATTGCATACAACGGCTCACACCAGCAACCTGTTAGGGAATTAAAGGTGTATAAAAGATTGCGCCAACAGCATTAGGGGAAGCCAGTAGGAGAGATGTTGGGCTGGGATAAGCGAGGAAAGCTGGCAAGGATCCTGCCTGGAGGCCAGGACGCCAACGTGTGCTGTCAGGAATCTGTGACAGCGGGGCCTGAGCGGGCCTGGAAAGTAGCAAGGCTGAGGGAATCCCCCTTGCAGAGTGCCCATAGCCTGAGCTGTGGGGCACGGAGGACATGCAAGCTCTGCAGGCCACTGATGGCGCCTGAGAGAGATATGCAGAGTGATCAGCAGCCCGCAGCAGAGTTCATGGCAAGTGAGCAGTGGTCAAAGTGTACGAAAAGAAGTATTGGAACTATGTGCCCTGTTGGCCTGTCCCCACTCTCGACAAACCCCATTGCCACACCCCCCCCCACATGCAATACAAACTCCTAAACAAATGTGTCTGCTATTTAAGGGAACGTTCAGTGCAGTGCACTGGAGTGCTTGTTTAAACTTCTTCCTACACTTTTATTTTAAAACGAAACGATTCCGGAATGGTTTCTTTTTCAAATAAAAGTATAGGAACAATAAAACTTAATTTAAAAAAATAGAGGAGCACCGCTCCCAACCACTCGCTTTGACCACTGCAAGCGAGTGCTGCTTGCTGGGATGCAAGAGAAGTCTATGCAAAGCCGACAAGAGAGAAGGAGACCTGCCGTAGATGTCGCTGACAACCATTGAGTGAAAAAAAAGGGACCACTCATACCAGGGCGCTCCAGGGGGCTACGGCGAGGCATATGGTGATGCTGATTGACAGGAAATGTATGTGCAAGTGATTGTAACACCAAAGAAAGGTTGTTTTTTTGTGCTAGGAACAGAACGCTGAATATTAAAGTGAGGAATTTAAATGTGAAGCATGTGATACTGAATCTTCAACTGAAGAACTGCTTTACAAGTATTATTGAATACCGAACCAAAGGAAAGCTGTGTGAAGCTTATGCATGGAATGGAAACAAAGGTGAAACACAGAATGTGAGGTTATGAATAAAGTGAAAAGCAAGTGATGAACAGTTATAAAGTGTATGAAAGCAATGTGGTGGAAAAGAGTAAGCACCATGGAGTAAGGTGTGTGGAGTAACATACTGTGGCAACGCCAAAAGACTAGCAAGAAGAACTTAGAGTAAAGACAATCTGAAGCACAGGTGTGGTGAAAGAAAACCTGTCTGGGCAAAAAACCTAGGGTTAAACACACATTTCCCACGGTGCACTCCCAGTGTAATGATCGGTAAAGGAGTCTAATCTTAATATTGAGATTATATAGTAAGGTGGAACTTAAGGTGTTTAGTCTGGTTACCTATTTGGGGTGGCACATTATACACGGTAGCACCCAATTTATTATATCCTTCTCCAAAATCAGTGCACTAACAACAAAATCAGCCACAACCTTGGCTTTCAGTGAGGACGAAGCAAGTCAGATTCTGGGACTCATCACAGGGCCAGACAGTGAAAGCTCCCCAGATGAGAACCTAGATAGATTCATTACCAAATTTGAGAGATTAATAAGAGGGGAAATTGTATGCCACTACTCTAGCCCAATACTATAAGGCACATAGGATACCTAAGGGTCTGAGGGTATATCTACGTCCAACATTAAATAAGGAAAATCAGTAGTTTGTGAAAAGGTGGTAGGAGATATTAAACAAGGGCTACCTAGATCTCATACTACTCACCATAGAGGAGCTGTCCAAATCCTTGACTAGCATCCATCAGGAGATAGAAGAAATAAAAGGAATACTGGTTACGTTACAAACAAGGGAAGATCTGAACAAAATACTCGAAGACACTAATTCCAAACTTGAGTCCTACCGTAAGGATATAGAACAGCGAAAAATCAGGCCATTTCACAGAGATAATTTAGATTATGCAAGAGACATAATCTACACTTGGCAAGATTTCTATAACACCAATAAGCAGATACTGTTTGGGCAACCCGGACAACCATTGACACCTGGGAACACTGATAGCAGTGACGTGACGAGTGCCGAAGGGGATTCTACCAATATACCTAACAATACTTCTATACCAGTAACAGCACCATCAAATATAGAACCCAGTATTAGTGCTGCCAAAGTAGTTCCGGCACAGGTTCCTTTTTTTGACGAAGGAAAACAAGGAGAGGGCAGAAGAAAACCCAGGACAAAGACCAAGTAGGGGACTATCTCATTCTCCTCGAAAAGACTAAGACACAACTGGATACTTTGATTCTGTGACTCTCTTTCATGCCAACCAATATTAGTACGAACTTTGAAGAAGAGGTCAATCTTTTCAAATTGGTTAGAAAAATGGAACTGAAGGTAGTTTTTGAATCCATACCAGACACATTAGGTAATTCTACTACCCATGACTTTCTGGAAATGAAACCAAAAAGTTCCTTTTATCCACAAATTAACCATCCAGTTATTGATATGTTTAAATTGAAAACCACGAGGGATCTCAAGAAAGTTAACTACAACCCTTCTAGACAAGATAACATCCGAAAAGATCAACTACAAACCCTAAAAGCATTGGCGGAGGACACCTCCATTAATATGAAAGCCCTCAGATAAAGGAGGGGCGTTGGTGATTATGGATACCACCCAATACCATCAAGGTTGCCTGGATCCCTAAACGGATCCTTAAACATATCTAGTACGGAATCAAGATCCAACAAATATGATTAAGGCATTGATTGATGACACCATCAATAAGGTGAGTGAAATCGACTGGATAACTAAGAAGGCGGCAGACTTCCTGATTAAAAAAACATCCCATGATTCTTGTATTCTATGCACTTCCCAAAGTGCATACAAAAATCTGACTAATCCACTGTTTTGCCCTATAGTAGCAGGGACGTAAAGTATTTTCGACCCTTTGGCAATGTATTTGGACATGGCTCCCCAGCCACTGCTACAACAACAACCTACACACCTAAAAGACACATCCCATTTCCTTAAGATCCTAGGGGATTTACAATTTAACAGACCCTTACTTGATTTTCTTCTCTCTAGATGTGAGTTGCTTGTATACTTCCATCCCGCATGGGGAGGGTATAGAAGCTATGGAGTGGTTCCTACTCAAACATGAACATATTCAGATACGCAACGTGTTTGCTATTGAGATCAGGAATCTCATACTATACAACAACTACTTGATTTGATAGGAAATGTTACCTTCAAGTGTCTTTCACCTCTATTGGGTCTTCAGTGGCTTCTACATATGCCAACATTTTCATGTTCTATTTTGAAAGGAACCATATTTTGGAGAAAGAGGTATGGGGCACCAAAATATTTCTGTGGAAGAGTTATATAGACAATGTATTTGCTATCTGGAAAGGCTCTAAGGCAGAACTGAATGAATGCCATGAACATATCAAGTTCACTCTAGATATAGGTAATCCCAGACTTCACTTCTTGGATGTCTTGGTAATTTATACTGGTGGTGTACTGCTCACAAGCATATACAGAAAACCGACTGATGTGATTAACATATTACACTTTAGAAGTTTTCATCCGAAACATCTAAAAGAAAGCGTGCCATACAGTCAGTTTTGGAGACTGAAAAGAATTGTCTCCAATACAGAAAGTCCTCAAAGGGAATATGACATCATGGCAGAAAGTTTTAAGGATTGAGGATACCCTAATGACATACTAGAGAAAGCCATAACAAGAACAGAGTTACATAGAAGGGAACATCGTCTCACACCGAGACACAGGGAAACGAGCACAAGATTGATTCATACCTTAAAATATTCCACACAAAGCCATCAAGTAGGGAATATCATTAAAAAGAATTGGAATCTGATAAAACTTGACCCGAAATGCAACCGGTTATTCCCTGAACCACCCATGATGGCCTACAAGAGGGGCAGGAATTTGAAAGACTCCCTAGTCAAAGTGGAGCGCACTAAACTGTCTGGCCAAAGGGTCCTGAAGAAACAAAAACCCGGGACATATCCTTGCTTGAACTGCCTGCAATGTTCTAGTATACATTCACCATCAACAAGGCAGCACCCTCTAACCCACAAACTCAAGCTCCTTCTATGATGACGAGAAGCAAACAGAATCTCACGCTAGAGAACCTACTACCCCTACTAAAACCTATTACTCCTACATCCCGTTTCCCTTCCTCCATACTTTTGGAACATTCTGTCCTGTGGGACGGGACCGGAGCACTTTTTGTAAAAGAGCATCAAATTGAAAAAATGTGTCCTTCTTCTCTTTTTACGTGGGGTACCGCACGCGTCCATAACCCTACCCTCCTTGGCTCTTCTCCGCGCGTCACTCTTCAGTCCTTTTCTCCACACGGTCGGGGCTGGATGCATTAGCATCACCGGGAAGACCTTTTTACCTTCCCGTTGTCCTTCTCTCCTGCTCCGGTTCTGCTGTCGCGTAGTCCTCCATCTATGCCAGAGCATCTAGCATTTGCCACTTGTTCCTCTTGCGAGCGTCGCTTTGTTAGGGCGGATCCCCATTCTCTCAGCTTGAAGTGTCTGGGACCGGATCACCGTTGGGACTCTTGTTTCTTCTGTGACTCCCTTTCGGTCTGGGCACTTCAACGTCGGCTTTGTCGGTGGGAGGAGATCTTCCAGAATGTTCCTCTACCTCATTTCCAACTCTTCATCGATGGAAAGAATAGACGCCCAGTAATTTCCTTATTTTTCAGGGCACCCCGGCCGGGGGACTCATTCCCGGGGTCCTCCAGGTCTTGGAGGGGCTTCAAAAGCTCTGCTACCAGGGTTTTCCTTCAGGTGCCTTGCAGGTCTAATATGCGTACCAGGGTTTTCTCCGAGGGTTTCCGCGAGGGGCCTGCCTATACCGGATCACGATCCGAGGTTCACCGATCAGGTGCTAATAGCCAGCATAGTCGTGCTGAGGCGTCGGGTACCGGAGTTCGCTCCGAGGTCTCCTTGTGAGGAGCTTCCCACACAGACACAGGGGTGTGCCCTGAGGTCTCTGCTGAGGCTTTCTGTACCAAACCACGGTTTGAGGCCCCTCTCGAGGGAGCTATTAAGACCGGACTCTGTTCTGAGGTTCCTCTTAACGAGCCTAAGGTGTGTACCAACAGAACTGAGAGGCCTGTTAAGGTCTTGTCTGTGAGGTGGATTCCTCAACTTTCCCGTGCCCGCAGAGCCACCGGTTCTGTTGAGGGGCACAGGGAGAGGTCGTTGACCATAACTTCTCTGTTACCGGCTTTGCCGAGGTTCCTCGTTTGGATGCTAATTCAAGGGACAGGATGTCCAGTAAATATCCAAGGCCCCATAATACCGGCTCTGTCGAGGATCCTTGTGTCAAGGATAAAGTCTCAGTCAAGTCCCCTCACCAATCTGTGGAGTCAACTGCCTCATCTACACATGTGACGCAGTTCTCCTCAGATGTTCACAAAATGGTGGGCGTTCCCGCGTGGTCTACAGCAGCCATTTTGGATTCTTCCCTCACACCGACGCTATCATCGGCGGGTGCTGGGAACCTTCTTTTCGGTAGACAACCTTTTCCAGGCGACAGTGTGAATCCGTTCCGCCCTTCCTATGACTGGCGGGCTCGGATGCCACTACCGCATTCGGTCTCGCTTCCTCCTACATCTGCCCCATTGGTCTATGTGGACCCGGTTGGTGGCGGGCCCTCTTGGCAGCCCTCCTCACTACGTTTATTGGGTTAAGCTCCTGATGAGAGACCTCTGCCCACCCCAGCGCCTAAGGTCTCGGCATAGGATGCCTTTTTTTGGGAAATGTCATAGTCAAATGAGCTCTGATCCCATGAGGGAGTACTTTAAGGGCCTCTTTAGGGAAATCTGCCCTCAGACTTTGTTGCCTGCCCTGCAGTTCCTGTCGCCCACGGGTAGCACCTCCTCGGACTCCCGGCCCTTCTCCGGCTCTTACGCCTCTGCCTCCCTTGTCACCTGTGACCAAATCTCCAGCAGAGCGTGATGTCAATCTGACGCCGGTCGCGTTACAGTCGGGGTATCCGGATGCTCTAGACAACCTTTTGGCAGATCAGGACAGTGAGGACCACCCCGCTCTGTCCGAGCATTTCATGACCGTGTACTGGACATGATGTCACTCCTTGACATACCAGTGCCTGAGGCACCCGCTCCGAAGGAAGGGGTGCTTTCGGGGGCGCTAACTTTGTCTCCACAGGAGCGCACCGGCCTGTTCCTTCAGAGGGATGTCCTGGCCGAGGCCCGTAAGGTCTGGGTTAAACCCCACAACGGGCTGCATATAAATAAAAGGATTGACGCCTGTTACAGGCTTAACACCTCTGAGGAAGTAGCGTTGGCGTCATGCCCGCTCCCCTCCTCCATGGTGGTAGCGGCCGCCACTCTGCAATCCAAGCCGGCCTCTGCGACTTCCATAGCTGCGGCTCAAGTTCTGTCCAAGGAGGACAAATTGCTCGATTCCTTGGGCAAAAAGATTTTTTCCAATTTGGCGCTGCAATTGCATAAGGCCAATGCAGAGCTCATGCTGGCGGTGGCGAATATGAAACTGTGGAGAGATTTGGCTGACTTCCAGGAGTTCATTCCTGTTGACAGGTTAGAAGACTTGAAAGGCGGCTTATCAGACGCCAGATTGTTGGCGCAGGATATGCTGGAGGCTGCTGTGCATCATGTTGACACCTCGGCTTGTGGCCTCATGCTGGGGGTGGACAGCTCTCATCAGGCTTGGCTTCATGGAACAAAGTTTTCAAAGGAGGTCCAAGATAAAGTTCTGAACCTGCCTTTTGATGGCAAAGAGTTGTTTCATTCTTCAACGGATAACGAGCTCAACAAGACTAAGGCGAGCACGCAAACTGCCAAGTCTCTGTCGCTGCTCGTGAAGGCCTCAGTCAAAGGTCAGAGATCTGAGTCCCTATCTCGACCCTCTTCAGGCTTTAGAGGGTTCCAAGATCGCAGGTCGCGCAGGACTGATCCTCTGCCGGTAACTGCCGCCGGAGGCAGCAACGTGGCCGGTTTTTCTCTCAGTCGTCAGCCACCTCTTCAGGGACAGGTAGTCTCTCCGCCGAAAAGTCTGCTAGATGATATTTTTTGGCACTCGCACGAGACTCCGGTGGGAGGACGAATCTCGTCTCATCTGGAGGCGTGGCAAACCATCACCGACGAACGGTGGGTTTTGTCCATCACTTGGGCGGGCTTCCGCTTGCCCCTTCCCCCTACCCCACCCTTTAATCCTCCATTTCACCAGTTGGGGATGCCCTCCCTCAGAGCCGAGGTCCAGAAACTTCTAGATCTCAGGACTGTTGAACCCGTTCCTCTAGTAGAACGAGGGAGGGCTTGCACTCTCGTCTGTTTATGGTGCCAAACCCAAACAGGCTGGCCTGCGCACTATTCTATACCTTTCCCAGTTCAACCTTTCTCTTCCCTAAGAGAAATTCAAGATGATTACGCCCTGCCAAATAAAGTCCTCTCTTAAAAAGGGCAACTGGCTCAGCGTTGTGGACCTACAGGATGCTTATATGCATATCCTGATTTGGAGCCTGCATCGGAAATATCTGCGGTTCTCCCTGGGAGAGGAGCACTACCAGTTTCGGGTGCTCCCTTTTGGTCTCAGCTCGGTGCCCCGTGTCTTCACGAAGATGATGTCAGTCATTGCAGCTTTTTTAAGGCTACAGGGTATTCATGTGTATGCATATTTGGACGACTGGCTTCTGCCCAGTCCTTGTCCGGTGAAAGCCTCAAGCAATCTTCAGTGTCTCCTTCAGCTCCTGTTCAGTCTTGGGCTGTCAGTGAACTGGCAGAATTCCTCCATGACGATCTCTCAGGACCTGATATGCCTGTGTTTCCATTGGAACACGATCGACTGCAGAGTGTACTTTACAGCGGACAGGATGGCGGATCGTTAACCACGTGTCAAGTCTTAATTCCGTAGGAAACCATGTCCGCCTGGTGGTTCCAGAGGCTTCTGGGCCTCATGGCCTTGTGCTGGCTTGCTCTTCCACTCGCGCATCTCAAGATGTGATTTACGCAGTTGGCTCTTTGGAGCTCCTGGCTTCAGGCAGTGGACCCAGACACCAAGATGGTTCCGGTTCCACCCTGCATGATGACAGATCTCCTATTGTGGTCTTCTTCCAGCAATCTGTCGGTGGGTGCGCCCTTTCAGGAGCCCTCCCCTCATGTGACCATTACGACGGACTCCTCCCTTATCGGGTGGGGCGCGACGATAGATCATCTTCAGGTTTTCGCCCTGTGGTCGCCACAGGGCAGACAATTTCACATAAATTATCCGGAGCTCCTGCCGATTTTGACTGGCACTCAAGCCAGGGATTGTGAACAAGGTGGTCCGCATCCGCACGGACAATGCAGTATCCATATTTTATGTCAACTAGCAGGGGGGTACCAGGTCACCTCCCCTTGTAGATCTAGCCATTCAGATTTGGGAATGGGCCATTCAGCACAGTGTTTGGCTGTTGGTGGTACACATTCCGGGCCAGCTGAATGTAACGGCAGACCCTCTCAGCCGGCGAGTGGTCAGCTACGAGTGGGAGCTGAAACCAGAGATCCTCTCCGACCTTTTTAGCCATTGAGGCACTCCAGAAGTGCATCATTGAACAGGAAACTACCTCTTTATGCTTCCAGAATCGGTTCGGAGCTTCTTCCCTGGGGGGATGCTCTCCAGATTCTGTGGCACAATATGAGGGCCTACGCCTTCCTGCCTCTGATTCACCGGGCACTATGCAAGCTCAGGAACACGTCGAATTGTACTCTCCTGTTCATAGCTCTGTGGTGGCCAGCCAGATTCTGGTTTTCGGAGCTTCAGCATCTGTCAGTCTGCTCACCGATCAGGCTTCCGCTGATTCCTGACCTGCTTCACCAGAGCGATCAGCAGATGTGGTACCCCTCCCCACAATCATTCAGCTTGGCGGCCTGGTGCCTGAGTTCAAATCTTTAGAAAGCTTCAATTTCTCCACGGATAATATGCATATTATCCAAGCGGCTAGAAATCCTTCGACCAGGTCTCAGTATAGGAGCAAATGGCTCTGTTTCTGTCACTGGTGTTTAGCAAAAAAGCTGGACCCTAGAGAAGCTGCCATCGACACGGTGCTGTCCTTCATTTCTCACCTGGCAGATTCAGCCATGCATGTTTTGTCTTGCAGGACTTATTTGTCGGCGATTGCCGCTTACCTGCCCACGGACTCTTGCTCTTTTTCTTTGACAAACCCTGTCATTATCCCTTAAGTGCCAACGACAACCTATATCGTTCTTGGCATTACCTCCGTGTTGCTAAGGACGAGATAGCTCGTCCTTTTAGGCAGTCTGTTGTGAGGGATCCCTGCAAAGCACGGATCGCTCAAAACAGTAATCCAACCTCCGGGCTATGTGAGGGGGAGTTCCCCCTCACTGCCCGGGGCTGGATTACCTTCAATTTCACATTGGCGTGCGTAATGCACGCAGACGTGAAAGTAAACGCAATTTCACTGCGGCAGCCATTTTGGGCTGCTGCAGTGAAAAGAGAAGGTAAGCTTCATTCTCCCTCTACCTTGATCTGTATTTCAAGCCGGAGATCGAGGGAGGTGTCGCTGGAAACGGGAGAATCCCCCCTTTTCAACAACACCTTGTGTGACAGCATTTCTGGTCACGGATCAGGCGCACAGCCCTCAATCCGTGGCTAGCAATGCCACTAGACACCAGGGATCTGTCTGAGAAGCGGTGGAGGTAGGGGCTGCTTACAGTCTCTCCCCCCAGGCCCCCAAAGCATGGCACATATGGATAACCCTGGGGGCAGATGGCTGATCATATCTGCTCCTAGGAAGGGGCATCTGACTCCAGGAAGGGATGCATGAGATGCCCCCCTCTTATCCACCCCCATGGAGGGCTGATTGAGATGGCCCCACTTTCATTTGGTGTGGGGGAGGGCCACCCCCCTTTACTTTGGAAAATTCCCCAGAGGTTTAGGGTGCCCCTCGGCCCGCCCTAAAGTGTAGTGTACCATTTTCAATTTTTTTCTTTGTTTACCAAACTTCCCTTGGCGCAGATGGGCACATTAGTGTGCCAATCTCCCCTCTAGGTGCCCAAACCTTACTGCCCCACCCACTGGGGGGCCTGTCCCACATTTTTTGCCACACTATTGTGCCCATCTGCGCCAAGGGGAGTGGGGTAAACAAAGGAAAAAAGTGAAAATGGTAGACAGCATTTTAGGGGGGGTTGTGGGGCACTCCAAACCGAAGGGGAATTTTCTAATGGGAAGGGGTGGTGGCCCCCTCGCCCCCACCCACAATTGAGTGGGGGCCATGTCATGTAGCCCTCCCTGGGGGCAGATATCTGCTCCTAGGACGGGACACCTGACCCCAGGGAGGAGTGCATGACAGCCCCCCCTTATCTGCCCCCAGGGAGGGCTACATGAGATGGCCCACCCCTCCATTTGGGGCAGGGGTGGAGAGGTACACCCACTTCACATTACAAAATTCCCTGGCGGTTTAGGGTGCCCCTCAGCCCCCCCTAAAGGGCAGCCTGCCATTTTACATTTTTTTCTTTGTTTACCAAACTTGCCTTGGCACAGATGGGCACATCGGTGTGCCCAATCCCTACTGCCCCATCCATTGGGGGGCCTGTCCGACATTTTGGGGTGGGCTTCTCCCACCACCCCAAATGGAGTGTGGGGCGGCACCTCATGCAGCCCTCCCTGGGGGCAGATATCTGCCCGTAGGAAGGGGCAAATGTGTTTTCACTGGGGGGGGGGTTGAAGTTCAGTAGACCCCACAGGGATGGCTTGCAAGGGGGGCATGCTTGGAAAGTATGAGTGTAGATTTGTTTTTTGTGGAGTGACTGTAGGTAACATATTTTTTGTTTTGTTTACAGCTTTTTCTACGCGAGCAGCTGCAATGCTGTGTGAGTATTGTTTTTTATTATTCTATGGTTAGGGCCCACTGTCAGAGGGGTGGGTGAGACTGGGGCTGGATTGTTGGTGGTGTGGGTGGGAATGGGCCGTCTAGGCAGATATTTTGGTGGGTTGGGACACAGTTGTAGGAGCAGGCCACAAATTACCCCCCATGCCAGCAGAACATTGGTGTTTCCCTGGGAGCGGATGCCTCCCATGTGGGTTGTCCGTCTGCAAGCCCAGGCTGCACCTCTGTCTGTGCTACGTTACAGGTGTCGCCTCCGGGGAAGAATGGGGATCCTGCAATGGCTCCCTGGAGCTGCTGCTGTGCTTAGGGGATGGTACACCCACATGGTACATGGATGTCCAAGTAAAGGGACATCACCTCCAAACATTCTGGGATTGTGACTGGGCTGCATTGCAGCTTTTCCCTTCAGGGAGGTATTGGCACACTGCCGGGACTCCCTGGTGGGGAGAAGCTGTAACGCAGGGCAGCCAGAGCTCCAGCAAAGTCAGGGGAAATATCCCTGGCTTTGGGCACCCTTCTCCCATGTGGGTCTTTGCGGGGGTTCTGGGTAATACATTCTGGGCCGATTTGCGTAAGTCAGACCTCTGTGGATTCCCACGGTGTCCTCTTTGGGAAATGCATGGGGTTCCCTGTTTTCCTTGCTGGCTTCGAAACCCTAGGCCCAAATCTGTAGGTTGCCCACATGAACAAAATGTGCTGTGCCGAAAGGCTTGGCTTTACCAGGGGGTTACCCTTTTCTTTTTGCGCCCCGGTAGTTGCACCCACACATGTTAGGTACCGTTTTTGTCAGCACACCTGTGGGAACGCGGGAAGGTATGACATCTGTTGTTGGCGACGTGTTTTGATGAGTGGACAGAGTGAAATGTCTCTGAAATTGGCTGGAAATAAAGACAATTCTCAGACATTTCGCTCTGGCCACTCACCGAAACACACCGCCAACAACACATGGCCTACATTCCCGCGTCCCCACACGTGTCCCGATGAAAACGGTACCTCAGATGTGTGGGTGCACCTACCAGGGCTCAAAAGGAAAAGGGTAACCCACTGGTAACCCCAAGCCTTTCAGGCACAGAACATTTTGTTAATGTGGGCAAACTACAGATTTGGGCCTAGGGTGTCAAAGCCAGCAAGGAAAACAGGGAACCTCATGCATTTCTGAAAAGAGGACACCCGTGGGAATCCACAGAGGTCTGCCTTGCGCAAATTGCCCCAGTTTTTATTAGCCACAATCCCTGACAAAGTGTGATATTTGGTGGGGAAAAAACACAATGTTCACTTTGTCTGGGGTTCTGGGTAATACATTCTGGGCCGGTTTGCATAAGTCAGACCTCTGTGCATTCCCACAGGTGTACTCTTTTGGGAAATGCATGGGGTTCCCTGTTTTTCGTGCTGTGCTGAAAGGCTTGGGGTTATCAGTGGGTTACCCTTTTCCTTTTGCGCCCCGGTAGGTGCACCTACACGTGTGAGGTACCGTTTTCATTGGAACACCTGTGGGAACGCGGGAACAGGAAAGTATAACATCTGTTGTTGGCGATGTGTTTCGGTGAATGAACAGAGGGACATTTCTCTGAAATTGGCTGGAAATAAAGACAATTCTCTGACATTTCGCTTTGGCCACCCACCGAAACACACCGCCAACAACACATGGGGCCTCATTACAAGTTTGGAGGTAGCCATGCCTGTAATACAGGCAGGCTACCTCCAAACTTGCAAAAAAATCTGGCACCCGCAAATGGGCAATTACTGGGTCATGCCAAGTTTGGCGGATCCGGTAATTGCCCATTCGCGGGTGCCGGTAATAAGGGACTCCCCATCCGGCCCTATAGGGCTGAATGGGAATGGGGAGCTCGGATGCACCGGCACCGGTCATAACGGTGCCAGTGAATCCATAAGTTGTGCTTGCGGGTGCCGCGACCATAACTCGTAGTTTGGCGGTACGGTAGCAATGGCACCAGTAGCATTACCGGCACCATTGTTATTGTACCGCTATACTTATAATGGGGCCCATTGGGCCTCATTACAACTCTGGCGGCAGCCGTGCCATTAAAGACTGCACGGCTGCCGCCAGAGTTGCATTTTTTCCGGCACCCGCGAATGGGCAAGAACCAGGTCATGCCGAGTTCTTCGACCCGGTAATTGCCCATTTGCGGGTGCCGGAATCGAGGGCCTCCCGATCCCCATTCTGCCCCATAGGGCTGAATGAGGATGGGGACGTCGGATGCACCGTCACATTCCGTTTTGTGCCGGTGCATCCGAAGTGCTCTGCTCGCGAATGCCGTTACACCCGCCAGGAAAAACCTGGCGGTTGAGACAGCACCCGCGAGCAGAGCTCTTAGTATGGCGGTCCGGGAACTATGGTACCGGCATGCTTACCAGTACCGTAGTTCCCGGACCGCCATGCTCGTAATGAGGCCCATTGTCTTGACTTTGGGTGATGCCTTTGTAATAGATCTGCATAACTATGCCGTGGAAAGACACTTTGATGGCAATTTCGGTTTGGAAGGAGTGGACACATTGTGGAACGCTGTGTTCGAGCGCAGTTTTGCTGACATGCATGCACTTTGCAAAGACCTGGCCACTTTTGCTACTGCGGAGGTCATCGTAATCCACTACGGTAGCGTGCATATGGGTTACGTGGCTTGTTTAGGTTTGTTCCGTCGACTGAAGAGGTTGCTAATCTAGTGAAGAGTTTTTTCCCACTGCCAAGGTGCTTTTCCCATCCATAACACCACAAAGAGTATGGGACAATGCTCTTGGATGTTGTTCCGAGCCAGAAGCAGGAAGGTGTCTCATCAACAGAAGCATGTTCACTTTTTTGTCCGCTGGTGGGATGTTCTTCTGCAAAAATGACCTCATTAGTTGTGGAAATGCAGTTTTTCCAAGCAAATGGCATTTTGTTGTCGCCCATTGGTAATTCTGTTTTGTTTGCTCATCTGCAAGATGCGGTGAAGAGTTTACTGTAACAATGTGAGCACAAGAAAACACAAAATCAAATAAATACCGAAAAAAGGTGTTTCTCTACAAGCATCGAGCTGCCCCTTACAAAGGATGTGCGTCACAGGAAAGGGTGGCAATAGGAAGAAGGACTCCTCCTGCTTTACTGTGGTGCGGCCCTCGCTGTACTTGGGGAAGCTCATGTGTGACATTCTGCGCTTCTAACCATGCTGGCCAATGGAAAACGGACTGTGGGAATTGTCCAATCAGGTGCTCAGGGTGTGCGTCACATGGAAAGGCGTCAATGTTTGTTTTCATTACTCTGTGTAGTGAGGGTGGCAGGAAGAGATGGCGAGATGCACGGTCTTGATAGTCGGTGTTGCCTTTGTGGAAGATCTGTTCCAGTATGCCGTTGAAAAAGGCTTTCATGGCAATTTCGATTTGGAGGGAGCGGAAGCTTTGTGGTGCTGTGGTGAAGTGTGCATTTTCGGTGCTGTGTTTGCAGTATGTCGACGAGTGGCCACTTTAGCTAGCGTACATGGTGTGCTCATGCGCAATGGAGTGTTCCATTTGGGTTCCATGGCTTGTTCCCGCGTGTAACATCAACTGAAAAGGTGATGAAAGCAATTAAACGCATTTTCCCAACTGCCAAGGTGCTTTTCTCATGTATACCACTGAGAATAGAATGGGACTATTCCAATGATTCCTGTCGCCAGCCAGAGGTCAGAAGGGGTCTCATCAACAGAAGCATGTGTGACTTCTTGAGTGCTAGAGGGACGTTCTCCTCTGAGAATGAGAACATTGGTTCTTGATATATAAACCTTTTCAAAGCAAATGGCATGTCTTTGTCGACCAGTGGCAATGACATTTTGTTTCACAATCTACAGGCTGCACTGAAGACCCTATTGTAAGAATCTGAGCTGACATACAAAACACAAATACTTATGAAAACCGAAAAAAGGTGTTTCTATGGAATCACCTTTAAAAATAAATAGAATAAAAGGCTCTTTTCAGAGCCGCCACAACTAATGACGTCCCCTACCCTGGTTGAAAGTTATTCCCCCACGCACGATAAGTCTGCGGACATCGCGATACTTGCAGGTTGGAACTTGTTACATACGCTCCTTTTTGAGATGAGAGGTATAGAAATGGGCCTGTATAGGCTACGGGATTGGTCAATAAGATTTCTGGGTGTGGTGTGTACGCACAGACTGTGGTACACAGTGTATTTGTTGACAGGAATGCAGAGGGTGCGGTTATGGCTGTGTGTTGCACGAGCCACAGCGTGCAGGTTTTGGGGGAGTTTGAAATATATTGATTGAAAGTGAATGGAAAACACTGTGCAGTGGCTGCTCATTTTGGATTCTATCATGTGGATGTGTAGTTCTATGGAGTACCTACAATGAAGTGACTGATTTTGGTTTGTCTGTGTGACACTTTGGTGATGCGTGATCATGCCGACATTATTGATTTTCATTGTGGAGGCAAAATTGCACAGCATGTTACAAACTTTTCAGTGCTGTTTGCGATGAAGGAGGCACTTGCCCAGGTCATGTGTCTGTTTCTGATCTCCTGCATAACTTTCTATTGCATTTCGCAGACACCGATGTGGCTGCATTATTTTTCATGTGGTCCGCAAATGGAGAAAGCGCTGTACATTGTGAAGAAGTCTATTTGTGCCTTTCTACAACATGTGACAATGGCATACTTCACACATGGGAATATGACGTTTCACAGCACAAACAGTTTTCCCCACCAATAACGTTCATCTTACTATTCCTGCCATCCCGATTTCTGCACGCCCTATACAAATTGCCTTGCTGCCCTTCTTGAAAGTAGTGGAAGAATTTTTGTATTAAGTGTTGCACACTTAAACTCTTGAAAACACTCTGCAACATGTAAAGAAACCTCTTTCTACAGCGAACCCCTTTCTACCTGATTCCACTACAATGTTTTGCACAGTGCCACACCTCCCTTTATTTTGCGCACATTGTGTGGAGCGTATACGGTGCGCTGCGCCCTTCATCCGTTCATTGGCAATTCTATTGTTGAACTCTGAAAGGGGTTTGCTTTATTTCCCTTTTTTCCTTTCCCAGTTCATTTCTCTTTATTTTGGTCTTCTAACACACGCCACATAAGGAACGGCAGGCAAGGCCCGGTACGGAAGGGGCAGCACCTGCATGGATAACATAGGGGACGTGCAGAGAAAGGAACATATTGGGTGGCCCTCACATACATAGGCGCCAGGCATTGGCATGCTCCCGGGACCCTTCCCACGCACTTCCAAGTACCTTCCCTCTGTAGGGTAGCGCGTTGCAGTACATGCACAATACAGGGTCTGTAGCGCGGCATATGGTCTGCAAGTATGTTTTAGAGCTCCGCTGCCCTACAGGAGTGCCCTTGTTGTTGGCCGCAGCAGATGTGGAAAATGCTGTACATGAAATTACCGTACTGCATTGTTGGAACGGCAGTACCCTGCCCACTTGTCCCTTGTGTTTCCATTTCAGTTGTCGTCACATGCAGTACAAACACTTCCTGCCCTGCCATTAGCCGTACGACTAGCATTCACAGAGATACATACATTCTGAAATTCAAGAATGCTTACAACAACTCAAAACACAGCTTCATTACGTGAAGCAGGAAGATAATTATTCAGCATGACCCATGCGGCTACAGTACTTTTATAACCACCACTGACATTGTTTGCGCTCTGAAGATTCTGCTGTTTGCTTAGTTGCCTTTACATGCACTAGTATGTGCGTGACCAAGCCGCACCAACTTTGCCATTTTGCAGACTCATTACAAACTGTCACACCTGCAGTTACATGTTCTTTTCAACTGTACGACCCGCAGGCGACCCCTTGGCACTTTGCATCACAGTGCTCAGTGCAGAGATGGTGTGTCTCTTTCATGGGTCATGGAAAGGCAAGCAGCACATCAATCAAATTAATTAGACATTTAACACGCCCACGTTACACTGGAGGTTGCTGTTCCTTGTTTACCAGTGGGCTCATACAGCCAGGCGTGCTGCAGCCATACATTGGTAGGTTTGCACAGCCACCCACGTAGTCGACAGGAGTATTTGAAATGCGGTAGCCTACCATATGAATCCGTAGGGCTGGAACAGGGGCAGTGTTACCAGCACACAGAGGATGCCCTACGCATGGGTATAGCTGTACAACGGATACACATGCGCTCCCACAACTAATTAAAAGTGCATTAGAAGATGCGGCCATGCAGCCACTAATGGAGTCCTACAGATACCTGCAGTGTGATTGCACATATGCCGGCCAGGTGCAGTCTCCCTAGGAAACGTACATATTGCTCACCTGCAGTCATCTCGGACAGTACTGTGCGGCACAGATTCACTATGCAATGTTAACACAAAAAGAGAACCCACTCAAAAACTCACCAACACTTAACATGTACATCTGTAATTGCTAAGATACACCAACACTATTAGGAAAAGGAAGGGGAAGCACAAATTGATGCATAACCAGAGTAATTGGCCTTTCCACAAGTTCATCATGAGGGCAGCCATGGAATCAGTGACAAACAGTTCTTAACGGGACGTTATGGTTCAGTTGCAGTACCAAAAACCTATAATTTTCATAGAAAACCCTATGCTAAAGCAACATTCCAGTAACAGTGCCCTACTAAAAACCTATGAAATTCACTAACAAAAACCATTGTTAAAGGGGCGTTATGGTTAAGTTGCACTAATACGAACCTCTCCCCTTTACTGAAAAAACTATGCTAAAGGAAGGGTCTGGTTACAGTGGCCTAGTAGTCAAGTTCAGTGAAAAAATGTTGCCAAAGGGACATGCTTCAGTTGCTTTAAGAACAACCTAGCAATTTCAGTGCAAAAACCTTTGTTACAGGAACGTTACAGTTACTTTGCATTAACAACAACCTATCAATACTATGATTACAAGTAAAACCGAAAAACCCCAGAAATTTGCCAGTTGTGGTACGCTAAGCAACCATAATTTGCACCACCACTGTGCACTGCTAAGAATAACACCCATGACATCAAAGATGACATCACAAATGTCATTGATGACATCACTAATAACATCACATATGCATTTGCCTTTCATAAAAATCCTCCAAAAGGGCTTGCCAATATAATTTGGGAGGAGGGGCGTGGCCAACCGCCATGTGAGTAGGACGCATTCCTGGCGAGCTCTGTAGATGTGACGGTTTATAGTCATAATGTCGAAACCAATAATGTCGAAAGTCATTTTTTCGAGAAAAAAAATGTCGAAAAAAAAATGTCGAATTTTTTTTTAAGGCATTTTTTTTTCCAAAGGGGGGTTCCGCCCCAACCCCCCCTTTTTTTTTTTTTTTTGTTTTACCCATTTTTTTTAACCCGAACCCCAAAATAAATATATAATTCAAAAAAATTGAATTCGACATTTTTTTTCTACATTATTTTTTCGAAAAAATTGTCATTCGACATTCTTTTTTGGAAAAAATGACCGACCACCAGATGTGACCAATATACGCTGCCAAACACGATATCTTTGAAGCATATTAATCCTCTGAGTTACCTCAACTTGCTATATAACATCCCGCGACCCACCTGGAGAAAACCCGCAGCTCCGAACGTCCAGCGAGGACCGGAGCACCATCAGGCATTCGCTGCCGAGGCGAGGAGAAAATGGCGTCCGCTGCCTAAATAGCCGCGGACTGTACCGGTGCAACTTGCGGTCCCCGGAGTGAAAAGCAGAGGCTCCTGCAGGCGACCTGCGGCTGTCGCTGGGGGGACGCCGCTGTGCTCGGCATGCAGGGACAGCGCCCTGCGAGACGCGGCCCCTGACGCCAGAGCTTGTACGCGGGGTTTCCCCCCGAGCGGCCGTGTGACCGGTGGTGGGTGGGCCTGCACTAAGACGCCCGGGCCTGTGAGGTCGAAGGAGGCACTGCCTCTGAGCAAAAGACTGGGAGCAGAGAGGCGCAGCTGCAGTGGCCAAGGCCACCTGCCTGAACGCGACTGCGTTCGTAGCGCCGGCACCTGGAAAGCCGAGAGTAGAGAGCGGATCCTGCTGTGGTGGAGCGGCAGCGGAGAGCTGAACAGCTGCCAGTGAAGCGAGTACCCAGCTTGGAGAGCTGAGATTACGGGAGCGCTGAGACGGACTGCCCCGCCGGGTGGTCTTATAAGGTGAGGAGCCCCAGAGGAGAGAACACACCAGCCCACCTTTTTGAAACTTCTGCCCCTCCCCTCCTCCCCACAGACATAGGTACACAAGACGGGCAATGCCCTGTTAGCGCCCCGGAAGGGGGAACTTATCTGAAGCCATCAGCTGTCGGGCCAGCCGACAACTGTTGAGTGGCCTGCCAGCACTAACCACCAGATGTGCCTAACGCTGCGCTGGCCCGGCCCGTGCCCGTAGGGGGGGCACGCCTCGACCAGCCCACTACAGGGCACCTACTGACCTGCTCCTGACCCGCTCCACGGGGCAGGGCGAACAAACACGACCAGACTACGGCGATCTGACGGGGCCCGCAACCAGCCTGCGCTCCTGCCCCGCAGACTTTGAAAAACGAGCACACATTGGGCCCCAACCTCGCTGGGAGCTCAAGGGCGTGGCGCTGCAGCCCCGACGCTCAATCGGGTAAGCGACCGCTGCGCACTACTACAGGTGGATTTGCAGTGCCCTTCACTAGCGAGGGTGAGATGTCGGGGAGGAGCGCCAAAGCCAAACAGTGCCAAACCACAATGGAAGCCTACGCGGCCGGTGGGCCCACAGGACATGACACGGCCAAAAAAAGTGAGACTAAGTAGCCCCAGAATCCTTCTGAGGGAGCAGACGTACCGGCCAACTCCCAGATTCTTCAAGCCATCATGACTCTCCAAACCAAAATGGAGAACAAAATAGACGCAGTTGCTATAGACTTGGGCCTCCTGTGACAGGATATTTGTGCTATATCCGGCAGGACCGAGGTCCTAGAAACCCAGGTCCGTAAAAACACGGAGGCAAAACTCTTGCTCCTAAAAGATATCGATGCACTACAAAAAAGGGCGAAGAACCTAGAGGACAGAGCCGAAGAGGCGGAAGGGCACGCACATCGAAATAACATCAGGCTCTTTGGGTTGCCTGAGGGCATTGAAAGAGTGGATCCCACAAACTTCGTCGAGAACCTCTTGATTCAGGAGATTGAAGCAGGCAAGCTCTCACAGGGCTTTACAATCGAAAGAGCACACCGCTCTCTTACTAAAAGACCGGCCTCTGGCGCCTAGCCCAGGCCGGTGATAGCAAAAGTGTTGAATTATAAGGACAGAGAGACTATATCAAGCTTTCTCAAGGTCTGGCGGCCAAATACAGCGAGATTCTGCGAAGATTGCCATCTATACAGACTATACATTCCAAGTACAAATGCAAAGAGCGCAATTCATTTATTCCAAAGCCAGGTTGAAAAGAGCTGGGTTGCGCTACATGCTCCTATACCCTGCAAAACTTAAAGTAATACATAATAACAAAGCATACCTATTTGACACCCCCGCAGAGGTCCATGAATGGATGGACAGAGAACAGCTCCCCGACATCGAAGATAAACGGCGCAGTTCGTGCCGAACTGCATCGTGAGCGATCCCATACTACAACTGGTAACACACAAATCCAAGTAAATATACAATAACTACACAGTAAGGCAGTATGAATGATCCTACTAAGAGCACCGCTACGAATGGAACGTCAATCCCTCAAACCCCAAATTAGTTTTTTCTCAGGTGATATACCCGCCCGTAGGGCACCAAGAGACCATTGTCTGGTCAAATGGAGCAGAAACGGGGTAGTCATAACGGGGGGAACCCTGCTGGACCAGGTTTCAGTTTGAACTGTTCGTTAAATTTTGGGGATTTTATGGTTATTGGGGGTGGGGGATGGAGGTGTTGGTACCAAAGTTGGGATCCTAGGCCGGAAAACACCAAGACCACAGAGAAACCTCATACACAACAAGCCACCAACAAGACCTCGTATGACGCCACAAACAATCACCAGACAGTTTCACACCCATGGCTGACAAGATAAAGATTATGACGTGGAACATCAGAGGCATGAATAGCTTTGTTAAACAACGCTGCATCCATGCCTACCTGAAGAGGTGCAAAACTGGGATTGCTCTTCTCCAAGAGACTCACCTAACACGGAAAAAATTAGAAGCGTTAACTAGGGCATGGCACGGGACCCTGATAGGCTCCTCTTACTCCTCTTAAGCCAGGGGGGTTTTGATTTGGATCGACCCGACCATCCCCTTCAGGCTGATTAGCTCCAAAACAGATGACGAGGGTAGGATGGCGCTCGTGCATGGTACTATAGAGGGTAAAGAAGTATGTCTGATAAGCACCTATGCACCTAATCACGACGCAACAGTCTTCTTCCACTCCCTAGGTCCACGAATCAGCCCGTACAGAGACAACATTATGATCTGGGGGGGCGAACATAACTGCACCCTTAACCCCCTAATGGATAGATCTGATGCCAAACATGCTGGCCCATCCCCACCTGCCAAAATATTATCCAATCTAACACATCATTTTTTGCTCCGAGACTTGTGGAGGGAACTATACCCTGAACAACGGGAATATTCCTTTTACTCCCCACCTCACACTGTCCACAGTAGGCTCGATTACATTTTTGTGAGCCAAGAGCAGCAAACCATGTTCAGCGACGCACAGTACCTGCCTAGGGTACAGTCAGACCATTCCCCGCTGGTGGTTACCTGGGAAGTGTTCCCACCTAGACCACCGATACCTACATGGAGGCTCAGGGCCGAAGCCCTACTAGATGGGGCCTTCCGTGAGCACATACAAGATAGCACTGAGGAATATTGCCAGAGAAATCTGCATAGTGTGGAACACGTGGGCACAGCGTGGGAAGCATATAAGGGGAGAGATGATAGCAACCATAGGGGCGCTCAAAGATCTATCGTAACTTCACTAGAAGGCTCTGAGAGGGAGTTGGGGGAACTGGAGGGCAGGGCCGACTCATCCCCAGAACTCCTCAGTAAAATAACCGAGTTGAGGCAAACCTGTTTTACACACTGGGAATCCCTGGGGAAATTGAGTTACGCCAAGTACACCAAAAGGACCCATGCCCTTGGAGACAAGCCCGGGAAACTCTTGGCCTGGCTTTATAAAAGGGAGACCCCCGTACACCTATTTGCCACATACTCAAACCAGACAGCACCACTGCACACACCCAAAAAGAGATCAACTCTGTCTTCTTTGAGTTCTATTGCAATCTCTATTCCAAGACCTCGCCCCCTACTGACACCGAGATCGGGGATGTCCTGGACAACACAGTGCTGCCCAAATTAGATGTGCAGTCCGCGGAGGCCCTAGATGAGCCCATCACTCCCGATGAAGTAAAAGCAATCATTAGATCCCTACCATCCGGGAAAGCCCCGGGCACAGATGGCCTCCCCGGGGAATTTTATAAATCATGCGAGGAGACCCTGCCCCCCCTGCTAGCCCAGGTGTTTAATGAAGCCTTTCAACGCAGTACCCTCCCCGAATCCATGAGAGAAGCCGTAATTATCCCCCTACTCAAGCCTGGGAAGGAAGGCTTCGACTGCTGCTCATACAGGCCCCTCTCGATGCTAAATATCGACAGCAAGATCCTAACCGCCCTGCTAGCGAATAGATTGCGCAGAGTAATCCCTTTCTTGGTCCACCGTGACCAGACAGGTTATATATATATATAGTACAGAACAGAGGCCCCAGAAATATGCAGTCGCATTATTAGATGCCACCAAGACCTTCGATTTGGTGCGATGGGAGTGGCTATATGCCACCATGGTGAAGATGGGGATTGGACCAGTTTTTCTGAAATGGACCCAATTGGTTTACACTAACCCAACCGCCAGAGTGCGCACAAATAAGACATATTCTGACAAGTGGCCCCTTCATAGAGGCACCCAGCAGGGATGCCCACTGTCCCCCATGCTATATATTATTGCCACTGAACCAGTGGCTGCCTACCTTAGACAGGAATACGGGGACGGGGGCATTGAGATAGACGGTGTGACCCACCTCGTCTCCATGTACGCGGACGACACATTATTATACCTGCACTACCCCAAACATCTCCTGCCCTACATCCTTGAAACACTACATGGATTTCACAAATGTACGGGCATACAGATTAATAGAGACAAGTCTTGCCTCTACCCGCTCGCTGCACTATATAACGATGAACTTGGGTCGCTGCCCCCCTTGGACCTCCAATGGCAAGTGACCTCCTTTCGATACCTGGGAATCACTATACAGCGGAACCCTCATACCGAACACATCCTTAACACGGTCAGAGCCAAAGACGCCCTGGAGAGGTCTATGGATTTTTGGGGCAGGCTCCCGCTCTCGGTGGACGGGCGGGTCTCCTCAATATGGTGGCACTCCCCCGCCTTCTAAATAACTTCACTAATGTCCCTTTCAATATCCCCTCCTCATTTTTTAGGGGCATCAACAAGCTCTGTAGGAGATTCCTCTGGCAGGGAGGGAGGCACAGAGTGGCGTTAGAGACACTTCAAAGAACCTACGAGAGGGGGGGATTGAAAGTCCCCAACTTCGAATTATACTACCTTGCAAGTCAGCTGAGGCATGTAATGCATTGGATGGCGGATGAGATCACGATGGACACTCGACTCCGCCAACCAGCCCTACCTAGTTTACTGCTCAGGGACCTCCTCTGGGTTGAAGAGGGTGCAATACGACACTGTCCTTACTTGGCCAAGCTTGGGATCCAGCTCTGGAAACAAGCCTGCAGAACAGTTGGAACAGCAGACCCATATTCCCTGCAAATCCCCATAGCGGCAATCATGGCTAAACGCGCATGGGGTCAACTGGAAGTGCGTTCCTGGTGGGAGCCATACAGTGTGGCCACGCTGGGAGACTTGGTCCAAGAACAGGAGATCCTAATGTTCACCGAACTTAGCGAGGCCACAGGGCTACCCACCGGCCAGTTCTTGCTCCACAGAGCAGTAACGCAGGCCATGAAGAATAGATGGCCGGAGACTGCTAACCTTGCAACAGAACACAAGACTATCGAAACTATGCTAGATGCCGCTGAGGGAGGCCACGAAACTTCTAGACTCTATGAAGCCCTGATACATGGAGTGACCAGAGGAGACCTCAAGAGTAGAGCGAAGTGGGAATGCGAACTGGGCCTCGAATTCGAAGACAAGGACTGGGAAAAGATAACCCACTACCACAAAAAAATGTCCAGGAATGCCCGTTTACAACTAATTCAGCTGTACATCACTAATAGAGCCTACCTCACCCCGGAGGCTATATCGAGGTTCGGGGGGGGCGGGTACCCAGGCATGTCCCAAATGCTACGAGCCCAAGACCGGAATGAACCACATGTTCTGGAGCTGTCCAGTGATACAAGATTTCTGGACACAAATAAAGGAAAGGGTGGCCAACGCGGACATCAAAGTGGATATACATAGACCAGCGGCCTGTATTTTGGGTAATTACAAGCGCAGCAAGAAAAACAAGCCTCTAAACAGACTCATAGACCTGATATAAATCACGGATAAAAGACGCATAGCTATGGGGTGGAAAAGCCCCAAAAGCCTGAGTGAGGCACCATGGTGGATGGATCTTAAAAAGTGGATAACCGCTGAGACTGGGGCGTGGGAAACTGCAATTCATGAACAGAGACTTGACTCCAGGGCAGAACTACAGCGTTGGATAGCGCTAACAGTACCATTGCTCCATCCCATGGTGTCAGACAGTGCTTCAGATGGGATGGACAGGCCTGGCTCAAAAGCTGGCACATAGAGGTCAGAAGAATCACCTGTGGTCTTGGGGGGGGGGGAGATTGTGACTTGATATGCTTGAGAATATTTCATCGATCATGACTCTTGGTTTGTTTAAATTGCTAAAACCCAATAAAGATGTTTTTAAAAAAATTATAATTTGGGAGGAAACTACATAATTCATTACACAATGCATTGCTGTAAACACCATTGCAGTACAGAGTTCTTTTCAGTATAGGAAACAATTCATGAAGAAACGTAGGCATTGTCTTCAGCATGCACCATAGCGGGGCAATAAGCACATTTTTGCCATGTTGGATCGTAAAATCACGATGCTTTAGTGTCAGAGTTTTGCATACTGTGAAACATGTAATAAGTAGCTAATAACGCCTCACTTACTACAAATTTGTACTACTACACACACAACATAAAGAGACTGCAACAGACACAAATAAGCCCATGTACAGGGAAAGTAAAATAGGCAAAAAAGCAGCAGTATTACCAGAAAGTGTTCATAACCTAACTGCTTATCTTCACGCACACAAATGATTGCTGTGTTTCAGGCCTGCTTCTTCCCTTTTGTATATGTATCATATGCTGTGACTGAACCCATACAAAAGTGTAGGAACATTTGAGAAGAGTAAGGTCTACAAACAGAGTACCTTTTCAATGTTTACTTCCTGACTGTCAGTGAAGAAAACCACTTGCCCTACATATGTCAGTGAACAAAAAAAGAGGGAGCCAGACATGTGATGTCATATTTGTGTCATGGGTGTTAATCTTAGCAATGCACAGTGGTGGCGCGAGTTATGGTTGCTTAGCCTACAATAACTGGCGAATTTCTGGTTTTTTTTCCGTTTTACTTGTAATCATAGTATGGATAGGTTGTTGTTAGTGCAAAGTAACTGTAACGTTCCTGTACCAAAAGTTTTTGTACTGAATTTGCTAGGTTGTTCTTAGGGCAACTGAAGCATAACGTCCCATCAGCAACTTTTTTCACTGAATTTGATAGGTTTTTAGTAGGCCACTGTAACCAGACCCTTCCTTTAGCATCGTTTTTTCAGTAGGGGATAGGTTTGTTGTAGTGCAACTTAACCATAGCGTCCATTTAGCAATGTTTTTTGTAGTGTATAACTATATGTGTAGCAGGCTGCTCACTGAGACTCATGGTGTTGTATTGCGGCAACAGGCACATTACAAGTTGGCTATTACAAATGTCGACAGCAAGTACTGTAAGAAAGAATAAAGTAATGCAACACTCCTATGCTGACTAAACATAATGAAACCTGGCAATGCTATGTTCACTATTGATATTCTTAATGATGGACTGAGTACCTCAGCAATGAATGGCAATGGTGCAAAAACTTGCAAATTTGTTGTTATACTGTGCACTTTTGATGACAAAACCTGGAAATGGAGAAAGTTTATAGCCTTTTAATGCAAATACCTGCAATATCTTAAAACATGCCTGCCATGTATTGCTAGGCATGTATGACATACTTGACAAACGATGATGGTACTCTCTTGAGATATGATAGCAATGCCTGGCAAATTCCTATGCAATGACAATCAAAACTACTTAATGTAGCACTGCTTGTTTTTGATTCAGCAGTGTTGTGGGGGTGACCTGGGGAAATTTGTTTCTTTGCGCATTTCATTTTTATTTGTCCATATAATGCACTTGTAGCCTACTTACACTTGTTTTCTTTTGTTAGAGGGTGCGTCCAGATTTTTGGGACGTGCCAGACAAGTTTGCCAGGGTGACTACAGTATTTGCAGATTACAGAGAAGTGGCATAGTGCCAATATTGGTATTTTTTCTTCTAGTGTCAGGGCTAGGACTTGCTGTGCCATCTAGTCCACAATACAAGCGATACTGCCATAGTAGCCTTGTTTGATGTAAAACCTCACGGTAAAGGGTCCTGCTAGTCAACAACCCTCCTGTCTGACTGTGAAGTGCCCAGCCTTCCTCGGAGTACCCTAAAAACAAGGGATAAAGAACTAAAGGAATTCACCAAGTTCAAGCACAGGGACAGCATTTATACAATTCAATCAGAGAACCCTCTGTATCAGAGTGGCAACCAAAACACTCTTCTTGTAAGCATCACAATAACATACAGACAGAGGCTTGTCTTCTGTAGATCTAGAAACATCTCAAAACAGCAAACCCACTCCCCCACGCCCGGAGGAGGAATAGCTAAGGCCTACCATAGTCAAGATCCCTAACAGCACCAACAGCAAAACTACAGGACAGATAACGGGATAGTCACTTCTCCTCTGTCGGGCTTACCAGGTCATGACTGACCACCAAAATGCGTCCCAGGATAATTTGCCCACCTAGGAGGCCAAGACTTACCTGTAGAAGAAATAATGTCATCTTGGCCAACAGGTCTCACACAGTCACATCCCCAGGTGCATAGGGGTACCCAACTAAGCAGTAGGGTTACACCATCCTTCATTCCACCATACTCACCACGATTGTCAAACGCTGGGCTTTTTCACTGCTGCCCTAAGGTATGCTACAAGCACTAAGAGAAAAACATCGTCCAATGAGATAGCAGAGATGTAGAAATCTCACAACTCCAGTCACAAACCAGTCGCAAGAGAGTCTGATGGGGCGGATAGAAATAGACAAGCATCCTCCATCTCAGGTCTGCCATGAGAGCATCTGTCATATGAAAGTAAATGCTAATACAGCTTCTTTTATATAGGTTATTTGTGTTAGATGTGGGATGGGCAGTGGCCCATCTCTGCTGACACAGGTTTCTTAATAGATGTATTTACTTTTGTTTTATTATGGGAAGCATGATATAATTTCTTTGAATTACAGTCTGTACACTATGGGATGTACCAAAGTGCAAAGTGTCTTTCTTTTAATTTTTTTGTGACCTTTGTATACTGCGGTAATGGAGGGTGGAGGCACCCTCCCCCTGAACAGATAATCCAAGTCTCACTTTCAGAAGACTATCAAATATGCAAATAAAGTCCTCTGAAACTCATTTGGCCAACCAGCGAGTTGGGTGGTAACTGAATAAATGCTGGTAATTATATTACCACTGTTGTTTTCAGTCCACCTGATTATAAGTTTTCAAACCCGTAAGGAAGTAATACCTCAAGCATATGTACAGAGGTATTACTATTGCGGCTGGCTGTATTACCAGTGCTGTTGTTACCTCCATTTCCCAATAAAGTCTATGGTACTTCGGCATGGGGAACAACTAAAACTCATCATCGGGCAGAGATCCAGCAGTTACCACCGGCAGCAATGGAAATTGGGTGTTCCAGTGTCAGCACTCCTTATCGTGCAAACCTCATAATGAAGCCCCCAGTGTTACTTGCATTATACCCTAGCATCGAGTGCAAATGGGTTGCTCCACTCTCATGATGTTTCAGCTACTTATTTCCTCCACTTTGGTCCTACTTAGAGCTCTATAGTTACAATATCCCACTGGAAAAAAGCCAGAATGATGCCAGAAATATTTTTCAAGGCCTGACCTAAAGGAATCACTGCTTTTCTTTTTAAAATGTTACTATTTGGTGCAAAGCATTTAAACATGCTGCTGGTTTGAAAAATAATTTGGGTCTCATATCTTCATTGCAGCATATTCTAATGAGTGATCTTCTAGGGTGAGATCTCATACCATACCTTTTTTCCTCGTAATCGTTGATCATGCAGAGCGATATATATACACAAATCATTATCTCCCAAGAGAAACGATGATAAAAAAAGCCTCAACAAGACCTTAGTAATTTTGTTATGCCAGGCTTGCCAGCAAGGTGACACAGTTTTCTACTAATTTTGGGAATCAGTATTTGCGCAATAACAATACCGTTAAAAATGAAATAATTATGCCTTGTGTAGCTGTTCGCCTTCTCCCATCATCTAGCTTTCTCCAGCATGGGGTCTGGCATGGATTCACACACCCATGAATATTCCCCATCGTCAGGCTGGGAATTCTTGGTAAAAGAAAAAACAGATTCACTTTAAAACTGTACTTCTTCTCTAAACCAATCACTGGCCTCTGTGTCATACTGCCCCCATCCAATGACAGTCTTCTCCCTAAGCTCCACCCCTGGTGGCCATCTTCAGATTTTTACCACACGCTTCAATGTTGGGAGTCCTCTTAGTGCTCTCCAAGCTTTTTTCCTAAATATTGAGTTTTTTGGTCAAATGTGAAAGTGTTGACCGATATTTGGATTTATTGTTTGCCCGGAGATCCACTACCGGCAGCAGGGATCCGCTGTCGGTGAAGATCAAACTACATCAAGGATATTTCATCGGAAGGCCCAGGCTTGGGCCTACATCGCGCCTTTTCACCATGACGGAGGAGAAGAGATGCCTCTTCAAACTCTGCGCGAAATGTGGACTAAGGAATGTTTTCATGGAGGAGCGACAGCACAAATGTCTTCACTGCCTGCATCCAGACCATGTTGAGGGAGATGCAAGGTCAGCCATGGTTTTTCAAAGAAGACTAAGACGTACCGCTACAGCAGGCTGGCAGCATGGTTAAAATCAGGTAAGGACTCTGACTCAGCCTCAGGGCATGGTAATGCATCCCCCAGGACCAGCCAGTCCCACGATTGAATAAGAGGTCGAGGTCCTTTGAGGACGCCCCGTCCACGGGTGTCCAAAATAAGTCAAGGCTGCACGCCACGGATCTCACTGGGTTCACCACTGCTGCGGGTCCCTGCTCGGTAAGGACAAGGTCGCCATCACCAACCACATGCACGGTGAGCCTGCCGGCAAGGGTCGCACACTCAAAGAGAAAGTCCTTGACCCCTTCGAAAATCCACTTGCTATTAGAGGACAAGGCGACGAAGGAGAAATCTAAAGTGGGCCCTTCTCTGCCTCCATCGATGTCTCAACCAGCCAACACCATCATCAACTTGTCATCAATGACCCCATCGATGGCTTCGCCGACAAACACCACTAATTCAAAAGGAGGGCAGAACACGAAGGTGATGCCCAGAGTCACAGCGACAGCTACTCCGTGGGTGTCCCTATCGGAAAGGTGTAAGGTAATTGGCACAGTTTCATCTGAGACCCCTAAAGGGGACAGGAGCCTTTTTCCCCCAGAAGTCTCAGGAGAGGGCAGGGAGTAGGGCTTTGAAGACACCTAGGAAGAGTACGGACCAAGAAGCTGAGCCAAGTGTGCCGGAGCACTTTATACTAGCTGCGATGAGGGTGACGACCTGCCTGAGGGCTACTATTCAGACCACAAAGGGAGTCAGGGAGCCTTGTTGGAAAGGGGGGTTGCTTTGGGGTGAACTCTATCGCCTACCACTCCATAAGAGGCATACCAGCCCAGAGCCTCCCCCTCTCATTCCTTCTACACCTCAACCCTACGTTTCATTGGACATTCTGACCATGCTGCACATGCTGGTATCAGAAATTCAGCAAACACTGCTGCCCACACCAGGCCCTGCTTCATCTGGAAAGTCCCCCAAGACCGCTTTCTGGAAGTCCTTCTAGGCCCAAACACAAGTCAAAGGACTCTGCTTGTCCAAGGCACCAACTGACACCACTGCCGCCTCCACCTCGGGATTTTACCCCAACAGGGGATCCCGCCAAGCACATGCACACAGTCATGGCTGCGGACACCAATGAGGTCGATGACTTTGTACTAGCCAACGGAGAGCCAGGAGGTGTAGATGACCCACACAAGACCTTTCCATCAGATGAGGTTGGCTCCTTCCACTCAATGAGGGCCTTTGTAGACTACAGATGAGGCCTCTCTCTGACTTTCTGGATGCAAGATGAGTGCAAGTCTCAGGATCCTGGATGGACAGGATCACTCTCAATGAGGAGTTCCAACAAGCAATACAGTGGTGGGGCATGCGCCCTCATCTCACGCAAGTGGCCCCATTCCAAGTCCCTTCTTACCAGGCGACAGTCACCACAGATGATTCTCTGGAAGGTTGGGGAGCTCATACCTGACAGTTACACGCCAGAGGCATCTGGCTGCCGGAAGAAAAGACCCTTCACATCAATGTCCTGGAGCTTTGGGCTGTCTTCTGGTTCCTCAAGTCCTTCCTGCCATCTTTGAGTGGCAAGGTGGTGAGGATCTTCACGGACAACACCACCACCATGTTCTATACCATGAAGTAGGGCGGGATGTGTTCTCTGGCTCTCTCCAGGGAGGCCCAGGATTTATGGCACTGGGCCATTCGTCAGGACATGTTTCTGGTCCCTTTCACCTGGTGGGCACCAAGTACACCATTGCAGACTCTCTCAGTAGGGAGCTACGTTCTTGCCACGAGTGGGAGCTACGCTGGGACCCCGTGGATCTTCTTTTCCACTAATGGGGTGAACCCCAGATCAACCTCTTCGCAACAGCGACAAATTCCAAGTGTCAAAAGTTTGCCTGCAGGTTCCCACAGCTGAGGAGCATGGATAATGCAGTCTCATTCCTGTTGGAGGGACTTTTCCTCTATGCTTTTCCTCTGTTCCCACTCATGCTGTGAGTGATCAACACACTCACTGTCACTGCAGGATGATACTTGTCTCTTCGGCGTGGCCATGGCAAATCTGCTATCCAGATCTGCTGCGTCTGTTGGCGGTTCCGTCCATCAAGCTGCCACTACTTCCAAACATTCTGTCCAGAGAGAGAGGAGCGTTCTGCACCATGACCCAGCGTCGCTGAACATCAGGGCCTGGCTGCTGCAGCCCTAGAGTTTGGACACTATGCTTTACCTGAGAAGTGTAAGAATATCCTGGCCAAGGCCAGGGCATCTTCAACGTTGATGTGCTACGACCATAAGTGGAAGCTTTTCTCTGTGTGGGGCCGGGCTCAGAAGGTTACCCCTCTGTGTATCATAGCCCCACAGCTCTTGCCATACCTGCTTTCCTTGACAAAGGCTGGACTGGCTCATGCCTCTATCAAGGTACACCTGGCCGCCATATCCTGTTACACCAGGGCACCAGGTAAACCTTCTCTGTGGTCACAAATACTTGTCAAGGATTTCCTCAAAGGACTCTTGAGGACTTTTCCACCGATGAAGGCTCCTGTCCCGGCTTGCAAGCTCAATCTGGTTTTGATTAAGCTGATGGGGTGCCCTTTGAGGTGATGCATCAGGCCCTGCTCAAGTTTCTATTGTGGAAGATGGCTTTCCTCGTGGCGATCACCTTGGCCAGGCAGGTCGGGGAGATCCAGGCCCTGTCGTGCAAGCAGCCGTACTTGTCATTCCACGCTTCAAAGGTGGTACTGTGTACACACCCCACCTTTATGCCAAAGGTACCATTGGAGTTCCATCTCAACGAGCCTTTGCTGTTGCCCGTTTTCTTCCTGAATCCGTCGTCGCCAGCGGAGAGGGGCTTGCATTCCCTGGACGTTGCTTGTGCCTTGAAGTTTCACGTGGCACGCAGGAAGAGGTTTCAGGAGACTTCTGAGCTGTTCATCAAATTTGGACCTGTAAATCACAGAAAGGCTTTGTAGAAGGCTTCCATCTCCAGGTGGATCTCTGGCGGAATCATGCACTCCTATCGACTGGCTAACAGGCCGCGCTAGGGCCAACCGAGAGCCCACTCCACCAGAGCCATTGCAGCAACAACTGCGTTTCTCTCTGGTGTGCCCCTGCTCGACATCTGCAAGACTGCTATGTGGAGCTCCATACACACCTTCACAAGGTTCAATTGAGTCGACAGGGATTCCCGGGAGGAGTCCAGAGTCGGCCAAGTGGTGCTACGCAACCTGTTTGTTAGAGGTGAGTCTGTTCCAGAGGTGTTTATTGCTTCTGTTGAGCCTTGCCACCTCATGTGGTTGTGTAAATGGACTAATGTGTAATCGTTACTCATGAGCATGTGAATCCATTCCAGACCTCATGCTGGAGAAGGTTTAGTTTACTTTCCTGTAACTATTGTTCTTGCCTTGATCCTTAGATTTCTGCTGTGTCCTGTTGTCAGAACATGCTCCTGTTCCCGAGCCCGGCTCCCTGCCTTGCAGCCCTGCTACTCTGCCTTCACTCCCTTGCATTTGTTTTTACTGCACCGCTGTGCTTCCTGTACTGCAGCCCTGCTCCTCTGCTTGCAGTCCTCTGTTCCCTGTCTACAGCCCCTTGCTCTCTACCATCAATTATCTTGTTCCCTGCCACAAGTTCTACGTTACCTGTCTGTAGCTTCCTTGAGTCTTCAGTCCTGTCCTTGTTATCCCACTTCAGAGCTACATTTTCCTTGTTATCGGTGTAGAGGAGTAGCCGAATGCCTCTGCAGGAAGTCCCGCCCCCCGACTACCTGTATGTTGCAAGACAGAAATTGTACCATGCATGACACCAGTGATTGTGCCTATTCTGCAGAGAGCCTTTGAGAAAAGGTATGCACTAAGAAAACCCTATCTAATGTATCCCAGAAGAGATGATAATCTCTTGGAAGAAGTTCCTGAAAGGATATGAAAGTGAGAGAAAAGAGAAGCTGGTGACGTCACAAGAAATATGCGTGATGCACTAAGAAGAGTGGTCAAAGAAGAGGATGTATAGACTTTATGGAATCTGATGAAGAAATAAAGAATCGAGTAACTTTCATGTGCGGTATAAAAAGTGTATGTGTGAAAAGCACTGCAGAAAATGCAAGCCGTTCAATAACTGTAAAGATGCAGAAGTAGACGTCAGCGGTACAATAGTATTAAGCTAAAGTCCACAGAGAAAGAAGTATCAAGAGCTGAAGCTGTGTTGCAGCAAGAAAGGCAGCTAAGAGTCATGGAAGAACCAAGAAGAGCTGTCAGGCTGGTGTCAAGGGCTGGGGCAGCTAAGAACTGGTTATCTATTCTCAAAGGCAGTAAAACGTGAGAAGTGAAATCGTTCCTTGTTAAGTTGCAAAGAAAGAACGCCATGAGTGGCAAGTTTATTCATTCAAGACAATTAAATGCTGAAAACCAGGCTGAAGTACGGTCTACTGTCACGTGAGTCGAGGATGGAAATAGAAGTGGGCATGCAGACCAGAACATTGATAAGCACGTGCTCACACTCCCTTTTATTCGCAAGAGAAGAGAAACTATTGAAGGCCAAGTTCAAAGGCAATCTTTGTGGCAGAGAACATGAGTGGTGAAGGATGTAGGGCTAATTGGGAGGGGAGACACGGTCAAGTCCACCTCCCAGCACCTGGGGTCTGAGCTTACGTGCTGCTAGTGAATCGAATGGTCGGCTTAAGTTGTTCACCTGATAGTAGATGTCCAATCACAACCCAATCCCTCATAGAAATTATACTTAGATGTTCCCCTTAGTCCATCCACAACTCCCGTAAATTTTTCTTATTTGCCACGTTGTATGACGTGACTTATCACAAATTATTAGTATAAAGCTGTGTTTTTATGTGAAATGTTTGAGAGAACTTAAGCGAACGTCCATTGATGTTGGTTGTAACTCCCTGTTTTAGATAATTGATATTAAAACAGTCGGAGGAGACTTTTGCTAAACTTCTGGAGTCAGTCTTATTTGGTATATGAGTTATTCTGCATCCCATCCATTTTTGATATGCTACTAATTAAGGACCTTATGTTTACGTGGTAGCATTATCGGATGGTTAGATAAAGACCCATCGACCTGACCTGATAGAGCTCCAGAGTTCTGAATAATCAGGCATCCTTTGCCATTTAGCTGGAAGATCGCATGGTTTCCTGTGGAGAGTGGCCAAAATGGAATTCTTGCAAAAAAAAATCGAGACGACGGGCAGGGTCCCTCTTTGACGAAATCCCTACCTGGTTTCCTTAGGTGAATGGCTGAAAAGGGTGTCCTCACAGACTGCGCTCACTGCAAAATTATAAAATCCTTGGATATTATAAGAAACCATGTTTTGAAACCAACATTCCTAATGTTCAAAAACATATATTACAAAAAACACTGCAAAGACGCCTTTTTGTTGGTCAGCAAAGAACATATATTTGAAGGTGCATTTGAAGATGCATTGCATCTCACCAAAACAAACATGAGTTTAAAAAACTGAAAAACGCCAACACGTTTTTCAACCCTCTTGGGTCGTCCTCAGGCCGTATAAGAAATTGGGTTACTGAATAGTCCAAGAAGGTAGAATAAATGATTCAGGTAAGGGCCTCCTCGATAATATTTAGCGTGTGCTTGTAGTATAATTCCTATTTGAAAAGTGATTCTACACGCCTGCCATTTAAACGTGCTAATATGATCATGAATGCACTGAAAGATTTAAGTGCTGTTGAGGAAGTGTCTGGAACAATAAGTATTATGGATGTGCCGATTCCAAAAGTTGTCCGTTAAACCGCATAGTTGCGAGCAACTAGTTGCAAGTCTCTGCTTCATTGCAGTTATACTGCAACGAAGCAGAGACTTCTGTTTGCTCGCAACTATTAAGGACTAAATCATTTATTCTACCTTCTCGGACTATTCAGTAACCCAATTATTCATACCCCCTGAGGACGACCCAAGAGGATAGAAACATGTGTTGGCGTTTTTTCAGTAGTTTTTTTAGTGTTTCTTTGCAACTTGATGATTTCTTGTAATACATTCCTTAGCTTTTAGGAATGGATTAGGAATATCATGTGTTTTTGGTGAGATGCAATGCACCTTGAAATATACGTTCTTTGCTGATCAACAAAAAGGTGTCTTTGCAGTGTTTTTTTGTAATATAATATGTTTTTTGAACATTAGGAATGTTGGTTTCAAAACATGGTTTCTTATAATATCTAAGGATTTTATAATTTAGCAGTGAGCGCAGTCTGTGAGGACACCCTGCTCAGCCATTCAATTTTGTTTTAGGGGACAGTGAGAAGTCACCCTTCTTTCCTCACTACTGCTGCACACTTCACACAACAAATGCACCTTTTCTTATCCACTTTTGTAAATAGGTTTGCGCACACCCAGTATAAGGATATATTCTCACTGAATAAGCCTTACTGGTTTCCATAGGTGCTTTGAAGACGGAAGGTGAAAGTGGTCAGATTGGAGGAGGAGATGATACTGAAGGTCTCGAGCCAGAGCAATCGTATGATGAGTAGACTAAGAGGAATGGCAAATTAAGGGAACAGGGTTGTGGTCATTTTGAAAGTAACAGGGTAACATGAAGTATTGTGTAAAGAGAGAGATAGAGAGCTAGCACCTGCGAAAACTGGATCGAGGAGTGCAGAAGAGATCATCTCACACTCCAATCAGAGTAAATTAGGCTACATGCAGGACAGGTCCGCATAAAGAGACAACCTAATACTCTTGTGATCAGAGTATTGATTAGGGGCAGAGAAGAAATAGAGGGTGATTGCCATTGTTTAAATGTGAAAAGTCAACTCGTTTTTTTGTTCATGGGCTTGTGTCGAGTTGTAAAAAAGTTGAGATAAAGTTAAGTTATATTGTCTATCTAGGAAAGTGGTTGGTACAAATCCAGAGGTAGACAGAGATCAGTGAAAAGGTAGAGGCTTGAGCGGCGATTGATTGGAGCACGCTCATATTTGTTATTTTTGTTGAAGGTATCTGGTGAGTATGGACAGTCAATTGAGACTTGTCACAATGGGAGATATTACCCCTTTGATGCATTTATGTAAGACATTGCCAAAGCATATGCCCAAGCTTAAACAGTATACTGCGAAATGGGTGAAAGTCACGGCAGATAAAATGTTCATGCCATGGCCACAAGGGGGATCACTGTCAAAAGCGGTATTGCAATACATGACCACATACTTGCACGCTGCGTACACAAGAAAGAAATTAGAGAAAAGCTTAGCTATTTTAGAGCTCTAGAAAATGTACCAGCAAAATAGAGAGGATCCACCACCCGAGGAGTGGATGCTTAATCAAAGTAAGGAGGAAGGTATCAAGCCTTCACCTCTCCTTTCCTCGCCTGAAGTGAATAGTGTTGATATAGAAGATGAAGGGTTGTATCCATTAAAGGAACTAAAAGCAGTGGCAGGGTATAGTAATTCGATATATGAGCTGCCTGCTTATAGCAGTGATGATAGCCCAGAGGAAAGTAAGAAAAAAGAGGAGACTTCTAAGATTGTACAAGACAAAGAAGGGACGAGTGAGTGATCGAACATATCGATAGAGATAGAACAGGAGGTTAAGAGATGGAAAGGAGAAAAGGATACAGCTGATGAGGTAACGCTAGTACAGAATGAATGGATGGGAGGACAGATATTACTCAAGCTAGATGGAAAAAGCAGCAAGGACGTAAGGCAAAAGGAAGATAAGGACAAAGAGGATAGAAAAGACAGGGAACAAGAAAAAAGATTGAAGGAAGATGAGTAAAAAAGAAAGAGTAGACAGAGGCGAGAACAGATGTATCAGGAGGAGCAACAAAAGAAAGAAGAAAGAAGAGGAGCAAAGAAAGTATAACAATAGACAGAGAGCAATGGAAGACAGGGAAAGAAGAGAAAAGAAGAGAGAAGAGGAGGAAGCACAGAAATTAAGGGACAAAAGGATACAGAGACGGAGGGAAGAGGAAGAAAGAGCAGGCATAATGAGAGAAGCGATAAGACAAGAGGAGGAGAGAATTAGAAGGGAAGCAAGAAAGCAGAGAGAATTAGATGAAGAATTAGAAACTAAGAGGGGACAACGGGAGCTTGATTTTAATCGCATTCAAAAGGACCTGATGGGACCAGGTCCGACAATACAATGGGACAGACTAGAAGAGTTTCTTCCGTTAAAGGAAGCAATGTCGGGGACATCTAATATAATGCTAGATGAGGAGGACTTTGATATAGGAAGTATCAGAGATAGGATTGATAAAGCCTATCAATAATTAATGGGAGGTAGCAAATCAGGAAGCCGAGGGAAGGGAGAGCAATCCCCTGTATTTCATTTACAAAGCAAAGAAGGAAATCCATTCAGTCTTGAGCATAGAGCCTTAGCCTTAAGCAGACTGAACTTAGATAAGGGTGAAGGGGACGAGAGTCATACTAGCTGGGGACTAGACATGTCAGATGAGGAGAGAAAATCCTTCTGTGGAGAAGAGGGAGGAGGTGTATGTTTTCCCGAGGGAAGCCTGCAGGCAGGCAAGGAAATGGTACGGTCTAGAGAAACCTAAGGATAGAACGTCAGATCCTATAGCATATCCAGAGGACCAAGAGGACAATCACATAGTGAAAAGGGAGCATCACCGCTGTATGTGAGTAGGTTAAGATCATTACCAGGGAGGAAAAGGTCAGGAACGATTGTCCCTGCTGTGGATAGACAGACAATGGGAGCTGACTGCGGCTTAGAGTTTACACAGTTTCCCTTATTGGAAAAAGGGGGAACAAGACTGCAGTATATTCCATGGCCACAGATGAACAAGGATAATTTAAGATGCAAACTTTCGAGTTTGACATCGGGTGCGGGAAAATGGATTTACAAATTAGAAAAATGACAGGAGGAACTACGTTGGCCTTAGGGGATATTAAGGGTCTCCTGGCAGCCATTATTGGAGAAAGAGCTTGTGATATATGCAGGAGAGCAGGCTATTCAAGTGTGACAGCACAGAACACAGCACACGATGGAGCGCGTTTAATAATTGTAGAACATATGTATGGAGGGCTCTTAGGGTACAGTATCATGACACATCAGATATGGGTGCAATTATAACACGGAATATTCAAGAGTGTTGGACTCTTGAACCAAAAGAGCTGTGGGAAAAAACAGTGGCACTATTTTACCACATTTTATGTCAAGGGTTGCCAGAGCAAGTGCAGAGACAGATGAAAAAAGCAAGTGGGGATGGAAGCCACACCATGGGCTGAGATACAGCTGCCAATACATCACTGTCGGCTTTTGCAAGAGAAAAATAAGAAGAAAGATGAGGCTAGAAAACATGAAGAAGCCAAATTAGTTCAGAAAGAATTGTCAAAGCACACCATAGAAGGGGTGGTATTGACAAGCGGAGAAGGACTGGGAATACAGCAAGCAGTGTGTGCATCTGAGGCGAATAATCAGCACCAGATGGACCAAGGCGGTTATGGGTTCATGCCATGAGGCAGAGGTATGGGTTACAGAGGAAAGGGTGGATTTCAAAATAATCAAGCTGGATTTCAGAATGCAGAATGGGAATCAAAATGCGCAAGGAGGGTTTAACCAAGGGGGATTACTTAGGTGGCCACCTCCTGTATGTTGGATTTGTGGGATGACAGGGCAAATTGCGCGCATGTGTAGGAGCCAAGGGAATGTACAGAATTGACAATTCTCAAGAGGGGGGACAGCTTATCCTCCATCATATAGCCCACACGATAGCGAAGGGTTTGCCCAAGATCAGACAGTGTATCAGAAACAAGCGCCACAAATGCAACAAGTGCAGCAACCACAGCAAGCGCAAATGAATCCACTGAAAGGGCAGTCGCTGAACACCCCAATGCAGACAAAGTAGCATGCAAACAGAGGACAATTGTTGACACCTAGAATAGGGGTTGTCATTGTAGTTAGAGGGAATCCTTTCATAGTTACAGGGGTATGCTTGTACCCACAATAGGACAGCTCACAGGGTGACTTGATGTGTTCAGTACTATCTGTGACACCAGACCCCTAAGAGAAACCAAGGTTCGTTGTGACAAGAGGAGGCAAATCTTTTTCCTTTTTAGTAGATACTGGGGCTACACACTCATGTATACCAAAAGGAACATATCCAATGTCGGGAAATGCCATGAATGCTCAAGGGTTCTCTCGAGCTACAAGTTGAGTTTCTTTTACTGACGAATTAGCATGCTCTATAGGAGGATGTGACATGTCTGTTCCATTGTTGTATTCACGTCAGGCACTATTTAACATTTTGGGAAGAGATTTGGTGACAAAACTTAAAATGACGATTTCATTTACTGACAAAGGTATTGTGTGTTCCACTCCTGGGATACACTATTTAATTATGGGTGAATTCATATTGGCATTTACAGGGAAATTGACTCTGCGAGGCATTCCAGTTGAGCCTGAGGTTTTCCTTTATGGGTGAGCCTCCTATTGACATGGTTACCTGGCTTAGTGGGGAAGACTATGAGAATACCTGACAAATTCTAGTTCAGACCATTTCAGATCAACTCAAGCACCAGGGGGGTCGGTCTCAGAACACAGATGAAAACGATCCAGCAACCGGATCTCCTATCAGCACCTAGATTATTTGTTGGCGATACTGTGCTAATAAGACACTTCACTAGGAAGTGGCACAAGCCAATATTTAATGAACGATATGTTGTAGCAGATGTTACTCCCTCAGCAGTAAAGGTTCAAGGGAGACGAGCGTGGTTACATCTATATAACGTAAAGCTACACACCAGTGAGACACAGCACCCCAGCTATCGATCCAGAAGCAAGACAAGAAGAAGAATTTCAGCGTGTGCAGACTCGATCGATGACAAGGAAGAAGGACGATAAAGTTACAAGTTGATTAAAAATGCAGATTTGCTTTTGGACTGTGACTCCCCGTGGACACTCCTTATAGATATCAGAGCAGGCGTACAGATCTTTGCCAGGAGTCACAGGAATCTTTGGAAATTAACTTTAGAAAAACATTGATGTATCACGAATATGCCTAACTTGCATTTTGAGTTCGATAAATGGAAAAGGGAGCAATACCCGAATCATTTCTTACTGAATACTTGTTTGGCTGAATCTATGGTCTTGTCAGACAGAGATGTTCATACACTCATATTTGCTGTTTTTGTTTTTATCCTTCAAGCTTATCCTGCCCTTGTCAAAAGAAACATGGATGTTCACACTTTTTTACAGGATCCCAAGAATGGCCCTGTAATTAGAAGGCTGCTTGTAGCAATAGTGGGTTAATTATTTCAGTTGCCAGATCTATTGCAATTACCGGAATAAAAGTGTTTTTTCCTTCCTTAAATTGAAGTATAAATGAGAAATGTTGAAGTTAACACAATTTCAGAGAATGTGCAAGCTGAAGAGATTTCAGAATGGCATAAGTGGTGGGGATTCATAAGTTGTTTTGTGATATACATATGCATAATTATGCTTTATTTCCTGTTTCTACTGATTCACCTTTTGTATTTCATTATTCCAAGCAAGTCAGATATCCATTTAATCCTCCCCACTCCAGGAACTCTTGTTGATGTATCTGTTACAAATGAGCCAAAACCCTTTGTGATGTCTTCCCACAGTAGAGCTGCGTTAGAATTGTTTGCATGGGCTGCTAACATTTTGAGGGGGAGATTTCCAGAGAAATGCAGAAGAAGACAATGGTGGGATCAACACATATTTAGACAATTCAGTAAACGTGGATAATAACATGTAGTATCAGCACATGAGAAGGGTAGGAGAGAGAACATCTAAGGAGAGTTGCTATGTGTGTTCCCTGATACCGTATGCTATGGGAAACTCCAAGATTTTCATAGTCACAGAAGCCCATTGCCTGATGCATCTTACACTTTGCCAGACAAGAGGACAGTTACAAGGCAGAACAGCATCCCTGGTATGGGTGACTAAAGAGACATCTCAAAGAGAAGATAATGATGTGCAAGATTTAAAGTTAAGAGAGAAGCCACAAACAAGGCATTGGCTAATTAGATAAGAAATGCCTGGAACACATTGAGCTGGAATCAAGGTTGAAGAAAATAAAATGCTAAATTGTCAAGGCAAAAACAAAGAAGAGATATGGACATGCTGGGAAAGAGGGCAATTGCAAATAAAAGGAACAGTGCTGACTCCAGAAGGATGGGCTGATGGCCTGATTGTGTGCAGAGCATCACCGTTAACTGGACAATACGAACCAGTTATAGTTACTGAGAAAAAGAATACAAGAATCAATGTTCACATGGGTCGACGACAAAGGAGGACCATTATAGATACTACCTTTTAAAGAGTGCATCCTTGTGTTTCAGAAATAATAGTACGAGGAGGGTTGGAGAGAATCACTAGTGTGGCTGAATTTTTGATATACCAGGCATGAAGGAATGGACAGTCGTCCTGGTGGATCATTATTGGTCTTGTGGGTCCAGAGCCTACATTAAGCTGCCCAAAGATTGGGGAGGAATGTGTTCCTTGGTATTGACCGATGTTCCAACGTTAGAGACTCCCCAGAGTGATTTGAACATTTTGAATTTCCTAAAGCAGATGGCCATTTGAAAAGGAGAAGATCACTTGAATTCCTCAATAGAAAAAAGAGGGAGAACTATTCCTCAGCCAAATCAATAGAAGCCTTTGATGCTATTACATAGGAGCAGAGACTGCTCAGCAAAAGTGCTTCAATCTTTGCGACTATCTGTATGCCTGGAATCCAGACAATGGCCAATGCAAAGTGGTTGCAAAATACTCACTGGGAGCTCCTGCAGACGATCAACACCACCATAAAAGGATTCAATGCTATCAGGGAAGAATTAAGGACCATACAACATCATGACCCTCCAGAACAGGTATGTGTTATGCTCACCTGGTCTCTGCGGAGGCGTTGGGGCACGGTTGCAGCCCTCCCGGGGGTGAGGTCGCTTGGGTCCGACTTCGCCCTCTGCACTTATGTGGTGACTGGTGGTAATAGATGGTGCTGCTCGGGACTACTCATGCGTGTGTATGCCAGCTTGTGCGCCTGATCCCCTTCTAGGCCCGTTCTCCCAACCCCTGGTACCCATGGGATGCGCTGTCCCTGGAAATCTCACCTGTTGATTAGTTTTGGCGAGCACTCCATCCTGCTGCTTCTGGCAGGGGCGCTTTGTATGATCTGGACCAAGTTTCTTCACTGGTCCCTTGCACGTGGTAGTCCAGTCCTGCTGCAACTAAGCCACTATACTTCAGGTGAGTGTTCCTGTTTGCCTTTGTCTTTCCTCATGGTTTTTTGTTGTATTGTAAAGTTTGTTGTCTTGTATTGCTGTCCGTTCCACTTTTTTTTTTATAACATATTTTATTGTCTTTTCATGTTACAATACAATAACCTGTAAACTTACAAACATACAACTGTGCATACATGTGTTAGAGCTACATGAGGGACTGCTGCATATATGTGGACCAATGTAGAAACACAAGTGAGGATAGAAATGCAGGAGACATTAAAGGCATGGTCTAGTAAAAAATGTTATTGTCCCTACGGGTCGGCCATGTTTTTTTAAGGCTAAGTGGCTCGATTTTAGAAAACTTTCCTATGGACCTTTCCCGAGTTTTCGTCCATTAAACGCACGCGAAAACAGGCAGTAGGGCGCCGCCATTTTGTGATAATCCTATCACTTGCCGCATCGCCCTGGCTGACCTGCTTCTGTGGCACTAAATCAAATCCCCCTCCCCTGAGCCTGACATTATCAAAACATTCATATTCCCCACCTCTCTCCGTGACGTTACTGTGCTGCGTAGGCAAAAGCGCCCAGTCGTCTTCTACGCGACTCCACACAGAACCCGGAAACCAACACAGACCATCTCACAACACAGCGCGCCACAATTCGGAATATGAAACTGTACTTTAAAATCAAACAGCAACACGGTACATTTGGTAAAGTACATTTATTTGACATTAAATGTTTAGAGAATATTCAGCAATTGCCATATGAACTCTGAAAGCCATTTATTTTCTTTTATCTGTATCCGCAAATCCGTATAAGCTTATATTGAGTCACGCGCTGTTCCTTTATGGTACACAGGGTGTTGGTTTTCGTTAAAAGAAGCACTTTGGAAGCACGGTGAACCGCAAGGCTGTTCCATCAACTAGGCACTAGTCCATCGTAAAGGTTGATATGTTGCTTCTAGCCACTAGTACAGCGTAAGGGCATGTGGGCCCTTGGCGATCGTCCCATAAAATTGTCAGTGTGCTCCAGTTGTTCACACGAAGCTGCAGGTGTCTGTTGAAAAAAACATCTGCCGGTGTCTCAAACCAATGACAGTAGCAGAACAGGATCAAATACCTGTTATGAAAACAAAAAAAATATTTTATTTATTACGGCCGATTAGAAACTATTTGCTTGCAAGGATAGTTCAATGGAGTATATTCGGCTCTAAAATCAATGCGAAAAGTAACGAAATAAATCGAGGCCAACACACAATGAGAAACGACAGTTTGTCTACATGCGTGTGGAATGATATGATATATGATATGGCATTTGTAACGCGCCTATACACAAGTGTTTCAAGGCGCGACGAGGCAGGGGGGGAACAAGGGCAGACAGACAACAATCCTACTAGGCCAGGTGTCTTTCAGATCGCGCAAGGGGAAGGGAAGAGGGGGGTAAAAGTGCTGTACATGGTTAGTAGAATACAAGATAAATAATAGGGCCAGCTGGTGGAAAGTGCAAGGTAAATGCCGGGAGAAGGGGCTGAAGGATACAGAGACAGTCCCGTAGTGCAGGTAGGCAGTGCAGGGAAAAGTGGCTGGGCCAAGGACCGAGATCGGTGAGACCTGTGGACCTGCATGCCCATGTGCCCACTACGAACACGTTTTCCTTGCTTTTCCTAGCTCTTCATTCATTCATTTATTCATGCATCCATTCATTAATTCTTCATTCCGGTATAAAAGCATCTAAAGATTTACTCACATTATATTTGAAATTTCCATTGTGTCTCTGCATAATGCAGTCTGTAAATCCGACCGTGCTCTTGACAACGATTTTTCGTATACTGAACTAAAATGAAACTCGGTCTAGTTTCTGAATTTTCTGCCTTATCGTCTCTTACGTTATTGCGCACCCCCTTCAAATGAAGTTCTTTCGGTATGGTCCCTGTCTCAAGGTCAAAAAACAATAGACCCTTATACTTCCAGTGCGACTTGTGGGCCTCTTCTGGGCGCGAGCTGAAAATCAAAGCAGCTGTCCTTCGCATTCTTTATTTGCAACATCCGTAGTAAAGGCATCTGTGAGAACTTGAAGTTTAGAATCCCTCTATGTAGTGCGCCACAATGTGCAAATGCGAACTGGCTTCTCTCCCAAATGCCACGGCCCGCTTGGCACGTTCTAAGGCCCCCAATTTTGTCCCCATTGTCTGCGAGCTTTGCAGCCCCAAAGAATCATAACTATGGAGACATTTAATTTTTGCCGGAAGGTCAGGGAAAGTATAAAGTACCACAGGAGTTGAGTTAAAAGTGAGATTTATTGTTTGTTTGTTTGTTTTATTATTTGCAATACGCAAGCCTCCCCTCCGTTAACAGTGCGCAACAGTGCGCAGCATTTACATTTACATGAGATGAGACATGAGAAAAATATATACATACACATATATGAGTTGAATAGAGAGAATTCAAAGATGACACCCAGCTTGTTCGCCACCCATGATGGTGAAGGTAGGGGTTAGGGTTACAGGTACACTGTACAATAACATTTATTTACAAAAAGACAATCGTATTGCAATTATTTAAACCGGGATTTGTACTTCACAACCAGCTGTACTTCGGGTGGACATGGCACAGTTGCAATGTTCGGTGTCAATGGATCACTGCTCTGCACAGAAACGTCCAAAATTCCATATCTGTGCTTCTCTAACACAGCAACAATAAGGCCTTTCACAAAGTCGAACTGCATTTCATCATAGACTGGTTTGATCACCCATTGCTTACTTCGTTTTGAAAACACCTTAGTGTAGCAAGGCATCCTTACTTTACCCCTAGTCCAAGATTGTTCACATCCGACATTGCTCTTATGGGCCAAGACCACTAGTAGAGTGCGATGTTTCATGCCCCGAAAGCTAAAATGCAAGCGCTTTGGCCTGTACTTTAGGCACATATTGTGGAACACTTCCAAATCTCCTGTGTGACAGAATTCTGTCAGTCCTCTCAAATCTCTTGATAGAGTTTTGTCGAAAACAATCTTCTCAATGGCTTTGTGTGTCGGTGAAGATGGAATCAACCACTTCTTCTTCCTTGCCTCCTCTGGGGACAAAGGGTCATGTTCACATTGGTGGAAATGTAGGTTTTCTGACCAGCGGTGAACGTTGGTACAGTGGTGCATCAGTGACCGCCATTTTTCAAGTAGTATTTCCACTGACCCTTCACAAGTTTTTGAGCTCCACCAAAGATGGTTGGTGATAGACTGGGACCACTGCAAAATACTTTCAAAACCTTTTTTTTTTCCTGCAGCCGAGATTTTCTTACTGATTGATTTAGCAAGATGCCATACGTCAAATTGATGATTAATAAGCAGGAAGTGCTCTCTCATTGGCCCTCATTACAACCTTGGCGGAGGACCATGGTGCTATTAGCACCATGGTCCATGCCGCTAAGGTTACGATTCCGCCATGGTGGATGGCGGAATTACCGCCCCATTACAAGGTGAGTGGGGCGATAATTCCCCATTCACCAATGGCCCCTTCCCCATTGCCATTTTTGCCCCATAGGGCATAATGGGAATGGGGAAGGCGATAATTACGGCACCGTAAATTACAGTTGCCGTAATTATCGCCAAGGTCCCTTAGCGGGTTGGTTTTTAACGCCTGCAAAAAGCAGGCGTTAAAGTCATCATCCCGCTAAGGGACCTTGTAATCAGGCGGTAAGTGTTTAACGGCGCCGACCCTCTTTACGGCGCCGTTAAACACTTACCGCCTGGGTTGTAATGAGGGCCATTGTCTTGGCAATTGAAACGTGTCTGTCCGTGGCTATGAGGTCGATGTGCATTCCCCTTGATTGTAGATATTCCACTGATTTTATAAATCCTAGTTTCTCCATGGCCACTGAGGATGTACATTGTGTTACCTGCACGACCACCGAACTCACAATTTTCTTACTATCCATGTCCTGAAAGTGGTAGGTGCAGTACTTGGCAGAAAATACAGGGCTGTCGCACTGTCCATCGCCGGCTAGCCTGAAACGTTTCCCTTCGAATGTACTTGCTAGAGACAATTGTTCAATTTTCCAAGCATCACTAATGGCCGGAAACAGATAATCACGTTGGTATATGTAGTACAGCGATTTAGAAATGAAATGGAGTCCCACAAACTGAAAGAAAGCCTCTAACTTTCTAAAACTGGAGCCACTAAAAAGTGATGCAGCTGCACACAGTAGATTGCCTGCTGGCATTTTCCCCAGAATCGTTTGTGCAGACCATGAGAACCTATGATTTAATCGACAGGCGGCATTTATTTTGACGTTACTGCCTTTTATTTGACGAGTCATATTAATCAATTGCTTCCCACATACTTTCCCTCTAACTGAATGCCCACATTTCAGCAAACTTAAAATATCCATCAAACAACTGTCGAATACAATGTATTTGCTCTCTTTCATTAGACTGTCATCCTGCGTCAACGTTGTTTCGGCCTGTGACGTTGCAGAGATTTGAACACATTGGAAAGTAATATCGCTGCTATCAAGTTTTAATGTGTCTATGGATGCTGCGGCTGGTTCATTCTCTGTCATTTCGACATCTGCTACTTCAACATTGATGGGAGAACACAACAATGTCGACATGTTTTTGGGAGGCAATTTTTTGGCGGGTGTAGATTGTGTGAATTGATCTGCAACTACTTCAGAGCTATCTTCAATACATTCAATATCATCTTCTTGTGGTGGTGCGGTCGCACTGTAGCAATGGTCCAATGCAACTTTGCTTTGTTCTCCAAACACAGTTAATTCATGTTCTGGCCATTGGATATGAGCATCTCGAACCTGAACAAGCCTCGCCTCAATGAATAGTTCCTCCATAGTGTACATGGTCTGGCAAGCAACATCTCTCCTTCGCTTCACTGTCTGTGTATATATAGTTCTGACACCCACGGGTAACTAGAGGAGAGATTGGAAAAGGGATGTTCAGTTTAAACACAAGATAAAGTGTAGTCCAATTGACTGGAAAAAAACATAAAAAAGTCCCCAGCACAAACATTTTTTTAAAGTTATGAACTGTTTGTAACTAACCTTTTTTGTTTTTTTTTCTTTGCAACTTTTTTGACTCGACCTTCAACATCTGCACGCTGTAGCTCCGATTAGTTTCCACATGTCCTCCCTTTCTCTTGCGCTGCAACGACTATATTTTCTGTATCCGCATAGACAGCACTGAATGAGGCCCCATCGTCTCCCTGAAACATAGTACTTTCATTAATATTTATCAAAATATTGTTAGCATAAAACACACGTGAGGACGAACACACAGGTACATCTCAATAGCCAAAAACGATTTAAACATTGTGTGCACCAATCAAACGACAAGTATTCGACCTGTGATTATCTATTTCGATGGAACTGTCAGTATCCATACCTCTGGCTCTGCATGGACTGCCATGAATGGTTGTATTGGAGAGGAGGCATCAGCATCTCCCTGAAACACAGTACTTGCATTAGTATGGTTTTCAATATTGGAAACATAACACACACTTGGGGTCGACGGCACAGGTACATATAAAGAGATAACCACAAATGATGCATTGTCTAAAACAATCAAGGAAAATATAAATATGCGGATTTCATCGACTTATTTCTCTGATTCCTTTACATCTGCATCATCAAAATGGGATGTTGTGATTGTAGTGGAAGCTCCGTCGTCTCCCTGAAACACAGTACTTGCATTAGTATGGTTTTCAATATTGGGAATATAACACACACTTGGGGTCGAACGCACAGGTACATATAAAGAGATAACCACAAATGATGCATTGTCTAAAAGAATCAAGGAAAATCTAAATATGATCACATTTCATCGAGTTATTTCTCCGATTTATTTACATCTGCATCATCTAAATGGGATGTTGTGATTGTAGTGGAAGCTCCGTCGTCTCCCTGAAACACAGCACTTGCGTTAATAGGGAAGAAAGTATAGCAAATGGAATCACGTTATATGATCACGCATGATGGAGCTGTCAGTATCCATACCTCGTGCTGCTGAAGAATATCTATGGATGTTGCAAATGTAGTGCGCACTTCCGAAAGCTGTTGCGCCGATTCGTATACGCATGGTCCCGCTTCCACTTCCCCTGGAATTACTTGAATGTCAGGCTCTGCATCAAGTGCAGGGGTTGACGCTCCATCAACTGCCTGAAACATAGTACTTGCGTTAGTGAGGATTACAATAGTGAAAACATAACACACACCTGGGGTCGACAGCACAGGTACATATAAACGGCTAACCACGAATGAAACATTGTGTAGAACAATCAAACAACAAGAATTCCAGCTCTGATGATGACGCTCAATGGAGCTGTCAGTATCCATACCTCCTGCTGGTGAAGAACATCTAGAAATGTTGTAGATGTGGCGGACCCTTCAGCATCTCCCTGAAAGACAATACTTGCATTAGTATGGATAACACTAATTATAACTGAAAACAAACACCAGTGGACGATAACTAAGGTGTATATCAATTGGAAAGCACTAACCAAACATTCGGTAAAATAATTACACAATAGAATAAAATTATTACTTGACATGCATAAAACAAGTCTGTAGCGGATTAGCCTAGTAAGATTACCTGATACGCGCTAGAAGTGGTTGATAACTGCGACCACGTCAAGGATGTAGAATGTTCTTGCTTCAGATTCAAGGGATAGTCAAGAAGTTGTAAAGGTAAATTAAAGATTGATAATGAAATGCCAATATTAAAAATAGCCATGTAAGGCGACAGAATACTTGAAAAATGCTCAATACAGCACAGTTCCCTGTTCCCATATATATACATTTCGTTTGTGGGTTATGAAATCGAAAAAGAATATATTGATAAATGTCATTATTCAAAAAGCTATACACTCATATCAATATCGAAATTATAACAAGGGGTAGAACACCTACAATATCAATTAATCCATTTGGCTACCTACACACTACCGCAAGGCCTAAAGCTAAATCCGGACACTTGACTCACCGGTGGCGGAATGTGGACGAATAGAATGGGAATAGCGTTTTCGATCAATTTCCGTGTCGTTCGCCGTTTATTCTTCTTTGTTACCCAAGATGTTGTGTACATGTCCAAGGAAAAGTGCCGGCTGCAGATGCGGTATCGATCACCCCTCTTGTCCTGTAAGACTTGTTGGACTCTACTTTCCAGCTCATCCAGTGGATATCCGCAATGTCTGACCCTTCTCTTATTTGATCAACAGTTTTCGGGAATACATGCATTGTAGTGCCTTCAGATTTCGCATAGGTCTTCGAAGGGCAACCGCTAATCGAACAGGCAGGCATTGTTGATAAATCTGAAAAGTAAATATCAACATTATTATACAATCTTCATGAATAAAGGTTTGATACAAAAGTAAATGAATCATACAATGATCAATGCAAGGTTTGTTTTGGTCGCAGGAACTATACCAGTTCATTATGTGCGGCTTAGTATTTGCATAAGTTGCAGAAATGTATAAATGATGTGACTAAAATCTGAACATGTGACTCGTCCCTTGGATGTTCTGTCTTGCACGAGAAGGAAACATGCTTACATTATAGACTGGACCTCCGAAGGATGCAATTCGATGACAATAGACAAAGATGAAAATAAATAGATCTATTGATAGCATAGCAATGGAAACTCAAGTCAATAGCAATGAGACCAATGAACATAGCACTATTGTGTACTCTACTTGCAAATAGATAGACATTTAAAAATCTGCGAAATATGACTAGGATACATGGCCTTACCTTTACCAACAAACAGTTGGATTCAGCAAGCAGAGCAGTATGTTGCAGGAGAATAGGTGGGTGGCCACAGGTAGCACACTGATGGGTTTGCTCTAAGCGGTCACAGAAGTTCACGGATAGCACGACGACGAGCAGATTAGCGTAGATCTCAGTGGCTGCCAGGTAGCATGTTCAGGAGTTCACTTGCAAAGCACAAAGATGTTCTCATGAGACATATCAAGTGGTTTATAAAGTATTAGAAACAGGGGTGTGTTTGTGAATGAATGACGTATGTATGTCATGGTCTTAGGGGGGTGGCCTGCTTCAAGGGGAGGCCTAGCTGGAGACACGGGCTCTGAGGAGGCCATGTGAGTGATGGCCCCTGGGTGTAGGATACCTTTTGAAGTGTATATGCTGTTTGGCACCTTGGCCGTTTGTGCCCGTGACAGCCCCCCATGCCAGCGCTCATACCCGGGTGCAAACCGCCTTTGATAGAGGGGGTGGGATGGATGGGCCTGGGGCGTGCAGATAAGGCACAGGAAGACTGCTGAATGGAGACACACTTATGTGGATTGCAGGGGGGCGGCCTGCTTCAAGGGGAGGCCTGGCTGGAGACACAGGGTCTGAGGAGGCCATGTGACCGATGGCCCCTTGGCGTGGGATACCTTTTGAAGTGTACATGTAGTTTGGCACCTTGGCCTTTCGCGCCCGTGACAGCCCCCCATGCCAGTGCTCATCCCCGGGTGCGAACCGCCTTTGATAGAGGGGGTGGGATGGATGGGCCTGGGGTGTGCAGATAAGGCACAGGAAGACTGCTGAATGGAGACACACTTATGTGGATTGCAGGGGGGGCGGCCTGCTTCAAGGGGAGGCCTGGCTGGAGACACAGGGTCTGAGGAGGCCATGTGACCGATGGCCCCTTGGCGTGGGATACCTTTTGAAGTGTACATGTAGTTTGGCACTTTGGCCGTTCGCGCCCCAGACAGCCCCACATGCCAGCGTTCATCCACGGGTGCGAACTGCCTTTGATAGTATATCGTTGCTTATCAATAACAAATGCCACATACCGGAGATTCTTGTGAGCACAGACCCACACTTCAACCAGTGTATTATAGTGGTCAAGACCCTTAACCTAAGGCCTGTATAATCCAATGGTAATTGTTAGTATAGATATATGTGTGACTTTTATAGAGACATAACCTACTGAAAGACTTTGAACAAGTGTTATTTAGTGCATGCATTATCGAGAATATGTTATGTTAGCTTAGATAGATAGTGACCACCCTGCTTCACAGCGACCAGACCTTCACCCATTCGGAGCACAGATGTCTGACGTCCATCCTTGAATGGAGACACACTTGATTCATTTAAAAAATCGAAACAACCGTTGTTAAAATATATATGATATATGTGGTGTTTTATTTTGTATCTTATTTTCATGACACAAAAATACAAGACTTTAAAGATTATAAAGGTCAGGTTGCAGCACAGCGAGAGAAAATCCCTTGTACTGACCGCTGTCACTCGGGAACGTTTCTCTTATGGCACGAACGGCACAGGCGGGTATCACTCTTCGAACGCGGTATCCAAGCCTCCCGTGGAGCCACCATGTAAAGGAACGATAGGCCACCAGCCTGTACCACCTATGGAAAGGAATGAAACAAACTGTTTTTAAATGACCAAGATAAGTTTAATAAACGTTTGTTGTCAATGACAATTCTTGTAACTAATGGCATTCTGCACGGACAAATGGTATCTAGACAATGCACACTATTGAACGACTTTCATGCGTTACTATGATATGAATATATAATTTTGGATATAGTAGAAGAACATGAAATAGGAGTGGCATGACAAGCAGAGTATACTTACTCGTTACATCGGATTACGAGGGCGAACAGTTGCGCGAAGTTCGTGCATAAGCACCATCATTATTCTCAACACGGCCCGTGTGAGGCAGGCTGCCCTGATGTCTGGCAGCTCGGTGATGCATTGCGGTCGTGGCTCGCCTTCCGAAATGTAGGCCAGGCATCCCGAGTTTTCTCGGCAGCAGCAGTTCTCGTCCTCGGTTGGCATTAGCTCGCACCGATTGCATGTGCACCAGGTGGAGACGCCGTCCATGCGACTAGGCCCAGGCTCTTCATCTGTTGAATCGTCCTCCCAACTGCCGTCCGAATCCCCATCGTTTTCGTGTGCTTCCCTTTCCAGTAGTTCCTCCTCGGTATACTCGGGCTCGTACATGTAGGGCATTATTGTAGCCATTGTGTGGTAAACAAAGTAAAATAATTTACAGAGATGGTACAGGTGTTCACACGGGCTACAAGCGGCGAAGGTAGCTGACCAGAGCACAGAAACAAGTCACAGAATACTCAAAGTAACACAGAGAGAGGAATGGAATCGAAAATATGCTGCTGTGTGTTGGGAAACGGTCTGTTTATACTTATTGAGGAAAGAGGCGTCCTGCCATTTCCATGGCGACACGTCATTAGCTGAGGCGCAGCGATTGTTGACACGAGACGTGCTTTGGCATTGGGAAATGGGCGGTACGAGTCTGCTGATGACAGGCTCAGGGGCGGGGGATTTGATTTATTGCCGCAGAAGCAGGTCAGCCAGGGCGATGCGGCAAGTGATAGGATTATCACAAAATGGTGGCTCCCTGGTGCCTGTTTTTACGTGCGTTTAATGGACGAAAACTCGGGTAAGGTCCATAGGAAAGTTTTATAAAATCGAGCCACTTAGGTTTAAAAAAACATGGCCGACCCGTAGGGACAATAAAAAGGTTTACTAGACCATGCCTTTAACCATATCAAGTGTCCATTGACATTTCACGTTCAGTTCCTTCAGATGAATAGAGATATTAATGTCATAGCTATTACGCCCAGAGGCGGTGAGGGCGCTATTCTTCGAGCTGGATTAATTCAGATTGTACGGATTTCATAACATTAATTCCCACTTCCCCCATATTTTGTCTGCTTTGCCCGGGCACCCTCTTGCTTGGTAAACACATCGTTCCATTAGGATAATTGCGTCTATGTCTGACTTCCATTGATCATACTGTGGAGTGATTTCAGAGCCCCATAGCTGCACTAGGTTTCTTTTTGCTATACCAGTGGACGTTGAAATTAGTAGCTTTTCAAAGCGGGATAGGTCCTGTTCCGCATCCACACCCAGGACAAGGAGTTTGGGGTCAGTAGGGATTGGACGGCCTAAGACTCTGGAGAGTCTATCGCAGCAGCGTCGCCAGAAGTGTTGTACTCGTGTACATTGCCATAGAATGTGATGGAATGTCCCCTCTTCTTGCTTGCAACGTAAGCATTTTGAGTCAGATATCTTGCCCCACCTTTATAGCGCCACTCGGGGGTAATATATTCTGTGGAGTATTTTCAGCTGAATGAGTCTTATTCTTGCCGAGATCGCCTTTTCCCTGGGGTACATCAGGATCTCAATCCAGTCTTCGGGTAGAATCGGGCCCACGTCCCCCTCCCATTTCAGTTTCAGGCTTGACAGCTCTTTTGTGGCAAACGGGGAGATAGCGTTATACATGGTCGATGTGATCTTGGCTTTCACACTGTCGATAACTATATTTCTCTCTATAGGTGTGCACTCTGGCATTTCCAGCAGGCGGGCTCTCTGTTCCATTAGTGCATGATGTAGCTGATTGTAGTGGAAACTTTCAGTGGGAGGAAGACTGTATGTAGTCGAGATTTCAGCAAACGGGGTTATTTGGTTATTTGCATATATTTGTTGGATGGTATGTATACCAGCTGCTGCCCAAGCTGACCATTTAGGGAGATTGTCGAGACCTACAAGATGGGCATTATTCCAGAGGGGCTGGACAGGGCTGAGTGTGTTGTCCCAACCTATGTACTTATGAGTATCTCTCCATATTTGGGCTGTGTGAGCTGTAATCGTACCCCCAGGATGATGGTTCACACTAGTGTATAGCCTTTCGATCGGGGTCATTTCATATCGGGCAGCAATTTCAGCCTGTATGTGGGGAAGTTTTGGGTTCCCGTGCAGAATGTTATTTATCGTCGCCATCTGCGATGCCCAGTAGTAAACCTGAATATTCGGGAGCCCTATTCCCTCTCCCAGACCGAGCGTTGGAGGGTTTTAAGTGCTATTCTCGGGTGTTTCCCTCCCCATAGGAGCCTACATGTTTTTCTGGCTATCATATGGAACTCTATGGCGGGAATACTGAGAGGGGCGTTCTGGAGGATGTAGAGGAATCGGGGTGAGGCCAGCATTTTGAAGAGTGCTGCTCTGCCTAACAGTGTCAGTGGCAGTGATGCCCAGTGAACTACGTCTTGCGTGTATCTTTTGATCAGGGGATGTAGGTTTGGGGTTACATAGTTGTCTAGATTATTTTCTATTAGGATGCCAAGATATCGGAACTGTGTGGATTCTATATGATATGGGGAGCCGAATGGCGGCATGCAATCTATCCCTTTCACTGGAAAGAGCACTGATTTCAACCAGTTCACTCTTAGTCCGCTAAAGACTCCATAATCTACCGCCGGATCTCCCAGGTACACTAGGAGGTCATCGGCATACAAGGACACCCTGTCCTCCCACTCTGAGTTCCAGCAGAAGCCGCGCCAGGTGGATGAGCTCCGTAGGATGACTGCTAGTGGTTCTATTATTAATGCAAATAGCATAGCCGAAAGTGGGCAGCCTTGCCTGGTAGCCTTTCCCAATGGAAATACTCGCGAAGGCCAGCCGTTCACCCTTACCTCTGCCAGTGGGCAGTTATAGAGGATTTGGACCCATTTTATAAAAGAATCACCAAATTGCATCTTCCTCATGATCGCCCATAAAGCCTCCCAGTAGACTGAATCAAAGGCCTTCTCGAAGTCTATGGCCAGTAATGCTAACGATTGTTGTAGCACAGGTGCTCTCTCTAGTGCCAGATGGAGTCTACGAATGTTCATTCTTGTCGACCTTTGGGGCATGAAGCCACACTGGTCCGGGTGTATCAGTGTTGTAATGACCGCTTGGAGTCTATTTGCTAGTACTTTGGCCAAGATTTTGGCTTCGCTATTGATTAGGGATATGGGCCTATATGAGCTGCACTCATCGGGGGTTTGCCTTTTTTGGGGATCACTATTATGGTGGCCTTCCGGAGGTCTGGTGGGAGCTTACCCTTTGTTAGGGAGTGCTCGAACATGTTGAGCATCTGCGTGGATATATCCAGATGGTTCAGCTTTTTCCAGATATCGACCGGGAACCCGTTGGGTCCTGGAGTCTTGCCTGTTTGTAGCTGGGAGATGGCCGCAGATATTTCTTCCACTGTTATTTTGCTATCTAGCATAGTGACCTGTTCCGTGGTGAGTATTGGGAGATCAGTGTTGTCGAGCATGTCACTGGCTGGTGTGGTGGTTGGGGGCTTGTAGAGATTTTCGTAGAAATCCGCAAATCGCTCTGCTATCTCCGCATCAGTGAAGACTGGTTCTGCGCTTGCTGTCTTAATATATTTCACCTTTCGTTGCCCCTCTTCTCGTCTCTCCAGCCATGCGAGCATTTTCCCAGCTTTTTCCCCCGTTTCATAAAGGCGTGCCTTCATGGCACGATGCGCCTTTTGGGTGCAGTCAAGCGATAGGTTGTGAAGTTTCTTTTGCGCTAGAGTTAGCGCTCGATTCGTCTCAGGGGTATCGTTGGCAATGTGCTCTGCTTCCCTGGTCACAAGCTCTTTTTCGGCTGACTTGATCAGTTCACAGTGTGCTTTTTTCCTTGCTGACGTCCACGAAATGATTTCGGCTCTCAGGACTGACTTGTAGGCTTCCCATAGTATGTTGGGGTCCTTGACCGAGCCTGAATTTAGCTCATAGTAATTGGAAGTGGCTGTCTCTATCTTCTCCTGTAGCTCTGGGAACCCCAGGTAATAGGAGTTCAGTCGCCATGTAGGTGGGGGACACTGCCTCTCTGTTCCTAATTCCAGGATCAGCGGGGAGTGATCCGAGATACCCTGTGGGAGGAAGGATGCATTGCATATTTTGTGCACATTCTGGTTTGGCAGGAAGAAATAGTCTATTCTGGACATGGAGGTGTGCACTCCAGAGTGGAAGGAATATTCTCGCACATTCTTGTGTATGTCCCGCCATGCATCTCGTAGCCCCAGTGCGGATGCAAATGCCGCCAGCTTGGTGGTGGCGGCGGGATTTCTTGCCCTCAAGTGTGAGCGATCTGAGACATTGGGCCTCATTACACGGTAGGCGGTGAGCCATGGCGCTATTAGCGCCATGGCTCATGCTGGTAAAATACCGGCACCGCCTTGGCGGAAAGGTGATTTACCGCCCCATTCCAAGGTTGGAGGGGAGGTAAATCCCCCTTCCGCCATTGCCCTTCCCCATTCCCATTTCTGCTCCATAGGGCTCTATGGGAATGGGGAAGGCGCTAATTACGGCACCGCAATTTTGCGGTGCCGTAATTAGCTCCGAGGTCCCTTAGCGGGTTGGATTTTAACGCCTGCAAAAAGCAGGCGTTAAATCCCCCAACCCGCAAAGGGACCTCGTAGTAAGGCGGTAGGGATTTACCGGTACCGGTATTTTACCGGTACCGGTAAATCCCTACCGCCATCCGTGTAATGAGGCCATTGTTCATGACTTTGTTGAAGTCCCCTCCCATCACCCATGTATCTGCAGCATTTACTGCCAGGATCGGGGTAATGTCTGCTAGGAGAGCACTGAGTAGAGATGGGGGGAGTATATTTCCAAGATCGCCAGGGTTTGATTCCAGAGTTTTGCCTGGATGTGTACATAGCGGCCACCTTTGTCTTGTGTGGTGTGCATGATTTCCATAGGGAGCCTTTTATGGATGAGTATCAGCACTCCTCTCGCACCCATGGAGAAGCCTGCATGTACAGCTGTGCGGTAGTTGGACCTTTGGAAGAACTTGCATGAGGTCCCCGCCAGATGGGTTTTGGTCAGGAGAACTATGTCTGGGAAGTGGCGATTCAAGTATTGTAGTACCAGCCTTCTCTTTATGCTGGAGCCTAGCCTATTGACATTCCATGTCATGAGCGTTAGGCACTAGTATTTGGAGCCACTTCAGGTGTCATCTGGTGTGTAAAGTATAGTTTCACAGGTGTGTTTCTTTGGATGCTTTTGCAGCGAAATGTCGGCATGGGCCATGTTCATGTTGTTCCTAACACCATTGTATGCTACACTTTGTAGACAAACGTTGCCTCAACTCCCCCCTCCCTACACTCCACCCCCAACTGAAGCATCTGTCGACCCAACATAACACGTGAACAGTTGAACTTTACAGCACCTCTGTGTGGTGCTGGAGATTAAGTTTTGGTCCGGGGGGCGGGTGTTTGGTTAGCCACCGGCCTGGTTGTGCTCTGTGATTAGACTGTTATAGGGGGCGAGAGCTCTGTAGCGTTACATATCCTAGTGACTCTATCATTTTGCTCAAAGCTGCTCTTACTTTATACATCTCTCTGCTGCAGATTTTCTGGTTGTGGTTGCTGCTGTGGTTCCTGTTCCGGCGGCCGCTCTGGACGAGGACTATTGCGTTCCCTCCTCTTTCTCCCCTTCTATGTGTCGCTCAGCCCAGCTCCACGCTTCTCTAGGGTCAGTGAAGTGCACGGTTGTGCCCTTGTGGAATATCTTGAGTTGGGCAGGGAAGATTAGCCCATATTTGACACCCATTGAGTGCAAACATTTCTTAAGCGGATGAAATGACTGACGCGCTTTCTGTACCTCCCTGGTGAAGTCAGGGAAAAAAGGCTATCCTTGATCCGTTAAATGTGACCGTGCCTTTCGATCTCACCAATTGGAGAACAGTCCCTATAGTTCAGAAATCTGGCGATGACTGTGCGCGGTGGAGCTCCTGGTGTAACCTTGCCGGTTGCGATACGGTGGGCCTGCTCGATAGAGAAGAACCTGGAGAATGACTCTAGGTCATAGGTGTTCGCCAGCCATTGTTCAAGAGACAGTTCCATGCATTCCCCTTCTGCTTTTTCTGGAAGGCCAATTATACGGATATTGTTGCGTCTGGATCTGCCTTCACTGTCATCAGCTCTTGCTTCCAGGGTTTTAATGCGCACTAGCATGCTCGACACTTAATGATTCACTCCTCGTAAGCCATCTTCGGTTTCCGAGATTCGTGTATCTGCTTCTCCTGTACGGGAGGTCAGCTTTTGTAGGTCGTGGCGCAACAGGGACACGTCCGCGCCAATGCTGTCCATCTTTTTTTCCATTGAGGTCCTGGAGCTGGCAATGGCGCTCATTATGTCTCTGAGGGAGATATTTTCTTCTGCCTGATCTAGATCGGCCAAATGAAGCCTCTCTGATGGGCGAGGCACCGGTGTAGATGCATATTGATCAATTCTACTCTGTGTAGATGTTTTCCTGGGCTTATCTTTACCCATTTTTGCTTATTAGGATGTTGGTGTAGGAAGCTGGTGTTCAGCCCCGAAGGGGGGGAGTGCTGGCCGATAGGATAGGACGCTGTTGCTGGGGTATTGGTGATGGTTGCAGTGGCGCTTGGTGTGGTGTGAACGGTAATTACTTATATCTGTGCTAACTTTGCGTGCACCGTTCCCTCAATGTCCATTAACCAGACAGCCAACAGCCGCGACTCTCGCCCTGCGAAACAGTCCGGCACAGGTGGGCAGCAGTATGGGTTGTGATTTATTGCGGAGGCCTTATGTCGTGCACGGGAGCCCTTTGGTTCCTTCCCTTGCCACCAGGTTCCCGAGTTGGTCGGCAATTCGTGGAGGCAGGATAACGCGGGTAGGGCCCCGCCGGAATGTCTCTAACACACGTTATGCTCCACTGGGTGCTTCTCCCCGAGGGAGAGGGCAGTTCCTGATGCTGAAAAATGGGATTGCTGTGGGCTATATTAGTTGATCTGGAGGGGTTATGCGCAATCACACGTGTTGCTTCACTGTGCGGCTCACGTGTCTGGCATAGACGCTGTGGTGGGGCCTTTTGGGTTACCACCTGGTGTTGTCGGTGGACTGCTTCTCTTTAGTGTTGCTGGATTGTCTGTTGGGCACTTGGATGGTAAAGCATTATCCAACCCCAGTCACAGGCGAGTACCGGTGAAATTCAGGGCCCCAACTGGAGGGCCATCAATTGTAGGGAAGGGGGGGCCAGCTCTCCCTATCCCACCATCTCCCACTCCTTACTGCTGTGTTACTCGCCTTGGAGTTGGGTTGTTGAATCAGCGTTTCCGTATGCAGGGGGTTCAATGCAGGCGCTCTACGCCATGCGGAGCGCCCACTGTCATGCTGCGGATCCTCCTTGGTTGCTGGCTCTCAGTGCGCACCACTACAGAGTCCACCTGGGCTCTCCTTCCCCCTCTCACTCGCAGAGGGGAAGGTCTGCAGGACAAGGGCGCCCCTCCTCGGCCCAAGCACCGCCACTCCGATCTCCGCTCTCCGAGTCTGCACCGGGCTCGCAGATTTAGTGTGTCCTAGCAGACTGGGGCGCTCTCACAGCGGTTGTTAGCAGGGCCGGCACACACCTCGGGGGAACAGGTGGAGCTCGTCCTCGGCTGTCGCACAGCTCCTCCGCAAGGATTAGTACACTGGTCGCGAAGCCGCCTCACATGAGCTCGCAGTCGCCGTGGCTGGTGTCCGGCTACACTTCAGGGGCTCGCTCTCTTCTGCCGTGGTCGCAGACTATTGCACACACACGGTGGCCATCTTGGCAACGGCATTGGTTTTGGGTCCCTTGACTTTCACTCGCTCGGGACACCGATCCAAGCTCCAATTTCGCGCCATTTTGTGCGGTTCAGTGCAGCAGAGTTTCATACACCGATGAGATAATTTGGGGCTTGTCACAGACACGTTTTACGGCAGGATCATTACAGGATAAGGCCGGTGGCACGGGAGCAGCAAAACTCACATCCTCATCGTTCGGCTGCTGGCCACGCCCCCGTCCGTTCCACTTTTGATGTTTACTCTTTTGCTTTCTTCCCTTGCAGGTGATGTTGCCGGCCCGGCAGAAGCTGCAGAGCTCGGGCCGGCAACCGGAGGGAATGAGGAACGAAGCTGCAGCAGTACAGTAGCTGGTGAGTTGTTAACTAGGGGTCGCGCAGGGTTCAAATGCGCCTCGGCCCTTGGACGGATGTTCTAACCTTGTCCTTCTTTCTTCTTCACAGGGTCCGAGTTCGTGAATGCGGAGTGCAGTGCTGCGGCATCAGGATCAAGATCACTGGATGTCAGGAGATGAGTCTGCAGATGAAGCAATGAAGCGGTTTCCTGGAGGTGAGTATGTAGCAGAATGCCTGGTTTCAAAGGTAAGCGGCAGTGAGCGTCACGTTGCACGCAAGTGCACAGTAACGCGAAGCACCAGCCTTAAGGATGGAGCAGCTTGTATAGCTGAGCTTCTGAAGCCACGCCCACCAGGTTCAGCCTGCCAGCGACACCCGATGAGTCAGCACATGAATACCAAGCCTAGGGAGCCACACCCGGTGAGTCAGCGCATTAGGATGTTCTCTGGAATAAAGGCTTTCAGCTCCTGGAAAGTTCTTGTAAAATAAAAGCACTCCTGCACTGAAATAAAGTTAAAGCACTCTTGCACTGAACTAAAGTGTTCCTGCTCACATCTCTATATGAGCGTGAGTCCAGCAAGGACCCTTGTGTTTATGGGTCCCAAAGGGACATAAGTGAGTCAAGTGACCCATTGCCCCCATCACTAGATGGTGTGGTTTTTGTGTTCTGGGGCCTGTGGCCATGACAGCATGTCCTTGATATGATTACAGCAATGGATGGAGGAGTTTGTGCCACAATTGGGCCATCATGTTGCACGTTAGATTGAATGGCCTATGCAGAGACTTCCTGTGGCAGGGTACCAGGAATAGGGTGGCGCTATGGAAGTTGCAGAACTTCTATGAAAAAGGGGGAATAAAGCTACCAAACTATGAGGTTTATTATGTAGCTAGTCAGCTGCAATATGTTGCCAAATGGCTCTCGGACGAAGTGACACCTGAGTCTAGGTTGTTTAAAACAGATTGTGCCCCATACTATTTAAAAGAAATGATCTGGCTGTCTAAAACAGAAATGAAAGCGCGTCCTATGTTGATGATGCTCGAGTGGAGGATCTGGAGCCAAGCGTGCCAGATGATAGAAAACCCAGCCCCATGCTCCCCGCAGATACCGCTAGTTGCATTGACTAAGGGAGATGAGCAGCTACGAAGGACAATTAGGGGCCACTGGGAGTCGGTGGGGTTGGTTACTGTGGGAGATGTCTGGCGGGAAGGGGCTATCATAAATCTTGAAGAGTTAGAAGAAGAAGTGCAGGAAATTAAAAAAACTTGGCCTGAGACAGTACTGGTAGGAGAGCCTGATGCTACCATAGACACGATATATGGTATAACGGAAGTAGGGCACGAGATTTCTAGATTGTATGAAATGCTGATGACCAGGGTTGGGAAGGAACCAACGCAATCAAGATCGGCCTGGGAAGCGGAGGTGGGAGCCCCGATGGAGGATGGGATGTGGGAACGTGCCCTGGGATACCACAAAAAGGTGTTGAGAAACACCACATTAAAACAGATACAACTATATATCACGCATAGGGCATACATGACACCCCTGAGGATATCGAGGTTTAAGAACGCTAGTAGACAGGCATGCCCCAAATGTGATGAGGAAAAGGCTGATATGGTACATATGTTTCGGTCCTGCCCGGTGATTGGGCGCTTCTGGAGCGAGGTAGCAGGGAAACTGGCGGCAAAGGGGGTCATTATTGACATAGACTCAGTTTGGGCTTGTTTACTAGGAGTGTTCCCCAGATCGCAGAAACTTAAGCATGTTAACAAATTGAAGGATCTAGCATATGTGCTCGCAAAAAGCTGAATTGCCATGGGATGGAAGGCTTGTCACAGGCCACGGGTGGAGATGTGGTGTAAAGAATTGCAGAAATGGGCAGAGGCAGAGACCATGGTATGGCAGGATGCAAGTGATATAGGGGGAGGGGAAGAAATGGGAACCCTGATGGCATGGAAATTGATGGTAGCGGAACTGTTTGGAACAACACAGGAGATGACAGAATCCACCGGAAAGGTGACCCCACCACGCGGTGCGGATGCAGAGCGAGAAGAAAAATAGGCTCGTGGGGGAGGGCGGGACAAGGGGAGCAGTGGTTAATATTGAATGTTAATACTGTGGAACTGTATTGTTGCTTGTACTGCGTGTTTGGTTGGTGTTTTGTTTTGTTTATTTGGAAAATAATAAATATTGTTTAAAAAAAAAAAATGTTGCACGTTCATACCTTCTCATGATGATGAGAATGGGACCTTGACAGAGGCTATAACGTTGCTGACAAGCCTGCACAACAAAATGGAAGACGAGACAGAAGATATTGCAGATGACAGTTGGATCGCAGCTGTCTTCTTATGGGTTCCACAATGGATGGCGAACATCTTCAAGCTTCTTGGAGCAGTACTGGTGATGATAATGTTTTGATTCTGTGTTATCAGGATAATAATTGCACAGTGCAAGAAGACAGCCAAGAAAGCAGTACGAATGAAGATAATGATCGATGTCAAATCAGGATTTTGATCCAAGGAGTTGACAGATGAAGAAATCAGAGAATGCATAAAGACCAGCATTGTGGCAGCTGAAGGAACGAAGTTCCTGTATCCAAAGAACCATAAGAAGTATTTGGGACGATGGATCTATTGTAGCCCAGATGGACAGCGCAGTAACATGAACTGAAGTGTTGATGATCATGTAAAATCGGCTGGATCCCTGAAAGGAGTGATGAAAATATGGCGCTGAAGAAACACTTCAAGAGAAAATTCCAAGATGCGGAGACTAGTGAAGGTGTGGTTGATGGATCGACCAGAGGGGAGAGTGTAGAGGAGCAGCCAAATGTCTCTGCAGAAAGTCCCGCCCCTACTACCTGTATGTTGGAAGACAGAAATTGTACCATGCATGACACCAGTGAATGTACCTATTCCGCAGAGAGCCTTTGAGAAAAGGTATCTACTAAGAAAACCCTATTTGATGTATCCCAGAAGAGATGATAATCTCTTGAAAAAAAGTCCCCGAAGGGATATGAAAATGAGAGAAAAGAGAAGCTGGTGACTTCACAAGAAATAAGCGTGACACACTAAGAAGAGTGGCCAAAGAAGAGATGTACAGACTTTATGGAATCTGATGACGTAACTTTCATGTGTGAAATAAAGAGTGCATGTGTGAAAAGCGCTGCAGAAAATGCAAGCCGTTCAATAACTGTACAGATGCAGCAACGCAAGTAGAGTAAATAATCATAAAGGCTGGCTATACATAGTGAATAGACTGCAGACGATGCCCTTATTACATAGAAGATGGGGTTTATAGTCATAATGTCGAAAAAAAAATGTCGACAGACAAAAATGTCGAAAAAAAAATGTCGAAAAAAATAATGTCGACATCCTATACTTATAATGTAAAAAGTCATTTTTTCGAAAAAAAAAATGTCGACATTTTTTTTTGACATTATGACTATAAACCCTTAAAACTATCAACACCTCACCCAACACCCCCCTCCCACCCCCCCCACACCCCCCAAACACCCTTTCACCCCTCATACTCAACACATACCAATTATTTATTTATTTATTTATTCAATAAATAAATAACCTAAAAAAGGATCATATACTATGGGGGGGTTCCCCCCAACCCCCCCTCACCCAACACCCCCCTGCCACCCCCCCACACCCCCACAACCACCCTTTCACCCCTCATACTCAACACATACCAATTATTTATTTATTTATTTATTCAATAATTAAATAAATAAAAATTGTATTTACTATGGGGGGGTCCCCCCCCAACCCCCCCTCACCCAACACCCCCCTGCCACACCCCCCCAACCACCCCTCATACTCAACACATCATATATTTATTTATTTATGCATACACTAAATTAAATTTCGAAAAAATATCGAAAAATGTCGACATTTTTGTTTGTCGACATTATTGTTTTTCGACATTAATTTGTCGACATTTTGACTGTCGACATTATTGATGTCGACATTATGACTGCACACCAGAAGATGGACGTCAATGTTACAATATTAGTAAGTCCACGGAGAAAGAAGGATCAAGAGCTGAAGCTATGTTGCAGCAAGAAAGGCACCTAAGAATCATGGAAGAACCGAAAGGGCTTTCTGGCCCATTGTCAGGGGCTGTGGCAGCCAAGAACTGGTTATCTATTCTGAAAGGCAGTAAAACGGGAGAAGCGAAATTGTTCCTTGTTAAGTTGCACAGAGGGAACACCATGAGTGCAAAGTTTATTAATTCAAGGAAATTAAATGCTGAAAATCAGGCTGAAGTATGTCTCCTGTCACCTGATAGTAGATGTCCAATAACAACCCGATCCCTTATAGAAAGTATACTTAGATGTTCCCCTTAGTCCAACCACAACTCCCCGTAGGTTTTTCTTATTTGCCACATAGTATAACATCATTTATGACGAATGGTTAGTATAAAGCAGTCTTTTTTTGAGAATGTTTGAGAGAATTTAAGTGAATGTCGTTGATGTCCGGTGTAGCTCCCTGTTTTAGGTAATTGATATTAAAACAGTCGGAGGAGACTTTTGCCAAACTTCCTGAGTTGGTCTTATTATTTGGTGTAGGAGTTATTCTGCATCCCATCCTTGTATGATATGTTACTAATTAAGGACCTTATGTTCATCAGTCTTCAGTCCTGCCCTCGTTATCCCAATTCAGAGCTATAGTTCCCTTGTTATCAGTCTTCAGTCCTGCCCAGGTTATCCCATTTCAGAGCTACAGTTTACTTGTTATGAGTCTACAGTCCTGCCCCTGTTATCCCACTTCAGAGCTACAGTTTTCTTGTTTTCTCTCTGCAGTCCTACCCTTGTTATTCCAGTCCATTGTTACTGTTCCTTGTTACCAGTCTGCAGTTTCCCACTCCTTAATCCTGCACTTAGATTCTAGTTTTCTTGCTTTTCTTCTTTCTTCCGGTTCTCTGTCCTAAATCCCGCTCACTTTGACTTCTTTTTTCCCTTGGTTATTTCTGTTACAGTTCTTGCCTTCATTTGTGCCTTTTGTATTTCCTTTGTTCAGAGTTTGGCTGCTGGGTTTCCAGCATGCAATCTGTGCCCCCTTTCCTTTGTCGCGTTTCAGTATTCTACCTTGTGTCATTGTTAATGGTCTACTGGTTCCTGTTTCAGGAGGCAGTCATTGTTCAGTTCCTGCTGGACACGTACAGTCTTCAGTCTTGTGAGTACTCTTTCCTTGTTCATGCCTTAGGGTCCAGACACCCACTGCTATTGCTCCTTTCCATGAGCATTCAGAGTGGGGCCCTGTAATAGTAACAAGCTCAGAAGGCTTGAGTTTCCCTGGTTCTGTGGGTAACTCTTCCCCCATTCTGCGTACAACCCACGAGGGAACTTAACGTTTTTCTTTTACTTGTTCTCCCTGCCCCTTTCTGTTCACCGCCTTTGTTGCCTATCCTTTCTTGTCTGCAGGACTCCTTGAACTCCTGCTTCTTGTGTACTTTTCACCCTTCGGCTTTGTGGGCACGTCTCTACCCGCAAGCCTCTCTGACAGATGGCCACCAGGGCTGGAGTTTAGGGACTTGACTGTCATTGGATGGGGGCAGTATGACCCAGAGGACAGTGATTGGTTTAGAGGAGAAATACAGTTTTAAAGTGAAACTGTTTTTTCTTTTACTGAGGAGTTCCCAGTCTGACGACGGCGAATATTCATGAGCATGTGAATCCATGTCAGACCCATGCTGGAGAACAATAGTTACAGGTAAGTAACTTAAACCTTATCAAATATTTTAAAAAAGAAGTATCAGATTTGCTCCAATAGGATTCAAGCTTCAAGCATGTCGCAAACATGTAGTTAAGTCTGCCTTCTTGTCATTGCAGATTGGGCAGCCTACTTTATGCTATTTTCTAATCCATTTGTTCATTTTCTGTGGTGTACAGTAAGCTTAATAGTACATTGTTATGATTTAGTGGAGCATATTTATTAGCATGCCTTTTGAGGGCAGACTATGCCACTGGGTATGGACACTGCATGCCACCAGGTGAATTAATCTCTTGCGCAAATCTCTTATTTCATCTGAAACCTTTCTGTGCCCTTTCTCTGTGGTGTGTTTCAGATTGGAGATACATGGCAATATGACTGCATGAGCTGTACCTGTATGCGCAACGATACAGCAGAGAATGGCGTCAGTGTGCACTGCGTGCAGAAGCCCTGCCCTCTTTTCACACCACAAACCTGCGGCTTTGGGCAGAGACCAGTAACTGTGGTGAATCCATACGATCCTTGTTGCCCCATGACTAAATGCCGTGAGTACACTCGTAGTGCTTGCCTTTCAACCCAATGATTGGCTTTCTAAATAATTGTGTCTAGTGTTTTCTTCTCATTGGTTTCATTATCGGCATTGTGGCAACCATGGCTCCCTTGCAATATTCTAAATCCACACAGATAAGTGCCCATTCAGAATTCCTCAAATTTGTGCCATGGCCACCCACACTAGTTATCCCCCACCCCACCTCCCAATGGTGAGCAGTCTTTCATTTCTGTGTTGTGCATTCCTGGTACACTTTAAAACAAGCATTGGCAAATACTTTCGACTTTTGGAGTTTTTCATTGCATTTTACCTTCATAGGCATGCATTTGTGTACGCCCCATAAATGAACAGACCCAACTCAACGATCATGCAGGATGAAGGACTGGTCATCAGGTGTCTATTATTACATGAACTGATAGCATCTACTAAGTAATTAAATACTTGTAGCACTTTAAATTGTTATCTGAGCCACAAAGCTTGCAACCAACACAGCCTGCTGCTGGGCGCCATAAAATGCTTCCGAAATCTGTACCACACAGCATGGTATCAGAAATAATGTTAACATACACCTTTGCGATTATCTTGAGCTTTAAGGAAGTCCATCAGAATGGCATAACCCCTAACAATCTGTGTACTGTAGGGCTTTGGAGTAGGTTTATGCCGCACCAAAAGTAAAGACAGTCATAAATGATACCTGAGATCAAGTTGAGGGGGGCATGTACTGCTTGATAACTATAACAAGAATGAACATGAAACAAGCATTGGCAATACCAATAGTTTTGACTTTTACTGTTGTTCTTTGCCTTTTGCATTAATAGGCACTGGTGTGCAATGAGGAGAGTGCAGAGTGTCACAGGAGGATGCGATAAGGGGCATAGGTGTGCAATAGAATGAGAAGAGGAGGGGTGGTGGTAGAGCGAGTGAGGGTAGGCTGGGTTGAGGTAGAGAGTGGGGGTACGGTGGGTGGGGTAGAGAGTGGGTGTATGAGAGTGAGTGGTGGGTGGGTTAGAGAGAGTGTGGAGGGTGGGTGGGGTATATAGAGCAGGGGTAGAGGGTAGGAGTAGAGAGCAGGGGTAAGGTTCATGGGGGTAGAGAGAGGGTTGGGGGTAGGGAGAGTGGGGCGGATGGGTGGGCTGTAGAGAGTAGGGGAAGGGTGGTTGGGGATAGAGTGGGGAAGGCTAGGGTAGAGAGTTGGGGCTCAGTGGGTGAGGGTAGAGAGAGTGGGGGTAGGGTGGGTGGTGATAGAGAGAGTGGGGGTAGGGTAGGTTGAGGTAGAGAGAGTGGGGGTATGGTGGGTGGGGTAGAGAGTGGAGGTAGGGTGGGGTGCATAGGGAGAGTAGAGGTATGGTGGGTGGAGTAAAGGGATTGGGTAGGGTGGGTTGGGTAGAGAGAGTGGGGAGGGTGGGTGGGTGGGGTTAGAGAGTGGAGGTATGGTAGGTGGGGTAGAGGCAGTGGGGGTATGGTAGGTGGGGTAGAGAGTGGGGGTAGAGTGTGGGGGTGGAGAGTGGGGGTGGAGAGTGGGGGTAGAGAGAGTGGGGAGGGTGTGTGTGTGGGTTTTTGAGAGAGTGGGGGTAGAGCGGGCAGGGATTGAGAGAGTGGGGGCAGGATGGGTGGTGGGGATAGAGAGAGTGGAGGTAGGATGTGTGGGGTAGAGAGAATGAGGAGGGTGGATGAGTGGCGTTATGGTGGGTGGGGAAGAGCGAGTGGGGGTTGGGTCGGTGAGGTTAGAGGGAGTGGGGGTAGGGTGGGTAGACTAAAGTGAGTGGGGGTGTTTAGAGAGTTGGTGTAGGGCAGGTGGGTTGGAGGGGTAGAGAGAGTGGTGGCTAATTGGGGGTACAGAGAGTTGGTAGGATGGGTGGGGGTAGACAGTGGGGGTAGGGTGGGTGGAGTGGAGGGAGTGGGGTAGCTAGTGGGGATATGGTCTATTGGGTAGAGAGAGTGGGCAGAGTGGGTGGGGTAGAGAGTGGATAGGGTGAGTGGAGTACAGAGTGTGGGAAGGGTGGGTGGGGTAACAAGAGTGGGGATGGTGGACAGGGTAGAGCGAGTGGGGTGGGTGGGAATAGAGAGGGTGGTGGTAGGGCAGGTGGGGTACAGAATGGGGGTAGGGTGAGTGGTGGGGTACAGAGAGTTGGGGTAGGGAGGGGGTAGATAGAGTGGGTGTAGGGCTGGTGAGTGGGGATATGACAGGTGGGAGTGGATAGAGTGAGAGGGGGTTCTTTGGGGGTACAGAGAGTTGGTAGGATGGGTGTGGGTAGAGAGCATGGGTAGGGTGGGAGTGGGTAGCGAGAGTGGGGGTAGGGTAGAAGGGTGGGGGTAGAGAGTGGGGGTAGCGAGGGTGGGGATCGAGTGGGTGGAGTAGAGAGAGTGGGTATGGTAGAGAGTGGGGATATGGTCTGTTGGGTAGAGAGTGCGGTAGGATAGGTGGGGTAGAGAGAGTCGGGGCAGGGTGAGTGGTGGGGTACAGAGAGTTGGTTTAGAGTGGGGGTAGATAGAGTGGGTGTAAGGTGGGTGAGTGGGGATAGGGCAGGTGTGAGGGGATAGAGAGAGTGGGGGTTCATTGGGGGTACAGTTGGTAGGATGGGTGTGGGTAGAGAGCGTGTGTAGGGTGGGTGGAGAGTGTGGGTAGGGTGGGTGGAGGTAGAGAGAGTGGAAGTCGGGTGGGTGGGTGTAAGTAGGGTGTTTGTGGGTAGCAAGAGTGGGGTTAGGATGGGAGGCTGGGGGTAGAGAGAGTGGGGGTAGGGTGGGTGGGTAGAGAGAGTGGGCGTAGGGTGGGTGGGGGTGGAGAGTGGGGAGGGTGTGTATGGTTTTTTGGGAGTAGGGGCAGGATGGGTGGTGGGGTAGAGAAAGAGTGGGGGTAGGATTGGTAGGGTTAGCAGGAATGAGGAGGGTGGATGAGTGGGGGTAGGGTGGGTGTGGAAGAGCGAGTGGGGGTTGCGTGGGTGAGGTTAGAGTGAGTGGGGTAGGGTGGATGGGGTAAAGCGAGTGGGGGTGTTTAGAGAGAGTTGGTGTAGGGTGGGTGAGTGGGTATAGGGTGAGTGGGTATAGGGTGAGTGGGAGGGGTAGAGAGTGTGGCAGTTAATTGGGGGTACAGAGAGTTGGTAGGATGGGTGGGGGTAGGGTGGGTGGAGTAGAGAGAGTGGGTATGGTGGGTGGGGTAGAGAGTGGGGATATGGACTGTTGGGTAGAGAGAGTGGGGTAGGGTAGGTGGGGTAGAGAGCATGGGCAGAGTGGGTGGAGTAGAGAGAGTAGATAGGGTCGGTGGGGTAGAGAGTGTGGGGAGGGTGGATGGGATACAGAGAGTGGGGATGGCGGGCCTGGGTAGAGAGTGGGGGTGGGTGGGAGTTAAGAGAGTGGTGGTAGGGCAGGTGGGGTACAGAATGGGGGTAGGGTGAGTGGTGGGGTACAGAGAGTTGGGGTAGGGAGGGGGTAGATAGAGTGGGTGTAGGGCGGGTGAGTGGGGATAGGACAGGAGGGAGGGGATAGAGTGAGAGGGGGTTCTTTGGGGGTACAGAGAGTTGGTAGGATGGGTGTGGGTAGAGAGCATGGGTAGGGTAGGAGTGGGTAGCGAGAGTGGGGGTAGGGTAGAAGGGTGGGGGTAGAGAGTGGGGTTGGCGAGGATGGGGATCGAGTGGGTGGAGTAGAGAGAGTGGGTATGGTAGAGAGTGGGGATATGGTCTGTTGGATAGAGAGAGTGGGGGTAGGATAGGTGGGGTAGAGAGAGTCGGGGCAGGGTGAGTGGTGGGGTACAGAGAGTTGGTTTAGAGTGGGGGTAGATAGAGTGGTCGTAAGGTGGGTGAGTGGGGATAGGGCGGGTGTGAGGGGATAGAGAGAGTGGGGGTTCATTGGGGGTACAGAGAGTTGGTAGGATGGGTGTGGGTAGAGAGCGTGGGTAGGGTGGGTGGAGAGCGTGGGTAGGGAGGGTGGAGGTAGAGAGAGTGGAAGTCGGGTGGGTGGGTGGAAGTAGGGAGTTTGTGGGTAGCAAGAGTGGGGTTAGGATGGGAGGGTGGGGGTAGAGAGAGTGGGGGTAGGGTGGGTGGGTAGAGAGAATGGGCGTAGGGTGGGTGGGGGTAGAGAGTGGGGGTGGAGAGTGGGGAGGGTGTGTATGGTTTTTGGGAGTAGGGGCAGGATGGGTGGTGGGGGTAGAGAAAGAGTGGGGGTAGGATTGGTAGGGGTAGCGGGAATGAGGAGGGTGGATGAGTGGGGGTAGGGTGGGTGTGGAAGAGCGAGTGGGGGTTGGGTGGGTGAGGTTAGAGTGAGTGGGGTAGGGTGGATGGGGTAAAGCGAGTGGGGGTGTTTAGAGAGAGTTAGTGTAGGGTGGGTGAGTGGGTATAGGGTGAGTGGGTATAGGGTGGGTGGGAGGGGTAGAGAGTGTGGCAGTTAATTGGGGGTACAGAGAGTTGGTAGGATGGGTGAGGATAGGGTGGGTGGAGTAGAGAGAGTGGGTGTGGTGGGTGGGGTAGAGAGTGGGGATATGGACTGTTGGGTAGAGAGAGTGGGGGTAGGGTAGGTGGGGTAGAGAGCATGGGTGGAGTAGGGAGAGTAGATAGGGTCGGTGGGGTTGAGAGTGTGGGGAGGCGATGGGGTACAGAGAGTGGGGATGGCGGGCCTGGGTAGAGAGTGGGGATGGGTGGGAGTTAAGAGAGTGGTGGTAGGGCAGGTGGGGTACAGAGAGTGGAGGCAGGGTGAGTGGTGGGGTACAGAGAGTTGGGGTAGGGTGGGGGTAGATAAAGTGGGTGTAAGGTGGGTGAGTGGGTATAGGGCAGGTGGGAGGGGATACAGAGAGTGGGAGTTCATTGGGGTACAGAGAGTTGGTAGGATGGTTGTGGATAGAGCGTGGGTAGGGTGAGTGGAGGAAGAGAGTGGGGGTATGGTGGGTGGATAGAGAAAGTGGGGGTAGGGCAGATGGGGTAGACAGTGGGGGTAGGGTGTTTTGAGGTGGAGAGACTGGGCAGTGTGGTGGGGTAAAGAGAGTGGGGGTAAGGTTGGTGAGATTAGAGAGTGAGAGTAAATTGGGTGGGTGGGGGTAGAGAGCATGGTAGAGGGTGGATGAGTGGGAGGTTAGAGTGGGTGGAGCAGAGAGAGAGTGGGTGCTGGGTGAGTAAGGTTAGAGCGAGTGGGGGTAGGGTGGGTGGAGGTAGAGAGAGTGGTGATGGTAGTTGGGAGTAGAGATAGTGGGGTTTGTGGGTGGGGATAGAGAGAGTGGGGGTGGGTGGGGTAGAGATAGTGGGGGCAGGGTGTGTGGGGGTAGAGAGAGTTGGGGCAGGGTGGGTCGGCGTAGAGAGCATGTTGGAGGGTGGACGAGTGGGGGGTTAGAGTGGGTGGGGCAGAGAGAGTGGGTGTTGGGTGAGTGAGGTTAAAGCGAGTGGGAGCCGGGTGGGTGTCGGTAGAGAGAGTGGGGATGTTAGGTGGGGGTAGAGATAGTAAGGTTGGTGGGTGGAGGTAGAGAGAGTGGGGGTGGATGGGTTAGAGAGAGTGGGGCCAAGGTGCATGGGGTAGAGAGAGTTGGGCAGGATGGGTGGGAGTAGAGAGAGTGGGGGCAGGGTGAGTGGTGGGAGTAGAGAGAGTGGGGGTAGGTTGGTTGGGGTAGAGAGTGTGGGGAAAGGTGGGTGGGGTAGAGAGAGTGGTGGAAGGGTGGGTGGGGATAGAGAGACTGGGGGAGGCTGGTGTAGAGAGTTGGGGTTGGTGACGGTAGAGTGACTGGGGGTAGGGTGGGTGAGGGTAGAGGGAGTGGGGGTAGGGTGGGTTGAGGTAGAGATAGTGGGGGTATGGTGGGTTGGAGGAGAGAGTGGGGTTAGGGTGGGTGGAGGTAGAGAGTAGGGATAGGGTGGGTGGGGTAGAGAGTGGGGGTAGGGTGGGTGGGGTAGAGAGCGGGGGTGTGGTGGGTGGGGTAGAGAGAGTCGAGGTAGGAAGGATGGAGTAAAGAGAGTGGGTAAGTTGGGTGGGGTAGAGAGTGGTGGTAGAGTGGGGGTAGGGAGTGGGTGTGGAAGAGCGAGTGGGGGTTGGGTGGGTGAGGTTAGAGTGAGTGGGGTAGGGTGGATGGGGTAAAGCGAGTGGGGGTGTTTAGAGTGAGTTAGTGTAGGGTGGGTGAGTGGGTATAGGGTGAGTGGGTATAGGGTGGGTGGGAGGGGTAGAGAGTGTGGCAGTTAATTGGGGGTACAGAGAGTTGGTAGGATGGGTGAGGGTAGGGTGGGTGGAGTAGAGAGAGTGGGTGTGGTGGGTGGGGTAGAGAGTGGGGATATGGACTGTTGGGTAGAGAGAGTGGGGGTAGGGTAGGTGGGGTAGAGAGCATGGGTGGAGTAGAGAGAGTAGATAGGGTCGGTGGGGTTGAGAGTGTGGGTAGGGCAGATGGGGTAGACAGTAGGGGTAGAGTGTTTTGAGGTAGAGAGACTGGGCAGTGTGGTGGGGTAAAGAGAGTGGCGGTAAGGTTGGTGAGATTAGAGAGAGTGAGAGTAAATTGGGTGGGTGGGGGAAGAGAGCATGGTAGAGGGTGGATGAGTGGGAGGTTAGAGTGGGTGGAGTAGAGAGAGAGTGGGTGTTGGGTGAGTAAGGTTAGAGCGAGTGGGGGTAGGGTGGGTGGAGGTAGAGAGAGTGGTGATGGTAGGTGGGGGTAGAGATAGTGGGGTTTGTGGGTGGGGATAGAGAGAGTGGGGGTGGGTGGGGTAGAGATAGTGGGGGCAGGGTGTGTGGGGGTAGAGAGAGTTGGGGCAGGGTGGGTCGGCGTAGAGAGCATGTTGGAGGGTGGACGAGTGGGGGGTTAGAGTGGGTGGGGCAGAGAGAGTGGGTGTTGGGTGAGTGAGGTTAAAGCGAGTGGGAGCCAGGTGGGTGTCGGTAGAGAGAGTGGGGATGTTAGGTGGGGGTAGAGATAGTAAGGTTGGTGGGTGGAGGTAGAGAGAGTGGGGGTGGATGGGTTAGAGAGAGTGGGGGCAAGGTGCATGGGGTAGAGAGAGTTGGGCAGGATGGGTGGGCGTAGAGAGAGTGGGGGCAGGTTGAGTGGTGGGAGTAGAGAGAGTGGGGGTAGGTTGGTTGGGGTAGAGAGTGTGGGGAAAGGTGGGTGGGGTAGAGAGAGTGGTGGAAGGGTGGGTGGGGATAGAGAGAGTGGGGAGGCTGGTGTAGAGAGTTGGGGTTGGGTTGGTGACGGTAGAGTGACTGGGGGTAGGGTGGGTGAGGGTCGAGGGAGTGGGGGTAGGGTGGGTTGAGGTAGAGATAGTTGGGGTATGGTGGGTTGGAGGAGAGAGTGGGGTTAGGGTGGGTGGAGGTAGAGAGTAGGGATAGGGTGGGTGGGGTAGAGAGAGTCGAGGTAGGAAGGATGGAGTAAAGAGAGTGGGTAAGTTGGGTGGGGTAGAGAGTGGTGGTAGAGTGGGGGTAGGGAGTGGGTGTTGGACATGTGGGGATCGAGAGAGTGGGGCCAGGATGGGTGGTGAGCGTAGAGGGAATGAGGACAGTGGGCAAGTGGGGTAGGGTGGGTGGGGAAGAGAGAGCGGGGGTTGGATGGTTAAGGTTAGAGAGAGTGGGGGTAGGGTGGGTGGGGTAAAGAGAGTATGGGTGTTTAGAGAGCATTGGTGTAGGGCAGGTGAGTGGGGATAGGGCGAGTGGGAGGGGCAGAGAGAGTGGGGGTTAATTGGGGTACAGAGAGTTGGTAGGATGTGTGGGGGTAGAGAGTGGGGTTAGGGCGGGTAGAGTAGAATTATTGGGTAGGGTGGGTGGTGTAGATAATGGGGATATGGTCTGTTGGGTAGCGATAGTGGCAGTAGGGTGGGTGCGGTAGGGGGAGTGGAGAGGGTGATCAGGGGTATAGAGAGTGGGTGTGGGTAGAGTGGTGGTCGGGTGGGTGGGGTAAAGAGAGTGGGGGCAGGGTGAGTGGTGGGGTAGAGAATTGCAGTAGGATGGGTTGGGTTAGAGGGAGTGGGGCTAGGGTGGGTGGGATAGAGAGGGTGGAGGTACAGAGAGTGGGGGTAGGTGGGGTAGAGAATGGGGTTAGGGTGGGTGGGGTAGAGAGGTTCGGCAGGGTGTGTGGGGGTGTTAGAGAGTGGGGGTAGGGCAGCTAGGGCAGAGAGTGGGGGCAGGATGGGTGGTTTGGGTAGAGAGAGTGGGGGTAGGGTTATGGGGTAGAGAGAATGGGGAGGGTGGATGAGTGGGGGTATGGTGGGTGGGGAAGAGAGAGTGGGGGTTGGGTGGGTGAGCTTAGAGCAAATGGGGGTAGAGTGGGTGGGGTAAAGAGAGTGAGGGTGTTTGGAGAGAGTTGGGGTAGGGTGGGGTTGATAGAGTGTGTGTAGGGCAGGTGAGTGGTGATAGGGCGGATGGGAGGGGTAGAGCAAATGGGGGAAAGGTTGGTAAAATGGGGTACAGTCTGTTCTTTTAGTGCTTGGACTCTTGGCAGGATTCCACATCAAATCTTCTAAAGTGCAGGTACATCTTGTGTAACAACAACATTAAAGGAATAGTGCGCTCTAAAGTATTATTGGCTAAAAAGATGGCCAATAATCAAAAATATATCTAAAAAACATTTTTTTTTTTAAAGTCCCTATGTAAAGTATTGAGCAAATGAACCTCAAACATAAAAAATGAGAAGCACTAGGAGGCATCCATTTTGTGAAATGGATGCCTCCTGTGCTTGCCTTTGCGGCACTAATGAAGCAAAAGCCAGCCAGCTGTAATAAACAAAAGCTACCACTGGGTGGCTTCTGCTTCATTGGTGCCAGAGGAAGAAGACCAGAGACTGCAGGCAGGAAAGCTGCATCTGGGTAAGTGCTTATTTCTATTTTTATATAAGCACTAGCTGCGTTTTTTTTCTCTAAATTTTCCAGGCTGGAGGAGCCCGGAAAACGTAGAAAGAAAACTGCAGCATTTTTTAGTACAACCGCATTGTGTTTCTGCCAGCTGCTGCAGGCAGAAACACAATGCGGTTGTGTTTCCAAATGCCGCAGTGTTTCTGCCTGTAGCAGCTTTCACTTTCATTCTCCTGGGCTCCCAACATTTGAGCAGCATTCATGCCTTTCCGTTTACTGCAGGAAAAACTGAAGCAGCAGCTCTACTCAGTCCTTGTCTGCCTGTTTCACACTTAATAGCAGAGCTTAAGTTTAAGGCATTCATCACATTCTCAAACCAAGAGATGCCTCTGTTAAGATGGATTTCTAAACTCTGACCTGGTGGGCAGAGATTTAGGAGGCCACCCTAGTTTAGTGGAACAGGAGAACCTTCAGGACAAGCCAGACCAATCTAGGTAGCTTGGCTGAAGGTCAAGACTAAGGGCCTCATCACGAGTTGGGCGGTAGCCCCGGCGTTAGCGCCGGGCTATTAGCGCTACCGTCAAACCCTCCGGCGCTATTAGCGCCGGATCAAGGGTTTGGCGGAACGGTTGGTTCCCATTCCCCATTGGGCCCATTCGGGAATTCCTCATCCCCCATTGGGCCCAATGGGGAAATTTCACGCTATTACTGTCGGCGGATTTCCCGCCGGCGGTGATCGCGCCGAAAATCAGCAAATTTGCTGCAGATTTTCCCCCAGCTCGGAGCTGGGGGGAAATCCGCCAAGGCCATGATCTGGCGGACCCTTAATTGTGGCGGTAATAGCGCTACCACTGCATTTAAGGGTTACCGCTAGACTCCTGATGAGGCCCTAAGTCTCAGGAGGAGTGAGAGTGATCGGAAGCCCACAATGAGCACACACAGTAACTAACCACAAATTACTCTTAGACAAGTGTATATCAAAAATATCTATACATGTATTGTTGGCCGGACCAATTGACTAGTAAACTTTAGTTATATAAAAACAGTTACCACACAAGTCCTATACTAAATGATATATATACCATACATTTTCTAATGCTACAAAGGACTAAAACACAACCACAACCTGGAAGAAGGGCGAGTTAACACACTAGGAAGATTAGACAATTCTTTGGAGTCATTCCCTAACTTTCGCAGTCCAGCAGTAAGAAGTAGGGAGCCTTGTGCTCAACAGTACAGTTGTGCGTAAAAACACACGATCACGCAGGTAGAACAAAATGCGGGTCTTCTTTAGGGAACTGAAGAATTGGTTCCCACTATTCGAGTAGGGTCTGCCATTGGTGGCACAGCAGTTTCCAAAATGTGGGAATAGCCAGGTAGCGTAGGCTAATCCAGCCAAAAGCAAATACATATTTAGGGATATTCATGCGTAAAAGAGATGTGTTGTTCCAGAGGGGCCACCGGTAAGTGATGCGAGTACTCACCAACCCTTGGCATAGTCCGGACCAAACTTTGCCAGTTTAGTTGAGGTCACTAGTAGGTTTGAGTCCTGTAGTTTTGCGGTGCTACGCTTTCAGCGGATGCAGGATAGAACGATAGTCCATGACGGGACAGTTGCCTTCTTTCAGCTTCCGAAGGAGATACAAACAAAATTCTGGAGCAGCAGGCTTGAGGGCACAGGAGGGCAGGTCAGCAAGGCACCTACAGCGACCGTCACCAACAGTTAGTGGCGCGGGAATCACAGATGTTTGCACCGTTATACACTCTCCTAATTCGGACCCAGAGGAGCTAGGCCTGCAAAATCAGGCGTGAGAGGGCACAGGACCACAAGCAAGCGATGTCCCAAGTCTCGGGTTTCAACTCGAGATGGCAGCGATTCTGCAGGATTCCCTGATGGAGAGCTGGACAGTTCACCGGATGGCCCATGAACACTTCCGAAAGTGCTCCATTGGTTGGTAAGCAGGGGACGCCAAGAGTAGTTGTTCCCCCTACTCCAAAGGGGCAAAGCCCCCTTGCAAGCCTTCTTGATTGATGAGAAAACAGGGGTCCGATGGGACAGCAGAGGGCAAAGGACGCCAAACCTTCCCATGCGTCTCCGGTGGTTTCACAAGCATGTTTCTTCATTGCAGGATACTTGGCTCCTTCTGTAGTTCGGAAAGCATTCAGGTGATCGACCTGTAATGTATGCAGAGCCCCTTCTCTTATCCAAGATTAGCTTTGTGCCGAAAGGTGAGGACTCCCAATCGAAGATCTGCTCTCATGCAGGCATGCCAGTCGTGTACCAGTCACGGCCCATGGTGGTCCCAGTCATTCAGGCACTCCAGACATCCTGGCACCAGTAGTGTGGATTGGGACCAGATAGTCCCAACCCGCTTTGTGGACACACCCACGTGACATGCAGAAGCCTGCGAAAGAGTTTGGTTTTCAAGGGAAGCTACATGCCCAAATAGGGAAAACCCGGGTCACTTGACCTGGGTGAAGGCAAGGGACAAAATGGACATGGGAGAGAACAAAAGACTTTGTGGCTCAGCCATTTTCGGACCTGGGCACAGTCTTGAACCAAATGCAGAAACCGTGATATCCTGTAAAAAGAAATAAAACATTTATAAAAAGTAACTGCTGCCACCAGTTTGTCCCAGGCACACATGTACAATCACCAGAAAATCCTTTGATGGTGTCTAGGACCATAAAACAAAAAGGACCCCAGCGCGCGGTACTGGAAGGTACATAGTGCACTGGTAAAATGTTACCAAGAAATGGCAACATAGTCAAAGACGGTAGGCAGTGAAAAAGTTGAAAACATTATGTCAAAAGACATAATGTCGAAGAAAAATAATGTTGAAAAAAAAATTCTAATGTTTTCTTTTTTTATTTACATGTTTTTTTTGGGTTCCGCGAGTTAAAAAAAAGGGGTGAAACAAAAAAAAATTCAAAAGGGGGTTTGGGGGAACCCCCCCATTTCGAACAAAAATCAATTAAAAATAGACATTCGAATTTTTTTTTTTTTGAATTTTTTTTTTTTGAATTTTTTTTTCTCCACATTATGACTTTCGACATAATGTCATTCGAATTTATCACTATAAACTGTCAAAGACTAAGGGAAACATAGTTTCCCAGTACTGACAGTCTGAAGGAAGTGTCAGTTCCCCCATAGCAAGTGAGCAAAAGCCCAGGGAGCACTGTCAAAAGTCAGGATAGGATAGCCAAACAAAAGAAAAAAGTTTGGGGGGGTGGACCCACAAATGGAGGAAAAATTACACATTGATAAAATCTTTCCTAGCCGCCGCCAATGCCGAAATCTAGAAATAGCACATGCCAATCCACATGCAGAGAATGAAGATTATATTACCTTTGTATAGCGCCTATAGACAAGAGTAGTTTACGTAATGGCAGGCAGAAGCATAAAGGTAAATAGGAATTTGTTTTTATTAATGATCCAACCTTGCTAAGTTTTAAATAGAGTAAATGTCTTTTAACCCTAATGTTGTGTTCACAAAAGGGCGAAGTAAAGTTTGTACCAAGTAAAGTTTATATAATTGATTACCCTTAGTGTTATTTGCACAGTAAGGGATCTTTCTTGTTGCTTATTTCCTTGAAATCCTTATTAGTTCCTCATAATAGGGTTGTGGAACTTTCTTCTTGCTTATGTCCTTGAGTTCCTTAGTGCTTCCTCATAGTAGAATTTTGGAAATTGTTTTTTCCAGGGTCCATTGATTTGACTAATTGAGGCTCTTTATGATTGTTTTCACAGATAGAGACCTGGGTATTGCCGAACTCTGTTGTTTCCACAGGTAGAGTCCTAAGTGGTTGCTTATGATCTCAAGGTCCTTAGTTATATTTGATAGTAAGGTCCTTGGTGTACCTGATTCCCTCGATACGTGTTTCTCCAATAGTGTAGTATTGGTTCATCAGGAGGGTTGTAAGTAGCTTGTCCAATATGTTTTGGGTCCTAGATCAGGTAGTGGATTTTTAGTCAATTTTGCATAGCACTGAGTGTCTGATAAGGGGATTGATGCCATTTGTAGACAGTCCGCTGTATTGATCAGAACATTTGTGCCCCCTTTGTCTGCTTGTTTTATGGTGATGTCGGGGTTGTTTTTCAAATCTCTGATGGCTTATGTTTCTTTATGAGACAAATTGGAGTATTGTTTTGATGGCTTTATGCCTTCAAAGTAGGTCTTACGAAGGTAATTTGTGACTAATTGTTGAAAAATATCAATGGCATTATCTGCAGAAAAGAAAGGATTGAATTTGGATTTGGGTTTGAGTGAAGTTGGTGAAGTGTGATACAGCGAAATGTTCAATTCTTCTGCAAATGTGGGTATGGTATGAATATCATCGGTTTCTTCTATGTTCATGAGATCAATGGTACTTTCTACAAGTTGTCCTGAAAGTAACAAAGGTATTTCTCTGGTTGTGTCTACTTGTTTCAGGAATTTTTTATTGAAGTATTTTTTCACTTTTAGCACTCTACAGAATTTGTACAGATCCAAGTTAACTTGAAAAAGTCCAGATGGTTTGTTGGACAGAAGGAGAGTCCTTTGTTAAGAGCTGAGATCAGATATTTTGAAAGTGTGGTTTTGCTGAGGTTGACCACTAGGTCCTCCTGGGTTTTGGGTTTTTTGAGCGGGTGAAAACTCCTTGTGTGTTTCTGTTTTCTCCTGAGGCTCTCACTGCCTCGCTTTCCTCTTCTGGTTGGCTTCCATTTTTGCAGGTACCTGACCGGTTTGTTGTTTGTGGAAGAAGTGGTTTGAAGATTGAGTATGTCCTGGCTAATCAGTACCTTTGGTAGTCTTCTAAAAAAGGAAAGGGATCTTCTTCCCTAGTAGAATTTTTTATGGGTGGTGGGATTTTATCTGTTTCATTTTCGCTCTCTGATTCTGCTTCTGAGGAGACTGGTGTATATTGTTATGCTGGTGCTGGTTTAGTTGGAGGTTTGGCTGGTGGTTTGGTTGGTGGTTTAGCTTGTGGTTTTTGAAACGAGTAAACCCTTTTAAATTTGTAGTCCATTTCGTCCCTATAGAACTTCCGTTGTTTCTTGATTTTAAGTTCATTGGTGAAAACTGTGAGAAAGTTGTCTAGAATTTGGTAGTTCTTGAAGGTTGCTTCTGGAGCATTTAAATCTTCAATTTGTTTTTTAGTTGTTTCTATTTCTTTGAGAGTTGCTTGGTGTACTTTCTTTCCCTGTTTAATTACTCTATAAATCATTTCTTTTGAAGTATTAACTAGTAATGTTTCCCATTCTTGAGTTCTTCAATTTCATCCTCTTCAAAAGAGGGAAATATGCAGATTCGAAGTCCTCGCGGTATTCGATTGACTTGTACATATTTTTCTAGTGTTGCTATTTCCCACCATCTAGAAATTTCTTTTTTAGACAGTTGTTCCAAGTGTTCAAATAGTGATTTTAGAGAGGTTCCATTGGATGGTTTATTAGGGTCTGGTTTAGTTTGAGTGCTAGAGAACAGTTTTTCAGCCTCTTCCAATCTTTTCTGAAAAGTTGCTGACATGTTGACTTGGTTATTGAATGTTAGTAGAGATAACTTGGCTCTGCTATAATTGCTGAATGAAGAAAATCTGAAAGATTTATTTGCAACCTAATCGCAATCTTAACAGCAAGCTCATGTTAGTTTTTAGTGGTGAGGTGTCTGGGGCTGCAAGGTAATAATGCCATTGAGGTTGCCCAATGGATGAAGAAACTGAGAATGAAGATTATATTACCTTTGTATAGCGCCTATAAACAAGAGTAGTTTACGTAATGACAGGCAGAAGCATAAAGGTAAATAGGAATTTGTTTTTATTAATGATCCAACCTTGGTAAGTTTTGAATAGAGTAAATGTCCTTTAACCCTAATGTTGCTTTCACAAAAGGGCGAAGAAAAGTTCGTATCAAGTACAGTTTATCTGATTGATTACCCTTAGGGCCTCATTACACGGTAGGCGGTGAGCCATGGCGCTATTAGCGCCATGGCTCATGCCGGTAAAATACCGGCACCGCCTTGGCGGAAAGGGGATTTACCGCCCCATTCCAAGGTTGGAGGGGCGGTAAATCCCCCTTCCGCCATTGCCCTTCCCCATTCCCATTTCTGCCCCATAGGGCTCTATGGGAATGGGGAAGGCGCTAATTACGGCACCGCAATTTTGCGGTGCCGTAATTAGCTCTGAGGTCCCTTAGCGGGTTGGATTTTAACGCCTGAAAAAAGCAGGCGTTAAATCCCCTAACCCGCAAAGGGACCTCGTAGTAAGGCGGTAGGGATTTACCGGTACCAGTATTTTACCGGTACCGGTAAATCCCTAACGCCATCCGTGTAATGAGGCCCTTAGTGTTATTTGCACAGTAAGGGATCTTTCTTGTTGCTTATTTCCTTGAAGTCCTTATTATTTCCTCATAATGTGGTTGTGGAATTTTCTTGTTGCTTATGTCCTTGAGGTCCTTATTGCTTCCTTATAGTAGAATTTTGGAAATTGTTATTTTCAGGGTCCATTGATTTGACTAATTGTGGCTCTTTATGATTGTTTTCACAGATAGAGACCTGGGTATTGCTGAACTCTGTTGTTTCCAAAGGTAGAGTCCTAAGTGGTTGCTTATGTCCTCAAGGTCCTTGGTGTACCTGATTCCCTTGATACGTGTTTCTCCAATAGTGTAGTATTGGTTCATCAGGAGGGTTGTAAGTAGCTTGTCCAATATGTTTTGAGTCCTAGATCAGGTAGTGGATTTTTAGTCAATTTTGCATAGTACTGAGTGTCTGATAAGTGGATTGATGCCATTTGTAGATAGTCCGCTCTATTGATCAGAACAATTTTGCCCCCTTTGTCTGCTTGTTTTTTTCGGGGTTGTTTTTCAAATCTCTGATGGCTTGTGTTTCTTTGCGACAAGTTGCCACATGCAGGCCCAGAGGCTGATTGTTTCAGCATAACATACTGAGTTTTTTGTAGAAATCGCATGTTATGCTTTCCATGTCCACCCATCCTACAAACTCTCCATGAAGCATTCAATTCTTCTTTGGGCCCTCTTATGCCATTTCCAACTCGAGCAGACCCCCAGTCCTCAGATTGCAAAAAATGCCCTGCTTCACATTTTAGGTCCTAATGCCAAAATGGTAATCTTGTATTTCATACAGACAACATCAACTAGCCAGTGCAGATCAGACACACTGGGGGAATGTGCTTGGCTTGAACTGGAAACAAGCCAAATCATCTGAGCAGCAGTGTTTTGTACCAGCTGAGGCCCTATGCTATAAACAGGAACCTTTGTATATAGAGCATTTCCATTGTAAAGGTATGTCAACATCAACACATGGATCAGTGATTTCAGGTCAGTAGACAAAATAAGGGTGCACATAAAAGCTGAGTAACATAAGATAGACCAACAGGAATAGTTAATACATCTATATAAGAAGTCATTTTAGAGGTCCAAACAAGTAGCCACTATCAACAAAGTCAACAGATGAGGAATGACACTTCCAAAGAGTCAACCCCATCTTACTACAGAAAGGCTGCTTGTCCCCTTTTGTAGAGCGCATAGATATTTATGAGTGAGATGGTGCCTTTTTGACAACCAATTGTAGGACAATGCACACCGTGTGTATATAATAGGCCCTGATATCTTCTACCTACCTCTGGTGGGACTGCCCCGAAATTTGGATAAATACTGCCTACCTGATTTTGCCATGGTACCTCACTTTCCTTTTGTTCAGATCTTTCTCCTGCCTGTCGTACAGAAGGTGCAAATCCTGCCCTCCGCCCTCCTTTTGTTCACTATCATCATGTTTCTCTTAACCTTCTTGCAGTCACGGTACCCTCTTTAGGCCATGGGATGGTGCACCCTTTGTTGGGAAGGGGACATAATCTTTCTGCACCCCAAGGTACTTCAGAATAAGGCAAAGGCAGTCACTGGTAATGTAAGAGACCAGGGGGAGAGGGACGCCCTTAAAGGCTTCTACACAACTACATTATTGCATGCTTTGTAGTTGCGGTACACATGCAGACTAGCAGCCATCTTAGATATTAGCAGCCATATTGGAACACAAAGCTTAAACGTAGAGCAGCAGTTAGCATCCTAGGCCTAGCCCGCGAACATGAGCAAAGGAATGGGTTGTATCCCGGGCACTGATGAGAAAGGCCAGAGTTACACAGATCCATAAAGCCTTCATTGTCCTAAAATGTTGCCAACCTTCGCTCCTTGGGAAGAATGTGCCCTGCAAGGCCATGGAAGGAGGGCTGAGCATTTTTGTACAATACAATCCCACGAGAAGGAAGGCATGGGCCTCCGACATCACCAGTCCCAATTCTAAGTTATGGCACCCACATACCCTGGTGTTAGGACCTTTAAATTCCAATGTACCGAACAGCCTTAGACCACTGACCATAAACCTGTTGGACCCCCGATCGATCAAAAACATCAGAAAGCAGGGCCTTCCTCTCCTCACTTGTAGGCCAAATTTAGGTCACGTGAGTTATGCTTTGAGGTGCAGGGAGGGATGACATTTTACCCCAGAACGAGGGTGGAGGACCGCAGAGAGGTTCCAGCCTGTCTGGCAGCGAGTGAAGTTTGTGAGTTAGTATGACCTTAGCTTTCCCACTGGGCCCCTGTCTGTTCATACCTGGTACACTGTTACATAGATAGAGATCTGTTTTTTAGTTTGTAATGTAGTTGCTGCTTGGCCGCCTGTTGACCAATGACGACTGCAAAATCACCCACGTGGAAGAAGATGGACGGACGGGGCTTGGACCAATGGCCTGGCATCCCCTATGAAGCAGGTGACCTATGTGTAGGGTCTCACCAACCAGCAGCGCGGGTTTCTACTGTATGTGATGATATCACTGATGACGCTGTGTACCTTCTTAATGTGTTGCTCATGCAGATTTTGGCAGAATGTTCTGCGGCAGCAGAGTTCTTTGTTGGCGCTTTTCCTTTTGTAAGGAAATAAACCTTGTTATCCTTGCAAGAGGTGTATTGGGCCTTTTTCCATAGCGTTGTATTTTTTCTGGTGTGAGCGTCTAGTGGCTTTCCTACATTTGGTGACCCCGATGTGATACCAACAACCTCCTCGACGACTGAGGCTTCCACGCCGATACTCTGGAGGGCGCGTGCCCAACTGCAGCAACCAGTCTTGAGCATGCAACCCGCAGAGGTGTGCATAGCCATTTTCACAGAATTCCTGTCTGCGCTTTGGAGCAGGGCGTGGCTCCCAGAAGAGTGCAGGCCGTTATTTGGACCCTATGACGGAGGAGCTCAGGTGAACATGCAGACCTGAGTACCCCCCTTGCGAGGGATAACGAGGGGTTGTGTGCGTGGGGAAGTGTCATATGCGTGAGTGAAGGTAAGAAATGGCGAGGCCACGTGGCAAGATTTCGCTTTTATTATTCTTATAAGTTTTGGATAAGTTAAGAGGATTTTACGAAGGAAAAACAGTTGTAGGGAGCCTTTCCAAATGAGGGAAGATAAAGGCGCCATTTGTTTTGCAAAAAAGTAGGAGCTCCATATAATTAGAGGGCACGGTGGAAGTAGTGGTTGTTGTTTTAGCATGTTATTTTAGCTAATTGTTTTAGTGTATCATGATTTTTGTGTAAACGGTGGAAGCCGGAGGTTGGCCAGTTTTGTCAAATAAAGGTTGAGAAGTGTGTAGTGGGGCAGTGCACGTGTGTGTGTGCATGTGGAAAGGGGGACGATGGAACGAATGACCGGGGGCGACGGGGAGGAAGGGGCAGTGGACTGGTAGTGACTTCTGCGATCAAAATGTGTGCAGCGCATAGGAGTAAAAATTGTGGATTTTTGACTAGTAAAATTGCAAAGATGGTAGGGGGATGCCATTGGAGCATATGAATAATGCATTACCATTGTATCGAGACAAAATTGAGAAGTATCACAAGCAGTGGGTGGTAGAGACACCAGGGGGATGCCTCACTCCTGGCCAGTGCACGGCACCCACTATAGATGGATATTAGACCACATGGGCACGTTCTTAGATGCTAAGTACAAGGGTAAGCAACTTCAAAAGTGAAAAGAGATACTAAATCTGTAGAAGATAATAGAGGATGGGGAGGACCCTGATCAGGACGGGACACCGACCGCAGGGGACGTAGCTGTAAATGTAATGTCTGAAACAACACAGGAGAACAAAGCTGCACTCCCACATGGCTTTATCCACTCACCACTCGTCCACCCATGGGATACACAAACCCAACATATGTATCTACCCCACCTCCCTACATACCAACATCGAGTGCTATCCCTTACCCAGGAAAGTAAGGTACAGAAGGAGCTAGAGGAGGCATTGGAGGCTAGGCAGGTGGAATTGGCTCGATTGAGGGTGGCACAGGAAGGATGAGGAGAGAAGGGAAATGGGTTAGATGAATGGAGAGCAGGAGATATTCTGTTCAGACTAGACAGTTCGGCAATCAAGGAGAGGGGCTGGCAATGGGTGAGTAGGGAGCACGGGGTACGGGACTGTAAGGTCTGACCAGGATACAGACAGAGAGTTAAGGGAAGACGGATGGGATACCATGGATGAAAATTAGATTGATGATGGGGATGAGCAAATGCCGGAGGTCACGCCACTGGTGGAAAGCTTGTGGGGACTGCGGTTAACAAACACGTTTAGCTGGGTGGCAGTAGTAAGGAAAAAGGGAAGTGTTTGATGAAAAGAAGTAGGAAACACAAGTACTCAGATTCCATTGCTGCATAAAGGGCTAGGTAGTATGCACTATGTGCCCTGCGAGAAACCTGAAGGTGTCTCACCCGCTGGTCCCAGGAGATCTGTCATCCAGGTGGCCAGGACACTGCCATCGCTATTGGTTCCAGTTCCTGGGTGTGGGCCAGTGGGGGAGGATCACCTGAATGAGGGGTATTCGGGCAGTTGAAGTGGGACACTGACAGTTTAGATGCGGACCCCCTTCCTTGCCAACTGTTCCCAATAACGACCGCGTCCAAAGCCCACTGCACAGAAGACACCCGCTTGGAATCATCTTCCGCGCATCACATCCTTCGTTCAACTGACGCAAGCGACCAGATCCGACTTGCTCCTTGCTGACTAATTGAAGCATGAAAAAAAGACATTAAAACAGAACGGCACACCATTGCGAAACTGAGACTACACTGACTGACCTTGATGTGCCTTTAAATCTGCGCACCCGGGCTCTTTCTGTGGACACTTTAACTTAGACAAACGGTCCCCTACCCACAGGAACCTTCGACCCAATAAGAAATTTGGATTCACTTTTTGCATTATACATTGTTCAGAACAATCATCTGGCTGTGGAAGAAGAGAATGTTTTTCTCGAAATGCGTCAGCCACTTTTAAGTTGATTTTTAAGTTGAACTGTAGATCTTTTTGACCTATTTGTTTTGTTTATCTGATTATTAAAACACTTCTCTTTATCATAGTTATATGAACAGTTGAATTTTTTGAAATTGTACAGACTTATACAGAACTCTCTAACAAAACTTTCAGTTAATAACGATTTAACCACTTTTTGATGGGATTGCAAGGTGTGCAGGTGATGGGAGGGTTCCATTTACTGATCCTCTTTGATTTGTGCAGTTGCATTGTGTTGGCCCTGTACCAGGGCCGCTTTTCCTCCCCTGTACCTGAAATTACTAAAATCTAGTTTCTACTATTCTTTGAATAATATTTATTCATTGACCCAGGTGTGCTCCACCTAATTCCTCGCTTCCCCTTCCTTGTAACACTTTTTCCCCATCCTACCCTGTAGGGTACTTAGAAGCTCTACCCCCTTTTCCGACACAAACACTTTCTTACACCGTAACAGACAACAGACTAACACCAGAGCCATTTACCTGACATGTCCCAACACACGGTTCAGCTAGAGTCAGGCAGTTGAAAATAACCATGTACACTGGACGGCCCTTTACCTTCCCCACAGGGATAAAAGGTGGAGCACGAGAGCACACTACGAGCAAGTCCGAATGCACGAGGAAATAGCGACACCAAACCAGCAGTTCATACGGAGGAGGAAGGCAGCGAGACCTGGAGGAACGACAAAGGGGGATCTGCCCTTTCCCTTTTCAACTCAGACCCCCAAAGCCTCCTAAATGGAATTATAAGACCGGGAAATACAGCTGACGTATGGAGTGGCTGATGTCAACGGTGCACAGGGACCTCCCGCATTGATAACCAAGGATGGGAGGCATGCTGGCTACTGCGGTACTGTCCTTGTCTACAGAGGCAAGCCAAGCCAGCGGATTCAGCGCAATCAGTGAGTTGGAGTAAGCTGATAGCAAATGGAACTGTATTGAATCCAAGGTTGCAAGCGGCAGCCTTCGATGAACACAAGAACTTGAGAACAAAGAACTTGTGCATGTGTGAACTTCTGAGAAAGCCCAGAGAAGGGCGAGCTGCAAAGTGGTCAGGCACGACAAGGGTGCTCATTCAAAGGACTCTCGCTGGCCCCTTTTGTGTGGAAACTACAAGTTCCAGAATGCCCCAGGAAAAAGGTGGTGTGAGGTGTCAGAGGGGTCCTACAAGTGTCAAGTCAAATCCCTTGTACACTCGAACGTCTCTGACCCATTGCCAAGGGAAAACTAAGACAAGTAAATCACATATCGTAATAAAGCAAGTGAACTGTGAAATTGGCAAGTGTGAACGCGGCGGAGGGATGCCTGCGAGTTGGGGTGAAAAGTAATACACCCGTGAACATTGTGTTGACAAGAGGGAACCCGGTTGAGGGTTTACCACAGTGGGAAGTTGTTTAAAAAGACATTTGAATATTGCAAGCTGCATTTGAAAGGCTGTAGTAAACCCCATTGTAACGCTCACCTGGTATCCACAGGGACGTCATTCAGCCTGTTCTGACCTCTTCTGACCTCGAACCCTTCCCTGGAGGCTATTCGACTGGAGACTGGGCCTGAAACACAGGATTGGTAGAGTTTAACTCCCTATTGTCTCTGTATGCTTGAACCCCTTCTTGCGGGGTCCAACCCTTCCCTTTGATCCAAAGCTCATCTTGTTTTCTTGGATAGTGTGCTCTCCATCCTGCTTTCAGTGCAGGGGCGCGTTGATTGATGCGGGTTCGTTGCTGCCTAGTTACTTCACTGGCAAGAGTCCGACAAGTAAGTATAATGAGTCTTTTGAACAGTTCTCTAACTTCGTTCCTTTCCTTCCTTAGATGATGGCCGGCGTCCGGGGATGGCGGCGTGCTGCTGAGATGAGTAGCGCTGAAGGTGAGTGAAAGCGCGATGCGCGATGCACCCCTTTCGTATTTGTATTGAACCAAGTTCTTTTTCTGTGTCTTTAAGGTGCCGCGACGTTTTCAGCGTGGATGCTGGTCATGACGAACAAATGCGGTGAGTAAGCGCGGTATGCGGCGCATCTAGATGTTTCCACGCTAACCTGGAGTGTCTTTTCCCTCTTGCAGATGGATGAGAAGTTCCGGAGACAGAGTTCCCCCCCAGAGCGGCTGGGATTCAGGTAAGCGTTTGAAGCTTGTACAGTATTTAAAAAATAAGCGAAGATTTACAGAATGCTTACTAATGTCTTTTTTCTGTTCTTTTCCCTTTTCCTTAGGAAGCGGCGTGCCGGGATGGGAATGCCACCGCTGAAGATGCCCGCAGAACAGAAGGAGCGATGAATGATGGGCAGAAGCGCCGCAAGGTAAGGCTGTTCCTAACGGTGTTCTTGTTCTTGCAGGAGCTGAGCGCAGAAGAAAGATGCAGGCCTACTGGAGACCGATCCGAACACGGTGAGTGTCAAGCTGCAGGTGCAGAAAAGACAAAGCATGTTTCTCAGAAATGGGCGTGGTTTAAATAGTCTCTGGGTATCCCAGGTGTCTCTGGGCTGAGCCACATCCAAAAGACTAGACTGCACATGTAGTTCTGGGCACCGAAATATGTTCGGGCATCCACCTTGTCCCCATCAATGCACTACAAGTCCAATCCCCATTGTTATCCTATGGGAGTGAGTGAGTCTGGTGCCACAAGCGTCAAGTCTGACTCCAAGTGGATCTTTGGAGGGATGGAGAGGCCCTTGAGGGCCAGAGGGCCATGTAGGTGATTGTGGCCTGGCTCCAGCCTGACATCTTGGAGGGCTGGGGACATTAGGGGCAGGAATCTTGACAGCACTCCCCCCCAAGGCTCCTCTCAAGGTGGCTCTTCTGTCTGGTCCTGGTTTGGTTGGATGGTTTTGATGAAATCGTCTAAGCAAGCCAGGTGCATGGATGTACTCACAAGGCTCCCATGTCCTGTCTTGTGGACCATACCTCTTCCAATCTACTAAGTAGTATAATTTGGATCTGACGTACTTTGAATCTAGGATGTCCTTGACTTCGAATTCTGGCTCCCCGGCGACTACTACTGGCTGCGGTGGCGTTGCTTCCCGGGTCCAAGGTTGAACAGGTCTAAGGAGAGACACGTGGAACACAGGGTGAATCTGCATGTTTGATGGCAAAGCTAGTCTGACCGCCACAGGATTTATCACGGAGGTGACGGTGAATGGACCCAGGTATCTTGGACGGAAAGTTCGGGTTCCTTTAATGGACACGTGTTTAGACGTCAGCCAGACTTTGTCTCCCACTTGGTAGTTGGGGGCCTTTGCTCGGTGTTGATCAGCAAACTTCTTTTGGCGATTCTTAGCTTGAAGTAGGTGTTCAGCTGCCCTTTTAAAGGTTTGAGAAATGGTTGTGTGAAAGGTTTTGACTGCTGACTTTTCCAGGGTTGTAGGAACGTCCAACTCAGAAGTACGTGGGTGCCTGCCATACATGGTATAAAAGAGTGTCTGCCCAGTGCTGGTGTGTAGGGAATTATTATAAGCATATTCAGCTATCCATAATAGGTCGAACCAGCTTCCTTCAGCTTGGTGTAACATGCAACGCAGATACTGCTTGAGCGTCTGATTTGTCCTCTCAGTTTGACCATCCGTTTAGGGATGGTGACTGGTGGATAGCCGGATGTCGATCTGGGCCATAGAGCAGCATTTTCTACAGAAGTTAGATACAAATTGAGTACCTTGGTCTGAGACCAAAACTGAAGGAAACCCATGAAGCTGTATGATGCCTTCAAGAAATACCTTTGCCAGAGTGGAAGCATTTGGGAGCCCCTTAAGAGGAATGAAATGTGCCATTTTTGAAAATAGGTCCACGACCACAAGAATAGTGTTAAACACTTGACTGGGTGGTAAGTCAGTAATAAAATCGAGGGACAACGTGTGCCAAGGTGCTGGTGGGATTTCCAATGGTTGTAATAGCCCAGCCGGTTTCTGCTTGGATGACTTGTTTTGAGCACACACTCCACAAGATAGGATGAATTGGATAATGTCTTTACGCCACGTGGGCCACCAATAATTTTGTTTTACCTTGGCTAGGGTTTTAGTGATTCCGGGGTAGCCCTCGATCAAGGAATCATGATAACTGGACATGACTTGTTCTCTTAGTTCTTGGTTTGGTAAGAATAAACGATTCCTGAAGTAGGGCAACTGATCTTTTATCATGTAATGTTCTCCTTGTGCACTCCACGCTTGTAATTGCTCCGGACTCATCAGGTTTTGGATTTGTTCATGTAATTCTTTCTGAGTTATGGTTGCTGTGATTCCTACGAGCTTGTCACTCGGGATGATTGCTATTGGGTCAGGGGTCTGATACCCTTGCTCTTCCACCCCCATACGGGAAAGGGCATCAGCCTTCCCGTTTTTCAGCCCTGGTCGAAATGAAATCACGTAGTCATATTCAGCAAAAAAAAAGAGCCCAACGTAGTTTTCATGAGGATTGGGCCTTTGCCGTTTTTAGGTACTGGAGGTTCCGGTGGTCAGTTATAACGGTGATTGTGTGTCTGGTGCCCAAGAGTTAGTGCCGCCATGCCTTAAAGGCTGACTTAATGGCCAGGAGTTCTTTGTCTGTGATAGCGTAATTGAGTTCAGGGGATGTGAATTTACGCGACCAGAAGGCAACAGGGTGTAACTGCCCCGTTTCGTGGTCCTTTTGTGAGAGGATGGCTCCCATAGCCATGCTTGAGGCGTCCGTTTCGACCAGGTATGGGAGATCAGGCCGAGGGTGGCGTAAGATTGGGGCAGATGTGAATCTTGCTTTGAGTTCCTGGAAAGCCTCCTCTGCTTCTGTTGTCCACTGGAACTTTTTGTTGCTTTTCCTTAGTAATGACGTGATGGAATGCACGATTTGCGAAAATCCTGGGATGAACTGACGGTAGAAGTTTGCAAAACCCAGCATACTTTGAACCCCCTTGAATGAATTTGGGGATGGCCAGTTCAGGATAGCATCTACCTTGTGTACATCCATTCGGATTCCATTCGGGCTGAGAATAAAGCCCAGGAATTCCACCTCAGAGTCGTGGAATGAGCACTTTCCGAGCTTGGCGTAGAGTTGGTGTTGACGGAGTTTCTCCAATACAGATCGGACGTGTTTAACGTGGTCCTGCTTTGATGCGGAATATACTAGGATATCGTCGATGTACACTAGAGCACAGACATCAATCAATTCCCTTAGGACATCGTTCATGAAGTATTGAAATGCAGCAGGCGTGTTGCAAAGGCCAAAGGGCATTACTCATATCCGTACAAGCCGTATTTGGTGCGAAAAGTGGTTTTCCATTCGTCCCCCTGTTTTACACGAACAAGGTGATATGGCCCCCTCAGGTCTAGTTTTGTGTAGATTTGGGCATCTTTGACTTCATCAAGCAATTCAGGGATCAGTGGCAGGGGGTAGCGTTTTTTTACGGTAATCTGGTTCAGTGCGCGATAGTCGATGCCCGTTCTCAAGTCCTTCTCCTTTTTCGGTACGAAGAATAGAGGACTGGCTGCTGGAGACTTTGAGGGACGGATGTACCCGTTGGCCAGGTATTGGTCAAGATAGGCCTTCAGGTGCTGGTTTTCTGGTTCCTTGAGTGCATAAATTCGCCCACAAGGGATTTGTGTGCCGGGTATCAGGTCGATTTGGCAATCGTATGTTCTATGCAGTGGCAGGGTATTAGCCTGTTCCTTTCTGAAAGACATCTTGAAAGTCCTGGTATTCACTTGATAGGGTGCCGATTGCCACAGTCGTAAGCGTGGAGGTTCTGGTGTCTATTGGTCGTTTCTCTTGGCGATAACATGTGTGGGCACAAGTCTCGGGAAAGGCCAATTCTTTTGCTCGCCAATCGATTTGAGGATTGTGAGCTACCAACTATGGCATTCCCAAAATCAACCGGAACTGTGGTGCCTTAATGAGGTCGAAAACGATAGATTCTTGGTGTCCATCCTGGCACAGAAGGGTTAAAGCTGCAGTGCATTGGGATACTGGACCAGAAGCTATTTCCGTGCCGTCGACAGTGGTAACAGTGTCGGTGGTTGATTTAGGGCGTAACGGAAGCCCCATCTTTGCCGCAAGATCCTGGTCGATGTAATTCCCAACGCCTCCACTGTCTAGGTACGCTCTTACTGCGTGCATCCGAGATGGTTGTTGGTGATTGATCAAGACCACAGAGTGCAAAATGGGAGGTCTGTAGTTCACTTTCTTCGCTCGACAAGTGGACCTCTACACTTGCCGGGCTGGGGAGTTTTCCGATTCCTTGATGGTATCTTCCTTGTCCGTGGCCCCTACCGTCCGCCTCGATGGCTTCACAGGGCACTCTTTAAGGAAATTACCTGACCTTCCACAGTACAGACATAACTGCTGCTGTCTCCTTTTATCCCTTTCCGCTTTAGTCAAGGGGGATCTGACCCCCCCAATTTGCATTGGTTCTCCTGAACCTTCCGTTGTTCGGGCAGTATTGTCCTTTGAACGCACATCCATAGGGCGAGGGTCCGGTCTGGTTCGATCTGCTCTTCGGTCCTGCACCCTATGACCAGTTGAACAACAAGGTCAATGAATTCTGAACAGTCTTTCGGGGGGTTCACTACTTGTGCGAGAACATCCTTGAGCTCCCCCCGCAACCCCTTATAAAATAACGTGGTTCTCTTCTCCACTGCCCATTCTGCTTCAACTACGAGTCTGTTGAACGTGGCTATGTATGTTAATAGGTCTTGATTCCCTTGGCGTAGGGACAGAAGTTCATTGTCTAATGCCTGCCCATGAGTACGACGGGTGAACAGCTTTTCCATCTCCTGCTGAAAGCCCCTGACGTCATGCAGCAAAGGATTTTCTTGGGCCACAAAGGGTACAGACCAGTCCGCGGCGCTACCACTCAGGTAGGATAGCACAAAAGCGACCCGTGATTGGTCATTCGGAAAGGCCCCTGGCCTACAAAGGAAGTGCAGGCGCCACTGGTTCATGAACGTTGCAAACCTCTTGGGATCCCCCGTAAATCGTTCAAGCGGGGCCAAGGGATATCTGAACGGGATCGGCTGATGGCGCTGGCATCGAGGACATGCTTCCCGGCAATGGTGCATGCCCTGCTTGTGACTGGAGAAGTTGCCGGCTTAAATCATCAGTGCGTTCTTTGGCTACTATCAGCTCTCTCCTCAGGGTGTTGGTTTCCTGCCTTGCTGCATGTACTTCGGAATGTAGCTGCCCCAACATGTTATGTTATGTTATGTTATGTTATGTTATTTTGCACTTATATAGCGCCTTATATACCATTGGTATGGTCTGAAGGCGCTGGTAGGTTGAACGCCCTTGGGAACCGCAGTTCAGATCAGTAGAGAGAGTAGGGAGAGTCAAAAGGTGCGTGTGAGCACCGGATATGTGTGCAGCTCGTGCGGTACTTGTGTAATAGCTGCTTCTTATCGGTAGGTGTGGTGGTTGAGAGATCAGGAGAATGTGTTCGTTCTGGCAGGATTTATCCGGAACGGATGTGGCTGCGTTAGGCCTGAGGAAAACGCCTGGCTGGGGGTGTGAGACCAGCAGTGTTTACATAGAATGATGTGTAGTAAGCGGCGGATGTTCGTATGAGAACAGTTATACCGAATGGTGTCATAGTATCTCTGTGTTCTAGTTGAGTGGTGATGTAAAGGAGAGAGTAAGCGTGGTGGTGTGATATGATGGGTTATATGCTTTTTCAATGTGCAAACTTCTAAATGCAACTTTCCCAGAGAGGCTACTGGGCGAAACTTCTAGGTACAATTTTCCACACAGAAGCAATTGGGTACACTTCTGAATTCAATTTATCAGAGAGGCTATTTGGCACACTTCTAAATGTAACTCTCACAGAGGCTATTGGGTATACTTCTAAATGCAATTTTCACAGAGCATCTACTGGGCACACTTCTAAATTCAAGTTTTCAGAGAGGCTATTGGTCAAACTTCTAAATGCCACTTTCCAGAATGTCTATTGGATACACTTCTATAATCAACTTTCACAGATGCTATTGGTAGCACTTCTAAATACAAATTTCAAAGCGTGGCTATTGGGCATACTTTCTAAATGCAGCTTTCACAGAGGATATTGGGCCCATATCTAAATTCAATTTTCCAGCGAGGCTATTGGGAACATTTCTAAATTCAGTTTACCAGAGGGGCTATTGGGCACACTTCTAAATGTAACTCTCACAGAGGTTATTGGGTAATTGGGTACACTTCTAAATTTCACAGAGGGGGTATTGGGCGCCCTTGTAAGTGCAACTTTCACAGAGTGGTTATTGTGGACACTACTAAATTCACAGCGAGCTTATTGGGCGCACTTCAAAATTCAACTTTCGAGATTGTCTATGTCCATGTGGGCTAACTGGTCGGTTTCTGATGTTTCCATGACGCCCAGGTGGATTTTGATGTGAGGCTTTGTGTTCTGTAACGCTCACCTGGTATCCACGGGGACGTCACTCAGCCTGTTATGACCTCTTCTGACCTCGAACCCTTCCCTGGAGGCTATTCGACTGGAGACTGGGCCTGAAACACAGGATTGGTAGAGTTTAACCCCCTATTGTCTCTGTGTGCTTGCACCCCTTCTTCCAGGGTCCAACCCTTCCCTTTGATTCAAAGCTCACCTTGTTCCATCCTGCTTTCAGCGCAGGGGCACGTTGATTGATGCGGGCTTGTTGTTGCCTAGTTACTTCACTGGCAAGAGTCCGACAGGTAAGTATAATGAGTCTTTTGAACAGTTCTCTAACTTCGTTCCTTTCCTTCCTTAGATGATGGCCGGCGTCCGGGGATGGCGGCGTGCTGCTGAGATGAGTAGCTCTGAAGGTGAGTGAAAGCGCGATGCGCAATGCACCCCTTTCGTATTTGTATTGAACTGAGTTATTTTTCTGTGTCTTTTAGGTGCCGCGGTGTTTTCAGCGTGGATGCCGGTTATGAAGAACAAATGCGGTGAGTAAGCGCGGTATGCAGCGCCTCTAGATGTTTCCACGCTAACCTGGAGTGTCTTTTCCCTCTTGCAGATGGATGAGAAGTTCCGGAGACAGAGTTCCCCCAGAGCGGCTGGGATTCAGGTAAGCGTTTGAAGCTCATACAGTATTCAAAAAATAAGCGAAGATTTGCAGAATGCTTACTAATGCCTTTTTTCTGTTCTTTTCCCTTTTCCTTAGGAAGCGGTGTGCCAGGATGGGAATGACACTGCCAAAGATGCCGCAGAACAGAAGGAGCGATGAATGATGGGCAGAAGCGCCACAAGGTAAGGCTGTTCCTAACGGTGTTCTTGTTCTTGCAGGAGTTGAGCGCAGAAGAAAGATGCAGACCTACTGGAGACCGATCCGAATACGGTGAGTGTCACGCTGCAGGTGCAGAAAACACAAAGCATGTTTCTCAGCCTGGGCGTGGCTTAAATAGTCTCTGGGTATCCCAGGTGTCTCTGGGCTGAACCACACCCAAAAGATTAGACTGCACATGCAGTTCTGGGAACCGAAATATGTGAGGGCATCCATCTTGTCCCCATCAATGCACTACAAGTCCAATCCCCAATGTTATCCTATGGGAGTGAGTACGTCTGGTGCCACAAGCGCCACGTCTGGCTCCAAGTGTGTCTTTGGAGGGATGGAGAGGCCCATGTAGGTGATCGTGGCCTGGCTCCAGCCTGACATCTTGGAGGGCTGGGGACATGAGGGGAAGGAATCATGACACCCATGGAGGGAGGCCCAAATTGCAAGAAGGATCCGATCCCGGTCGAGGGAGATCCAAGGGGCGAAGAGCAATCACCCGAGGTGCAAGATTACCTAAGGAACTTTTGTTTGTTTGTTGTTTTGATCCAGCAAGCCTTCTAAGGAAAGAGACTTTGTAGTAAAGAGACTTGGCCTCTGTAAGTCCTGGTATCATTGAACTTGAATTGTGAACCTCATGCTGAAGAGGCCCAGGAGTGTGCTGTGCCCAGAAGTCCTGCCTTATCCCGTGCTAAAAACGTGGGGAAGGGAGATCCAGTCATACCATCCTGACTTATCATTTTGTGAACACTCCTTTTCTTTTCTGGTGAACATCCCACACTCTGTTTGTAAACGTAGTGGTAAGGATTGACAATATTTTTTTTTTAGTATAGGCCCTTTTTATTTTGACAAGACACCACTACGACTGCCTTATTATTATTTGATGGTCATCGCTTGCTCCCATTTTAGGTTTAGATTAGGAGTTTATCTCACCCATTATAAAGTTCAAAGAACACCCTTGAACTGTGATCAGTTGTCTGTCTTTACTGTTGTCACCCTGAGTTGCTTACAGCCCTTGGTGCAAAAGGGTAAGAATAACCTGATTAAGCTGTTCCTGCCCCTTACTTCCAGGGCCGGAAAATTGATATATGCATTCAAAAAACAGACAGCTGGAATTCCCTTGGCTGTGCAGCAAAAGTACCCCGGATTGCCAGACCTGCAGTCTATCATGAAGTACACCATGGGGGACGACGAGGACCCCGCGCAGTATATTATAGTTCAGCAGATGTGGCAGGCGGAGATGGGGGACCAGTGTGACCGGTCAGTTCTTATTTTCTATTTCGTTGTTAAATGGGTGTACCCAAGGAAGTACAGAAAGCACTCGACAAAATTGTGGGCATTGAAGCGAAAGAATGGGCAGAGATGCAAACTAAACTATCATCATACATCACTGTAAAAGAATAAAAGAACAGGAAAAGGAAACAGTTCAACAGCTGCACGCGGAAGAAGCAAAACTAGTGCAGAAGAGCTAAAATCGCAGTTGAGGGGGCAGTACCATCAAGTGCTCAAACAGAGGTGGCGGGGCAGATCTCGGCCCCTCCAGATGTCATAATATCCGCATTTTTGACAGGAGGCCGACAAAGACTGTGGGGAGGCGAACCCCAGTCCCCCTAACCGATTGGCAGCAAGGAGGTCAGCAACATGGGGGGTGGATTCAGAGGGGAAAGTGGAGGATTCGGGGATTCGGAGGCATGGGGCCTCTGGGAGCAGATATGGGATGCTTGCATTGTTGGAGCTGTGGAAAGTGGGGACATTTTGCAAGGGAGTGTAGGAGAAAGCAAGGGGTGGAATACAATACATATACCAACTATTGTCCACCACCACCCCAGCATCAACTGTAGGCGCAACCCCCAAGGCTGACTTTCATACCCTATGAGATACACCAGACTACACTCAACTACCGCCCGACCCCCAGGTGTGCAAATGCAACAGCCTCAAGTAACACAACCATCGATGCCCCAACAGAACAGTTTGTATGGGAGTAATGTACCAACGAATAACGCATTGCCGAATGGCACCATCATACCCTACTGAGGGGTGAGTCTCGTGGGAAACAACCATTTTACATTTCCTGGCACCAATACATATCCCGAATAGGACATCCCACAGAGAACACCTGCGTGCCCAGTCCCGTCCATGACAGTCCACCCTGATGAGGAACCCTTGGTGGGCTGTGAGATAGGTTAAAAGCAATTAATCTTCATGGTTGACATAGGTGCCACTAAATCATGCATCATTGAGGGAAACTTCCCATTAGCAGGTGAAATTCTTGACATTTTCTGGGGCTGTTGCCACGGTTCCCTATACAAATGAACGTGACAACAAAATAGGAGGAAAAATGGTGCGTGCACCTCTGCTATATTCCGAGAGTTCTCTGATATACATATTCGGGCGAGACCTATTGTGTAAATTGAATATGACCATCTCCTTCACAGAGCAAGGGTTAATGGGCACCACCCCGGACATGTGTGTCATAAGAGCAATGGACATAATACATGCGATGGGAGGAGAGGCTGTGGTTCGCAGCATCCCTGTGGACCTAATCTGTTTGTGTATGGCATAACAGTGCTTCTCCAGGCAGTGCCCAAAATTAGCAAGGCATGTTGGCAAGTGCCATCTGACTTCATTTTCTGACCTGTTGTGTCCCAGGAACTGGAGGTAGGAATACTGTCCCTAGATTTGCAGGGTCTGTTGGTGTCCGGAAAATGGATTGTTGTAGTTGGAACAGATTCAGAAGGGTGTGAGTGGTGCACAGTGTTGTGCATTGACCCTATAATGCCTCTCAAAGAAGTGACAGATGGAGATTTGTTTGAAAATCGGCCAGATGATGGCGACATTGTGCTAGCAATCTCCACTTCTTACCACATTATGGTACAGTATCGGTAAGTGCAATGTCCTTTGATGGCCCTCGTAGCCCTGCCCCCCTTCACTGAGACAGACTCAGAACAGGTCCCTCAAAGGCTGTGGACAACAAATGTTCATGATGTTGGGCTCTTGCAAGGAGAAGTGATGCCTGAGTTGAGGCAGTATCCCTTATCGAGAGAGGCAGAGGAGGGTACACGGGACACCATTGTTGCCCTACTGAATCAGTGGATAATTGTACCATCTATGTGCCCCTGCAACACACCTATTTACCCGATAAAAAAAAGGTTGGGGAATGATTCAGGCTTTGCACCCTTTTAATGACATTGTACAGGCAGAATTTCCAATGGTCCCGAACCCTGTGACAATACTTTGCAACATCCCCAAAGAGGCAAACCATTTTACTGTGGTGGATCTTAAACACGCCTTCTGCTCTGTTCCCCTACACCCCGATTCACAGTACATCACTTTGTTTACACATGGGGGATGCACTTTGAACACACCAGGCTACTTCAAGGGTAGTCCCCCAGCATTTTTAACAGAATATTACACGCTGATTTAGGCAATATTCAGGTGCTTAGTACCATCATTTAATATTTTGGTGACTTACTAGTGTATAGTGTCAGCAAGCACCATTGCAGGCAGGACTCCATAGCACTCCTACAACTCCTGGCCCGTAAAAGATACAAGGTTGACAAGGTGAAATTACAGTACTGTCTCCAGGAGGTGCTCTCCTTGGGTCAATTAATTTCTGTAAATGGCAAAAGAATAAGTCCTGATTGCGCCGCCTCTCTGTGTGCCACCTCACAGCCCAAAACAGTGAAGGAAATAAAAAGGTGTTTGGGGCTATGTAATTATTGTAATTATTGTAGGGCATGGATAATTGATTATGCAGCATACACAATACCCCTATTGCAAGGCCACAAGGAAGCTCAGAAGTGTGACAGCAAAATAATATGGACAGAGGACATGTGTACCAATTTCATTTACCCAAAAGAGGTCATTTCCTCATTTCCACTGCGCCCGTTTTAACAACCCCAGACTACACACAAGAGTCCTACCTATTTTCCCACTCTAATGGGCAACTCATGACTGCGGTGTTGATGCAAAAGAGCACCATGGGCCACAAGCCATTGGTCTATTACAGTGGCATCTTAGATTCAGTTATGCAGAGTCAATATGCCTGTGAACAGGCACTTTCTGCAGCAGCATTTGCCATTAAAAAGAGTTCAACTATCGTTATGGGATGCTCTGTAACATTGTACCTTGAGCATGCAGTGAGAACCCTCTAAATCAACACTGACCACAAAGCAAGCATCCGCATACAAGATCATTCTATACAGCCAAAAATTCACATTGTATGATGCAAAACTGTTAACCCTGCCACTTTTCTGTTCCGACAAAGACTTGGCAACCATGACTGTGTAACTTTTGAGGGAGTGTAAGATGAACTCCCAAACGCATTTGATAGACCACTTGAGGGGTGTGGTCCTCTTCGTTGACGGGTCAGTAATAATTGACCAGGACACAGGTTTGCGACACACTGGTGCGGCAGTGGTCCGTCTAGTGGATGGAAAATATGGAACACTAGTGCAGAAGTGGTTGCCAATGCATTTTTTGGCTCAACCTGCCAAGCTTATACCACTTATTGAAGTGCTTCAATAGTCCCAAGGATGCCACATAACCATTTTCTCTGATTCAGTATAAGTCACCACTACAGTGCATTCAGGTCCTGCACAGTGGAAAAGAAACATGCTGCATTTTTGGACAAGCTCAACCACGCGCTGTCCCGGTGGTCGTGCAGTGCACCGCCTACACTAATAATGCAGACAAGGTCTCACTCGGTAACGCAGATGCAGCAGCATACTTTCCAGTACCGCAAGTATTGGAGTACCCCATGCTAACACCTAACACGGAACAGTTACCTGCATCGTACAATGCCCTACCAACTGTGCAGTTGACTGAGTTACAGGGACAGCCACCGCAAGCAGAAAAAGAGCTCTGGGTGAAGAGGGGGTGTAAATAGTCTCCGGCAGATCTCTTACGGAGACAAGAGATATCAGGGAAAGCGATAATGCCCCATGAGTTATTACTAGTTACCTTCAACGTGTTGCATCATCCATGACACATTTCCTAACACATTGCAGCGGACATTCAGGAGGACTGTTTTTTCCCCAACCTACAAGAAAATGTTATGAGCATGGCCATACATTGCACTACATGCCAAAGTAACAACACAGGCCTCACATTAAGAACTATTAGAGGCACCCTGACCCGCCCTACTGTGCTGTTTCATGTACTGCATATTGATTATGCGGACATGGGCGAAAGGTGCAATGGATCTCATTACGTCATTGTGGTTGTCTGTCCTTTCTCATGATTGGTGGAGGCAGGACCTTGTGCACATTCAGACGCTAATTGCGCCACCAAATTCTTAATGCGTGAGGTTTTCCCTCGGTGGGGTGTATGCGATGTATTAAGATCAGATGATGGCACACATTTCTCTTATGACCTTTTCAAAGAGATTTCAACATTACTGGACATCAGGCATCGGATGTGCACCATTTACCACCCCAGGCCAATACGATCGTAGAGAGGATGAATAGCCTTTTTAAAAATGAAGCTGTCCAAACTGTGCACCATATTAAAAAAGAACTGGGTGCACTGTTTACCACTGGCATTATTCAGTTTGCACACACCCTGTAAAGACCACCATCTATCATCCCACAAATTGGTCACAGCGCGCCACATGCACAACCCGCTCTCTCCTGTCAGGTGAGCATCAGACGCTCATAGGGCAGCACCCATATTGATGGAGGAGTTTAGTAGCTACTTGTCCTCTGTAACGAATGCAATACAATGTGTCTCCCAACAGATTGCGCCTGTGCGGACAGACAAAGTAATCCGCGCTGCAATAGATACGCCTGCAGCGTCACCCACTTTGCACCCTGCGGATTGGATCTGTATTAGAAATGTCATTCGCCGGTGGAACCAACCAAGGTATAACGGTCCATTTTAGGTCATTTATGCCACTCCCCTTGCCGTTAAGGTGAAGGAGGTACATTCCTGGGTGCACCTCTCTGGTGTCCGCAGAGCTTCCCTGCGACAGCCTGCACCGGAGGATTAAATTACCCATGCCCACAACCTCAAAGCCCCACCTTCAATTACAGGCCGAACACCCCCTCTCGTTCTATCGCTATCTCGCTCTTTCTCTCTCGTTCTCTCTTCTTCTCTCACCTGCCTCTTATAATTAAAATTCTTTTTTAGGGGTTTTTGGCAATGGATGCAGCCAGCTCCAACAGGTCGATTTATATTAGGAAAAGTAATGTGTATGAGTCAAGGTTTTCCTATTCATACCTATGTGCACTGCATTACATTGCTGGACTGATTGCAATATCTATGTTTGGTTTAGCAATATATTTTGGTTCTACTTTCATATGGGGAGGGCATATAAAAGAGGAGGGATATATGAACAAATGCTACCAATAATGGGTCAATTCAGGTTGTAAATATGACCAAAAGTGCAAACATGCATATGCTCTCATTTCCTTACACACCCAACAATGTGGCTACAGATACCCATGGTAAAGTTAATGGGCCTCATCATGAATTGGGTGCTAACCCCGGCGGTATTAAGGCAGGGCTATTAGCCATACCACCAAACCCCCGGCGCTATTAGCGCCGGATCACGGGTTTGGCCGAACGGTAAGTCCCCATTCCCCATTGGGCCCATTCGGGAATTTCCCATTCCCCATTGAGCCCAATGGGGAATGTTCGGCGGTATTACCGCCGGCGGTAATAGCGCTGAAAATCTGCAAAATTGCCCTTGATTTGGCGGACCCTTAAATGTGGCGGTAATAGCATTACTGCCGCATTTAAGGGTTACCGCCAAACTTGTGATGAGGCCCAATAAGTGTTACAACCTGTTATGGGCAGTGGTCTTGGTGGCGCCATGGCAGGTGCCGGTATACTGTTGCATTTGCCTTTTCTGGAATGGCTGTCGGAAGGTCCTGCTCCTGCAATGCTGTTCTGCCCGTTCTAGCTTCTCCCGTGGCTCTCACTCCGTGTGGTCACATGACGGGATATAGACAAGCTTTGCCTGAGATCCAGTGCATCGCGAATCTTAGTCAAGACGCTTCGTAAGTGTGATTACTAGGGGATATCTTTCCTGTTTCTAATAGCTACTCTGCTAACTTCCTGTCATTTAACAGAACACCTTCTTTAACGGTACCCTCTATCGTTCGTTGTCATCCGCGGCTGCTGCCCGAATCTCACAGCACTTCCCCATCGCTGTGTTCAGAGGCTAATTTCAGTATTCCTCAACTCCGTGATTCACGGTAGGACTCCCCAAGCCCCGCTTCCATCTGACGTTCCCATTTTTTTTTTTATTTTTTTTATTTATTTTTTTTTATTTGTTTTGGCTTAAGCCTTTACAAAAAGGGAAAACAATACAAAACAATTTGCATTAAGTACAAAAAAGACAAAACTTGTGTTAAAATTTCTTACTGTCCACCAACCCTGCCAAATTTTTCTAGTCCTGTAAGTTCCATGCTTAGGTACATTTATCCTTTGGATCGTTGTGTTAGATTGTCAGACCACTTTCTATTAGCACCTGGGTTGCTGCAAACGTAAGTGCAGCATTTTTTCCTGAGATAATTCTGTCCCAGAGGAAGTCTGTAACTATGTCTTCCTCCCTCCGTACCAGATCTCTAAAGAATCTTAGTCGCTGAGGCCAGGTGCCTTCACAATCCATTAGGATATGCTTTAACGTTTGTTTGGCAGGGTTTGAGCAGATTGAGCATAATTTTATTGCCATCTGCCCTTGATTACGTTTTACCAGAACAGCCCCACAGTGGACGAGGTTCAGTCTCATTCTGAGGAAGTCTGAACGCAATTTTCTATTTGGAGATTTCAGTAGATAACATGAGAGAGATCCAAGTTTCTTTTCTCCCTTCAAAAATATGTTTTGAGTTGGGTCCTCTCTTACTTTCTCCACTGTTTCAATCCAGTCCCGTTCTTCTAGTCTGCATTTTACTTTAAGTGGATTTAGAGCCAGAGTCTCTTCATTTAGATCCAGTTTCTTTAGCATTTCCAACGTTTTCCTTTCCAGCGAAATGAGAATAGTGGATTTTTTCAATAGTACTTCGTGTTTGAGGTCTCCATACAACGTCGAGTCCTTGCTTAGTGTTATTTCCCTGAACAGTGAAGTGAGCTTCCAGTCGGCCATACAGTTTAGAGATTTTAGGCCTAGTTCAAATCTTAGGCTTTTTAAGGATGCACAATTTGGGAGACCCAAAACTCTTTTCCAGAGGCGACCCTCGTAGTTGTCCCAGTTTATGAACCAAAGATCCGGTTTTGCTTCTAGTCCGTATAGAACAACTGGAACCACTTTGGCGAGATAGAACTTTACCAGAGGCAAAATGGAGAACTTACAAAATTTGTAATTTAACTTAATCATCTGTGATGTGAATTGTGTTATTTTAGCTAACACTTCATTTTCTACTTTGTATGTTGCTGGATGGGCATAGATGTTATATCCCAGATATTTTATGGTTTCTACTGTTTTAATCCGTTCTCCTCCCATGTTCCAGTTTATGTATTTTACTTTTGACAATGAGTGTTTGAAAATCAAAATGTTTGATTTAGATGGATTAACTGTCATTTTGTTTAGTCCTACATATTCATTCAGTTTGTCAAGTAGGTGTTGTAGCCCAATTGGTGTTCTGTCGAGGAGAACTATGTCATCCGCATACGCCAACCAGCAGATTTTCCTCCCATTTAGTGTTGGGCTTATCAAGGCAGACGTTTCTAGAAAATGGCCCATATCTGCCAGGAACAAGTTGAAGAACAGAGGCGCCCCCAAACACCCTTGTCTTACACCTCTATTAACTTCAACTAGTCTAGACAGATGACCCATTGCGTCGAGCCGTATTCTTAGGTTGGTGTTTTTATGAAGTTCCACTAAAATTGATAGAAGAGATTCTGGCATTCCCCAGTTCCGGAGTTTGTCCCACAATAGGACTCGTTCAACCTGATCGAAAGCTTTAGACAGATCTATCCAGGCTCCGTACAGCATTTGTTTTTTCCCCCCTCTCTTTTGCTCATTCAAGATGTTTAGAATCAGGCCATTAATAGATGTTGAGTGGCCTTTGCGGAATCCTGTTTGAAAGCGTGATAGAATATTAAAATCTTCGACCCATTTCGAGACATGAGACAGTAATAGTCTCATGAAGACTTTGCTTTCAATGTCCAGCAATGCTATCGGTCTATAGTTCATTGGTATACGTCGATCCCCGGATTTAAAGAAAGGTACTATAAGGGCCGTTTTCCAGGATGCTGGAAAGGTTCGTTGCTTTAGTATTTCTTTAAAGAGAGCGGATAATAACTTTGACCACAATGTTGGTTCGCTTTTCAGTCCCTGATAGGTCAAGCCGTTTAGACCCGATGCTTTAGATGATGAGGAACTGGCTATAATTTCCCGTATGTCTTCTTCACAGAAATTAAGTTGCCAATGGATATCTGGTTTGGGTCTAAATTCGCGGGTGTCGTCGCTCTTATATGTCTCTGTCAGGTAGCTCACCCAGCCATCTTCTGAAACTAGGTTACATAATGATTGTGCGTGCGCCCCTTCGAACTGGTTCATTACTTCCCAGAAGTTCTTGCTGTTTTTTTCTCTGAGTGTTTTAAGTATGTGCTCGCCATCTGTTTGTATCCGAAGAGCATTATGTGAGATCGACCATGATTTGTAATTGGCTTTTTGGGTTCTTATTTCAGTTTTCATATCCTCCACTGAAAGTCCTGCCTTTTTGATGTCTCTTAACGTTTTCCTATGCTCTCTTTTTCTTCTTTGTGTGGATTCGTCAAAGGCGTGCAGGTGTTTCTGTTTGGCTTCTCCCGCTAAGTATTTGGGTGCTAGAGTTGCCCATAGGAAGTTGCTAAATCGGTGTGGATCGCATTGTGATTTCCATATGTGTTCAGGAATCATTTTGAGTTTTCCATTTAAATTAGTTCCCCCATCTTTATATTTTACGACTCTAAGTTTTCCTTTCTTCCCCTCAAGCAACTGTAGTTCTCGTTCAGCTTCTGTTGTTAGAATATTTTCGAGTGACAACTCCAGTCTACTGTGGTCACTGCCAGACTCCTGTTTTATTTTTAATGTATAGGGCGAAGCATGCAGAGTTTTTGAAACAAAGATATAGTCTAAGGCTGAGGATGAGTTCCCTCTTCTCCAGGTTATATATGGTTCTTTTACACCCTCCTGTAAGCCCACTACCATATGGAGGTCCCATTGTTCCATAAAATCCTGCCATTGTTTTCCCAGAGTAATTTTCCTATGTGTTACTCGATCTCGGTCTCCTTTTAGGGGATGTATGCAATTCGTGTTGAAGTCTCCAGCTACCACGATCTTACTAGAAACTAGAGTTGTTTTTAGTAGTTCGAATAGAGATGCTAAGTTCTCTAGAAAACAGTCTAGTTTCGATGTTGCAGGGTTCCAGTAAATGTTTACAAAGACCCAAGTTGTGGTGGTTTCTTGTATAGATACTTCAGCTCTGCATGCCTGAATGCCCTGGGGATTATTCCATATTTCCTTTACATTTTTAAAGACTTGGTTTTTTAGTGCTATTAGTAAGCCTCCTGAGGGCCGGCCCAGTGTTTTTTGTACGGCTGACAAACAATGAACCATATACCCTTCGATGTTTAGCGGATTAACCAACCAGGTTTCTTGTAAAAGAATCGCATCCCCCTGATTGAATAAGTATGACCTTGTTTCTTTGCCTCTGATGACACTAGAGCCTCTTGTGTTCCAACTAAAGATGTTAACATGGTTCTTTCTAAAGTCGTTGTGTGCCCAAGCCCAACTTCTTCAGAACTTCTGACAGTATGTCTGGTAGGAGCATAAGGGTGTTTTCTTTTGTTTTGAGATCTTTTTCTAAACTACCTTGCTTTGTGAGGATTGCCTCATTTTGATATATTGTTTCTTTGTTTGGGCGTGGGAGAATGCAGTGTTTGGCCATAATGTTGTTTTTCTTATCATTGCATGAAACTTCCAGTCCATAGGATTCCAACTCAATTGAGTTTCGCAAGATATCATTTCTTGCGTTCGCTGAAGTCATAATGAGTTCAACCAGGAATGGATCACTTGACAACGGGAATTTCACGCTTTCAATGTCGTTGGATTTTAAAGAGTGGAGGTCTCCTATTTTTTGAATTATGTTCAGAATCACTCCCCGGTTTAAAGATTTATAGTGGCCGTGGTTTGAGCGCAATCTCAACCAAATCCTTTCATTGGCATTTCCCACTGATGTGTTTTCAGTTGGTTTATCGCATATTTCGGAGAGTGAGTGGATACCTGCAGCATTCTCCTCACGATGCATCTGGGTGTCAAGTTTGACGAATTTCCCTTCTCCGTTTTTGATTTGGTTGTCATTTATTTCAGGTGTGTTTTTCCCCAGCATGTTTGCTGGAACAGTTACACCTGGAAGGGTTGTGCTTGGGTCCTTGAAAGCCAACGGCTTCTTTGTTAGAAAGATGGGGGCAATTTTCCTGTTTTCCTGTTGATTTGTGGCAGTGACATTCCCACAAGTTCTTTTTACTACAGACTGCCTTCTTTTTTGTGTGAAAATTGGGGCCCATTTGACTGCTTTGGCTATGTTCTCTTTTTGAGGTTGAGCGACTAGGTTTTTTTTTCTTGTTGTTTCCTCTAGATTTATCTGTTTTTCCAGATCCTTTCCAATCTCTATGTTTTTCTTTTTTAGATTGTTTTTTTGTCCTGTCAGCTCCTCTGTTTGTAAGCCAATGCTTGCTTTCGTTATTGGAACTATATCGTCCAATTGTTTGTCTTTAGTTAAATTGGTCTTTGTACAGATGTCAATTTTGGCCTTCTGGTTTCCTTTTCCTATTTTGAGTTTATTTTTTTTTGTGCCGATATGAGGGGTTTTAGAGTCGCCCACAATGGTGTCCTGCTCCTCACTAATCCCAACTGATTGTATTTTTCCCTGGATCTTACCTTTTTCTTTTCCAATTTTATTTTGCTTCAGCCCTTTGTTATGTTTACTTTTGTTTTTAGACTGTGAAGATTTAGAGCTCTTTCTCTTTGCCAAGTGATTTCTCCTTTTTCTTCTGCCTCTTGATGTTTGTTCCCCTTGTTCTTGCCATTCCTGAGGTTTTCCTACCTGATTGGCTTTTTGGTTATCAGATTTAGTTTCTTTTGTGTTTTTTCCAATATCTGTCTCTTCCTCTAGTACTGTAGCTAGTCTTAAGAATTCTTCCATTATTGAATCTGAAAGTGGGGTGTCCTCCAATGAGTATTCCTGAATTTTTTCTGGGGTTTCTTCTATTTGAACTGGGGGCAGTTGTCCCTTCAAGGCTGACAAAATCTCTTTCAAAAGTGTGTTGTTTTGGTTTTCAATTTGATTTTTTTCTTTCAGTGATTGCTGGATAGAGGAGATGTCGAGTCCTTGTTTTACAATCTCAATATTCAGTGCCTGAATTGGGGTGCTCAGTTTTGTATTGATGGCATTTGCCAGGCCCACTAAAGTAGAGTCACAAAGAGAAATTTCTTTAGTCATTTCTAGCAATGTCCCATTTTGCGATTGGACTTCTCCTTTTAGCATCTCAAAGACTGAAACCAATGAGCTAAGAACAAAGTTCAGTGCTTTCAATGTGTCTGTATTTGGATGTGTTGTTATTTCTTCATCGTCTTTTCTTTCTGAGTCCCTTTGTTCCAGCATTAGCTGTACAACAGTTGATGAAGATTGTAGATTTTGTGGGGTTGGGGTGAATGCGTTGTCTTCCTCAGATGAGGTACAGGTTTCTTTTTCCAGGTGTGCTGCAACAATGTGTATTTCTGTACTAGAAGACGTTCCCATTTGATACACGTGGTGGTACTCATTCTTTTCTTCGCTCTTGTAGCCTGCATGAAGATATTGGCATCACGAACCCTGTCTTCCCTGACTCTAATCATGCGAGTACAGACCGCAGAACTTCCACCGTTAGAACCCACGTCTTGTGAAGTAGGTTACAAAGAAAGATAGCAGACCCACATTCCCATACCGCAATCCCAGTACTCATTTCTCTTTCTATCTTGCTTCCTATTTACCTTGTCAGACTTCCTGGAGAGAATCCTCTTCAAAGGTACAAGCAAGCTCCCCATTGACTTTTCTCTAAACTGATACAGGTGCCAATCTCTTTCTCTATTTCTTTCTCTGTGTGCTTTCTATGCTCCAAAAAACGTACTAGTGTCATTTTCACTATCAGGCTTCACATGGATATCAGCTCCCGAGGGAATCCAGCCCGAATACTCTAACCTTGGGATCACCGAGTGAGACCTCTTCGTAGACCTGCGCTCTCAATCCTGCACAGGGCTTTTTCCCCCACAGGGTTTCCCTGGGGGGTTAGTCTTTCAGCGTTTCCTGTTTCTATCAGGTGGAGGATGTCAAGGTTCCCGGTGGGGGGTGGGGAGGGGTTCACTGTTGTCAAGGACTGGTCATCTGATAAGGTTAGTGGACCTCTGCCTCTTATCCCATAAGTACATGACAATAAGTGACAGTATTGTTCTTAACACCAGTGACTGTATTATTTCTTCAATGATATATTCTGATCTCACCAGGTCTTTTGAAAATATATACAACATAGTTTAGCACATAAGAAAAGGCAACATAGGAAATGTAGACATGATAAATACAATGGACTTTGTCTCTATACAATAGAAAATGTGCATCATCCAGAATTCTCAAATAGTTGGTACGCAGACATGTGTTCGGTGGGAAAGAGAAAAGTGAATGGAAGTTATGTCTGTTCGTTGATACCACACGCGTCAGAAGCACCCAAGGTATTGATATCACAAGAACTACCAATTTTAGAGGCTCAATGCATGCTTCGTGTGCGGTTAGAAACTATGGACCCTGACCAGCTGCAATGCACTCAAAATCCTAAAAACATCCTGTGTTTTTGGAGGCCATACTTGAATTTACAAGGATTAAAATACATTGACAGCAGGTGACAAGAAACATCAATGAGCTGTACAGCAGGAGGCCTACTGGGATTCAGAGATGAAGTGTTGGCTCAAGTGAACAAACATGTGCACAATTCTGGAACTATCATATAGCAAAACAAGCATGGATAGAAGCAATGGAAAAAACAGTAAAAGTGCAACAGCAGGAAAATTATAAACTATGCTTTTACAATGAAGAAACTGTTTTCGTGGGGGCCAACCTGCAGTGTAATAAGACATTGTTCATTCCAGACCTCAAGAAAGGCACCGCTGCAGTAATGGACTACTACTGGGTGTGTGCACAGCAGGCATTCTTGCAACTCCCACCATCATGGAGGGGCTACTGCTCACTGACCACGTTGCACTCAGCAATTCTTGCGATCCCTGAAGAACACCTTGCAGTGGTATCGAAAACTTTGCCAGCCCCAACCCCAGCAGCAGCCACAATAAGGCCCACCAGAAGCCCGTTACAATGCCTCATATTCCGTGTCTTGCCTGAGAAATAAAAGAACAGCAAGTTGCGAGGACAAAGAAAATCGAACTATCTGTCTCAAGACTCCTCCGAATTGTTCAAAGAAATACCTATTGAATATAAACTGTTTAGCAAAGAAGAAATGTTTTTTGCATTTCTACTCCTACCTGGGGTCCAAACAGCCATGAATGCCAAATGGCTCCAGATTGTGAGATGGGAGGTTATACAGCTGGCGAATGACACAGAACAAGGCCTCAATGCAATCAAGGTTGAGATGCATGCCAAAAGGTTGATGACCCTTCAGAAGCAATATGTGCTTGACCTGCTCACGGCGATGGAAGGAGAGGTTTGATGAAAAATTGGCGATTCTTGCTGCACATTCGTGTCTCTAAACGACGCAGACAACGACTCCCTGATGCAAATAACAGGAGCACTGCACACCTGTGGGTCACACATGCAGACCGAAACCGGCATACAGTCAGGGGATTGGTTTGATGATCATTTCTTGTGGGCACCATCTTGGATGGGAGCGATTGTCAAGCTTTTGGTTCCTGTGATAGTGTTCATGCTGGTACTTTGTTGCACATGCCTGCTGGGTCTTCTATGTTGTCCCAAAGTAGTGCCTAGCAGTGCCACGATGATGGTTTCAATTGGGTTATCAAATGCACCTCATGGTACAAAGGATAGTGCTGTCCAAACAGATGACCGAAACAAACCACGCCTGGTGGTGATAGAACAGCACTTACACCCCCACCTGACCCCAAGCATTATACAGAGCATCGGATTGATTTAGCAGGGAATGGGGAATGTATATACATGACTTGCACCCCAGAGGAGTATGCCCAATCTGGTGAGAGTTTGTGTCATGTCTATAGAGCATGGGTTCTAAAGGAGAGATCGCCACCTTATTTGGAGGCTGAAAGGTTGGAGGACGAACACTGGTGGGGGACAAATAAAGGTGGGCTTATGGGGGAGTTTGTTAATGTAGAATTAACAAAAGGGAGGAATGTTGTGAAGGGGACATAATCTTCCTGCACCCACAAGTGCACCCCCTCGTGCTTCGGAAAAAAGGCAAAGGCTGTCACTGGTAATGTAAGAGACCAGGTGAGAGGGGGTGCCCTTAAAGACTTCTACACAACTACATTATTGCATGCTTTGTAGGTGTGGTGCACATGTGGAATAGCAGCCATCTTAGATATTAGCAGCCATATTGGAACACAAAGCTTAAACAAAGCGCAGCAGTTAACATCCTAGGCCTAGGCAGCGAACATGAGCAAAGGAATAGGTTGTATCCCGGGCACTGATGAGAAAGGCCAGAGCTACACAGATCCATAAACCCTTTATTGTCCTAAAATGTTGCCAACCTTCGCTCCTTGAGAAGAATGTGCCCTGCAAGGCCATGGGAGGATGGCTGAGCGTCTTTGTACGATACAATCCCACGAGAAGGAAGGCATGGCCTCCGACCCCCACCAGTCCCAATTCAAAGTAGTGGCACCCACATGCCCTGGTGTTAGGACCTTTACATTCCAATGTACAGAAGAGCCGCAGAACACTGAGCATAAACCTGTTGGACCCCCGATCGGTCAAAAAGATAAGAAAGCAGGGCCTTCCTGCCTTCACTTCTAGGTCACATGATTTGTGCTGCGAGGTGCAGGGAGGGATGACATTTTGGCCCAGAATGAGGGTGGAAGACCTTGGAGAGGTGCCAACCTGTCTGGGAGTAAGGGAATTGTGTGAGTTTGTATGACCTAGGCTTTCCTTCTGGGATCCTGTCTGTTCATACAAGGTGCACTGTTACATAGATAGAGATCTGTTTTTAGTTTGTAATATAACTGCTGCTTGGCTGCCTGCTAACCGATGACAACTGCAACTTCACCCACGTCGAAGAAGTTGGACGGATGGGGCTGGGACAAATGGCCTAGCATCCCCTATGGAGCAGGTGACCTATGAGTACATCTCACCAACCTGCAGCGCAGGTTTTTACTGTATAATGTTGTTATTGATTATACTGTGTTCCTTCTTAATGTGTTGCTCATGCAGATTTTGGCAGAACGTTCCACTGCAGCAGAGTTCTTTGTTGGCGCTTTTCTTTTTTTATGGAAATAAACCTTGTTATCCTTGCAAGTGGTGTATTGGACCTTTCCCCCTAGCGGATTGTATTTTCTCACTTGTGAGCATCTAGGTGCATTCCTACACCTTCTTAGTAGGGCACTTCACGGAATCCACACTCCACCTTTCACCTTTTTCTGCTCCTCATCTCACCCCCTTCCCCTTGAAGAACTCCATGCAGCGTTTCAGCACCATTGTGAAGCCAAAAGTATGGTGATGTCTAAAAGCAGATGAATAGGGCTGGCTGTAGCGAATAATTTTATTTTTGTCCTGCGACTGTGCGCACATGGTGAAAGGGGTTTGAGGGCTCATTGCAATCAGTAGGTAGGGTTGTATTCTAGGAGAATTGTCGATATATCTTGGCCCATTGCACAATTTCCTGAAAAATGCCATTTATTGCCATGTTGGCCAAAAGACCCAGCAGACCCAATGAACACAGCAGCTGAGCAAGTTAGAGTGAGGTATGAGAGCTCTCTTAGCTTGGCAACCAACATAATAAGAAAGGTGAAATGAGCACCTGAGGACTTAACAACTCAGAAAGTACTTTCTCTGAAACAAAAGGTTATATGAGAGAAAGAGAGAAAAAGAGAGGGAGCAATAGAGGGGAGTGATGTGCAGAGTCTGGTGGTAGGAGTGTGGAGAGGAGACTGGACACCCCCACCAACATATCACACCTCTAGACCCGGCCAATACATCCTAGCACCACCACAGATACAATGGCTCCCCTCCGGAACCCAAATGCCTCTGTGCTCTTGACACAGAACACCTAGAAACGGACATGCACGCAAAGCTCAACATACTTCCAGTCTGCAGGTATCAACACAACAGAGAAGGTATCTTGCACTTTCCCTCTCCCCCGCTAACCTTACCAGTCTTTCTTATTCAGATCCAATAAGAAGACCATCCAAATAGCAATGAAGTACTGTTTAATTCCCTGCTATATAGCATAAGACAACATAACATTTCATACCTCTGACTGTTCTAAGATAAAAAATACATCCCTTAACAACTGCAGCAACTTCTATGCTACGGTCAAATAGGGTAGATTGTGCCTTTAGGGGGAGGTTGGAGACATACAACATTAATAAAAGGACTCAATCTCAGGCATTCTTCAGAAACCAGAGTAATTTCCGTCAAGTTTGGTTACAGTTTTAACCTATTTGTTTGCAGTTTTTCTCTATCAACTTAGTAACTTCGGTCAACTAGTCAATGTTTCTAGAGCAGTACTGTGCTTGAGTGCATCATTTGGACACACTAGTCGGCCTCATTACAGGTTTGCCGGTATCCTGGTGGTAAATCCGCCAGGATACCGGAAAACTGTATTACTGTTACTGGTACTCTGTCCGTTGGAATGTCCCCCGGATTCTGAGTGCCGGTGATGGTGGTCCCCATTCCATAGAGTCCCTCAGGACTCTACATGGTAGTTTGCTGGTATTACAGACACCGGTATTACTGGCACCTGTAATACCAGCAATTTTTTGCCGGTAAGGAGCTCGAATGACCCCCAGCTCTTAGCTATAGGTAACCCCTGGCACATCACTGGCATACTTGTACTTGGCTGGTGCAGAAACGTGCTGGTATATGGTAATACCGGCATGTTAATTCACACACCGGCCAAGTTGCAATGAGGCCCATTGCTTTTTTGTCCAAAATGGCAATTTTATCAACACCTCTTGACGCTATTTTGGCCCCTAAATATCCTCGATACATGGCTGCTACAACTGAGTGAGATGCTTTTCGTGCAGCTTATTTAGGTGCAAGCAAGAGGTCTAGGAGTAGTGCTGCGGACATAATATTCGGGAAAGAGGCTCAGCCTGACTACATAGAAGGCTCCACGCATGCTCCTATTAAATTGCAGCTACCTTTCATGACAATACAAAAAAAAAATTTGCAACGCACATAACTATCTCACACACCTCCTCCCAGTTAGCTCCTAGTATACCTCCTTGCACCCATCCATATGCCATTCAGACATGGGTGATTAGTAGGGTCTTGGCCACCCTCTCATAATTTTAATTGAACTAAATGTACACAGGCATAATAGCACCTCACAATTTCCCATACTTTGGACTTTGGTCTTTTCGGGGCGTTCAACCACAGCATATTGGTGTTAGGGAGAATTCTCTTATAAGGCTAATTTCCCAAACCTAGTGAGTTCCACAGCAGCTTTGCTGGATTTTTGGGGTTTGTTTTTTTCTCCTGCTAAGAGTGAGACTCTTTTCCTCCTACTCTGAGGCATGATTTGAGGTATGTCTTTGACTCTTTGTGTGATTTTGGGATATGGGGTCTTTTACTCCATAGGGTATCATCTGTTTTTTGTGTATGTGTTACACAGCACCCTCACTGCAGTAACACAGGGGTGTCATAGTGACCCCCAAACATAGACTCCATACACTGGGACTGACTACTGTCTCCCAGGGCATGTAAAGTCACCATTGACTTTACTAGTCTTACATTGTGAACAGAACCAGTACAAACCATCATATTGTGGAAGTACTGGAAGGGGTTAATTATATTGCCACTGGGTATACCCCCTTGTCGAGTTTCTGGCTGGTGACAGTGGTTACCATGTGAAATATTCCACCAGAATATTCTCTATGGGATTTTCCCATTGATTTTAAACGCACCACTTTTTGGTGCAATGTTAAAGATACCGCTGGTTTATTTATTTAATATTAAATCAACGGTTGGGTCTTTTTGCCAGAACTCTTTTCTAAAATGGCGTTCGTGTCCGTCTCTGTAACTCTGACCAAGGTCGAGCCCTTTGTTCCACTTTTTGACGGGCTTCTCCACAGAAACACTCCAGATGGTGCCACTCTGTCTGGGTTCCACAGGATGGGTGGGGAGCGGAATTGGCACCCACTGCGTTGCCTTAGCAACTCAAGTCGCACTCTGTTCTGATTGGGCAAGTGGTGAGCCGCCCGGCTCACCACTTAGCATGTTTGAGTGACATCTAGGCTGTTGAATGGGGGTTTTTCTGCATAAAAGCAGGGCCTTTGGGACTGGAACTTCAGAAGTCGCCACAGGACCTGAGAATCCGAAGAGGGAAGAAGCTGAGCCATCTGCAACCGACAACACCACCGGTGGAGCCCTGCTGCAACAAACTCACCACTTTCCCAACAACAAGAGAAGATCTTCTGCTGGAGAGTCTTCTTCCTTTGAGCTGGTAGGATCAACCAGTTTGCCATTTTCGCCTTTCAAAGACGTCTCTTGGTCGAATCGCCCGTGCCAAGCACCCCGGCGGCCGGATAGCCAAGCTCCCCACTTTCGACCGCGAATAAAAGGACCACACCTTTTAATCTGGAACTCCACGGCTGGTTTCATCCCTGTGCAGTGCAATGACTCCACATTTCCTCCTCGACGAGATCTTCTCTTCCCCTGGTCGGAACCACGAACTTCAACCACTGGTACAACTGCCCCCGCTGGAGCCTCCTCTCGGTTTAAGGTACTGTGTCCTGCCTGGCCTCCCTTTCTTCGATTTGTCCAAGGTGACCCTTAAATCCTTGGCTTGCCAACTGGGTTGGCCCCAGACCTTCTAACTTTACCTTCTTGAATCACCCCAACCTCTTTTGAACATTCTGCAAAGACTTTTAGTGCATTTTAAACCTTGTGATCCTGGGCACATTTCGCTTTGCTCCCTTTAAAGTGGGCCTGATCTATGAACTTTGGCTCTACAGTATTTACTGCCTTTATTCACCTGCTGAGAACACCTAAAAGTGTTGGGACCTGTTTTATTTTTATGCTCTGCCTTTTTCTCTCCCTTTAACTGAACTATTGGAGTGCCATCAGGTTATGCGCTCACATCTGTTTAACAAATCGTGGTGTTTTACTCTGACTTTTTATGTATGTATTGTTAAATTGGTTGCATCTAAGGTTTAATAAAAACCAGGTGATGTGTGAATAAAAAAAAAAAAAAAAAATTACTCTGACTTGTCTGATAGTTATCAAGGGAGGTGCGTATACTTTACCTGACTGTGTTTTAACTTGCTTTTGATTTAGAGTGCTAGTATAATGCCTAAAGTGTGTTTTAAATAAATAATTATATACTTTTGATACAAAGCTCTGGTCAGTGTTTGTTTGCTCTACTGTGTTTTTGGCCCTATTGTGTATACTCTATATACTGCCCTACTCTTCTTGAGAGAAGTCTGACTGCTCAGCCACAGCTACCAGGTAAATCTGGGTGGTGCAGACTGCTACCAATTGGTTTACTGCTTACTCCTGTAGTCTTAATCTTTTTGCAGTGTTCCCTAAGGGAACTGCACAGGATTCTGCCTAACAATTGGCACCATAATTAGATAGATAGAAGGCACTGCCTTCTAATTTACATTCTGAGAAAACAAAGGGTAAATATGAGTCATATGCCGATGATACCCAGGTATATGTATATTGGCAATGTGTAAGACTCCTTCCAGAGAGTTTGGGCCTGTCTAGATGAGGTTGATAGCTGGATGGCCGCCAACTGTCTCCAGTTAAATGCCAATAAAACAGAGGTGGGATTATTTGGGCCCAAACATCTTCTGGAAGAGGCAACTGTTCTCAGACACTCCATCTTCTGGGCATGAACCATCCATTTGCCACCAAAATCATAAACCTAGGTTGCATTCGGTCAGAGAACCTGAGAAGTGAGGCCCAAGTTAGTGCCAAGGTGCAGTCCGTCTTTTATAACATTTGACTCCTGCGTGAGGCTCTACCTTATGTTCCCTCAGATAAGCGGGCAGCAGTGGTCAGAGCATTAGTTAACTCTTAATTCGACTATTGCAATAGCCTGTTTGCAGGGATCTGTGAGAAACCAGAAGGTGTCTCACCTGCTAGTCCCCGGGGATCTGTCATCCAGGTGGCCAGGACATGGCCGTCCCTTTTGGATCCAGTTCCTGGGGGTGGACCATTGCGGGCATATCACCTGGATGAGGGGTCTTCGGGGAGTGGGACACTGAATAGTGAGATGCTGTATCCCCGTGCCCTATAAGACCTTTTCCCAATAGGATACTTTAAAACTCAACCCCTGCCCCTTTCCCGTTGTAAAAACGTTCACACGGACAGCCCACTCTGGGAGAAAACAGACTCACACCCGCACAGTGTACCTGACATGTCATCCCACTACCGCGTTCAGACAAGATCAGGCAATTACTGCTAACAACATACACCTGACTCCCATTAGACTTGCCCTCATAGATAAAAGGCGGAGCACGAAAGCACACTCTGAGCGAGGCAAAGCACAAGAAGCACAAGAAGGGGGTAACAGTTTCAAAATGGCAGCTGATCGCGGGGAGAAAGACGGCAAGCCAAGAGGAGTTTGCAAGGAGGGGAAATCGCTTGACCTTTTCGGCAAGAAACCGCTACTCTCGAACCTTCAAGTTTGAAAGCGTGAGACTGGCAAACCAAGCTGAAGATTCTTGTATCGTGTGTCGGAGATATCCGGGGCCCTCCCGTGTGACATATCGAGTCTGGGAGTAACAGAAGCCGCCAGGGTACTCTCCTTGGTTCCAAGAACAAAGAGGCAATAAAGAAAGCAACAGAGCTGGTGAATTGGGGAAGCCAATACAAGGCTGGTCTGTGTTGAAGCCAAGGTTGCAAGCAGCAGCATTGTTTAATGAGCGCTGGAACGAACATTGTTAACATTGTAAGATGAAAGATGCGAGTAAAGCTGAACTGCTAATGAATGCTTGAACTTTGAAAACTACAATACCGTTGACAGAGTGTCCGACACTACGTGGGTGCTCAGTCAAAGGCCTCTGTAAGGTATACAGCTGGCAGAAGTGAAAGTTAAAGTTTTCAAAGGAGAACAAGAGTTGTGAATCAAAGTGGTCCTGCGGCGGGTCAAGTAAAATCCAGCGCACATTCAAAACTCTTGATTTTTGATTCATAAAGGAAAGTCTTGGCAAAGTTGAATATTGCGTTGAAGAGAATCTGAGCCCGGCAGAGTGGGATCTGGGGTGGACAGAGAATCACCTGAGAAATCGAGACCATTGTATTGAAGTGGATCTGAGCCCCGCAGAGGGGGATTCGGCGTGAACAGAGAATCACCAGAGAAATCGAGAACATTGTGTCGAAAGGGGTCTGAGCCTGGCATAGGGGAACCCGGGGTGAACAGGGAGTCACCCGAGAAATTGTGCATGAAATAATCCTACAGACAAAAGAATGCTGAATGTTTGTTTTAACATCAGAACCTCTGTAGTAAGAGACTTTGAATGGTGAAGAGACTTTTATACAGAAGGCCCTGATGTTGAGATTGTGAATTGCATCCTGGTGCTAGAGAAGCCAGAGTCTGCGCTAAGCTTGAGTGTGCCTTGCCCTGTGCTGAAAACGTGGAGAAGGGGAGTCAACTGCTTAGCTATCCTGACATATCATGTCTTAGATACTTGTCATTTCATAGCCTTGTTTCCCACACTATTTTGTATTTAGAATTAAGGATTAGTGGCAACAGGTTTATTAGTCTAGGCCCTTTTTATTTTGACAAGACACTACTAGGACTGCGTTATTATTTGATGTTGGTAGCTTGCTCCCATCTTAGATTTAGGTTTAAATAGGGGTTTTTCAAACCCAATGGAAGTTTAATAAACACCCTTGAACTTTGGTCACTTGTGTCTTTCTTACTGTTTGATACCATGCCTTCCTTACAGATCCCATCAACACAGTTCCAGCGGTTGCAAATGGCACAAAGTGCTGCGGTGAGACTTGTGGTGGGGGCTAAAAAAAACACCATATTTCGGGCTCCTGCCGCCCACTGTATTGGTTATTGGTGAGGGACAGAATAGATTTTAAAGTTCTTTGTCTTGTATTTAAATGGTTAAATAATCTGGCCCTGCAATACTTGGCAGATAAAATTCCTAGGCAAAAATCAGCACACTCACTCCCCTCTGAGACAAAATTGATGCTATCTATGCCCAATCCACCTGCGTGCCCAGAGGAGACCAAAGCTTTGCAGTCTATGGACCTAGCCTCTAGAAATTTGAACAACTAGATCATTGTATCTCTTTTGTAAAGCATTAAAGACTCATTTGTTCAAATACATTTTTGAGTTCAACCAGGGAAGTTCGATCTTTATTAGATTCCATGGGTTGTCTGTGAGTGGAAACATGATGCCTTTGTACTCCTTCTCTACGAATCGATAAACATCTGTGCCTGAATACGATTGAGTTTTTCCGGTCTGCGCTGTATAAATAAATCAAATAATGATCGTGAAAGGCGCTACACAAATGACAGAAAAAGGGCCATTAATGGCAATTCAGCCATCCAAAAGAATCACTCTGCGTATGGGTGTTCGTTAGAAGGGAAAATCTAGTGACTAGGACCCAAAACTGTATTTGGCTTCTTGGTGTACCTTCACTTCCTTCAATCAGCTTTTGAGACCACTGAGGACTGTCGGTGGTTGTGGGATTGATGTGGAGAGCTCCATGCTTATGCAGCTATCCTGGGCGGGGTCATTAGCGCACTTTCAAAAAATGCTTTTTGATTGACCTCACCATCGAACCAGTGGCGGCTGCAGTCAGAGCTGAACAAGACCTTAGGGGTATAAAAATGGCCGGGGTATACCAAGCCATCTCATTGTATGCAGACGATGCACTACTATATGTTTGGGAACCAGAAAAGAACCTACCCTCCATTTTAGCGGTGATCACCGAATTCACTACACACTCAGGCTACAAGATTAATACTTCCAAATCCGAGATCTTTCCGTTGACACGTGCCACTACTTGCCCCACAAACACTCATGGCCTGTCATGGGCTCCCGATCACTTTCGATACCTGGGAATTCTGGTTTCTCACGACATTATATAAACTCTCTTTATATAGATAACTATGAATCCACGCTACAAACCATACACCCTAAGCTTCAAATTTGGTCCAGACTCCCCATATTTCTTTCCGGCCGGATAGCGGTCCTCAAGATGACAGTACTCCCTAAGCTCCTATATACATCTTCTGTAATGTACCTATATGGCCGGGCAAGCTCTTCTTCGACAATCTGCATTCCATGGCCACCACCTTCGTGTGGAACAGTGGCGCGAATAGAATGAAATGGAACAAATTGGTCGAACCCTATGATATGGGAGGCTTCGCCGCCCCTGATTTCGAATTGTACTACTATGTGGCACAGGCACACTATGCAAAGTTCTGGTAGGACCCCGCGGATAATACACCACATATACCCATCGAGCGTCATTCGGTCCGCCCAACCGATTTGAGATCCATCATATTTACAAAGTCACATAAAGATGATTGCAAGTTTGACCCTGCCTCCTGCACAGTTGCGGCATGGGCTGCAATAAGCAAACGTCTGCACATAGACTTCCCTTATGATTCCCAAGCCCCGCTCTGGAACTTCCCGGGCATTAAGCCAACGTACGACAATGCCATCCTGAAAAACTGGCTACCCGAATATGAACTCACAATGAAAACCATGTTCCCTAATGGTAAATTTGTAACTCCTGAAGACTTCGCAAACTCAGTGGGGAGCAGCCAACTAGCCACCCTACAATTCCACCGTATGAAAGCCGCGTTCAAAGAAAGGTGGCCATCATTCCCAGACGAACCCCCCGAGCATGTATGCTACCAGTCATTGTATTCTCAAGCAGGCACTGGGGTGTCCAAATTATACAATATTGTGCAGGCTCATACGAAATCATCGAACACCATCAAGGCATCGTGGGAAAAAGACATGGATACTACAATCGAGGAGGGGAAGTGGTCCAGATATTGCCTCCTATCTGAGAAGATCTCACTTAATGCAGGCCTGAGACTAATACAATTCAAGGTTCTGAACAAACTACATTACACTCCATCCAAAATGGCAAAGTTCTACAAGACCACTCCCGACAATTGCCCGAAATGCCATGCCCCTGGTGCAGATTTATTTCATATGTACTGGGCCTGCCCCCAGATAGCGGGTTTCTGGCTCGTAGTGGCCAACATCCTTGAGGAAATAACACAAATCCCTGACCACCTCAATCCACCTAAATACCTGTTTGGCGATATTGGTAAGGTCCCGGAAAAAATTAGGAGACTGTTCAACGTCGCCTGCGCAGTAGCGAAGAAATGCATCCTTCAGAAATGGAAGAGCGGCCAGGCTCCAAAAGCAGAACAGTTCCTTGCGATCCTCACTTACGTGAATGAATGTGAGGAAAACTATGTTAGTATGATATCTGCTCCGTGTAAACCAAAAGACATTTGGGCCCCGTTCAGGGCATACTTAGATGAAACCTCCACAGACACTGAAAATTCGGACAATGATAGCGTGGATGATGTGCCATGCCACACAGCTAGCTATATGTAACTCCTTTCTATGGGTATATACGAGGACATGCACCTGATGTAAAAGTCTGCAAGGGGAGTTGGGTTGTCAATTTGTAATGCGAATCTGTATTATGTAGATGCGTAACACGCAGAGTGTACTGTGACATGCAAATCAAAAATAAAGTTCTTTTAAAAAAAATGCTTTTTGATTAATTCTCAAACCCTACATTTTAATCTGAGTTGGCTCCTGTTCAACCTATGCAATTCTGACCTCTGGCATCTTCCTCTGGCCCATCACTTCTCTATACACCATGTGATTTAGCTCCATGTCTTTGGATCCTGGTTTCCTATTTTACCTTAGAGGCCAGCAAAGTTGGGAGAGGATACCAAGTCCCACCAAAAACATTCCCACTGTCCTGACCATGTATTTTAACAGCTTTCCCACTTGGACTGAAAATAAAAAAGCATTTTTTCTATTTCTGCTGCAAGTGCTTTTGCTGGAAATAATAAATGCACTTTTTCAATTTGTCGGAACGGGCCTGCTTGCATTAGAAATACAAATAATACTTTTTCTATTTCTCTTGCAAGCAGCCTCGTCTCAACCTAATAAGTATTTTTGAATGCATTGAGTTCTCCTGCAGATTCCTCATCTGATAGCTAAACCTTCAGCGTCAGCTGCTCAGAAAGTTTTCAACAGGGGGATCAGTATGACTAGACATCAACCGACAACTCCTCTTAACTTCAACGCGCCACTCCTCGACTCTAGACGTGACGTCAGCTGTATGTATAATACATCACTGCACCCCTGTACCTCAGTTCCTTTTTTCGATGTATACGGTTCTCCTGTCTGAGAAATTTGTGTTCAATCTTCATCGATATGTCGGTCTATAAATCTTCAGGATTCAATGCACCAGTTGCGCCAAGGTTACTGCATCAGGTCCTACGACCGCGAGCACGACCTTGATGTACACAAAGTCAACATTGGCGCTGGGGGCCCTCGATGCATCATGCTGAGAGGCCTAACGGGAACACTCCTGTCGGTGCCGGCGGTTAAGCGTTCCTTTGTCCCTGAGTCATGATCAGAGTTCTTTGTCTCCATGTAGTCGATTTACTATGATGAAAGGGATCTGGTCCATTTTGGCATGGAGCCAATGAGCGGGGGAGTCAGGGGGTTCTGATTTGTTTGCGGACCAGGCCAACTTGCTGGCTTTAACTTAAGGCCAGCCTGATGCAAGTTGGCTGGCCACCTCCCCTGATCTTGACCTTGCAGCAGGCATCACCTTATGGACACCCTAATGCCCAGTACAGAAGAACAGATGAAAAAGTAAATCTGGCCTTTGGTCGGGGCGCTCCAGCCTCCCCCTTACGGAATATGAAAGGCCCCACACTGCCGTGAACCCAGAAATCACAAAGAAATGCAAACTGGCCAAGGGAGACCTACGTCCTACCCGTCCTGTCATCTCACCATATGCCGGAATGTTTGGTGGATCAAGCCACCAAAGTGATCTTGAGCCCGGCCACATCCACCTCTGACCTTCCCATGGACAGGGAGTCCAAGAAGAAGATGCCTTGAACAGGAAACTCTTTGCATCAGGGAGCATGGACCAGAAGGCAATTAATGAATTGTGCACCTTCACTAAATACTCCCATGGGCTGTGGAGGATCATAACGTAAGCAGCAAATCACCTCCCGGCTGAGAGGTGAGGGATGCCTTTCTGGACTTGATTAACGATGGGGAGGAGGTGGCTTATCAAGCGCTGCAGGTGAGCCTGGAAACTGCAGATTGCCCTGGCGTGCCATGGGGATAGCCACAGTGCTGCAGAGGTTGGCTTAACTCCACAGTTCAGGGTTCTCAGCTAACATCCAGGCCAAGCTTCAGGACATAAGATTTGAAGATGAGCACCTTGGTCGGCCCTAAAGCGGACGAGTCTTTGGAAAAATGTAAAGACTTCAAATTAGCTGCTTTGTTGCTGGGACTAGCTGCCCAACAGCCCACCATGCAGTCCTTTAGCTTTTCCTCTAGAGGCAGGGTATATAGACGGTATGTACTGTAGCAGAATGTGGCAGAGGCGCCGGCGCCCACTAAGCCGCTTTGAGTTTTGCTCACATGGTTCTCCGGTTGGAATGAGAATCCCTGAGCACTGGGAAAGGTGGAACAAGATCATCTCTGATGCCTGGGGCTTGCAGCTTGTCAGATGGGGTCACTGTCTGTCCTTTCTAAGAAGACCTCCGGACAGACCAAACTCCCCTCCACAACAACCAAAACAGGACATCCATGAGCAACTGAGGGCCCTGTTATTGAAGGGTGTCGTGGAAGAGATGCCATCTGAGCAGAGAGTAATGGGCTGGTACTCTCTATACTTTCCAATACCCAAGAAAAGAGGAGGACTTCAACCCATCCTGGACTTCAGGGCCTTTAACATGTTCCTGAGGAAATAGAAGTTGAAGATGGTGACATTAAAAGAAATTCTCCAGGATTGGTTGGTGTTGCTGGATCTTCAGGACGCTTTCTTCCATGTGCTCATCCATCAGAAGCACAGGTGGTTCCTGAGATTCCCCATCAGGGACACTCACTATCAGTTCAAGGTGCTCCTCTTTGGCGTAACCTCAACGCCCAGGGTTTTCACCAAGCTAATGGCAGTGGGGATGGCGCACCTCAGGAGATCTGGTGTCCATGTATTTCTGTACCTGGATTACTGGTTGATCCGAGGAAGGTCACCATAGCAGGTATTGGCAGAGCTAGAAGAGACCTGCTCTCTGCGTAATGGTTTGGGCTTCTCCCTGAACTTCCAGAAGTATCACGTTACACCAACACAAAAGCTCCAATTCATCACAGCAGTCTTTGACACATGGGTGGGCAAGGCCCCCCCCTCGAAGAAAGGGTCACCAGTGTCACTCAAATGGTCGAGCTTTTCCAGAACCACGACAGTCTACCAGCAGCTTGTTTCCTCTGACTCTTAGGTCTCATGGCTTGCTGCATTTTTCTGGTACCAGAGACCAGACTGTGGTTGCAATCCTGGCAGTGGCTGTTGAGGGATCAGTGGTGCCAGTACTTCAATACCATGAAGGACATTCTCGAGGCTGGTGGCCAACAACCTCTCTTGGTGGGACGGCAGAGAGAGCATGATGTTGGGCAAACACTTTTGGCCACCATGGCCCCAGACCCAAATCATCACGGATGCGTCCTTGAAGGGCTGGGATGCTCACTGTGGGGATCTGCAGGTGAGTGGGTTTTGGTCCCCAGTGGAACACCAGAGGCATATCAATAGAGTTGCGAGCGCTCATGTTAGCCTTGATAGCCTTTGCACCTTCCCTCAGGGGGAAAGATGTCCTCATCCTGATGGGCAACACAGTGGCCACGTACTGCCTCAACAAGAATGGGGGGGTGCGGTCTCTGCCCCTATGCAGGGAGGCATTGCAACTATGGTTCTGTTGCTGGAGGATCAAATCTCTTCTTCTGTGGCCCATCTGGCAGCAGCAGAGAACGGGCTGGTGGATGCAGAGCATGGTTTCACACAAGTCGGAAGTTTGCCAGGAAGTTCTCAAAGAGATCTTTGCCCTGTGGGGTACCCCGGCAGTGGATCTGTTTGCCGCAAGGACCAGTGCGAAGTGCAGACAGTTCTGCTTGAAGGAATTCCAAGTGAAGGGTGCACCAGGGGATGCGTTTCCGGTGGAGTGGGTCTTCGACCTTGACTATGCATTTCCACCAATACCAGTCATTCCATGGTTTCTCAGGAGGATGAGGAGGTTTTGAGCTACCATCACCTTGATTACCTCGGACTGGGCGTAGAGAACATGGTACTCGGAGCTCCTGGAATTGACCCTCAGCCTGTCTCTCCCGCTTCCTCGATGGTCGAACCTCCTATTCCAGTCTGGAGGACGGGTGCTCCACCTGAACCCAGATTCCCTCTACCTACATGCGTGGCTTTTGAGAGGATGAGTTATGATGACTGGGACCTCTCAGAAATGGTACTTGAGGTATCACTAGCTGCACATAGATATTCTATGAGATCATTGTATGCATGCAGGTGCAGAAAATTTGAGGCGCGGTGTAAAGAGTGTAGGATAGATCCTATTGCGTTCCCCACCACCGCAGTGATGGAGTTCTTTCTATCCTTTGCCTCACCAGGCCTTCATGTAGGCACAGTCAATGGCTACTTGGTGGCTTTGTCCGTGTTGAAGAGTTCTCTGGATCAAGGATCCTTCTTTACAGTTCTGGCAGTGACCCAATTACTGAAAGGCTTTGTAAATAGGTTCCCGCCTACTCCATTCCTGGTCCCAGACTGGGACCTCGATGTGGTGTTAACCTTTTTGATGGCGGCTCCGCTTGAGTCGATGCATTAGTTATCTGTCAGATTACTCACCCTGAACACGGCTTTCCTGGTGGCAATCATGTCTGCGAGGGGTGTGACTGAGCTTCAGGGTCTATTTTACGACCTGCATTTCAGGCAAAGGTGGTTTCAGATTTCCACATGTCCCAGAACATTGACTTGCCAATGTTCTATCCTCCTCCACAGCCCTCTAAGGACGAGGAAAGGTTGCACAGGCTGCACGCAAAGATGAAGCTCACCTTCTATGTGGCTAGAACAGCAGAATTTCGGCATGAAGACCAACTCTTTGCGGCTTTCTCTCCGTCCAGGAAGGGTCTGGCTGTGTCCAAGGAGACAATTTGTTGCTGGATAATTCTCTGCATTGCAGAGTGTTACCAAAGAGTGGGAAAAGATTTGCCACCAGATATCAGAACACATCTTACCAGGGGTGTAGCGGCATCATCTGCATTGCAAAAGGGTGTACTAGTGAGAGAAATATGTCGGACTGGTACGTGATTGTCACTCCACATGTTCATGGATGTGGCACATTGGCTCTGAAACTCGATTTGGCAGAGAAGTGTTGCAGAGCTTCCTTGTCTGAAGGCTTTCATTCTGCCTCTGCACTCTGCACTGCTTTGGGAGTCTATCAGATGAGGAATCCGTGGATGAATGCATCCATTGAAGGAGAAATGACTTAACAGTAATGTTCTTCTATGGATTCTTCTCCCGGATGAGGAATGGTGTGGTCCAGTCAAGAGGAGTCGACAGTCAATGTTGAGTCGTACTGCGTCCTCTCTTGAAAGGTTTCCAAGCAGCTGAGATACTCTGATGAAAGGTATCCACCAGATGAGGAATCTGTAGGAGAAGAATCCATTGAAAGAACATCACTGGGAAGTCATTTCTCCTTTTTCTTCCATATATAGTATTTGTGGATCCGCCTGCAATAGAAATATAAAAAATATTTTCTGTGTGGCAGGGCCTGGCACGGGAATATAAATAAGTAAAGGAGAATGTTGTGAGGATGGTTTCATGTGCCATGTAGGTGATGGAAAAGAAAAATGGTGTCTGCTCCCTCAAATGACCCACACATTCAAAAGGTCCCCATTTTTTTGTAGGGGGAGCAGTGGTCGAAATGTAGGAAAAGAAGCAGTGTAACTATGTTCCCTGCTGTCCTGCCCCGACCCCCACAAACCCCATTGCCACTCCCCCTCCCACCGACAATACAAACCTACAAACAAATATGCCTGCTGTTTAAGGGAATGTTAAGTGCAGTGCAATGAAGTGCAAGTTTCAACTGCTTACTAGACTTTTGTTTTAAAATTAAACCATTCCGGAATGATTTATTTTTAAAATAAAAGTATAGGAACAGTAAAACTTGATTTATAAAAATAGAGGAGCACCGGTCCTGCCCACTCCTACCAGTGAGGGCGAGGAGTAGTTCCCGAATTGTACCGTTCTCAGAATATTCATCTTCCTACTGTCCATCTTCCGTCACATCCATCTAAAAATGGCCTGTTGTCTAATTCTTCTCCGGGTAAAGGGAGTAGTTGACAGGCAAACAACCTTTTGTTGGTTTTGATGGCCCTTCAAAATGAAAGGCCATTGCTAAAGTGACCATTTCTGTTTATTACCATGCACATCAAGACCTATTATGACCTGACAAATAAAAGGAGCTTCAGAAGCAGAGCAGAACCAACTTGAACTGGGGTGAAGATACTTCAGCTGTGCAGAGGCATTCATTTATTGAATATCTGCCAGACTGCCCTTGGAAATGTCAGCATGCTTTTGCCAAGCACTATAGTCCTGACACATTGGCAGGGGAGAACACCGGTCATGGGTGACCTTTATTGATATTCTTGTTATTTTATTTATTTTATTTGAATTTTATAACACGCTTAATACCTGAGTTCGGTTTCTAAGCGCAGATCCGAGGTTCGAACCTTTGTTGCTCGGCGTGGTCCTGCTTCCAAGATCAGCATGGTGCCCCTGTGCTTTCCTTTGTTAAAGAGCATTGGTTCCCTATTAACTTTTTGCCCGACATCCAGTATATTATACTTCTGTATTTTTCAAAGGTGAGGAATCCCTAAGAGGAAGATATCCGTTAGGGGAATACATTGTTTACCTTTGTTAATGTACTTTCTGATAAATAGGATCGCCGCCCCAGAGATTTTTGACAATCTCTACTATGTCTAATCATTATGGCAGGTTAATCTCCCTTGGTTTCTTTGTAGTATGGAAATGTGGGTGGCATTGAGATAACTGGGATGAGCAGCTTCCCATATGCACTTGAGAATTTTCTTCTGCTTGCCTCCATGGCACTGTTAGCAGGTCAGGTTGGCAGTGCTCCAATGCCTTTTGGTGTGCAGCTTACCTCCACATCCAGCTATACCGTGAAGCCAATAGCACCCTAGGAGTGTGCCAATCTGGATTCTGCCCTGGCCATGGCACAGAATCAGCGCTTCTGGACCTAAAAAAACAACTCAGTGAGATCAAAGATGCAGGTAAATCGGCACTCCTACTTCTGCTGGACTTATCTGCAGCCATCAACCTCGTGGACCACCATATCTTGTGTCAGCACCTTGCTTCGGTGGCTGACTTCTCACCTGAAGCTATTGCCTGGGTAAGTTCTTTCCTTGCTGACAGAACCGTGAGAGTCTTCGCATAAAATAACTCCTCCCTCCCATCCGCCAGTCACCTGTGGCAAGTACCAAGGCTCATGCGTAGACCCCACCCTTTACAGCATTTTCACCAACCCCTATTTGACCTCCTGGATGACCATGGTATTTCCTACACCAACTACATGGATGACACACAGATCCTCCTACTGCTAACTGGAAACTACTCCACTGACTTTGACACACTGCACACAGTGTACCCAACTGTCCAAGCCTTGATATCCTCTCACCTCCTCTGCCTTAGTGACAAAACCAAAATACTCTTGGTCGGTTCCCAAGTGGTCCTCAACAAGCTAGACCAGGCTTACAGAGCCTTCACCATAGACGGCATCACCATACCAGTCTCCAGCGCTGTGAAGACTTTGGGTGTTCACCTAGATGCCTCCCTTTCGCTAACGCAGTAGGTCAGTGCTATTGCACCGTCAGCTGCATACACCACAAAGCTCATTAACACAAGCAGACCTTTCCTCTCCATCAACAGCTGCCTCACCATCGCCTGTGCGCTTATTCGCTTCAGACTTCACTACTGCAATGAGGCACCTCCACACACATCAACAAACTCCTAGTCATCCAGAACTATGTACTTCGAGCCGCTCTGAACATCCCCAGACGAGAGCATATTTCAGCAGCTAGAAGGAAAGCTCACTGGCTCCCAATTCGTGATCTCATCACATTCAAAACTCTGGCAATCGCCCACAAATGCTTATTCAACTCTGCCCCTATATGCCTCTTCCAAAAACTCAAACAATCTCAATCCTGAAGGCCAGCTTGCTCCTCTTAGTCTCACCGTCTGTTAACCCCAAGATTCAGACTAACAAGAGCTGGTGGGACGAGCTTCTGGGTCATCGCACCAAGAACTGAAACTCTTCACCTCTAGCTCGGAGATCTTTAATACCGATACCCAAAACAACACCTATGGCTAAACCTAGACTAATGCCACCAGCTTTACCAGATAAAATCTTCCATCCTCAGCCCAGGCAGGAATTTTTTAAATCCATGTCCTCTATCTTTGAAGAACACTCCTCTGATTCAGATATTACATCAGCTGGTGTTAGATTTGGGACAAGAGAAGTTCCTGAGGAATTAATAGACCCAAATACCAAAATGGCCGACCTTTGTGACTGCCTTCAATCGGCCAGTGGCCTAGATACCTCACCTGAGGTAGAATTTGAAAGACCAGACCCTGCAGACCATGCAGAACCTGGGTATAGGAACCTCATGGGAAGGGTCATCGACTTCATGGGCTGGAAGACAGTGTCCCTGAGTTTCGATCAGGATGACATGACAGATATTATTGATGAAGGACCTCAGAAGGATCCGATCCTTCCTTTCCACAAAGCTCTGCAAAAAAGAGTAATGGCAAATTGGGAGATCCCAGAATCTTTGCCAGCTGTAAATAAAACATTTGTGGGAAAGTACAGACCTTCATCTTCAGATTCAGAATATCTGTCTAAGCATCCCTCACCTGAGAGCTTGGTGATTCAAGCTGCGACTGCAAATAGGCAATCAGCTTATCCATCCATGCCACCTGACAGGGACGATAAAAAGATTGATGCTTGGGCGAGGAAAATGTTTACTTCAGGCCCTTAAATCTACTAATGTAACTTGTACTTTTACATACACCCTCTGGGACTGTTTGAACACAGCAGCTGAACACATCCAGGAGGAACGGGATGGTTTCCTGGTGATATTAAGGGATGGAAAGGAGGCTATGGAGGAGTGCTTCAAGTCAGGACTGGACACTGCTGATAGTGTGAGCAGGTCCATGGCGTCTAGCACGGTTTTACGCAGATTTGTTTGGCTGAGGAAATCTGGTTTTGCATCTGATGTGCAGTCCAGGTTACTCAATATGCGCTTTGACGGCTTGAGGCTGTTCGGCAGCAAGGCGGCCGAGAGCTTGGAGAAGCTGCAGACCTCAAAAGCGGCAGCAAAATCACTTAGCGCCGCTATAAGGCAGCCTCAACAACACTCTTACGCAGGCTCATCTTCCTGGAAGAGTCAACTCTTTTGCTTCTATTCCTATTTTGGATAAGGGAGGGGGGAGGTCAGTCAGAGAGGACAACAGAGAAACCCCTTTCGTGGTGGAAAAGGGAAAGGTGCTAGATCAGCCACAGCAGCGGCTACTACCTCCTCAGCCACTGCTGCAGCCGCTGCAAAACCACTTTGAGGTCTTAACCCACAAAACTCTGGTGGGAGGCAGAATCACTCGGTATCTGGTCAAATGGCGGGGCATCACGTCAGATGCCTGGGCACTAGCAGAGGTCGAAGTGGGCGGGAGCAGTTGGGAGCGGTGCTCCCATACTTTTTATTTTTAAATTTCACAGTTCCTATACTTTTATTTTAAAAAGAAACCGTTCTGAAATGGTTTTGTTTTAAAATAAAAGTTTAAGAAGAAGTTGAAGCTTGCACTTCAGTGCACTGCACTGCAAATTCCCATAAATAGCAGGTGTGTTTGTTCGGTGTTTGGATTGTGTGTGGGAGGGGGCGCAGGGATGGGGCTTTTGGGGAGCAGGGCAGACCAGCAGGGATTTTAGTTCCACTACTTCTTTTCGTACACTTCGACCACTGGGCACTAGAGATAGTGACCCGTGGTTACTGCCTTCCTTTTCATCAAAGACCTCAGGATCATCCACCGGGAGCCAACTCTGTAAAAATTCCAGACACGCTCCTTGTGCAGGAGATTTTAACCATGCTAGAGAAAGGTGCAATAGAACATGTACCTGTAGCGGAGAGGAACAAGGGTTGGTACTCCCCTTATTTTCTCACTCCCAAAAAGGACGGAGGATTGAGACCCATCTTGGACTTAAGAAACTTGAATAGGTTCCTCAGGAAGGACAAGTTCAAGATGGTGGCCCTTTCTCAGATCTTTCAGGCTCTTCAGCTTCAGGACTGGCTGGCTTCATTGGACCTTCAGGTTGCTTACTTTCATGTGCCAATCCAAGCACAGAAAGTACCTGAGGTTTGCAATTGGCGGATCTCACTATCAGTTTTGAGTTCTGCCATTTGGGCTGACCTCCGCCCCGAGGGATTTCACCGAGCTGATGGCGGTAGTAGCAGCGAGTCTCAGGAGAGAGGGGATTTACATCTACCCTTACCTGGACAACTGGCTAATCAGGGCAAGTTCACATGAACGAGCCCGGGAACATTTAGCCATGACCTGTCACTTCCTACACAAGCTGGGCTTCTCCCTCAATTACAAGAAGTCAGAAATGATTCCAAGCCAAAGACTCCAATTCATCGGAGCTGTCCTGTATACAATCTCTCCCGAGGAGAGAGCTCACCACTTTCTGCAGATCGTAACGAAGTTTCAAAATGCCCAACATCTACTGGTATTCGACTTTCTAAGGTTGCTAGGCCTCATGGCATCCTGCATTTATCTGGTGCCAGAGGCCAGATTGAGGAGATCCTTTCAGTGGGCCCTCAGGACTCAATAGTTCCAATTTTTGGGGGAGATGTCAGATCTTCTGCACGTCTTGACCAATGTGGCTCAATATCTCCTATGGTGGGCTTGCAAGGAGAATATCCTCAAGGGGGAACCTTTTGGCAAAAAGGAGGCGTAGGATCACTCCCATTGTGCAGAGAATCAATGCAGCTTTGGTTCTGGGCAATGCAAGAAGGAATCTCTCTATCGGCAGTTCATCTAGCCGGGGAGAATAACACAGTGGCAGATGCTCTGAGCAGGCAGGGCACAGTCTCCCACGAATGGGAACTAGCTCAGGAAGTCCTTCAAGAGATCTTCGCCCTTTGGGGAACCCTGCGAGTGGATCTGTTTGCGACCGGTACCAACCGGAAGTGCGAACTGTACTGTTCAAGGGAATTCCCCCTAAGAGGAGCTCTAGGGGAGTTCTAGGGGACGCGTTTGTGGTGGACTGGTTATTTCCACTCCTATACAAGGTCCCTCCAGTCCTCGTGATTTCTCAAGTAATCAGGAGGTTGAGAAAGTTCAGGAAAACCATGATCCTAATTGCCCCAGGAGGACGTGGTACCCGGACCTTCTGGACATGACCACATGCCCTCCAATTCTTCTTCCGCAAAGAGAGGATCTCCTCTCGCAAAATGAAGGTCAAGTTCTCCATCCAGAGGCCAAAGCTCTCAGCCTTCACGCATGACTTCTGGGAGGCTGAGATATAAGGATTGGGACCTTCCGGACGACGTTATGGACATTTTTTATTTCGGCCAGAAAGCCAGCAACAAAATCTTTGTACCAGTGTTGTTGGAAGAAATTCAGTAACTGCAGGGATAATAATGTGGATCCTTTTTAATGTAGCAATCCCATGGTGCTTCCTTTTCTTTTACATCTGGCCAACTCAGGGCTCCAAATTGGTACTATTAAAGGATATTTAGCATCGCTGTTTATCTTCAAGCGCTCCTCAGAAGAAGTTTATTATTTTAAAATGCCTTTAGTTGTTCAATTTCATACAGGGTTAACAAACGTGTTCCCTCCTACACCTTTTCAGGTTCCCATTTGGGACTTAAATTTAGTTTTAAAATGTTTTATGTGCGCCCCCTTTGAGCCTTTACATTCTTGTCCTTTAAGGCTCCTAACTTTTAAAAATGTTTTACTAGTGGCTTTAACATCAGCCCGCAGGGTGAGTGAGTTCCAGGCGCTCTCTTGCAAGCCTCCTCACACCATTTTCCACAAGAATAAAGTCATTTTGAAGGTCAAACCTTTTTTCTTACCTAAAATGGTTTCATATTTCCATCTATCACAAAATATAACTTTACCTTCCTTTTATCCTCCTCTGCACGCTAGTAAAGAGGAGGAAAGGTTCCACAGGCTGGACCCTAAAAGGGCTCTCAGCTTCTATATCTCTAGAATTGAGAGATTTAGACAATCTGATCAGTTGTTTGTAGGTTACACTGGACACACATTGGGCCTTGGTGTGTCCAAATAAACTATCCAGATGGATAATTCTAGCAATATCTGAGTGTTACAAGTTGGCTGGGAAAGAGCCTCCAGAGGAATTAAGGGCTCATTCAACCAGGGGCATAGCAACTTCTACGGCTCTTCAGAGGGGTGTTCCTGTGCAGGACATTTGTGCGGCGGCCACCTGGTCATCCATGCACACCTTTGTAAAACATTATTGTTTAGACTCCACTTCTTGCCAAGGAGACCTTTCTGCAAAAGCCGTCCTTCATTCAGTACATCATTAAAAACTCTGGTACTCCCCCCTCCAAATTACAACTGCTGTGGGAGTCTATCTAAGATGAGGAATACATGGGAGGACACAATCCATTCGAAGAACAAGTTACTTACCAACTGTAACGTTCTTTCGACTGGATGTTCCTCCCACGTATTCCTCATCGACCCTCCCAACCTACCCCTCTGTACACTTTTTACGCTTTTTGCACTTGTACTTCCTTAAGAGCCTGACAGCCTTCGATGCCTGATACAACCAGGGGTGGACTGGGAACTAAAAGAGGCCCTGGAAATAATTACTGGGGACCAAAAGTGGCCCTGGAAATAATGTTCAAAGTGGCCACATATGACACATTTTCAGAAAGCCCAATGCTTTTCTTATGAGAACATTTGGAAATACCACACAAAAGAGGCCCAGGGTGCAGAGGCCCGCCGGAAATCTCCAGAGTTCCCTATGGGCCAGTCCACCCCTGGATACAACTGATGCAACCCTTAACACGGAAAAAACAGAACTGAGGCCAACGGGTGCGGCTCGAGCCCTTTAAACGACGGATGACGTCGTCACTCGACAGCGGCCCTCGAGGGACTAAGACTACGCAGCCTCGAGCACAGCGCCCTCTGGCGAAATATTTTTCCGAAGAAGCAGCAAAGCTGGCAGATTATATCTAAGATGAGGAATACGTGGGAGAAAGAACGTTACAGTTGGTAAGTAACTTGTTCTTTTCTCCCAGGGCCCACGCTGGAATAATCTGTGTCACCTGACTCTATGCACTGATTTTCCATCAAGAAACCTTGTAACTAGCGTCTGGATGCCCATGGGTCTAGTGCGCTCTATAAATGTAAAAATAAATAAATACGATAGATTGTGGCTGTGCTTGTAGCTAGTTCAAGATGAGAAATATGTGGGAGGGGCACTGTATTCACACGAAAGAATATTACTGACGTTAGTAAGTCGTTGTTTTATAGATTTTATGAGCACATTTAATAGTATGACAGTTAAAATGTGTAGCTTTATTTGACATAAATTCCCAAATTAATTACAATCTTTACAGATTTCATGAAATTGACAACAGTTTGGACACAAGGAAGTCAGCATTGACCCATTTCTTGATTGACAATGTCCGACCTATGGTCTGATAAGGTTTTTAAAAGCAGAGATTCTCCCATGAATTGCTCTGTTTTGGGAATGTGCGACTTGTGATCTGGCAATAGCTTTACATAGTAAGCACCTCTTTGTTTATTTTAAAAATGGCCCACATCAGATTTACCCTCCAGCTTTTGGCAACTTGCCCTCTCTATTTCTGGCTTTGTTACTGGAACTCCCTGCAGGAGGATACTTATCAAGCAAAAATCCCTCAGCACTTTTCATCAGGTGAGCCACATCTAGTCGTATAAGGGACCTATTGCTTTTTTAATATGTGTGTCTCCCTTTACCTTAAATTCTTTCTTTTATCCTTCAGTGTATTTCTCTCATCTTCTGCCTATTGCTCTTCCCTTATTTATCTTTCTTGCTCTTTAGGTCGTTCTAGCTATCTGTCTATCTTCTCTTTCTTCCTGTCTCATTTCTGTCCTTATTTTGCTTTCATTTTTTCTCTCGCTTACTTTTTATTCATCTAATGTCTTACTTTTATTTATATCCATCTGTCTTTTCTATCTTTCATTGTTTATGCATTTGCTTCTCCATGGCCATATCTTTATCTTTCTCTCACTCTTGCTTTTTCTCTTTAAGCATCAAAGTAGATTTGGTTTGCGGTCTGTGTTTTTTAAATGGACACCATTAAATGAACCTGTGACCCTGAATGCTTTTTTCCGATAACCTCCAGCAATGATGGCAAAATTACTTTGAATGAAGTCTTCTGGTAATACATTACTTTATTATTGCATCATGTATGTAGAAAGAGCAAAACATAGAGGTGAATATAGAGAATTATTCTTCCAAGCTTCCCCCTGTGATGTTTCCAACCCCACTCCCTGTAGCGAATGGCTGGTGGCATCTGCTAGTTCAGCATGTTTAGCATAGAATCTACCCAACCACTAAACAACAGCACAATTATGTGTGTCCTGGCCAGCTCCAAGAAAATTGCCATAGTAACTAATAGGACATGAATCTGTTTCAGTCCAAACAAGTAATATGTTTTATTTCTTTATAACAGTGGTATGCAACCTTTGGATCTCCAGATGTTTTGGAAAACAACTCCCAGCAGACAATGACAGATGTGGTAGTGCAAAACATCTGGAGATCCAGGGTTTGCTGGCCCATGCTCTAGAAGGATATTTACTCTTGAAACAGGGGACACCCTGCAGGAGTTTGACGCAATATTTGTCATGATCACTACAACATCTGTAATTCAATACGCTACTGAAAGAAGTCGTGTTGTGTAATTCCTCAGACATTGACAAAGACCAAACTCCAGGAAGTCCAGGTAGGAGTTTCACTGTACACCTCTGACACACACACACTTGTACAGCAAACACACACTTGGCATGCCTTTCTTCGGTGCCTGCTTTTGTTGCTGCATGCCAACAAGCCAGAGGATTCAATGGAAAAGGATGCTGAGTATTTCTCCGCTTGCCCACGCTCAACAAAGTCTTCTGTTAGAGTAGATATGAGGTGGCATTAAGGTGGCATTTAAACTGAGAACTTTTTATTTTAATTTTTTTTAATGTAAAATGAAAACTTGCTACACACTCTCAAACGGACATAATGATTAATGTCACCTCTAATGCACAGAACTTTCATCCTATTTTGCATGCAGAATGCCAGAGAGGGTCGTGCAGTGTTTCACTGCTAAACTGTTCCCACGGCTTCGAGCCCACCTGTATCCAAGAAGCTGAAGACAGCTGCTGTCCGAAGTTTAACTGCAGTAAGTACTGGTCTTATATTAGGCAATGTTAAATCAATATTTGTTTTGCTTATTGTTTACACACATATGAAGAAAGAGCAACTGTGAGTTGCCAAGAGGCACCAATAATAACTGTAAGAAACATCACTGCTGTAGCCAATCAGTGGCATAATGATCAAGGGTCAAGATATGACAACAGAGCACACGTGCTTCCTGTACCACGATCGGTATCGCAAATGACAACCATCATTGACAATGGTTTTCATATAGATTTGGTCAGTTTGACTAGGATTCTTACCATTCATTTGCCACAAGACCTATAACAGCATTTAAAATTGGGGTATTCGAATAGAAAAAGAACCCTCCAAAGACTCAGTAAAAACATTCTGTGTTCTAGCTGGGGTGAAGCCGGGATTTGGTACCCCTTAGTAAGAGTTGGCGGCACTCATTTGTGGTGCTGGGTGAACATGTTCAGTCATTTTTCTGAATTGCCAGAATGTTAGTTGGTTTTGTTCAACACAACTTTCAAAAGATCCATGGGGCATGTTAAACATAGTTTCCTGATTGCTGTGAAAATAGAAGAGTGTTTGGGCCTAATACACAGAAGCTATTTAAAATGGCGCAAATCCATTGGTAAATGCTCTGCGAATCAGGCCCATAGTCTTGTAATGGAAGTGAGGCCATGAGCTGCCTTGCATAGAGGGACGGGGCTAGGAGATACAGGGGGTATGAATGCAAACCCCAAAATTGGACAATGAATATCTGTGGCAAGAAATACATTTGTCCTGCAAATGTTCGGGGGACACTTTTGGGAAAGTTCTAGTAGACATACTTTTTTCAAAATAATCTGGATTAAAAGTACATTATGACTGGATTTTTCCAATGATTTAAATGTTGTTTAAATCTGGAAAATCACTCAGTGGATTGCATTTGGCTTACTTTTGACTGACTGCACCTGAAGTATGTTAAAGGATAGTTCCGGGACTTTTTTTTTATTGTCCCTACGGTTCGGCCATGTGTTTTTAAGCATAACTCGGTAGATCGTAGAAAACTTTCCTATAGACTTACCCGACTTTTCGTCCATTAACGCACTCGAAAACAGCCGCCATTTTCTGATAATCCTATCATTTCCCCGCATCGACCTGGCTCACCTGCTTTTGCGGCACTAAATCAAATCCCCCGCCCCTGAAACAGACTTTATCAAAACATTCATATTCCCCGCCTCTATCCGTGACGTGACTGTGCTGCGTAGGCAAACGCGCCCAGGCGTCTTCTACGCGACTCCACACAGAACCCGGAAACCAACACAGATCAGCTCACAACACAGCGCGCCACAATTCGGAATATGAAACTGTACTTTTAAATCAAACCGCAAGATTGTAAATTTGGTAAAGTACATTTATTGGACATCAAATGTTTAGAGAATATTCAGCGATTTGCATTTTTCTTTGCTCTCGATCCAAAATAGTTCGTCTTGAGGCAAGCGATGTTCGTGTGCAGTACACAGGGTGTTGGTTTACGATAAAATAAGCTCTTCGGTCGCACTGATAATCGCATGGCTGTTCCAACAACGAGGCACTAGGCCACCACAACGGTCTGTATGTTGCATCTAGCCGTTAGTACCGCGTAAGGGCATACTTGTACTTGGCGATCGTCCCATAAAATGGTCAGGGTGGTAACGTTGTTCACGCGGAGAAGCAACTGGCGGTTGTAGAAGCCATCCGCCGGTGTCTGGTACTCGTGACACATACAATAATGAAGGATGTACCTGTTTTAAAAACATAAAAAATGAAATTAGTCTCACCATCAGATCTTTATTAAAATTATTCATTTTATATATTAGGTCGGGAAATTATTTCATAGCTAGGACAGTGCAACTGGGTATTATACGTCAAGGGGGGGCTGTAGGATACTGAGACAGTCCCCCAGTGCAGGGGTTGACAGGGAGGCAGTGCAGGTGGAGAGTGGAAGGGCCCAGGACCGAGGTCGCAGACAGTGGACCAGTTGTAGCAGGGGAGAGGGAGAGAGAAAGCAGAAGCAAAGAGGAAGGTTTTGAGGTGCTTCCGTAAAAGGAGATGGTTCTCCTCAAGATAGTGCGCGGTACAAAACAATATGCCACATAGAACGAACAAGTACAACTTAACCCGTCTTTAAAGCTACTGTATAGTAATTAAATTGCGGTATAAACTCATCTAAAGAGTTACTTACATTATATTTGCATTTTCCATTGTGTCTGTGCGTAGGGCAGCCCCGAAATACCACTCCTTCTATGCCGACGTTATTTCTTCTAACGAACGAACATTGAATGGCTTTCGTTTCTGAAATTATATTCATTATCGTTTCTTACGTTATTGCCCCAAACCCCCAAAAAGAAGTCTTTTGGGATGGACCCGGCCTGTCAAGGTCAAATAACAATAGAACCTTATACTGAGTCGTGGGCCATTCCGGCACCCGAGCAAAAAATCAAAGCAGCTGACCTTCACTTTGAACGAGCACACATTCCTAGTTAGCTACATTCAGTGTAAGGCCATCTCACAGGACTTGAAATTTACACTCCATCTTTGCATTTTGTCTGCGTGCATTTGCAGCCCCAGAGAACCATAAATACGGAGACATTCTATATTTTTTGAAAAATGATTTATATTACTGTTTGGTTTAATTTAATGCGCAAATGAACAAGGTTGGATAGACACATTGCATGTACATTGAGCAATCACTTTTATTTACACAATACATAGTTACACATATTCAATGGGCCTGCAACATGAGGAGACTCCAGAGCAAAGTCACAGGTGACACCCGGGTGGTTCGCACAACTGCACGGTGAAGGGAGGGGCAACAGTGGAGAGACACATTGCATGTACACTGAGCAATCACTTTTATTTACACATTACATAGATACACATATTCAATGGGCCTGCGACATGAGGAGACTCGAGAGAACAGACAATCAAATTACAATCATTTAAACCGTGATGTTTATTTCTCAATGAGCTCTTCTTTAGGTGGACATGGAACAGAGGCAATGTTGGGTAGCAATGCAGTTGTCCCCTGCACAGGTTCGTTCACAACTCCATGTATGTGCCTATCTAGGACATCAACAATAAGTCTCTCAATAAACTCATATTGCATATCCTGAAACACTGGTTTGATCACCCATTGTTTACTTCTTTTAGTGAAGGCCTTATTGTAGCGAAGCGTCCCTAAAGTTCCGGTCGTCCTACTTTGTTGACGGCCAACATTATGGTTATGTGCCAAGACCGCTAGAAGAGTCCGATTTATCATGCCCTCCATGCCAAAATGCAATCGTTTTGGCCTGTACTTTAGGCACATATTGTGGAACACCTCCAAATCTCCTGTGTGGCAGAATTCCGTGAGTCCCCTCAAATCTCTTGTTATAGTTTTATCAAATACAATCTTTTCAATGGCTTTGTGAGTGGGTGATGAAGGAATCAACCACTTCTTCTTCCGTGCCTCCTCTGTGGACAAATGGCCATGTTCACAATTGTGGAAATGTTGGTTTGTGTTCCAGCGGTGAACGTTGCTACAGTGTAGCATTACTGACCGCCATTTTTCCAGTAGAATTTCCAACGACCCTCCACATGTTTTTGAGCTCCACCAAAGATGGTTGCTGATTGACTTGGACCACTGTGAAATACCTTGCATATCTTTTTTTTTACCTGCAGCCGACATTTTTTTATTGATTGTTTTTGCAAGATGCCAAACGTCAAATTGGTGATTTATATTTTTGTACTCTTCTCTCATTGGCCCTCATTAGGACCTTGGCGGAGGACCATGGCGCAATTTGCACCATGGTCCATGGCGCTAAGCTGCCAACTCCGCCATGGGGGTTGGCGGATTTACCGCCCCATTCCGAGGTTGGCGGGGCGGTAAGTCCCCAATCCCCATTTACCCTTCCCCATTCCCATTTCTGGCCCCATAGGGCATAATGGGAGTGGGGAAGGCGTTAATTACGCCACCGTAAATTACGGTGGCGTAATTAACAACAAGGTCCCTTAGCGCCATGGATTTTAACGCCTGCTAAAAGCAGGCGTTAAAATCACCATGGCGCTAAGGGAACTCGTACTCAGGCGGTAAGGTGCGCCATGGTTTACGCCGGCGTAAACCCCTTACCGCCTGGGTCCTAATGAGGGCCATTGTCTTGGCAATTGAAACGTGTCTGTCCGTGGCTATCAGGTCGATCACCATTCCCCGCGATTGTAGTTCTTGCAATGATGCTACAAAGCCAACTTTCTCCATGGCCACTGAGGATGTACTTTGTGACACCTGCACGACCACCGAACTCACAATTTTCTTACTTTCCATGTCCTGAAAGTGGTAGGTGCAGTACTTGGCTGAAAATCCTGGGCTGTCGCACTGTCCATCACCGGCTAGCCTGAACCGTTTGCCCGCGAATGTACTATCAATAGACATTTTTTCCATTCTCCAAGTTTCGCTAATGGCTGGAAATAGATAATCGGTTTGGTATTTGTAGAACTGAGTTTTCGCAATGAAATGGATTCCCACAAACTGAAAGAAAGACTCTAACTTTTTAAAACTTGAACCACTAAAAAGTGCAGCCGCTGCACAAAGTAGATTGCCTGCTGGCAGTTGCCCCAGCATGGGTTGTGCAGACCATGAGAAAGGATGATATTTTGTACAGGTGGCATGTATTTTAAGGTTAGTGCCTCGAATTGCACGAGTCACATTAATCAATGGCTCCCCACATACTTCCCCACCAACCGAATGCCCACATTTCATCCGAATAATAATATCAATCAAACAACTATCGAATACAATGAATTTGGCCTCTTTCCTTATACTGTCACTCTGCATTCCAGCTGGTTCGGCCTGTAACGTTGAGGACATGTCACTCACATGAAAGGTAGAATCTCTGATATCGTCTTCCGCTATGTTCAGTGATATTGATGGTGTTTCATTGTCGTCCACTTCATTCTCTTCCATTGCAACATCTGTTCCTTCTCCGGCGATGGGTGAATAAAACAATTTCTTCAACTTTCTCGCGGTCTTAGTTTTTGCGGGTGTGGATTCTGTGAATTGATCTCCGACTGCATCCGAACTACCAGGAGGACATTCACTATCAATGGCTGGATGTGGTATAGCTCTGTTGTCAATCACTTCATATTCTTCCCATTGGCACGATGCATCTCCAGTCTCAAGTCCCTGCCAAAAGGTTTGACAAGCAACATCTCTCGTTCGCTTCACTGTCTGTGTAGATCTAGTTCGTACACCCACTCGCAACTAGAGGACAGATTGGAAAAGGGATGTTCAGTTTAAACACAACTTACAGTATTGAACTATTAACAGTGAAAAACAACATAATATAGTGACCAGGACACTAACCTTCTTTTGCTTTCTTTTCTTTGAAACTTTCTTGCCTCGAACTTCAACATCAGGACGCTGTTGCTCCGACTCGTGTGTGCATGTCTCCACTTCCTCTTGCGCTGCAACGACTATATTTTCATGATAAGCACATCCATCACGCACTGACGCTCCATCGACTCCCTGAAACATAGAACTTTCATTAGTATGTATAATAATATTGAAAACACAAAATGTACTTGGGGACCAATACCCACGTACATCTCAATAGCAAAACACGAATGAACGCATTGTGTAGAACATTCAAACGACAATTATTCACGCATTGTTGATCTAGTTAGATGGAACTGTCAAGATCCATACCTCGGGCTCCGCATAGACTTCCATTGATGATGTTATTGAAGATGACGCTTCAGCAACTCCCTGAAACACAGTAATTGCATTAGTATGGTTTTCTATTTTGTTAAAAAGAACATAAACTTTGTGCAGGCATCAACGGCTCATCTAAATAGACCTGCACAAATGATCAGTTGTCTAAAATAAATAATGGATATGTAAATATGATTCGATTTGCTCGATCGTTGGAAGTGTCACCACCCAGAGATCTGCATCAACTACTAGGGGTGATGTTCTTGTAGAAGAAGCTCCGTCATCTCCCTGAAACATAGTACTTGCGTTAATAAAGAAGGAAGTATAGCGGATGTAATCACGTCATATGATTTCGCTTGATCGAACTGTCAGTATCCATACCTCGAAATGCATAAGAACATCAAGGGACGATGTAACTGCGGTGCACACTTCTGCAAGCTGTTGCGCCGACCCGTAACTGCATGCTCCCCCTTCTTCTTGGACTAATGCTCCATCGACTCCCTGAAACATAGGACTTTCATTAGTAATGAACACAATATTGAAAAAAGAAGACACATAGGAGGGCGACGACAGAAGGACATATCAATGGCTAAAAACGAAAGAAACATTGTGTGTAACAATCACGCTTCAAGAATGCAAGATCTGATGATCTCCATCGATGGAACTGTCCGGAAACGTACCTCGAGCATCTGAGTGACATCAACGGTTGTCGTCAATACGTTGGACTCCTCAGCATCTCCCTGAAAGAAAGTACTTGCATTATTTTGGATAACAATAATTATAACTGAAAACAAAGACTAGAGGACGAGTACAAGGGTGTACCATTAGGTAAAATAATTACACGATCAATTAAAACTATTGATTTACATGCCTAAAAGAAGTCAGTGGCAGAATAGCCAAGTAAGATTACCCGATAGGCGCTTGAAGTGGCTGATGACTGCAATAACGACATGGATGGAGAATCTTCCGCCTTCATATTGAGTGGATACATAAATGGGGAAATTATTGTTAGCTAATGCTACACACTACCGCAAGGCCGAGAGATAAATACGTAAACTTGACTCACCAGTGGAGGGATGTGGACGAATAGAGTGGGAATAGCGGTTGAGAGCAATTTTCGCCTCGCTCGCGGTGTGTTCTTCTTTATTAGCATTGATGTGGAGTACATGTCTGAGCTAAAGTGCCTGCTGCAGATGCGGTATCGATCACCCCTCTTGTCCGCAAAGACTTCTAGGACTCTACTTTCAAGCTCAGACGGTGAATATCCGCAATATCGGACCCATTCTCTTATCTGATCTATTGTCTTAGGGAAAACATGCATTATAGTACCTTCATATTTATTATGGGTCTTCGAAGGGCAACCGCCAATGGAACAGGCAGGCATTGTGGAAAGTTCTGAAAAGTAAAGATCAACAATTCTCTATGAATACCAATGTGTTAAAAAATTAAATGACACATAAAAGGTTCAATGCAAGGTTCGTTTTGGTTCTTGGATCTATACGCGTTATTCACATGCGGATAAGTATTTGAATAACTTTAAAAAAATAGAAAGATAATTTGACTAGACTCAGAACATGTGACTAGTTCCTTGCATGTACTGTCTTGAACGAAAAGAAATTGGACGCAAAATGATTATGGTACATGGCCTTACCTTGACGAACAAACAGTTAGATGCAGGGATCAGAGTAGTTTCTTGTCGTAGAACAGGGAGCAGTTCACAGGTTGCAAACTGACGAGTTTCCTCGAAGTGGTCACGGAAGTTCACAGAGACGAAGAGCAGATAACCAGCACCTTCACGGGTTGACTAGCAAAGCGCAAAGAAGTTCTCATTAGAAATATGAAGTGGGTTATAAAGAATTCGAAACAGGGGTGTGTTTGTGAATGAATGACGTGTATATGTCGTGGCATTATGCGGTTTGCAGGGGGCCGCCCAGCGTGAGGGGGGATGCTTGGCAGGAGACACGGGGTCTGGAGGTAGACATGGGAACAACAACCCATGCTCTATAGACCACTTTGAAGTGTACATGGTCTTTAGCACCTCTTGGCCTTTATCGCTCCCTGACAGCTCCACTTGGCAGCACAAGTACCCCGGTGCGAACTGCCTTTGATAGGGCGGGGGGTGGATTGGGGCGGTGGTCGTGCAGACAAGACACAGGAAGACTCGTGAATGGAGACACACTTATGTGGATTGCAGGGGGCCGTCCAGCGTGAGGGGGGATGCTTGGCAGGAGACACGGGGTCTGGAGGTAGACATGGGAACAACAACCCATGATCTATAGACCACTTTGAAGTGTACATGGTCTTTGGCACCTCTTGGCCTTTATCGCTCCCTGACAGCTCCACTTGGCAGCACAAGTACCCCGGTGCGAACTGCCTTTGATAGGGCGGGGGGGGGGGTGGATTAGGGCGGTGGTCGTGCAGACAAGACTCGTTTGCCGCAGGGCCTCACCAAGGAGAGGCCATCTAACTGCATGTAAGAGGCAGGCTGCAGGATCTAGTACATGGAAGGCAGGGGGGTGAGTTTATAAATACCTCACCCTCCCAGGAGAATATATAGGTGCAGTTCACCCTGGAGACCCTGGATGCCTAGGCAGTTAGTCAGCAGCAGGCTGGCCTGTGGTGGCAAGGCGGCACGGGCCAGAGGGGGTCATCTCTGTACGCGGTGCCCAAAAGGATGATTTATTATGATCAACCATATTGATTATTTACCTATAACCATGTTTTGTATCAATAAAATCCAACAGCCTTCCTTTTATTGCCAACGCTTGAACAAAGTGGTGTGGTAAGTATTTTTGGGGGAGGAGGCAAGGCCGGGAGGCTTGATGCCAACCCGCAAAATAACATATGTATGTCTGCTGCATATGGGTTCAACGGTTATGTGGATTGAAGGTGGGCGGCCAGCGTGAGGGAGGATGCTGGCCGGAGACATGTGGTGTGACAAGACAAGGCACAGGAAGACTATTCAATGGAGACACACTAGATTCATTTAAAAAATCAAAACAACCATTGTTAAAATATATGTTGGGTTTTATTTTAGATCTTAATTTCAATTGAACATAAATAATAAACATTACACATTGTAAAGTTCCGGTTGCAGCACATCCAGGGAAAATCCGCGGTATTGTCCACTGTCGCTGGGGAAATGTTGTCTAATGGCAAGTACCGCACAGGCAGGTATTACTCTCCGAACGCGGTGTCCGAGCCTCGCGTGAAGCCACTAAGTGAAGCAACGATAGGCCACCAGCCTGTACCACCTGTGAAAACGAAAGATGCAAACTGTATTAAAATGACAAAACTTTCTTATCACTGTCGATTCAGGTAAAAAATGTCATTCTGCTTTGAAAAAAATTCTATCTAGAAAATGCACAATATGGAACCAATTTACATGCATTCGAATGATATGTAGATGTAATTTTATATGTGGGAGACGACCATGACATAGTAGTGGCATCACTGACATCAAAACCAGAGTATACTTACTCGTTACTCGGATTACGCGGACGAACAGTGCCGCGAAGTTCGTGCATAAGCACCATCATCATCCTCAACACGGTCCGTGAGAGGCAGGCTTCCCTGAACTCTGGCAGCTCGGTGATGCATTGCGGACTTGGCTCGCCTTCCGAAATGTAGGCCAAGCACCCGGAATTTTCACGGCAGCAGCAGTTCTCCTCCTCAGTTGGCATTAGCTCGCACCGATTGCACGTGCACCAGGTGGAGACGCCGTCCATGCGACATGGTCCAGGCTCTTCATCCGTTGACTGGTCCTCCCAACTGCCGTCCGAATCCCCATCGTTTTCGCGTGCTTGCCTTTCCAGTAGTTCTTCCTCGGTGTACTCTGGCTCGTACATATACGGCATTATTGTAGCCATTGTGTGGTAAAGAAAGTAAAATAATTTACAGAGATGGTACAGGTGTTCACAAGGCCTAGAAGCGGCGAAGGTAGCTGACCAGAGCACAGAAACGAGTCACACAATACTCAAAGTAACACAGAGAGAGTAATGGAATCGAAAATCTGCTGCTGTGTGTTGTGAAACGGTGTGCTTATACTTATTGAGGAAAGAGGCGTCCTGCCATTTCCATGGCGACACTTCATTAGCTGAGGCGCAGCGATTGTTGACACGAAACGTGCTTTGGCGTTGGGAAATGGGCGGTACGCATCTGCTGATGTCAGGCTCAGGGGCGGGGGATTTGTTTTAGTGCCGCAAAAGCAGGTGAGCCAGGGCGATGGGGGGAAATGATAGGATTATCAGAAAATGGCGGCTGATTTCGAGTGCGTTAATGGACGAAAAGTCGGGTAAGGTCCATAGGAAAGTTTTCTACGATCTACCGAGTTATGCTTAAAAACACATGGCCGAACCGTAGGGACAATAAAAAAAAAGTCCCAGAACTATCCTTTAATTAGCAATCCTTAGTGGTGAAATTCCAAAGGCAATGCAATCCCCAAACAATCCAATAAAAATCCTAAAGCAGTGCAATCCCCAAACAATCCAATACAAATCCAAAAGTAATACAATCCACAAACAATCCAATACAAATTCAAAAGCAATACAATCCCCAAATAATCCTTTAAGAATATATAGGCATTGTTTTGGCTTATGCACTGGAAAAAGGTTTGAATCCAAAAACAATGTTAACACTAATCCTGAAAACCCCCCAAAAGTGAATTGGGCCTGAAAACTAGAAAAAAGATAATGGGCAGGATCACTGTGGCTTGCTGCCCATTTCAGAGAGTTTTGTTTTGAATTACTTTTAGAATGATTCCCCCACTAGAACAATAATGATTACACTCATCCTGATTTACTAGTAGTCATTTGGGTAAAATGGCCATGAAAGTCTAGCAAGGTTAATGGGATGTTATCTATATTTAAAAAAGAACAACTCTTTATTTTTCATTTGTATTTATTAAGACAGGCACAATGAAGTTCAACCTGCAACCGTGTACATAGCACAGAATCATGACTGTAGCAGTCCCAGAACTGGGCGCTTTACAATTTGTAGACGTGCATGGATAAAAGAACACAATAACTGAAGGTTAGAGTGTGTGGTATGTGGGAACCTATATGTAACGTAGTTCACACCCAGGAATGGGAGGAAGGAAGCCCAGAACCCGCAGAGGGATGGGAGGTTTAGGGGGAATAGGATACCAGTGCCAGTCCTGTGAGCAGGACGACCAGAGAATCAACCCAGGGAACAAAATCGAGAGGACCCAGAACCAGCCATGGGATCAAGGGAGTCAGGTGGGGACCCAAACTAGCGAGCAATGGAGTCCAATAGGACCCAGTCCAGAGAGCAACATCGAGGGGGAACCCAGATCCAGCCAGGGAGTCAGATGGGGTCCCACCCAGTGAACAACAGCAAGGAAGAACACAGATCCAGCCAGGGAGTCAGATGGGGACCCCAGCCCAGCCCTGAAAGCAAGGGGGTCATGTGGGGATCCAGCCCAGGGAGCAACAGCAAGGGGGAACCCAGTAGCAGGCCAGAGGGCAAGGGAGTCATGTGGGGACCTAGGCCCAGCCCAGAGAGCAAGGAGGTCATGTGGGGACCCAGTCTCTACCCCTCTGCCCCACGCTCCCCCTCTGAAAACCTGCCCACTTTCTGGATGATGCAGGTCCACCTCAAGCTGCATCCAACTGCATCACCACCCTAGCTCAACATCATCAACTACTGTATCTCAGACAGTACTATCCTCACTGCACTGAAAATGGGACAAATCTCATCCCTCATCAAAAAACCAGCACTCAACCCCACTCTCCCTAAAAACTACTGTCCTATTACTATCCTACCATACCTTGCCAGAATCATGGAGCGATCGGTAACCACCCAACTGCAACAGCACGTCACCACAAACAATCTACTCAACCCCTTCCAATCTCGCTTTCGACCTGGACACAGCACTGCTCTTCTCATCCTCCACCTCCACAGTATCACAGAGAAAAGACACACAGCACTACTTGTACTCCTTGACCTCTCTGCAGCCTTCAACACCATCGACCACGCCATTATACTAGACATCCTAGCCCACAGGATGAACCTCTCTGGTTCACCTCCTTTCTCACTGACAGGATACACTTGTCTCCATGCTCCCTTATCGATCAGACCCTACCACTGTCAAGTATAGAGCACAAATAGCACAGTGACAACATAAGAATGACCTACGACTAGGGTTATAAATGGAATATTCACAATGTTTTCCATAATAATAGTACAAGCTCACTTGTACTCTGCAATCATTTAATGGCATGTGCAACAACACTCACATTAGCCAGTAACAAATATGCACAATTGCATAAATGCCAACATTTTTAAGTACCTGGGAGGGGGATAGCATCAGGGAAATCGTAAAAAATGTATTTTCCTACAGGAATTCATTGGGGTAAAATTAATTTAAGCAGGAGAACGTGAAAAATAGCAACTTTTTCCATTTAAAAATGAGAGTCTCCCACCTAAATCTGGAGGGTTGGTATGTGTGGGGCTGGGCATAGCCACAGTGCCAGAAGAATGCAAGGCAGACTGGGATGGGTAGCGGACTATTGGGGAGGTAAAATTGTGATTTTGCAGCACACCTTTTTCTTTTGTTTAATCTCTTTATTGAGTTTCAAATTCACCAACCAACAGCATGACAGACAGGATAACACACAGTTCCTCCCGGTCCCTTAGCAGGACCACGCATCTAGAAAGATACATAGACATATGAAGAACAGTTCTGAGGATAGACCATATGTGATACAGCCATGCACTCCCACCCCAACCCTCCTCCCAACTCACTGCCACCTCCCCACCAACTCCCCTGTAAATGCATTATAATTTGGGTAAAAGCATACAATTTACAATTGTTCCAGTGCCATAAGTGAGATGAGAGATCAAGGGGGTACCCTTGAATGTGGTCTCAAGGGACAATCGGGCAGCTTAAGCAAAGGCAGTTGTCCTAATTATTTTTTTAGTTAAACCTCTGGGCAAACATTGCCCACAGCCCAGGAGGAATCCATACGGTGCTCTGAATAAGTGATTGAGCATGAAGCAGGACCATCTTAAGATGCCTGGAGTTTTGTGGCAGGCCGTTTCAGAATTATGTTTGGGGGGCCCCCTTGACTGCAGATGGGAAAACCCATATTAGGCACATGCGGGGTGCATAAATATAATGGAGACATGTTCCAACCATCAATCCCTACCTGTAGTTTAATTCTGTGGTACAATCGTAGAAACATCAATGGAGGGAAGGGGTGAATAGCTGCAGCTCATCACAGGAGAGGTCTATTGGCCTCTGCATGGCAGCCAGCAAGGGGGTTACACACTAAATGTCCATTTACAAAAAGCTATTAAGCTCTCTTTGCTAGCAAGGTGCTGGTGTGGTCCAAACCAGAGTAGGAAAGCAACAAGGTGAAAGAAATGACATGGGATACTGCAAGTTTGTAGGGAATGCACGGCTTGAGGGTGACAGCTAAGGCTGTTTCTAAATAACCCACAGAGCAGGAATGGGCTGGTGGCAACTACATGCTGTTGTGACAGTGGCTCTAGGTATCATCACTTTTGGGGATACCCAGCCCTGCCATAGGAATCAATGGATTCCTACACAAAGGCAAGGTGGCCACTGGGGGTCTCTTGGTTTCCTTTGCCTTATCCCCTTGTTTCTCAAAGTCCTGAGAAGCAGTGGCTGTTTCCCTTCCCTGAATGGTTGTTGGGTGGAAAGAGCATGGACAGCTCTGTGGCTGCCTCCTTCCAGACTGTCTGGAGCCTTCCCAGGGGCTTCTTTTTGTGGGTACACCCCTGGTTTGGAGCCTACCTGATTGGAGTGAGTGGTCAATATGCTTTGTGTGTTATGGGTGTATGGTCTTGGTTGTATGACACAATGCCTGAGCCAGCCCTGAAACTGGAATGAATGCAGTGTGGTGCACTGAAAGGCTGGGGAGTAACCCCCGTCCACATCCTGTGTTGTGGGTGTCTGGTGAATAGCCTGAATGCCTGTGATCCTGACTGGGTGTTGCCTGCTTGAATGCACTTGCGTGTGACTGTCTGGCTGAGCCTGGCTCAGCCTGAGTGAATGGGGAGTGTTTTGTATAACAGGGGGGCTCACACTCACTTCCTTGTCAGAAGCTGTAACAAGAAACCTGAAGCTGACGTCATCTGAAGCTTGCTTCCTGGAGTGCAGCTGGAGGAAGAAGTCTGCAGCTGCAAATCTTCAATCATTACAAAAGCTGGTGTGCTGACTCATGGACTGAACAAGAGAGGACCTGGATAGGTGACCTCTTCCCGAACTACGAGGGAACATTGTACAACTGCTGCTCTTCACCCGAAGTGTCCTGGAAGCCAGTCCTGTGTGCCTACTGTCCGGAGAATGGATCTTCGTAGGTCCAGAAGAGGAGTGCCTGAAACTCTTGAAGCCAAGAAGTTTGTCTGTGTCAGCCAGGGTCCGGAGGAGTGTTTGTGACCGCTGGAAGCCATGTTGCTTAGTATCATCTGGAAGAGGGGGTATACTGGCATAGTACTGCTTGACATCCAAATCATTGAAGGATCCTTCAAGGGTCATCCCTGCCACGACATCTGTCCACTTGTCCTTGCAGCAGAAGGTCCAGGGTTGCTGACTACAGTGGAGTGTCCACTGGTGGGTTTCTCACCACTACAATCTGAAGAAGATGTCCCGACTGTCTATTCTTGGTGAGGGTCCGCCATGCTGTCCAGTGGTCATGTCCAAGTCACCAGAAGCCATCCTGAGTCAGTGCTGCTACTGCAGCACCTAAGAACCGAAAGACGGTAAACTGCAAAATCCCAAAACAAGACACCAACTTCTGCCACTTCACCCTTCGTCACTGAATGTCATTGTGGGATATTTTGACCCATTCCAATGTGCCCCACTGCATCATTGTACTGAAATGGTGAAAGAAAAAGCCCAAAATGGATGCGCTGACTCCTGTGCGCACCAAAATCTTCAAAACTGCGTTTGGGTCACAACCAGAAAAAGGTTGCACACCCTGCCACACACAGTCAGGGAGGGTGAAAACAGAGTTCTCACTGCAGGAGCATGCCAGTGGGCTCTGCAACATTCAACATGGAGCAAAGTGAATTAATTGTGCTGAAAAACCGAAAATGCCTTTTCAAATGTTAACTTTGCAACCTTAAAAAGTGCTGTTTTTGGTGCTAGATCAATTCATTTCCATTGATTCATTGAGATTAAAAGGGTACTGCCATGCCCAGGATCATCCAGTGTGGCTCAGAGGAACCGGGCCTCATTGACTGACAGCTCTACAAAATGTATCTAATGAAAAAGCAACCCAAGAACCCTTGTTTTCATTTTCCACGGGGAGGGGGGACATGGCTAACCTTTGCAACAAGTAACAGAATCAGCTGTGCAGAGAGAAACTCTAAACAAAGGCATGTTACATGTATCCATGCTGCAAACAATCCCAGCACTCAAGGGAAGAATTAGTGCTGACTAAAATGTGTATGTGCTGCAGAGGAAAATCGGATTTAAAGAACTCTGTTTAATGGGCTTTTTCATAATGAAATGCAAAATCGCCTGTTTTTAAAGCATGTTTTTGATTAAAGGCTTAATTCTTTAAGAATTTCAAAGGATTGCTAAGGTTAAAAATCCACCTATAAACTGTGTTCATTTTATATGTTTAAATGAAAGATTTAGGTGAAAATTAAAGTTAAACTCAGTCTAGGTAATCATCTATTTTTAAAAAGAAACAATTCTGCTCTGACAGTCCTTAGCCTAAGAAAGGATGACACTTCACTGCTGGCAGCGAAGGCTAATTGCTGTTGGGAGGCCTTGCATACTCATGACAATGTGCTTCATTGGACATTTGTCTGGGCCGTAGGCAACGACAATAGCAGGTTTGAACACCCATCCTTCCAGGGGAGGGGCAGGAAGCTCCACTCTCCATGAAGAGGCTTCTTATTCATCTTCAAAGGACTTGCCATTTGCTCACACTTGGGAACGAAGAAAAAAAAAATGACATGTGACTTTTGGATTTACAATGCTTATTTTGCCACTGAACTTCAAGACATTTAACTTGGCAGCAAGAATAAGAACAAGAATGAAAAGTACATACATCTCAATCTGAATTTATGCTAGCCATTTGAAAACTTGGTAGGATTTCTTACTGCGTAAGGAACAGAAGTTATGAAGAATGACCAATTGCGCAAAAACTACTAATGTTGCAAATCTAATATTGTGCACTCATGTTCTAGGGGTGATTGCACATATATGTACCGAATTAGGAAATGTTAGGCCAAATCTTTCATGGTTAAAATTGCCAAAATTCAACAGAAAGGCAGAACCAGGTCCCACCGACTTGGGAGTTGGATTAGAATGTGACCCACGAAATATGTAATTTATGTATCCGTTTTTCTTAGAGGGCATAATTATATAAATATGTATTTGTGTAAAAGTTAGATTTTGGTCCCAATAGCTATGGGAGGTTTCCAGATCATATCATAAAACATGACAACCCTTTCTGTCATCCAACCAGCAAAGAGCAAGGCAGGAACTGTGCTCTTGCCCAATCATAGCCTTGTGGGTGTGGGTTGTAAGTCTGCCCTATCATAAACCTTAGTGATGTCATTTGGCAGGATAAATAAAGGAACCTCACAACACACAAAAGACACTGGCCCTCATTACGACCCAGGCGGTAAGGGGTTTACGCCGGCGTAAACTTCGCCGACCCTTACCGCCTGAGTACGAGTTCCCTTAGCGCCATGGCGGATTTAACACCTGCTTTTAGCAGGTGTTAAAATCCATGGCGCTAAGGGACCTTGTTGTTAATTACGCCACCGTAATTTACGGTGGCGTAATTAACGCCTTCCCCACTCCCATTATGCCCTATGGGGCAAAAATGGGAATGGGGAAGGGTAAATGGGGATTGGGGACTTACCGCCCCGCCAAGGTCGGAATGGGGCGGTAAGTCCGCCAACCACCATGGCGGAGTTGGCAACTTAGCGCCATGGACCATGGTGCTAATAGCACCATGGTTCTCCGCCAAGGTCGTAATGAGGGCCACTGAATCCTGACTCCATCCTGATTTCCGTGTGGCGCCCTTTTTCTGAATTCTCGATCTTGTTCCTGATTCCAGATTTATTTTCAAAGCCAAGGCCTCAGCATTGCTGAACTTCTTTTCAGCTAGGCCCACATCCTGAAACCATCCCAAAACATAAGGGAAGCAATTTTGATCCAGTTTGGCTTGCTACCATTAATGCTTGCCTGTTGAAACTCGCCATCTCACTGATCTCCGGTCTACAGTAACCAGTGCAGTCCAGCGCAGTCCAGTCCAGTCTGAGGTGCCAGTCCAGTTGACCAGAACCGCCAGCTGACCTAATTCCACCAGAAGTGCCCTGCTGCCCTTAGACCCGATCCGTGATGACCAGAGGCTTTGACGGTCCAAAATCTTAAATTAAAGTGGACTGTAAGTATCAATAGGAATCATAGTAAACCATAGCACATTTTGCCTTCTCCTATCTCAATCTATAACCCATCCTATCTTTAACTTCAGAACCTGTAATATTGTCAGAACCATTCTTGCAACTGTGTCTGTGATTCTTAGTATAAGCAATGATATTTACTTCATTTTGTTTTACTAAACCATAATCCATTAGTTATTTTGATTAAGTAAAATAATTCCCGTAAAGAAAACGGGGTATCCACCACGTGAAGGGTTACAAGCGGCCGTGTAACTGTGGAGATTCACGGTGGCATTCTCTTTTTCTTAGCCATTAATCTAGTTAAGTAAAAGTAACCTGTCATTTTGAAATCGATTTTCTGCTTTTCTCTGTTCTATTTTTCTAAAACCGCCTCTCATTCAAACTTGCATAACTTCCTCAATTTAATAGCTCGAGACTTAATTTTAACTCTGACTTAAACATAAGACCTTTAGCTACATCCCCGCACAAAAACCACATCCCATAACCGTTTAGTGAATTTTAGGTGGGAATTTGCATTTCTGCAAAAGTTTTACATGTGTGGTTTTCAATTTCAAGTATTTCCGAACTTCCATTACGATCCAAAGTATTTACTTTTGCTCATCCTAAAGCTTATGGTTGTTAGCATCTTTTCAGTGTTGCTCCCATAGAGATGTATATCAATTTAAAGACTTTTTGCACCCTTTTCATTGTTTTGCACAGCCATTTTTCGAATGTCATTTTAAAAGTGTAAAATTTCCAAAACTTTTTTCTCTCTTGTTTGGGGAGGGAAGATTGCATTCAAACCCTGTGCACTGTTCTTTATTCCTGAATACTGGCTGCTTACTTACATCTGTGTAGAATTGCTTATTTGTGAGTTGAGAAATTTGCAGGGGGAAATCTGAACTTAAGCGCTATCTTTCAACAAGCCAAAACAGTTCTTTTCTCTTGTGTTTTATATTCTGTGTTGCTATAAGTGAATTCAACTGTCTTACCTACTTTCTTATTTGTATTATCACCACATTGGTGATTGGTGCCCCATATATTAAAACATATGTTTGATTTGAATTTGAAATATATAAATATTACCTTTACCAACCAGCCTAATTCCAGGTCCATTGTGACCTGAGGGTATTTTGAGAAGGGGTGTGATATGAGTGGTATATCACTCAGAATATTGAACCTATAGACACAATAAAATAAGTATTTCATTTGCGTACTGCATGTTAGGCTGAGGCCCGGTTGTATTGCCTGATTGAAATCCTTAAAATCATACAGGGCCATCCATGGTCTTATCTTCTTTAGCCAGGCCTTGCTGGGGTCCACAGCAGGTTTCACCTTCTTGGAACATCCACAACCTGAGTAATGACCTGCAAACGGAGATCACTGTGAAGAAAGTGCTGCCTTTCCGACCCTAATTGGTTACCATCCCAGCGACTCCTTCCAAAGGGGGTCCATCCTCGAGGGGTCTCATCGAGTAAGGCAGGAAACACCACCACTCTACCTGCCAAGGCACCCAAGCTACTGTGGTGAGGAAGATCATCTTCCATGCTCAGGAATCATCCAGGGGTACTGAATTCATTGTGGATCCTTTTCTCCTATGACTTCCCAGGTACTTTGGGGTAGTAGGTCCTGTATAAAAAAAATCAGAGCATTATTGAACATATTTAGACTGGGCTGTAATATACAAGATAAAGTACGCCTTAACATTTCCCTTACAGGTTGCCCAGGTGAGGAGATCCTTACACAGTATTGCCTAACTACTTTAAAGAAAGCATTCCGACAATGATCCTAATCTAAACTGCCTTTCTACATTAATGTATATGCAATTATCCAATTATTTATGATTCCTATGCTTTTTATTAACTGTCAGCAGTTGGTGCATACTAAATTGATTCTGAAGTATCTTGTGTTACCACATAGATGTGTATATATTTATCATTATTGGGATAGTGTTACCTGAGTACAAAGTGTGTTATTTATTAATCTATATATTTATCTGAACCTTATTTTATATAAAACATCTGAGGTAGCACATGACAAAGTGTGGGGACATTCCTTTGTGGGGGCTTGGGGAATCACTGTACCTAAGAACCAGCCTGTATCACCGCCTGAGAGTCACAGATTGGCTGCTCTTCCAACGTTACCAATTGAGAGCCTTGACTGGGGTACTCTGTGACTCTACCCCAACTGTATAGGGGACAGAAATAAAGATACTACCCTCCAGTCTTTGCATTGGTGGCCGGTATGGGATCACTGGTTTTGATGACTCAGTGTTTAACCTTACTACTACACAATATCCACACATTTGGTAATTTAGGGTTTAGTGGTATACTAAAAAAAACATCACTACAAACAATAGAAGCTATTGCAAATGGTAAATTGACTAGGGTGTACTTAGAAGCTGTACAGAGTGCTTGTGGAGTAAGAGAATTAGACTTTGAGGATAAGTCTAGAGCAGAGCTTGTAGCTGCCCATGTGGATTACCAGACTGATTGTGAAACTCTTGATGAAGTGGGGGGGGGATTCCAGTGTTAACCATGCCCTTGGGGAAATCACTGAATCTGATGCTGGGATTGCCAACTCTCCTGTCACGTCTATTCCGAACCCAGCACTGCTCCTCAGGGTGATGGCGTGAGAGCTGAACATTTGAATATGGAGCTACAGAGACAGCTATCCTTCGGAACAAAAATGTTGAGACTGAAGCTGAGTTAAAAGAAGAGGAATTGGCACAGCAAGTTATATTCAGAGACAGAGACATTGAGCTCAAAGACAGGGTTGCTGAATGTCAAAGACTCCAGCTGGAGAAAGCTAAGATGGAAACTTCAGCCATACCAGTTCAGTGTCAGGTCTCATGCTGCAAAGTTTATGAAAGATTTGGTTGGTATGTATCTGGAGGGTTCTGATAAACTCCAATGAATAGAGGCATTTGAGATGGCTTGTGGTATGCATAGTGTTGACCATAGGCATTGGGCTAAGTTTTTATTTAGTAGAATACCTCAGACTGGTTATGACTGTATTCTGATGATGAGTTTGGAAGAAAGAGACCAATATGAGTGTATGAATGCTGCTTCGATTGCCATGTTTTGCAAGACACATACACAATACCTTAGAAGGTTCGGGGAACATAAGAAGAGCGAGAGTGTGTTTTGGGTTGACTTGCTTCAGAAAAATAAGTACATTCAGATGGGACACCCTAGATTATTCCCAGGACATAGTCTTCACATGGCAAGATTTCTACCACCATAACCAACCCTTCCAAACTAATAGACAACCTACTCAACCAATACCATCAAGAAATAATAGTGGGGAAACAAACCCATCAAGTAATCCCTCAGGAAGTGGACAGGAATGTATAACAACACCTCCTAGTGGACTAAAACCAGCTACCACCACCACAGTCCACATTCCATCACCAATTACACCCCCAACAGGGGCACCAACCACATCAAGTAATAATCGTCCTTTTTTAGGGGTAGAAAAACCAGGAGAGGAATCAAGAAAGTTGAGAGGCAAAAAGAAGAATGCAAATTAGTTAACATTTCTAAACGCATCATCTCGGAACAAGAAATGGACCTACTGAACCTAGGATTATCCTTTGTCCCTCCAAACAACTCAACACTCTTTCAGGAACACTTCAACAATGCTAAATTAACACGCAAAATGAGATTAAAAATCTTCTTTGACTCTATACTCCCAACAGAAGAAAGATCAAAAACCTTTGACTACTTGGAAATCAAATATAAGAGTACCTTCAACCCAAGTGTCAATAATTTGGCACTGGATCTATTTTTAAACTCAATGATGTGAGACCTGAAGTCCATAAAATATTTTGACATCAGTGAACACAACTTAAGAAAGCACCAACACAAACTACTGAAACAATTAGCGAAAGATCAGACTATTACTATCAAACCGGCTGACATAGGTGGTGCAATTGTCATTATAGACAATGGCCCTCATTACAAGTCAGGCTTTAAGGGTTTAACGGCGCCGTCGGCGCCGTTAACCCTTAACGCCTGATTCACAATTTAACGCCTGCTTTTTGCAGGCGTTAAAGTCCAAGGCGCTAAGCGACCTTGGTGCTAATTACGGCACCGTAATTTACGGTGCCGTAATTAGCGCCTCCCCATCCCCATTATGCCCTATGGGGCAAAAATGGGAATGGGGAAGGGCAAATGGTGAATGGGGCGGTGATTCCGCCATCCACCATGGCGGAATCCAGCATGGACCATGTTGCTAATAGCACCATGGTCCACCGCCTGACTTGTAATGAGGGCCAATGACTTTTATATCCAAAGCTGCCTCTCACTTCTTAGTTATATAGATACCTATATGATCTTGGATGAAGACCCCACAAATACAATCAAACCGATCATTGAGAATGTTTTACTTAAATCCCTAAATGAGGAATGGATAATAGAAAGAACTAGTGAATAGTTGACCAACATAATGCACATATTTTACAGACTTCCAAAAATCCACAAAAATCTTCTACTGCCTCCATTGAAACCTATATTGGCAGCAATGAACACCATTTTCAATCCACTTGCATAGTATGTTGATAAACCTCTTCAACCTATAGTTAGAAGACCACCATTTACCTAGGAGATACCACTCAAGACCAACTCACAGTTGGACTCTGTTCACTCTTGATGTGCAGGGTTTATACACATCGATCCCTCACAGAGAAGGATTGGATGCCTTAGAATGGGCCCTACTAGTCAAAAAGTATTTTCAATCGGACAAAATGTTTACGCTGGAACTAGCAAAGATTATATTTTTTAACAGTTATTTTTGATTCCAAAAAAACGACTATTTGCAAATCTCAGGAACCTCGATGGGATCCCCAATGGCCCCATCCTGTGCAAATCTATTTATGTATTCCTTCGAGACCCAACATATCTTGATGCACACAGAATGGGAGTCCAAATTAGCCTGCTGGAAACATTATATCAACATTTTTGGAATCTGGAAAGGTCCAAAAGAAGAATTAGAAGAATTCCTGGCATACCTGAATGACCAACATTCGAGAACCCAATTCACAGTAGACATAGGTACCCCAGGTGTACACTTTTTGGTCGTCCTAATTACTCCAAATAACCGACTAATAACATCCATCTACTGTAAACCAATGGATGTCAGTAACATTATGCAAGCTATCATCCATCGCATCTCAAGAACAACTTACCATTAAGTCAATACATGAACATGCATTGACTTACCATTACCGTTACCAAACTTTACCATTACCATTGACTTACCGTTAAGTCAATACCATTAAGTCAATATATGTCAATAACACATGCATAACACAATAGATTGTGCAAGCTATCATCCATTACATCTCAAGAACAACTTACCATTAAGTCAATACATGTGAATGCAGAGGATTATCTCGGACAACTACACATACCAAAAAGCAATACTAAATGTTACAGACCTGTTTAAAACAAGAGGTTACCCAGGTACGATCTCAGAAAAAGCCAAAAATAAGAGCAGCATACAAACCAGAAGTACTCTTCTCACACCTAAATCTAAACAGAGTGAACCTCAATTTGTACATTTGATGAAATTCTCGAAACAAAGTGGACAAATCAACAGGATGATCAAAAAGAACTGGAGAATCACAAGGTTAGATCCTCAACTAACCAAACTGTTTCCAAAGCCTCTGAGGATAGCCTACACTAGAGGCAGAAACCTAAGGGATAACCTCATGAAGGCAGAAAGAAGGGATAACCTCATGAAGGCAGAAAGAATTGACCCACAAAATCCAAATTTTCTATCCAACCCCAAACGCAGAACATTTCTGTGCCTTCACTGGAGCCATTGCAACAATATACAAAAAGCTGATCTTATCAGACACCCTTGCACTGGACAGAAATTGGAACTAAGGCGCGCGTTTGGGAAAGCCCTGTTTGAATAAGGGCTGTCTGTGGCTGTGTGGCTACCAGAATCGTTCCGACGCTGATAAGAATCTTGGACTTTGAAAAAAGACGGTGTTGATTTACTCTATTTGCTCAGCCTGCCTACTCTTTACCCATAATCCTATATATTTCGAGAACACACGCATTTGCACGCGCGCATTTGGGAAAGCCCTGTTTGGATAAGGGCTGTCTGTGGCTGTGTGGCTGCCAGAATCGTTCTGACGCTGATAAGAATCTTGGACTTTTAAAAAAGACGGTACGAGTGAGCTTCACTAATAGCAAAGGATTTAACAAGAACTTTAAAGTGAAACTGAACTTTCACACAGTGAAACTTATGTGTTTTTTTTTGTTCATGTAGATGTTGATTTACTCTATTTGCTCAGCCCGCCTACTCTTTACCCATAATCCTATATATTTCGGGAACTCATGCATTTGCGCGCACACATTTGGGAAAGCCCTGTTTGGATAAGGGCTGTCTGTGGCTGTCTTGGGCTGGGGAGGTGGGGGCGACGAAAAACGTATACTTTTTCCTTTTGCTGGTGAGCTTTCCTGATATCTGTATTATGTGACACATCTACTCTACTTCTGTAAGAGGTTGGTGTTAATTTTATTTTTAAAAAAAGGATTTACATTTTTTTTCTTTCTTTTTTGTTTGGTTGTAGCAATTAGCACGTAAATCATGTGCGTACACAATCCGCTTATAAGAACCCTATTTATCGCTCCATTTGCATGCGTGGGCTGAGAAACACCTGCTGCCAGGGGCGTTGCTAGGGGGGGGCTAAGGGGGCTATAGCCCCTGATCTTTTGGTTGTAGCCCCGGATAGAATCTCAGGAGCTACAGCCAAAAGACTAGCTAGCCCCCAGTCCCAACAGCCCCGACATCAGCTTAGCCCCGGGTCTTTTCCAGACCTAGCAACTCCCCTGCCTGCTGCTATACGTTAAAAACAGATATGCCTTCTAGAATGGCAACATTACATTTGGTGGAGCGACTGAAGCGAACTCCTCTGAAAAACGCTCATGACTCACGCACTAAAGTTGGACTTCTCATCACACGCGTAAGAAGTCATCTATCAACAACGGACATACAAAGCTATCCTGTAGAAATGGCTAAGTTAGCCCCAAACAATGTGTATGACAAAACACTTACAGGGTAATTCATAGAATTTCGCACAAAAGTGGCGCACGCGGCTGGCGCACAGTGTCCCCGTGCGATACACTGCGCCAGCCGCGTGCGATAAAATCCATTTCATCGCACAGCGTATTCATGGATTTTAGCCTCCAAAACCAGCCGTGGTGCAGAGTGGCGCAGCGACCCTGCAGCAGCGCCAGTTACGCCCCCAAGAACGCCCTCGCGCAAGGAAAATGCATCAAAATCCCCAATTCATGGCAAATGTCTGCGCTAACCCTGGACCAGTTTACAGGGCTGCTAAACAGCAAACGCCAAGCGGGGAACGTGTATTTCAGGGGTTTGCGGGAAGTTTCACACGCGATCCCAACAGGGTCTGTGTATTTCAGGGGTGCGCATGTAGTTTCACACGCGAATCCTGCCGGGTACGTGTATTTCGGGGTGCGCGGGAAGTTTCACATGCAAATTCAGCAGGGTACGTGTATTTCAGGGGTGCGTGGGAAGTTCCACACGTGATTGTCCTGGGTACGTGTATTTCGGGGTGGGCGTGAAGTTTCACACGCGAATTCAGCAGGGTATGTGTATTTCAGGGGTGCGCGGGAAGTTCCACACGCGATTGTCCTGGGTACGTGTATTTCGGGGTGGGCGTGAAGTTTCACACGCGAATCCTGCCGGGTATGTGTATTTCGGGTGCGCGGGAAGTTTCACACGCGAATTCAGCAGGCTACGTGTATTTCAGGGGTGCGCGGGAAGTTCCACACGCGATTGTCCTGGGTACGTGTATTTCGGGGTGCGCGTGAAGTTTCACACGCGAATCCTGCCGGGTACGTGTATTTTGGGGTGCACGGGAAGTTTCACACGGAAATTCAGCAGGGTACGTGTATTTCAGGGGTGCGCGCGAAGTTCCACACGCGATTGTCCTGGGTACGTGTATTTCAGGGGTGCGCGTGAAGTTTCACACGCGAATTCAGCAGCGTACGTGTATTTCAGGGGTGCGCGGGAAGTTCCACACGCGATTGTCCTGGGTACGTGTATTTTGGGGTGCGCGTGAAGTTTCACACGCAAATCCTGCAGGGTACGTGTATTTCGGGGTGCGCGGGAAGTTTCACACGCAAATTCAGCAGGGTACGTATATTTCAGGGGTGTGCGGGAAGTTCCACACGCGATTGTCCTGGGTACGTATATTCCAGGGGTGCGCGTGAAGTTTCACACGCGATTCCATCAGGGCACGTGTATTTCAGGGGTGCGCGGGAAGTTCCACACACAATTGCCCTGGGTACGTGTATTTCGGGGTGCGCGGGAAGTCTCACACGCGATTTCAGCAGGGTATGTGTATTTCAGGGGTCCCGGGGAGTACTACACGTGAATTGGCTGTGTGGGTCCTCCCAGGTGTTCCCTTTACACCCTCCACGGCCCCTGCAGGCAGCCCACACCACAGGGGACTACCCTGCACCCCTGCTCATGTCCCGCAGGCAGCCCATCCACCATGGGCATGCCCCCCAGCCAAGCCACATGTCACCTTGCACTACTGATCAACAACGCATGTCTCCCAGCACCCCCACCCCCCAGCAATGTGGGGCACCTGCCAGCAGGCCCCCACTCATGTCCAACTCATGTCCCCCTGCACCCCCACCCCCCAGCATCCAGGGGCACCCTCCACCAGGCCCCCACACATGTCTCCCAGCACCCCCACATCCCAGCAGTCAGGGGCACCCTCCACCAGGCCCCCACTCATGTCCCCCTGCACCCCCGCCCCCCAGCAGTGCAGGGCACCTGCCATCAGGCCCCTATTCATGTCTCCCAGCACCCCCACCCCCAGCAGTCAGGGGCACCCTCCACCAGGCCCCCACACATGTCCAACTCATGTCCCCCTGCACCCCCACCCCCCAGCACTGTGGGGCACCTGCCAGCAGGCCCCCACTCATGTCCAACTCATGTCCCCCTGCATCCCCACCCCCCAGCAGTCAGGGGCACCCTCCACCAGGCCTCCACACATGTCTCCCAGCACCCCCACCCCCCAGCATCCAGGGGCACCCTCCACCAGGCCCCCACTCATGTCCAACTCATGTCCCCCTGCATCCCCACCCCCCAGCAGTCAGGGGCACCCTCCACCAGGCCCCCACACATGTCTCCCAGCAGTCAGGGGCACCCTCCATCAGGCCCCCACTCATGTCCCCCTGCACCCCACCCCCCAGCAGTGCAGGGCACCTGCCAGCAGGCCCCCACTCATGTCTCCCAGCACCCCACCCCCCAGCAGTCAGGGGCACCCTCCACCAGGCCCCCACACATGTCCAACTTATGTCCCCCTGCACCCCCACCCCCCAGCACTGTGGGGCACCTGCCAGGAGGGCCCCCACTCATGTCCAACTCATGTCCCCCTGCATCCCCACCCCCCAGCAGTCAGAGGCACCCTCCACCAGGCCCCCACACATGTCTCCCAGCACCCCCACCCCCCAGCATCCAGGGACACCCTCCACCAGGCCCCCACTCATGTCCAACTCATGTCCCCCTGCATCCCCACCCCCCAGCAGTCAGGGGCACCCTCCACCAGGCCCCCACACATGTCTCCCAGCTCCCCCAGCAGTCAGGGGCACCCTCCACCAGGCCCCCACTCACGCCCCCTGCACCCCCACCCCCCAGCAGTGCAGGGCACCTGCCAGCAGGCCCCCACTCATGTCTCCCAGCACCCCCAACCCCCAGCAGTCAGGGGCACCCTCCACCAGGCCCCCACACATGTCCAAATCATGTCCCCCTGCACCCCCACCCCCCAGCACTGTGGGGCACCTGCCAGCAGGCCCCCCACTCATGTCCAACTCATGTCCCCCTGCATCCCCACCCCCCAGCAGTCAGGGGCACCCTCCACCAGGCCTCCACTCATGTCCAACTCATGTCCCCCTGCATCCCCACCCCCCAGCAGTGCAGGGCACCTGACAGCAGGCCCCCATACATGTCCCTCCAACACCTCATGACGATCCATAATCATGGCCCCCATGCCCCCTCAATACACTGCCTACGCCACCCCAGTCCGAACACACCACCAGGTTGACATCCACCCCACAAAGAAATCACCAGCACATGATGCATCCCAAATGGCTAGTCTGCACATCAACATATATCCGTCAAACCCACACAATGACAGCATGTGAATGATAAAACACACATTGTGACATGCATGAAACCAAAGAGAGAATACCACACATTGAAGTACCATATGATAATGTATTAAACAGAAAAGCAAGGCAATGAAATGGAACAGAAGAAATTGGAAATAAAAAATGAAATCCAGCATGTCCAATAAATGAAAAAGATGCATGAAATCCAAATGAAAAGCAATCCAAAAGCGAGTCTCCAAAGTGTCTCTCTGAGAAAATAAATCCAAGGTGCAAAAATAATAAAAAACCATTGATCCATGGAAAAAAAAAAATCAGCAATCCAAATCCATTGTCAAACTATGTACAAAGTGAACATCCAGGGTCCATGTGCCCAATCCTTTAAATGAAACCTATAAAATAAAATCCTACCTAATGAAGAACTATATACAAGAAGTTGGGGCATTGTCCAAGCGCCCCAAAACAAAACAAAACCGAAAGGAAACTTAACACTAAAGAACTATTTACAAGGGCAGCGGGCTAGACCGACGGCTCACTTCTGGATGTTCTGGGCCAGGGCATCATCGAACTCCTGCTCAATGTCCCGCAGGCGGTCCTCTTCCATGGCCCCGAGGGTCCGCAGGGATGACGACATGTTCTCCTCCAACTCCCTGCGGATTGCCTCGAGGCACTCAGCCCACCTCAGGGCCCTCCGCATGGAGTTCTCCGCCCTGACCATCGTGAGCCGTGCCTCTTCCGCCCACTGCTGCTCCGCATCTATGGCGTAGCCCAACCGCTGCCACACGGAAGACACTTCCCGTCCTGGGTCCTCCTGCCCTCCGGCCGATGCCTGCCCCTCCGATGTCAAAGGCCCCAAGCCATCATGGCTCCCACCTCGTTGCTGCTGCTGCTGTGCCTGTGCCCGTGCCCTGGCTCCTGCTGCCTGCACATCCTCCACCGGCCGGGGTGCAGTCGTTGATGTGGCCACCCCTGCTGGACGTCCGGCTCCCAACTGTGGCAGGGATGTGTCCTCCACCAGCCTGGCCGCACCATCAGAGGCAGCTCCACAGGGCACCCAGGTGACAAATGGGTGGAAAGATGGCACAGAGGACGACTGGCGCATAGGGTGTTCAGTTGAGGAGGTGGTCAGAACAAGCTCCAGCAAACGGAGGAATCCGGCCTGGGTGACCTGTCCCAGTAGGCCGACGCGGTCAATAGCCAATTCGAGATGACGTGCAGTCTCCTCATGAAAAGACTGCAGGTCACCTCGCATGGCCCGTTGACGCAACGCCACACCAGTCAGGACAGGCTCAACCCTTACCTGGATAGCCACGTCCGCAGGCAGAGGTAGGCCAGTTGTTGTAAACTCATCCCCTGCCTGAAAACGGGTCTGGACGTAGGCATCCCTGCTGGTGCAAGATGATGCAGTGACAGGATCAGGGACAGGATTGCACACAGGCACCTCCGCGGCGGCCTGTGCTGCCTCCTGTCCCTGGTCCTGCACTGCACCACTAGCACCAGTGGAATCCCCACCTCCAGACCCCGTCTCTGTCGCTTGCACGGCCTCCTCCTCCACCAAACCCCCCACCAACCTGGATGACTCTGTGCCATCTTCCCCCGTTGGGCCCTGTGGGGTCCCAGCTGCCCCTTCTGCTGCCGAGGAGTCCAACTCCGACCTCCGCCTCTTGGACCTCCCTCCGGCAGCTGCGGCCTGGGACGCGGCACCGGACTTCTCATTCCCAGACGAGATGACAACCTGGGAGGGGAGCCGGGCCTTGCGTCTCCGGCTGGCCGTGCAATCCCTGCCGCTGTGCGCCACAGCACCTTCTCCGCCCTCTTCATCAGTTGACGCTGCAGACAGGGAGAAATAAAACACAGGCATCAGGGCACTGTACAATGGACCCATACACACATGACAGTTGTACATGAGTGGCATTGGCAAACCTCAGACATGGCATCACAATCGCCAACACACATGTCATTTCCACTCGCACACATGAGCCATACCACAGCCATATCGCAACAGCCAGCACCATCCATACACATACAACAGCATGAGCAGACAAAGGTGAGCCAGACATCACATGCAACACAGGGAGTGCACTACACATGCACACACACCACCACACTTGCATGCATGTGTACACCTCTGCCAACTGTCGCAGTGTTGAGATCGGCATCCATGTCACATCTGCCAATCAGGCTTCCACATTCCGGTGTCACATGCATCCATGTTGCATCACTGTTGCACCCATGTCAAATACACACACATGCACATGTACACAGTGCAGATACATGCAGCTGAAACCAACATCCATGTGTGACATCACAAACATGCCTACTTACATACACATTCAGTCAAACATGTGTGCCCACACATCTGCATTTGGCATGCAAGCCTACACACACAAGCACCATCCATGTCTCACACATGAGAGCCCTCGCATGTGTTAGCCTCACGGCCCTGTACACCCCCCCCCATACTTGGCCCCATAAAAACACATGTGCAACCTGCACACTACTGGCACACCACCACACGCACAGCTTACAATCAGGATGCATGTACACTTACCGCTTGACTCCAGACGGGTCTGGCTCTCAAGGACCTGGATGTGGAGTGCTGGGGATATACATTCCAGGACCCTCATCTGATCTTCCGACAAGTGGCCCCGGAGCCCCTTAGCATCCGCTGCCTTCACGAGGCGCCGGGCCTTGTTGAGGGTCCTGGACCTGAAGTCCTCCCAGCGCTTCTTGATATGATGGAATAGTCGGACTGCCGCATTGATGGCAGTCACGATGTCCGTCCAGATCCGAGTCCGTCCTTCCTTGTCGGCGCGCAAACTTCCAAAGAGGGCATCATACTGCCCGAGGACTTGCTCCACCAGGACACCAACTTCGGTGGCAGTGAAGCTAGTGCCCCTCTGCCTCTCTGGCCGGGGGTTGCCAGTGGTGCCAGATGTTGCAGTGCCCGACATGACAACCCCAGAGGCAGGAGTGGGTGGGCAACTGGGTCCTGGGGCTGGTCTGTGGAGCGATGGAATCCCAGTCGGGAGTCTTCGGTTCCAGCAGGGGTGGTCACAGCAACAGCACCCCTGGCTGATGTGCAGGCAGCAAATGGCAGGGCACGTGGGCAGCAGGCAATCAGGCAGCAGCAGATGGCAGGTGGGAGCGTGCTCGGGGCTCTGGGGGGCAGTAATTCGGCCTTCTGGGCAGGAGCGTGGTCTTCCGTGTGCTTACGCGTGGCAAGCTTGATACGGAGTGATTTGGCATGTGAAAATCCAGCACGTCTGCGTGTAATTCGAAGAAAGGGCCTTAGCGCGTAAGTGCGTCAGCACACGTACGCGAATTCATTGGCCCAAAGGCCCCCAGCGTGTAGGCGCGTCTATGACATTACACGCACGTCCGTTTTCCATGGCGCGTAGAAAAAATAAGCACGTCAGAGTGTCATAGCGTGTAATTGGTGGAAAGGGCCTCAGCGCGTATGCGCGTCTGTGACGTGCGTGCACAGGCGTTTCCCTGTACACGGGTGCATGTTACACGTCCAATGACTGCACGTCAGAGTGTCAGCTCGTGTAATTGGAGGATAGGGCCTTAGCGCGTACACGCGGAAGTGACGGTGGATGTGTGGGCATGTTTAAAAGGTACGTGTAGAACGCCATTTCCTTGTACGTGCTTTTCGTGTAAAGCGAGTGGGTGAAATCTGTACTTCTTGTCGGTTCACACGCGATTTACTTCACGGCGTTCCAAGTTCGTACTCCCTGTTACCTCTGACAGCTTTTTCTCTTTTTGTCTTTTTCCTGGGCCTGTTTCCTCAAACAGCGTTCACTTCTTCTGTTGTCCTGTCTCCTCAGACAGCGTACAATTCTTCTTTGGCAGGGGTGTTGCCAACGCGCACACGCGCATCTTTTTCATGCTATTTTCCCAGGCAGACAGTGAGTCGCGCACATATTTAACATCTGTGCTTGCCTCGTGTGTCGCGTACCCCTTCAGAGGTCATTCTAGGCTGTGTGTGACATGCATACATTCATTTTTGTGTTTCTGGGTGCCACAGCGTAGTGCAGGTTTATTTTTCCACGCACGTGGTCTAGGAGGGGTTGCATGCACATTATCTCCCTTTTTTGGGGTGCCTGTGCGTTCCGTGACCCGTCATCTTCCCCCAGGGGTCACATACAGCCTTGCTAGAGCACAACAACATCAGTGCCATGGTTGTGAGGCGAGCACGCGGTAAGGGTGGCAAAGGTGGCCGAGCCTCAAGAGGTGGGCCTGGTGGATACGGTAGGGGACGTGGCCGGGACTTGCAGGGTGCCCCTAGTCCCCCATGTGTGGATGACCAGTCATGGACACCCATGTCCCTCCCCCCCGGTTGAGGGTAACGTGGCTGACACCATCCCTGCTCAGCCCTTGTTGGACCAGCCCGTTGTGGCACCAGACCTGGCACAGGGTGACTCCATGGCTGACTTCCAGGTCAGCAGGTCTAGGCCACGTGTGACGGTGCACGTTGGTGTCACCAGGCCACGTGGATCAGTGGCAGCTATGTCATCTGCTGCCCCGAGTAGGCAGGGTGGGGAGGCTGTAGGGGCAGCTGCGGCTCCATCCACCCCAGCTCTGAGTCTCCCAGCCAGTACAGTGTCGGTCCCAGTCCATCCTGCTGACGTTCCCCCTGACTACATCCCACTTCAGCTAATGCCTGCACCAAGTCCCATGGTGAGTGTTCATTCCCACACTCCTAGTCCACAGTCCACCGGGGCTCCTGCCCCTAGTGTCCAGAGCGGCGTAGGACACTCAGGATCCCTACCACCTTCCAAGCAGAAGAGGAAGAGTGCTCGTCCAGTACAGGCTGATGCCCCAGACACGGCCAAACAGTCCGGCCCGCCAAGGAAGCCAAGCTTCAATCAGGCCGAACTTGATGCACTTGTGGAGTATGTGTCCGCACATGACAGCGAAATGGTGATTACTGCAGGATGCAAGACCACACCTGCACAACGTCTGGCACACTGGCAGACCATCGCAGACATCATAAGTGCCCTTGGATTCGTGAGGCGCACAGCTAACGATTGCTACAAGCGCTGGAATGACCTGAAGCGCAGGGCAAAGAAAAAGCTGGCCTCAAGGCATGCCGCTACTCTAGTGACTGGAGGTGGGTCTCCAGTAGAGGACATTGAACTCACTCCACATGAGTATGTTGCTGGGACCTTCGTCACGGAGGGACAGACCCAATGCGTGCCAGATTACGAGGCATTGTCCGGTGAGTGCACATGCATGTGTGTGTCATCCATGTGCATGGTGTGTGAGGGCTTCTGATTGAGTGCCAGGTGAGGGTGTGTGTGCCTGAGTGGTTTGGGTCACCCATGTGCTTCATCCAATACATTCTGCGCACCAGGATTTGGGTATTGCAGTATCCCTTCTGGCAACAGTAGACATTTAGCCCAACCTCACGCCAGTTGCCCTTGAAGTGTCATCTTGCCACAACATTGTTGCGTATTATTCTGTGTTCATTCAGGCTGATTGTTTGCATTCCACCACTTTCACTAGGCATTTCTCAGTCCTATTGTCACATGTGTGACATGGCTATGGTACATGCCATCTGTGTGATGGCATGTGTCATGTATGTGTATTGGACATGCCAATCACAGGCCAATCTGTGATGGCACTGCTAGCCAGCATGCAGCAAATGTGTTGGTCTTCCATCTTGGTGTCATCAATGTGTGCCATTTGCCTCCCCTTCATACGCAGTGACGGTGCATGCATGGGAGGGTTATAGTCATGTGGGACATGTGTCAATGAAGTACTGGTTCTGTTGCTTCTCAGCCCTAATTGTGTGCCATGGTGCTAATGCCTGTTCCCATTTCTTTTCTTTCATGTCTTTGCAGGGGATGACGCACTTGATACTGCTGGGGTTGTGGAGATGGTGGAGACCCAGGAGGGGTCTCAGGCCCGACCGGGCACCAGTGAGGGATGTGGTGTGGTGGTGGGTGAGAACCCACACTTGCTGCAGACCATTCTCTCAAGGGGTGTCTCTGGGTGCACCTCCCCCGAGCTCTATTCAGGTGTTGATTCGGATGATGAGACCTATGTGCCGTCGCAGGTAAGTGTTTCTGGGATGGATTCTGTACTGTCCAACCCACCTGCACCAGGGGTAGAACCCTCAATGGGGATGTCAGTGTTGGTAGGTCCGCCTTTGGTGGTTACGGATGCAGGGTCACACTCCGCAACATCTGATCCTGTTCCTGGGCCAGCAGATCAGAGGGGGAATGCATTCCTGCAGCCTCAGGCAGTGCCGGCACAGCAAGGCGCAGTTCGCCTTGCCCCAGACAGGTGTGGTTCCCGCCAACGCGGTGGCCGTACGCCACCTGGCAATACCGCATGGGAGCAATCCATATACGGTATGGCAAACCAACAGGCAGCATCATCTGAGATGATGGCTCAGGCCATGGATAGGGTGGCCACTTCCATTGTCCCCCAAGAAAGGCTGATGGAACAACTACAGCAGGCAACAGACTCCATTTGCCAGTCACACAGGGAGGACATGTTGGCGTCCAACAGGGACAGACGGCGGCACTAGAGACTCTGCGGGAAGCCATTTCTATTGAGTCCCAGGGCCACAGGGAAGCTCAGAGGGTGGAACTCCATCAGCTCAGGGTGACTCTTGTTGAGCTTGAGGCTTCAACTGACACGAGGACAGAACAGCAGCTGGAGCGGCTCACACGTACGCTCTCAGCTGAGATGCAGGCAACTCGGGAGGAGGTCCAGCCATCCCGTGAGTTGTTGCATGGGGACCTCCGCACGATTATCCTCCAGAACCAGACCTTCCACACCCGCATGCTTGCTGCCATGTAGGACCAGACTAGGGCTTTGCGTGGGCTGCCTCCCAAAGTACCACCACCTCCTGATGCAGCTGCAGAGGGTGAGGAGAGCGACAGCAGTGATTCTCTCACAATAGGGTAGCCGTGCAGGCCATGAGCCCATGGAGGTGTTTTTTTTCCCAAAATCCACACAGGTGGGTTTTGGTGTGCACCCTGTCCTCAGACCTCCTGGGTAGCCTCCCCCCTGGCCCATACATGGCCATTTTTGATTTTTGATTTTTTTTAACAGTGTGTTGCCTTGTGTGGCTCCCGTGGGCATACGCTGTATTGTGGCTGGGCACATGCAGGCTTGTCCTGAATTTGGGTTAGATGCTTGGGTTTGTGTGACACACACCCCTCCTGCTTCCCGTTTCCATGGGCTTGCAAAGGGTGTGCCCAAGTGACATTGACTTACACAGTGACATTGGACTCCCATTTGCTGTGTGGGCAGTCTGTAGTCAATACTGTGTATACATTCCTAGTGCATATTGTTGTTGTATTGTACACTGCATGGTGTATTGATATGTGCCTCTGCATCCATCTCACACATACACTTTTGCGTGGCGCTAACACTGTACAGTTGGAAGTGGTCGAAGTGCTGCCATTACCAGGTAGTGAGACTACCAATTTTTTAAATCCGTACTGTCATGTTTATGGTAGGTTTGAGGTTGTGTAGGTGATTTGTATTATTGCTAAATATTTGGTAATGTGTGTTGTTGGTCCTGTATTACTGTGAGCATTTCATGTGTGGCCAGTTTCCATTAGGGACACTGTACTTTGTGACACTTGTGTCATGTTGTGGGGATTACTTTGTTTGCTCTCACATAGCATGACATGCCATGGTGTGTTGTGTGGCGGTGCCGGGGTGGGGGGTTGGGTGACATAGCACTGTTCTCATGTTGTATTTTGCAAGTGGGTATTCATTTTTGCTGCATAGAAGTGTGTCTTTTGATGACACTGCATTGGTGGTGTTTGTGTAGGTAGGGATGCACACATTCTGACACTTCCAGGTGAACAATCTCAGGCTGTTATGGTTCTCACAGTTGACTGTCCCTTCATTCATCATAATTGTCAGATTGAGTCATCATTGATTGTCAGATGGTATGCGCCAGGGCTGTGTGCACTCCACAGGGGTGTGATTTCTATGTGAAGTAATTAGCCACCAGCTGCGTACGGGCTGCCTCACCCCGTGCCCTTTCCCCTCCCATGCGCAGCGGGCGTGCATGTGGATGGGGATTTGGGGGCACCACCATGTCCACAGCCAGGCCCCGGCGTGTTGCAACATTGTGCAGGACACATGCTGCCACTATGATCCTGCACACTACTGGGGGAGCGTATAACAGCTGCCCGCCAGAACGGTCAAGGGAGCGAAAGCTATGCCCCGGGTTGCAATATGGGCTGTGTTGTATCTTACCTCGGGAGGCGTGATGGGGTTCCGAATTGGCGTCATCATGTGGGTGCTCAGAGGGCACTGTCCCCTGGGGAGGTGGTGATGGGTATCATTAGTGGGGTAGTGACATTACTCTGTATTTGACATGCATGCGTGTGCAGTGGCATTTATACTCACCAAGCAGCCATGCATCGCCATGCCGCCCAGCTTCCATGTCCCGGTTTAGGGTTGACATCCTGTATATGAAGCTGTCGTGGGTGGACCCTGGATAGTTGGCATATACTGAGGTGATGATTCCCTTGGCATCACATACTACCTGGACGTTGATGGAATGCCAGTGCTTGCGGTTTCTATAGATGTGCTCAGATGCCCTGGGGGGACGTAGAGCCACATGGGTGCAATCAATGGCACCTAGCACTTTGGGGAATTGTGCCACCCCGTAAAAATCCTGGCTGACAGCCTGCCTTTCTGCAGGTGTTCTGGGCAGGTATATGTGCCTGCGGACTGATGGGCGTGCAGTGATGATGGCCAACACCTGGTGTAGGCACCGTGACTGCGTGGCCTGTGACACCCCCCCCCACTATGGCACTTGTCCGCTGAAATGATCCGGTAGCCAAGAAGTGCAGTACATTGAGGACCTTCTCCAGGGGGCTGAGTGCTTGGGAGCACAGGGTGGGTGATGTGAGGTCATCCTCCCACTCACTGACCAGGTTGAGTATTATGTGAGGTGGAAACCTGTACCTCCCATACACCTTTTCATCAGGCATACCAAAAAGGCTGGTTGTGGGTGTAAAGATTCTGGCCCTGACTATCCTCCTCCTCCTCCTGCAGTATCCCACGGCCACTGCTGCTAGGAACGGTATATTCATCTTGGAGTCTGGGCTTGTTTGTTGTTTGCGCACACTTTTATGCTGCGCGGGTCGACGTACGCCTGCTTCCTGCGAGTCGACGTGCGCCTTCTTCATGCTGGCGTACGTGTTTCCAGATTGGACCGTCTTTTTTGGCGCGTTGTAGGCGACCGTGTAAATCTTCCCGCCCACCCCAGGAATACACGTAACACGCTCTCCCAGGCCCAGTCGCGTGTAAATCTTCCTGGCCACCCCAGGAATACACGTACCCCACTCTCCCAGGCCCAGTCGCGTGTGGAAGTTCACGCGAACCCCGTAATACACGTACCCTGCTGATATCGCGTGTGGAAGTTCACGCGGACCCGTAATACACGTACCCTGCTGAAATCGCGTGTAAAACTACCCGCGCACCCCTGAAATACACGTACTCAGGCCAATCGCACTGCTGGGGGCGGGGGTGCAGGGGGACATGAGTGGGGCCTGCTGGCAGGTGCCCTGCACTGCTGGGGGGTGGGGGTGCAGGGGGACATGAGTGGGGGCCTGGTGGAGGGTGCCCCTGGATGCTGGGGGGTGGGGGTGCAGGGAGACATGAGTTGGACATGAGTGGGGGACTGCTGGCAGGTGCCCCTGGATGCTGGGGGGTGGGGGTGCAGGGGGACATGGGTGGGGGCCTGGTGGAGGGTGCCCCTGGAGGCTGCGGGGTGGGGGTGCAGGGAGACATGAGCGGGGGCCTGGTGGAGGGTGCCCCTGACTGCTGGGGGTTAGGGTTGCAGGGAGACATGAGTGGGGGCCTGGTGGAGGGTGCCCCTGGATGCTGGGGGGTGGGGGTGCAGGGGGACATGAGTGGGGGCCTGGTGGAGGGTGCCCCTGGATGCTGGGGGGTGGGGGTGCAGGGAGACATGAGGGGGGGCCTGGTGGAGGGTGCCCCTGACTGCTGGGGGGTGGGGGTGCAGGGAGACATGAGTTGGACATGAGTGGGGGCCTGGTGGAGGGTGCCCCTGGATACTGGGGGGTGGGGGTGCAGGGAGACATGAGTGGGTGCCTGGTGGAGGGTGCCCCTGTCTGCTGGGGGTGGGGGTGCAGGGAGACATGAGTGGGGGGCTGGTGGAGGGTGCCCCTGGATGCTGGGGGGTGGGGGTGCAGGGGGACATGAGTGGGGGCCTGGTGGAGGGTGCCCCTGGATGCTGGGGGGTGGGGGTGCAGGGAGACATGAGTGGGGGCCTGGTAGAGGGTGCCCCTGACTGCTGGGGGGTGGGGTGCAGGGAGACATGAGTTGGACATGAGTGGGGGCCTGGTGGAGGGTGCCACTGGATGCTGGGGGGTGGGGGTGCAGGAAGACATGAGTGGGGACCTGGTGGAGGGTGCCCCTAACTGCTGGGGGGTGGGGGTGCAGGGAGACATGAGTTGGACATGAGTGGGGGCCTGCTGGCAGGTGCCCTGGATGCTGGGGGGTGGGGTTGCAGGGGGACATGAGTGGGGGCCTGGTGGAGGGTACCCCTGGATGCTGGGGGGTGGGGGTGCAGGGAGGCATGAGTGGGGGCCTGCTGGCAGGTGCCCCTGGATGCTGGGGGGTGGGGGCGCAGGGGGACATGAGTGGGGGCCTGGTGGAGGGTGCCCATGGATGCTGGGGGGTGGGGGTGCAGGGAGACATGAGTGGGGGCCTGGTGGAGGGTGCCCCTGACTGCTGGGGGGTGGGGGTGCAGGGAGACATGAGTTGGACATGAGTCGGGGCCTGCTGGCAGGTGCCCCTGGATGCTGGGGGGTGCAGGGGACATGAGTGGGGGCCTGGTGGAGGGTGCCCCTAGATGCTGGGGTGTGGGGCTGCAGGCGGACATGAGTGGGGGCCTGCTGGCAGGTGCCCCTGGATGCTGGGGGGTGGGGGTGCAGGGAGACATGAGCGGGGGCCTGGTGGAGGGTTCCCCTGACTGCTGGGGGGTGGGGGTACAGGGAGACATGAGTTGGACATGAGTGGGGGCCTGGTGGAGGGTGCCCCTGAATGCTGGGGGGTGGGGGTGCTGGGAGACATGAGTGGGGGCCTGGTGGAGGGTGCCCCTGGATGCTGGGGGGTGGGGGTGCTGGGAGACATGAGTGGGGGCCTGGTGGAGGGTGCCCCTGGATGCTGGGGGGTGGGGGTGCTGGGAGACATGAGTGGGGGCCTGGTGGAGGGTGCCCCTGACTGCTGGGGGTGGGGGTGCAGGGAGACATGAGTTGGACATGAGTGGGGGCCTGGTAGAGGGTGCCCCTGGATGCTCGGGGGTGGGGGTGCTGGGAGACATGCGTTGGTGGGCAGTAGTGCAAGGTGACATGTGGGTTGGCTGGGGGGCATGGCCATGGTGGATGGGCTGCCTGCGGGACATGTGCAGGGGTGCAGGGTAGTCCCCTGTTGTGTGGGCTGCCTGCAGGGGCCGTGGAGGGTGTAGAGGGAACACCTGGGAGGACCCACACGGCCAATTCACGTGTAGTACTCCCCGGCCCCCCCGAAATACATGTGGGCTGCTGGATTCGCGTGTGGAACTTCCCACGCACTCGGAGTACACGTACCCTGCTGAAATCGCGTGTGGGACTTCACGCGCACCCCGAAATACACGTACCCTGCAAATTTGCGTGTGAAACTTCCCGCGCACCTTGGAATACACGTACCCTGCTGAAATCGAGTGTGAAACATCACGCGCACCCCGAAATACACGTACCAAGGACAATTGGGTGTGGAACTTCCCGCGCACCCCGAAATACACGTACCCAGGCCAATCGCGTGTGGAACTTCCCGCGCACCCCGAAATACATGCACACGGTATTTTTCACACAGCGGGTGTCCGTGTTTGTCGCATACCGCTTTGCACCTCATTTGTCCTAGAGGGCCACAGTATGGATCATTCATCATAGCTGTATATAGGTGCTTTTTGTTAGCGCATATTTATTTCAGGCGCAGGGACGCTACCACCTGCTTTCTTGTGGCGGACTTGTTTGGCCCTGTGCGCGTCTTTGCCCGTGCGTTGGTTTGCCCTATTCGATTCCATGAATACGAGTTGTAGGCGAGCGTGTGGGCGTTCCGCGCACTTGCCTCTTGTACTTCCCCTGTGACGCCCATATTTTCATGCGTTGTTCCCCATTCCGAGTGTTACGCCTCGTGTTCCGCCTACTTTTGTTATGTGCGCCGCGCTATGTGCGATTTCGCTGTGGCCGTGGCGCACGCCGTTGGCAGACCTGTGCGCCGGCGTGCACCGCGCACTTTTTCAGCGCACATCCAATATTTTTCTCGCGCACGGACTTCCATGAATCGATGTGCGCTGGTTTCCCTGCGATTTTCGCACTTGCTCTGCGATTCGCACGTTTTGGCACCTCTGCGCCGGAATTTTCAGCGCACATTAATTCCATGAATCGGGCAGTATGTGCTCAAGCTCTGACCAGTATAATAGATATAAATGAGACAGCACCTCTTTCATACATTAGTGATATAACTATGGAAACTATTACGATAACATCCAGTTCTGAACAAACATCAACTCAACTAATGACATGTGAAAGTCAGAACACCGGCTCAATTCAAAGTCAAAATTATGAAACTATGCCAGTTTTGACTTTAGCTGGCATACCTGCACCAGTGTCGATGGATCTGGTAATTGTAGGCTGACCTGGAAAGACTAATAACTTTAATGCACTGCCAGAAAAGACAATTCAGTCGACCTCTTCTATTCTTGCACCTGTAATTATTTCACGAGCTATGTCACGATCAACTTGTAATTTGCCTGAGATAGAGGAAGTTATTACCGATACCATGCCCCACCAAGCCTGTCTCAGTCCCCAGATATGTTTAATAATAACTCAAATAATTCATCTCCATTATCTACATCATTTTCTCAGCCTGTACATTTAAAAGTACCTATTTCTTCCGAAAACTGCTCCGCTTCTCAACAGGCGACATCCTTATCATTGGAGCAGATCCTAATGGCGATGAACTTAGCTTTATCCACCATGTCCAAACTTTATGAAACAATTGATACCAAAATGCAAACACAGACAATCTTTTTTTTTTATAACATATTTTATTGGTTAATTTTTAAACATACATACAACATACCAACAGTTTCCCCCCTGCCCTCCAACCCCCGGTCACTGGGTTGGTCCATCGATCTGCTCGTGCTTTGCCACTCTATGCATCACTTTCCAGTAAAATGTTACTTGCCGTGTTCCGTGTTGCGCTCCTGCGCTCCCCCTCCCTTCTCCCCTTTGCTGGCAGTTCTCAGGCCACACGTGCTTCCCACTTTCCCCAAACTTTTGTGGCCTCTGCTGGGCACCCCCGTGCTGTGTATATTCTGTGTTCTTTCGCTGCGCAGATTTCCATTTCGTTTGACCGTTGGGCCACTGTCGGGCTCTCAGCGGCTCCCCATTTCTGTACTATTTCACGCGTTATCAGGCCCATTGCTGTGGAAAGAAAAATACCCTGCCATTTGTTTGAGGTGTTTTCATCTGGGGCCCCCAGTAACATTATTGCAGGTTGTAGTGCTATCGTGCGACCCAGCGTCCTTCCTAGTATTTGAGAGCATTGTGTCCAGAAGGTCTTGGTTTTGGGGCATTCCCAGAGGAGACGGATGAATGTGCCTTCCTCCCCCTGGCATTTCAAGCAGTTGGGATCAGTTGCCCTTCCCCAACCAAAAAGGGCTACACGGGGTAGTATACCCTATGGAGTATCTTGAGCTGAATCAGTCTTATTCTGGAGTCTATTGCTATTTCGCGTGGGTGCATGAGAACCTGAATCCAGTCCTCAGGTTCAATGGCCCCAACATACCGTTCCCATCTGGATTTAAGGCTAACAAGTTCCGGGGTAGCGAATGCATTAATAGCTTTATATAAGATAGTTGTTACCTTGGTGGGGATGTGTTGTGTGAGTAGGTTGCGTTCCAGGGGTGTGTAATCTGGTGCATCGGTAAGTGCTTGCCTGTGACCATTGAGGGCGTGTGTTAGTTGTGTATAATGGTAGTGTTCTTCTGCTGGGATTCCAAATTTCTGCTGGAGTACTTCAAACGGGAGGTTGGAACCATTGGTAACGACATCTCCTATCGTGGTTATCCCTGCCCTCACCCACCGGGTCCATGCGGTCAGTTTTCGTACCTCCGACAACATGTAGTTGTTCCACAACGGTTGTGCCGTGGTGATCCTGTTCCCTCAGCCCATGTGCATGTGAGCCTGCCTCCAGATGGTCGCGATGTGGGATGACATCGTTTGTGCTGGGGGTCTGGGTAGACTCTGGTATATTGTTTCGAGTGGTGAGGTGTCCTGAATAATAGGTAGTTCCGCTCTAATGTGTGGAAGTTCGCAATCCCCGCAGAGGAGGTCATTGACTACATTAAATTGGCTGGCCCAGTAGTAGGAACTAAGGTGTGGGGCTCCAATACCCCCCTCCGAGATAGATCGTTGCAGCGTGGTCAGCACAATTCGGGACTGCCCTCCCTTCCATATCAGTTTCCTAAGGAGGCGCTCCACCAGGATGAATTCCGAATTTGGTATAGCTAGTGGGGCATTTTGCAGTATGTAAAGGAAACGTGGAAGTGGAATCATCTTAAAGAGGGCCGCTCTGCCCATAAGCGTAAGGGGTAGGAGCCTCCAGTGTTGTACATCCCCAGCGAAGCGGTCAATTAGTGGATGCTGGTTGTGAAGCACATAGTCTGATAGAGCCCCCGCCCAGGTAGCGGAAGTCCTCCCTCTCTATTCGGTAAGGGATGTCCCGGGGAATTGCTAGGTCACCACCTCTTACTGGGAAGAAGATTGACTTTCCCCAGTTTACTCTGAGGCCACTGAAGTCCCCATAGGTCTTTAGCATTCGGGTTATGATTGGACATGCGTGGACTGGGTTGCTTAAATAGAGTAATAGGTTGTCTGCGTAAAGGGAGAGCTTGTCCAGTGGCTCAATTGCTAGGGTGAAAAGGAGGGGGGACAGAGGACAGCCCTGCCGGGTGCCTCTACCCAGCGGGAAGGTCCCGAAGGTCCAGCCGTTCACCCTAACTGCGGCTAATGGGGCCTTGTATAGAAGTTGAACCCAGCTAAGACAGGTTTCACTGATGCCCATGCGCCTCATTGTTGCCCAGAGACTTGCCCATACCACCGAATCGAACGCTTCCTCGAAATCAATTGCGAGTAGCGCAAGTGGTGTATTGAGAGTTGGGGCTCTTTCCAATAGCAGGTGTAATCGACGAAACACAGACAATCTTAATTGAAAAAATATTGCGATATCAAGAAAAATGCAGTAATGACCTATTGGAAAATAACGCGAGGATAATAGACCTATCTGGTGATTGTTTACAATATAAGCGACTCACATCTGATAGCAGTGTAAAAAGAGACCAAGCAACTAACACAGATGTGTGTGATGATTGTGACTCTGTAACAATGACTATTGGTAATGATTGTCAGGGCGAGCCAAACAACTTGAGACAAGGGACTCGCGTGATAGATCAGCAGCCTTCTGCTAAAAGGCCCTATATGCGCAAATGAACCCTCCTTGCCATCCGCGATTGATATCAATAGAACTGGTCTTGTGCGGAGTGTAAATTCAGACTTGAGAAATGATGAGGCTCCAATTACTCCAATGGCACCAATTATAGTGGACCCTATTAAAAAGAAACAGAAAATGGTTAACAAAAAAATCTGTGACTAATGCATTGAAGAACTAAGAAGATATATCAATTTTCTGTAAACCAATTGGTACTGAAATGTTTTCTGTAAAAACTGCTATTCGGCAAAAGAAAACAAAAAATATAAAGACAGTAACTGCAACAAATCAAGGAATGACTAAACAGTTCATAAAAATGTGTACAAAACCAAAAAACTGTGTAACAAACGCTAGTGCGGCTATTACAAAAGCATATTCTAACCTTGCAAGATGTAATGAAATCTTTAAAAGTATTAGAAACCAATCTCAAGTTTCACAAGATAGGTATGAACCATTGGATGACTTGATGAATGAAATTGCCACTCAGAGATAGTATAACAAAATCACCTAAAAACCTGAGGAACATCCGAGATGATGTAGCAAATAAAGCACGACCTCCGGAAGGTGAATTAAGTACTCTAGAACAAAGAATATCCCAAATAGAGAAGTCAATGCATCAACATCTAACTCTTGGAACTGATAAAAAATGCTCTGATACCTAATCTTTAGAGACTACACAATAGCTTAATAGAGAGCATGAAAAACATTTGCGCTCTCAAATCAATGACATACAACCAGTGAAACCATTGAACAACATGGCTAAAGCTAATGGCACTCGTAAATCTAGTTCACAATTTCATACATTGATAATTCAATGCAGACCACATCCGAGTTAGACGGATGATCTCATCTATATTAAACATTTTTGCAGAGATTCCCAGCCTAGAGGATTTGACATCTATTGACCTAAATCAGGTGGAATTTCTTCATGAATCCGATTTGTCCCTTGCCAGATTATGGATCTAGTCTGGTGTAGTCCTAAATTTGATCTGGCAGTCTAGACGAACACCCTATATGATCTGGGCTTTAACCTTACATATGAATCAATGCAGGAAAAAACTGGTGAAATAAGAAAGCATCTTGTGCAGAGGGATAACTTGAAAGGTGCAGATCAACTACTAGATGGAAAGGTATACTCTACGTATAAACCCAGATACAATCACTATGAAGCTAGTGCCTTTTGTAATCTGCAAAATGAACAGCCATGATTGATAAAAAATATCACAGCCACAAAAAATAACCCAACCACAGACTTTTAAATTGCCCAGTTGGAATATGCATGGTCACACTCATTTGATCAACAATAAAGCATCTGGGGCTTTTGATATTATAGCACTGCAGGAAATATGGCTAGTGGAAACACTGACCTGGGATAATTATAATATACTTACTATACCTGCCAAACGACAGGCCAAGGGGAGACCGATGGCAGGCCTGTTGGTAGCGACTAAAATATCAGCCAAACTTTCTTTGTCCAAATAGGCTGAACTCAATCTATTTACACTGCTGGTTCGAATTACCTATGACACCCTAGCATATCTGATGATGGTTTTCTATCGGACATGGAACATTTGCTTTATTTTATAGCCTCTGATCCAACCATAACAGCAATTTTTGTCATGGGAGATCTAAATATACACTGCATGTCTAATGAAAGACACCATCGGACACTAGCCCGAAACAGATGGATCAACCTCCTAAAAACTAGGCAACTCTTGATGCTTAATGGTGCGATAGCAGGTGATTGAGCCTCGGCAGGTTTCTGGTACATGACTGGGGACTGCCTAACCATTAGAACTTATTGGGCAGAGTGAATTGCAAAGTGAAACTCCTGGACACACAGCACATATGAGGTGGAGTCTGTGTGAGAGTCCCAGTCTGTCCCAGTCACTGTGCCTGAGGAGCTGCAGCAGCGTACTCTGTATCCTGTGATTGTGGTGCCTGGCTCTTTAATTTGGAACTCCACCTTAAAAGGTGAACGCGAGCGCGGAGTGCCGCGCAGAGTTCGTGTGGGAGTCCCAGTCTGCCCCAGTCTGCCTCATCTGCTGAGATGCTGAAAATGGTGCCGGCGGCTGGCCCGCAAACGCGGCAGAAAACCCTGCATACTCGCTGCCGTACGGACTCGCATGGTAATATGGAGCCTGACTCTTCAAGTGCAGAAATCTCTGAAATTCAGGTGCTGACTCATTCAACATCATCAATCCCGACTTTGGTCCTCCCGGAGGTAAGAATTCGAGTGATTGAATCTTTGCAACCCCTGCCAACAGTACGGCCAGGTGTTAGCGAGCTTGAGACTCGTTTAAACGCCTTAGTGACAAGTAACTTACAGGATGCCGATACTGTAGACCTAACTAGCGATACATGCAAAACCGCAACGGCAGAGCATGTTCTAGGTTCTGAAAACATCAGATTGAGACCAAGCGGCATTATAAGAAATGACTCTTCAAGTCAGCACAGAAAAAATCAGTCTGAAATAAATCAACTGTCGAAGTTGACACTGCTTTTTTTCAATCACCCTTCGATGTAACGGACATCGAATTATTAGAACTTCAACTCCCAACTGGCATTCCGACTCCAGTTGTAGAAATTAATAACACGCAGACATCCAGTGTTTTCAGCCTCTTTCTTGAACACCAGCAGGTGCCAAATCAATGCTGTGGTGAACTGGTCAACTTCAGCCATACGCCACAGAAGTAACAAAAATGCCCCCTGGACTACGAAAATCAGGAAACGACAAACCCAGATCAATTATTGCATACTGGGCTGTCGGAGGGTGAGTCTCAGACGGAGGGTGCCTCCATGCTTGACAGTAACAGATAGGCTGTATTTCCCGGCGTCAAAGATGTCAGGCCAGTGTCAGATACAGACAAAGAAATAGCATTTAATTTGGAAATGGTTCGTACCACATCTGGCAGTGCCTACAATTTTAGATCAGCTAAAACTGAAATGCAATACATTGCGAAACAGACGTGCCGACCAGCTAAATTAGATTTAGCTGGCAGAGAGGTGCGTTTAACCGAACGTTTGAAAGTAGACTATCAAACAGTTAAGGACAAATTGATTAACAGTTTTAATAATGTTTCACCCGGAAGGAATAAAATTCCAGATTATAGGAAAGCTATGCATGACAGATTTCCATTTAAAGTGGTGCAACTGGATCAAGTGGCACACAGAGAACGAACTAGTACACCACAGCAGAGGAGCTCATCGTTTGCCTCATCAATAGCGAAGCCAGAATCTGCAAAAACACAGTTACCAAAGCCTTGTGTCTCAAATAGAGCATGTCTGAAAAAAACTGACACCAATGATATTAGAGAGCAAGAGTTGAATAAAACCCATCAAGCACCCTCGAATAGTGCAATAAATAATGAGTTTGACTCGGAATACACCAACAAAGCTAATCTATCTGTTGCAGCTGGAACCCAGATACACTAGCAGCAACTTTGTTAGCAATTATTCCGTTTGTGAAATTGTCTGAAACTCTAAGTGAATCGATGGATCAAAACGTACAATTGACAAATTTAGCAACCAAATTATCAACAATTGAACAAATGTGGTTTTGCAACAAAAGTTAGAACGTGAAGCCGAGAAATCTCTGCAATGCCAAAATCGTTTGGGGGACTTAGCCATGAAAGACCACACAGACAAAGTAGACCTAATGGACGGCATTTTAGAATCTATGAAATGGCTTTGTCACAATGAAAAATCAAAAACTGAGTCAAATTAGGGTGGTTGTCTTTTGCTGCTGAGCTCAGATGATTTGCAAAATAAATCAGGCCCAAAGAGGAATACACCAATCAGAAAAGAAAAATTGAAAGATAACGTAAAGTTAGTGGATATCCATGATGGCGACCCCCAAGTCCTCACTAAATCCAGCTCAGCAAAGAGTATCGTGGTAGCCGATGCAGCAAATGAGCCAAGTGGGTTACCCACAGCTTTACAAACTCCAGAGACAAGTGCAGACTCAAGAGTCATAGAACCCTCTGCTGCTGCATCGAAAACAAGTACAAATACTTTTGGAATTTTCTCAGGAACCGCAAAATCCTTTGGACAAAACATGATTCACAAAAAGGCCAAAAAACTGCTGTCAAAACTCAAGAAAAATAACTAAAAACGTTAAGGTGTCAAAAAAGACAACAACAATGAAACAATTTGTAAGAAACCTTTCAACCCCGCAGAAGTTAGGCCTCTTCACTGGAAAGTCACATAAACAAACATTGAGCGGTGGAGTTAATTCTGCCGCGAACGTGATGATAGTAGATAAACTGGAAAGATCCCAAGTAATAGTCCAAAGTAAACCAAACAAACAGAGAAGGATAGACTCTGCCGACAACTCAGTAAGCTCGCGCGCGAGTGTTACCGATTTGTTCAATTTATCAACATATTCCTCGGATTTTGATGATAACTTGGTTGTAGGAAATGAAACTGAAAATTTGATTCAAGCAACATCGTTGTCAGCTCAGTTAAAGAACAAACGACCAACCGTCGCGAAAAATCAAAAGCAGATTTCTGATGGGAGCATCGTCAAACCTAGTGCTTTAAAACAATTTTCCAAAAAATCACCTTAGTAATCAACATACGATTGCTGACCCAGAAAATGTTTCTCTGAAAAGAAATTCTTTAAAATTAAATCCTTAAATGACAGCAACTCAGTGGTGTAAACAAAATTATAATAAATCAAAAGAATTGTCTAGTCAGACTATAAACAAGAGGTCAACAAGTTGGAAAATCCGAGTTGATAACATATTTCCCGATGACAACGAAGTAAACTTAAATCGATCTAATATAATGTGCCTCTTATACAACTTTCCAACCCTCAGAACAATCAAGTCAGCGGTATCAAGATTGTTGAATATATGACAGAAGATTGCCTTGATAAAGTGTATCTGCACATCAACTCACAAGCCGTTGAAAACACACTGATGGCGGCAAAAGAACTCCTGTCGTATGGTTTCGACATAACTCTTGAGAAAAAGTCAGATGCAAATGTGCTGGAAAGCCCTAAATCCAACAGTGACAACAGGACCACGAATGAGATATGTTGAGAAGTTCTGAGAATTACATTTCGAATAAAAGACAGAGACACTCGTGACAATTAGCTGGACAAAGTGTTCACCAAGTCTGGGAACGATGAAAAAATTGTTCTCATATCATGGAACACAAGGGGTTTCATGCATTTGTACCAAGATTTCCAAACTCCTCTTGACAATCATTTTGCAATTTGTCTCTAAGAGACGTGGCTAAGGGAGATACCTGTAAAAGACGGCTACTCTCTATTGCTGAATCCTGCTGGAAAAAATCATTTTGGTTGGCCATAGTCAGGTTTACTTACAATGATAAACAATGCTAACGGCTGGAACATCATACAATCATCAAATCCAAATCTGTTTGTCCTAGGAACAGTCCTAAAGTGCTCAAATTGTGACTCTGCAGAAACCAAGCACCTGCTACTGATTGACATTTATTGAAATACAACAATGATCTCGACTGACACATTCATACATTCAATTATAGCCTTGATTGATTCTTGCATGAGCAAATACAACAATCTCACAGTGATATTGTGTGGTGACTTCAATCTATCGTGGTTTGATGAAAATAAAAAGCCTTTAGGTACAAATGTACTCGAGTCAGCGGAACATTTTTCAAGAGGCAATTTACTAAGAACTGCGCTATTAGCAAGAAATTGTCAAATGCTAAATGGCAGCCTAAAGGGTGACATGCCGCCAAATTTAACCTGGCATCGGAATGCAAGTAAAAGAACAATAGATTATATTTTGTCCTCAATTAACATGTGGCCAAAAATTGTTCAATTAAAGGTGATCTATTCAGCAAATAGCGATCACCACATCTTGGAACTAACATGGATGTCGTCGAAAAAGTTGCCAGATATTAAATATAGTTTAGCAATGGAGAAGAATCAGCGAGGAAACAGACTAAAAATAAATGTCCGGCAAATTAATATGATAAGTGAAAACATGTTCTCTAAGTTCGCATCAGATAAAAGCAAATTAAACTATTCTTCTCTTTTTTCGCAGTTTTTCACAAAGTCGAATAAGTCAAGCGTCTGCACATACACGAAAAACTATGCCCATAGACATTAATATCCCAGCAGAAAAAACAAATGCAGAAGGAGATACGAAAATTGAAGAAACACCTGACTAATCACAACATATACTGTATCAAACAGTGTAAGATGAGATATCGTAATTGGCTTAAAAACTTTGCCATTTTGAGAGATCAAGAATGTGCTGAATGCATATAGAAATTAATTACGTTCCATCAAACAAAAGATATATGGGGCATAATAAACAACAAGTCTGTTTTAAGATGCAAAACTGTCAATTGGAATTGCAAAGATGAGCTGGCAACAACACTTTAGTCAAGTATTCCACACTGGTGATCAATCACAATCCACTCCGGTTATACACAGTAGTCATCAAATGGCTGAAAAATTCTTGTGCAGCAGTGCAGCAGGTCCAGATGGACTAACAAATGTGATGTTAAAAATGAATACGGATCTTTGGGCAAGTTTCATTGAATAACTGTTCAAAGTAATATCCAGCTGTGGAAAATGGCAATAATAATTCCCATTTTTAAAAAGGGTAATCGGGATGACCCAGCAAATTATCGCCCGATTGCCCTGTTGGATAAAGTGGGAAAGATTTTCACGATTTCTTTACAACAAAAATTATCCATATGGGCACAAGCAACAGGCCGAATGGATATTTGACAATCGGGCTTCAGCAAAGGAGTTGGAACAGAGTTAAACCTGTTAATACTCACTATGCTAAAATTGGAGGTTCTCAAACACAAGAAAAAATTGTTCCTGGCTTTTGTAGATTTGAAACAAACGTTCGATTCCATAAATCGCTCAAAATTATAGTTAAAGCTGGAGAATTGGAGTTGCCCGGCAGATTTGCTCCATCCGATAATGGCACTCCATGAAAACACCTCAATTAGAGTTTGAATTAACAACAATGGTGATCTCACAGATAAAATAGCGACTAATAAATGAGTTAAATAGGGATGCCCACTGGCAACACTCCTGTTCAGGCTATATGTCTCTGAGGTGTCGGACGGGTTGCAGAGGTACATTGTTTCCCACCAAAATTAAATGGACATCCGATTAGCTGTACCATCTATGCGGATTACATTGTTCTTGTAGATTCAACTCCGATAGGCCTTCAGAGGCTCTTATCTAAGCTGCTTTGCTATCTCCATGAAAACGAGCTAGAAATCAATGCTACCAAAACAAAGATCGCTGTAGTCGGTGGAATGAAAAAACTGAAAGATAAGAGTTTCAAGTGGCATCCTGCTGGAACAAAAATTAATACTGTGTCTGCTATTCGATATCTAGGTATCCAATTCAACAACTCAATGAGAGAACAGGATTGCTTGTTGGACCTGAGGCATCGAATGACTGTATTTTCACTCCAAGCTACATGCAGAATTTGGTAAATCCACATTGATACCAGTGTTGACCTTCTACAACCAAAAAGTCATACCATCTGTTTATTACCTTTGGTGCAGAGGCAGGCTGGAATCTTAGTCATCAGTTATGGACAGCTCTGGAAGGTCAATTTTGGATACGTGTTCTCAAGTTACCTCCCAATGTGTCAATGACTTTAATAAGACACAAGCTTGGGATCGATTCAATGTATGCTACAGTCCTATGGCAATCAATTGCGGCATTACGAAAAAATTATTGGAAAATTGGCCTCCAGCCTATCAGATATTAGCTTCATCAGTAGCAAAGCCTCACTCTGGAATCCTGTTAACGTGGGCCGAAAAAATCAAAATGATTTTAGACTGCGTCGACATAAAATGGGAAACAGTCATACTACCTCCACAGATTGCACAAAAAAAAACCTGAGACTATGGAATTGGCTTCAAAATAATGAAAGTATGAGCAGGTTGAAAACTGCTTTATATATGGGTGTAGCAGCAAATAGCCTGGACAAATTGCCAAAATATCTAGCAAAATTTCCCTATAGAAAATATCATAACCAATTTCTAAGGTTACGGTTAAAAGTCTATAAAACAAAATAGATATTATGGTTTAGACATGAAACAAAAACCAATGACAATTGTTGTAGGTTCTGTAAATCATCAATCGAATCTACTAAACATTTAATAACTGAATGCGAAAATGTAACTAGTTCCAGAGCCTTCTTCCTACTGAAATATGCACAGGCAAATGGCCATATGGAAGAGTGGTGGTTTCACATGCTCTCAAGTCAAAATGTTTCACTAACATGTGCAGTTGTTGACTTTCTAGAGAAGAACTTGAATGATGATGAGGGCATTACAAAAGACTGTATTTCCTGATGTGTAAAGATGAAGGTCAAATGGAATGTTTGGTTAAATTCCTGTTTACGTTCCTCTATCCTAGGATGTTGTCCCCTCTGCATATCCCCGGTTTTTGCTCTCTTGTTTGTAGAGATGGATTTATGAGTTGATTCAATTCTGCTTTTTTTTTTCCCTTTCTGATTGAAATGATGGATTTTTATGGATTTGATGGATTTTGATAAACTGAAATTGTAATTAAAGTTTGTAAACAGACTAAATGTTACAAGTAAAATAAAAAAATAAAAATAGGTGATTCTCTGGCCCAACACCCTTGGCACCGCTTGAATCAAAAACCCATCATTGATTTTATGTACACAGATTGCACTATATTTACGATAATAGATCAGTTCACCATACATGAACAGCAGCATAGTGACCATGATCAATTGACTTTGTCTTGGACATGGGGCCTCATTACACGGATGGCGGAGAACCCTGGCGCAATTAGCGCCATGGGTCATGCCGGTAAAATACCGGCACCGCCTTAGCGGAAAGGGGAATTACCGCCCTATTACAAGGTTGGCAGGCGGTAATTCCCCCTTCCACCATTGCCCTTCCCCATTCCCATTTTTGGCCTATAGGGCTCAATGGGAATGGGGAAGGCGCTAATTACGGTACCGCAAATTGCCGTACCGTAATTAGCTCCCTAGGTCCCTTTGCGGGTTGGTTTTTAACGCCTGCAAAAAGCAGGCGTTAAATCCCCCAACCCACAAAGGGACCTCGTAGTAAGGCGGTAATGATTTACCGGTACCGGTATTTTACCGGTACCGGTAAATCCTTACCGCCATCCGTGTAATGAGGCCCTTGGACTTGTCAAGCTCTGCCTAATTTGAACAAATACATGAACTCGAAGGTGGCTATATCTAATGGGAGAAATCATCTACTTTGGGCTCCCAATCAATTATACGATCTATACTATTGCTTGAGTAACACTACTCCGGAGAACAGGAGTGATTTATTCCCTGATGGGCTGTATGTAGCTGCTGTTCAACTTTTTAGGGAGGTTGCCTCTGGAAACCAAAAACCCAACTTCAAGCATAAACACAAATTTGATTCTGATCTCAAACATCAAAAATCTCTACTACGCTGAGAGATACGGATTCTCAAAACCTTGTCAATATCAGATTATGGCACCAGAATTAAACAGCTAAAACTGAAATAGAAAAACTGGGTCAAATGCAGGAAATCACACATGTACCAACACGATGGCGAGAATATGTTACAAGCCCTATCTACAAAAAGCTCAGGAGCGATATGGCGATTTCTAAATCAGGCCACTAATGCCCCCCAATCTGCCCCGTTGTAAATGCAGTGCCCGAGCAGTCTTGTATTGAGTACTTTACCAAGCTATATGCCTTGGAAGAAAGAAGCGTGCCAGAAAATATTGACATGAGAAAGTTTAAAATATTACTAGACTCTAATGTGGATGATATCATCTTGTACATATCAAAAGTATCCAATTCTAGAGCCCCAGGGACAGATGGCCTGTCCAACCATATACTTAAGGCTAATCCTGAAGCCTGGGCACGTATGTTAGATCTAATTTATGTAGAATCACAGGTTATAGCAGCCTGCGCGCAAATCAATAATAGTGACAATATTTAAAAAGGGCAACCAGCAAGATCCGGGAAGCTATCGACCGATCACATTGCTTGATGTGCTGTGTAAACTCTTTTCCAGGCTCATCTTGAGAGATGTCATGCGGTGGATCACCAGCCATAATCTACACGATCCCCATCAGATGGGTTTCGTTCTGGGTTTTGGTAGGGCCATCAACCTTACAGTCATCACAGGTATTCAGCAGCAGATTAATTGTTCCAAGTATTCTATGTATATGGCATACGTGGACTTCATGTCAGGTTTTGATTCTGTAAGCACATTGTGTATGTTATCAAAGTTGGCAGAAGCTGATTCTCCAGAATCTTTATTGGCTCTGTTCACTCAGCTCCATACAACTACCACCATTCGAGTAAGATTGACTCTAGCAGATCTCCTATCTGCCCCAATTTCCACCTTTCAGGGAGTCAAGCAGGGATGCGGACTAACATCCACAGTATTTAATGTTTACATAGCAGACATGGGGAATGCTTTTGCAGCTGTTCAATCTGATCGCCCACGATTAGGAACGTCGTTGGTAGCATGGATTTTCTATGCGGATAATCTTGTGTTATTGTCTAAGACACCCTGTGGTCTACAGAGACTATTACATGTTTTGGAGAATTATGCTGCCACAAACCTTCTGCAGATAAATGTAGATAAAACTAAGGCATTGTGTTGGTATCCAAAAACACACAAAAAAACACCAGAACGTAAACTGGTTCGTAAATTCAACCAAATTGGATATTATAGCTCATTACAAATATCTTGGCATTAACATTAGGAGCCAAACAACCGATTGGTTGTACCTAGCAGAAATTAAAGCAAAAACGAAGTCTATGGGCCTCATTACACGGATGGCGGTAAGGATTTACCGGTACCGGTAAAATACCGGTACCAGTAAATCCTTACCGCCTTACTACGAGGTCCCTTTGCGGGTTGGGGGATTTAATCCTGCTTTTTGCTGGCGTTAAAAACCAACGCGCAAAGGGACCCAGGGAGCTAATTACGGTACCGCAATTTGCGGTACCGTAATTAGCACCTTCCCCATTCCCATTATGTCCTATGGGGCAAAAATGGGAATGGGGAAGGGCAATGGTGGAAGGGGGAATTACCGCCCGCCAACCTTGGAATGGGGCGGTAATTCCCCTTTCCGCCAAGGCGGTGCCGGTATTTTACCGGCATGAACCATGGCGCTAATAGCGCCATAGTTCTCCGCCATCCGTGTAATGAGGCCCTATGACATCACAGGCATTTATAGTCCAAACTAGATTTGGTAAATTTTCCTGCTCATCATTAGTCACTTTTTATATGCAGAAAGCAACTGCAATCATTTTGTACGACTCTGAAACTAAACCTTATCAGAATATGCAATTTTGACCAGAATGGGGGGCCTTTTTTGGAGGTGAGCTGCGGGACTGCCTAAATGCCAACCAATGGCAATTTTCAGATTTGAATTAGGCTTACCTTCCTTAAATATCGAAATACATGTTTTATCTGGACCACACATTTCCGCTACAATGGAGAAATCATGGGTTGTATGTAATGGATACGGCAGAGATCTCACAAGACTTGCTAATGACTAATCCCACTAAAGCCAAATCTAAACTGTGGCAATCAGACTGGATATCTGCTATAGGAACTTGCAAAAGGTATCGAGTATTTAAAGAAAATCCCTTAATTGAAAAAAGATCACGCAATATTGAACCATATTTGCTTACATTTCCAAGTCCAAAATATTGATTGATATATATATATATATATATATATATGACTTATCGATTGAACTTGTGCAAAACCAGGGAAATTCTACAAAGACCTCATCAAATTAAAACATGTGAGAATTTGTGTAGATTCTGCGGTATCCAAAAACAATGTGAGACTCTATATCCTTTGTTAACAGAATGTTGAAAATTGGTTGACTAGCGAAATATAATTTTGAAACCATTCTTTAAATATTATCGACTATTAACGTCTGAAACCCTGTGGCATAAACTTTTTCATTCTAAACTGCCAGGGTTACAGGTGGCAATTGCTAAATTTATCATGTTGCTAAAACTGGATAAAAGATTAATAATGCGTATTTTGACAGAAAACTTTCTCTACATCAATAATGGAAAATGTGTTGAGTCCAAAGATCACACAATTTTAAATATGTGCATAGTTATGATGAAACTGCAATTAAGAGAAACGTATTCATGACATTGCTAAACTATGTATATAGAACATGCAATACTGACATCATATTAGGATGGTGAATCTCTGATCTATGGTGTTTCTTCTTTTGTCTTCTGTGTTCTCCTATGGTTTTATATTGTTATTTCTTAAATGAATTCAATGTTATAATGTAATTTCTGGGGTTTATTTAAATTAATGAATGTAAAACTATTTTTATTTCGCTTTTTATTTTTTACCTTCTGTAACACTTATTGAAAGGTTTATTTTCAGACATATAAATAAAAAAAATTAAAAAACGAAGACACTTTGCCACCTGCAAATCGAAAATCCTTAAATATGGGTTGATCTGTCCCAGTGGAAAATGTAATGTAGTGCAGAAAATGAGGAAAATCAAGGAAAGGATAATGGAACATAAATCAAACATAAGAACTAACAACCAGAAATCACCAGTGGCATGACACTTTGCTGAAAAAAAACATTCTATAATACAACTAAAATGTGTGATTCTAGAGACGACATGTCCCCACCAAGAGAAGGGAACACCAATATGCTCTTAGCCAAAAGAGAAATGTACTGGATCCACAAGCTTGACTCCATGGCCCCCACAGGAATGAATGACGTGTTCTCCCTTACACCATTTCTCTAATTGTGCATATCATTCCACACAGCCTCTATACTCTATGGACAAAATTATCTCTTCAAATCTCCTCAGTAAATTCTCTTATCACTTAAATAACGAATCTCGGACTACGCGCTGCAGGATGAAGCACTCTGTTGGTCAAGACTAATAGCGGGCGACAAGACCTCATGGCTGATAGCATCCTACAACATTTTACGCAATTTACAGGAAATCCTGCAGGCTCCTCCAAACGTAGTGGTGTCTTGTTCTCCACAAACGTCTTCTCCACATTAAAACAAAAGTGTCTCCGCTGATAGTTTCAGAGAGACTCAGGACATGAAGTTAGCAACGAAGAATTATTCCTTCCTTTGTAAAAATCTTAAAGATTAAAAACAAAAAAAAAACAACAAAAAAAAATAACGAATAAGACATAAAGGAGCTGGAATGAACTTAAAAGAAGAGTCACATCATCAAGTGGCCACACCATTAAGACATGCACACTGCTATAATAAATCGCTAGAATACTTTGTATTATGCATAATGCTATGGAATTATTTTTGGAGTATCACTAATGGCATCTATAATGTAATGATTTGAAATGATATGACCCTAAGATTGTTTACTCAAGTTACAATGTTGACTGTATGCCAATGTGCAATACTATTTGTTGAAAGATATGTATCATCTCTGGATGACCAGATTGCAGTGTTAATTTGTGAAATGTCATGATGTAAATATGTGAATACTAAAGGTTTATGTATCAAAGCAAAAAGATTGATTAAACAGCATCACGTCACCTGTATGCATTTAACGAATTGTATTACACCTGGAGGAGCAGATTACAACTGTAGCCAGTGATATACTATTGTAATTACGAATTAAAAGTCTCAACCACATACACGGTAAACACAAACTGTATTAGCTTCATGAGGGAAGTGTAATTTGTAACAGATTACTGTTAATATGTCACAAAGTAGTTAATGCAATGTTATTCCTTGAAGGACATTTTCTTAGTATCAGGTGTAACGACACATACAGGCATCGCGGCAGACACCCGCACTGAAACAAAGATTTGCAACTATGCCGTCAACGCATCCTCGTGGTCGTTCTGTTTGTCATTGATAACAGTTCATAGTGTTTCTGCCCCATGCAGTGAAACGGCACACAAACATTTGCCACTGACTGCCGGTAAGTCACGCATAACAAAACGCAACACTATGGACTAGCTTTAGACTCTTAACATAGAGAACTGAGACCAGGCTATTATTATTGTTACTCTTCTTTAGATTTGACTAAATCTATATTTGGATGTTTAGCCACGTCTTATGAAACCCAGTCCAGCATCCAAGAGACAGACACCTCTGACTGCTGCTAAGTCAGACTTTAGAAGATGAGTATAGTTTAAACCTTATAAACAGAATGGGTCATTTTAAAACTCAGACCCCTTTCTTTACGTATTTACCCTCATAGCATCTGTGACACCTGATGAATTTCAATACCGCCATTCCTTACTGGACTATGCAACTGATCTAGGAATATAAAGTAAGCACTAGTAAAACCACTTTAGTCACGTAGCATATCAAAGGGATATCTTTCATCACTTGTCTGATTTGGACACTTCTGTTCCTTTTTCAGATTTCTGCCATTTGAAAAAACATTAACACTTCTGCACATATAGTGAATGATGGCTGTACTGCTACGAAACACAGTGCATGCGGTAGGCAAGGTCCTTGTAAGATTATACAAATCACATAACCATGATATAACAGAACCATCAAATCCTTTGTCTAGCATCTTTCACCAGCTCTTTTGGATCCACTACTTAAGAGGACAAATAAAGAAGACGATTGGTTGCCTTTTAACTACAGCACACTACATACTTTTATATTACTTTCTTTTAATTTGATTTGTAATGCGCCTAAGTCCACAGGCGTCAAAGCACACAAAAAGACATTAGACACCAAAAGTATAACAGGACACATACAAATAAATAACGGGTCCGTGCGGTAAGGCGTCATAACAGACTAAGTTATCAGTCTTCAGTCTCTTACAGAACACCTAAAAGTTACTTTTCACATGAAGATCCGCAGGGAGAGAGTTTCAAGTTGTGGAGGCATGCACTGGAGGCATGCAATGGGAAAGAGCGGCCACTACCTCTTGCTCTTTTAGATTCAGGACAGATTCATCTGAAGGTATTGGAGGAACAGGTTGATCTGGTCTCCTGTTGTTGGCTAAGGTTCAGCTTGAGATAGGAAGGAGCTGTGCCAAATAGACATTTGTGGACCATGATGTTTAGCTTGAACTGAATTCTGGAAGGAATGACTAACCAATGAAGAGATGTCCTATGCACCGATATATGGTCTTTTTTAGGAACATTTTTAGCAATCTGTACTGCTTCATTTTGAAGAACTTGTAGTTTATGTAGAGCGAGTTTACTGGCCCCGCTAAGAAGAACATTGCAGTAGTCCAAGAGTGGCAGAACAGTCGCTCTTACAAGGGTTTCGTAATTTTCTGGAGGACACATAAGGATTCACTAGCCTCAGTAACCTTAGATTGTACTGGGATTTTTTAACAATGCTGTCCATCTGGGTGTCAGTTCCCAGAGACGCGTTGAAGATCACTCTGAGGGGCTTTACCTTTTTCTGAACTGGATTACCATGCTCCTCAATATTAAAATTAGAGAAAGAAGACACCAGCTTTGCTCTCGCGAGAGGTGAACCAAAGATCAAAAGTTCTGTTTTAGAACTATTCAGGCATAACCAGTTTGCCGACATCCAAAGCTTTACTAAATTGTATATATTCTGTACCTTTATCGAGTCATCAATATAGTCGCCTGTAAGTTCGATCAAAAGCTGGGTATTATCATCATAATTAGTGAAAAGAACACCTGACTCATCAAGCGGATTGCATAACAGGCATATATAAACATCAAAAGGGGCTGGAGACAGGAAGGCACCCTGAGGCACACCACAGGTAATGCCCAACTGAGGGGAGAATTCTTGGTCAAAAACTACCCTTGACATGCGGTTACCAAGAAAAGATCTGAGCCAATCAATGGCTTCTCTTGAGCATGCATCAGTCGTCAGCAGGGTTAATAGTAGTCTTTCATGATTCAACAAGTCAAAGGCTGATGATAAATCCAAGAGCATGAGGAGGCCAGATTTGCCTCTGTAGACCATATTTAGTTTTTGTGTCTGAAGATCAGCCAAGGACTTTCTGTGCTAAAACTGGAACGGTAACCAAAATAATCGACGATTCGCGGTGGCTTTGGAGTTGGCTGGTAGCCACTTTATCAACAATTTTAAGCAAGAACTGAACATTGCTGATTGATCTCAGGTTACTAGTATTGGAAGGGTCAAGACCTGACTTTTTTAGCAGGGGTGTCACTACAACATTTTAAATTTGTCTGGTACGATTTTGTGATTAAAAGAAGTGGTAATAAAATGTGTAAAAAAAGGAGCAACATTTTCAGATTGTTCAGAATTAACTGGCAAAATGGCATCATTTGAGCAAGAAGTGGGCCGCATTTTTTGCAGCATGACCTCCATCTCACCAACAGAGATGAGTTTAACATTGAAAAGCAGGCCAGGCTCTGTGACCATAATGACTGGGGCCACCGACAACAATTGGGAAGCGTCCCTGAGGAAGTCTTCTGAGATTTTGACCCTGGCGGCATTGATCTTATCTAAGAAAGCCTGCTGGATTTTTGTACAATATTTATCTGTGTGAAATGGTAAATTGGGTTGCAAGTGAGGCTTTTCTAAATGTTTAAAAATGGACAACAATTTTTTATTAAAGTATCATCTTTCTCAATTTCAATATTAAAAAAGTATTTTTTTGCATCAAGGACTTCATGTCTATAAGAAATGTCTAGCTTTTTCAAGGCATGTCGATTTTTCTCTGTTTTGTCCTTTAACCAAACCCTTTCGGTACATCGCTTTTCTTGCTTTTGGTCAGGCACAAGAGTGGAGTACTAAGTATGGGAATTGAAGTTGCTCTCAATGATCAAATATTTCAGCGGTGCAGACTTTTTCCAGAAAACTGCTCAAATAGTTGTAGTAAGAATCCGCTAACTGGATGGGGGCGTCCAAATCAGAAGTATCTGCCATTAATTTGCCTATGCAGCTGCAGAGCTCATCAGGGTTGCTTCTGCTTAGATTGCAAGTTAAAATATGCTTAGGGGTCTTAGGCCTCGGGAGGGATTTGTCAGGAAGTTTGACCTTAAAATGAACCAAAAAATGGTCAGACCATTTACAGTGGGCAATATTCCAGGCATTCCAGTAGAACAATTAGGTCTATTTAAAGGCGGTAGAATATTCATTAAGGTTTTAGTAAAATTAGATTTGTCATTAGGGGGACGATAGATTAGGGTAAAATCAGCACAAGTGTTGCAGTAGGGCTGATTTTTAAATGCAGTGCTTCACACTCTCCGGAAAGAAACAGGAGGTGTGAAAAAGTTAAGTTCTTTCCTGGCAATAAAAGCAACACCACCACCATTACTCGTAGTACGATTTGGTCCAAAGAAATTATAGCTTGTTGGGGTAACAAGGTCGATATCGGGACCGAGTCCTTCTACCAAGTTTCCATAAAACACATCAAATCAACATTATGATCTGTTATGTAATCGCAGATGTTAATTGCGCGCCTGCTAACAGAGCGGGTGTTGAGTATACAAACAACAATTGTTTGTGGAAATAAACATCCTTGGAACGATGGAAGAGTATATCTGTACCTTCTTGGTTGATCTGTGGCTATTTTATAAGGTTGTACTTGGCTTGAAAAGCATGGGCTCGTCTTGTTAATTCTGAGGGTGTAGGATCCTTTAAGAAATCAAGGTGTGGGAGTGCTACCAGGCTCACTTAATTTATTTTAAAATTTGAAGTCAATGAATCTCCAAATACTGGCCCTCAGGGGAATATTTCTGAGCAAGCAACAGACAACGAGTATCCAGATGCGGGGGCAGCATTTTGCAACGAGAGAGGAAAAAGGAACATCAGACACCAATGGCACAAACCGGCTTGCCCTAACGCCGCAGTGCTAACGTGCCTGGGGACTAGGAAAATCCAGCAAGAACTACAAGATAGATGGAACTTGTAGTTCTAGGGGCACAGCTAAGCTACAATGACAAGCAGAATGACTACAATAGCAACCTAGTTTAAAACAGAAATGTATAAGAACAATAAATGAAAGGTTACTAAATCCACTGGAGGATAAACGATCAACACGTCTTGGATCTAAAAGTAATTATTTTTAAAAGAAGCAGCAGATGTATCAGATACAGAGTGAATGGGGAAACGGTGTTGCATCCTTTCACCGACACCCGTTTTTACGACGTGTGTTTTGCTGCAGGGTTTTTTCTGAAAAACGTCATTGAATTTTTTTGGGGGGGGGTTGGGAAAGGGCAAATAAAGGGTTGAGGGAATCGGGAATACAAAACATAGTTAAATGGAGGGGGGCTTGATGCAGGAACCCCCCCCAAAAAAACCTGGGGCAAAACACCTGTCGTAAAAACGGTTGTCGAAGAAAGGACATAGAACCGAGGAAACAGAGTAGCAAGGAAAACAGCAGCAAGAGGAAACAAAGGTAAAGTAACTCTTTAAATACTGGCACTGAATGACTTGTGGCAAGAACTACAAGATAGATGGAACTTGTAGTTCTAGGGGCACAGCTAAGCTACAATGATGAGCAGAATGACTAAAATAGCAACCTAGTTTAAAACAGAAATGTATAAGAACAATAAATGAAAGGTTACTAAAACCACTGGAGAATAAACGATCAACATGCCTTACATCTAAAAGTTATTATTTTTAATGCAGGTATATCAGATACAGAGTCTATGGGAAACAGAGTAGCAAGCAAGGAAAGAAGCAGCCTAAGGACATCCCTGAAGATGATTTTTATTTAGATACTTGATTTGTATCTTACATACAATACTAGAATGCACGAGTAAGAAACACACTGACCTGAGACCTTTTATTTGCTTTGTAGATATATTAGAAAAGGTTTAAGCTAGAAGATTGAACCTAAGACTTGAACCGTATGAATTTTTTGCTCCTGATGAAGGGCGAAGACCACCCGAAATGCGTCACGCTTAGTTTTATTATTTTAGTATAATTTGATTTCTGAAATTCACTGTATATTGATAAGCAAATTACTCACCTATGAAATTACTAGATGCCAAAAGTTATTTTATGAGATATATTGCTTTGATAATTTTTGACTGATTTTTCTGTCAGTATTTGAGTGAGGTGTGCAGGGGATGGGAGTGTCCATCAATAGAGGACACTTTACATTTTCGTGATTTCATATTGTCGACTTCTAGTGCCAGTCAGATTTATCTCCCCTGCACCTGTGAAATATCATTAAGTGTATTTTACCACCCTTAATCACTCACCTCTAAACAAAGGTGTGCATTCCCGACATTTCCTTTATACAGTTCCCTCTGATACCTGTCATCCTGTGGGTTCTAAGGAGCTTGAGGAGGATTCGAGCCACCTTGATCTTGATTGTCCCGGATTGGGCGAGGAGGTCATGGTACTCAGAACTCCTGGAATTGACCATTTTCCAACCTCTCTTGTGGCCTCAGGGGCCGGTCCTCCTATCCCAGTCAGAAGGTTGGGTACTCCACCCGAACCTGGAATCCCTTAACTTACATGCATGGCTCTTGAGAGGATGAGATATGATGACCGGGGCCTCTCAGAAGAGGTAGTTGAGGTCTTACTGGCTGCACACAAACCTTCTACGAGAGTTCTTTTGTACACACGCAGATGGAGAAGATTTGAGGCGTGGTGCAGGAAACGCAGGATAGACCCTATTGCTTGTCCCACACTTCAGTGACAGAGTTACTTTTGTCACTGGCCTCCTCAGGTCACCAGGTTGGTACAGTCAAAGCCTACTTGGCAGCTCTGTCTGTTTTTAAGAGGTCTCCAGATCAATCGTCCTTCTTCACATGCCTGGTTATGACTCAATTCCTGAAGGGCCTTGTAAATAGGTTCCCACCTACCCCATTTGTGGTTCCACGCTTCGTTCTGACATTTTTGATGGCGGCTCCATTTGAGCCCATGCATTCATGTTCTGTCTGATTACTTACTTTGAAAACTGCCTTCCTGGTGGCAGTCATGCCAGCAAGACATGTAAGTGAGCTGAAGGCCTTTTCTCTGTTATTTTAAGAAGAAGGTATCTCTTAAGGTTTGGTCTGGATTCCTGCCTAAAGTGGTCTCTGAGTTCCACATATCCCAGAACATCGACTTGCCAGTGTTTTACCTTCCTCCACAGCCTGCTCTGGGTGAGGGAAGTTTGCACAGGTTGGACCCTGTAATGCTGGAAATGCCTTATGGAGGTACAGGGCCTCCTGTCCTTGTCCTACCACTTCTCTGTGTTTGTTTTCTCTGTTTTCTGCCACTGAGGTCCAGCCTGGACCTCTGGCAGTGCAACTTCATTTTTTATTTTAGTGTACAGCACCCATGGGATACCCTTATGGCACCCAAAGGTCCGGGGTACACCCTTGTACTCCTTATGTGTGTTTTAGGGCAGCTGTGTGTTGCCTACAAAGCAGGGTATGGGCTTGTGGCAGCTACAGTCTGTCTTGGCAGTGGCTCTGAGTGTCCTCCATTTTTGGGATAGCCAGTTCCTGCCATAGGAATCAATGGATTCCTGCACAAGGCAAGATGGCCACTGTGGCCTCTTGGTTTCTAATGCCCTTTACCTTGTTTCCCATAGTCCTGGGAAGCCCTGCCTCTGTCCCTTCCCCCTGAATGGCTGTTGGTTGGAAACACAATATATGTCTCTGTTGTTCCCTTCCCCCCTGACTGGTTGTTGGGTGGAAATACCATATATGGCTCTGGGGTTGCTGCCTGTCAGACTGTCTGGAGCCTTCCCAGGTGTTGCGTGTTGTGGGTACACCCTAGGGGTGGGACCTGTCTGAATGGAGTTGGGAGTCAACTCACATTCTCTGTTATGGGTGTCTGGTTTCTGTGTGTGTGGCACAATGAATGAGACAGCCCTGACTGAAATTGACATGAATGCATTGTAGTGTGCTGAAAGGCTGGGGATTTGCCCCAATCCACATTATTTGTTATGGGTGTCTGGGTGGTGTGAATGGCCTGAATGCCTGTGAGCCTGATTGCAAGCCTGATTGGCTGTCTGCCTGAATTAATGCCTTCTGTGTGTTTTGCTAACTGAGCCTGGCTCAGCCAGAGTGAATGGGAACAGATGTGTATATCTGGGGACCTCTCACTTACCGATTTTTCTTTTAGAAGCTGAAGTGGAAGCTGAAGCAAGGAGAAGCTGTTCTTGAAGCCCAGCTGAAGCCCAGCTGGAGGAGAAGTCTGCAGCTGCAAATTTTTCAAGTAATCTGAAAGCTGTTGTGTCTCCCAAGGACTGATCCAGAGGTGACCTGCAAAAGAGGCCTCTCCCCGAGCTATTAGGGGCCATCGTGCAAAATGCTGCTCTTCCTGGAAGTACCCTGGAAGCCAAACCTGTGTGCCTGCTGTCCAGAGACAGGTCTTCGAAGTTCAGAAGAGGGGTGCCAGACATCTCGAGCCACAGAAGTCCATTGGTGTCATTCAGGGTCCGGAGTTGCATTTCGTGACCACTAGAAGCCATTGCCGTCTACCACCCAGAAGAGGGGGTACCCTGGCATAGTGCTGCTGGACACCCGTAGCTGCGAACTGCCTAATAAAACTTCAGTGGACATCCTCACCATCATCACTGGCCAATTTTTCATGCCAAAGAGAGTCCAGAGTCGCTGAGTGGCGAGGAAGGTCTGTCGCTGGGTTTCCCGCCACCAGGAGCTAACGAAGATGTCCTAAGGGTGCAGACTTTGTGAGGGTCCGAGGTTCACTTCAGTGGTTGTGCGCAGGTAGCCAGAAGCCATCCAGAGGTCTGTGTTGTGGCTGCTCCATGGAAGAACCAAAAGTCAGAAAACCACAATATTCCGAAACCCGACACCAAAAGTGACCTATGCACCCGCCGCGGCCAGAATTCATCTAAGGGTTCCATGGGTCTTACTTTCATCTGCAAAGCCTTTAATGAGCCTACAGCAAGTTTCATCTTCACAGGACTTCTACAGTAGGAGAAATCGTCCAGGGGTCCCAAATTCGACTTGGATCCTGCTCTCCTGTGTCCTCTCAAATACTTTGGGGTGGTAGAACCTTTTAAAAGAAAGCACAAGGTTATTGAACATTATTGGACTGGGCTGTAAAAGACAGCATAAATTATTCCCTAACTTTACCCTTACAGGTTGCCCAGGTGGGTGGACCCTCACTCAGAATCACTTGTCTAGTCTAAAGAAAGCATTATGCCACTGTTAATAACTTACCTGCATTTCTCCCCTATTCTATGCTGTTATACCTAACTTAAGAATCCACCTGTCTATTTAAAACTGTGCAGTTCGTGCATCTATTACTTGATTTAAGTCATGGGTGGTACCACATAAAATGTATATATTTACCATTCTTTGATTAAGTATTCCAAGTACAAAGTGTTATTATTTATATGTATATATATATATATGACAGTGGTATCAAACCTTATTTTATAGAAATAAGCTGTGTTATCACCTAACATTGTTTGTTTGTTTGTTTATTATTTCTAATGTGCAACAGACCCAAGGGTATTAGGGCGCAAGAGTACAGGATATGCAAAGCTTAATTGCAACAGTTACACAATGCAGTAATTACCGGCATGGACAAGTCAAGTATATACATAGTTACAGAGTAGAGATATTACTGGGAAAAAACAGATGACAACAAATATGTACAAATATATACAATAGATGAAGCATCGATGCCCTGCATGATGCTCGCATGGCCGGGACAGTGTGTGGACATTCCTTTGTGGGTGATTTGGGGAAACACTGTACTTATGAACCTGCCTGCATCACCTCCTGAAAGATTAAGCCTTGCTGCTCGTCCATACTACCAATTGAAAGACTTGCCGGTGTGTTCCGTGCCTTTACCCATAGAGGGCAGAAGTACAGATACTCCCTCCAGATTTTTACACTGGTGGCAGCTGTGGGATCACTGGTTTTAAGACTCAGTGATTGACCTAGCTACTACAGAATATCCACACTTCTTTATTGATTGAGAGTTGTATTAGTGTATACTGATAACTACACTACAACAAATTGACACTATTGCAAATGGTAAATTGACTAGGATGAGCTTAGAGGCTCTCCGGAGTGCTTGTGAAGTGAGAGAAATAGATTTTGAAGACTTTACGTCTAGGGCAGAGCTTGTAGCTGCCCTTGTGGATTACCAGACATATTGTGATACTCATGATGACAAAGGGTGGGGCTCTGATGGGGGCCTTGCACCTAGTGAAGCCACTGATGTTGCCACTGGGATTGCCACCCCTCCTGTCACTTCTATTTCAAACCCCAGTATTGTTTCTTCAGGGAATACCCTGGAACTTGAGTTATGGATGAAGTTAGCCTTTCAATACAGAGACTGAAGCTGAATTCAAGAAAGAGTAGTTGGCACAACAAGTTGTACTTACAAACAGAGATATTGAACTCAAAGACACTGAAAATCATCGAAGTCCAACATCTCGGTGATCTCTGCCTGGATGTGGTTCTTAGCAGTGTCTGACATCCTGTAGCATCTGCTTTTGACAGGTACACTGTGTGTCAAAATCATCAGTTGAGAGTGTCTGGTCTCCTGCTACCAAGATTATGAAAGATTTGGTTGGTGTGTATGTGGAGGGTTCTGATATCCTCCAATGGATATAAGCATTCAAAATGGCTTGTGGTATTCATGATGTTGACCATAAAGATTGGGCTATGTGTTTTTTAAGTAGAGTACCTCAGACTGGTTATGATTGTATTCTGAAACTGAGTGTGGAGGAAAGAACCCAGTATAAGTGCATGAAAGCTGCTTTGGTTGCCAAGTTTGGCAAGGCACCTGCCCAGTACCTTAAGAGGTTCAAGGATTATAAGAAGATAGAGAATATGTCTTGGGTTGATTGGATGAGTGCTGCACATATGGATATGATGGGATGGTTTAATGGTTACAAAGCGAAGTCTTGTTGAATTGTCTCACCTCCTGTTTTTTAAACATTTTTCTGAGGCTTGTTCACCAGAGCTGCGTCAGTACATTGCTAATCAGAATATTTTGGACCCCTTTAAGTTGGCCAAGTTGGCTGACAAGTTGGTCTCCCACGGGGTGTGCCTCAAGCTCTATTTTTTAGATGGCACATTTTCAGCCCTTCATATAGTACAAAATCCAGACAGTGGCACAGGTTATGTGAGGCGGAGGAGCTCAGCAATGATACGTCATGTGCTGTCATTATTTCACTCAGCCTTAGCCAATCTGTACTACAAGAATCATGACACCATATGTTGAAGTCCCCAAGAATCACTAATGTTGTGCACTGTAGCTCCTCTGATGCAAGAAAGGAGACCTGGTGGTCGATAGCAAAGTAATGCCTGCATGGTGTCACTTGCTGAAGTGGATAATGTGCAAGCAATTACCTGAAACTGCTCCTCCCATTTTAGCCCACAAATGTTTTAAAGCTAATAGCAACGCGCCCCAGCCCCTCTTATGCGCCCGATTTTCAAATGTACTCAGGAAGCCTGGGAGAATGAGCAGGTGGAACTGTGGAACGCCATTTGAGAGGCTGGGCATCTACATTCTTGGTCCCCTTGACCCTTCACATCAGATGGACTCCAGTTCAGTTCATCCTGGTACTGGTAGATCATGCCACCTGGTACCCTGAGGCTATACCCCTTCAGACCATACCTGCCAAGGTTGTTGCCAGGGCTCTCCTGTGCATTCTTTTACCAGAGATCTCTGACAGAGGAACCAACTTCATGTATAGTTACGTGCAAGATATGTGGAAGGAATGTGTTGAAACCTATTGTTAGGACTGATTTTCTATACTCTGGCCTGGTGGACAGATGTATAGAAGGCCAACCTATATTGTGAGCGGGACAACTCTGAGGAGCTGTAGCCAAACCAGTTCAGGCAGTCTAGGCTAAAATCTTCAGAGGTGGTGACCTTGTAAAAGGTCCACAATGAGGTCACACAACAGGAATCACATATTACACTTAGTCAGGATGTATAAAAATACAGTTATTTATTTATAGCCAAAGCACACTATGAAAAATTACTTCTAGCGAGTAGAGTTATCATACAAGACTAATAAACATAGATACATGGATACATTCATTTGTAAAAAGGGCATAAAATTCAACACAAACTCCTGCAAAGGAAAGATATGGTTATATTATGCACTTTTAGGTCCACAGAGATGATCCCTAACATAAAATGTCCAGCCATAAGTTGTCTGGGACCCTTCACCCAATTGATCAGGTAAAAGTTCCACAGAAGTTATGAAGCAGGTAAAATGCAAGTAGGGTCTCTGGGGTCCAGTGAAGGGTTCTTATGGTTAGGGTACAAGTAAAGCTAACTACGAAACATAGCCCCAACATTCAGAGATCTTGCGCAAGCAAGCATTGGCAAAGCCAAAAGTGTTAGAATAAAGGTTTATTATAAACCCATTGACTTATAATGGGAGTATAGGGGTAGATAAGAAGCTCTGTAACTTACCTCCCGTACTCTGATTCTTCCCTAGACTTGGCAGGACAAAGGAATAGGGTTCGAGGTTAGATTTCCCACTGAAAGTTGCAGCCCTTGATTCGCAGGGATTGCAGGTTCGAGCTGATTTCCAGTTAGTGTCTTTCACTATTGCAAGCACTCTCGATTGAAGAATGCAACAAAACTCGATGCAGGACCCCTCTCAGGACTGGGCTCGGGTCAGGTAAGTCGTTTCGGATGGTGGTCACTGCAGCACGGCGACACAAAGGGACTCAACAGCCGCCTTCAGACTTTCCCTCCTATCTCGGGTCCCCTTGGTGCTAGGATGCTGACATTACGCAGAGATTAGTCTCGTAGGGCCAGATGAGGATCCACCAAGTTCCAGGTTGAAACTCGGAACAGTGACACCAGCAGCATGGTACCCCGAAATTGAAGGTGGTTAGCCACAGGACGGTTCCAGGGCACCTCCGAAGACTTCCTTTGGCTGGGCACAGAGCAGACGTCAGGCATATTTGGGCCCTCCACTCTAAGGGTTGCAGCTCCTTTCGCAGGACTGCTAAATATCACAAGCAAGACGGGGCATCTCCAGGACAGCAGCAGAAGTTGGTCGCCAGGCCTCCTTCAGTCAGGCCTCCGGTTTCGTTGCGGGTCTCACAGCTGGACAGGATACTTGGCTCCTTCAGGTTTCTCCAGGATCTCTGAAGAATGAGTGCAGGGGTCCTCTTCTTATCCTAAAAGCCAGGTAAGAGCTGCTGTCCTCACTAGCCAATAGCAGGACTAGCCAACACACACACCCCAGTAGTGGTCCAATCAGGACCACTGGCGGGAACTTTCATGCATACCACTCTAGACACACCGAAACCAGTTTGTGGATTGGGACCAGACAGTCCCAGCCCACATCCTGCCAGCAAATGCACACAGCAATCCAGTAGGCTGCCAAAAGCTCCTGCTTTCCCGGGCACTGGAAGTCCTTAGAAGGATTTTCCTGGTTGCTCAGGCCAGGAAAAGGGATAAAGAACAAACAAGATGGCAAAAGGGCAAGCAAATATTTTCGTGGCACTTCAATATTTGACCAGTAGCCATAGTTAGTAGCCAAAAGCGGTAATCGCGGTAAGTATGGCTAAAATGAGAATCCCGCAAAAGTGGGGAAAAGTCATTGCTGCCACCAGCTTATCCTTTTAGCGCACCTAGAGTAACAAAAAATCCTCTGAGTGTTAGCCTAGAGCAAAACAAAAATGTACCCTATAGTACTGCAGAGTAAGCTGCATTGTACAATGATAAAAAGTTACCACAAGTGATACAAAAGTAACTAAAAGTAGTAACATAGTAACATGACTAGGGGAAACAAGGTATCCCAGTGCTGACAGCCTGAAGGACATGTCAGTATCCCCATAACATATGAGCAAAAGCCAGTGATGTGATGCTTAAGGCTTCACTGCACTGCAAAAAGTACAGGTCAGATTCGAAAATAAAAGCAAAAAGTTTGGGGGTTCCATAAAGATGAAAGGAAAGGTGCAGTAAAAATAAATCTTTTCTAACACCTATATGTTTTCCACCTCCTAACATCCCCAGACCAATGGTTGAGAGATTTAGCAAGAATCTCAAAGGCATGGCGGGTGCTTTAGAAGAGCACCTAAGGAGAAAATGGGATCTCCTCCTACCATGCCTGCTGTTTGCTTACAGAGAGATGCCTTAAGAGGGTGTTGGTTTCACCCCCTTTGAGCTCCTCTTTAGACATGCAGTGAGGGGGCCCCTTGCCTAGTACAAGAATGTTTGGAAGCCACGCATCCAGGTTGTGCCAAGCAAGTGGGGGACTATGTGTTAGGCCTCAGAAGGAGGATGGCACAGATGATGGGCCAGGCAACAGCAAACTTTAAGGAAAGCCAAAAATGAAACAAGTACTGGCATGACCTTAAAGCCTCACAAGTGGATTGTACTCCTGGTCAGAAGATCCTTGTGGTGGAGACTTCCAGGGCTCTAGCTTTGGCAGATGAGTGGACTGGACCCTTCAGGATAACCTCCAAGATGGGTGAGGTCAACTATCTGGTTGACATGGGAGTGTTACTAGGGTATCCCCTCAACTCTTCCATGTCAACAGGCTCAAGCCTTTCCACAGGAGAGGAGAAGTCTCATGCCTCTTGCTGGCTCCAGAGAAAGAAGAGGATAAGATTGAGCCCTTTCCTGATGTGCTGCATAGCAACCCTCTGTATGGCTCAGTGGAGGGAGTGCAACTCTATCCAGATCTGACATTAGAGCAGCAAAGGACCTGTAGGGCTTTGCTCCAGCAGTATGCCTCTCTGTTCTCACGGCCCCCGACCTCACCCCATGGTGTAGGCATGATATTGACACTGATGACAGTGTACCTGTCAAAAGCAGATGCTACAGGAAGAACCACATCCAGGCAGAGATCACCGAGATGTTGGACTTCAATGATTTTGAACCCTCAACCAGCTCATAGTGCAGCCTAATGGCCCTTGTCCCCAAGGAAAGTTCCCAGGCAGGTGCCAAAGATTGGAGGTTCTCGGTGGACTACAGAGAAGTCAATGCAGTCAACAAGACTGATGCACACCCATTGCCCAGGGCTGATGAGCTTGTGGACAAGATAGGTGCTGCCAGGTTTGTGAGCACCTTTGTCCTCACATCAGCCTATTGGAAAATAGCTCTGACTGACCAGGCCAAGGAGAAAACATCTTGCAATGGATTGCTTTTCTCCTGCAGATTCTTCATCTTGATAGATATCCATCATCGAGCTCTGCTGTTCGGAAACTTTTCGACAGGGTGGGTAGTGGACCTCGACTCGGCCGTCGATCCATCTTGTCCGGCTCTCGAGCGTCGGCTACAGAAGTGATATCATGCCTCATGTATATGTAGCACGTGACTCTGCCTCATGCATCAGTTTATTTTTTTTTCTGCGCGCTTTCATGCTGCATCGGGAGCACGACTTGAGTTTACATTTTTTTGTACCTAGTTGTACGTTTTCTCAAACTTCGACGCAATGTCATCTCGCTGGGTTTCCGAATTCAAGCGATGCCGTGAATGCAAGGCCAAAATGTCCGTAATCGATCCCCACGATGTGTGCTTAGCACTCATAAGTCACCGGAGGGCCATAAGGCAGAGGCCCACGATGCCCATCGGTCATCCAAGTGTCCCTCAGCGCCAAAAGAACCTTCGGCTTCGAAACCTATTCTCAAGCCCTCGCGCTGACCGTCGGTGACGGTTCATTTGTGCCGCCGTCGAGATCGGGTTTCTTCGACTTGATTCAATCCATATTTGGCTTCGATGACCCAGTCGATCCTGTTCACTTGGGAGCCGGCGTCATCGATTTATTTCGATGACCAGGCCGATTTATTGGCCCTAGTGCAAGGACTACAAGACGCCAGTAGTCTGGGTACTTCCCCAGACCTTGAGTTACAACAAAACCAGCCCATACCAATGATAATATCAAGTTCAGGGATCTAGTTTACAGGGTTATTGACACCCTTGGGTTGAAGGCGTCCACCACACCTCTTCAATGATATGAGCTCACTGACATCTTGGATGAGTGTACCGCAGTTGAGCATAACATGCCATTCAACCCAGCCATTGGGGACCCTTCAGCCTCCTTATGGCAGCACCCTTGTACTATTCCCCCTGTGAATGACAATTTTACAGGGAAGTATAGGCTAGCAAGAGGACACCCTTCTTTCCTCGCCACACACCTTTCCCCAGATTGGTTGGTCATATTGGCTGCCACTATTTACACCAGACCAGCAGCATCCACTTCCAATCTGCCTACGGCATGAAATCAGACGCATTGGCCAGAAAGGTGTTCAGATCTGGCAACATGGCGCTCAAAGCCACAAACATAGCCAGTGGATTCGCCAAGTACACCTTTGGCTTATGGAAGGCTGTGGAACATGCGATAGAATATGTCCCTGAGGGTGCCATGCGGGACATTTTTTAGTGGAGGACTGGAAGGAGGTAGCCAAGCAGTCCTTCCAAACGGGCTGGAACGTAGCGGACTGCGTGGGCACAGCAATGGGTTCAGCAGTAGTAACGAGATGCCAAGCCTACCTGAAAACCTATGGCTTCTCTCTGAATATTCAGAACAGGCTACTGCACATGCCCTTTGAGGGAGACAAGCTTTTCGGTCAGAAAGTGGACAAAGCCTTGGAGAAATGTAAGGAATCCAAGTTGGCTGCTAAATCATTGGGCCTAGCGGTGCAGCCGGCCAGGCCTGCCTTCAGCTTTGCCTCCAGGGGCAGAGGCTATAGATGTTATGTGCCCTATAGAAGGAAGGCACAGCTCCCGCAACCCAGTCAAGGACAGAGGTGCTTCTCGTGTCCCGGAAGGGACAGGGGGGCCTCTACATGCCAACAAGCAGCAACAGCGGCAGGGACACAGCACCCTCTAAGCCGCTTTGATTTTCCCCTCCCATGATGTACCAGTTGGTGAGCGGTTGGCAGGGCATTGGCCCCACTGGCAGGAGATAACCTCCGATGCCTGGGCCCCGCAGTTGATCCAGTGGGGGTATTGTTTGCCTTTTCTTAAGAGTCCTCCAGACAGACCCTCACCTCCCGCAATCCAACCGGGACAGGAGCTCCAGAAAGAACTGAGAGCCCTGTTATTGAAGGGTGCTGTGGAAGAGGTACCTCCCAATCAAAGAGGGTCAGGTTGATATTTTCTGGTGCCCAAGAAAGGAAGAAGGTCTCCATCCCATCCTGGACCTCAGGGCCTTGAACAAGTTCCTGAGGAAAGACAAATTCAGGATGGTAACGTTGAGAGAAATTATCCACACGCTCGAACTTCAGGACTGGCTAGTGTCAATAGTTTAGTTTAGTTTAATTACTTATATAGCGCGCCTAACCCAAGGGTATCTGGGTGCTTTTACTTGAGAACACAGCAGGTTACAAAATTACATACACGGTATTACATAATTACAATATAAGGCATGATACATAACTACAATATATAATATTACAGTGTTACAAATTTACAATAAACCCGACACGTAGTGGCAGTGATTAGTGGGCAATAAAAGGCTGCTGACTTGGGTTACAGATGTTGAGGCATGCCTGGTTTAGACAGTGAGAGAGAATTCTATACAATTATATACAGTGAAATATGAGGGTGATGGAGAGAACTTTGCTGACAGCTGAGTTAGATTGAGTGCTGAGCGAAAAGCCAGGATTTGACTTGAGCTCTGAACGCCCAAAAAGAGGGTTCTGCTCTGATGTCTGGAGGTAGTGAGTTCCAGCATTTAGCCGCTAGCACCGGGAAGTCGGCACCTCCTGCAGTTTTCATTTTATATTTTGGGATGTTGAGGCGGTTGAGATAGAAGGATCTGGTGGGTCTGTCTGCGTGATTCCTTGAGAATTTGTCTGTTAGGTATTTTGGAGCCGTATTAGAGAGGCATTTATGCGTGATGACTAGCGAGCAAAGCGTTCTGTTGCACATGAGTAGCCATAGTGTGTCCCGTCTAAGGGCTGTAATGTGAGAAGAGCGAGGGATATTCAATGCCAACCTGAGGGCATTATTCTATAATACTTGAAGTCTATTTAGGTTCCATGCAGAGGAGCCTAGGAATTGGGTGTTGCAATAATCCAACTTCGAAAGGATCAGTGCTGGGGCTAGTGTAATGCAGCTGTTGGTCGATAAGTAGGGTTTGCCGGCATTTATAAATTTGTTAGTGTAGGCTGTAGTGGAGGCTGCAGTATTAACTTGTTTTTTAAGAGATAGAGTGAAGTCTAGATAGACCCCTAGTGTCTTGACCTTGTTAGCAACTTTGATAGTGTTCCCATCAATGTTAAAGGTCTTGTAGCGTTTGTCCAAATTGTTGAGATGAACTTGTGAGCCAATGATCATAAGTTCAGTGTTGTCGTCATTTAGACAAAGGCTGTGGGCAGGCAGCCATCCAGGCTTGAATCTCAAGTTAGATATCGTTTATCCTTTTGGAGTCTTTTCCATAGCAACCAGAGAGCGTGATGAGGATCTGGGTGTGATCCGCATAGTTTGTGTAGGTGACACCCTGACTATCAAGACGGTCAAAAGGGGCTTAGTAAAAATGTTATAGAGTGTAGGTGAAACGCAAGATCCCTGTGGGGCTCCACAACGTTTGGATACAGGACGCTGAGGGTGCAAAGACCATAGTAGTTCTGTTAGAGAGGAAAGATTTGATCCAGCTGGTGGCGTTCTGTCAGAAGGCTTCTGCTGAAATGAGATGTTTGGTAAGGATCTGATGGTCGACAAGATCGAACGCAGCTGAGAGGTCTATTTGTAGGAGGACGGCTAACTTACCCTTGTCTTTGGTTTCATCCATCTGGATTTTTAAGTCTAGGAGAGCGGTCTCGGTGCCTTGTCTTGGTCTGAAGCCGGACTGCCGAAGGCCTAGAAGATCATTATCTTCCAAGTGTTTTTGTATTTGGTGATAAGCAGCTCGATCTAATATTTTTAAGAGAAATGGTACTGTTGTTATGGGTCTTTAATTGGTTGGTAAATTGGGGTCTAGATTGGGTTTTTTGACCTACAGAATGCTTATTTCATGTGCCGATACACTAAAAGCACAGGAAGTTCTTAAGGTTCCTCACAGGAGACAATCACTATCATTTCAAAGTGCTTCCCTTTGGGTTGACCTCTGAGCCAAGGGTCTTCGGCAAGCTTATGGCAGTAGTTGTGGCTCACCTTAGGAGATCCGAAGTCAATGTATTTCTGTACCTGGACGACTGGCTGATCCAAGGGAAGTCAACAGAGATAGTTTTGTCTCATCTAGAGGACACCTGCCACCTACTGCACAGACTGGGCTTCTCCCTCAACTTGACAAAGTCCCATTTGACACCAGTTCAGCGGCTCCAGTTCCTCGGAGTAGTCCTAGACACCTGGGTAGGGAAGGCTTTTCCTCCCGAGGAGAGAGTCGGCAACATAGCCTTGGTGGTGCATTTGTTTCAGAACCACGCCACCCTTCAAGCGGCTTCCTTCCTCCGCCTCTTGGGTCTCATGGTCACCTGTATTTTTCTAGTGCCAGAGTCCTGGCTGTGTATGATATCCCTCCACTGGCTCCTGAGGAACCAGAGGTCTCAGTATCTTGGAGCACTCACGGATCTCCTTTCAATACCCAGCCAGGTAGTCCATGAAATCGGCTGGTGGAACACGTGCAGCAATCTATTGGTGGGGGAACCCTGCTGACCTCCTTGGCCCCAAGTCTGAGTGGTCACGAATATGTCCCTGAAGGGTTGGGGTGCCCACTGCCAGGATTTGCAGGTGAACAGCCTCTGCTCTCCATCAGAAGCCAGGTGGCACATAAACAGGAGGGGGCTGCGGGCCATCAGGTTAGTCCTGATAACTTTTGCTCCGTCTCTCAGAGGGAAGCATTTCCTCGTCCTGATGGACAACACGGTGGCCATGCACAACCTCAACAAGTAGGGTGGTGTGCACTTTTGCCCACTATGCACAGAGGCAATTCAGCTGTGGTTCTAATTGCTAGAGAACCAAATCTCGGTCTTGGCAGTTCATCTGGAGGGGGCAGAGAATACCTTGGTGGATGCTCTGAGCAGGCAGAGTTCGGTCTCACACGAGTGGGAAGTGTGCCAGGAAGTCATAGAGGAGGTCTTCGCTCTCTGGGGTAACCCAGCAGTGGATCTGTTCACCACAGAGTCCAACAGGAAGTACGTACATTTTTGCTTAAGGGAATTCCCAGCAAACGGAGCACTAGGGGATGCGTTTTTGGTGTATTGGATCTTCCCTCTCCACTACGTCTCCCCCCACCCCCAATTCTCATCATCCCTTGGGTTCTCGGGGGGATTAAAAAATTTCGAGCGACCATGATCTTGATCTCCCTAAATTGGGCGAGGAGAACATGGTCCTCCAATCTCCTGGCTATGACCAACTGTCCACCTCACCGGTTTCCTCGGCATCCGGATCTTCTAACCCAGTTGGAGGGTTGAGTGCTCCACCCGACCCTGGATTGCCTCAACCTACATGCGTGGCTCTTGAGAGGATGAGGTATGATGACTGGGACCTCTCAGAGGAGGTACTTGAGGTGTTGCTGGCTGCACGCAGACCTTCTACAAGATCTTTGCACTTGTGAAGGTGGATAAGATTTGAGGCGTGGTGCAGGGAACGCGAGACTGACCCTATCTCTTGCCCTCCCACCACAGTGATGGAGTTCATTCTGTCACTGGCCTCCTCGGGCCTTCAGGTTGCCATAGTCAAAGGGTTTTTGGTGGCCCTGTCTGTGTTCAAGAGGTCCCCAGATCTAGGTTCCTTTTCTTACTATTCCGGTAATGGCCTAGCTCCTGAAGGGCCTTCTCAACAAGTTTCCGCCAACCCCATTTGTTGTCCCAGATTGGGATCTTAACCCAGTTTTGACCTACTTGATGGCAGCTCCATTTGACCCCATGCACTCATGTTCTTTGCGGCTGTTATCCCTTAAGACAGCCTTCTTGGTTGCAAACACATCTGCCAGGAAGGTTAGCGAGTTGCAGGCCTTGTGCTGCAAAACTCCTTTTCTGAAGTTCTTTCATGAGAAAGAGCCACTTGGTCATCCTTACATACATTCACCAAGCACTATGCCTTGGATGTTGCACGGGGAGCTGATGCAAGGTTTGGTAGGGTGGTTCTGCTGAATCTACTGGTTTAAATCTTTCTGCCATCCTCCGTTATTCTAACTGGGGAGTCTATAAAGATGAGGAATCTGCGGGAGAAAAGAAATCCATTGAAGGAGAAATTCCTCACCGTAATGATCTTTCTATGAATTCTTCTCCCGCAGATTCCTCACTGACCCTCCCATCCATCCCTGCTCAGAAAGTTCTGTGGGTTGTCGCTTCTGTCCAAACGAGAAGGCATCTGGTGATGGCTCTTGGATGACCACTTCTGTCTCATTCTTTCAACAACAGAAAAAAGAACAAAAAAAAGGAAGAAACTATTTTTTCAATCATTGTTGTGGGGGAGCAGCCTGGGATGCATCCTTATAAAGTTTTTATCGGCTGATTAATCTCCTCCTCCTGTGGTTTATCGTTCTGCAGTGCTCAAATGCGTGGGGGAAAGGGAGGAACTGAAGCATGAGGCATAGTGACATGCTATATATACGATGCCTGACGTCACTTCCGGTAGCCGATGATCGAGAGCCGGGGAAGACGGATCGACAGCCAAGTCATGGTCCACTACGCCCCCTACCGCTAAAGTTTCCAAACAGCAGAGCTGGATGATGGATATCTATCAAGATGAGGAATCTGCGGGAGAGGAATCCATAGCAAGATCATTACGTGAGTAATTTCTCCTTCTCAACACCGAAAGGGCTCTACCAATTTAGTGTTATGCCTTTTGGGTTGAAGAATTCCCCTGCCACCTTCCAAAGGTTAGTCAATCATGCAATCAGGGGGGTGGGGGCCTTCTGTGTGGCCTACCAAGACAACATTGCTGTCTACAGTTCCACCTGGGAAGTGCATTTGGCGCACTTGGATAGGGTGTTGCAGGCCATGAAAAGGGCAACCTCATTATCAAGGCAACCAGGTGCCAGATAGCACAGGGGAAGGTTACCTACTTTGGTCATGAGGTAGGAGGGGGTCAAATTCAACCACTCCCTAGTAAGGTACAAGCTGTACGGGACTGGGAGAATCCCACTACTCAAACTCAGTTGAGAACGTGTGGGCCTCACTGGGTACTACCGAAACTTCATGGCAGACTATGGCCCATAGCTGCCCCTCTGACAGCTATGACATCACCCAAACAGCCTAGGAAGGTTCATTGGAGTGAGGACTGTCAGAGGGCCTTTGATGGATTGAAAGAAAGTCCGTGTAGAGCACCTGTCTTGTGTGCCCCTGATTACAGCAAACTCTTTATTGTGCAAACTGATGCCTGTGACACTGGAATTGGAGCTGTCTTGTCACAGTTAGACGACAAAGGGAGAGAACACCCCATAATTTTCATCAGTAGGCAACTTAAGGGTAGGCAATGTAGGTGGGCCACATGTGAAAATATTTTTTTTGCACAATTTAGACACTTAGGTGTTTTAGACCTTACCTTACAGGGTCTGCCTTTAAGGCCCAAACTGACCATAAACCCTTAAAGTGGCCTATGCAGATGAAGAGTGAAAACCTCAAACTGTTTAGGTGGCCCATTAGCCTGTAAGGGTTAGACTTCACCATTGAGCATAGGCCAGGGAAGAGTCATGATAATCCAGATGGCCTTTCCAGAAGATATGTTGACCGTCTGGATGAGGGTATTAGTGGGAGATGATGCTGAAAATGTCTTATGGAGGGACAGGGCCTCCTGTCTTTGTCCTATCACTTCTCTGTGTGTGTTTTCTCTGTTGTCGGCCACTGATCAACACCCATGGGATACTCTTATGGCACCCATGGGTGGGGGTACACCTGTTCCCTTCCTTATGTTTGTGTTTGGGCACCTGTGTGTTGCCCACAGAGCAGGTTATGGCCTAGTGGCAGCTACATGCTGATATGGCAGTAGCTCTGAGTGTCCTCCATTTTTGGGATACTTAGGCCCTGCCATATGGATTCCTACACAAAGGCAAGATGGCCACTGTGGCCTCTTGGTTTCTAGTGCCTTTTACCTTGTATCCCAAAGTTCTGGAAAGGCCTGACTATGTCCCTTCCTCCTGAACACCATGTATGCCTCTGTTGTTCCCTTCACCGTGACTGGCTGTTGGGTGGAAATACCGCATATGGCTCTGGGGCTGCCTCCTGTCAGACTGACTGAAGCCTTCCGTCCCAGGTGTTGTGGGTACACCCTCGGGTGGGACCTGTGTGAATGGAGTTGGGAGTCAACTCACATTCTCTATTGTGGGACCCTGGGTAACACTAAAAGAGTTCTCTGACTTGAGATGTATGGCACTCGTCTTCTGCACTTTGAAGATCCCTTCTCCATATGGCAGGCCAAAGGGCTGGCTTCCAGAATACTTCGATGAACAGCAACAGTTTTGCTCGATGGACCCTCGTAGCTCGGGGAGAGATCTCCTGTGCAGCTCCTCTCTGGATCAGGCCTTGGGAGACAGCCCTGATGGACGGCTGGGTACGTGCCCCAATCCACATTCTTTGTTATGGGTGTCTGGGTGGAGTGAATGGCCTGAGTGCCTGTGAGCCTGATTGGCTGCCTGCCTGCGTGAATGCCCTTCTGTGTGATTGGCTGACTGAACCTGGCTCAGCCAGAGTGAACAGGGAACAAATGTGTATATCTGGGGACCCCTCACTTACCAATTTGTTCAGAAACTGAAGTCGAAGCTGAAGCAAGAAGAAGCTCCTCCTTGAAGCCCAGCTGGAGGAGATGTCTGCTGCTGCAATATCTTCAAGTAATCCGTAAGCTGTTGTGTCTCCCAAGGACTGATCCAGAGAGGAGCTGCAAAGGAAACCTCTCTGCGAGCTACGAGGGACCATTGTAAAAAACTGCTGCTGTTCATCGAAGTATCCTGGAAGCCAGTCTGGTGTGCACGCAATCCGGAGCGGAGAAAGGATCTGCGAAGTCCAGAAGAGGACTGCCAGACATCTCAAGCCAGAGAACTCCATTGGTGTCACCCAGGGTCTGGAGGTGCTTTCCGTGGGCGCTGGAAGGATTTCAGTCTACCGCCCAGAAGAGAGGGGTAACCTGGCATGGTGCTGCTGGACACCTGAAGCTGCAAAAGTTCCAAACTGCCTAAGAACACTTCAAGAGTCCTCCTCACCATCATCACTGACCGCTTTTTCCCGCCAGAAAGAGTTCAGAGTCGCTGAGTGCCGAGGAAGGTCCGTGAGTGGCTTTCCTGCCATCAGAAGCTAACAAAGATGTCCTGAGGGTCCAGACTTGGTGAGGGTCTGCGGTCCACTCCAGTGGTCGAGTTCAGGTTGGTAGAAGCCGTCAAGAGGTCTGTTTTACGGCTACACCACCAAATAACATGAAAGTCGGAAAACCACAATATTGCGAAACCGACACAAAAGGTAACCTATTCACCCATTGTCGCCAGTCCCAGGGGTCTTACTTTCATCTGCCAAGCTTTTAAGGAGTACACACCAAGTTTCATCATCACAGGATTGTATACAGTCAGAGAAATCAGCGACCAAAGGAGGGCACTGCGAAGAGCCAAACTGCTGCACTTCAGAAAGACTTTGGTTCCTTTTTATTCTTCGACTCAGCATCCCAATGGCTCCTTCTTCCAAAGAAACTCTGCCACTTTGGCTGCCAAGGCACCAAATGTACTGTGACAAGGAAGAGCATCTTCTAGCCTCAGGAGTCGTCCAGGGGTTCCAGATTTGTCTTAGATCTTGCTCTCAGGTGGCCTCTCAGGTATGGGGTGGTAGAACCTTTTAAAAGAAGAACAAGGTTTTTGAACATTATTGGACTGGGCTGTAAAAGGCAACATAAGTTACTAACTTTTCCCAGGTGGGGGGATCCTCACTCAGAATTACCTGTCTAGTCTAAAGAAAGCATTATGCCACTGTTCATAACTTACCTGCCTTTCTTCCCTTAAGAATCCACCTGCCTATTTAAACATTGTCTGCAGTTAGTGCATCTATTACTGGATTTGAGTCGTGCGGTACCGCATAGAGTGTGTATGTTGTGTGTGTATAAAATCTATCATTATTTGAAACCTATTCCAAGTACAAAGTGTTATTATTTATATGTATGTGTGATAGTGGTAGCAAACCTTATTTTATATAAAGAAGCTGTGCTATCACCTAACATAGTGTGTGGACATTCCTTTGTGGGGGCTTTGGAGAAAAACTGTACTAAAGAACCTGTCTGCATCACCTCCTGAAAGCTTAAGCCTGGCTGTTCGTCCATACTACCAAATTGAGAGACTTTGCTGGGGTGTTCTGTGCCTTTACCCTACGATATATAGAGGGCAGAAGTACAGATACCCCATCCAGTCTTTACAGTCCCGAAGAGGGCTCTTAGCTTTTCTCCATTATTGGATCTTCCATGGATTCACATGCTTTGAATATTCCCTGTTGTCAGGCTGGGAATCCTCTGTAACCTTATTATTACATTTCTTTTATAAAAAGTGTTTCCTTCTCTTTAGTAGCCCATCAATGTCCTTTTGGAGCACCCAACCAGGCCCAAACAATGGGATGTGGAGTATCAGGCTCCACCCAGGAGGCCCTCTTCAGAGTCTAACCGCACATCGTGTTGAGTAGTCCTGTAACCTCTTCTCCAAATGAGAAGACTGTTAATGTGGAAAAATCTTCAATTGGAAAGAACTTTATCATCTGGAATTTCTTTACCTTGCTTCTCTCAACAACAGATACATTGGAAGGGAGGCTAAATCCAAGGAAAGTATTTTTAAGGCCTGTAACACTTGTGGCTTTAAAATTTATGATATGATAATAAGTAATTTGTAACGCGCCTGTACATAAGTGTTCTAGGCGCAAAACGACAAGGAAGGGAAGACAGGAGGACAAAACAACCATTTTACTAGGCCTTGTGTCATTCAGATCGTGCAAGTGTGGGCGAAGGGAGGGGGAGTCACTCCAGGGGGCACGCAGGGAGGAGAGAGTGCTAAGCAACGTGTAAGTGCTGCCATAGAGGTGGCTCATAAGTGCAGGCAGTCAGGGTACTGTAAGGTTACAGATACATTCCCTAAGTGGTTGGGAGGCCCGGAGGCAGTGCAAGAGCAACTGGTCGTGCAGGAGCCTGGTCCCGTAAGTTCAGTGGGTGGCCAGGTAACCAGTTTACAAAGCAGACAAGGGCATCAGCAAGGGAGAGGGAGAGAGAAAGCGGAAGCGAAAAGGAAGGTCTTAAATTGCTTGCAGAACCTTAGATGGTCCTGATCAAGTTTGAGAGAGGCAGGGAGGCTGTTCCAGGTGGAAGCCCCAGCCGAGCACAGAGATCCACCCACCACTCTCTGCCTGGAGAAGCGTCTGACCCTCAGAAATTTGGAGGTGGATGAGCGGGAAGGAAGATGCTTAGGAAGAGAAAGTTGGATGTAGTGTGGTCTCCGGCCCCAGAAAGCTTTGTGGATGATTCAGAAGGTCTTGAACTTGATCCTTGCAGCCACAGGTAGCCAATGGAGAGATTCCAGGGCTTGAGAGATATATATGATCCCTGGGCTTGAGGCCAAGGACAAGCCCCAGAGTCCTGTTCTGGATTAGTTGTAAAGGGCGAAGAATAGAGGCAGTCAGACATAGAAAGAGGCTGTTGCAGTAGCCCAACCTAGAGAGGACCAGGGCTCTGGAGACAGTGAGCTTCTGGGGGAAAGTGAGAAAAGAAACAATACCTCGGAGGAGGAGTTGCTGATAGTGTGACTTCTTAGAGATGTCAGAGATGTGAGGAGAGAAGGAGACGGTGGAGTCAAAGATGGCACCGAGGTTCGTATCTTCACAGGAAGGTGCAGGTAGAGGGCTCACGGTGGGTGGTTTGAGTGAGAGAGGAAGGCGGGAGCAGGTGTCCCAATGAGGAGGATCTCAGTCTTACTGTCATTAAAGCAGAGAATCTTGGAGACACATCATTTCTGAATTCCGGACAGACAGTCCAGTATGAGAGAAGGCGCAGAAGAGGCTGAGGGGAGACTGAAGTTAGAACAGAAGGTAGAGATGCGGTGGGCCAGAGGTGCCAGGGAGCCGTTAAAGAGCCAGGGAGATAGGTTAGACCCCTGGTGAACACCACATGTAGAGAGAGAGATAGAACAGAGGAAGGACCCAAGGTTGACCTGGGAGGGTCCATCGGAGAGAAAGGAGGTCAACCAGGCTAGGGCCTGACCAGTGATACCCAGGTTGTCACGGAGAGGATTGAGCAGGATGGCTTGGTTGACCATGTCGAACGCATAGGATAGATCAAGGAGAATGAGGACAGAAGGAAGGTTAGAGTCTAGATTAGAGAGCAAGTCTTCACGGGTGGTCAGGAGAGCAGCTTCTGGCTGCTCTGAAGCCAGCCTGGTGGGCATGGAGACAACCAACAGATTCAGTCTGTAGATTAAGCTGGGGGATGGCTGGCTTTCCAGGAGTTTGCCCGGGAAAGGAGGGATGGAGATCAGGCGGTAGATTGCCAGAGAGAGAGAATCAGCAGAGGGCTTCTTAAGGAGGGGGGGCACATGGGAGTGCTTAAGCAGGGAGGAGAATGTTTCAGTGGCAAAAGTGTGATTGCAGAAATCGGCCAAGGCTGGAGCAAGGGTGTCGATGTGGTCCTTAATGGTTCTGGAGGAGCAGGGGAGCACCTGCTTTGACGAGAATTTCATAGATCGGACTTGTCTAGAAACATCGCCGGGAGTGAACAGGGAGGAGGAGAAAAGAAGAGGCGATACAGCCAGAGAGGGGCCTGGAGTTGTAGAGGGAAAGGAAGAGGAGGTAGAGGAAGAGGAGAGAGATGTCCTGGTTTTAGTGGTGAAATGAGATGCCAAAGCCGTGCAAAGGGCCTGGGAGGGAACAGGAGACTGCAGCAGGATTGGCCAGCTCATTGCAGATTTTGAAAGGTTCGGCTGAGTTTTTAGAGGCCGCAGAGACGCAGGCTTGGATGTAGGCTCTCTTCTTAGAAAGGACATAGAGTCTGTATTGCCTTTGGAGCAGGTGGCAGGCTAGTTTGTCAGAGGAAGAGCCTGATGCCCTCTACTTCCTCTCAGCCACCCTACACTTGCACTTAACGGTGGTGAGGCCGGAATCTTACCAAGAGTTGCACTTGGAGGCAGGCAAGGACATCTAGAGTATTAGAGATTGAGAGATTAAGAATGGAAAGGGCTGTGTGGGGGACAAACAGTCAGAGTGTATTTATTGTCTAGACCCAAACTGTATACCTGAGGAGTGTGACATTTGCCGCACTTTCAGTGGTAAAACAATGAGAGACCATCATAGACACCTCCTATGTTGGCTAAATAAAGGTCTGAGTCAGAATCAATAAACTGCATGGCATTTGGGGGCTCATAGAGGCGTCCCCCTCAGAAAAGGTGTAGGTCAGAGGAGAAACTAATTTCTGGTTATAGAAGCCTCAAAACGGCAAAAATGGATTTGCCATCTTGTCGACAGCATCGTCAGCGAGGGGCACAGGTGGCGCAGCATTAAAATGCATTCGCCACCGATGATGAAGACAGGAAGGCCTTCGTCATAAGGAGTGGAGCCTCCGTCTGCAAAGCCGTTTACACTGTCTGTGCAAACACAACCGACGACGACCCAATCGACCCGTCGACACGACTGGCAACACTGGCTCCGCTGACGAAACCGTCAACCATGACCCTGTGACCAGACTGTCAACACAGGCTCCAATGACAAAACTATTGATGAGACACTCAACACCGGCTCCGTCATCAAAACCGTCAACGGAGAAGTCCACGCACAACACCGTCGACAAAGATTGCACCATCCACAGGAGTGTCCAAAAAGGCTGACAAACCTCTGGTGAAACCTTCAAACCCCAAGATTACACTGTCTACGGGAGGGTCCAAAAAGGCAGACAAACCTTAAGTGAAACCTTCAAGCCCTCCGTCAATGTGCTCGTCACAGGACCACAAGAAAATGGAGAAGAGACCAGAAAAAGTAAGATCCCATGATATACAGGGGTCCGGATCTCAAGAGAGGTTGCAGAAATCCACGTGGAGAAACCAATAGTGATTAAGAATCCATTGGCCTCTATTCTTCCATGGGGAAAAAGCCAAACACTGATAAGCCCATCACTATCTCTGGTATCCACCATATTAACAGAGCAGATTCTGGAGCATCACATCGATTACGAGTTAGGAGAGAGGTTCTCACCAGTTTTCTCTGATGATGCCTCAGACCCGCCACCACCTCCTCCAAGATCACCATCTCCAAAGACACCACCTCCAAGGACATCAACTCCTCCAAAGGTTAGGTCTACTACCTCACCACCAAGGGAATATAATGCTCATATGTTGCTGTCCCTACAGGTGCTGCATTGCTACAATGACTAGTGAGTCAGCTAGAGGAAAGACTACCAAAAACACAAGATAAAGCCATGGAAGTGCCATGCCCGTCAGGGGAAGCACCAGACTTGAACAAGCAATGCTGTGTGGAGCAGGGGATGGACACAGCCTCTCAATGTGGAAGATCGTCTCTCCATGCAAGCAGGGAGAGCCCACACATGAGATCCCATTCCCCAGGGGACTCTCCAGGACAGAGGTCAAGATCACCCAGAGGTAAAGGCTCACCAGCTCCAGCACCAGCTATAGGTGTTGTCCATTGTCACAGGACCCATAGGAACACCCTTAAGCCTTGCATGGGCTGATTCCCCAGTCAGGGACCAGGAAGATAGAGAGATGTAGACTATTGACATTGATGGGGATGTGCACATGCTTTCCACCACCACCACACATTCACTGCCACAGGACGACTGTGAAGCGCAGGATGAAGAAATTGATCCGGGGCCAAGTGAACCATCAAAACAATCTGCACCGGATGAGGTGGGCTCGTTCCATACAATGATATTAAAGGAATGTGAGGAGTTTGGTATTGTGTCATTGGAACAGTAGAAAGACTGCTTTCTGTTTGACTTGACGCAGAAGAGACGTTAGTCAGTGATATGATATATGGCATTTATAACGCGCCTATAGACAAGTGTTTCAAGGCGTGATGCGGCAAGGGAGGGGGAAACAGAGGGAAGACAGAGACAACAATCCTACTAGGCCAGGTGTCATTCAGATTGTGCAAGTGCGGGGGAAGAGGGAAGAGGAAAGGTCTGGAGTTGGAGGTGGGTGGGGAAAGTGCAGTACATGGGGTAAAAGAATAAATAACAATGAGAAGTAGGGCCAGCTGGTGGCAGGTGCAAGGGTGAGTGCAGACATTAGGTGTCAAGTGCTGGTGGGGGACTGTAGGGATACAGAAACAGTCCCCAAGTGCAGGGGTTGCCAGGGAGGCAGTACAGGTGTGTAACTGGCAGGGGAGGGAACCTGGGCCCGAGATCCGAGGGAGGCCAGGTAACCAGTACAGTTTCAGCCAGCAATTCAGCAGGGGAGAGGAGGAGAGAATGCAGAAGCAAAGTGGAAGGTTTTGAGGTGCTTCCGGAACCGGAGAAGGTTATCCTCAAGATTCAGGGTGGCAGGGAGGCTGTTCCAGAGGGAGGCACCAGCAGAAGAAAGAGATCTACCACCAACTCGCTTGGAGAAATGACTGACCCTGAGGGAGTTGGAGGCGCTTGAGCGAAGAGCTTGAGAAGGAAGGTACTTGGGAAGAGAGAGTTGCAGGTATTGAGGCCCAAATCCCCAGACGGCCTTGTGGACAATGCAGATGGTTTTGAACTTAATCCTCACAGCCATTGGGAGCCAGTGCAGAGATTTCAGTAATGGAGAGATACGATCCCTGGGCTTGAGGCCAAGGATAGGTCTTGCAGTCCTGTTCTGGATGAGTTGCAGAGGGCGGAGATTAGAAGCAGGCAGATTTAGAAAGAGGCTGCTGCAATAGTCCAGCCTAGAGAGAACCAGAGCTCTGGAGACAGTGAGCTTCTGGGGGAAGGAGAGGAAAGGAAGAATACCTCTGAGGAGGTGCAGCTGGTAGTGTGACTTCTTAGAGACGTTGGAGATCTGAGGAGAAAAGGAGAGTGTGGAGTCGAAGATGACCCCAAGGTTTTTTGCCTCGCAGGTGGGACCAGGAAGAGGGCCAAGAGAGGCTGCCAGATATCTATACCCATCCCAAACCATATTTGGGAAGAAGTGTTACTCCTGTTGAAGAGACTGTTCTCTGAGCCAGCTCTCAGAGGAAGGTTGGGAAAGAAGTACAAGGTTCCTGCCAATTCACCTAAATGTCTATCATCGCAGCCTATGCTGAATTGGTACTGTCAGCTGCGGCTGGGAGGAAATCCAGCTTGCAGGTTTCCAAATGCTCTATTCCTCCATACAACGACAAAAGGAAAGTGGACGCTTTTGGAAGAGAAATATTGGTAACAGTAGCAACTACTCTAAAGACTGCAAACTCACCGGCAATCAAGACAAGATACAACCGTGAGATGTGGCACCGTACAGCGACAATACTAGATCACTTGGAAAAATGCAAGGGCGCACGTGCAATCCTCCATGAGGGTGAGACATCTAACTATGCTATCATATGGCTATTGAAATTGCAGAGATTCGCTTAAAACAAATATGAAATGACACAATTGTAAGAAGACAAGCCTGGCTAAAGTGTACAGACTTTACACCAGAGGTACACAACAAAGTGATTGACATGTTGTTTGAAGGTGACCAACTCTTCTGCCCTAAGATTAATGAGGCTTTAAAAGCAATTAAAGTGGATACAGACACGGCAAAATCACTTACCTCGATGCAAAATAAACTGCCTTTTTAACCCTTTCAAGGTGCCTCAAGGCATTCCACAGCCAATGGAGGGCGAAAACTTCAATGAGGGCCGTACTATACACAAGGATATAGGAAGTCCTATCAATATAAGACAAAGGAATACAAAACCCAGTCAAGGAGATGCACAGGCACCGCCTCGCAAAGGGGTAGACAACAAAAACAGGTCTGGCTCTCCGACCAGGCTGGCTGCCCAACATCCGCAACAACAAGTGGGAGGCAATCTAAGACACCACCACTATCGGTGGGAAACAATAACCTTGGACAGATGGGTCTTGGACATCCTATCAAGAGGACATACCCTAGACTTCAAAGAAATACCGCCTCTATCCCCACCAGGGGAGTATCCACAGGCACATATCAATATCCTCAGACAAGAAGTCAACAAAATGCTCATAAAGCAAATAGTTCAGAGGGTACCAACAAAAGAAAAGGGGAAGGGAACCTATTCCCATTTCTTCGTTGTAAGAAAACCTGACAAAACATAGCGACCCATTTTAGACCTTTGAGGTGTCAACAAATCAATAAGGAAACAAAAATGCAAAATGGTAACGCTGGCAGACGTCACCAAAGCGAAGCAAAAAGGCAACTTCCTGGCTTCTTTAGACCTTAAGGACGCCTACATCCATGTGCCAAACCAGAAAACGGATACGAGATTTTTCAGGTTCGAAGTGGGTCAAGAACAGAACATTATCAGTTCAAATTGCTCCTCTTTAGACTGAGATCGGCTCCTGGCCTCATTAGCGGCGTACCGAAGGAGAAAGGGATTGCATATTTATCCATACCTCGACAATTGGCTAGTAAGAGCAAGCACAGAGCAAGAAGCAGAATGGGCAATTCAACAATCCACAGCCAGGCTCAAGTGGCTGGTCTTGGCCATAAGCTACAAAAAGTCATGCTTGAAGCCCTCAAACAAATTGGTTTTCCTTGGGGCATAGTTCAACACCAACGTAAGCTGGGTTTGCCTGTCGTAAGAAAGAGCAGAGTCCATCCTGTGTCTGCTTACATCGTTCAAACAAGGAATGTTTCTTTCAATCAAACAATACATGAAGCTACTCAGCACAATGTCATTGTGCATTCCCCCTATCCCTTACTTCCAACTCCACATGAGGCAATTGCCGATCGGTGGGCACAAACAACCGGTATGTGGAGCGACAAACTGGAGGACACGGAACAGCTGGCAGCCCAGTTGAAATGGTGGAACCATCCACAGCATATTATCAGAGGGATGCCGTTACAAGACAGGCTGTTCCAACAGACCCTAGTAATGGATGCATCACTGAAAGGATGGGGAGCGCATGTAGGAAACCTGTCCATCAGGGGCCAATGAAGCGCAGAGGAAAAACGAATGCATTTAAACATGCTGGAGTTCAGGGCAGTATTCCAGGCATTACACTCTTTCCAGCCAGTACTCAAAGGCAAGGTGGTAAAGTTGTTAATGGACAACACAACCACCATGTATTACATATGAAAACAAGGAGGAACTCATTCTCAAATGCTCTCCAAGGAGGCACAGGCATTGTGGCACTGGCTGATACAGAACCATATATCACTACAAGCCTCCTTTCACCTGCTCAGCAAACAGAATGAGACGACATACCGGCTCAGCAGTGCAACACGCCAATGCCACAAATGGCAGTTAGCAGACAAACAAGTGACAGGGGTAGTCAAATGATGGGAATCCTCCTTGATAGACCTGTTCGCAACAGAGAAAAACAAAAAGTGTCCAAAGTTCACCAGCGGGTACTTCCAAGCAAACTCCCTGGGAGAGCCCATCTTGCCATCATGGATCAACATGTTCACGTACACGTTCCCTGCTTTCATGGTAATGTGCAAGGTGCTGGAGATGGTTACGATCTACCACTGCAAGATTATCCTTGTAGCCCCAGCGTGGCCCAGGCAAGCGTGGTACTCGGACCTTCTACATCTAACGCAAGCAGCTCCCATATGGCTGGGGTTAGCTCCAGACTTTCTCTCACAGTGCCAGGGGCAGGTCCTCCATCACGACCTGGGCTTGCTGAACCTCAGTGCATGTCTCCTGATCATATAGAATTTGGTCATGTGCATATGCTGCTGGAATGCTGAGAAATCCTGAATGCTGCCAGAGCAACAACTACAAATAAATCCTACCAGTACAAGTGGAGACGTTTCTGTGCTTGGTCTGCATGAGAAAACCAGACCCCAGTGGGAATTGTACCACATGATCTACTGTTGTACTTAAACTGGTGAAAGAAGACCTTTTGCATTAATTTATAAAGGTGGACACCTCAATGCAATTTCTAGATACAATTGGCGCGAAAACAGACCTTCACTTTACGTGCAAGGATAGTTAAACACTTTATGAAGGGACTGTTTTGCACATATCGACCCAAAGCGAAGCTAGTGCCCCAATGGAGCCTTAACATAGTGTTGGCTGCCCTTATGAGACCGCTGTTTGAGCCTATGGGCATTGCCAACATCCGATATGTATCCTGGAAAACGGCGTTCCTATTGGGGATCTCATCGTTCAGAAGAACATGAGGGCTACGGTGAAGGAACTGTGCCCACGTTTCACTAAGGACAAGGTCTTGATACGAACTAACCCCAAAAATGCCCACTGAGTTCCATATGCATTCAGACATAGTCCTGCCAGCCTACTTTTCCAATCCTTCAACGCCAGCAGGAAAGGTGCTGCACAGATTCGACCTTCACAGGGCCATCAAGTTTTATATTGACAGAAATAAATCTCTCAGGAAGTAATCACAGCTGCTGGTAGCATTTGGTCCTCCTAATAAGGCATTGCCAGATAGATAATGGCTGGCATTACAAAGGCTCATACAGATGTAAAGAAACTATTACAATGTGATCTTCTTGTGGAATCTGGAATTGCCAGATGGAATGAAGGGTGTTCAGTGTTGGATGGAATGTTATGATTCACTGTGGTGTCCGTTGGAGATGATGGTGAAGGGGTGGGGGTCTTTTCCTGTTATGCAACTTGAAGAATGAATATACATCAACCCTTGCCTGCTGTATGAAGCAGCCTCATTTCACTGGTGATGAGGCCCCGCCAGACCTCCACCACATTGCTTCTGTGCCTCTGCGAACCACTGGTATCCAAATAAGAAAACCGTCCTCTCATCGCGGAAAGTGACAGGCGCCTGGCGCAGAGCTCGCTGCATATGAAAGGACGTGGAGAGGTGCCCATGCGGATGCAGATTACATATCCGTAATCTGGTCCCTACCCGGAAGCTGAAGTCAAGGCTGCTTGGCATAAGGCAACGGATGCAGTGATTGCGATCCGTCTTTCCAGCCTCGGGCAACACCCCTCGTTACGGCCTTATGCCCCACCAGCAACAGCGCAGCTAAGGGTTATGGGGCAACACATAGTGCAAGGGGAGTTTTGGGCCGCCATCCACGCAGCGGTAGAAAAGAGGAGGAGCGTGCAGAGACACTTGTGGGTTTAACAGACGTGCTGTTGTTGGAAGAGTCTGAGATGCAGAGAATGACCCATGCATGAAATTGGACCCCAGAGGTGTACAAAGGAGCTTTGGGCTGGCAATGGAGGACTGGAAAAAAATTAAAAAAAATAAAAAGAGAGCGAAAAGAAACATTTATTAAGCGCAGGGAAGTGGACCAGTGGGACTTCCCTTTCTGTGGGGATTTGTGTGTTTTTTCCTCTTTTGCTTCTGTGGGTCACACAGGAGGATACTAGCCAATCAGTGACGACAAACTAAAAAAAAAGGGTGAAAATAAACCATAAAGAAGCAACGGTCTGAGCACCACATATCTGAGCAACGTCTAGGGCGACACCACAAAAGCAAATTGTGTCTGTTACTTCAAAAGAAGCAGAGGGAAAGGACCAGGAGGCAGGAAATGGCAATTGCGGGAGTACCAGGTCCTCCAGTTTTCATGACGAGTCGGGGCCCGTGAAAATAAAGTGGGCACCCTGGAAAAAGGGCTTCGTACATTACATGCGTGCGGCATGTGGAAATACAAAATCGGTGGAACTTTTTGGGTTATGAAGGTCAACAAATCTATGAAACCCTGCCAGAACCACCAGAATTGGATCAGGAAAGTGGCACAAATTAATTTACTTGGTCATCCACAAGTTTGATCTTCATTTTGACACCAAAACAAGCACCATTCTCAAGAGATGTAATTTTGGCATAAGAGAGCAACAAGAGGGAGAGTCCGTGGAGGAGTATGTAGTGGCCTCTAAGGACGACGGGACGCTTAGGTGGGTTCTAACTGTCTTTATTGACAAGACAAACTGGTGGGCATAACTTGTCCTTAGGCAAGGTAGGGGGTTTACTCACAGTTCCTGTCTGGGCCTCCCAGTTACTTCACTGGAGGCAGGGTGTGCTCATGGATGGCACGCTGTAGGCTTCCAGGGCCCCCATGTGGCCTCCTGTGGCATTGGACTTATACCCTGGAAGCTGGACTCAGAATCTTCTGTGAGACTCAATTATCATGGCACCTCAACAGGAGAAGCACTGTGACCCGACCTATAGGTCTGGCGCTCTGCCAATTGTGGCGGCAACGTTCTCTCACGGCTCTCGAGATCTCGTTGCATCGAGATCTCGCTAGATCACGCTCCCGCGATCACGTGACGTCCCCACACACCTCCTTTGCTAAGGAAAGAATGGATGGTCATTCTATGACAAAGTCTGCAAACTTGCTGGGTTTCCTTTTCTCTCTCTGAGGTCTGACTTGATCTGGAAACAGGGCAGGGCTGCGGGAGCACTCTTAGGGAGGTGTGGGTGATTCAGGTTCTCCTTGTCTTGCCCTTCGCTGTGACTCCCTGAGTGGGGATGGGGAGTTGGCGCTTCAGAACTCGTCGCGGTAGGGTGACTCAGAGGCATCTCTTCCTGACTGGTGAGGGTTTTCGGATGGCTCTTGTTGGTCTGGGTCTTCTCCGGTTTCCCAGTGTGGCTGCTCAACGGATTCTTTTCTGCGGTACATGGCCACCCTTTCTAGATTCCATTTCCTTCCGTCGCTGGTGCAAATGTGGTTTGACCCTTTCTCGATGACTTCTATGGGACTGCTGTATCTGGAGCCGGTCGAAGTGTCTTTGTGAGGGAGACGTATCTTTACCAGGTCGCCTTTGTTAACTGCTGTCTGGCGAGCGGCTCGACGCATGTCCCCTTGAGCCTTCATGGCTTCTTTGTTACGCTGCATGCGAAAGACCACGTCTTCCATGTTCACGTCTTCGTCGGCCCTCACTTGATGGAGCCAAGAAGGTACCAGTGTGGATGCTGCCCTTCTCCCCCTTAACAGATGGAAAGGTGAAATGCTGGTGACAGCGTTGGGGGTGATGCGGCGGGCTGCGGCAGCCTCCTTGACCGACTTGTACGGGTTTAGACCCGAGGCATGCGCTAGTTGCAGCGCCCCTTTAATGAAGCGGTTCGCCCGCTCGACAAGGCCATTGGCTTGTGGGTGGTAGAGACTTGCTCTACGCTGTCGAATGTTGTTGAGTTTGAGAAATGTTTCCATCTCTCGAGAGACCAACTGGACGCCATTGTCCGTCACGATTTCCTCGGGAAGGCCTTTGCGCTGGAATATGGTGGTGAGTGCTTCGATGACTGTGCTTGTGGTGATGTCCGAAGTGAAATCAACTTCAACCCATTTGGAGAAATAGTCGACTGTGACTATCCCATATGTATGTTCTGGGGGCATGTTTTAGGCAGAAACCTGTGCAGTTCCCTTGGGGACCACTGCAAAAGATTTAGGACTACAGGTGTTGGCAGTAAACCCACTTGGTAGCAGTCTGTACCACCCAGATTTACCTGGTAGCTGCGGCTGAGCAGTCAGACTTCAGAGTTAGGCAGTATGCAAAATATACACAATAGGCACTCAGATACAATAGCACAAGCAAACACTGACCAGAGCTTTGGTATCAAGGTATATAATTATTTATTTAAAAACACACTTATTGAAACACTCCAGCACTATTATGGTAAATCACTCTAAACACAGTTACTATTATTATATATACATCCCTATTTCCTTATCAGACAAGTCTTAGTTAACACCACTTATTTCCAGACAGAGGTGAGCGCTTAACTATAGATGGCACTCCAATAAGTTAACGAAAAAGGGAGGGAAAAAGGCAGAATGTAGGAAAATACACCACACCAATACTTAGGAACTCTTAAGCAAGGCGGGAAAGTCCAAAGTTACTTGTGGCCAAAGTCCATAGGCCGGGCCCACTCTTGGAGAGAGCAGGGCACAAATGCACCCAAGATCACACAATGACAACAGGCTTAAAAAGTCTTGCAGGGAGTTCAGAAAGGTTTTAGTTAGGTTTCAGAAAAGTTTAGCCAGGGTGTCCCAGACTAACCCAGGGTCGAAAGCCGGGGGCTAAATCTACCCCGTACAATCGGTTGCAAGGGAAGCCAGGCGGAACACGGTACCTTATGTGGAAAGGATCCTCCAGCGGGGGCAGTTGTACCTGGCAGCGGGTGCAAGTCGTGGCGTCGTCCAGAGGAAGAGAAGATCTCGACGTGGAGGAAAGATTAAGGTCGTTGCACTGCCAGGGAAGAAACCAGCCGCAGAGTTTTCCGGTTAAAGGTACTACCCTTTGATTCGCGGTAGTGGTAAAACGTGGTATCCCGGTTGCCGGGGTGCTTGGCACAGGCAAGGCGGCCACGAGATGCTCCAGGAAGCGAGAAAGGAAGCAGACTGGTTATCCCCACCAGTCGAAGGAAGAAGACTCTCTGGGCTGGAGATCTCCTCTGTCGTTGGGAAAAGTGGTGAGACGGTTCTGCAGGGCTCCACCGGTGGTGTCGTCATAGCAGGTCGGCTCAGCTTCTCCCTCGTCGGATTCTTAGGTCCTGTGGCGACTTCTGAAGTTCCAGTCCCCAAAGCCCTGCTTTTATGCAGAAAACCCCCATTCACTCAGCCTAGCTGTCACTCAAACATGCTAAGTGGTGAGCCGGCCAGCTCCCCACTTGGGCCAATCAGGACAGAGTGCGACTTGAGTTGCCTAGGCAACTCAGTCCAGGGTGCCTAAATCCCCCTCCACCCCTCCTAAGTACCCCAGACAGAGTGGCACCACTTTGGAGGGCTTCTGTGGAGAAACCTGCCAAAAAGTGGAACAAAGAGCTCAACTTGGGTTGGAGTCACAGAAGCGAATACAAACGCCATTTTAGAACCGAGTTCTGGCAAAAAATACCAACCGGAGAATTAATATTAAATAAATAAACCGGCGGTATGTTCGAGGCAATCGGAATTAAATAATTAAAGTTGGTAGCCTCGAACAATGGGAAATCCCATTGGGATATATTCGCGGTCGAATATGAAAAGTAGTATCCACTGCCACAAGCCAAAACTCGATCAGGGGGGACGGAGACGTGCCCCCTCGACTAACAGACCCCGGGGCAATCGAATTGCCCCGGCCAGTACGTCCACAATATGATGGTTTGTACTGGTTCTGTTCAGAATTTGAGACTAGTAAAGTCAATGGTGACTTTACATGCCCTGGGAGACAGTAGTCAGTCCCAGGGTATGGAGTCTATACTGGGGGGTCACTATGACACCCCTGTGTTACTGCACTGAGGGTGCTGTGTAACACACATCACAAAAACACATGAAGCCCTATGGAGTAAAAGACCCCATAGCCCATTAAACACATCTAGAGTCAAAGAGACACACTCAAATCATGTCCAAGAGTGAGGGTAAAAGAGTCTCACTCTTGGCAGTAGAAAAAAAGAAACCCCAAAAATCCAGCAAAGCTGCTGGGGGACTCACTAGGTTAGGAAATTCAGCCTAAACAGAGAATTCTCCCTAACAGCATGCTGTCCAGAGGCCCGATGAAATCCAACCCTGGTTTGTGACACACCCCTTTGGGGACTTCGGTGGGCAGCATGGGGGCTTGTCTCACAGCCAGACGCTTGTCACTGTTTGTGCACTCATGGCACCTTTCGACCATTTGTCGTATGTCCTGATCCATGCTTGGCCACCAGTAGGTGTTGCGTATCCTGCGTCGGGTCATGTTGCATCAGAGATGGCCTGAATGTGCTCTGCACAGAATCACTTTGCGAATTCCGCTGGGCGGGATCACTTGGTCGCCTCTCAGAATGAGGCCGTTCATGGTGGTGATTTCGTTGTTCACCTTCCAGTATGGGCGTAGGCCTTCAGGGATTGCTCTTTCGTCAGGCCACCCTTCGCAACCCAGTCTGCTATGCGCCTTAGAGCATCGTCCTGCTCGAACTCCTCCTGCCAGTGGCGCTCACTCAGGTCCATGTACTCGCCGTTCCTCAAGTCACTTATAGATGCTACGACAGATTTATCTTCCAAGAATGTGGTCCCAGGGGCGTTTTGGTTCAGGAGCCTGTACATGCAGTCTGCTTGCACGTTTTTCCAGCCAGCAATGTGGGCTATCTCGTATGTGTACTCTTGAAGTTTTGCAGCGATCCTGGCCAGTCTCGGGGTGGCAGTCTTGGTGCCGCCCGGGCTCAACATGTGAATGAGGGTTTTGTGGTCGGTGACCAGTCTAAACTTCGTGCCCCAAACATAAGATCTGAAGTAGTCGACGGCCCAGGCACAAGCCAACATTTCTTTTTCAACGGTGGAGTAATTCTTCTCCGCTGAAGATAGGGCTTTTGATGCAAACGCCACAATGTTTTCAGTGTCGCCCTTCTTTTGGGTCAGAGTGGCCCCCAGCCCGTACGCGCTGGCGCCCGCTGTGATACAGGTGTCCCATTCCGGGTTGAACGGTTTCAGGCATGGGTCATGTATGATTCTCCGTTTTATTTCAGTGAAGGCTTCATTTTGTTCTGGCCCCCAGGAGTAGGCTGCCCCCTTCTTCAAAAGCTCCCTCATGGGGGACGTGGTTTCGGAAAACCTTGGGACGAAGTTAGCATAGTACTCGGCTAGGCCGAGGAACGAGCGTAGTTCTTCTCTGGATATCGGGGCCGGGGCGTTTGTTATGGCCTCCATAAGGTTCTTCTTGGGGCTCACCCCTTCGCTAGAAATGCAGTACCCAAGGTATTCTACCTTGCTCGTTCCAAAAACACATTTCTCGTGGCGTAGATGAACGCCTGCCTCTTGAAGCTTGCTCAGGACTGCCTTGAGTGCTCTCTCATGGGTTTCGTTGTCCTTGGCGTACACGAGGATGTCGTCCTGAAAGAATGAAACATTTGTGAGTCCTTTAAGTAGGGAATTCATCATCCTCTGGAATGCGGACGCTGCTGAAGACAACCAAAAAGGCATGAGGGTATATTGAAAGGTGCCGAACGGAATGATGAACGCTGTCAGGGGGTGTGAAGACTTGTGTAGAGGAATCTGGTGATAGGCGTCACGCATGTTCAGCTTCGAGAAGATTGCCGCCTCTTTCATCATGAGGACGATTTCATTGATGCTGGAGAGCGGATAGCTATCAGTGACAACCTCTAGATTCAGGCTTCTCAGGTCGATGCATATCCTGAGGTCGTTGCTGGATTTCTTTTTAACTAGAACCACTGGGCTCAACCACTCGGAGGATTCCACGGTCTCGATGGTTCCTTCAACCATTTTCCGAAGGTGGGCATCTAATGCCAGTCTCGCCATGGCAGGTACTGCTCTAACTTTGTGTTTCACCTGTACCGCATTGGGTTTCAACCGAATCTTGTGGACAAAGTCTCTCATTTTCCCCGGGTTCTCGGAAAACAGGCTAGGGAACATCTCCTTGAAATTCTGCGCTGCTCCTGAGGAGACCATGAGTACCTGTTCTGGAGTGCTGGGATCCAGTTTAATACTGAGTCTGTGTTGATCGTCCCATCCAAGCACAGCTGGGCCTTTGGGTGAGAAGTACACTTTGGTGGTGGTAGACCTCCCTTTGAAATCAATCCGGGCTCTGATGTAGCCCAACAGTATGATGGTTGCACCTCCGAAGACCGTCGGTTTTTGCCTGGTCGTTCTGATTTCCACTTGTGCTTGTCCCATCATTTCCTTATACGTGTCGATGGGGGGGATTGTGAGGTCTGATCCCGAATCTGCCATGACACGTATTTCCATTTCATCCACTTTAATGTTGCAGTGGGGCTTTACTCTCCTGGCATGGAGGGCGTTGACCATGTTGACCATGGGTCTGTCCTGTAGCTCGTCATCATCGCTTGAGGCACGGTCGACATCAACGCGGGAACCGGTTTTCTCCCGTCGCGTACATGCCGGGGCCACGTGACCAATGCGTCCGCACTTTGAGCACTCCTTATTCCTGGCGGGGCAGTCACGATCATTCGCCATGTGCCTGGTACTGGCGCATCTATAGCATTTCGGCAGATCCTTTTGTCTGGGGCCTTTGTCTGTGGGGCTGTAGCGGGATTGCTTGTCTCTGCGCCCTCTCCATTGCAGTGCCTTAAGTTCGGGTACTGGCAGGTGGCTTCCCACTTCTTTGCGCCTGTTGGAGGTTTCTTCCTCTGCCCCGGCAATTTGGATGGCCTTGTCGAGGGTCACTTCTTTATCTTGGATGAATTTGTCCTGCACTTTCCTGGAGTTGGTGTGAATGACCAGCATGTCGCAGATGACTTGTTCCGCGTTTGCGCCGAATGCGCAAAGAGAGGCCAGCTCCCTCATCCTGGTGATATAGTCATCCACAGGTTTGCTCCCTTCTTGTTTACGGGTGTTGAACCTCAGTCTGTGTAGCACCACGTTCTCCTTATTGGTGAACCGTTTCACAATGCGACGGGTCGCCTCCTTGTAGACGTCGTCGTCGTCATCGACTACTGGTATGGCTGTTAAGCTGGCAAAAATGCGCTGACCTTCAACCCCCATTGCGTTCAGTAGCATTGCCTTCTTCCTGGAGGGGGCATATCCCGTGCTGCCCACAGCCTCCAGATACGTGGAGAAAAGGTGCTCCCATTGCATCCACGGAATTGCTGGGTGACGGGAGAAACGCAGGGGGAGGTGTGGCGCCTTGCATGGTGGGCCCGTGGGTCTTTAGGTATCCTCGTCGCCAATTATGTAGTGGCCTTTAAGGACGACAGGACGCTTAGGTGGGTTGTAACTGTCAAGACAAACTGGTGGGCATAACTTGTCCTTAGGCAGGGTAGGGGGTTTACTCACAGTTCCTTTCTGGGCCTCCCAGTTACTTCACTGGAGGCAGGGTGTGCTCATGGATGGCATGCTGTAGGCTTCCAGGGCCCCCATGTGGCCCCCTGTGCCATTGGACTTATGCCCTGGAAGCTGGACTCAGAATCTTCTGTGAGACTCAATTATAATGGCTCCTCAAAAGGAGCAGCGCTGTGACCCGACCGCTAGGTCTGGCGCTCTGCCAATTGTGGCAGCAACGTTCTCTCGCGGAGTGCGGGCTCGCGGGATCTCGTTGCATCGAGATCTTGCGAGATCGCGATCACGTGACGTCCCCACAGAGTACTTAACGGTTCTATGACACTTATCACTCAGCTGCAAGTTTAGAGAGAAACTGGATGAATATATTAGAGACCAATTTATGATGCACTGTTGCAACAACAAGATAAGAGAGGAATTATGGCAAAAGTGTGAACCTGGCCTGGTGGAGGTGGTGTCAATAGCAAAAAGAGTTGAACATACAGCTTGTGTCACAAAATTGAGTAAGAAGGAAAATAAAAGAACATGCTGTGAAATATGAAGGGTAGGAGACCAAGGAAAAGAAAATGTTAAGGTGTTAAAGCTAGGGTGAAATTGGGCCATAGATGGGTAAGGTGATTCGGTGGGTATGAAGCATGGTGATGGGTGAGATTAGGGAAGGGTGGCGTGGTTGAAAATGAGATTGGGGTTTGTGGGAGTGAGGTAGGTTGTGGGATAAAGATAGTTGGGTGGTGTGATTTGGTGTGGTGAAGGTGATAGTCCAGGGTGGGTGGGATTGTATGAGGGGATGGTGCTATGGTTTGAGGATTGACGAGTGTTAAATTGTTGTGATTGGTTGGGTGGTGTGGGTCAATACGGTGAGGGGAGTTTGTGGCTGTGGTGGCATTGGTGGGTGAGGACTGCTCATGGGGTGGCAAATTATGTGTGTGTGGTGTGATAATGGTCTAAGGTTCTGTAAAGGGAGGTGGTAGAGTGTGGTGGTGGGATGGGGTTTGGTGGTGTGAGAAGGTGGTGCACTTAGGATGGGGTTGTTGGGTGAGATTGGGGGGTGGGTAAAGTGAGCAGTGTAGGGTGATCGGTTGGATTTGGTGGCAAGGTTGTGGTATGATGGTAAGGTGGTATGATGGTAAGTTGATTTGGTGGTGTGATGTGGTGGGGTGGATGGATTTAGGTACTGATGTGGTATTGTGAGGTTTGGGTAGGGGAGGTAATAGGGTGAGGTTATAGGGTGAGGTTTTATAGTTGAAGTTAGATGGGTGGCTTGAGGTTTTGTGGTGTGTAGTGGATGCATTCAGATGGTTGCAGTTAGTTGAGAAGGTTGCAGTGAGGTGGTCAGCCGGCGGGTATGTGTGGGTTGAGATAATGGTCTGAGACTTGGGTAGATAATATGGTGCAATGAGGTTTTGTGGTTGCGTGGGACGTTGGTGCGAAAGTGGTTTGTACGGAATTGGGTTGAGGGAGAGAGTGGTGTGGAGTGGTTGGATAAAGGTGGCAAGATGATATGGTGGGATGAGGTTGGGGACTGCACTGATATGGTGGGGTGATGTGAGGTAATGGAATAAGCTGGTGGTGTGTGGTTGGGGGTGGGTGATGGATTGGTGTGAGGTTGTGGGGTGTGGTGAAATGTGGTTCCGGGTTGAGGTTATGCTGAGTGGATGTGCAGAGATTTGGTGTGTTGGAAGTTGAGTGGGTTTGTGAGATGGTGGGGTTAGGGGAGGTGGTTGGTAGATTGGGAGGTGTTGGGTGAGATGGTGATGCTGGGGTGTGGATGAGGTGCTTGGTTGAGATTGTAGGAGTGGGCGGGATGTAGTGTGAGTTGGGAATAGGTGAGGTTTTGGGTTGATGTGAAGGGGTGAGTTGGTAGGGTGAGCATGTGAGGCGATGTGGTATGGTTAGGGGCTGAGGGCAGGTTGTTGAACAAAGTGGTGAGCTGAGGCTGACGTGGTCAAAATGGTGGTGTTAGTTTGGGGGAGTGTTGGGACGGATGTGCTGGGGTGAGGTGGTGTGCTGAAATTGGGTGTGAGTGGTAAGGTGTGTGAGGTGGTGATTCTCCTGCTGCCGGTGGAGCGAGCCGAAATCCCTGGGTTATAAAGAGTCCCCTGGCTGTCTATCACAGCAATGTTTTAGCCATGCACACTGACAACCCCTTCTGACAATAGTGGGAAGAGGGAATGCTGGAACAATGAAAGGGAGCAGGAAAAAATACAGGTGCAGCATGTTTCACACCATTCTGTGGTCAGAATTCCAGGCGATATGTTCTGTGATAATGTACTCCTTGTGAAACAAGCAAGGGACTGCCCCATATCTCTTGTTGGTTTTGCAAGGAGATCGTTGTCATGGAACAAATCAAACACCTAAACACGGACAGAAATACTGCATTATGATTCCTGTCCCAAAGCAAGAAAGCCTGATGACTGCACACCACATCCATGAAAGACCTACACACATGTTGGCCGATACACTGTAAAAGTGCTGGTATTAACGTTTACCAGCACTTTTAAGATACCTGCCAACTGCAACTTGGCCGATAGGGATGGAGGATTTATCTCCACCTCAGAGCTGGAGGTAAATCTGACCCCTACCATCACCAAAATGCTGGTAATACCGGCAAAATCCTCCCATGGAGTCCTATTGGAGTCTCAATGGAGATTTACCATTTAAACCAACACTTGTAATCTGTAATAACGGCAGACAAGTGCCGGTAACGGTATTATCGTTTGCCAGTAACCTGCCGGAATTACCAGCAGGATACCGGCAAACTTGTATTGAGGCCCTATTGAGTGGCACATACATCGTCAGTTCATCTTCTCATTCATTAATAAGACGGAAATGTATACCAAATCACAAATTGTATTCTGCCCGATGCATGCCGCAGACATTGCCAGTCGCCTAACCTTGCCAAACAGATATTCTAATTCCAAACACACCTTTCGTTCTATCATTCTTTCCATTCTCTGTAGAATTGGTTTTGGCCATATGATGGATCTTTGTACCACCTTATGGGCATCATTATAAGTGACCCGGTCCGGAAATAAAGGTGCCAGTAATAAGCACCATTTCCAACTGGGTCACTACGAGTCTGCCGGAAGGGGCACTGAACTAGTGGCAGGCCTGATCTGCCGGTAGTTCAGGCACGGGCAGGTTTTCCACTGGAGCACCGGCCTGGTTACTTACGGTGCCAGAGCTTCAGGGTTCCCACCACCATGGAGTCCTATTGGACTCCATGGGAATGGGAGCTTACCTTACCGGACCGCCGCCACCTGTGATATCCCAGTAGCACAGTAACGGTAATACGAGGTTGCCGGCAACCTTGTAATATGTTAAAACCAAGAGTATGGATTTTTCGTGTATGTAAACAAATAAATACATCAATAAATAATGATCCCAAATAAGTTGTGTAGTGCGTCCTACGTGCAAAAGAGGCATATAAATGCATCAACACAAATACATTAATACAAATAATTCTCAATAAATCAGTTATATGACTAACAATTAAACCAAAAGAATTAAAAGGAGGAAACTTCAGAAATCGAAATGATGACAGTTCATTATATAATAATAACAGGCTTCAATTGAATTCACAGAATAATGGCATCATCTTGCCCAGCATAGTATTGAATTATGTTGTCCCTTTTTCAGAAAAAAGGGGGGTGAATTACTTGTGAGTGGGAAAACTGGGAAGAAAGGCTCACCGAGTAAAGATCAAATTAATAAAATCACCTTGTCTTCATATGGCATGATTCTTTCACTTTTTTCTCATTCATAAACTGAACAAAAATATGTTTCCCTCTCAACAGCTCGGAGGGCATTCTGCTTGGTGGATGACATTGAATACCAGGTAAGCCATCCATTCTGGTGCAGTGCATACAGTGTTAATGCAAAGTCTGGCAGATTGGAGAGGATTACTTTAACATTCTACTTTGTATTATTCAGGGTGTCCATTGCACGACCAACCAGGAGCCTTTGTTTGTTCATCAGGTTAATGCATCATTTGTAGTGCCTGTGTTGCAGTACCAAGCCGAGGCCTGGGTGACTTAGCTTGCAATGCGTTTGTGTAGCCAGATACTAAGTGCCAAGTGATTGGGCATTGTGCAGATGAAGGGTACAAAAAAGTTGGCTAGATAGTTAAGTAGTTGTACATTTATGTAGTTATAATGTGTATTCTGCAATGCTTTTTTCTGTGTTCTAAAATATCATACAGGTGTGGCAGAGTGTTCCAGTGAACGCGTTGAACAGTGCGTGAATGCTGCTTGCTGTGGCGTTTTGGTGCTTGACAGTGGTTCTTCAGTGTTTATCGAAGACAGTGGGAGGAGCAGCATATAAACACTGGCCACACCGCAGAGCGTAGTGTGTTCCAGTGAACGTGGTGAACACTGTGTGAACGCTGCTTGCGTTGGCGTTTTGGTGCTTGACAGTGTTTCTTCACCGTTTATCGAGGAGAGTGGGAGGGCCAGCATATAAACACTAGCCACCCCACGGAGCGGAGCGCAGTGTGGCACAGTGTTCCGGCTTTCTGGAGTTTGGAGAAGGCGCAGCCGGTGATGCACAAATGGAGGACACGCCTTTTCCAATCTTTTCCCCTGGCTACAAGCAAAATCTAGGGTTAGCAGGAAGGGGGCCAGTGTGCCTAACGTTAGTCTAATAAGAACTAAGTCTGAGTCCTCAGCCACGCTGGAGAGCTAACCTAAGTCATTATTCCCAACTCTTGAGGCAAACGTATGGGCCTGGTCCAATGCCCCGAAAAAGGGAATTGAAGGCAATGGTTTTACCCTGGCCCTAAAAATGAAGACTGATTCCTCGATCAACAAAAAGGGGAGGGCACCTACAGCCAAAGAGAACCTGACTGGCCCTCTTGGGTCTTCAGAACCCAAAAAAGACTCTGGGCCTCATTCCGAGTATGGCGGTAGTCATGGCGCTATTTGCGCCATGACTACCTTCCATACCGGGTCCGACCTGGTTCAATGGGGACTTACCGGTCCATTCCGACCCTGGAGGTACCGGTAAGTCCCCCTTGAAAAATCCATTCCCCATTCCCATTTGAGCCCCCATTGGGCTCAATGGGAATGGGGAAGTAGCTAATAACGGTACCGCAATTTGCGGTACCGTTATGAGCTCTCTGGTCCCCTAGCGGCTCCCGCTAAGGGACCTCGGAATAGGGTGCAAAGGGATTACCGCCACTGATGTCCTTAACGGTGCCCGGTATCCATTTGCGCCCACCTCGGAATGAGGCCCTCTGTTTGCCTGAAGATGGAAGAAGCGATAACTAACACCTTGGAAATGACGGATGCGTAAATCCTCAAGGTAATAGGGGCTCCAGAAGTAAGTTAAAAGAAAACTTTGCAGGGGTTAACGGGCGACTCCGGGAACCCTCCTGAGGTGAAGAAATTAAAGCTGGAGGTAGGCCCGGAGCAGAACAAATCGCACAGTAATCTGGAAGTGCTAGCAATTTGGGGCTCCTCCTCAAGGGTGCATCTCCCCCTGCCCCACTCTTAACAAACTTTCAGCGATGACAGTGTTGAGCTGTTCCGAAACGGTACAAAGCTTTGGATCAAGGGCCAAGCAAGCCTCTCCAACAGCCGAATATCTTGTCCATGAGGCCCTGGTCTCCGAATCAAACCCTACTTGCCGCAACAATCTAGACCAAAGGGCGGATCTAGCCCTTAGAGTCGAAGAGGAGGTGGCTCCTCTGGAAAAAATACACCAGCAAGACGCTCTCAAATCTCTGATAAAGGAACTTTCAGCAGCTCAGCACATGGCGCTAGGGGACCCTATTGAAATATTGTCCTCCACTTCTTCATTGGAAGACTTTGGGGGTCATTACCAACTGGGCGGTAAGGGGTTAACGGCTACTGGGATATTACCATTGATTGATGATCATTCATGTCCCAAAGCCCAGGTGGACCATAATCTGTCTCTGTGGACGGTTGATGAGGACGACAAGAATGAGGAGGAACTCGGTTCTCCCTCAGAGAGTATGGTCTCCTCGTGCAAAGAATATAATAGCCCCTTGTTCAAACGGGAAGGCCCTCTCAAAAGAACTTTTGAAGGTTGTCATCATGGACAGCAGAGGATCTTTTCTTTACAAAGTTACGAGAAATTAGAAGGGAGAAAAGATCAAAAGGGAGAGTGAATGCTTGCGAAGTGAATTAACAGCCAGCTAATGGATGGAACTTTGGCTTTTGGAACACAAGAGGGTTCTCCCATCTGGCCAAGGACAAGGACATCACCTCGGGAGAAATGGATATTCTTTGCCTGCAAGAGACATGGCTATCAACTCATCAATCCTGCCCTCATCGGGTAAAATGGCAGGACCGCTGCAAGCCTATTAACACTGATAAAAATCAGAAGGGGCTTTTGTGTAGGATACTCTATATGACCTAATAGATTTATTCAGGCTACCTACATCAGAATGGGATGGTCTCACCCGGGCAGCTCCACTTGGTTACTTATCATAAACATCTACTGGATCCCCAAGGGGATTGAATCGAGCAAGTTTCTGCAGGCTTTCTCTGATCTTATTAATGAATTCCGTAGCAAATAAATGATCAATTTAATCTGCGTGGGTGGCGACCCAAATGCACCTTGCTTGGCCCGAGGGGGGGAGAGGATCGATTAGTTGGTGGGACAAAAGGGACCCAGAAACAAGAGGGTTCTGTCTTGGTTAGAGTTAATGCAAACCTGTGACCTGCACATGGTAAAGGGTTTCGATGAAGCGGTCTGCCAATCGGCAGCAACGTGGACAAAAGGGGTGTATTCCTCTATCTTGAACTACGTGTTTGTGTGTCTCAATTTAAACAATCGGGTCACCTCTTTAAGAATCATACCAAAGAAATGCAGTGACCACTCCTTTTTGAGATTATCTATACGAAAGAGAGAGACCCCCCCTGTGCAACGATCTCTGGCAATTCCCTCTGGAAGTTTCTAACGGATACAACTGGTTGAGACTTAGAGGGAAGATGTCAGAGCTCTAAAATCCAACCTTACAAATCTAGGGAGCAGAAAGGAGGGAGTGAACTATGCCCCATTGCTAGTCGAATTCAGAGCCCTAAACAACTCCTTGAAAGTCCTGGGTAGGTGCTATTGTCATAGCTATGCTGCTGAAATGGCTATAGACAAAGACAAGCTAAGAAGAGACATAGGAGACCTGATATGAAGAAAGGGGGAAGCCACAAGCAACTTGATCGCTAAGAGCGAGCAAAAATCCAGAAACTGGGCAGCAGCACATAGGGCCAAATTGCTGCAGGTAGACTCAGAGGCCATGCTCGCTACGATAATGAGAAGAGACACGCAAGCTATATGGGATTTGCTTAATCAACAGGGCAATGGACAAATTATGCCAGTGTCAAACATGGTGGCAGAGAATAAATGGCTAGCCCATTATGAGAAATCTTTTGCTAAAAAGAAGGGTGCACCCTTGGGCCAACCCAGAGAAAATTGGGGGCTAGCCCTTGACCTTTGACAAGGTTTACTTGCTGATACTTATTAACAAAGCAAGTAGATACAGGGCCCAGGACCCGAACGGCATCACAAACATGATGTTGAAAGAATTGCCCGAAGAATGGGCATCCCTCATGTGCTCTCTATTCAAAAAGATCATGAGGATTGAGACTATTCCCAAATCATGGAAGTCAGCAGTGATCACCCAATCCATAAAGGAGGCGATAGGGCTGACCCTAACAATTATCGCCTTATCGCCCTCCTGGATATAATGGGAAAGATTATTTGGGGGGGGGGGGCTGTTGTCCCATCTACAAAAATGGATAGCCGCCACTGATAGAACCAACCCTAGACAAACAGGATTTACAAAGGGCATGGGGATAGACTTGAATTTGTTTCTCTTAAATATCCTAGAGGGAAAATCGGAAAATCGATGGAAAAAGATACACAAATTTACCTGGTGTTTATAGACCTTAAAAAGGCATTTGACAGTCTAGACAGGGAAAGGCTCTGGAGAAAAATGAGTGAAGCTATCCCGAGCCCCTGTTAGTTGCTTTTAGATCGTTATGCACAGATACCAACCTCAAAATTAGGCTTAATGCACAAGAGCTTCCATCTGATCCTATCACCATGCAAAGGGGGCTGAAACAAGGGTGCCCAATTGCCCCAACCCTTTTTAACCTGTTGGATTTAGCTGGTGCTTTGGACGGGGTGAATGCCTTTCCACTAGTAAACATAAATTTGGTAGATCATTATTTGCTGATGACCTCGTCCTTCTGGACCAAACCCCCATTGGACTCCAGAGAAGCTTGAACGCATTGCTAGTTTACATGAGGGCGAATGGTCTAGAAATGAATCCAAAGAAAACCAAAATTATGAAATTCGGCATTCGCAACAAGAAAGTGTGGCTCTGGACACAAATTATTTTTGGAAGGGACCTCCCTATTAGAAACCCAGTCGCTGACATATTTGGGTGCTCTCGTTAACAACAGGAAGGACGATGGTCCTAGGTTCTTGGCCCTAAAAAAGAATATCTTCCTGATGACATCTCAAGCAATATTGATTCATAGGAGATTTGGAAAATTCTCACTAGAACCAGCTATTACTTTATTTTTTTTTATTTTTTTAGGCAAAGGTGACTCCGGTCTTGATCTTTGGCGTAGAGGGGTTTCTTTTTACATCTTACAAGGTGTGGGCATCGCTAGAAGGAACCTTTTGGAGAAAGCACCTGAAACTGTCGAATTTGGTAGCAACTTCAGTTATTAGATAGGAGCTAGGCCTTATCTCGTTTTTTGCGAAAACGGTTTGGAAGTCATTATCTCTATTTTGCTTACTGGTACCTCCCGCACGCCCATTTGAAATTCTTGGGCAAGAGTTGGGTAGGAGGGAGCCCGGCATTCTGGAACAATGGGATGACCGTTGTAGAGCTCTGCTGGAGTCGATATGGCACAAGGCCGCGATACCTAAAGCTCTTCCCGTCCCGTGGTATAGAACTAATTTCATGAGACTGATATTCAACCTGCTCCCCACTAATGAAATCATGAAGCTATATGGCAAATCAAAAGTGGATAGTGTGTATATTTTGTAGATCTGAAGTCCAAGTGGAAGCACTGTGGCATGTTTTGATATGCTACAGGGGGTTGACTGAAATTAGAACAGAGTACCTGTGTGATTGCACACAAAAAAGACAATGCAAGGAGGCCGAAAGTTCCTGGTCGTGCCTCATGGCTGCTGAAGATTGTAGCATGCTTTTTGCTTCGATACAGTTCTTGAAATAAGTGTTTCGTATGTAAAACAGGGGAGGTTCCAGATCGTAGAATGTGCCTTTCTTTTGACTTGCTTTTCTCCCATGTTTGTGGGGAGGGAGTGGTGGGGGACTTTCTGTCGGATGGGCGAAATTGTGAGGGAATTAGCCTGCAAAGTTTTAAAGGAGTTGATAAAAGTTTGTAATAAACGATATAATCTAATAATGAAAAATACATTAACAAGAAATATATAACATACAGTGGTGGGATGGGTAATCTTAATTATCAAAGGGCCAATAGAAATAAGTATTGACAACACAAATAGTTTTGCCTGTTGTATAAGCATTGTTTATTCATGTAGATCATTGTAATGAAATGGCTACTGCTCTGCAGGAGGATATAGTTGAGTAGTGGCTAAACAGCCTACTCAGCTGCACAATGCTACTAGAGCAGCAGTGATCCCAATCATAAAGATGAAACAGGTGCAGCCAAAGTGTATACCACCTTTGCCTTTTTTGTTGGCGCAGGCTTAGTACAGTACCTTTCACTCTTGTCCTTGGTGCTCGACAGCATGAAATCGGGCTTCCAGGCTCTCTAGCTAAGGTCGAGCCAATATTGAGATGTTCGAGTCAATGCAATCCCACTAGCGGTCAGCATCAAGTTGGTCCAAAGTTGCGGGTTCCCGAAGGGTTGAGTCAACGCTCAAAATGATGGCTTTCAACAGTTTGGGGAGGCAGATGAGTCGGCAGTTAATTTAGTTTAGTTTAGATTAGTTTAGTTTATTATTTATATGGCGCGCCATACCCTGGGGCATCAGGGCGCAAGCAGACAAGGATATGCTCAACTTAGTTACAAGTACATGATAAGTAGGAAACATACAGACATAAACAATGTTGCAATGGGCAGGTATGTACAGGACAGGTAAGGGTTAAGGAATGGAGAGGTAACAGGGTGCATGTTTCCTGCGTAGTCATAAGGTTATAATATACAGTTATGTACAATGTGACATATCAGTAACCGGGTGCATGTTTCCTGCATAGTCATGAGGTTATAATATACAATTATGTGCGATGTGACATATCGGGTCATCAGTGTCAGAAAGATATGCTGCGCACGGAGCTTCAAACGCATGGTAAGTGAGCTCCAGGATCAGAGAGTGGGTGTCCCGGGAGGTGCATCTAAGGGTTATGCAGGTTAAAGTGGTTAGTTGTCATTAGCTCTCAGCCACCTGATTAGGTTCTGTCTGAAATTAGCGAAGGGCTGAGATTCTCTAATGTCATGGGGGAGGGAGTTCCATAACTGCGCAGCCCTGACTGGGAAGCTATGTCCTCCTATAATGGAGAGTTTGAAGCGCGGAACTTGTAGGCAGTTTGCGTTAGCTGTTCTTGTTGGCCTGGATGAGGTCCTTTTACATAACCTGTCCATGAGGTAGGGTGGTGCTTTATTATAGTGAGATGAAGGCTTTGCTGGGTCAAGTTGGGTAGACAAGTCGATGGCTTCCAGCAGTCGAGTTGGCCCTGAGTCTGTTACTCCCACAATATCAAGCTTGTAATCGGTTTGGATAGCTCAAAGTGAAACAAGAAGTTTGAATTTGCCCACGTAGCCAAAAGCCGCAGTGGGAGTCCTGTATCGGCTTTGAGTGCTTTCCGTGCGTCGAGCCAATCTGTAAATGTCTCAATGAGGTATGACAGGATTCCAGCTGCTTCTGAGCTTCTTGGTTGCTGAGAGTTCTAATACAGGGGCTACAGGACAAGGTAATTCTGGGCTTACATTTCAAGAAGTTGGTTTACACCGACACAGGTTCCTTCACCTCCAGTGAACAGGCTCCTGGTTTCAGTGCGGCAAGCGGTTTACCCCCACTGTTCGGTGGGGATGGTTAGGAGACAGAGCTTGCCTCTGCTTGTCTGCCTTTTGTCTTCACCTCTATGGCAGAAGACTTGGAGCAGACTTTACTCCTAACAGGGGTCCAGTAAATCCTTCTTCTGATCTTGATGGTCCAAAGATGTTTTGTCTTCCTTATGAAGACAAAGCATCTCAAGGGATTGGTCCAAAGCAAGCCTGTTCTAAGCTGTTGTAACAAGTGCCCCTTGCCTTCTGACATTACACCCAGAGGGCTTTGCCTGCAGAAAATTAGGGGCGGTGCAGGTAGTGGAACCCTTCTTTCAACCCACCTCTCCTTTCTGGCTACCTTAACTCTGCTCACACCCTGGTATAGCTGTGGATTTTTTATGCCATTGCTGCCTTTGAAGCACTGATTTCCAGGAGGTCTCCTGTGAGGGTTCCTGTGCTCTGATATGAAGGCGTTGCCCTTCCTGCAGGAGGATCCAAAGACAGCAGACTGGCCATTGTCCCACATTAGAGCAGAGGAGACAGTCAGACCAGACACCACTACACAACAGTCCTGTCATAGTTGGGCCCTGCTCACAGTGCTGATGCTAGTCTGACTTTTAATTGCTGTGGTGATATAATTTTGTTGTTCTAGCAGCAACCATGTCACAAGTAGGCATGACTTATTTTTACAGTTTTATCTGCCACCAGGTTACACAATTATTATAATTTAGATCTGAGGTGTCGACAATAGAATTGTAGCTCTGCCTGCAGGACCTTTGTGCACCTGCAGCTGTCAGGAATGTAGATGTGACCTTTTAAACTGTCCTGCACCACTGCAGGGCTAATGCCAATGGTGGCAAGGGGGTGTCACAGCAAAGGCACATATGAGCACTATAATATTGGCATGGAGCCTTTATGAAAGGGGGCTCTGAATTGTGGACCTCCCTTTTAGAAACCGAATAACTTGTATAATTATTTGTTTAAAAAAAAACAAAAGCTCTGGCTTTCCTGCCCCCATTAGATGATATTCTGTCTGTATCATATCCCCAGTTACTCACGTCATTAGCCACATATTGCCATCATATGCCCAGGCAGTAAAATCAATTGCCAGATATTGGCATAACGTGCACTTATGCTCACAACCTATGGCATGCATTGCTATCATATTTTTAATGCTAACAAATGCCCCTGTGCTTTGGTTTCATTATTGAAATCCAAGGTATTATTAATACTTACCATGTCACAAAGTGAATTATGGGCCGCTTTACGAGGTCAGCGGTAACCCACCGCTGCTACCGGCGGGTTGCCGCCTACCTCGTAACACTGTTTCTGCCACCTGATTTATTACAAGTCCTGGTGGCCCGGGATGTCAGGCGGTGAGAACTGTAAGTCCCCATTCTCGTGGAGTCCGATGTTGCTATTGGTGCCGGTGCTTCTGTGAAAACCATGCCTGCAGAGCCAGTGCTCCCAGAAGGTCAGTCCTACCGTACCGGGAGCACTGGCCCCTGCAGACATTCTTATAGCCTGGCAGTCCCATTGTGTTGGCTCTTGGTAATAGCTTTTATTATTACCCAACTAAGTGATGCTCATTTCCTTCAATCGTTGTAGGCTTAAGGGCAAGTTTGGTCCTATTAGGATTCAAACCTATGTCTGCCGGGTCCACACAGATATTAGAGGAAAGCACTTTCCTCGTTTTACTATCTTAACAGTCAAACCCCTAGGTTGCAAACAAAACCCCAGGTACTTATACTGTTCCCATCCAATGTCCGTATACTCACACAAGTGTTGAGGTTATGTGCAGCAAGATTAAGCATTGTCAGTTGTTACATCCATGTCCTTCTAGCCTAGTTGACAAAGCAGTGCCAGCAAGTTCTTTTAGGCCCTTTTAGCACAGGAAGGCCAGCTACTATTTTACCCAGGTAGCAGAGCAAAGCAGAATAGTTATGCCTGATTTGCATCATCAGATCATCTTCATTAGCCATAGTTATTCATAGTTATTCATATTAATGGCCATCAGCAAACACACTAAGCCCAGACTGCAGTGTGATTTGATTTGATGCATTTTTCTTGTGCGCCCGACGGCCCTAACCACAAGTAGGTACAAATTTTAACATTGTAGATCGGATGAATAGGGATAATGCTTCATAAACCACTAACGCGAATCACTGAAAGAGAAACGTTTTCAGTGAGTTCCTTAAGACCATGAAAGAAGATAGTTTGCATAAATGGAGTGACAATGCATACCACAACCACGGCCAGTAGACTGAAACAAGTCTATCACCTCTAGAGATGCAGTTAGATGATGGAATCATAATCAAGTGCAAATTAGATGAAAATGGGAGATTCTAATAGCTAGATAAGGAGGGGCCAATCCATTTAGACACTTGAATACCAGGCACAGGATCCTAAAATGTATCCTCTGCCTGACAGGCAGCCAATGCAGGGATATCGAGGAGCCCTCTGCAATCGATTAAATTGTTTGCCTGGTAAGCCTGATAGCAAGCCGTTCGCATTATTCAACCTGGAATTAACCAGCAAGCATACCGCCATATCATGATCTGTAGATGGGATATATGGAAGGGTATGCCGGAGCAACCTTAAATTATACAAAATTGAATATATTGTTGCTCCAAGCTGTAGATTGCACCCTAAGTTTGTTTTTGAACTTGGATGTGAATGTCATAGGGAGACCAAATAAGCAAGGAGAAGTCATTTGTTGGTGCACCCCTATAATATGTTTGGGTCTAAACAGGATAAGCTCAGGGTTGCTTGGGTTCAACTGCAGCTTATTGGTCGTCATCCCCTGGCCGACTTCAGAAGTGCACTGCATCATATCATGCAGTGACTCAGCAGATTTGCTCACCCTCATAAAAATCTGGGTGTCATCTGTGTATGAGTGATAGCACAGATCATGCTTAGTAAAAATTGCAACGAGTGGTCGCATATAAATGTTAAATAACAGAGGACGCAAACCTGACTGAAAGGTGTCCAAAACCTGGGAATTATCCACATGAGCTTGTAGGTGAAGGGTAACAGCTTTTGTTTTTGTGCCGGCCACGGTAGCCCAACAACCAGTCGATAGTTTTGTAGGCATTTAGAGTCCAGGGACATTTATTTTAGTAAGCGGGTGACAGTCGATAACTTCAGCTCTGTTGGTACCACACCTTGTTCTAAGAAAACAAGGTATTCACAAATGTCACAAATGATACAAAATGTGTAGCATACATCCTAGCAATGCATGCTGGAATTAAGTCAAATATATGTGACATAGGTTTTGAACTCTGTAAACGTGTAAGGATAGTGCCAGCAGTGACCAGTGAAAAGTCAAATGATGCCACCAACAAAGGCTTGTAAGTTCTGGGAGATTCACTCTGGCTAGGCGAGAGACAGATTTTATCTTGCATCAAGTCAATGTTATCCCTAAAAACATTGTTGCCTAATTAGCACCACAAACAGGCACAAGGATGGAAGGATCAGGTCAGGTTGGTTCCTCTTGCTCCACTCAGGTCCACCACGAAAAGATACACAATTGTCTCGTAGATATCAAACAAAAGGGCACAGATTGTCCAGTGGGTAAGTCTCTCCACTGGCTGTGGGTTTCAGCCACTGACCACCGTCCTTTCTGAGAGTCCTGGTACTATACCACATCCACTCTCCCTCTCCTCCTCGATGCCTAAATACGTATTTGTTCCTGTGGGATTCTGATCTACTTCCTCATCTGTTTTCCTCCTTGTCCTCCTCCTACTCTTCTCTTATATCTCTTGAACACCTTGCCACATGCTCATTCCTCAGACTTTCCCATTTACCCGTGCTAAAACTAGGGTGCAGCAACTTCTCCTCGCCTATTCTTCTTAGATTTGATTTCACCCCCAATGCAGCTTCTTCCTTCTCCTGCGCCTGGTTCCCTGTTACTCTCTCCTTATCCTTACTACTGATGTTCCACCCTTTGCCATTAACAACTTCCTCCACCTTTGCCTCAATGTCCTTTCACTCATCGCTACACCTTAACGTACTGTTGCTTCCTTCTCTCCCTTAAGACTGCTTCACTCCTCAAGTACACTCCTCTCCACCTCCTCGTTCATGGTGTTCCTCCACTCCTGCCTCTTTGCCACCGCCCGCTGCTCCTCTACCCAATAGTGTCCTTCTCCACTTATTTCCTCTCTCTCACCTACGTCTCCTCCATTCTTCTCCTCTTTCCTGCTACCTCATTCTCCACCACGCTCTTCTTCCCTCCAACTGCCTCCTTCTCCAAAGTGCTCTGCCCTCCAACTCACCCCAAACACTCTGCTGGCCCATCTTGAAAGACGTTCACTGCTAGGCTCCCTACCAGTGCTATATAGGTGCCTGATTCTTTACACAGGGTCATGTAACCTTCATGTATTTGCATCAGTGTTTCGGGATTGCTGCACTGATTGAATTAAGTGTAAATTGTGCTTGAATACAGGTGTGCTTAATGTTGAACTATGGGTTTCATTATCGAGGCAGCCGGAACCAATATGATGGCAGTCCGCCATCTTAGAAATGTCAGATGTGTGAATGGACTTTACCACCCAGACCCTGTGTTGCACTGGGAGAGTCACTGTGCTCCCTTTTCCTTCTCTGAGGTAGCGGTGAAATCATTTTCTCTTGCTTCAACAATGGTAAATTGTGTCATGGATGCCTTTGTCATAGGTGATAGTGGGCCCTGTCCAAAAGGGCCCATGGTGTTTTGCCAGTAACTAAGCCCCAGTTTACTTAAAGGGTCAGTGTCCACTTCACTGAGAATGTGGCAATCCCCATGCCTCTCGCATGTGGTGCGATCAGGGTTGCCAGGGGTTCCTCTGCATACCATTCCAGTCCGGGCATCACACTGCGGTTGGTAGCACCCAGCCCTCTTAGTTACTCCATTGCTCAGCAGAAAAGCCAGATTACAGACATTGTTAGAGTGTGCATATCTATGTAGTGCAGTGCTTGGAAATTCAGTGTGTGTGTATGTGTAATTGTGTGCAGTGTTGAGGCTGTGTGCATATATAAAGCATTGTGTGTGGGGGTGTGTGCTTGGGAAATGTGTGTGGCCATGCTCAGGGTAATCTTTGTGTAGCACTGTGGCAGTGTGGTTGCACTGTGTCGGCGTAGACGTGTGTGTTTAATCTAGTACTGGGGCAGTGTGTTTGGTGCTAGTGTTTGTTTGAATGTGCAGTATTAGGACAGTGTGTGTAGTACAGTGCTAGGCTGTGTGTGGATATGTCTGTGAGAGTGAGAGAGAGAGATGCAGTGATATGAACTGCCTGTGCAGTGTATGAGCTGCCTTTTTTAAGGCTGGGATGTATATTGCTGATGTAGACCTGGTCATATGATGGTAATATTGGTAAATGGTAAATGCCTGACACATGCCCACAGATTGCCTACTCTCAGGCCGTTATTATTGGCTCTGTCAGTGCTTGGTTTGTTAACCCTCTCTATCTGATACCTGCTACTGGTCTTGTGATATATCTCTGGCTCCTCAGGTTTGTACAGAGACCTGTATGTTTTCATGACTTTCAAAAGGCCCTGCAGTGACTCACTCCTGGGATGCTGAACAACAAGGCTACCTGTCTTGGCTGTGGAGGAATTAGCACTCTTGTTTATATGCGATAGAGCACAATGCTTCTAATATCGCACCCCCGCAGGTGTTTGGCATTTTTGTGTGTGTAATGCATAAGATAAATACCTCTACATGCTGTATCTGGGTAGCACTGATTTCAACATGCAAACATGGAATTGGCCATAAATGTTGCGACTTTGTTATCTCTGACTACTTCACTGGTAGACAATAAGGAGGATGAATGCACAAAGAAGCCCATTTCAATGAGTGAATCCTTTGGTGCAGACCGTTTTGCTTGAGGGAATTCCCAGCGAACCGCGCACTAGGAGACACATTTCCTGTGGATTGGATTTTCTCTCTCCCCTACGCCATCCCTCCAATTCCCATCATTCCTTGGGGTCTCAGGAGGCTCAAGAGGTTTTGAGCAACCATGATCTTGATTGCCCCGCACTGGGCAAGGAGGACGTGGTACTCAGACCTTCTTGATCTGATCATCTGAACACCTCTCCGGTTGCCTCAGCCCCCAGATCTCCTAACCCAGTCAGAAGGTTGGGTGCTTCACCCGAAACCAGAGTCCCTTAACCTACATGCATGGCTCTTGAGAGGATGAGATATGACTGGGACCACTCTGAGGAGGTTCTTGTGGATTTGCTGGCTGCATGCAGACCATCTACAAGATCTCTGTATGCGTGCAGGTGCAGAAGATTTCAGGCGTGATGCAGGGAACAGGAGATTGACCCTATCTCTTGTCCCACCACTGCAGTGATGAAGTTCCTTCTGTCACTGGCCTCTTCAGGACTTCAGGTTACCACAGTCAAAGGATATTTGGCGGCCTTGTATGTGTTTAAAAGGTTACCGGATCAGGGTTCATATTTCACGATCCTGGTGATGGCTCAATTCCTGAAGGGCCTTGTAAATAAGTTTCCGCCAATTCCCTTTGTTGTCCCAAATTGGGATCTTTATCTTGTTCTAACTTCTCGATGGCGGCTCCTTTTGAGCTCATGCATGCCTGTTCTTTGCAACTACTCTCTTTGAAGACCGCCTTCTTAGTGGCAATTACATCCCCTAGACGGGTTAGTGAATTGCAGGCCCTTTGTAGTAAACGCCCTTCCTGTAGTTCTTTCAACAGAAGGTCTCGCTGAAAGTAAGGCCGGGATTTCTACCTAAGGTGGTGTCTGAGTTTCATCTATCGCAGGCCATAGACCTGCTAGTCTTCTATCCACCCTTCCAAGGAAGAGGAGCGTTTACATCGATTAGATCCCAAAAGAGTCCTGCGTTTCTATGTCGCAAACACGTCGGAATCACGGAAATCTGACCAACTCTTGGTGGCCTATTCTCTAGCCTGTAAAGCCAGAAATGAAATAAACACGATCCCGGTGGATCATTTTGTGAATAGCGGAGTGCTGTCAGTTTGCAGGCAGGAAGCTGCCTTCTGCCATCTGGGCACACTGGACTAGAGGGGTCTCTGCATCACCTGTCTTACAAAGAGGAGTCCCGGTTAGGGATATTTGTCGTGCGGCGACAAGGTCCTCTCTTCACACTTCGCTAGAAACTACAGTTTAGATGTTGCCCGTGGGGCTGATGTGTGTTTTGGCAGGGCGGTGCTGCAAAATCTGCTGGTGTAACTTTCTACCCGTCTCCTTTGCCTCACTGCTTGGGGAGTCTATAGTTTGAGGATTCTGCAGGAGAAAGGCAATCCATTGAAGGAAAAATGACTTAACTGTACTGTTCTTTCTATGGATTCTTCATCTCCCCACCCATCCATACTTGCTCAGAAAGATTGGCAGTTGGTGCGCATCTCTTCATAGTGGGTTGACACCTGGTGATGGTCCTGGGATGACTGTTTTCTGTTCTTCATGTCGCCTGTTTTTCCTCTCCAATCAAATAAAATCCCTTTCTGACGCTACAGTTTGTGGTATTTTTCACAAGTTTTTTTCTTCCCGTGGGAAGTTTATTGTTGTATTAACCTCATATGGGCTGTTTAGCCTGCTTTTTTCTCGCTCAGGGAAAAAAAGGGAGAAATGGAGGTGTGGGGCGGTAGTAACGTATTCACCTCTCTCCTCTGCTTTTCAACATCTACATGCACCCCCTGATTAAAATCATTCGAATCCCACAGACTAACAGCCTACTGCTACGCAGACGACACACAACTGATAGTGAAGACGACCATGACCCAAGAACAAAATAACTGCCTCAACAACTGCCTCACAGACATCTACAACTGGATGACAACAAACAACCTCAAAGTGAACTCAGCAAAAACTGAAAGAATGCTCTCACCTACAGAAATCAACACAGCCAACCCACAATTGGGCTGTCCGGGCGGCTTGGGAACACAACCAGAGACTTCCGACTTAGTAAATAACCTAGGAATCCTCATGGGCGATGGACTATCCATGGAACCGCAAGTCAACGCAATCACCCAAAAATACATCTATCTCCTAAGACTACTCAGAGGACTACTCCCATTCCGCTCCTATCCTCACAGAACCTTCACAATCATATCCCTGATACTTACAAGAATTGACTATGAATCTACCTAGGAATACCGGAAATACTCATCAAATACTCCAAAGGGTGCAAAACAGTGCAGCCAGGATTTTAATAAGATTAAACAGAAGAGACCACATCACTCCAACTCTGAAAAGCCTAAACTGGCTACCAGTAAAAAAAGACATTAATTCAAAGCACTCTGCATCACTCACAAAGCCTTACACAGACAAGGAGCCAAATTCTTCCAAGCCAAGATCAGCCGCTACCAGCCAAGAAGGGACGTAAGATCAAGCAACGGCCTACAAATAGAGACAAAACAGTACAAAAAAAGGAAATTCGGAGGAACAACTTTCTTACATGTAATTGCTAACCTTTGGAACACCATGCCCAAAGAAATTAGAACCACAGAAGGCCACATCAGCTTCAGGAAATGACTCAAAACCTGGTTATTTAACAGACAATGACAACCGCAAAGGGACATTGGCAGCAATAACATTGTGAACCAAAAAGAAATACACAAAGGGACACGGTCACACATTACAACAGCAATATCTTAGAGGACCAGAGCACTGCACCACCCCCACCTCCAACCCGCCCCTCAACCATGGCCAACAACTAGAGTGATCAATGAACAGAAGGCCACCCAACCAACGGACATATTTAGGGATAACACCAATGTGCAACTATGCTCCAAGGAATCTCAGACAGGTAAACCATTAAAACCCAGGCATCACCCCAGCTGGCCCACCCACAACTAGGCCCACCCTAACTTGCTCACCCATAACTAGGGCCACCAACCTGAGCACCTCCCCTTCTATCTTTATAACTCCTGCTGCGCACCCTTTCTGCAACCGACCTGACGTCAGGTCCACACCCAAGGCCACAACTAACCTGGACAAATAACCAGGCACACACTAGGTACAACCATCCACCTGCGACCCACAACTAGGGCCACCCTAACCTGCCCACCCCACCCGGCTGAGCACCTCCCCTCTAACTTTACAACTCCTGGTGCGCACCCTCTCGAAATCCGACCGGACATCAGGCCCACACCCAACAGCCACAACTAACCTGGACGAGTAACCAGGAACACACTAGGAACAAACATCCACCTGCCACCATAACCTGCAAAGGAAGTCAACCCCTGACCTAGAGGAGGCGAGATCGGCCAACAGACCACAACCAAGAATGTTGGTAGATACCATTAAGTGGCAACCAAAGACTCACACCAGAAACTTCACCAAACCGACCGACTTACTAACCCATTTCCCCTTCCTGCTCTTCCAACATAACTAACTCCACTACACTTGACTAGGGGATAGCCACACCAAGAATCTATCTAAGGTTCACACCCTACTATGTCTCTGAGATTCTGGAAGCAAACCTAGATGGAACTACCTGGCACGTAGTCCATAAATCCATCAACATTACACAAATACACACCAACACAATAGATATTTATACACCTCACAGCCATCCACGACCGACTCAGGACCCCTTCTGGATACAGCTGACCAGTGCGCACAACTACAATCCACCCTAAAATCACACGACACACACATAGCACAACCAATGGACAGATTTAGTGATAACACCGAGTATTGGGAGACTTGATCATGGGGTACCCTACCGGGTGCCTGCATACGATTTCTCGTGCTCAAGACCACTCACCAGTGGGGTACATGTGCCACCTTGTTCCCTTATTAACTGTGCAAAAATGATGACCACAGGCAAGGGGACCTATTTTTGTGATGGCCATTATATCTTATTATAGATTTCCCTGATGGGCACCCATTGCTGGTGGATCGTCAGCCATAACGCCACAGGCGTTTAATCATTGAACCAACATGCTAGAAGCATTGAGGCATGGTGAGCGTTCCCCCTGTGGGGGCACATTTTTCTACATATCGAGCACTAATAGAATATCCCGTACACAGACCCCTACTGAATAACACCACCACAGGAAAGTCCGTCTGAGATCAGACAGCAGTTCCTCGTCCCAATGAAGGCCATCTAATTTGCAGCCAACTGAATAGGCTCTAGGCCAAAAATACAGTCGTGTTGACTTTAATAATGAACAGTGCCTGGTACACATGCCGGGCACTCATCATTTTGTTGTAAAAACCTGTACAATTGCCCCCATCCCCCAGTGTGAACCATTCGGACTATACTAATAAGTTACCTGATACTCTCTGTATGTACCAGGTGTCACTATCACTATGAATTACAGTGTATCTTAAATGTTGGGAATGTGTTTGGGCTCACTTATCTGTGGATAGTATTTAATTGTATGAACTATGAATTGATTGTCTTTGCGTAAATATGTATTACATTATTTTTGGGTCCTTGTGGCTTATGGGTTTGCCCTGATCATTTGTTATAGAATGTTTGTAGTACCATGAGCGATCAGGGAATACCTAGGTGCCCCTCATTTTAGCGCAAGTGATGTGTTAGATCCATAGGGATATATGTTGATGTCGGGAGGTCGAAGCTTCGCAGTGTGGGTGAGCCCTCAGTATGTATGTTCATTTATCACATTAACCGTGGCGCCTGTGTCAATCAAGAAATTTTGTGCACTTCCATTTAGTTGCAGCAATAGTGTTGGACTATATTCTACTGCTCTCTTGTTCCTATGGTATAGACATATCCTCTCTTAAGATCAGCACTCGGGGTATGAGTCAGAGTCGTCTTGACGTTCGGGTGAGGTATCTATGTATCTTATCTTTTGTCATGTGGACTTTCTTCTTGGTTATTAAATTCACCTCTTCCTTCTGAATATCTCCTCTTCTGCGCGGAGATTCCTGTCGTTTACCTGGGGAGGTCATTCGCCTGTTGGCGGGCAACCGCCATTTCATTGACCGAGCACTATCTGCACCCTTGTCCGAGCCTCTGCAGTCTGCAGATAGTTATACGTATTTGATGTTCCTGAATATGGACTGAAAGTGATTTTCACATTCACAGGCAGCCCATGAATGACCCATTGCTGGGCTTGGGCCAACGTGAGGAAAGTTTTAGCCACATCGATAGCATTTGCACTGTTCCTTATTAGTTGATTTGTCAGTTGCTTTGACCTGACATATGGGTGCTGCAGCTGCTGTCTGTGATATTTTTATGTTGCCCAGGGTCTCTGCCTGTATGGAGATTGACATGTCAGCCCAGCGAGCATCAGAATTTCTTCTAGAGATCTTTTTTTGTGATAATCTTTTTCAGAACTCTGCGGCTCACACCCTGCAATTACTTGTGATTTCAGAGCATCCTTCTTCAAATAATGGTCAAAGTCACAATACTTGACCCCCTCCCGCAGGCGCATTTCAAAGGTGTCCAATGTCTCACCTTTCTCTTGGGTGGTGGTGTGAAATATATGTCTCTCATAATCAACATTCCTATGCGGAGCAAAATAGGTGTTCAATGAGTCAATAATCCATGTGAATGTCTGTGGCATTTTCCAGCATCTCAAATGCAATGTCTTGCACTATTGGCCCAAATTAGTATTCCTCTCAGACGCTGTCCTTCTCTGACTCCAGTAGCATCAATGTAAATGTATAGTTCCTTTAGCCATCTATTCCAGTGTGGTGCAAGGCTGTTGGTGTCTGAAATATCAAATGGTGGGACAGCCTGTAACTGTAAGGACTCATGGCCTCCTTCCATTCTGCTTGTCAAACCAGGGGATAATGATGACGGGGTGGCGTTGACGCTGGGATCCTCGCTTTCAGACATGATCACTATGTGATCGGCTTGCTGTTTCAACAGTGCTGTGGTAAGGGCTGGACTTGGCACAGCCTTGGAGACGCTGTGTGAGTATGTAGTCCATTGGCCTGTGTTTGGAGGTGTTCAGACATGGTATGTGGCTGCCTTGAACCTCACCTTAATTGCAGTATAATTACCAGCACAAATTATCTTATACTGCCAATAGAAGAATGTGCTAACTGACCTGACGCCTGCAGGGTTGGCGTGCAGCCAAACAAAACAGTGCTGGTCGGTGAGAGCACACGTCGAATGCTCCTTTTTTTTTCTGTTGCCAGTCAAAATGGCTGTTTAATGGCTGCTTTGCGCCATGTGGATGAGCGCAGGACAGCAGGTGCACAACAGGACCAACTGCAAAAGGCCCGCCAGCGTCAGCGGGTCGAGCGCTGTCCGTTACTTGCTGTGGTAATGGTAATGTATCGTCGGCAATGTGTTGCTGACGGGAAACAGGATGTGGATAATAATACAAACAGCACACTTTAATAATGACTCGGGTACGGAGTTCAAGTGCGATGCAAGCTTCTGTTTTATTTCTCAAACTTACCCTGCTAAACCAGCCCCCTACATGTGACCTGCCCTCAGGGCAGACATAGACAAAGGGCCAATATAAACTATGTGTCAGCATAGAAACAGGACACTTCAGGAAGGAAGAACAGAACAAAGAAAGGAAGAAGCAAATGAAGAATGGAAGCATGACAATGGAATGCTTTTCATATTTACATCTACAGACCAACAGTACATCCCAATGACCTCTACATGGTGGTCAGCCACCCCCTTTCCATAAAAAAAAATACATGCTGTGCAGTAAAGTAAGGATGATCTGTCTATGTGTCGATCCATTTAGAACCGTTCAAACACGCAAAACTTTGAACTTGGCTGACAATGTGACCATCTCTAGCGGCAAAGTTGCAATACTTGCAAAATACAGATTTTCAACACATTCATTACAGAAAGTCATGATTCTATTAAAGACTCGGAGGCGAAAGATTATGTTCAATTCTTCTCTTTACTTCTCGAGCAGCAATAACCAATAAACATTATGAAAACAACAAACTAACAATGAACTACAATTCCCAAAAACCGAAGTGAACTTGTAGTTTGTTTTTCATTGATCTGTTTTAACACGTGTCTTTTCCAGTCCAATCACATCAAATCTTTCCCCATAAACACTGACAACTTATGTGCTTCTTTTTTTTATTTTATTTTTTCTTTATTGCTTTTGGTTTGTTTAAACCTTTGCAAACTTTTACAGAACACATCAATAAAACATCTGTAAAATCAGTTCTCATAATATATGCAACTTCTTAAAATTAAATTCATTATCCTTAACTCATCAATGCATTGTTATTTTAGGTCAATATCCATTCAATTGTTATACCATGCAGGATGGAACAGTCAAGGTCAGACAATTACATAATTCACATTATTCTAAGGCACAGATATTTTTTTAAAAGTCATTTACTCTAATTTTCAATGGAACCGAGTTACCATGGAGCGTTTCGTACCATAATTTGTCTCTGTTGACATAAGAAATATCAGTAACGTATTGGGAAAAATATTCTATTCTTTATAACATCAAATTCCGGCATAGCAATAGTAGATAAAGAAGTGACTCAATCATACCGGGTATACAGTATTCCGTGCTTCTTCCTCTTTCTGCCGCTGATCGATCTATGAATAACCTGCGCCCCAACCGGTAGACAACTTCTATTTCTTAGCTTGAACATTTCTCACGATGCCGTTGTCTTATTCTCTGTCCCTGTTAAAAATATAAAACTCAATGAAACATCTCTTCCTGATCGGGTGGGCAATCGCATAATATCAACAATACATACAATTTCCAAAATTACAACCATCTTTTGATATACGTCCTGTTATCATTCATACATTACAGCGATTGAATGGGTGGAATAATCTTTCGCCTCTGAGTCTTTAATAGAATCATGACTTTCTGTAACGAATATGTTGAAAATCTGTATTCTATGACAAGACTCGGAGGCTCCGATTATGCTTGTTTAAAGCGTACTTACCACCAACAATGCTATCTGGTCCACTGGTCTAAAATAGAAATTCTTAAACGTTGTTTTGTTTGAACAGTCTGCAGCCTTCTAGACATCCTCAAGGTGAGCCCCTAGCATAAAAACTGAAGACGCCATAGCACCTGTAGTTGAATGTGCTCCAAACTGACCTACGTCAATGCCTGCTTCTGCCATGCACCATCTCATCCATCTAGCTAATATGGCTGTTGCTAATGCTTTAAGGGGCTTTCTCACCTCTATCAACAGCTGACACCTGCAAGTCTCACCCGATCTGCCACGGTCTCATAAGCTTTCCGACACCTAACTGGGCATAACCTGGGCCTTTCAGGAAAGCCATGTACTCTAGAGTTTTAATCCCCGTCTTCGTCCTTTTTTCAATGTAAAATATAACACCTGTAGGAGAAAAAGATTTTCTGTCTTGTCTATCTCTAATGCCTTGACCTCTGACACTCTCTTACAAGAGATTAAGGATAACAATGTAGTTAGTTTTAAAGAGCTTTCCTAGATAGATTCTCGTTGTCCGGCCAGGACTCAAACATCGTCAACACCACACTCACGTCCCAGAGGCGTGAATACCTAGGTGTCGGCGGTCTCATGCACCTGACTCCCTTCAGTAATCTACAGATTAATGTATGTTCGCCCACTGGTTTTCTTTCTATGTATTCGTGCCCTGCAGATATCGCTGATCTGTACGTGTTAATTGTTCTATATGCCTTAGCTTGTGCTGTCTGGTCTGCTAGAAAATTCACCACGTGAATTACATCTGTTTGTATGGGATTAACCTCCCTCTCCATGCACCAATTACTCCATTTTTGCCATTGCCACTCTGTAAGCCTTCCCGGTCCCCAGGGCCCATGATTCTTTGATAAACTTTTGAGCTGTTCCCGAAAGACCTGGAGTGGCCCAGGATCTCCTGAAATCGCCCATGCTATCAGGCTCAGGTTCCCTGTTTGCACCAGCGGATGAAGTTCTCCAGCTGGTCCCAGGACTATGTGCTATCTGTGTGGCAATATAATTGGACAGTCGTAATACATCTCCAGTAGGTCTGGGAACCATGCTTGACCCCTCCAATCGGGTGTCACTAAGATCACTGTCACTTCCTGTCTCCAATTTGCGCTATCATGGCGAATGGCGAGAAAGCGTATTCCTTCGCTGGTCCCCACACCTGGAGAAATGCATCTGTTGCCGCTGCTTCTGGGTCTGGTCTCCAGCTGAAAAATCTGGAGATCTTCCTGTTCAACCTCGAAGCAAATAGATCCTTCTGACACAGACCTCTAGGATGCATGATCTCCTGGAATACTGATTCCCCCAGCTGCCAATCGCTGGAGTCCCTCAGGTGTCTCAAATTCCAGTCTGCAACTTGGTTCTGTTCCCCCGGCAGATGCTCCGCTGTCACGCTGACTGCTCTCTGGAGACATAGGTGCCAACATTCCTTGGCTATCTCCGCCAGCATCTTGGATCTTGTCCCTCCCAATCGGTTTGTGTACCTGACTGCTGAGACATTGTCCATCTTGAGCAGGATGGCACATCTTGCTCCTTCCTGAGTTCAGCAGCGGACTGCAAATGATCCAACTAACAGTTCGAGACAGTTGATATGGAGGCCAAATCCTCACTCGACCATCTCCCCCCGGTCGACTGTTCGCCGCACCTGGACGCCAAGCCCCTGCAGCTGGCATCCGATTCTATTACAAGGTTCAGGGAGGATCCGAATATCGCCCTGCCATTCCATGTCTCCATGTGGTAATACTACCATTCTAGTTCCGTTCACGCTTCTTGAGAAATGGGCACTTTCTGTTCGTAAAACAAACCTTTCCTGGCATGTTCTATTTTCAGCCTCTGCAACGCTCTGTAATGCAGTGGTCCTGAAAAAAAAAATTGCCTGTATCGAGGATGACAGTCGGCCTACCAGCCTGGCTATCTCCCTCAGAGAAATCATCTGCCTTGTCATCAAGTTCTTTATTTCTTTCTTGATGGAGTTCACCTTCCCCAAAGGTAATCTGAGGGTGCCCGGCACAGTGTCAAGGATGAACCCCAAAAATTCCATTGACTGGGCTGGAACTAGTTCTGACTTCTCCCAGTTTATTAGGAAAACTAACTTCTGCAATACATCTGTTGTTCTCTGGATCTGTTCTACCAGAGTCTCCCTGTCCTGGCACATTATGCCGATATCGTCCAGGTATATAATCAATCTGATTCCCCGTTGTCTGAGGTGTCCAACCACTGGGTTCACAGGTTGGTGAAGCACCAGGTGGCTGTCGCCAGTCCGAACGGCAAGCTTGTGGATTCCCATTCTCTCCTTTCCAGAGGAACTGTAGTAGCCTCCTCTGACTCTGAAGGATCGGTATTGCCAGATAGGCGTCCCTGAGATCTATCCTCGCTAACCAATCCCTTCTTTGTAGGATGTCCCTCAGTAGGTGAATTCCTTCCATTCTGAAGTGTCTGTATATGAGAAATTAATTCAGTTCCCTGAGGTTTATCACTGGTCTGACTTTGTGCTTGCCTTTCACTAAAAACAGGTTGCTTATAAAACCTTTCTGTCCCTCTCTGGCCCGGGCTGCTTGCCTTTTTTATTTTCAGCAGCTCTACTTCTCTGTCTAGTAGTGCTTCGTCTTCCCTGCTGAACCTTATCTGTTTGGGTCTGACGTCTTGTATTGGTTCTTGCAGAATTGTAACTGAAAACCCTGACCCGTACCCAAGCATCCGCGGATATTTCTACCCAACTTTGCGTGTGCAGTCTCACTCTTCCTCCTACTGGAGGAATGCATGCTTCTAAGTCTTTCGCTAGCGCGCTTTTTCCTCTCACCTGTGGCATTTTGATGCTCCTGTCTGCTGATGCCGCTCCGGCCTCTACCTCTGCCTCTGGAAGGGAAGAAAGGGTTTGCCCTTCGGTACGCTTGTTCCCTCCAGTGATGTATGTCACTGTAGGACCTGTGGTACTGATAGCGGCTGGCCGAGCGGCCCTTTCCTCTGCCATTCTTGTCAAAAAACGTCCTTCCAAAATTCTTTTTGAGTAAAGCTTTCACCTTCTCCATGGATTTGTATGTGTTGGAAAACTTAGCCATGTCTTTTATAAAAGAATCTCCAAATAATTTTCCTTTGGCCGCCGCCGCTTGTTCTGATGTAGCCATTTCTCCTAATTTTGAGTCCATCTTCATCAGGATGGATCTGCTTCTTTCTGTTGCTATTGCAGTGTTTGTATTACCCAGCAGGCATATTGTCCTCTGGGCCCAGCCTGCAATTATCTCTGGGTCAATGGTTTCTTGCTTCTACTTGGCCTCCCCCGCAAGCTGCCATGTCCTTGTGATGGGTCCCACCATATCCAATAATTTATCTTGACAGGATCTCCAAGACCGGTCTATGCCCTTTTTTACATCTCTGCCGTACCTCCCGAGGAATGTTAGCATCCTTTCATTAATCTCTGGCGTTTCCGCCACCCCATCTGGTACCCTGGGTCTGGGGCATTCAGACCTCAATTTATTTCTGGCTTGTATGCTTAGAGGCGCTCTAAGCCTTTTTCTTAGGTATTCTGCTATATTCTCTGGGGGGTCCCATTCAGTTGACCTCGGGTGTACTAGCTCATCCGGGTCAAATTCATCTCCCCGTGGTCCCTCATCTTCCTTTCTGCCTTTCTTGTTTCTGGGCTCTCACCCTTCACTTGCTGAGGAGGTCTGTTATTCTGACGAGCTGTGGTCATCTGATTTGCTACTGCTCCTGCAGTCTTCGTCAGATGTGTCATCTGAGCTGTAATCATATTTGCCTCGCGACCTCTCCTTCCTCTTGCCACTCTTGTACCTATGCGGCGAACCCGTGGGGGTCCGGGCTCTACGTGCCGTGCAGGTCTTCTTCTTTCTTCCCCCTTTATCCCTACATGCTTTACTCAGGTCTGTCATGCTCCAAGATAAAGCTACCAGGTCCTCCATTATGCCCCTTTCCTCTCTCCTGTGGGGCCTGCCAGCAGTCGGCATTCTCTGTACTGCCTGACTCATTCTTAACCCACTTACGTGGGGTCCCTCTGAGTCCTCCTCTGAGTATCCACTCATTATTGCGGTTGTGTCTTTTGTCTTATTATGTGCAGTTATCTTGGGATGCCCCTGTCAAAATAGACACTTTTCTTCGTAGCTAGGCGGGACTACACCTTTTTCAATCTTACCTGGGGACTGTGTCCATCTTTATCTGTATTAGTACTTATATGTATAACATGTAAATAAATCTCACCTCCTCTTTCTGGCAGATCTGGGAGCCTGAACAGTTTTCTTGGGACTGTGCCCGTCAATTCCCTTGCAGCTGCAGTGTTTGTGAGTGCAGTGCTGCTCTCTGGCCACTAGGTGGCATGTGCCCGGCTTCGTTTGCTGAGCTTCCTGGAAGCAGTAACTTCCTGCACCACTCGTAGATGCTGTCAGCGTTATTTAACTCCGGTGAGTCTTTTGATCTATAAAAATTATCTCCTGTGTATTCTGAAGCTCCTATCCCTCTGCCACGGAAATTTGCAATGGCGCCGGAACCTCTGAGGTGACGTCGCGCCCGGCGCAAAACTCTGTGTGGCAGTGCCTCCTATCGAGGCTAAAAAACGCCAGAGCTTTAAGCCCTGTTGCCTTCACTACACTAAATCCGGATCCGCTCCGCCAAATGACCTTTGTCATGCGCACGCTGCTTTATAAAGTAAATACACCAGTGTTCGTTCTGCAACTTCTATGAACATTCATACCGTAATGAAATAATTGTAAAGGGTACTTAGCTCAGCTGCTCGAGCAGCAAAGAAAGTGGAAGAAGCACAGAAGTTTTCAGTGTTTAGGGGTAAAGATTTGATGTGATTGGACTGGAAAAGACACATGTTAAAACAGACCTATGAAAAACAAACTTCGGTTTTTGGGAATTGTAGTTCATTGTTAGTTTGTTGTTTTCATAATGTTTATTGGTTATTGCTGCTCGAGAAGTAAAGAGAAGAATTGAGCATAATCAGATCCTCTGAGTCTTGACACAGAATTTCATACCATGTAGTTCCAAGATGTGAACTAAATGTGAAAAGAAATGCAAGTTTGCCCTGCTGTCTGTTTGCATGTCAATGGAAGGGCCATGAGCAGACTATATGGGTGGGCCAGTTAATTTAATGTTAGTCGTACACCCACCTACTTACAAGGCACCCACTATCCTCTTACGAGACATAGGGCCTGATTCACAGACTGTTTTCCTATGGGACTGCACCATTATAAAACGTTTCCGTGAATCATGCCCATACTGTGCAGCACATCTGCTTGAGTTATGTTGTGATTCTTGACTTAGTGACGGCAGGACACTCACTTTTGACATTTCAGTATCGCTCTTTCTCCCCAAAAGTAAATATGCGATCAAAACACATTAAATAGCAGAAAGCAAAATAAAGGAAAATGTGTAAAGTGCTGCGAGTATATGTGTATTGCATGCTCAGTATTGCCGTACCTATAACCTCTGGAATGTTCCAATGGTTTGCAAGCTAAACCTGTTATGTTGAACCGAGTGCTAAGGGAGCAACATTTGGAAGCATTGTTGGGAATGCTATGGTTTTTTGCCACCTCTGCGTCAGTCCCTTGGCCGTTCCCTACTTCAGTAACCCACCACACTCCATCAATATACCGAAAGACATGCTTGTTTATTGTAATCAAGATCATATTATGCAAATGTTATAGTTCTTTACTCAGTACAGAACTACATGCTATCAAGTGAAATAAGAGTAACACCTGTCAACATTTTCAAGAGGAATTCTAGCTTTTTTGAGAAAAATGTATGTTTTGTTTGTTTGTTTGTTTAATTATTTGTATAGCGCTCCTGACCCAGGGGTATATGGGCGCTTAAACATCAAGTTACAGGCAAAGGTAGGGAACAATTGTACAGTATTGAAGCAAATGTATAGTTGACAAGAAAGCAGTTAGTGCATAGATAATAATAGGCAGACATAGTAAAGGATACATTTGTACATTAGGTATGCTTACATACATGGTTGGTTATTTGTTGAGTAACCAAGTGATGACCTTAGTTCTGAAAGGTTGGAAGGTGGTTGTGGATTTGATATCCAGTGGAATGGTGTTCCATAGTTGTGAGGCTAGAACTGGGAAGCTAGAACCACCAGCTCTTTTGAGGGAGTATTTGGGCACCGTCAGTTGTAGTGTATTAGAGGATCTAGTGGTTCTGGTATTCTGTCTTAGTGTAAATTTGTTAGTGAGATAGGGCGGGGCTAGGTGGTTAAGGTCTTTGTAGGTGAGGCAGATGGTTTTTAGGTCTATTTTTTGTTGGATGGAGAGCCATTTGCATGAGATTCTTGTAGCCGAGATATGTTCTCTTCTGGGGATATTTAGGGCGGCACGGAGTGCGTTGTTTTGTAGAACTTGCAATTTATTGATTACCGTTTTGTTGGCGCCTACATAAAGGCTATTACAGTAATCCAGTTTGGATTGTATAAGTGCTCTGGCTAAAGTGAGGCAGTTGTTCGGGTAAATCAACGGTATACAGGCCCTAATTAGTTTACCAGTGTAGGCAGCCGCTGAGGCAGTCATATTAATTTGTTTGGCTAGGTTGGTATTCGTGTCTAGGTAGAAACCAAGGGTTTTTACACTTTTGGCGATGGGGATGGTGTTGCCGTCAATGGTGAAGCTGGTGTAGCTGGGACAGAGTTTCCGGATGGTGTTGGGTGAGCCGACATGGAGCAGTTCGGTCTTGTTATCATTCAGGCAAAGGCCATGTGTGGCCATCCATGCCTGAATGATGGAGAAGACTTCATTGATCCAGTTGGCGTCCGAGTTGTAATTGCCGGATAGGGTGAGGAGTATATGGGTTTCATCTGCGTAATTGGTGCAGGTGACACCCAGATGGTCCAGCTTGTCGAATATGGGCTTTGTAAATATATTATACAAAGTAGGTGAGACACAAGATCCTTGTGGGACACCGCAAGTAATAGGGATAGGGTCGGCCGCTGCTAGGGGTGAGAAGACCTTCATGGTCCTATTGTCCAGGAAGGATTGGAACCATGTGACCGCAGAGTGGGAGAAGTGTGCTGCCGATGACAAATGGTTGCACAGGATTTTGTGGTCAACCAGGTCAAAGGCAGGGGAGGGGTTGAGGAGAAGAAGGATGGCAGCCTTACCTTTATCTTTGAGGTCGTCTATCTGGCCGTTTCTGTCCCGTGTTGTGGTCGAAAGCCAGATTGGCGAGTTCCTAATAAATGGTTTGTCTCGAGGTAATCCTGGATTTGTAGATAGGCCACTCTGTCAAGAATTTTTAGTAAGAATGGGACGGTGGTAATGGGTCTATAATTCGTGGGTATATCTGGGTCGAGGGTTGTTTTTTTTAGTAGTAGTAGGACCCAGGATTGTTTCAGATTACTAGGGACCGAGTTATCGGAGAATGACATTTTTATTAATTTGGTAATGAAGGGGGAGAGATCACTGGCTGCATCTTTTATGATCTGTGCGGGGCAACTGTCCCCCTTGCAATTCGAGGGCTTCAAAGACGCTATAATTTTTTGTACTTCAGGTATGGATACCTTTTTGAAAATAAAGGCTGGGCTAGTGGAGGTAGGTGGAGGAGGGGTGGAACTGGAGGTAGGACCATGAGTGAGTTGTTGTCGTTTGTTGTCAATTTTAGTTTGGAGCCCTGAAATTTTGTTAGCAAGGGCATTCTGGATCCCTGTGCGCCATGGTTTATCCTTAGTGCAAGTATCCATGGGAGGAATGGGGTTTTCTAATTCCTTTAGTATGTTAAAGAGCTCCTTTGTGCTAGAGCTTGCCTGAGAGATCCTGGATTTAAGAGATTCTTTCTTTGCGCGTGTAATCTCATTTTTGTATAGAGTGGAGATATTGGTGAAATTAGTTCTGTTATTTCCTGAAGGCACTGATTTCCATAGTGCTTCAAGTTTACTTTTTTGTTGCCGGAGAAGTTTGAGCTCCGGGGTGTACCATGTATTCAGGTGCGCTTTTGGTTTCCCTTTGCGCATTTTTAGTGGGGCAATGATGTCGATGGCTTTGGCCATGGAATCATTATAGACGTTGACCAGTTGGTTCATGTCAGTTGTAGCTGGTAGTGCGTTCAGAGTAGGGGTCACCAAGGGTATTAAGGCTTCCGCTGTGATGTTACTCTTTTTCCTAGTTGGACAGGCCGGTGCAATAACAGGCCTTTTATGCACTAAATTGCTAGTATTAATGTCAAATGGGAGGAAGTGGTGATCAGTCCAGATGAGCTGGACGGGATCTTTCATGGTAATGTTGCAATTAAGGGCGGTTACCCAGTCAAGGATTCTGCCCTTCGAGTGAGTGGGTTTGGAGCAGAGTTGTTGGAGGCCATGCTCCTCTAATGCCGTGGCCAGGGCAATGGCTGAGGTGTCGAGAGGGTCATTAAACCCGAGATTGAAGTCTCCAAGTATAATCATTTGTGCTGACGGTTTGGAACTTTCGTCAACTAGTGAGGTGATGTCTTCCTCAAATGAACCAGGTGGGCCGGTGGGTCTGTAAATTAAATGCAATGTGATGGTGCTCTTAGGGGAAGTTTGTAATTTGACTGTGAGATGCTCACATGATTTAAGTGGAGGAGAGGAGGCTAGTCTAACATCAAGCAAGGACTTAAAGATGATAGCTACACCACCTCCTCGAGCGTTAGGTCTATCTGCTCTGAGGATGGTGTAGTTATCAGGTATAGCTAGGGTGAGAGATGGTCCTGCAGCGTCATGCAACCAGGTTTCGGTTACAGCGAGGAAGTCCAGGTTATTAGTTAGAATAATGTCGGTGACTTCTATGGAATGGGCGACTAGTGATCTAACATTTAGAAGAGCTCCTTTTGGAGTAGGAGGGGTGGAATTGATCGGTGTTACAGTGTGATTGTTAGTCTTGTTGGGTAGTTTAGCTGGGCGTTTGCTAATTCTATGGTGGGTTCTGGCACCAAGTCTATTGTTCCGATCGGTAGGGATGAAGGTAGTGGTTCGAGAGACAGTTAGGTCAGCGGTTATGGAGGTGCTGTAGTCCAGGGTGGGGCATGATGCTCTCATGTCGGTAGGGTTCCGCTTGGAGATATATGAGTACTTATTGGCTGGGACATCAGAAGAGTGTGCGTAGCATTGGGTAGGATAGGCGGATTGTGAGACCGGGAGGAAGGCCGGTGTGGTAGGCAAGAATGGTGTGTGGCAAATGATAGGCTAATGTCTTGGACAGGCAGGTCTGGCTAGCCCATTTTTGTGGGCTATGTAACTATTGCCAGTGCAGAGTATGTTGCTTTGCATGACACAAAAGGGGAACATGATCGCGGTAAGGCAGAGTAGCATGCTATGGCTGGGGAGACGTGCAGGGGATTGGCGAATAAGGGGCATTGGTGACATAAGGTAGGCACAATACAAACCAGATGTGGTCTGGAAGCAACCATAAAGCACAACACACTTCAAATGTGGTCAGGAAGCGACCATAGGGCACAATACAGCTCACATGCACCGAGGTCACAAATTAACTGGAGTACATCAAGGCACCTGAGTACGAAATCACAATGGGGGGCACACATGTACTGAGGCCGTGTAATGAAAAGGGTGCATCAGGGTGCCTAAATTCGAGATCACAGTGTGGGGCATACATGTACTGAGCTCGCACATTGAGTGGAGTGCATCAGGGCACAGGGTCCGAGGTCATGCATAGAGACAAAAAGGTGGCACGGTAATACAGAATAAGGCAGTGAACACTGAGGTGACACAGTTAAGTAGTGAGCATTGATTATCACAAGAGTTTACAAGGAGCATGCAATTTATGTGAGAGGCAGATGGGTTGTGGGCTCAGCGGAGTGTTGATGCTGCAGGCGCAATGTTACCTTAACAGGTGAGTCTGGAGGTCCAGGGGGTCTGGCAGACGGCAGAGTCGGCAGTGAACAGGCTGAGAACAGGCACCAGCCTTGTTCCCGAGGGCCTTGGAAGGAGAGGGCCGGCTTCGCCTGCCGGAGCCCAATGGCAGGGATTGTAGACGTAGTGGCCAATCAGGCAAGGCCAGGACTACTGCTGTGTGCCTGGTAAGGCACAGAATGAAAGAAGCCGAAATGCGGCGGCCATCTTAGAAAGGGGTACCTCATGTACCTCAGAGCTGGAAACGGGGCAAAAGGTGCTCTTGCGGGTGCGGGGCGGTTGCAAGGCTGTCTGGGTCCTTAGTGGGGCATCTCAGAGCACTACGGTACTGTACAAAGGTTATGAACAATTGGAAGTGTATGCAATGTTTTAATATTGAGTTAGATGTGCAGCTGATCCTGTGTCCTTCATCTTTTGCGGGGGTTGGAAAGGACATCATAGCACTAGCCCTTACCGTAAGTATTTATAAAGAAGAACTGTAGGTCACTAAATACTTTTCTTTTTGTCTGTTCCCTCAGCCTGGAGTGTTCATTAACGTTGCCATTGAGCCCTGCTCAACGTGCCATTGTTCCACAGATGTGAATCCAGAAACCAATCTGAACATCATCAAGTGTGAACCTATCAAGTGCAACACGGATTGCTTGCTGGTGCGTCTCAACATACCAATTTATTTATTCAATGTTTTACATTGATGAAGTGTTGACACCAAAGCGCTGTCAATAATTTTAACAATTAGGACAAAAGAACAAAAGCATTGGTTATTTATAACGCGCTTAATACCCAGAGGTTTCTAAGCACAGACTCTGGGATCGAACCTGTGTTGTTCCGCATTGTCTTTCTTCCAAGGGGAGTGTGTTGCCCCTGAGCTATCCTCGAATGAAATGAGAAAAACAATGACAGAGGCATCATCACAGATTATAAGAGGAGAGTAGGCAGGATTTAGGCGTAGACGAAAGTAGCACATGTGGGGCTAGAGTGTGCAATGCAAGCAAAGCAGTTCCAGAGTTTGAAAGCAAATAAGGAATAAGAGCAAAAGATGGATTGCAATCAATGATGGGCTAATACAACTAAAATAAATTGAGAATGAGCTGAAGGAATGAGAAAGCAACTAGACAATCACAAGGAAGGAAATATAACGAAGAGCTAGACCATGAACACATTTATAAACTATACACAAATAAAGACACTGGAGTCATCAGGATAAAGGCAGCTAAAGAAGCAAAGGGGTCAGATAAATAAAACAAATGAGTGGCCCCCTCTAGAGTTTTACGGGAGGGCTTTGAGGACCTGGCGCTCCATGACGTTTGGTGGGTCAAAAAGGAGAAATCGCAGGGGTTAACTTGCTTTTTTCATGTCTATGAAACCCTCTCTAGAATAGATTACGTCTGGGTCTCGACTAGTGTGGTGGGGCTGGTGGACGATTTAGAACTGGGAGCAATAGCTATTTCACATCATACGCTAGTGATAGAGTACCATCCGGGGATAGGGGCCATGCAGAGGGCTATGGTCGTGGACTTTCCCCCAGGAAGTAATGCATGACGTAGTAATGATTGAGGAGCTCGATAAAATATATGACAATCGAGTGCCGGACAAGACATATCGACGGCCGAGTCGAGGTCCACTACGCCCCCTGTCAAGAATCTTCCGAAGCAGCAAAGCTGGATGGAATATCTATCAGATGAGGAATCTGTGGGAGAGGAATCCATAGAAAGAACATTATGGTAAGTAAATTCTCCTTCTAGTTTCTTCAGAGTGCAGTATTGTTCTCAGCTGGCCTTTAGGTTCTATAAGGGTATCACCCCCAGTGTGATCATAAATAACCTTCCTCTCTGAGGAAAACATTTTTTTTCCTCTGGTCTCATTCTTGTCATGTGGATTCTTGGAGTGGCATCCCCTTTTTCTCCCAGGGGTCTTGTTAGAGAGAGGTTCCCATAGGATTTCATACACTAAATTACCCACCAACTCTTGAGGAAAAATTTAAGAGAGCACATTTCAGTTTGTTTCCACAGGAAAGGAGGAGTAGTATCTTTGATTCTCTTTCTCTATGGGGCATTTTATTTATTTGTTTGCTTGATAGGCACTTATACAGGAAATTAATTCTGTTTCAAAGCGCCTACAGGGCAGAAAGGAGGCAACATGGGATTGCAATACGATTAATACAAAAAATACAGGGGGCGACTGAAGGCCGAACCTACTATGCCTTGTGAGTATTCAGAACGTGCAAGTGAAGCAAGGAAGCGGGCAGTGGGGTAGGTTCTGGGGTGTGCTCGAGGGTGAGCCGCAGATGAAGTGCAGGGTATGGTAAGTGCTATGCGGCCAGGAGCCGCATTGGGTGGAAAGTATGATTCTCCAGTGTGGAGGGTGTGCCGAGGCAAGTGCTGAAGGTAGACAGAAGCTGGGAAGATTGGGTGTGAATGATCACTGGCCCCCGAGGATGCATAAGGGTCTAAGACACCAATCACAGCAACTGTGAAATTAGCAGAGGAGGGAAGATGGGAAGGAGGAGGAAAAGAGGAGAGCCTTGAGGTGCTTTTGGAACTTAAAAAGGTCCTGCTCAAGACGCGGATGGAACGGGAGTCTGTTCCAAAGAAGGGATCCTGCTGAGGAAAGCGAACAACCCCCTGCTCTCTGTTTAGCAAAAATGCTTTACATACAGAGAATTGGTGCCAGAGGAGCATAGAGGTCTAGAACGAGAGTATTTATTAAGAGAGAGTTGCAGATAGTGTGGTCCCTGGCCCCAGACAGCATTGTGGAGGATGCAGAGGGATTTGAATTTGGTCTGTTCAGCAACCAGGAGCCAGTGCAGACTTTTAAGGGCAGGAGAGATGCGGTCCCTGAGCTTAAGGCCAAGGATAAGTCTTGCTGCTCCATTCTGATTAGCTGAAGGCGTTGCAGAGTGGAAGAAGGTTGTTTCAGGAGGAGGTTGTTGCAATAGTCAAGCCTAGAGAGAACCAGGTCTCTGGAAACATTGAGCTTCTGGGGGAAAGTGAGAACTGGGACAATTCCTTTGAAAAGGAACAGTTGAAAGTGGGACTTCTTGGCGCTATCCTTTGGTGAGGGAGGAAGGATAGAGAGGAGTTGCAGATGACTTCAAGGTTTCTGCCTTCAGAAGAGGGAGCAGGGGAGAGCCCAAGGTGAGAGGCCAGCGAGAATGGAAGAAAGAGGGAGCAGGGGTCCCAATCGGAAAGATCTCCGTTTTAGTGGCATAACATAGATGGCAAGTTGGGTGGAGAAGATTATCTGTAATTCCAAAGAGACTATTGACTTGTCCCTCCCCTGTATCATATAATCTCGGGGACAAAAAAGGTGGTAAATGTTCCCCTCCACAGTCTTCCTTACGGGGAGAATGGCATGTGAGGTCAAAAGATCGAAGTTAAGTGGTTGTGGGGTTCATAATCTGTTAACCAACTCTGAACTTGTGGTCTTGTCCCAATGGAATGGGATTGATCAGTCTCTGTCTCTTGGGTGAATGGCCCACTGGTGGAAAAGATGATGCTAGTCCACTCTTTCCTAGATGCAATAACCATGGGCCTAGAGTTTACATTGTTGAGCTTACTATTCATCTGGGATCCCCAGTTTGTGTCAACTGGGCCCGGTCCCTCTGACACCATATGTGAGGAACCAGGAATGAGACTCAGACACCATAAACCTTTATTGAAACAAAAAGGGGTTGGAAAATGCCTCACTATCTCTATTCTAGGAGGTTTTTCCCTACCTCCACCAAAACAAATGGGTCTATCCTTTGTCAAGAGGTCCTACAAAATATGTCCTGTGTCCGTAATCCTATTTTTGCCCTTGCACTCTAAAACTGATTCTAATGTGTAAAGGGTATTGTCTTTGACTCTTGAAAAGTGCTCAAATGTTCAAATCCAACCAAAAGATTCAACTTCAACAAAAAGGTTCTATTTGATTTATTATTTTATTTTGTTTATTTATACCGCGCTATAGCCCGCAGGCATCAGTGCGCAACACTTACAACATTAAAAAGAAAACTTTAAGATTTAGTAACCAGTTTATTCAAACAGGGTTGTTTTCAGGTCTTTTCTGAAGACAGCATAATTTGCCTCTGTTCGCATTGATATGGGGAGTTTATTCCAGTTTTTTTGCGGCGTAAAAGGGAAAAGATCTGCCTGATCGTCTAGCTCTTTTGACATGTGGCATGGTCAGGAGATGTGTGGCGCTCGAGCGCAGAGTCCTGCTTGGTGATTATTTTCTTACAGTTTTCGTCAGATATTGCTGTGCCTCTCCATGCATACATTAGTGGGTAAGTGTCAGCGTCTTAAATTGAATTCTCTTTTCAATAGGTAACCAATGAAGCTCCCTATGATACTGTGAAATGTGATCCCCTCTAGTTGCGTTGTAGATTATTCTGATGGCATCGTTCTGAATTATTTGCAACTTTTGGATGTTTCCTTTCCCTGCACTAGCCAATAGAGCGTTGCAGTAGTCCAGCCGGGGCATAATTATGTCTCGCAGTTTTTGCAAGATACTAGAGGATTAATCTGTCTTAGAATTCGAAGATGGTAGTGCACGTTTTTTGTCACTTATTTGACATGAGCGTCCACATTTAAGAAGGCTTCAAATATTGTGCTCACAGTTTTTACCTTTTCGACCACTTTTATGACGCAAGAGTCAATCGTAAAGCTTGTGTAGGATGGATCAAGTCTCTCTGTACCCTGGGTGGAGCCAAAGACCATAAACTCAGTCTTAGAACTATTAAGACACATCCAGTTTTCCGTCATCCACTCTGGATGATCGAGTAGATGTGATTGAGTGTTATAGTGTCCTTTGTATAATCCCCGCAAAGATCCATGACCAGTTGGAAATCGTCGGCGTAGTTTGGAAACCCCTCCTTTCCAATTTATCACACAAGAGTCTTATATAGATATTAAATAAAATGGGAGAAATACAGCTTCCTTTGGTATGCCATATTTGATAGCCAAAGGGTCTTAACATACAGTGCCCTAGCATATCTTAGATGTTCTTTCACCTAAAAAGGAGCCAATCCATTCCACGTTGTGTTTTGAGCAGTTGCCAATGTTTGCTAGTGTTTCCAATATTCTGGGATGAACGAGAAGATCAAACGCCAATGAAAGATCCAATAAAATGAGAAGGCCCGTTTTGCCCTCATCCATGCGTTTTAGCATTTGTGTTTGCAGATCTAATAGTGCACTTTCGATTCCATAATTTCGATGGAAACCAGATTGTTTATGGTGAAGCACTGAGGCAGATTCAAAGTGGGTCTGCAATTGGTTAGTAGCCACTTTATCCAGTATCTTTAGGAGGAAAGGAGTGTTTGTTATTGGGTGTAGGGTAGAAGGGTCCTTATCACTAAGCCCTGGTTTTTTAACAATAGGGGTAACTGCCACTTCCTTGATGGCAGTTGGTAGACTTTTATGCAAGAAAGCAGCATTTATAAAGCATGTAAAAAATGGTGCAAAGATGTTATTATGCTTAAGTATGATCTTAGAAGGAAGGGTGTCCCTGATACAAGTGGTGGCTCTATTATTTGCAAGCATAAGCAATGTGTCTGCTTTGGTTATTGCTTGGAATCTGAACTTTGGCGTGGTGCTACATTTCTCTTTATGAATTTCTCTCTCTTGTTTTAAAAATGTCTTTGTGGCCCCTTGCGAGTCATGAATATTTTCTCGAGCTAGAAGGACTTTATTTTGGAATGCCTTTTGTACATTCTCGCAGTCTTCCTTATTAGGGTTGATATCTTGAGTAGGAGCACCAGGTTTCTCCCAAGATCTATATAGTTCGTAGAGCTTTTTGGCGCAGTGTCCTGCTTGTTCGATTTGTGCATCACAATATGTACCTTTTTCCTCGAGTATCTTTTTCTTGTAGTCTCTTTCTATGATTTTCCATTTGTCTTTAATGTCAATGGAAGGGTCTTTGGCCCATACTCGCTCTGATTTTCTTTTTTTCTGTTTAAGAGATTATAAACCTTGCGTAAACCATTTTTGATGGTCCGGACGGTCCCTAATGGTCTTTGTTTTGAATGGTGCAAAGTCTTCTATCAGTCTAAGAAGAGCATGTTCATAGTTCTCAGGGACAATAATTCCCTTCGCCAGATTTCTCTTCTTCTTTAACATACAACTCAGAATCCAAAAGTCATGACTCTTCCTAGGTATTCTTTTTACCATCAATATGGATTTCAAAGGTATGGCTCTTCCTTAAGACACTCACCATTCACAAATTCAACGGTAGCTATCCTCCTTGAATTTCTTACCAGTTATACACACACTTGCATGGGCCTGGTATACTCCCCTGCCAGGGCTTCATGCAATCTTTCCAAAACCCTTCTCTTTACCTTATATGCCTTCCTGCCAGGCCTTTTACACATTTATGTACAGATTTTTATCTTCACCTGGTGTGCTCTCCTGCCAGGACCTTCACACATTTACCTGTAAGCATTTACCTTCACCTGGTATACTCCTGCCATGACTTTCATGCATTTACTTGTAAGCATTTACCTTCACCTGGTATACTCTCCTGCCAGGACTTACTTACATGTATTGGTAAGCTTTTATCTTTTCATTTTGTCCATTAAATGACTTTGGACCAGTTCAGGCAGATCTTTCCTGTTTTAACTGTAGTCACCTCAACAATGGTTCTCTCTCTCATATAAGGTTTTAGCCTTGTTTCCCAGTTCATTCTCATTTACTCAGGTTTCTCTTCCTTTCTTAAATTGTGGGCTCAGCAACCCCACCCATCTGTGTTACAGCTTGCAGGTATCTCGTCCTTCTCATTACTTTCGGTTCGCTCTCTCAAGCAGCGCACACTTTCAGGCAACCCGGTAACACTGTTGACTTCCCTGGGCCTACCGGGTGCTGTTAGTGTTTCCCCTGCTTCTCTGCTCTCTATCCTCTCTGGCTACTGGCTCGGTGTGCATCTTGTCAACTGTTGTGCCTTTGCCGACTCAGTGCACGGTTTCCACTGCCTTTCGTTCATGGGCAATGAGCCGTCTGGCTTCTCGCTTCCTGCACTGCTGTTTGGCTGTGCTCCGACACTGTCTGCTGCAGCGTTCACTCTGCTGCTATGCCAATTGCATTCCCCACAGGACGCAGTGTTCTGCAGGCTCTGCAGCTCTCCTGACTCCCTCTCTCTGTCAGCTGTAGCCATAGTAGATTTAAACCTCTCACTTTCAGCTGCCATGAGGGAGCCTCCAGATCCTCTCTCTTGCACACTGCTGGTGCCCAGGGGATCACCCCCTCTTTGGGGGCCACAGCAGTTCCCAGGGAAAAGACTAGACTGCTGACAGTGGTTATCATTAGGAGTGATCATCATTCCTCAATACTTCTCGCTCGTCACAGAACTGATCTTATAATTCCCTTGTGAGTCATTGGGGATCTTTCTCCTCACAGACACTCCTATTCAATGGATTTCTTTTCTCCTGCAGATTCCTCATCTGATAGATATTCTCATCCAGCTTTGCTGATCTGAAACCTTTTGACTGGCAGGCATAGTGGACCTCGACTCAGCCATTGATCATTGATCCATCTTGCTCGGTGCTCGGTCGTCGGCTCTGGATGTGACGTCAGACATCATATATATACCATGTTGCTACGCCCCATACCTCAGTTCCTATTTTCTGTGCCCCTGCAGGCTGCTTCAGGAACACGACATTGAGTCTTTGATTCAGCGTTTTTGGCTAAATTGGTCCACTTTTCTTCATAAAACCTTGACCGCGATGTCCTCTCCCCGAATTTCAGGCTTTAAAAGGTGCACTGACTGCCCTTCCAAAATGTCGGTGACCGACCCGCACAACATTTGTCTCTGGTGTCTGGGTATGAATCACGACACAGAGGGATGTGCGTCTTGCTCCAAAATTTATTAGTGAGTGGGCCGCCAAACTTGCTTTGGGCCGACCGTCCATGAAATATCCGGCGCGGTTGCTCGACAGAACAGCCTACTTCCGAAAAAGATAAGGAAAAGCATTGATGAAAGGCCAAAAAGCAGTCACACCCGAGGAGCCTCTCTTCCTTGTCTCCATCGCATAAGAAAATTAGGTGCCATCGACAGCTCGTCGTTGGAAAAAGGTAAGCCCTTGGCTGCGCTGACCACTCAAGAGGAGGGGGATTGCTTAAAAAAAAAAAATGTTCGACATGTTTAAGACTCAGACTGCTATAGGTGTGATTACCTGCCCCCATCCCCCAAACAGCAAGCCTCAGGGGCAAAAGCAGCACTTGGTACTCCCGACCCCACACATGCCAAACCGTCGATGCCATCAGCGTCAGAGAAGCCTTTGGATTCGACACTGAAAAAGGTGCTTAAGCCATCAACGGCCGAGTCATTCTTGAGAGTGTCGACAGGCTGGCGTGCCCAACGTCACAGTAGTACCCAAGCCTCGACTGGCGCTGACAACACTTGGTACTCACGATCCTATCAGCAATGGATCTTTCATCCCACTCTCCAGGTCTGGATTCTTCAATTTTCGATGCCGACCATGGTGATGACCAGGGGGACATCGATCCCATGTACACAGGGTCAGGAGATGTCGATTTTTTCTGATGACCAAGGAGACCTGTTGGCATTAGTCCAAGGATTACACAATGCCAATGGCCTGGACACATTTCCAGATGTGACATTTCAGCAGGGTCAGCCCTACACCCACACCCATGCTAAGTTTAGGGCCCTAGTAGAAAGGGTAGTAGACACCCTAAGTTTGAGGTCCTCCTAAGCACCTGTTCAGGGCTACGAGTTGACGGACATCTTAGATGAAGGTTCTGTGACTGAGCATAAAATGCTACGTAATTCGGCAATTGCAGATCCCCTAGCCTTTTTGTGGCAACATCTCTGCTCCATCCCCCCGGTCAACTGTAACTTTACGGGGAAGTGTAGGCTGGCAATAGGATATCCATCTTTCCTGGCTTCTCACCCTTCTCCAGAAGGGCTTGCTGTACAGGCAGCCACAATCACCACCAGACCTGTGGCATCCCCTTCGAATCTGCCTCCGGACAGAGAGGGTAAAAGGTTGGACGCAATGGCCAAGAAGGTCTTTACGTCTGTCAGCATGGCGTTAAAAGCCACCAATGTCCCCTGTGAATTAGCAAAATATTCCTTTGGTTAATGGAAAGCCGTGGAGCAGACAGCACAGTGCATACCGAGGGTAAACTGCGGGATGGGTTTACACGGCTGGTGGAAGATGGGAAGGAGGTAGCCAAGCAGTCGTTGCAGACGGGCCTGGAAATGGTCAACTGTGTTGGCTGTTCAATGGGGTCAGCGCTAGTATTGAGAAGGCAAGCCTATCACAAAACCTCTGGCTTCTCCCCACAAGTCCAGAATAGGCTACTGGACATGCCTGTTTCGATTTGGCCAGAAGGCTGTTGACTCGCTGGAAAGGTTTAAAGAGTCTAAATTAGCCACAGAATTGCTGGGCCTTGCTGTGCAGCCGGCCAAACCTGCCTTCAACTGTGCCTCCAGGGGCAGAAGCTATAGGCGCTCTGTGCCTTACGGCAGGGAAGCGCAGCTCTCACAGGCCAGGCAGGGACAGAAGGGTATCTCGCATCCCGGAAGGCGCAGGGGGGCTTCCAGAGGCCAGCAAACAGTGGCAGCAGCAGGGGCAGCACCACCCTCTAAGCCATTTTGATTTCTCCTCCCATGACTTACCGGTTGGTGGATGGTTGGCAGAACATTGGCCTCAGTGGCAGGACATTACCTCCGATGCCTGGGCCCTGCAGCTCTTTAGGTGGGGTTATAGTCTCCCCTTCTCAAGAAAACCAAGGGACAGACCCCCGCTGCCTCCAATCCAACCGAGACAGGAACGCCAGGAAGAACTGTGAGCCCTCTTGTTGAAGGATGCCGTGGAAGAAGTACCTCCCTATCAGAGAGGGTCGGGTTGGTACTCCCAGTATTCCCAGTATTTCCTGGTACCCAGGATTGAATCCAGAAATCTGAGTTAGCCATGCATTGTATCTAAGCACAAAACAGTTTGATAGTCTTTGTAATTGAGTATAATTATTTTCAGTATACCACAATCATTTATTATTATTTAAGGTAAAATGTACCCCCTACTGTATATTATCGGGCTATCATAGGGCTAGATTGAGATACTTTATAATGTAGCAAAACTCAGGAGTGATATGCAATATATCATTTTCTTCTGATGCTTGTGAATCTGCTTGGAATCGCATGCTGTGCGTATAGTATGAAATCTAGTGGTAATCACTGAGTAATGCATCTTTTTTTTGTAGATTGAAAAGGAACGTCAACATGGGTGTGATTTTAAGACTATCCCTAACGTGAGGTGAAGTGTACCCAAGATTCTTCACACGTAGAGGTCCCCCAGATTGTTTTTTTCCACCTTTCTGGTCGGTCATTTTATGCGCACAACTTATTGTTGTTACCGCTTCTTTGATGCACCCATCAACGGATTTGTTCGACGACTGATCGACAAACCTTGTTTTTGCTGTTTTCTGCAGACTGTTGCTGCCTGTTAAAATCGATTTCTGAAATCTGCTCCGGTGAACAGATGTTCAGGAGGCCATCCTTGTTTAATGAAACTGGGAACACTTCTGCGAAGTTAGCCTGGACAATTCAAGGTAGCTCGGAGAGCAGTCAAGGCTAAGTCTCAGGAGTACTGGGGGTGACCTGAGGTCTTGGATGAGCACACACAGTAGGACACAAGAATTACTCCTAGACAGTACTATATGAAAAAATATATTATTTATTAGGGCTTTGACAAACACAGGTGAATAATGATGAACACACTAATACTACTACTTAAACACACACTATATAAAACATGTACAATCACTTTTCGGTCAATGCAGTAAAGTGCATATTCCCGTCAAACCTGTAAGGTGGGAAAGCACCCAAACTTTAACACAGTGGCCAACTCCAGAAATGGGTATCCCCTAACTTTTGAAGTCCATTCCTACGAAGATTGGAGCCTTGTGCTCAATGTTATCTTTGTGTGTGCAAGCGCTTGCCGATGCGTAAAACTCACAAGGGACAAATGCAAATGGGAAGGAAAAGTTAGACAAGGACATTGGAGTGTGAGAAATGTAGTTCCAAGAGTCAGAGGTGGGTCTGCTACAGATAACAAAGCAAGAGGCACCCAAGTTAAGACAAGTACCACAAGGGATACTTCATGCGTAAAAAGGTATTGGATGAACTATGGGCCACCAGTAAGTGGTAGGATTACTCACCACCCTTAGCTCACTCCAGGTTCAAACTTGGCAGGTTTGAAGAAGGTCGCCTGGACTACGAAATCCTCTCATTGGTTATGCTTTAAAGTGAACAGGGTGTGGATGTGGGTCTGATTTACATCAGGAACTGTACCTTTCGTCTCTAATGCCGGACAAAGAAAACACCAATGCAGCTGGTCTCAGGACACTTGAAGAAATGCGGGAAAGTGGGCAGCAGCGACCGCCACTGTTACACATTGACGCCGGAGCATCCAAGTCTCATGGACTGACTCACCCTTCTCTCTCATGGCCCAAAGCAGTAGGGAACAACGAGATTTGTCAAGAAGGTGCCTTACAGTGCGAACTAGGGTTCTCTGAAAGTGTGAGCCAAAGCACGATTTAGCAACGCTCCAGCACGGGTGCCAAGGGACAAGCTGGTCAGTCCACTGTAGGGGTCAGGGACACTTCAGAGAAAGTTTGTTTGCAGGGCACCAAGGAGATGTGGAGAGTGATTGGTCCGACCACTCAAAAGGGTCTTCGGAGATCGATCGCAAAGCTGGGCTCTACCGGGACAACAGTGGGCTCAGGGTGCCAAACCTTTGCTCCGTGGTTCCGGACAGTTCTTGGATCTGCTTCGCTGCTCTTGATACTTAGCTCTGTGTAGAGGTTGATTCAGACCTCAGGGTGATCTGCGGGTCTGCACTCAGAGCCCCTTCTCATATCCTAACGTCCAGTGAGTGCTTGCACCCCAGCTGGCCAATAAGGAGATCTGCCCCACTCATGCACACTAGCAGTGCTCCAATGAGGGACCACTACACCTCTCATGTTCTCGTGCACACCAGACATCCTTGCACCAGGAGTGTGGATTGGGACTAGGCAGTCCCAGCCCACTTCCTGGGTACCCACACACGTGACATGCATTAGCCAGTGAAAAGCGCTGGCTTTCGCGGTTGAATGCATTCCCAAATAAGGACTCCCTGGGTTACAAAGAGCAAGGGGAAGGCCAAAGGACAAAATGGAGAAAGGAGAAGACAAAAGACCTTGTGGCACGACCATGACAAACACTAGCCGCAGTCATGAGCCAAGCGCATTAAGCGCGGTATGGCTCGGTAAAAGTTAATAAAAATACACAAAAAACTTCTGCTGCTACCAGTCTACTCCTAGGCACATTGTCCAGTTACCAAAACATCCTTAAGGGTTGTCTAGGGCCTGGAAACGGAAGGTTCCCAGTGCACGGTACAGTAATGTACTGTGCGCACTGAATTACAGTTGCCAAACGTGGCAATAAAGTCATAAGACTAAGGGAAAAAATGTTTCCCAGTACAGACTGTCAGAAGGACAGGTTTGATTCCCCCAGAACGATGAGTGAAAGCCCAGTGGAGTGCAGCTGAAGGCTGCGCTTCACTGGCAGAACATCAGGTCAGGAGGTTGTAAGAAAAGCAAATTTGGAGGTAAAACAGCAGTAAGTGAAATGTTACCTAACACTGCCTCCAGCGCCTCGAAGGCTGTTGTCGGCCTTGGCCTTCAGGCTTTGACCTTACAGTAGGGAGGGAGAGTGGGGACCCGCTTCTCTGTACATTTCTCTCTGAGAATGCCTTTTCTTTCCCTTTCCTCCTCCTCTTCCTTTTCTCGTCTGGCTGCTTTTCCACACTACTATGGAGATAACTCTTTTTAAGTTTTACCCTTCCTGCAACAGGAGTTTTCAGTGGAATTATAATCACAAGCAGTGTAACCATTGTCTACCTCGTGACCACGGCCTGTAAACTCTTTAGGACTAAGACGCTTAAGGACAGGTGCACCATGCGGTGGGCGGCCTACGCAATGCAGCCAAGCAGCCACAGCTCTGTTTGAGCGCCAGAAGACATTCTTCTGGAGCCTGATGTCTCCCGTGTGCCCCTCTCTGGTCCCGCTAAGCATGCCGTCAGCAGTGCAATGGCAAAATCACACCCTGGTGACAAGGGCACACATTCTGTTTCTAAACCCAAACACACACCCCCTCGGCCTTCTTCGATGGAGTCCTTGATAAAGCCATAGGCACCCGTAGGCCCATCGAATGTTTTGGCGGGGCCTACTGTGCCAGCAGGTTCAGGGCCCGTTGTGCCCCCGCCATCGCTGCCGGCACAAGGTACCAAGACTTCTTTCTCAAAGGGTGCCACCCCTAAAACTTTGATGCATTTTTGGGAATGTCGAAAAACATGTCAAAATGTGCTTCCCTGACTAAAACTCAGGGAAAAACATGCTCAGGCCCCTCCTCATGGTGCTGGGCCCTCAAAGATCTCTTCTTTCCTACAGGGTTCTCCCCAGCCCCCTTCCCTTGTCACAAGCCCTACAAAGGGACCCTGTTCCATCTGACCTGCTTTTCTCTCTTCCAGAAGATTCATCTTCTTCTGTCTTGGGAAAGATTTGAAGCCTGTATGAACAAAATGTCAGAAGTTATTGATTTTCAGGGAAATTTGCTGACATCCTTAAGAGGACATATCCACCTGATGAATGTCCTAGGCCCTTGAAATCTCCTTGGCTTCACTCCCCAGAGGTCCATTCTTCTCCTAAACAATGGTTACCTGATCCTTCTGAGGACTTCTTTCAGGACGATCAATATGACCAGGACAATGATATCGACTATGTCCCAGATCAGGATGATGGCTCCCAGGACCCTGTTTCTTATGATCCAGATGCCTGGACCCCCGCATATGACCAGGGAAATTGGCCTACTGCTCCTGCTCACTAAGCATAGCCGGACAATAATTTTTTTTAGACACTCCTCCTGTATCTCAACCCAGGGAGACTTTCCATATTGATGATCAGATGTGCTTTAACCTCTCCTTAGAAACGCAGCGGACCATTCTAAAATTGTCATGCAGGAATTGGTGCCTGATTCAGACTTTGTTGAGGATATCCTCAAAGAAAAGGTTCCTGTCAGCCAAGCCATTCCCCTTCTTGCTCATGCCCTCCCTTACCTGGGCAGTCAATCCACGGGTCAAGAAGATGTTTCGCCCCGTACCTTGGAATCCACTCCACATCAGGGGGCGTTCAGTCCCAGGCTCCCTCGTTTTTACTATGACTAAGAAACAGGCATGGGTTCCGCTGTCTTCCTCCAAATCTCTCCCTGACAAGGACTGCAGGATATGCACTGGGAAAACGCATCACCTCTTCTGCTGCCTTTAGCACCCACATAGCTAACAATACCACCCTTCTTGCTAGCTATAATGATGTCCACTGGGGAGTAGTTCTGGAGGGTCTGTAGAATATACCAGAGCCTACTAGGTCACAGCTTCTGCCAGTAGTGCACAAAGGACGTCAGGTGGCACAGAACATTTTGAAAAACACACTTGACTCCGCCGAAACTGCATGTAAGCTGTTGGCCAAAGGTACACTTTTGAAACGCCATACATGGCTTAAAAAATCTGGGTTCAAGCCCAAGAGTCAGGCCTCTCTCATTAATAAACCCATTGAAAACTCAGCCCTCTTCGACTAATCGGTGGATGACGCCCTTGAAATTGCAAAAAAAGAGCACATTACCCCTTATTATGTTCTTGGTCAAACCTTATGTACAATTTGGGGTCTTCAATACCCGCTGGTCCTTTCGCGGGCAATCCTCTCCCTGCTCAGCTCAAAGCGCCTATGGAACTGGATGATATCCCTGGTAGTTCGGCCAAGGCCCATCCGGCGGTGAAGAAATGCAGCAGCCAAAGGTTCCCCGGCCCCTGCCATCAAGTGACTTGATGATTCAGGTCTCCTCCCATGCTTCCCCGGTAGTGGGACGGTTAACAGCCTTCACCCATGCATGGCAGGGAATAAACTCACACCAGTGGGTGCTCAACACTGTCAGCAGAGGCTACTGTATCGAGTTTCTCCATCCATCACAATACCACCAGCTGAAAAGCAGGCCATCTCTGGAAACACCTCCACATCCTCCTAGAAGAACTACAAACCCTGATGCAATGTTGTCTCATATCTTCAGGTGAACAAGGGTATGTATTCAATATACTTCCTTGTACCCAAAAAGGATCTAGCCATGTGCCCTTGTTTAGATAGTGTCCTGCGAAAAAAAAGTATGTCAAATCTCAAAAATTCAGGATGACAACTCTACAGGAAGTAATCCAGTTGCTAAAACAAGGGGATTACATGGCCACCTTGGATATAAAAGATGCATACTTTCATATTTCAATGTTTCCATTACACAGAAAGTACCCAAGGTTCAAGATAGAGAGCACTTACTATCAGTTTGAAGTACTCCCCTTCAGCATTGCCTCAGCCCTGAGGGTGTTCACCAAGGTACTGTCAGTGACGGAAGCTCAACTACGCTAGCAGTCTATTCCAGTCTACCCTTATCTCGATAACTGGCTCATAACTGGAGACTTGCACCAGGCGTGTCTAGACAACACCCAAAAGACCATAGATCTTCTTTTCAACCTAGGCTTCTCAGTCAACGAGAAAAATTCAAGCCGGTCCCCAGTGAAGTCAAACAATTTCTATGAATGCTGAATTGAACAAAAGACGTACTTGTCGTCCCTTCAGCAGGAGGGTTCAAAACATGCTGTTCCAGATACCTCAATATGTGGCCAGTTGTCAGGTACCCATACAGAACGCCATGTGGCTGTTAGGGATGATGTTGTTATGCAACTCCCTAGTCCCACACACCCATCTGCACATGCGTCCTATGCAGGAGTGGCTCTCCAGCCAATGGTGTCAAGCAAGCAGTCAGTGGTTGTCTCTACATCCCTCGTTCAGTCTCTGCAGTGGTGGTCAAAGGAGAACTTTCTGAATGGAAAATCCTTCACCACCCCCGCAGTAGAAACCACTATCACCACGGACACATTCCTGCCAGGTTGGGGCGCACACCTTCTAAACCAGACAGCACACAGCACGCGGTCTCATCAGTAGCAAACAAACATATCAATCTGTTGTAACTACTTGCTTTGTTCAAAACTCTAAAAGCTTTTCAGACATAACTACAAGGAAAGACTGTTCTGGTCCTCACAGACAGTACTTCGGCCATGTATTGCCTGAACACATAGGGGGGCACTCACTGTGCAGGGCTGTCCAAACTGTCACAGAGCATTTGGAAATGGGCATTTAAACACAACATGTTCCATGGGAACACAATCTTCTGGCAGATGTGCCCAGCAGAGACTTGCAGCTACCCGTAGAACATGTGTGGCGGTTTCAAGAACACATTTTACACAACGTCTTTGCAGAATGGGGTCATCCAGACATCAACCTTTTCGCAACACCGGAGAACGCACAATGACCAGACTACACCTCCACGTACCCCCACAGAAAGTCCAAAGGGAATGGTCTCTGGATAAAATTGTCAGGGAGATTTGCCTATGCTTTTCCCCCAGTTCCCCTGCTCAACAGGATAGTTCACAAAATGCACCAGGAACAAGTTACACAATCCTGATCGCACCAATGTGGGCTCGCCAGCCATGGTTCTCACATGTCATGAGAATGTCACTTTCTGCACTGAGGAAACTGCCTTGCCCTTACAACATGCTGTCCCAGGACCAAGGGAAAACGTATCAGGTAATAAAATCACAGCAAAATGTCGGCGGTACAAAAAATCACGGCATAAATGCTGTGATTTCACCTGGTAAAGGTGTTCCCCGTTATACCATTTAAGGGGAGCGGGATTTGCAGGGGTGTCCCCCGCTCCGCTTAAATGGTATAATGGGTCTGGGGGTTATAGGGATGTCCCCTGCATCCTTTACATGATTGTGGCGCAAAAAACCACAGCATTTTTGCCGCAATATTTTGTATTCACAGCCATTTTTGCTGCGATTTTAAGACATGGAACCGGGAAAACGCTACACCCAAGCCCTCAAACACCCAACTTAGCAGCAAGGCGCCTGAAGTCATGAAGTTTGGGCATCTCAAACTACCTCAAAGATGTACAGACATTCTTAAAGAGGCACAGAAACCTAACACCAGACACTGTTACTCCAACAAATGGAAACGTTTTGTCATTTGGTTTAGTACTAAGAACATCAACCCTTTGGACTGTTCACCTAAACACATACCCCTTTATCTAACACACCTCTTTAGACTCTGGGATTGTTTTGAACTCACTAAAAGTCCACCTTGCTGCCCTCTCTGCTTACACTACATCTCAGAACAAGGTTTCTGGTGGGAAATCCCAGTGATTAAAGCGTTCATGGAAGGGGTAAAAAGACTTCACCCTCCTATTTCTATTCCAACTCCCAGATGGGACTTGGATGTTGTTCTTTCAAGACTAATGGGACCTCCCTTTCAGCCAATGCACAAGGCTAGTCTTAAGGCTGTCACCTATAAGACTGCTTTTCTGGTGGCCATTACCTCTATTAGGAGAGTTAGTTAACTCCAGGCTCTCTCAGTTCAAGACCCATTTGTTATCATTCATAAGGGCAAAGTGGTACTACGCACGCACCCACGCTTTGTGCCTAAATTCATTTCTAAGTTCCACGTGAACCAATCCATTGAACTCCCAACTTTCAAAAGCCCACTAACTCAGCTGAAAGAAGCCTCCATGCACTCGATGTTAGGAGAGCAGTGGCGTATTACCTTGATAAAACCAAACCATTACGAAAGACAGACCAATTCTTTGTCTCTGTTGCCGCTGGCAGAGGAGACCTTGTATCTAAGTCAGCAATATCCAGATGGATTGTTAAATGCATCCCAATGTGTTACTCATTAGCTAAGAGAGATTTACCCTTTTTGGGCTAGAGCACATTCTACTTGAGACATTGGAACTACTATAGCTTTTATTGCAAATGTTCCTCTTGATTCTGTTTGCAAAGCGGCTACCTAGAGTTCTGTTCACACTTTCACTTAACATTACTGCTTGGACACACACTCTAAGACTGATTCTCAGGTGGGTGAAGCGGTGTTAAGACATCTCTTTGCTACCGTTCCTTCACACATCCCACCACCATGTCCTGGTACTGCTCGTTAGACTATGCACAGCATGTGATACTAAGCAGATTCACAAGCATCAGAAGACATACATTACTCGCTGTAATATTATTTCTGGTTCTTGTATCTGCTTAGATTCACATACACCTACCCTTCCTACCCCCTTGGAGTTATAGGAACATAGACATGTTACATCTTCATTTCCGCTGTACTCAGTCATGCATTCTCTGAGATTCCCTCATGGCAGAACAAAAACAACTGGAAGGATCTTGGGTACACTACACATCACGTTAGGGATAGTATTACAGTTACGCCCATGTTGATGTCCCTTTTTGATCTTTGAAATAAAGATGCAATACTCTGCGATTACCACTAGATGTCGGACTATATGTACAGCAGGTGAATCTAAGCAGATACAAGCACCAGAGATACAATTACATTGAGTGATATATGTCATATGGTAGAGAGCATTTTATTCCCATATTACATTCTCTGCATAATTTCCCTTTAATCCTGGATCACCTGCTCACTCTCATCCACACGACCTTCCAGTGGTTGACATGTAGAATGCACAAATATTTCAAACAAATATTTTAAGCTGTTTTATACAAGATAAACAGTAACACATAGATAGATTCCTGCTCTCTGTACTAAACTAAACTGCTTTATGTACTAAACTTTCTACCATGCATGTTACCTCATCAACTAATAAGAATATTAATGAATTGCTTTAGTGTCATTAGGAATTTTGCTTAGAGAGCTGCTTTTCACACTGTATCTTGTGTCTGTTAGCAGAAATATTTGTTTCTTAAAGAACTGCAACAGCCTATTACAGTCATCATGAGTGATGTCACTTTGCATTACAGATGAACAGATGTGTCACAACCAGCCTCTAGTAAAAATTAAGAACATAATGTACCAAGTTTTATACAGCTACTGGATGCTTCCCTCTGTTATGAACCGATAAAAGTGCTTAATCCATACCTCTGTATGAACACTCATATTAACCACAGTGATAATGTGTTAAACTGTGCTTTAATGCACCCCACTCCATTCCTGGGAGTGTGGCCAGATTGTTTGTCTACACTTAAAATTAGGTGACCAAAGAACAGCTAACAGGGGCCTATGTGCCCATTTGGGAACTGTACCGAGCCTCTGCCCTTGCGTTTAGAGACAAATCCTCACAATTCACTCTGCAGCTGCGCTTTGCATGTTACACAATCCAGCTGTTCTGCCCTTTCTCTTTCACTGTGTCACTTTCTGCTTTGTGTGTTACTTTACCTTGTTTTAAATGCAGAATTATATTTTAATGCGCTTCAACATCGATTTATTAACAAGAGCTCCAAGGTCGAATCTGCACCACTGACCCTTCGTGTTATCCTGGACTTCCACTGTATTTACTCTGGCCTCCATTCAGCATAATTGTGCATAATTGTTAGGAATTGCTATGTTGTTGTGAAACCAGAACATTGTTTGGTAACTACCTTTCCCATTGTTAAATCAGATGTGTTCTTCATGTTGTTGTCTTAACATAGGGCTACGCGTATAAGATGCTACCAATGAAATGCTGCGGCACGTGTGTTCAGGTGGCCTGCATCCTACATACGCAATACAACACATCCCAAATTATCAAGGTATGTTAAATGCTGTGGCATTTGTTGTGCTGTTTACGGGTAGCACGTTACGGTTACTTACGTTCAGGCCCACTTTCATGTGGCTGATGGGATGCCCTCTTCGGTAACAATTACAGTTGACAAATTACAAATGGTTTCAGATTGATCCAGGTACTGTCGTACTGGTATTTGGACATCTTGTAATTCTATAGTAAAAATGCATTCCTGTTTATTCGGTCGCAATCCTGGAAATTGTCATTGGTGTCTAATTATATTAGTTTCATTTGACAAGTGTTATTTAATTAGTAGACATTGCTATGTTTATTTTTTATTTTTTTATTTTTTTCTAAAATGTAGTTTAATTTTTAAACTTTTCATTTGTCTCCAGTTTCGAAGAAAAAAAATCCCTTTTAACTTATTACAGTTTTGCCCAGGTTAAGGATTTCTTGTAGGAATTGGCATATCGTCAAGATAAGTTTTTGCGATCTACCATTGAGCATCTCCGTCCACTACTGTCTCCATTATTTGTTCTCGGGTCTTGTAGTAGGTGTCAAAACGTGTTCTTTGTTCTGAGAGTTCTTTGCATTCCATTAGTAAGTGGAAGAGTGTTTCAGATTTTTGGGTGTCGGAGCAGAAACGGCAAAATTGTTCTGTTGGCTCAATTTGTCTGGTTTTGGCTAGTTAATAACGTGTCGGTATTGTGTTCGTTCTGACTTTCAAGTATATTGCCCGCATTTTTGCGTCACGGAAGATGGTCAGGTAAGCTGGTAGTTCGTTGATTGATCTGATGTCTGTTGCACATTGTAGGTTGAGGGAGTATTTTGTTTTTTCTTCAAGTGTTTTTATCCAGTCATTTTCCATTATTTTTATTTTTGCATGTTGAGGGCGGAGCGTGAGCATTTCATGTGAGATTTTTTCTGATTGCATTAGTTGGTCTAGATTTGCTTTCCACTTAGCAAGGATTGTATTGTTCATTGTTCCATCGTGAGACCTCAAGATTTGGATTGCCGGTGTTTTTTCATCAGTGAGAAGTTTTCAACATAGATCTAGTTGTTTCCATAGAACTATTAATCTGATCGACTGTAAGGCTATTTCATGCCTAATTCTTGGCATAGGGAATGCAGGTGGCAGTTGGAGGATCTTACGCCAGAAGAGGGCTTCTAGTTTTGTCCAGCTGTGGTCTGTTGCATGTATCATTGCCTCTGTTCCGTAGACTATTGTCAGAATCACATTTTGTTTGTAATATGTGGTTATGGGTTTGAAAGAATATTTCCAAAATTTGCGCTGGATCACACACCCTTGTCTTTCCAGAGATTGAATTTGTTGTTCTATTTTCAGCGGCCACTCTTTTTCGGATTTGGATTGGTTTATGTGGATGCCCAAGTATTTAAATGTTGTTACTTCTTCAAGCTGATTGTCCTTGTGGTAGATTTTCAGTAGTTTCCTATTGATGTTGGTCGGTCTGGTCAATTGCATGATTTTTTTTTTTTTTTTATTGATGGTGAGTTCGTTAAGATCCATGTAGAGAGTTAATTGATTGAGGCTGTGTTGTAGGCCGGATGGGGTCTTGTCCAGTAAAATTATGTCGTCCGCATATGTCATTACTTTAACCGGTATTGAGTTGATCTTCGGCGGGTTGAGGGCATCAGTTTGAAGGTAAGTCTCGATATCTGCAGTGAAGAGGTTGTACAAGGTGGCTGCTAGAGGGCATCCTTGTTTTAATCCATTTTCAGCATTTATTTTTGGTGTTGTATGGCCTTCTCTTGTTAGTCTTAAGTATTTGAGTATATTTGTTTAATTGGATCTAGTATGTCATTGGGACCTTCCCATTTTTCAAGTTTGTTCCAAAGTTTTTGGCGGGATATCCCGTCCAAGGCCATATGGAGGTCTATAAATGCCACATAGATTTTTGTTTTGCTGTTGATTGCTTCGTGTTTTATCAAGTTTAGCAGTAATAGGTTGATGTTAGTCCCAACGTTTGGGGTGAAGCCAGTTTGTCTTGTAGCGAAACGCTTTGTTTGGGTTGCCCATTGGTTCAATTTTTTCAGTAGAATCGAAGCAAAGCTTCCTAGTGGGTCTAGTAGCGCAATTGGGCGAAGGTTTGTCGAGTCGTCCCTTGGGCCTTGTTTATGGATGGGAACAATGGTTGCAGTTTTCCATGACATAGGGATCTGGTTAAGCTTATTTATGAGTGTGATGATGTTTCTCATGAGATTGGCCCACGAGTGCGGATCTTTCTTTATCATTGCATTTGAGGTCCCGTCGGGGCCTGGTGCTCGCGATATATTGAGTTTTTGGATGATTTCAAAAATGTCTTGTTGACTGCAGGTTATTGTCCAGTTTGCGTTCTGTCTTTGTGGGTTTCTTCCAGCTTCTGGTCGTGCTTTGTATATTTGTGTGTAATGTTCAATCCATTGCTGTTCTGTTACATTTCCTGTTAATTTTTGTTGGTGTGCTGCAATGTTGTTCAGGAGGTTCCATAGATCTCGGAGATTATGTTTTTTATAGCTTTCCAGGATTGCTTCTGCATCTGCTTGTAATAGCATCATCTTGTGATTTTTTTATCCAGCTCTTGTACGTTTGTTTAGCTGCTTTAATTTTGTCAAATGATTCCTTATCTTTTTTTTCGACAATTGGCACACTGTACTTCTCAGTGCTCTTTTTCCTTCTGCAAGCTCCTTGTTGTAGCAATGTTGGTGAGTCTGTGGGGGTTGCTGTTTGAGGTTAGAGTAGCCATTGATAGTTTAGTTTTTGGTCGTCAGGTAGAGAGGTTTCGATAAATTGTCTTGTAAATTGGAGTGTGGCTTGTTGGGTTATGCAGAGTTTTTTCCCAGCTGTGCAGACTTCAAGCGGAGTAGAACGATTAGGCTGAGGTTGATGCGGTATGTCTTATCCACATACGATAAGTTGGTTATGGTCGCTCTTTGTTGTTGCAATTCTACTTGTTGTTTCTACTGCATATCTTAATTCTTTGGAAAGATATATATATAGTCAATTATGGCAGATGATTTGCCTCGAGACCAAGTAGGAAGAGGCTTGCCTTTTTCATCTCTAGGATATTTGATGAGTGATAGATTGCGGATGCTTGTTTCTTTAATCCATTTTTTTGCGCGGGTTGTTTGTTTTTCGATTGGCGTTGGTTGTCCATCTTTTTGCCACAGATTTAAGTTTAGGTCTCCACATAGTATGAATTCAATTCTTGTGTGTTTCAAGATGAGGTTGTCAGCTGTTAGAAAGACACCATCTTTTGACACTCAGGCTTTGTTGTTGATTGCCGCCGGATTCCAGTATAGGTTCATGATTGCAATTTTCCTTTCATGTATGGTTTCCGATGTTTCCGGTGTTTCGTTAATGGTTATGAGATTTTACTCAGGTTTGTGATGTCTGAATAATTTAGGCTATATTCCGATGTATATTGGCGTCTGATTGGACGGTCGATGTTATAGCTCGTCCTTGTTTCAACTTCATTGTTTGTGGTGTTTTCTAGGGTATACTGTTGTCCAGTTTGGTAATCTTCTCGGGTATCCTGTCGTCTATTTTGATGGTTGCTTCTGTTGTTGGAGGCATCAGTACGTTCAGTTTTGTGGTTATGGCTCGTTGTCTTTATAGGGTTGTCAGACGCCGTTGTGGGTTTATTGATGTAATTATGTCTTTCCTCTGTTCCATATTTTGTTGTCACAGCGTTTCTGGTGTTTTCCTTTCGAGTGGTTTCTTCGTTACTTGCTTGGGTTTCAGGTGCGCAGCTGAAGCCCAGTTTGTGTAGTGCGTCTCTGGAAGTTAAGATTTGTTCCATAGTTGATTTGTTGTGCAGTTTCAGCAATATTTTGTCCTTAGAGTTTTCGTCTATGAAGATGACTAGGTCAATGTCTCTAGAACGTACTTGGGTGAGGTTTGTTATTGTTTGGAAGAGAATTAGGATATTCGCTCTATTCAGTACACGTTCGGTGGGCCTGGTGATGATGTTTTCTATTTTCACCATGTGTTTCTCTGTTGTCTGAAAAGGATTCAGGAATATTGGTTCTAGTAGGTGTGGGTATTCTCTTTGGCTTTGTGCTCCATAGGATTCTTGAAGTGGTTCATTTGGGGAGTAGCTGGTTCCAGTGCTACTGCTTGTTTGGTTGGCAAATGAAGTTGAGGAGATTTCGTCGTAAGTTGACTGTTTGTTCAAGCATTGGTTAAATCGGTCATTGATCTGTCTGAAATTTCTTCGCACGAGATTGTGTGGCTGACAGATTGGCTTGATTGGTATTTGTCGATAACTATTAGGGTTGCGTTGTTTGCTTGTGCATTCGTTTTCTTGTTTCCTTGTGTATGTGGGTCCTCATGTGTCGTTAGGTTGAGTAGATCATCCAATTCTGAACTTTGGTCCTTATTCGTTGTCATTGTAGTGGCTATTGGTTTGTTGTTGGGATTCGATCCCGATGGATCATGATGTTTTGTTGCTAGCTTCTTTGGTTGGTTTTGTGGCATTTTTTCTGAAATTGAATGTTTGAATACTTTTTCAGGGATCAGTTTTGGTATTGACAGGTTTCGTAGAAATGCTCGTGATCCCGTTTGTTTTTGCGTTTGTTTAGTGGGTTTCCTTGCTGGTTCTTTGTCGGTTTTCTTTGCTAGACCAAAGATCCCAAAGGTGTCGTTACCAATCGTGTTTCTTGGGTCATTTGACGGTTTTGTATTTTCTTTGCACGAGATTGATGGAGTTTTTGTTTGGGCTGCTGCAGAAATTGAAGGGTTGTTTGATGTAGCTCTGGCTTGATCTAAGTTCAGTTTTTCTGGTGTCATACATGGAGGTACGTTTTCTTGTGGTGTTTTTTGTGGTAAAATCAGTTGTTGTTGTTGGTTTCTGAGCAAGATCATGAGTTCTTTTGTAAGTTGTATCTTTTCTTCCTTATCACCTCGTGCTGTCTCGTAGAGTCTTTGTTGCCATGTGCATGACTGTTCTGCTTCAAAGTCTAAGCGCTTCCCAATTGTGTTAATGAAATCTTCTATGTGTATTTGCTTGGTGTGAATCATTGCCAGAAGGGTGGCATGGTCTCGTATATTGTCTTTTATCGCTTTGTGAAGTTTGAGAAAGGGTACCATTGATTGGGATACCACTGCCAACAGCATGTTTTGTAGTTCTAGCATTGATGTCGGAAGTCTCTGGTTTTGAGTATTGTCGAGAAGAGAGGAGTGTTTGCCTGTGTTGTCAGGTATTGCAGTTAGGTAGTCTGCGTCGTTCGCTTGGGCCAGCGTGTGGAAAGATTCCTCTATTTCGTACTCAAATTGAGTGGCTTTTTGTTCCTTTTTTATTTTAAGGTGGGACGAGCGTGGTAGTTCTCTGAGCAAAGTTTGTTTTTCGTCAGATTCAGAATTTGGCTGGTTGCAATTTTTTGGTGCTAGTGTCGAAGTACTGGATGGGGTTGTCAGCTGTGTTGGCTCACCAAAGATTTCTTTCCTTCTTTCGGCACTATTCATGATGGATTCTATTTCGGTAATGTCTAAAGATAGACAGGCTACCTTCCCTGTCACTGTGTTGACGGGGGTTTTGATAGATTCGTTCAGTCGTTTTTGAGCCATGTGGGATTATAACCACTGCAGTTTTGCGTGTTTCGCTTTTTCTTTTTTGGTCATCTCTGTCATTGGTAATCCTAGTGTTTTCGTTTGGCTTTGTTGTTTAAGTGATTCTTCGGTTTTGATTTTGTTCTGGGAAATCATTGATATTTCATCTGGTAGGCAAGTTGGCGTTTTGTATGGTCTCATGTCTCTGGTGAGATCGTTAGCAGTGTCCGTTGTCGGCTTTGAATGGATTTCTGTGGGGATTGTTTGTGCCGTTATCTCGCTCCGTCTGTTTATGTTTTTTGTTTGGAATTGCATATCCACTTCTTTGTTAGCTCGGGGGAGCGTATTATCTTCTGTATTCGATTTGCATATTGGTTGGCTTGATTGGACATTTTTTTCTGTTGCTGGTTGGTTTCCGATTTGGTCCCATGTGGCCGGGCTTTGTGAATCTTGAGTGCTTGTATTTCCTTTATTTGGTTGAACTGAGTCTTTGATTTGTTCATGTTCCGATTTAGGTGGGGATTCGCTTAGGCTTTCTGACAGCGTCTGTTCCATAACTTCAGAATGTTTACGTATCTCTTTTTCTTGAATTTGTGGTTCCAGGGTAGTTTCGAGTAATCGATTTCCTGTAAAATTTTTGTTCGAGTTCTTCTTTTTGAACGCCTGTTCCATTGTTGGTTGTGTAGGGTCCGCATGGAGCTTTCCTCTAAGCCTTGTGTTTGGCCGGATAGTCTGTTTTTTTTGCATTGAAGTAGATGACTGGTTTTCTGTCATTTCTGATGCTTTTGCAGACTTTGGTGTTGATTGTATTCCAGTTTTCATCTCGGGGTAGCTGAGTCTCTTCGCGCAGCACTGGAGAAGTTGTTATTGGTCGAAGTATCCTTGTTCTAGTGCCGCTTTAGACTTCTTTTTGCTGATTGGGTTGTGAGGTCACCAAGAGGTGGTTTACTGCTGCACAGAGAAACGGGGTAGGGTGTGCAGGATCAGAGGGGTGCAGTCCCCTGCAGTCTCATGCGTTGTGATAGTTGTGTTGGAGCAGTGAGTCTTTTCGCGCAGCACTGGAGAAGTTATTATTGATCAAAGTGTCCTTGTTCTAGGACTCAAGACAGGATCAAAGGGGGGTGGGCCCCTGCAGTCTCCTGTCTTTCGGTGAGTTCGGTATCAGATAGGTGCTTCAGATGACTCTGAGCAGGATCAAAGGGGTGTGAGCCCCGGCAGTCTCCTGTATTCCGTAAGTTCAACGTCAAGTAGGTGCTTCAGATGACTCGGAACAGGATCAAAGGGGTGTGAGCCCCCGCAGTCTCCTGTGTTCCGTAAGTACGACGTCAAATAGGTGCTTCAATTCACTCGGGACCGGATCAAAGGGGTTTGGGCCCCTGCAATCTCCTGTCTACCGGTAGATTCGTGGTCAAGTAAATACTTCAGGTTACTCGCAGTAGGATCAAAGGGGTGTGGACCCCCGCAGTCTCCTGTGTTCTAGTAGGTTCGAGCTCAGATGGGTGCTTCAGGTGGCACTGGACTATCCAGGATCTTCAGTTTGGTTATCGGGGAGGCTTTACGGTGCTAAATGCAGAGACAGGGGGGAGCGGGACCCTGCAGTCTCCTTTATTTGATTGGGTTGTGTAGTCACCGGAGGATGGTTTGCTGCTGTACAGAGGTACGGGATAGGGTGTGCAGAAAAAGGGGTGCCGACCCCTGCAGTCTCCTGCACTGTGTTAGTTAAGTTGGTTTGTAGGTCAATATCTCAGTGCAGTCACTTGTGTTGATGTTGTTTTGTGGTTCTATTGTAGCAACAAGAGCTCCTGTTTTGTAAGTTATTGGTAGTGGTGTTGCTACGCAGCGAGGACTTGGAGTAAGGCAGAGGATGGTCTTTATTGCACAATGTCTTGGGGCACTTTGTAACGTCTCTCGTACACTTCAGGACACAGCTCGCGAGGAGACTCAGTGCGCCGGTGAGACGCAACCAGCCACGTCTCTCGTTTGGCTCTCGGAAGGCTAGGCGCCGCTAGCCTCGCGGATGGAGGGGCCCGCAGGAAACGGGCGCACAGGAGCGCGAGGCTCGCCGGGACCAGCCACACAACGGGAGACGGGGAGAGGGAAAGAGCAACGCACCAAGAGACAGGCAGGCACGCGACCGACCCACCCTGTGTGGAACTGTCGACAGGAGGAGCCTGCCGATGCGGCTCGCGCAGCAGCGGCTGAGCAGAGTCGCTGCCCATCCGCGCACTGCTGGTCAGTGGGAGCCGGCGCGCGTGGTCAGAGACCGGGCTCCGATGGAACTCGGGTAAGGGTTGTGACGTTGAGATAGATTTGAGGCGAGGGACAGGTTCCAATGGGGAGGGGGAGAGCCTTATGAAAATTCGTCGTTGTTTACGTCTGCAATGGATGTCGGCTAGATGGTTTCAATGAATTTAATGTGCAGTGTTATTTGGGCACTGAAAGTTTTGTGCGTCGGTCGATGGCTTACTGGCGGGACGGGAGGTGAGGGGGGTCGGGGTGGGCGTCACTCACCGCGGAGCAGGGATTCGCGGGAATTTCGCTGCAATTTCTCTCGGGGGTTTTCTCTTTATGAAAGACTCTTGATGTTTCCTCGAGGTAATGCGGAGCGGGCCCGTGGAGCCTGCAGAGCCTAAAGACCAAAAGACTCTGCAGCAGACTCTGCGGCCGCTCCGCGGCTTCCTGGGTATTTTGAAGTGGGTTATCAGAGATAGAAAGAGGACTAGGAGAGTCTTCACAATTTCCTGGAGCAAAAGGGTTAGAGACCTGCAGTATCAGTATCCAAAATACTCTGCAGCAGACTCCGCAGCCGCTCCGCGGCTTCCTGGGTATTTTGAAGTGGGTTATCAGAGATAGAAAGAGTACTAGGAGAGTCTTCACAATTTCCTGGAGCAAAAGGGTTAGAGTCCTGCAGTATCAGTATCCAAAAGACTCTGCAGCAGACTCCTGCTATGTTTATTCCCATTCGCTGTATATGGTCCTATGTCCAAATCCCCATAGGCCACAACTGGACCCTAAGGAAGTCCAATGTAAGTGGTCATCTGGAATTTCCACCCGAGATGCTTGCAGGACATTTTACTGGAACATACTTTTCACAGCAATACAGAGGAAACTAGTATTCAGGCTCAGCCATGTGCTTCATCCTTCTAAGCACCTGCCGCCTCTCCACACCTCACACCTTTGACACTGCAACACCACCTACCAGGTCAGGTTTGCCCTTATGTGTACATTTTGCGAGGCCAACTATTAGTGAAACTTAACGATAGTGGCAGAAAATCCCCAGTCCTGGCTGGTGTGGGCACAGGCCCGTTTATTCATTTCTCTGTGGACCGTTGAAAGGTCAGTTGTGCCGCCCCATGGCACTTGGCACCATATGTCTAGCACCCAGGGGCAAGGCTGCTTGGACTCTTATTTAGTTCCTCTTTGGATCAGACCTTTCCCTATGAATGGGTTTGACAATGTCCTGAACAGGAGTGTCAACAGATGGCTACCCCCACTAGATCAGCAATGCATGTTTCTCCTGATCCCCCATTGTTTTAGAGCACCAAGTGTCACCCTTAAACATCTTCCCAGCCCTGGATTGTTTACCGGTATTAAGTCTCCAGGCAGTCTGATGCATGCATTTTTAGGTGTGAAGACTGTTTTTTTTCTGCTGTGCCCAACAGCCCCAGCTGGAGGCCACCGGGACAGGATTGGCATGCACATTGCATGACAAAGGAACATCTTCGAGGTACCTTTACTACGCTTATGAATTTTAAGGTTACAATGAACTACTCAGTTCAGTTAACATTGGGTTTCACCTCATAATGTTATATTAATTTTATAGTGTAGCACCACTGCCAATTGCACATACTCTTGGTGCACATGGGATCTGCAAGAAAAATGGGTTGGGGGTGGTTAGTAGGGGCAGAAGAAAAATAAATGTATGATTGCTTTGCTGTTGTGTTGATGAATGCAGATGGGAAGTAAATGGGCTCTGCATGCAGGTGTTTCTAGATGGTTTTTATCAAGGGGACTTGGAGTATCTATCTTGAAGGGAGATTTGTACGCCCACCTTTATATTAGTGTATATTGGGAGGAGTGTTCTATTTCAGTATTTCAGGTTAATGTGGGGGTACCGGCAGTCTCAATCCCACAGGGCACTAGAAGTATCAACTCAGTAATAAACTCGAACTGTTTCTAATGGTCATCCCCCCCCCACAGATTCCTCATCTCTGATATCCTAATCCCAGTGGAGCTGTTCTCCGCTAATCTTTCTGCCTTCAGGAGACGCAGGCCGTGGATCATGACACCCAAGATTTTGGGTCATGTCAATCCATTATTATTAGCTTCACGTTCGTCCATGAGGTGAAGTGTGAGGCTCACCGGTCTCAGTCAAAGTCGCACTGAGCGGGACGAAGCCCCGAAGAACAGGTGTCTCTGCACAGTGAAAAGGAAAAGAAGATGATGTTTCAGAAAAGGTCCCGCTCTGTGAGTGAATGGTCACACCGACATTCCTCTTCCTCTGCAAAGAAGAAGAGCCACCGCTCCAGGGAGTCCCCTGGGCATCCGGCACAGGTACCTCCTCAAACCCAATACTCCAAGCTGGAGGAGCGGGAGAATTTCCGCCTGAAGATTGTGGGCAACATTGGCAATGAGGAAGCGGCTCCAGCCTCTGTGCCTGTGGCGCAGACGATGGCACCCTCTGCTTTGGCTATGACACTGTAGGGTTCCACCACGCCTGTTGTGACCAGCAGATTACCCTCTGGGGACCACTTCTGCACACCTAAGGGCTCGGGCCTGGACCAGACAGAGACAGACGGCTTTCGGTGCCGCCAGGCCCTGCGTTAGGGAACAGCAGCCTCAGCACCGACAGCTCCACAGGAATATGTCAGGAATATGTCCCTCTCCGTAGGGATGCCTTCATGTCAATGATGTACAACATCTATGACGAGGAGGGCAACCAGGTCCCCTTTGGGCTTGAACCCATAGTTTTTAGGGAAGTGAGGGATTTCCCTGAATAATTCTATGGGGAAGTTGAGGATGTGATGGGCCTGGCAGAGGACCTGCAAGGGGCCAGTGGCCTCCACACCTCCCCAGAAATGGACAGTTTGTGAGCTCCCACCCCAGGAAAGCCCCAAGCCGACTTCCTGCGTTTAATTGCTAAGGTTTTGCATCCACCTCAGAATCTGGCCCTCATTGATTAATGGTGTTTCTTGATGGTGTTACACTTAAAAAAAAAAAAATGTATTGCGTTAATATGCGATGTTTTATTGCGATGTTATTGCTACCGTCTTGGTACAAGGGCCTCAACCCAAGCTCCTTCTTTTTGATAGGCTCCTCCCTCGCCTTATCAACTTTCCTCCTTCCTCCTCACTGGCTCCCTTGCCATCTACCACTGTTCCGGCTCCCTTGCCTGCACTCCTTTCGGCCCCTCTGCCTTCTCTTGCCTCCATCTCTCAAGCACCTGCACCGCTTACAGTAGGGACCTCCGTCCCTTGCACCCCCCCTCTGTAAGTCTTTCAAAAATGGCAATCTGCTCCATGTTGCCACACTTAACTGTTGCTCTGCAGTCAAGCACTCCTCTGACATCTGCCACCTCTTGGAACACCTGGACCTTGATGTTCATGCTCTCACTGAGACCTGGTATAAGGTCAGCTCTATCACGTGTTTTGAGACTCCTCCCTGAAGGCTACAAGATTCTCTCTGAACCTAGGCCCAACAAACCAGGAGGGGGAGTTGCCCTAATCTTTCCACAGTGGATCCCTGCTCCCACCATCCTCACTCAGGCATATTCCTCTTTCGAATGCTTGGTCTCTCTCCCCTGTCTCCTCTCTTATTCTGGCCACCTTTTATCGGCCACCGGGCCAGTCCACCCTCTTGCTCTCGGGATGGGCCGACCTGGAATCTTCTCTCCTTTCGTCCTCCTCCCAATCCCTCCTGTTGGGGGATCTCAACATCCATCTTGATTCTCCAGACTCTTCAGGAGCTTTCTGCAACCTTTGCAACTCCCTCTCTCTTTCCATTCTACCTTCTGTCCCGATGCACACTGCCGGCTACACCTTGGATGCTCTTGTCTCCACAGATATTCCTCTCTCTACTCCTCTCACCACCCCACTCTCTTGGACTGATCACTCTCTTCGCTCCTCTCACTTGAAGCTTTCCTCTGCTTTAGCACTGGCACACCCAGCACTGCCTCTGACCTTCAAAGTCATCCAACCCATGAAAAAAGTGTCAGTGGCTGCCTATGCCTCCACCAACTCTCCTCCTCCTACTCTTGTGGGTGACCCACACCCTGATACAGCCCTCTCTAACTTTCACCTTTCCATCTGCAATACTCTCGAAATCCTTGCCCTTGTCATGAGGGTCCGACTGAAGCCTGCCAAAAAGTGCAACTCCTGGTACGAAGCTGACGTGGCTGACCTTAAACGCAAGTGCAGGGCAGCGGAACGGAAATGGGGATCTTAAGGTGACCCTCTACCAAACTGGCCTGCCTTCTTCTGCAAAGAAAATATAGACTCTGCATCCGGTCCAAGAAAAGAGTCCATATTCAAGCCGGCATCTCTGCGGCATCCAACAACACAGACAAACTTTTCCAAGTCTGTAAGGAACTGGCCAATCCTACTGCAGCCTCTACCACACCCACCCAGGTCCTTTGCTTGGCCCTGGCTGTACACTTCACCACCAAAACACAGGAGATTCTGTCTTCTCTTTCCTCCACACCCACCCGTGCACAAGCATCCCCTGGACCACCCTCGACCACCTCACCACTCCCCTTCTCTCCTCCCTCTCCTCTGTCACACCCGAGGAGGTCTCTAGACAAGCCCGGTCTATGAAAGCTTCTTTCAAACAGGTGGTCCCCTTCCCCACCAAAACCATCAAGGACAACATTGAATCACTAGCTCCAGCATTGGCAGACCTCTGCAACCTCTCCTTCGCTGCTGGAGTCTTCCCCACTTCTCTCAGGCACTCTCTTGTGCACCCACTGCTCAGAAAACCCTCTGCCAGCCCTACTATTCCAGCTAACTATCGCCCGATATCATCACTCCTTTCCTGGGCAAACTCCTGGAGAAGTTGGCTATCTCTCAGCATACCCTCCCACTGAATCTGTTGGTTGTCTCCATCACCATCAGTCTGGCTTTAGAGCATCCAGAGGCAAGGAAACTGCTCTTCTGAACACCCGTGAAGACCTCCTCTCAGACCTTGACTCTAACTCTCCCTCTGTCCTCATTCTTCTTGGCCTTTCCTCTGCTTTCGATACAGTAAACCACACCATCCTGATCTCCCATCTCCGTGAGACCCTTGGCATAATTGACCAAGCCCTGGCGTGGCTAGCATCCTTTCTATCTGACCAACCTTCCCAGGTAGAACTCCTTTGCTTTCTCTCTGCTATCACTCTCTCTACTTATGGTGCCCCACAGGGATCTAATCTATCCACCTGGTTTTTCAATGTCTACATGGCCCCTTTGGCTCACATTATATCTGCTTTCACCTCCATCTTTCAGTGTTGTGTGCGGATGCCACTCAGCTCTATTTCAGGATACCCTCTGCCTCTTCCTCCTCCTCGCTCATCCCGGATTGTCTGTCCGCAATTCAGTCGTGGTGCGCTGCTAATGATCTCTGCCTTAATGCCAGTAAGAAGAGATTGTCCTCATTGGGACCCCTGCTCCTGCTTTCACATGTTTACTCTGGGCGACCACCCTTGGTCCTGCACCCTCGCCCATTAGTGAGGCAAAAAACCTGGGGTCATCTTTGACTCTACTCTCTCCTTCTCTTCTCACATCTCGGACGTTTCCAAAAAGTCCCACTACCAGCTGCACTTTCTCAGATATATTCTACCTTTTCTCACCTTCCCCCAGAGGCTCACTCTCTCCAGAGCCCTGGTTCTGTCCAGATTGGACTACTACAACAGTCTCTTTCTCAATCTTCCTCCCTCTACTCTTTGACCTCTTGAATTTATCCAGAACAGGACCGCGAGACTTACCCTTGGCCTCAAGCACAGGGACTGCATCTCTGCCAGCGCCGAAATCCCTCCACTGGCTACCCATGGCTGCAAGGATCAAGTTCAAGTCCCTCTGCATAGTCCACAGGGGCTTCTGGGGCCGGGGCCCCTACTATCTACAATTCTCTCTCCTTCCAGAGCGCTCTGCCTCTTTCAACTATCTGTTGGTGAGCCGTTTTTCCAAACAGAGATTTGGGGGTAGATCCTTATCCTCTGCAGGTGCCTCCCTCTGGAACAGCCTACCTTCCTCTCTCTGTCTTGGGCTGGACCTCCTTAAGTTCTGGAAACTCCTCAAAACATTCCTCTTCTCCTGTTTCTCTCTCCCTCTCCCTTTCTAACCTCCCTTCTCCTCTCTCCTGTTTCCCACCTTCATTCTCTTCTCCAACTTGTCCAGTGAGCTGACTAGTTGCCTGGTGCACCTCCAGAGCCTCCCAGGTCCTGCACTTGCCTCTTGCCTCCGACCTCCGCACTCTGCCTTGCACTACTGCAATTAGAATACATTCCACGAGAGTGGCATCCACTATGCACCTAATCCTGGCCCGCTGGACTGGGCGCACTTGCCCCCCCTCATCACCCATCGCACTTCTGTCTACGCACTGCACAACCTTGAATGTACTAGGCTTAGCATGTCTGTCTGTCATGTCCTCCTCTATCTCCCCTCCCTAGCTTGCTGTGTTTGCATGCATAGGCGCATTGTTGACCAACCTTTTGTCTTGTATGTTCCTTTTTCCCCTCTATGCTATTTATTACTGTTAGATCATTCAGAATCTTTAAGGCATAAGAATGACAACGATATCCCCTTGTTCCCTTCCCACCTTGAAGCGCTTTGAAGCACTTCACTTGTGTATAAGTGCTTTACAAATAAACAATTACAAGGTGGCCATTACTCTCGGGCTATCTGCTCCATCCAGGTCTATGGTTCAGTACAAACTTTGTGATATTCTGGACAATGCCCCCAAGAAAGAGACACTCCTGCCCTTCAAAGGGGCAGTGGAGGCCTGCATATTGGAGGTGTGGGAGGAATCTGCCTCTCTTCCGGCAGAGGACATGAATCTGCCGAGGAAAGGCTGTCCTGCTCTATCGAACACAGCCTTTCTTTCCTCCCATACTTCGCCTCAAAGCTTGGTGGTTCAGGCCACAACGGCTAGCCTGAAGACTTCTACTTTCCCATCCCTTCCGCTGGACAGAGAAAGTAAGAGGTTTGACGGATGGGGTAAGAAGGTGTTTGCATCGGGCAGTCTTGCACTATGGGCCGTAAATGTATCTTGCCCCATGGCAAAGTTCTCCTTCGGCCTTTGGATGGCAGTGGCCAATGCAGCTGAGTATTTCCTGAGCGAGAGATCAGGGATGGGTTCCTGCAAAATGCTACAATCAGGACTGGACACGGCAGACTGTATGGGCAGGTCCATGGCCATCCATGGCTGAGGATGTCGGGGTGTGCAGCCTACGTCCAGATGAGGTAGTTGGATATGCCTTTTGTTGACCAAAACCTTTTTGGAGGTCCAGTCGTCTAAGGCAACAGGCAACTGCAAAATCCTTGGTGCAGCAGTGCAACAGCGTTCCGCTGGGAAGAAGCAAGGGAAGGCGCTTCCTGAGAGGTAGAGGAAAGGGTACCCAGTGGGCTGGCGTTACAGAAGCCACTGTCTCTGCATCTCAGGCCGCCAAACCTCAGTGTCTGGCTTTGCCACTCATCACGGGTAGCAGGGAGTCTTTCCTTGTTCAGTCCGGAATGGTCAAAGACCATGTCTGACATTTGGGCCTTACAGGTCATCCAATGGGGATATTGCCTCCCATCCCTTCAGCACCCCCGGTCCATGGCCCTCAGTACACCCTCTTGTCTCCAGACCCTATCCTCCTGGATGGGTTCTGTCATCTTCTGGCAGAAAGCATGATCAAGCTATTTCCATGCTCAGAACGAGGAAGGTGGTGGTACCCCTACTATTTTTTGGTGCTGAAGGACGATGGACGATTGTGCCCCATTCTGAATCTGCGGCTGCTGAACCTGTTCCTACATAAGGACAGGTCAAGATGGTTACTCTAGCCCAAATTCTGTAAGCCCTCGATCTGCAGTACTGGTTGGTTCCCTGGACCTTCAAGATGCCTACTTCCAAATGCTGATTCACAGGAAATCACAGGCAGTACCTGTTCATAGTGGGCCAACACCATGACCTTGCCGTTCGGCCTTTCCACTGATCCAAGCTGCTGCAGTGGTAGCGACTTGCCTCAGGAGGGAGGGCATTAATGTCTTTCCCCACCTGGACAACTGGCTCATCCAAGCTCGCTCCATCGATGTGGTGTTGGATCACCTGCTCCATACATGCACTCTTTTGCACAGCTTGGGCTTTTCCCTGAACTTCAGACATTCTCAGCTTTCGCCGTCCCACTCCCCCCGATTCATCGGGGCAGTCTTGAACACTAAACCTAGGCACGGCTTCCCTCCCAAACGATTGAGTGGTGAACATCTTTCGGATGATCGATGTCCTTCAATCCCAGGAACACGTCTTGGCCTCGGCTTTCCTGCGCCTTCTGGGCCTCATGACCTCGTTTATCATTGTGGTCCTGGGGGCGAGGCTATGCATGAGATCTCTTCAGTGGCTTCTCCATTGCCAATGGCCACAGTTTCAGGGCCACATGGTGGACCTTATACAGGTGTCTCAGGATCTCATGTAGTGGGCAGTGCAACACAGCTTAATGAGAGACATGCTGTTTTGTCATCCTTGGCCCCAGGTGATGGTGGTCAGAGACGCATCTCTGACTGGCTGGGGTGCTCACCTGTCAGGCCTAACTGTGAGCGGACTGGTCTCCCATGGAGTCTTGGCACCCAGGCCAAGCTTGAGGGCAATCAGGCTTAGCCTGGTCGCTTTCCTCCCCTCTACAGAATGCAATACTGTGCTAATCCTGATGGACAACACAGTAGTCATGGACTACCTGAACAAACCAGGTGGTGTGGGGTCCTTGCCTCTATGCGGAGAAGCAATGCAACTGTAATTCTGGGCTCTGGAGAGCAGTGTCTCTCTGACTGCAGCTCATATGGCCAGATGAGAAAATGTCACCGTGGGTGCCTTGAGCAGACAGACTTCAGCCACCAATGAGTGGGAGCTCTTGCAGGAAGTTCTGGAGGAGGAGATCTCCTTTTGGGGGTCTTCAAGTGGATCTCGTTGCTTTCATTGCCAACAGGAAGTGCAAGTTATTCTGCTCCATGAAATTCTCTCATCAGGGAGCTCTGTGGGATGCATGACGGTTGAGTGGGCATTCGACCTCCTTTATGCGTTCCCGCCAATCGCTGTTATTCTGCCCTGGTTCTCAGGAGATTGCACCTGTTCGGGGCCACAATGATCCTGATCGCTCCAGACTGGGCCCGGAGAACGTGGTATCCGAAGTTGCTTGACATGTCCATCTGCCCTCCCAGATGCCTTCTGAGGAAAGATGACTTGCTCTCACAATCGGCGGGGTGAGTCCTTCACCCGAGCCGCAGCAGCCTGAGCTTTCATGGTTAGCTACTGAAAAGCTGGGGTACAAGGAGTGGGACTTGTCAGACGACATCCTCAATGTGCTCCTTTTAGCTCTCAGGTACGCCACAAAATACATTATTGCCTGCAGGTGGCATAAATGTTCTGTTTGGTGCTGGTAGAGGGACCTGGATCCTTTATCCTGTTCTCTATCCCCTGTTTTCGACTTTCTACTTTCCTTGGCCCAAATGGGCCTGCAGATTGGCATTGTAAAGGGTTACCTCTCCCTATTTTGGCTTTCAAGAGGTCCTCGGAATAGGGCTCGTTCTTCGCAATCCCTCTGTTATGCAGTTCTTGTGGGGTTTGTGTAACAAGTTTCCTCCCCACAAGTTTGTAGTTCTGGTGTGGGCTTTGAATTTAGTTTCAACTTTTCTCATGGGCGCTCTGTTTGAGCCCCTTCATTCCTGTTCTATTAGGTTACTCACCCTTTGGGTGATTTTCCTGGTTGCCATCACTTCCACGAGAAGGGTGAGTGAGCTCCAGGCATCTCTTTTATCTCCCTATTTGTTTTTTTCCAAAGAGAAGGTCACATGGACAGTGAGACGCTCCTTTCTGCCGAAGGTGGTCTCACATTTTCATTTCTCTCAGAAGATCCATCTTCCTGTGTTTTTCCCTCCGGCTCACCCTTACAAGGCAGAGGAACGATTCCATCGGCTGGTCCCAGTATGAGCCCTTAAGTTCTACGTCTCTCCTACTAGAGAGGCTAGAAAAGATGATCAGCTTTTCGTTGGTTATGCTGGTGCTTGTGCTGGCAGGGCTGTAACCAAATAGACCCTGCCCAGGTGGATCATTCTCTGCATCGCAGAATGCTAAATCTGGCTGGGAAGGTTGTGCCCGAGGGTCTCAGAGCTCATTCTATCAGAGGAGCAGTTGCCACCTCTGCCCTGCAGAGGGGAATCCCTGCCCTAGATATTTGCCAAGCGGCAAAGTGGGTGTCTTTGCACACGTTTACTAAGCATTACTGCTTGGATTCCTTTGTGGGCCACAATGCCCGTTTTGGTGGACCAGTCCTCTTGAGTTTTGTGGTTTAGCTGGTGTCCTTGTCTTCTCGCTTCTCCAGATTACCCACTTCTTTGAGAGTCTATCATACATGAGAAATCCGTGGGAGGAAAGAATCCATTAGAAAAACAAATGGCTTACCTATCTGTAATGTTCTTTTTTGATGGATGTTTCTCCCATGAATTCCACATCGTCCTCACTCCTTGCCCCTCTTTGTGGGAATCTAGTCCAACACTGGTTCCACAGTGCCTCAGCTTCAGAGTGCTGGGGAAAAAGGGTGGAACTAAGGTCACGGGGCGGGTACCGCTATATATATTGACCCTGATGTCTTATCCGGTACGGGTCACGTAGAGGTGTTGGATGGAGCCGACGCAGAGCCGTGCTGCACCTCCTGGCAGCAGAAAAGTTTCTGGAGAACAGGTGCACTGGGATAGGGATAGCATAAATGAGGAATCCGTGGGAGGAATATCCATCGGAAAGAACATTACAGAGAGGTAAGTAATTTGTTCAGTACAATAACACTGGGTAAAACCTAGGAACAAATTACAGTGAGCAACACCTCAGACTAACATTACTGTGGGGAACAACAAGGCACAAATCACAGCGGGGAAACATCGAGAAGCAAAGTTACAGTGGGGAAATCACCTAGGAGCAAAATCACAGTGGGAGAACACAGTACCAAAATCACAATGTGGGAACACCTAGTAAACAAATAGCAGTCGAGTGGAAAATGTAGAAGCAAATCATGGTGGATACATATGACAGCAGAGATCAGGAGTGAGGGAGCATTAGCTCATGTACCTTGCATGGTCAATTAGCTGTCTTTGTCCAGGGGAGGCTGTGCCTGGGGAGGTTGGGGCACCAGACTGGGTGTGGGCAACACATCGCCCATAGTCTGTGTCCTTTGCTGCCTCCCCTGATGTACTTAGCTAGAAGGAAAGGAATGGTTCCATTAACTCCATGGGTCAAGTCTTGCAAAATTTGGGGAGAACAGGAATTTGGGAGAAACTTGGCACCCTGTGGCCAAAAGTGGATTTGGAGAAAATTACTCGCCTGTGAGCAACCTTCTTCTAGGAGTTTGGTAAAAAATGAGATGCATTAAGTGAGACAGATAAGATTAAAGGAACTCACTGAGTCACTAAGGAGGGGGCAAAGTAAACTGCTCATCTGCAGGAAACCTACATTATTCTATTCAACAACAGTAACACCTATTACGCCCCCTACTCCTCCTCTCGTTCTCCTTATTTAGTTGTGCCTATGACTTTCACCAAAGCTATAATTCTGATCCTGTTCTCCCCTCATTTCCCTCAGAGAGCACATGAATCGTTTTATACATTGATATTATGAAATTGCTGATAGGGATCCAGAAGAAACCAAAGATTCTCCGCTATGGGTAGCGTAAAGTTGATATCAAGCACACAACACTTAAACTGTATGAATGTATGTGCATTCATTTGCCTACTACTTTACAGTCTCAACTGCACAGAGCAGAAGCAAAAACCGTGCTCCCTCTGTGCCTTCTCTCTTGAACAAGGAAGCAACAATACTGGAAACAATTGTCAGGTCAAATGATGTGGCCAGATATCCCACATTGCAAATGCATGGTCTAATGAAATATGACCACATCAACACCGTCCTCAAGTCCCTTTCCAGTTGAGCGGAGTTCCCTTTCAAACGCTCTGTATTGTCTCGCCATACTATGTGGGGAGTAGGCCCCAAATATCTGTCTGTATTCTTGATACAATATTCCACCCACAGATCCTGTGATTCAGGTGCCTTACAGACCACTGCATGATTAAAGGTTGAGTTGGAGGGGAAGGCATCTCTCACATTGGCTCTAATTGCGGTACACACTTCTTAGCAATGTGACATGATAAGAGTTCACAAGTTTGACCTCTTAAGCTTAGTGGCATCCTTGGCACAGGCGCTGAAGGCACTATAGTTCCAGGCTCCCAATGACAATCTTCATTTGTTCACTTTTGTACCGTTTTTATACTTTTGCTATGTTAAGTGCTTTGGACTAAAGCGCTATATAAATGCCAAATAAATGCAAATACAAATAAATGAAGAATGTAATATAGAAATTGTATATGTGTATGTAGCAGTGGGAATGTTACTAATCCCTCCATCTTCCCACTCCCACTTATCGTTCAACCTGCCCTAATCTCCATTGGAACACGATTCTGGCTGCAGTGTGTTACAAAAGCAAAAGGTCAATTGACCCGGGCCCAGTGAGTTCCTTTTATCTTGGCTTTCTCACTTTGGCCAGCTTACCAAAGAAATACATTAATAAATACATAAACATCTTTGCGTGCTACCAGATAGGTTTGTTCCTCCTTATTACTGTCCTGAGCCTTATTGATAGGGCGATCAAGGTTATAATTTATGCAAGAATTAAGCCAATAGGCATTGCTGGGATCCCGTCTACCACACTGCTAAAGATACAGGAAAATGTCCTAAACAATCCTTTACAATAGAACATAATGTGTGCTGCTTCCATAGATGAATAGCTCATTAAGTTGTTTAAGGCATTCGTTCAAATGAACAGCACCAAGATAACACGCATTGAGTGTGAGTCACAGGCACAGCAGGCCCAAATCCCTTTCAATATTTTCAAATAAGCCTCCATTTAAGCAATCTTAGGCTCCTGCTTCCTGATGTGGCTAAACAAGTAGGATATGTGTGCCAATGGCCAGAGAAGAAAACAGACAAAAGCTTACAAGGGCGTCTTGTCCTCTCAGGCATCTACCAAGCAAAGAGGACAAAGGTGCTGACCTCCCTAGTAGGCGTGGGTGTAAAAAGCGTCTAGGTCCTTGCTGTTCTAATTTTGCATTTTAGGGGATCCATGGATTTTCAGAGCACCTCTTGGAGATATACAAACTCCATGATCTGGGGGCCGATACATCTTTGTGAACAAATGGACAGGTATGCTCTTGCTGTTGTTTCATCAATTCTCTGTTAGTCTGTCATAATGGTCACTCGTGGTCACATTGTTTGTGTCAGGAAGCTCCGTCGGGTGCTACGTGAGGAAATAAGGGCTTCAGGCAGCAGTGATGAAGAAACAGTAATTTATTTCATTACAGCGACAGCAGCCTATGAGAGCCGAGTGCCAACATGGCTCTCTCCCTGCAGTCTGAACTGTAACCCATCAACATTCTTAGAATAACATTCTTAGAACTTAATGAGCTCATAGTGCAGCTCAATGCTTAACTAGGATCTGGTAATACATTTTTATGAACTTGTTTTAACTTACACTTACATCATAACACATCTCATCCCTTATGTGCATACAGCTGTTTACTCCAGATAATAATCCTTAAACCAGCTGGGTTTGTTCTTGACTCTATTTGAATGTGTCTCTGCTGCAGACCTTGAATTGTTGTCATCCTTTGAACACTTATCTATGACACTAGAGTCTCTGATACTGTTATTAGCAAATTCACCATTGTCATGTTTATCATGTGCATTGTCCTTCATGCATTCTGGACATTTCACAATTCTGGACATTGACCAACACTCCCCCCCTTCTACAATTACTACATTGTTTCTTACTGCAGATATTTTCTTGGGACCAATGTATTTGCTTTCTGCACATTTGGGAGTGAATCTAGGGTTCTTTATGAGAATACAATCTCCCACTTTCCAGGTATTACTTTTGACACTCTTGTCCTCATCAAATCTTTCTTTGTACACATCCTGTGCTTCTTTGATGAGAGTCATAATTCTCTCGCGATCAATGTTGGAACTCTTGGCTAAGTCCATCCACCCTGGACATAGTTTTGTTCCAGGTTGTCTCCCTTTCAATGACATGAACGGAGATACACTTGTAACTGAGTGTGGTATGGTACAATAGTTCCATATCATTTCTCTTACTACACCAAACCATCTTAGATTAGAAACCATGGCCAATTGCAAACCACCCTTTATGAACCTATTGGCTCTCTCAACGAGGTCGTTGGCCCTTGGATGATATAAAGCAGTTCTAGTGTGTCTGATGCAAAATTTCTTCAAGAAAGTCCTTTCAGAACAGAATTGTACTCCATTATCAGTGATTAATTCTGTCGGGAAACCCTCCCTGTAAAACACTTCCTCGAAGAATAACACCATCTCAGCAGTGGTTGCCTCACGCAAAGCCTTCCATTCAATCCATTTGGAATGGTAGTCTACTAACACAACAATGTATTTATACCCATTGTCAAGGTTTTGTAATGGTCCTATCAAATCAACTGCAACTTTTTGCCATGGTTCACTCGGTACTTTGACAGGATTTATTGGTACTTCTCCAGCATGGGGTCTGGCATGGATTCACATGCTCATGAATATTCCCCGTCGTCAGGCTGGGAATCCTCGGTAAAGAAAAAACCAGTATCAGTTTCGTTTCTGATCTGTCTTTCGTAGCAATAACCAATCACTGGTCTCTGCGTCATACTGACCACAGCCAATGACTGCCCTCTACCTAAGCACCGCCTCTGGCAGCCATCTTCAGATTTTTACCGCACGTTCATGTGTTGGGATCCTCGTGCTATTGCTCTCGAGCGTTAGTGCTATTTTTTCACGTTTTATTCTCAAAAACTTCGTTTTTTCGGTCAAAAGAGCCTCAAGCTCCACCGACTCACTATCCGATCAACGGGGACCCGTGTCGGATTCGTCTGCGCCCCTCAAGGGTGAAGATTCGTCGAGCTACGCTTTTGGAGGACTCCAGAAGTTTCTCAGGCCCGGTCATGGCCCAGGAGAAGGGAAGCTCGACGCCCGGAAAGCTGTTCAGGGTCTGCCCTGGATGCCAGCTGCAGAACGTCTTCAAGGAGGACGAACACTCCTTTTGTCTCTACTGCCTACATGAGGACAAGACGCACGTGGGGAAGGACTGTGCGTTTTGCGGCAACATGTCGGAGCGGACCATGAAGGACCGCCATCAACGTCTCGCCAACTGGCTAGAAGGGAAGAGCCCGTCCGGCGAGAAGAAGAAGAAATCTGAGCGGTCTTCTAAGTCCTTTGAGGACGCCCCGGCGACGGGGGTCCAACATAAGGCCAAGCACCGCGAGTCCGCTGGCACCGGGAGCGCCGAACGGTCGGGCTCTACGGTCGCCAGGCAGGGCGCACCCTCCCCGGCACCATCAACCACGAGCCAACGCTCTGGGTCGGGTAAGAGGAAGGCCGAGCACCCGGCGAAGCTCCTGGAGAGGCCCCGGTCGAGCTCGAAGGCCCCATCGGAGGGGGAGCGAGGCGGTGTCCCCCCCCCTCAAGGATAAGGCGGTGAGCGCACCTAAGGTGGTGAAGGCCTTAATCCATCCGGCCAAGCCCTCTATCGAAACTGTCGCGGCGGCCCTGGCTCAGCCTGGGCAGGCTACACCAGTGGTGGCGACCTCGGGGCTCAGAGTCTCCCTGCCACCTCGGAGGGAGTCATCTTTTGTGCCCATCGATAGGACCCCCGTGAAATCCCCCGTGGGGAAGAAAAAGGGGGGGCAGGGCGTCGTCGTAGATTCGGCCTCAACCTCGGAGGAGGAGCTGGTCGAAGTCTTAAGCCACGGCCTCGGCGTGGAAGAAGACCGACCCGTCGGGATGGATCCCGACGCAGATGACGACGACATCGTCGAGGGTACCGACGGGGTCCCTGATCGCCCGTCGGATTCCCCTCTGCCAGCGCCGCGAGACAACTCGGCGGCCATTTTGTTGGCTATACAGTCCTTATGCTCAGAGATAAGGACGAGACTACCGTTGCCGACGGAACCTCTCCCGTCGGGGGACCCAGAACCGGGACCTTCTGGTGTTCCCCCTACCAAGAAAAGAAGGATCCACCCTCCGCCTCCTTTTCAGCCGTCGCGCCCCTTCCAGCCCTCCTCCCCGTCCACCCGAGGGGATGATACGGGGACTGACACGGCAGCGACGGGTACGGACGACGAGGTATACGACGAGGATGTACCGTCGTCGCCTCCCACCAGGGCTTCTCCGCCCGACGAGATTGGATCGTTCCACTCCATGATCTCCAGGGCATCCGAGCTTTTTCAACTCTGCCCTGAGGAGAAGAAGAAGGAAGGTTTCCTTTATCAGCGGCGCGAAACCAAGAGGAAGACGGTCCTCTCAGTGCCTCTATTGGACGACATTTGGGATGAGGGCCTCACCCTCCTCAAGAACCCTTCCACGACACCAGCTAGAAGAGACCGGTACGAGAAGAAGTACCGGGTCCCGGACACGGCCCCCCTGTGCCTCCGGGCGCAGCCTACCCCGGACTCCGTCGTCTCCGCGGCGGCCAGGAAGAAAGCGGGGGGGGGGTGCGGCCTCCACATCGACTTCCCCACCGGACGGTGAGGGAAAGAAATTGGACGCTATGGGACGCAGAGTCATCTCGTCGGCAGCGACGACGATTAAAGCGGCCAACGCCTTGGCTATCGTGGCCCGCTACGACAGGGAGCTCTGGTACAAACTGGCTCCCCTGCTGGACTTCCTGCCGGACGACAAGAGGACAGAGGCCCTGGAGATCCTGCAGGAAGGTGAGGTGGCTTCGGACCACGCCATTACCGTTGCGACGGACATCGCCGACACTGGGTTCCGCCAGTTGGGCAACGGCGTTTGCCTTAGGCGGCGTGGATGGCTCAAGGCTACGGACTTCCGCCAAGACGTTCAGACCAGAGTCCTGGACATGCCCTTCGATGGGAACAACCTATTTGGCAAAACAGTGGACGATTCCCTTCAGGCCATTAAAGCGGACACTGAGACGGCCCGGGCCCTGGGAGTTCTGCAGCAACGACGGACGCCCTTTCGGAGCAGCGGAGGCAAGGGCGCCTCCAAAGGTTCCGGCGGCGGTTTCTCCACCTACCGTCAAGCGGCCCGCTCGTCGTCTCAGGAGGCCTACAGAGGACGAGGCAAGTCTGGCGGACTCCGCCGTCGTCGCCAAGGAGGTCGAGGCGGCAAAGCCTCGTCCAAGCAGGATTGAACCGACCGTGGGGTCGGGCCCCCACCGAAGCACCCCGGTGGGAGGCCGGCTGGCGAGCTTCGTCAGCGTGTGGGAGTCCATCTCCACCGACCGTTGGGTGCTGGACGCCTTGGCCCGGGGCCACGCGCTCGAGTTTCAAAGAAGGTGTCCACGCGTCCCCCCCCGTGGCCAGGAAAGAACTTCACGTCCCTCAACTTCTCCTGGAGGTAAAGGCGATGCTCAGGAAGGGCGCCATCGAACTCGTCCCAAAGAGGCTTCGGGGCTCCGGAGTGTACTCGAGATACTTCCTCGTGAAGAAGAAGACGGGGGGGGTGGCGCCCCATCCTGGACCTGCGACGTCTGAACAAGTTCATCAAGGCGCAAAAGTTTCGGATGGTCACCCTCCAGCACGTCCTGGGTCAGCTGGAGGAAGGAGACTTCCTGTCGTCGTTGGATTTGGAGGATGCCTACTTCCATATTCCCATCCTAAAAGGGCACCGAAAATTCCTCAGGTTTGTGGTCCAAGGGCGTCATTACCAGTTCAAAGCCCTCCCCTTCGGTCTACGGTCGGCACCCAGGGTGTTCACCAAGTGCCTCGCACCGGTGGCGGCGCAGCTGCGCCGCGAGGGGATCCACGTCTACCCCTACCTGGACGACTGGCTCATCCGAGCCAAGACGAGGGAGCTCGCCGTGGTTCACACGGCAAGGACCGTCCAACTTCTCACGGACCTGGGATTCTCCGTGAACTACGCCAAATCCCACCTGGTACCCGCGCAAGACGCTCTGTTTCTGGGAGCGAGGCTCAACACAGTGTCCCTTCTGGCCTCCCCGTCGGAGGAGAGGACCAGGACCATCCTGGGCAAGGTGCAACGGATGTTGGTGGCCGACGCGGCCAAGGTGAGGTCCATCAAGTCCCTCCTCGGAATGATGTCTTCCTGCATCTACCTCATTCCCATGTGCAGGCTCCGGATGCGCCCGTTGCAGGAGTTCCTGGACGCGCGCTGGATCCAAACGACGGGCAGCTTCGAGGAAAGGATCACACTCGACGAGAGTTTCCGACGAGCGATCCGGTGGTGGGACACACGCGCGCATCTGACGGCGGGCATGGACTTCCAGACCCCAGCCCACCAGGAGACAGTGACCACGGATGCCTCCCTGGAAGGGTGGGGAGCGCACACCGAAAATCTACACGCAAGGGGCCTTTGGCTCCCGACGGAGAAATCTTTACATATCAACGTCCTGGAGCTCCGTGCAGTGTTTTGGGCCCTCAGGTCCTTCCTTCCGTCCCTCAAGGGCAAGGTGGTGAGGATCTTCACCGACAACACCACCACCATGTTTTACATCAGAAAACAGGGCGGAACCAGGTCCCCAGCACTGTCCAAGGAGGCGCAGGACCTGTGGCATTGGGCAGTCGCCCAAGGGATGTTTCTGGTGCCGTTTCATCTGGCAGGGATAAAAAACACCATCGCCGACTCACTCAGCAGGGAGCTGCGCTCGTGCCACGAGTGGGAACTACGGCAGGATCTAGTGGATCGCCTCTTCCGACGGTGGGGCACTCCCCAGATCGACCTGTTCGCGACGGCTACGAACTCCAAGTGCCGGAGGTTCGCCAGCAGGTTTCCCCAGGCGAGGAGCGTGGGCGATGCTTTCTCGTTCCCCTGGGAGGGCCTGTTCCTCTACGCGTTCCCTCCTTTGCCACTGCTAATCCGGCTCGTCAACCAGCTCAAGAGGTCACGGTGCAGGATGATCCTCGTCGCACCTGCGTGGCCGAGGCAGATATGGTTCCCGGACCTTCTGGATTTGTCAGCGTCCCCGCCAATCAAGCTGCCGGTGGACGCGGATCTGCTCTCCAGGGAAGGAGGCGCCATCCTCCACCAGGACCCGAAATCGCTGAACTTGCAGGCCTGGCTCCTGCAGCGCTAGAGTTTGGAGGATACGACATACCGGCCGACTGCAGAGAGGTTCTTGCAAAGGCCAGGGCGTCCTCGACTCTTAAATGCTACGGACACAAATGGAAGAGGTTCTCTGTCTGGTGCCACGCACAGAAGATTAACCCTCTACGGATTACGGCTCCCCAAGTTCTGCCGTACCTGCTGACGCTGGCCAAAGCTGGACTGGCACACGCGTCCATCAAGATTCATCTGGCTGCGATCTCCCGATACACCAGGACCACGGGACGGACGTCCTTGTGGTCTCATCGTCTGGTGAAAGAGTTCATGAAGGGACTGTTCAGATCGTTCCCGCCGGTGAAGGCTTCGGCCCCGGCGTGGGAGCTCAACGTGGTGCTGACCAAGCTCATGGGACCTCCGTTCGAGCCTCTGCACTCGGCCCCGTTGAAGTTTCTGTCGTGGAAGACAGCGTTTCTTGTGGCCATCACCTCCGCACGACGGGTGGGAGAGATCCAGGCCCTTTCCTGCAAGGCCCCGTACTTGACTTTTCACGACACGAGGGTGGTGCTCAGGACGCACCCCTCCTTCATGCCCAAGGTACCGTCGGACTTCCATCTCAACGAACCCTTGGTGTTGCCTGTATTCTTCCCGTCGCCTTCGTCGCCGGCTGAGAGGACTTTGCACTCGCTGGATGTGGCTAGAGCGCTGAAGTTCTACGTGGACCGCACGAAGTGTTTTCGGAAGACGTCACAACTCTTTGTGAACTTTGGACCTGTCAATCAGGGGAAGGCTCTCTCGAAGGCTTCCATTTCCAGATGGCTCTCCGGCTGTATCATGTACTGTCATCGGTTGGCAAACCGACCGCTGCCCGGCCGTCCGAGAGCCCATTCCACCAGAGCGATCGCAGCTACCACGGCGTTCCTTTCTGGTGTGCCCCTGCTGGACATATGCAGGGCTGCTACGTGGAGGTCGACGCACACCTTCACGAAGTTCTACTGCGTCGATCGGGATTCCAGGGAGGAGTCCAGGGTCGGCCAAGCAGTGCTGCGCAACCTGTTCGCCTGAGGTGAGCCTGGTGAGGAGGTAAGATGCTTAATGTTGAGTTTGATGCAATGCTTAATGTTGAGCCTTTGCCACCTCCCGTGGTTGTGCATGTGTGTACTGCTATGTATTCTTTATTCATGAGCATGTGAATCCATGCCAGACCCCATGCTGGAGAAGGAACAAGTTACTTACCTGTAACTGTTGTTCTCCAGCATGGGTCTGGCATGGATTCACATGCGAACCCTCCCGCCTACCCCTCTGCGGCTCTTCACTTGGTCATACTGCCACTTCACGTGCTTCCAAATCTGAAGATGGCTGCCAGAGGCGGTGCTTAGGTAGAGGGCAGTCATTGGCTGTGGTCAGTATGACGCAGAGACCAGTGATTGGTTATTGCTACGAAAGACAGATCAGAAACGAAACTGATACTGGTTTTTTCTTTACCGAGGATTCCCAGCCTGACGACGGGGAATATTCATGAGCATGTGAATCCATGCCAGACCCATGCTGGAGAACAACAGTTACAGGTAAGTAACTTGTTCCTTCTCTAACCATCTTGGTCTTGTCACTCTTACCACACTCTCTACAACCCCTAACACACTTCTCTGCATCGCTGTCAATCCCGGGCCACCAGAAATATTGCCGCAAATATCTCTTTGTTCCTCCCATGCCCAGGTGACCTTGATGTGCTATATTTACTAAATGAGATCTGACTCCACTGGGGGGTATTATCCTATTTCCTTTTCTAAGTTTATATCCGTCCTCAGACATACTTAACTCGTCCTTCACACCAAAATATCTGTCAAACTCTTTTCCCACAATATTCTTGTCAGGCCATCCTTCTCTGGTCCAAATCATAACTTGATTCAATATTAAATCCTCGTCACCAGCTCTTATCCACATCTCTTTATCAATGGCATCATGCTCAATTTCTGCAATGCTCACATCTTGAAATTCAGGTGCTCCCTCCAATTCACCATCACACACAGGTAATCTGGATAAACAATCTGGTACCACATTCTCCCTCCCGGGAATGTAACACACCTTGAAATTATAACCCAAGAGTTCTACCATCCACCTCGAAACTCTTGGAGACCCTTTGGCCCACTCAGAACAGTTCATCAATTGAACCAAAGGCTTGTGATCTGATCTGACAATAAAAGGTCGACCCCATAGAAAGAACTTGAAGTGCGTGACTGCCCAAAATACTGCTAGTGCCTCTCTTTCAATGACCGAGTAATTTTTTTCTGCTCCTCTAAGTGGCCTGGATGCAAATGCAATTGTGTATTCAGTTTTAGCTGAGTCAAACTGAGTCAAAACTGCTCCTAAGCCAAGGGTACTAGCATCAACTGAAAGCAACGTTTTCCTGCCAAACATGAATCCACTTAAGGATGGGGCCTTGACTATACAATCTTTGATTTGCAAGAATGCTTCCTGACACTCTTTGGACCATGTGTACTTCACGTTCTTTTTTAGTAACTCCCTCAATGGAGATGAGATGGATGCAAAGCCATTCACAAATTTATGGTAATATTCCGCTAGTCCCATGAAAGAACGTAGTTGGTCCTTGTCTTGGGGCTGAGGAGTATTACTAATACTTTCTATGAGTGACTTTTTGGGAGAAATACCTTCTTTCGAAACTTTGTGTCCCAGATACTCCACTTCCTCAACACTTATTTTACATTTGCTTCTTTGGACCGTTAACCCAGCCTCTTTCAGTCTGCATAGTACTGCCCTAAGTACTCTGTCATGCTCATTACTTGCAAAAATCAGAATGTCATCTTGAAACACCTTAACATTTTCCAACCCTTTTAACACTTCCTTCATCACCTTTTGGAACACAGATGCAGCCGAGGCCAACCCAAATGGCATGCGATTGTATTTATATGTGCCTTCAGGTGTGATAAAGGCAGTGAGATGTTGCGATTCTCGGGAAAGGGGAACTTGGTGATAGGCAGCAGAGAGATCAATGACAGAGAACAATTTGGGTTCGCCAAGAGTGGAGAGTGTCTCGGAAATGTTGGGTAGGGGATGTCTCTCCACCAGAATATTGTGATTAAGACTGCGCAAATCTACACAGAGTCTTAATTTACCTTTATTTTTGGCCACTAAGACAATGGGGTATAACCACTCTGTGGCCTCAACAGGTTCAATGACACCCTTATCTACTAAGTTATCGAGTTCACTGCATAGTTGCGCTCTCATGTTTAACGGCACATGTCTCACTTTATGAACAATAGGCTGAGATTCTTTCTTTAGTCTAATATGATGTTCGAAGTTCTTGAGTCTGCCCAGACCTTCGGTGAAGACCTCTGGGAACTCTCTTGACCACATATCATCAATCTCGGCAATGGTGACAGGCTCAGTGGCACTATCTTGCACCCTGACTCTCAACTTCCTTTGTTCCTCCCAACCTAAAAGGGAGGCTCCCTTTCTTGCAACCAAAATGTCAGCTATGCATTCTCCACCTCTGTATTGCACACTTGCAGTAAACTGTCCCAGCATCTCAATAGGGGATTCCGCATAGCCGCAGGGCCGAATTCTTGGTGGATCCAGCATTGATTCATCCTTTTTTAGAACATCTTTAAATGTCTCTTTAGAAATGATGGTCCATGGGGAACATGTGTCAACTTTCATGAGTATTTCTTGACCATCAATTACAAAAACATCTGTTGGACCTTTGCTGTCTCCTCCTCCAATGGTCGAAATCTCGAAGACATGTCTGGGGTTGTCTTGCGAGGAGTATACCTCCTGTATGTTGTAAACTGAGTGAGCACCTTCGTCTTGGTTGTCTCTGGTTTCTAAGAGATTTATTAATGACCTCTTGCATACATTAGCGAAATGTCCTCTGGTCCTACACTTGAAACATTCAGCATTCCTTGCTGGGCACGAAGGGTAATTCGGACCATGCTTGACACTGCCACATCTGGTACACTTTGCACCCCATGTTCCTTTCCTGCTTGTATTGACATTAAGTCTCTTCCTGTGATCAACTGCGCACACAGCTTGGGTACTCTGTTTGTCAGACTTCAGTTCTTTGACATATTGTGAGGTTTGTTCTATGCTTCTGGCTAGGTCCACTGCTTCATCCAACTTCATGTCTTTTGCCAACAATTTCTCCTGTATCCTAATATTATTTGTGCACCTCACTAACTGATCTCTAATTAACGAGTCAGATAGATGTTCGAATTCACAGGAGTGGCTTAATGTTCTTAATGAGGCTATGTACGATTCCACGGATTCTGAGGACTCCTGCGTACGCTGAAAGAACTTGTGCCTCTCGAATGTAACATTTTTTTTAGGCTCAAAATGATCCTTGAGTTGTTTAATCGCAAGGGCATATTCATCTGTGTCCTCCGCTTCACCAGCTTGTGCACTGCCTAACCCATCAAACACTGCACGGCCTTCCACACCAAGATTGTGAAGTAATAATGCCTTTTTGCGAGTTGAGCTGAATCTCTCTCCTCCCATTGCCACCAGGTAGTTTTCAAACATGTCTTTCCACCTGTCCCACCTAACTTGGGGGCGTCCAGGTTCATTCAAAAATGACATTGGCAGAGGTATTGAAGCTGCCATGTCTTAAGCGGTAAAAAAAAAGTGGTAAAGAGTGGGCTTGCTAGATGCAACCAATAGACTTTGGATCAGTTCAAGTATGCCCAGTGGATGCACAGACTGAGCAGTGACAGTGCTATGCTATGCAGACAAAGGGATCAGTCTTGTATGAGTACAATCCCTTGTGTATGATGTCACAATCCTCCTTACATCAGTCTGAATTGGAACGTGATGGCTGCTCATCCACAGAATGGATACATGTCATAATGGCTGGCTCCTGAAACTTGCCAGAACTGCATTGGCAGGTTGCTCAGCAACGATAATGTCAATGCTAGGGAGGCCACGCCCACTTCCTTGCTCAGTGACTAGTGCTCGAGCCGGGGATCCTTGAAAGTAAACACTGTTGCTTTGAGACAGAGTCAATACAGTAATGGGGAAGGCAAGATTACACCCCCAGAGGACGCGCCTGCTGACCTGTTGTTCCGCTCCTCCTGACCTTCCTGCAGCCTCCGCTGTCGCACAGGAGTGTGGAATAATGCAGGCCGCGCTATGACGAGACTTCAAAGGAGTAGGGAGACACTGCTGAGAGCCATCCTCGTCGCCAATGAGGAAATAAGGGCTGCAGGCAGCAGTGATGAAGAAACAGTAATTTATTTCATTACAGCGACAGCGGCCTATGAGAGCCGAGTGCCAACATGGCTCTCTCCCTGCAGTCTGAACTGTAACCCATCAACATTCTTAGAATAACATTCTTAGAACTTAATGAGCTCATAGTGCAGCTCAATGCTTAACTAGGATCTGGTAATACATTTTTATGAACTTGTTTTAACTTACACTTACAACATAACACTACGCACGCTGTACGGCTTCTGTGAATGGAGACATGTAATTCCTTCATCCATTCATGGAAGGCACGTATGGTGGCGTACGGAGGGCCCTTTCTCTAATCATGCATCACTCCTCAATGCTGTTTACGGGCCTCCATGTCTGCGACTGCAGCCGATGCCGCTCTGTTTCATTTGTTTTGTCCTTGCTCTGTCTTCCTCCCCCCCCACCCTCCTGGTGGGTTGGATTTCTGACCCAACCTCCCCTGTGTCTGTGTTAGCCTCCACCCCCACTGGGTTGCCTCTTCAGAGACAATAGTTGCACATTGACTCCTGGATTTCTCTCCACTCCATGAACTGGACTTCCTTACCTGTACCCTTAACTGGATTGTTGGATATCGTTGAGTCCTCGTGCCCTCGGGTCATGTGCGTTTCGTCGGGCCTGGGTTGCTGAAGTGGTATTCTGGACTTGCTTCCTGATTCTGGACCTGCAAAGACAATCACCAAGTACATGTCATTACATCCACAGATCTTGAATATACCACTCACACTAATACTAATAGTTCTTCTCATCTCTTTCCTGTCTAGGGTTCTGGCAGTTGATGCGATCAGAGGATCCTCCCTTTCCAGGGGTTACCATCTCTGTGCTGAGGGTATTTTATATCTCTCGGCATGTTGCTCATGCCCTGTGGACCGGTGGGGGTTACACAGAAAGACGATCCTGAAATACTGAGGAACCGTTCTGTGAGTCTCTCATGGATCACGCAACTGAGCCACTGGCGGCTATTGCTCAAGCCTTTACATTGCGGCACACTGATATAGAGGCACTTACTACGCATGTAGACATGATACAGGCCAACCAGCACCCTTTACCTGAAAATGCACACACATTGGGAGCAGCTGTGCCTTTTCCAGCTCCCCCAGTGCAAACCCTGTTTTACCACATGCACCGTTTCAGCCTTTCCCCAAAGCTCTGCTGGAAAGGTTCATGGGCAATAGCAAAACTTATTGCACCTTTCTGAATTAATGCAAATTGCATTTTATTTGCATGCCTACTGTATTTCCTGGACCTGCTTCTAAGTCTGCCTTTTTGCTCTCTTATTTAGGTAATGTGAAAGCCAAATGTACAAACCCCTTATTGGAGAGCAACAATCCCGTGCTCTACAACTTTGACACATGTTACCAGTCCCAAGCCTCTGAAATGGAGTTACTGGATCTCAAACAAGGAGACAAAAACCTGCCGCAATGTTTGGCACAGTATCCCAGATAGTATCCCAGACTGCTTTGCCTAACAATAAAAATATCACTTTTTTCTATAAAAGGGTTGCATGATGACATCAAAGGCGCCCTTTGCACAGTTCATTCATTGCCCTCTGCGTTTCCTGACTTCTTGGACCTGGTTTTACATGGTAACCAGAGGATACGAGAGCGGAAGGGGGGGAAACGTCACCCACTTTTTTCACGTTTACCTGCATCCAGTGGTATGGACACAGTTAAGTGAAATTGGGACAGTACATCTGAACGTATGCAATTGGGTGGCTTGTGTGCAGTCCTAACTGCCACTGAAAGAAACCTACGGCGTCAGGAAGGTCTTCGTTTATGTTGTGGTAAACAGGGACATTTCATTTGTGAATGTCCTTTGCGTCTGAATACAGGGGCGTAGGAGACACACAAAATCTGGGGGGACAGGGGACATCTTGGGGACTTTGCTTCATTTATTTATTGTGTTTTAGTCAAAGAACTCGACTTTTCACAAAATTAGAATTAAAATAGCAGTACGTATTAAATTACAAATATCACTGTATAAAACAAGAGAAAAGAAGAAAAGAAAACAGAAGAAAATTAAAGGATGCCGCAGCAAAGAACATGGGCCTCATTACGAGTCCGGCGGTAACTGAGGCGGTAAAACCGCCTGGTTACCGCCGGACTCGTATTACCATTCCGCCTCCGTGACTCCCGGAAATACCAGGGCATTAAGACCCTGGTGTCCCGGGAATTCTGGAGGCAGAATTCGGTTAATCCCCATTCACATTAGGACTCAATGGGAATGGGGAAGTTGAAACACAGGCACCATCTCGTGATGGTGCTGGTGTTTCCACGTCCGCCTGCAGGTGGGAGGTGTTCAACCCGCCAGGTCAGACCTGGCGGGCAGATCACCTTCTGCCTGCAGGGGTCGGGATCGGGCGTCCGGAACTAACAGTGGCGGCGGGTTTACCGCCACTGTTATTTCCGGTCCGCCCGACCTGTAATGTGGCCCCATGTCTTTGTATGTTGCATTTCTGGATTTTTCCTCTGACTATGAGCTCATGGTAAGAGAGAGGACATAACAATTACTTCCAGTGGGCCACAGCTAGAACGCCAGGTCGTTAAGAGGCAGATCACCTGTAAGTGGACTCCTGCCAAATAAAGGAGTTGCAGCCTTTTCTACCAACTGCAAGTTGCTACTTTTTTAGTGTAGGGCAAGGAGACGTGTGTGTCTCTTGGAATGGAAGGATGGGGGTTTCAAAGAAAGAGGAAATCTTGTTTGTACTTCTGAGTAAGCCCTGTTACGGGAGTAGAGGGACCAGGTGTGTGATGTTGCTGCTGCTTTGACTGTCCTCTGGGGGTGGTGGGGGGTGGTACAGCAAACAAGGAGGATGAGCGATTGCAAGCCCACCACCTTATAAGCACACCCCAGGTCCGCGGCCGGATGTGTCGGACCTGAGGGATGCCTAGTAGGTGGGGTGTATGTGGACCCAGGGGGTAGCCAGAGGGGCAGCCTGCTATGTGGGCTGCCCCTCTAGCACCCCTGCGAGTGCCGGGCCAGCCTCTCACGATGAGTCTGGTCCCTCGTATTCCATCTCATGCTGGCTTCAGAGTCTAGCCTTTCTTTGCCTTTGTTATTCTGAATGCAGAGCTGGACTCTGTTCCTTTCTCATTTAACATTTGATGCAAAGCCTGATCTATTTGATTCTCTCATATGTTACTAGGACGGCAGAGCATGGGTCCTCTGCCCTGTTACATTATTCAAAGAGCCCCTCTGGTGGCCTTTCTTTGCCTCTCCCTTGTCTCACTGCTTGCTTGCTTAATACATACCTCCTTGCTTGAACACTCAACATATTCTCCCTAACACAGCAATGGCAGCTGCAGTCTGTCTTAACTTCTATTTGTTCTGGGTCTTGAATTGGCCTCTTATTTCCGCTTTTCTGTCTGCAGGGCAAAGGCATTTGCCAGTCACTGCCATGATGGTTCTACCTGGCCAAAAGAGGGCAACAGCTAGCCAATATTGGAAGAACATGGGCATATTATGCCAGTGGCTGGCAACTGCCTTCCTAATGCCTACACAAGAGACAATACTCTTGCCTTTGTTTCTAACAGTAATTCAGTGGATGAAGAAACGCGAGAACACACATATTGCTTATAAATGAAGGGGATGAAGTCACACTTGGTTAAGGCATTTTGATAAAGCCAGGAGCTAATTTCCAGCTGCAATTAAGCGATTACCTTTTAGACTTCTGGCTTTAAATAACGTTAGTATCACCTGGAAAGCACAGAGGTTGCGCAACAGGGTTCCTGGAGCACGAGGGGTACCCTACTCGTGGGCATGGATGATCGGAGGGCATTCTTGCCCTGGTTTGGAGCCTGGCCCCTACAGCCATGATGGTGGGAGGGGCCTATTACTTTTGGTTCTATGTACCCTTTGAGGGTGGGCAGACATTGCCTCCTGCTTTAGCCCACTAACAGTTCTGCTTTGCAACTTCATCACACATACCTGTCAGGTGGCATGTAACTCAATGCTACTAATGTTATCAGCCTCAGAAGTCTGGAATCATTTGCCACATCAACTACGGTACAGGTTTGCCACCTGAGACTTACCCATGTCTGAGTCGGCATCTTTCGCCATGTGGGGAAGACACACAGAGAAAGAGCAGGGCACAGTGCCCTTGTGGGTTTTTCACACGTCTTCCTCGGGGTGGGCACAATTCACTCCGCAGAGAAAGTGGCACATGCTGGGCAACATTCTCCCACTTTGACAATGTCACCTAAAGAGCGAAATTGGCCATTTGAAATACCTCTGTCGACTTATTATTGCGCAATCCACACTGATGGGTTTAAGCACCTGCTTAACGCGAGATGGCAATTAAGGGAATTTGCCAACGCACTCAAAAAGCACAGGACACCCTCTTACCAGCGACATGCCATGCTCACTCATTCTGATCACAAATTGCCATTTAACTGGGGTCATGTTAATTGTATTTATTTATTTATTACATGTCTAGCATCACGAAAACCCCCCAAGCATCAAGGCGCAAAGTAAACTGCATGGAGTGGACCACTTCCATTGGCGCACGTTTTTACTTTTCCACCACAAAAGGGAAGATTTTAGCATTAAAGGCAGGGGAAATCACATTGCTTTTCCACTTTGGAAGAGTGTAAATACCTCGCGCAATTAGTGATTGCTGGCGGAATTGACAATGGCTTCCTCTGGACTCCACCCGCTTTTACCAGGTTTCATTTCCAAGCAGATCCCAGAGAAATCCCTTTCCTTATTTCCAGCATGAGAATCCATGCTGGCAGTAAGGCTGCATTTGTCTGGTGGAGCGGGAAATACAGGGGGTCCTGGTGTGTCCTCTCGGCTCCCAAACTCCACCCCAAAAAAGGCACGAAAATCTGGCCAATTAGAAAAAGCGACAGTAATAGTGTTTTCCACCACTTTTTTTGAACCAATTGACCTGGAAAATGCTGTATTGCATCGGAAGCTGAATGCATTCACTCTGCCTATTATCCCACCAGAAGATTAAGCCACGTGCTGAACACAGGTGTTACATACTCCTGTGCACAATCTGCATTTGGAGCATTAACTAACTGAGCTACCTTACAAATGATATCTCCTCTGGGGCTTTACCGTCTTAACACCTTAACTGCAATGGGTATTTCCCTCCAGTACCAAGGCCTTTTTTGGTGATTTCGGTATGTCACCATTCAATCCCTTGTAACTTCTTTGTTACATGAGATATCTCAGCCAAAGTTGGCCCCTTTTTTCCCACATGTATGCGGTTGTAACACCTCCCAGGAATCCTAGTTTGCTGTAGGGGGGTGAGAGAAAATGACCAGAAAGGAGAACATTTGGGTTTTTTTCAGAAAATGACAATGAAATGTTGTGCAAAGAAGCCTGTGGTGTTTTCCTTGTAAGAGCTAGAAACAAATGGTTTGCTGTGCTGGATTCACCACTTCCAAGGCTTTCAGGAACAGATTGAGTGGAAACCAAAATAACATATTTTGATATGCTAATCAGCCGTTTTGTGAGAGGTAGGCGATTTTGGCATTTTTTGTCCATTAGGACATGCGTGGACGGAATGGAAGAAAGGGGTAGGAAAGCTGAATGGGAAGCCAGAAAGGCATACATTTCTGAAAAGTAGACCATATTTCAAGTTTAGGAAGGGATGATTTGTGCAGGTCAGGCAACAACTATGTAGGGAAAGATTCCATAGTTTGGGGGGAAACCGGAAAAATGACAGAAAAACCCCCCACAATTTCCGCACATTTCATTCTGGTCACCCACCGAAACACGCAGCCAACAACACATGTCCTACCTTCCCGCGTTTCCACAGGTTTCCCGACGAAAACGGTACCTCACATGTGTGGGTGCACCTAACTGGGTGCAAAGGGAAATGCCTAAAACACTGGTAACCCCAAGTCTTTTCGCACAGCAGATTTTCCGGAATTTCTCATGTGGACAACCTACAGATTTGGGCCTAGCGTGTCGAAGCCACGAAGGAAAACAGGGAACCCCATGCATTTCCGAAAAGAAGACACCTATCAGAATCCACAGACTTGTGCAAATCGCCCCATAATTTATGACCCACAATCCCTAACAAAGTCTGAAATTTGGTGGAAAAAACACAATTTTCACTTTGTCTGGGATTATGGGTAATACATTCTGGAGCAATTTGCGCAAGTCAGACCTCTGTGGATTCCCACAGGTGTCTTCTTTTCGGAAATGCATGGGGTACCCTGTTTTCCTTCGTGGCTTCGACACCCTAGGGCCAAATCTGTAGGTTGTCTCCCCAAACCCTTTGGGGGTTACCAGTGGTTTAGTCTTTTCCCTTTGCGCCCAGGTTGGTGCGCCCACACATTTGAGGTACCGTTTACGTCGGGACACCTGTGGGAATGCGGGAAGGTAGGACATGTGGTGTTGGCGGCATCTTTCAGTGGGTGGCAAGAAGGAAATGTCTGAAAATTGTGTTTTTTTCCACCAAATTTCAGAGACATTTCCCTCTGCCCACCCACCGAAACACACCGCCAACAACAGATATCCTACCTTTCCGCGTTCCCACAGGTGTCCTGACGAAAACGGTACCTCACATGTGTGGATGCACCTACCTCGGCAAAAAGGGAAAAGGCTAACGGATTTTGCTCATGTGGACAACCTACAGATTTGGGCCTAGGGTGTCGAATCTACCAAGGAAAACAGAGAACCCCATGCATTGCCAAAAAGAAGACACCTGTGGGCACCCCCCTTTCCACTAAAAACATCGATGGTGGTTTAGTGACCCCTACACCCACCCTCGGCAAAAAGGGAAAAGGCTAACCCACTGATAACCCCAAGCCTTTCAGCAAAGCGGATTTTGCTCATGTGGACAACCTACAGATTTGGGCCTAGGGTGTCGAAAGCCACCAAGGAAAACAGAGAACCCCATGCATTTCCGAAAAGAAGACACCGTGGGCACCCCCCTGTCCACTAAAAACATCCATGGTGGTTTAGTGACCCCCACACCCACCCACCCAAAAGAAGTTATCATTTTTTTTAATTTTTGTTTTTGTTTTGCCTCTTTTCTAGGGGAAGATTGTGCTAGCAATCTGCCCCCATGGAGGGGTACATGAGATGCCCCCCATCCATTTGGGGGGGGCAGGGCCACCCCCCTTCCAACTAAAAACATCCATGATGGTTCAGTAGCCGCCCACCCAAAACATGTTATAATTTGTTTTCTTTTTTGTTTTGCCCCTTTCCTAGGGGCAGATGGGCACATGTGTGTGGCCATCTGCCCATGGGGGGACAAAACGTACTGCCCCAGGCTTGGGGGGTGGCTCTGCCAATATTTGCAGTGGCCTCCCCCTCACCCCAAATGGATGGGGGCATCCCATGTAACCCTTCCTAGGGGCAGAAATCTGCCCCCAGGGAAGGCTACATAAGGTGCCCCATCCACTTCGGTTGGGGGAGAGGGCCACCACCCCTTTCAAACACAAAAAATCCTGGTGGTCTAGTGGGCCCCCCACCCAAAACAAGTTATAATATATATATGTTTGTGTTGCCCTTCCCTAGGGGCAGATGGGCACATGTGTGTAACCATCTGCCCCCAGGGGGGTGGCAAAACATACTTCCCCAGGCTTGGAGGGCGGGGTGGCTCTGCCAATATTTGCAGTGGCCTCTCCCCTCAACGCAAATGGATGGGGGCATCTCATGTACCGCTTCCTAGGGGCAGAAATCTGCTGCCAGGGAGGGCTACATAAGGTGCCCCCCCACCCACTTTGAAAGGAGGGACACCCCCATTCAAACAAAAAATCCTGGTGGTCTAGTGGGTCCCCCCGCCCTCACCCACAACAAGTTATAATATTTATATTTTTGTTTTGCCCTTCCCTAGGGGCAGATGGGCACATGTGTGTGGCCATCTGCCCCCAGGGGGATGGGGGTCAAACCTACTTCCCCAGGCTTGGGGTTGGCTCTGCCAATATTTGCATTGGCCTCCCCCTCACCCAAAATGGATGGGGGCATCCCATGTAACCCTTCCTAGGGGCAGGAATCTGCCCCAGGGCAGGCTACATAAGGTACCCCCATCCACTTAGGGTGGGGCAGAGGACCACCCCCCCTTTCAAACACAAAAATCCTGGTGGTCTAGTGGGCCCTCCACCCAAAACAAGTTATAATATATATATATATATATATTTGTGTTGCCCTTCCCTAGGGGCAGATGGGCACATGTGTGTAACCATCTGCCCCCATGGGGTGGCAAAACATACTGCCCCAGGCTTGGGGGGCGCGGTGGCTCTGCCAATATTTGTAGTGGCCTCCCCCCCCCACCCCAAATGGATGGAGGGCATCTCATGTACCCCTTCCTAGGGGCAGAAATCTGCCCCCAGGGAGGGCTGCATAAGGTGCCCCCATCCACTTAGGGTGGGGGAGAGAGGGCCACCCCCCTTGCAAAAATCCCTGGTGGTCCAACACGCACCCACCCCACCCAAAACTATGTTTAAAAAAATAATCTATTTTTTTTGTTTGCCCCCCAGTCCCTGGGGGCAGATGATAACCCATCTGCCCCCAGGGTATTGCCCCCATGCTTTGGGGGACAGGGGGGAGAAGGCAGCGTACATAGTAAGCATCCTCTCCCCCACTTCAAAAACAGATCCCTGCACGACACACCAAACACATATTATGGGGGGGATAAATGACATTACATCCCCCCGCTTAAAATTGTGGGGGGTTTTGAGCCCCCTGCCCCCCCCATGTCCTACGCCCATGTCTGACTAGGTCATTGGGAAAAGCTGAGGCCCAGACATGATGGGAGAACGTGTACCAGACCTTATCTCTCATGCAGTTTCCCCTTGTACCAACGTTACTACTTCAATTTCCCCATGTGTATGTTTCCATTGCACTAGCATGGGGTGCCAATGAACCTGTGGTCTCCACTGACCTTATAGATTCGGGAGCCACATGTTACTACATGGACATGGATAATATCCAGACTTTACCACTACCCACTGAGAAGAAGTCTGCCATCTAGACTGTCCAGACATTGGATGGCTCACCATTGTTATCTTATCAGGACCCATAACCCAGCAAACAGTCCTGCTGACTATGACCACAGCACATACGCATGAGGAACAGTACAGTTTGACCTCATCAAGGCCCCACATCTTGGTATTATATTGGGTTCTCTGTGTTTGTTACAAAATTTCACCATAAACTGGAAAATTCATAATATCTTGTTCCTTCCCGATTGTCACAAGGACACCATGGGTGTACTTGGGAGCGTATCTCCTTCGCCTGCACAATACCTGTTATCCGAGTGGGTTGCTGTTACTGCTACCACCATGAGTTCTTTGGAATATGATTCCTACAAAGATATATGCAGTAAAAAAGAAACCACATTACATCCAGCTACATTCAAACACTTTGTGAATGATATGTTCAGAGACTTAACCAACTGGTATGTAGTGGTGTACCTGGATGATATCTTGACCTACTCTGAAGACCCAATAATCCATGCCCAATATGTTCGTTCAGTCCTAGACAACATCCTACGCAAATATTCATTGTACACCAAAGCAGAAAAATAATCCTTTCATGTCACATCAGTTGAACTCTTGGGGTATATATTAAGCATGCAGGGGTTACATTTGGATGACAAGACAATCAAATCCATACTTGATTGACCACCGCCCACCACTAGTAAAAACCTGCAGGGTTTTACAATTTCTACAGGCTATTTATATGTGATTTTTCTGCTCTAGCTGAACCGTTGACTTATCTTACCAAAACCACTATCCCTTATTTGTGGTCTAAGTGGCTGAGTTGTGTTTTTTCTGCTCTAAAAACTGCCTTTACCACAGCACCTATTTTGGTACACCCTGATCACAATACACCATTTGTGGTCGTGGCAGATGCCTCTTCTGTAGCCATGGGAGCGGTGTTATCTCAAAATTGTGTGTGCACCAGTGAATTAAATCGTTATTTAATTCCCTCTGAAGCTTAGTCCCCCCCAGATGAACTATACCGTCACTGATCATGAACTTTTAGCTTTCAAACTGTCTTTCAAGGAATTATGCCAATACCTTCAGGGCTCTCTCCATTGTGTCACTGTATACAGTGACCACAAGAACCGCCTTTCCTTATGTTCAGCATGATGTTCTAACCCTTGCCAAGCCTGGTTGCATCAGACAGGAGGTGTCGACTCATTTTCGCACTTGTTCCGTTTGTACCCATTCCAAAACCCCACATGCAAAACCCCATGGATTATTACATCCTCTCCCAGTGCTGACTGAACAATGGAACACTTTAAGTTTGAACCTTATTGTGGAATTACCCTTGTATCACTGGTACTCCACGATATTGGTCGTGGTCGATTCTCTAACTAAAATGGGTAATTTCATTCCTTGTGAGGGGATACCCAATGCTTCAAAGTTAGTGCACCCCATGCTTTCTTCCATCTTTCATCTCCATGGGTTATCCATGGTACTGATTTCCGACAGAGATTCCCAATTTACTTAGTGTTTCAGCTCTGTGAGCGATCCGACACCTTTAAATGTAGCAGTGGCATCAGTTGATTCTCCAAGTTGCAAACCACTGACCCAGTGTTACATATGTTGGGGGAACATTCGGGGCAAGCAGCAACAAAAACTGCTCAGCAAGCACGGTGCTCCACCGTGCGGCGGAGGTGCAGGGGAGGAGCCTCGGAACCCGGTGGCGCTGAGATACTGGAGAGGGTGACTGCGGCCGGCCCTGATGCCTGCTGGCCCAGAGGAGCTCAGGACGGCATGTTAGTTCTCCAAATCTACCTCAGGGGTGTGGATCACTATGCCCCCCCGCTCTTGTATCTCAGGGCAATTGTGCACTGTGTTACTTCCAAATTACTATACTATGGACAAGCAAACATAAGACACAAAGAAAACACATGAATCGATTCAACAATGAAACACTTTTATTCATACACAGCAATGCATGATGCAAACACTACTATAATGCAAATCTCGAATTTGCACCTTTTATGCTCTGGGTGCAAATCTACAATGCAATGCAATAACTATAAGCCTTACAGGCTTCTAATGCAAGCAATATAATAGCTGGATCTATAATGCTAATGCAGCCTAATGCAAGCATCAGCATTCCTCTCCAATCCTCACCATTCCTCTCCACACTCTCTCTCTAAGACAATCACTGTCTAATTACCTGTCTGATTACCCCATCTATCATGTCAGCCAAAGCTCTGTGTGAGTGTCTGTCCTAATTCCCCATTGGCATGTCTCTTATTCAGATCAATCAAGGCCTCATATCAGCAATACTCCCCTCTTACCATGGCTCTCCTCTCCAGCTAACTCTGCAACCAGCCAGTTAGTCACGGCCTCTCCTTGGCCTCTCAGTGGTCTGGTCTTCCTGCCAACTCTCTCTGCCAGTCTCCCTGCGAGATCGATCTGTATCAGCTCTCATCAGAATGCTTCCCCAAGCTTTCTCTCTCAGAGAGCAGCTCCATCCAAAACTCCCTCGATCTCAGCTCCATCCACATCTACATCTAGCAACTCCAAAGCCTCACCTCTGGTTATACTATTCAATGGCGTACATAAATCTCTATGGTTACATGTCTCTCTAAGCTAAAATGCACTCTCTTTCTCTCTGTCAGCATTTCTAAATCCGAGCAGTGCCTAGAAGTCTGTGATGCACTGCGTGTTCTTTTCAATTACTGTGTGTTCTTGTCATCGTGACATTTGTACATCATATCTTGTACATCTGTGTTACGTGTTACCATACCATCCATCTCTCATATTTCTCCATTCACTGGATTGAAATCCCTCTCTTCTGTCTCTGTGCAAAGCTCCTCGCTCTCTGGCCCCAGCTTCCCGGTCGCCAACACCAGCAAGGCAGGCCTGATAAGCCAGCCCTTCTCCTCTCTACTAAGGCAAGAGTCACATCTAATCTCTGTCTGAAAAACTAAACTGTTTACGCATTCCTCTGTACACTAACTCAAAACAAGTTCCGCAGTCCCAAGAGGCGCTTCTGTTCTGTATGTCTCATTCAGGATGGCATGCATTCTAGCGTTTTCTCTCTCTCTCACAATGGCAAGCGCTATACTCAAAGCTCAATGCATATTCTAAGTGCACACTCATACGTGTCTCTAAATGCATACATAATACATATAACATATCTCTACATGTGGCTACATGTCTCTACAAATATAACATGTGTAGCTACATGGCACTTCAAATATATAACAGGCCTCATTCTCTAGCAAATGCAAATGGCTACATATATGTGGATAATGGATAACTAATATCACTACTAATCAGAATGAATGATGGATAACTAATCCCTAAATGGGTAATGAATTCTCTAATGATAACAAACCAGGCTCCTCCATACAATCTCTGGTTTCACAGGCGGAGCCCTGCACCCGGTGCTGAAAATGAACGCTGATTCCGTCTACAGCAGCAACTGGGATCCTCTTTTTGTGTCAGAGGAGGCAGATTCACCTCTCCAATGCGGCTGTGTCGTGCAGTGAGTGGCCTGATCCCTCCTGTTGCTCCTCCACCTGCAAGCCCCCAGCAATCAGTGCGAGACCACACAGTGAGCCCCCACTCTATCTACGATCCCACACTGAGGAACTTCCGGACCCTGCTGCAACTGCACATGAATGTGGGTCAAGCTGGAAACTTCACATATTCCACGACTGGCCCCAATATAAGCAAACACCTGGTAACCTCCCTGCCCTGGGGTGCCCGGTGCTGAGCGTGTTGCTGGTCCTAGTGCCTGGAGCTTGATCCTGGCCCCTCCTGTGCTCATCATAACGCTTTGGAGAGCTGCCACTCCGCACATAACACCCAGTGCTGGGGGGTGCAACACAAGCCTTCACTGAGCCTCTGAGGTGTGGGTCTGGGCCTGCCTGGGAGTAGGAACTTGCTATACTATGCCAGCTGGGCCATTCTCTGCGCTGACAGCCAGCCCTGCAGATAACGTGCGTATTTTGCATTTTTACGCATGTAATTATGACAAATACAGCGGATTTCATTTTCTACTGCGTACCGTGTACGCTTTGATTTATTCATTAAAAAAACATACTTTATACCACTAGCTGGCAATGTAGCATTTCTTTTGTCAGCAGCATAGCCTTACTTACACATGATGGTGAATTTCCAACTGAAAGACCAAATCTATGACAGCTAAGCGAGCAACACAATAAAGCATGCACCCTTTTAAAATGTGTTCATACCCATAACGTCTAATAGTACATTTTGCTTTGATGTCCTTAGTTGAACATTCTTTAATAACCATACATAACACGCTGGAAGTTTGTGACAAATCTCCAAACCTAAGTGAGTATATGGCACAACTTAAAAATGAAGTGGGTAAATCCAGGATGTTTTGCCTTTTGCATCTTCTAGTTTTCCATGCAGGATGTGGAAAATAAAAGGTACAGTGATATTATTTTGGCACAAAATACTGCTGTATGGATTTTCATGTTATGATGCTTTACTATGCAAGTAAACTCTATAGGACAGTATTATTGTAGGTCTTGACACCCAAAACGAAAAGTTTTGTTCCAAGTAAAGCGCAAAAGAAGGTGGCCATGCCCAAATTGAAAGAGCGGGTTAAAATCCCAGCTTCGCGCTTAAGTGTGTGATGCTGGGCAAATGATGTAATCTCACCCTGACTTCAATTGCAAAAATTGGAGTGCTTATAAGTTTACACCCTTACAAAAGGACAGTTTTAATAAGTGTAGGGGCACAATGGTGTATACTGGTGTTCCTCTGCTAGTGGGTCCAATACTGCTGCGTAGAATTGCATTATTGCTGCACTGGCCCTCCCCCATTCTTGTAACACTGGATTTGAAAGGCAGACATAGTGTCAACAGACAGTCAGTGCACCAGAGATTCTAGTATAGCGGACTGTGGTAGAACCAACATTACATTTTCTCCCCTGTTGCTCCCAGCCACTGAAGGTGCTTGGGCCATCCAGAGTACTGCCCCACACTCTGCAATGCCCTGTTATGCCAGGATATTGAGCCTTTCATTGCACACCATCTGCCATTTTCACACTTTCTAGGACCTTCAGGTTCTGCAAGAAGTGGATGTTTCAGACTCAAAGGAGAGAGCAGTTAACTGATTGTAACATTGAAGTTGCACTAGAATATTCATATTACAATGAGTAATCAAGTTAGATGCCCCTACACAACTAAGTTTTCCATTCCTCCACAGTCTCTGAAGTTACTGCTTCTCCCAACATTTGAAGGGTTAGCCCCAGCCTACATTTTAGCCTAGGTGCACCCCTGGATGTGCGAACTTGCATTTTGATAGGCAGGGAGGTGAGGGAAGTCTTTCCCCCAAACTGGCGGTGTTAAAGTTTTACTGTGTGCTCAGAAAAATGTACTTGAACAAACGCAGTAGAACTTTAAAGCTGTTACTTTCAAGAAAGTCTTCCATCACCTCTCTGCATATTGCGCTTTAAAATATACTATTCAATAGTTGTTCCCCAAACCAGACCATGGGAGGAGTTGGGTAGAACAGTGGGGGCAGAGCCTCCAAGTTTGCCCTGCCTATTTTCTGAAGTGGCCCCTCCCATCATGACTTAATTCCCCCCTCCTGCCTCCGAAATGTAGGTTTTGTTGTGCCCCTGCATGGGAGAGGGGTCAGGTAGGTCGGTTTCCTCTCACAAGCCACCAGCCACCCCTACCTCTCCCCTAAAAATGCTGAAATAAAGGGGCGGGAGCCAACACATCTGCAATTATTCCTTTACTTGCTGCCTGTTGTAAACCTGCTCAGTAATGTATAATTTATAAAGTTATGCTGTCTTTAGTAAGACGTGCGCTTGCTGTTGGGCTATACCACGAGGGATGGGCCATTACCCCATGCAGGGATGAACGGTTCCATTAGCCTGAACTGAATATATTTGCCAATAGCACATGCAGGGAGGCCATGTGCCACTGGCACATGTAGAAAAGAGATGCTCAGTTAGCATGTGCAGAGAGGAGATGTGCTGCTGCATGTGTACGGAGGCTATGCCAATAACAGCTCGAAAGGGAGTATGTGTTCTTACATAGCGCTTTTAGCCAAATTCCTTCAGCTTTTAAGCACTGTGGTAACAGTTACTATCCCATTTCGAAAGGTACGTGATTTATTACAGCAAAACAGAGCAGAATGCCATGGGAGCACTGTTGGGCATTGTGGTGGGGGCTGGCGAGGACATGTTCGAGTCAGGCTGAATAAGGAAAGGGGAGGGGGAAAATCGGGTACATCTGGCCCCAGTACGTTTTGTCAATTTCCAGCACTGATAGTAACTTGTGTGAACGGTCATTCTTCATTATTGCATTTCTTGTAAGAAAGAAGCGACTCCTCTGCGGTCTTCCTTCTGCGCCACACCCATCAAGGCTGCGTCACGTAATTGGAACTCGGGAAGTGCAGGCCGCCCTCCTGCCCAGTAGCTTTCCACCCTTTCTTTGGATGCCACGTGTTAGCCTGTGTAGCACGGAGCCCTGCCGTTAAGACTGGCAGAGAGGAGATGTGCTGTTATAGCATGGGCAGAGGAGATGCTACGTTAGCACTCACAGAGAAGAAATGTCCCCATAGTGCGTAATTAGTAAAGATGTGTCATTTGCCCGTGCCATGGAACAGAAGGGAAATTAGCATGCAGAGCCAAGATGTGCCATTAGCATGCAGAGCCAAGATGTGCCGTTAGCATGCAGAGCCAAGATGTGCCGTTAACATGTGCATAGACAGGATGTGGAGTTTGCACATGCTATCTGCAAATCCCGTCGCTACACAGAATGTGCCGTTAGTACGTGCAGGGATGGGATGTGCAGTTAGCATGTGCAGAGAGGGTACGTCCCATTAGCATGTGCGTAGAAGGCATACTTTTAGCATGCACATCTCCTCTGTGCACATGCACGCAGTTATCACACATGCACAGAGAGTTGTCCCACTAGTATGTGCGCAGAGAAGATGCACCATTAGCAGACGAGAAGAGATGTGCCAATAGCATGCGCATAGAAGAGATTCGAGGTCACTATGGGTCCTGTCAACGTGTACAAATATCAGGCTTGCTAAACAAAACATGTTCTATCAATACTTGAAAACAATGTCTGCCATTAGCATATGCATAGAGATGTGCTGTGTGCATGCGCACGGTGTACATGTGCAATTTACACATGCAAATGACACAAATTTGCTCTTCAAATGCTAACAGCACATCTCTGAAAATGCTGAAAGTAGATGTGCCTTTACCATGTGCACAGAGTATGTGGCATACTCATTAGCATGTGTCAAGAGGAGATGCGTAGCTAGCATGTTCCAGGGAGAATATATGCCATTATCAAGTGGAGTGATATGCTGTTACTATGTGCCCAGGCAGGATGTGCCGTTTGCATGTGGAGTGAAGGGCTCTGCACAAGCCAAACAACTTTGATCTACAACGCTTTTGGTCTATGGGTCTGATTTGACTTATGCATTGGGTGCATGTGTTGGATACGTTTGCATGTGGAGTGAAGGGCTCTGCACAAGCCAGACAACTTTGATCTACAATGATTTTGGTCAATGGGTCTGATTTTACTTATGCATTGGGTGCATGTGTTGGATACGTTTTACTCTCTTTCAGGGGACAAAACTCATTTTTACTCTCTAGAAATTGCATTTACTCTCTAATTTGAAAAATCATGCGTAAAATACTCCCACCTCAAAATCTTATCTGGAGCACTGCTGACAGCTCACACCTGCTAGCCATGACCAAATGTGCTGGTGGCTGAAAAAAGACAGGGGCCATGGATAAATACGCTAAGAGTGCCGTCCGGAATAGCCCAGGGCCTTCCTCTGACCCCCACCAAGAGCAGCCCCATTCTATGGCACCACCGCCTCCAGACCTAACACACATGATGGAGGCCATGACCAAGGCTTCCAAATGCGGCTTCCATATGGAATGATCTCTCATTGACCATCAGACTTCAGACCTCTTAAAGCTCCTTTCGAAAGAGAGTCAAAACTTTACTGTTCCAATAAATGATTCTCAACTCATTGTGGTTAACCCTTGTCTGAATCATGTATGTTAAATGTCATCCTGTAGCTGGTGCGTCCCCGTTCCTTGTGTCTATGTTGTGCGCCCTGATGCCTGCGGGCTACGGCGCAATACAAATAAATAAATTAAATAAAAAAGAATGAGGGCTTCGCAGCAGTCCATGATAAGCTATATGAAATCACTGCTAATGTGGAATCTATGCACTCTCAGCTGGCAAAAGAATCAGTGTGCATTACTGAGGCGGAGACAAGCATTGGAGCAACAGAGGATACTGTCCAGGGGCTGCAGGTCACAGTAACATCTTTGGTAAGGGAAATGAAAGTGGTAAAGAGCAATTGCAGTGACCTGGAATTGCGTTCAAGGAGGAACAACATCCGTATTGTATTGTGTGGGTCCCGGAGAATGCACTGACTGGGGGTATGGAACAAGCAGTGGAAAACCTTCTCAAAGAGCTACTCGGAGCCCCAGTGCTCTCCCCCTTCTTCACGGTCGAGCGTGCCGACCAAGCATTCACCCCCAAGCCAAAACCAGGAGATTTTCCTCACCCAATTATTACGAAAACCCTTAGCTTCTGTGACAGAGAAGATCTCCTATGGCTCACCAGGGACAAAAAGAATCTTTGTTTGGGCTCTCAGACAATCCGTATCTTTCCAGACTTTCCACTTTTAGTTCAACAGGAGAGGCATCAGTTCACTGGAGTCAAAACAATGCTACTTGCATGTGACATACAATATGCAGTGGTGTTTCCAGCCCGCCTAAGGTTTCAATTTCGTGGCAAACTTAACTTTTTTGCGGTCCTGGACGAGGCGGTGAAGTTCATTGAATCTCAAATACCACCCTCGGACTGGGAGGAGGCAGATGTGATTGTACAACAGCCTGAATAAGCGACCTGGTCGTCTCCGTCTTTTGCCTAACTCTATCTAAACGTATGAGTACATAGCATCTAAAATTGTAACCCGCTGCTGCCACCTGTACACATAGAAATGTGATCCTGGAAACTTGTTGTGGTGCGGGCCGTTGAGGCAGCAGTTAGCCCCATAGCAGCTGCTTTGTTAATGCTCAATTATGGTTGGTCTTCTTGTCCCATTTGGGGTGGGTTGGGGAGGGAGCAGGTTGGGGGAGGGCAGTGAGGATGCTTGGGGTGAGTGGGACCTGTACCTACAGCAGATCTCCCTGAGTGCTTAAGCGCCAGTTGCGCATTTAGGAATAGTTTGGGAGGAAACTGGAAAAACAAATTGGCAGCCGAGTACATGAATGGAACTGACTTAGGTTATAGGCGACACGCACAGTGCGATTTTCATGAGGCATCCATCAACAGTGATCATCTACTGCAATGTGGTTAAAGGTGATGAGCTGGAATGTTAGCGGGTTGGGGAACTTTACTAAATCACAGAAGGTCATAGCTTACGCAAACAAGCACAAGGTTAATGTCCTTTTCCTACATGAGACACGCCAAAGAGAGGGTATGCCTGGGTGTTGCACCAACATGGGGGTCGAACAGGTTCTTCACCTCGTATTCAACCCAATCTAGGGGTGTAATGATGCTTGTTAATAAATCTGTTAAATGTACTTTAAAAAAGAAGTACCTGGACTCTGAGGGACGCTATGTCATCCTTCACTGCTTTATCGATGGTATAGAGCTACTACTAGTCAACACATATACCCCCAACATTGATTCTCTTGAATTCTTAAGTGACTGCAATACTTAATGGTTACATAGATGTGCGCATCCTGTGGTGGGGGGACATTAATTGGATACTGGATCAAACCATGGACAGGACTGCTGTGACTGCCAGAGCTCAATCGAGGGAGGCGCGCCAGTTCCTGGCCCACATGGAATTCTTGGAACTACGGTATACATGGCTTTTACTACACCCACAAATGTGGCAATATACCTTCTATACATCGGTGCATGACATGTCCCCACGAATTGATTTTTATTTGACATCAGGTTCCCTATCAGGCAGAGTTGGGGAAACTGCAATATTGCCCTGCACCCTTTCCGACCACTCCCCAGTGACACTAACCCTGACAACAGACAGACCCCTAGGGACGGACAGCAACTGGCATTTTAAATCTGAAGCGCTCGAAGACATAGGGCCTCATTACGACCCAGGCGGCCATGGAATGAAAGGTGCCGGTAAGGGACCAGCACCATTCATTCATGGGCGTCCTATTACGAGGTCTGCAGCGGGTCGCGCTAAGGACGCCTGGTCTGACCAGTTCATTCTGTGGCCTGGTCTGACCAGGCGTTCCTTAGTGGGACCCGCTAGCAGACCAGGATGCTAACAACGGGCCCTTCATTAACGGGCCCCTTGTTAGCATCCTCCCCATTCCCATTGAGCCCTATGGGGGCTCAAATGGGAATGGGGTTGTACCGGGTCCCGCAAAAGGGATTTACTGGGCCCTCCAAGGTCGGAATGGCCCGGTAAGTCCCCTTTTGTGGGATCCGGACCTGGTACCCGGTATGGGGGTAGCCATGCCGCTTTTAGTGGCATGGATACCTCCATACTCGTAATGAGGCCCATAGTCTTCAGGGCAGAGATCAGATCTGATAGAGACATATTTTGCATGTAACAAGCCTGATGATACCTCTGCCAGCACACAGTGGGAAGCCTTTAAAGTCTATAAATGGGGAATGTCGATCTCCATAGAAGCTGGGGTCCTAAAAGCGATTAGAAGAGACCTCCAGCGGTCAGAAACTAAGCTCAAGTCCCTGAAGCTAGAATACTCTCATCTCTCGGACCCACGGGTGCTGGCGCAAATACGCTCCGAACTGGAATGGTTTGAGGCGCACGCCCTCAGGGAGGTGAACTACTTCTCACACCCACAAGCAGCCAGAAAATATGGAGAGTGGGAGAGACCTGGTAGAACCTTGGTGAGACTGGCACAATCAGAGGGCGGGCATAGCCAGGTTGACTGTATCAATGATACACTAGGGAATCCCCAATGGACAGACCAAGATATCCTTAAGGTGTTCTCCGATTTCTATGGGTCATTATATGCTGCTGACCCTTAGCGTGGTGCCCAGGCCATCCTACCTGAGGGAATACCTCTGTTGCGCCTGAATACCCCAACCTGGGAGAGCCTTGAGGCACCCCTGGCGATAGAAGAACCACTTACAGTCGTTACCAACCTTCCCAAAGGCAAGGCCCCCGTCCCTGATGGTCTCACATCAGAGTTCTATCAAGAACACGCAGCTTTATTGGTTCCTCGACTCTTGCATGTATGGAAAGAGGCACTTCATGACTCAGTTCTGCCCAACTGTTTAAGAGAGGCCACTATAACCATCCTACTTAAACTCGACAAGCCAGGTAATGAGTGTGGGTCTGATAGACCCATCTCACTTATAAATGTAGATACCAAGATCTTTGCCAAGGCCCTTGCAAACAGGCTTCTCCCATTGATGCCCCATGTCATTCGCTGTGATCACGGGGCTTTGTCCCGGGCAGATCAACCTCACTGAATATTAGGGGGCTGTTTACGTGCTGGCCAGAATAGACCCGGCGGCTGAAGCAGTGGCTGTGTCAATTGATGCCCAAAAAGCATTCAGTAAGGTTTTGTGGGAGTTCCTATGTGTGGTTCTTGAAAGAATGAGTGTCGGCCCAGAGATGCTTCGCCATATCAAGCTGCTATATTCACACCCATCGGCAAGAGTACTGGTCAACTCATCCCTTTCGGAGCCTTTTTGACTCGTCAGGGGCACACGGCAGGGCTGCCCACTCTCCCTGATCCTGTTCGCCCTAGTTATTGAACCCATGGCGGACATGATGCGTGCCCGTCATGGACATCGGGGGAATCGCCTCAGCGGCTCTCCCTAGATAGTGGGCCTCATTGCAGGTTGCCGCTGGACTTGTAATGAATTACTGCCACCTGACTTCCCGGTAACACTGGGGCATTCTGACCCCAGCGGCCGGGAAGTCAGGCACCGGTAATTTTGTAAGTCCCCATTCCCAATTGGACTCCGTGGGAATGGGGACCACAGAAGCACCGGCACCATTAACAACTGTGCCGGTGCTTCCTAGAAACTCTGCAGGCGGGTGTCGTTCCGCCCACCAGGTCTGACCCTGGCAGGCGGGACGACACCCGCCCGCAGAGTCGTACTGTGCCGGTCCGTAAACACAGGCCAAATATCTAGGGTGAACTCCTTCTTACTAAGAGATAACTACTGTGTGTTGGAGGGATACATGATGGGCAGACTCGCCAGATGGAGGGCACTGACGCTCACAATGGCTGACAAACTGTCCTTGGTAAAAATGGTTTTGGTCCCTTAACTCTTGTACATCTTATCCAATGTCCCGGTCTGGTCTGGTAAGCCCTTCTTATCCAGACTCCATGGGCACTGTGCACACTTCTTATAGCATCCAGGGGCAGTCAGGAAAAAGTGGATTGACATGACCCTCTCTTATGATAAAGGGGGCTTTGCCACCCCTAATTTCGAGCTTTAGTGGGTGGCGGCGCAGACCCAATTTGCCTCCCACTGGTACATTGTGAACATGCAACCACCTCATATCAAACTTGAGCACCTAGTGGCTGGCAAGTCAGACCTTAAAACGTTAATAATGGACTGCAAGTGCAAGGATGAGTGCCAATTCGACCTGGTAGCCTCTATGGTGCGGGCCTGGCGGTCCATTCTCCCTGTGGATGTTGATGCACAACCGTATAATAAATGGCTACCGCTGTGGAGATTCCCGGCTCTTGGCCCCTCCTGAGACGCCACGTTGGCGGCACAGTGGGAGCCGGTGGGTTATAGAGCTTTAGCAGACCTATTCCCTGATGGGAAATGTGTAACCAGACTAACGCTGCGACAGGAACACTCTGGCACAGCGGTGGAACTAATGCAGCATTATAGAATCCGTGCAGCAGTTCGATCCTTGTGGCCATGTTATTCGTCGGAAACCCCGGAATCTGAAGAGGTGGCGTACATAGCCAACTCAAAGGGTGGTAGCCGGCTACTTTCCACACTGTATAAAATGCTTCTGGATAAACAACCAATCTCGATACCAAGGGCAAGAAACAGCTGGTCTGAAAACCTCGGGTTTGAACTATCTGATACCCAATGGAAGCGTATGTGTGTGTGCATACTAAGAATGTTTCTATGAATTTTAGGTTTAGATGCATGAAATATAAACTGCTGAATAGACTGTATTATACACCCATGAAACTCGAGATGTGCCGTCGTAAGGAACACCTCTGTCCTAGATGCTGGTCTGGTCCAGCTGACCACATGCACATGTTCTGGTCCTGTTCCCATCTTTTTTTTTTTTTTTAACAACCTTCCTGTTCCCATCTTGAATCTTTTTGGAATACTGTGTTAGATACTCTCTCCGAAGTGGTTGACATTCCCCTTGAATACTCCTCCCCACCCCCCCAGGGTGTTATTTGGTTTGTAGGAAAACCTCCCAAACAAGAAACTCAGATCATTTGTGAATGTAGGCTGTATGATCGCCACGAGCTATATATTGTTGAGATGGAAAAACGTGGCTCAGCCAGACGCCAAAGCGTGGCTGATGGCGCTAACCTGGGTCCAGGACTGTGAGGAGTTGTATCTGGACTCACTACCCTCTATATCCCGCCCTATCAGTGTATGGACAGAGTTTACATCATATTTGGCAACCCTTTCCCCCGCTGAGTAACCAAATATTTACCTCATGGTTTGGTCACTATCTATGGATTTTCAAAACAACTGTACTCTATATATATATATATATCGGATGCTTTATGATTGATTAATGTTGTGAAATGCTATGATCATGCCACTTTGCCTGACTTGAGTGTTGATTGTAACCCACTGTACTATGCTTTATTCTGCCAATTAAATAAATAAAAGTTAAAAAAAATATATATTGGAAACTCTTTACCAATCTGTTAGGCATAGAGTTATGTCTGTCATTCAGTTACCATTCACAATCCGATGGTCAGACGGAAAAGCTAAATCATACACTTGAACAGTATCTCCGGTGTAATTGTACAAAACATTCTTTGCCCTGGCTTCTCCTTTTGCCCACAGCTGAGTTTGCATACAGTAAAGCCAAACATTACTCTGTCTGTTCGCCTGTCTATGCCAACTATGGTAAACATCCCACCATGCTATCAATAATCATACCCTTAGAACCCACATTACCTGTGTCCGAAGATACCACTACCGCCATAAAACAAACTCAGAGTGCGCTGGGCCAAAAGAGAAATGCTTTGTTCCTCTGGAGATGGGGAAGGGGTGCGGGGGCGATTTTGGATTCTCACCAGCATTGGTGGCTCTCAATGCAGCATTGAAGGAACTCTCACTGGTAGATATCTGGAGGGAGCTGAATGCTGGTAAAAGGGGCTATTCCTATTGCTCAGCCCCTCACAGGCTGTACACTAGAATCAACTATTTATTTGTGGGGACTGAACCCTTGGCGAAGGGGTCAAATCTGGCAGGTTATTAGCATGGGTGCACAGGAATGAACAGCCTAGATGTTCGATCACACTGCTACATGATGAGTGCGGCTCCCCACGGCGCGCTCAGGCGGTGATCAATTATATTTTTAGCACCTTTTATAGCAGTCTAGACAAACAAGACACACCAGTCGATCCGGAGGAATTGCGCTGTGTGCTTTCACAGATTTGGTTGCCACGGCTCACTACGGAACAGGCTCCTGCACTCGAGCTGCCTCTGACGGAGGACGAGTTAATTGGGGTGATTATGTCCCTGGCAACTGGGAAGACGCCTTGGGGCGATGGACTCCCTGCAGAGTATTATAACATGTTTGGGTGCGCCCTTGCCCCTGTTCTCTTGAAAGTGTATGAGGAAGCATTTGAAAAGGGTTTACTCCCACCTAGTATGCGAACAACATTGGAGGGGCCCATTCCAAATCCTGGGAAACCTGTGGAGCATTGTAAGTCGTATCGGCCCCTGGCAATGCTAAATCAAGACATTAAAATATTAACTGTGCTGTTGGCTGGGGGACTTTGCAAGGTAATTGGTGCCTTAATACACGAGGACCAAATGGGATTTGTGCCTGGGCCGAGCACTGTCTTGAATCACTGCCGTCTGCAGCACATAACTGACCAGACTAATCCCCAGGATGCGCCATACGTAGTGGCGTCCTTAGACGCTATTAAAGCGTTTGATTAAGTCTATTGGAAATGGATGTGCAGTGTGCTACAGGGCTTTGGGATTGGAGAGGGTTTTATTAGCTGGGTAATGCTGCAATGTACATAACTGGTGGCCAGGGTGAAAACAGGGAGTAAGTGTTGTGCTCATGGGACCTACAGGGGGGACCCGTCAGGGGTGCCCGATGTCACCCATGCTTTTATACTAGCATTGGAACCCTTGGCAGTGTTCTTGTGGCAGGAATTCCCTGAGGCCGGCGTTGAGGTGGGGGATCTAGGCATCTCGTATCTCTTGACACTGATGATGTTCTCCTGTACCTCAGTGAGCAGGAGCATAATTTGCCCATCAACCTAGAGGTTCTAAATGACTTTGCTAGGCTGTCTGGGATTTCCTTCAACAGGCAGAAGTCGTGTCTTTTCCCCCTAGCCAGACTATGACAATATGATGTTAGAAACCTACCAGAATTGGGGCTGTGGTGGGAGATGCACACTTTCAGGTATCTAGGTATACACATAGAACACATGGCAGAAGACATGCACATCAGTACCACAGTTACTGCGGTGGAGGGGGTGAGACGGTCCATGAAGTTCTGGGACAAGCTGCTACTATCTCTTATGGGGTGGGTAGCACTAGTGAAAATGACAGTACTGCCACGCCTACTTCATGCGTTTGCGAACAACATTATTACATTTCAGCTGGTTTGTTTCACAGCTTAGATACTATGCTCAGGGGATTTCTCTGGGGTCACAGAAAGCAGAAGTTTGCGTTGAATACCCTGTGCATGACATATCAAAACGGGGGTGTAGAGCTCCCACATTTATAATTTAACTACCTCGCTGCGCAGCTCCAATATGTGGTTGGCTGATTATCAGATGGGCCCACTTTGGAGACCAGGTTGTTGCAGGCAGTGTTGCGCCCTGCAGTGATGAAAGATGCCCTATGGGTCATGGACTGTTGTGTAGGTCAACTGACGATACTGGTCAGGTTAGGGTGACCGATGTGGAGCAGGGTATGGATTGTGTTGAAGTTACGCAATCGCTATTCACTGCACGTCCCTATAACGGCGGATGCGTGCTTTGAGGTGGGCGAGTTGGCGGTCAACAGGTGGTGGGATGAGATGGGGCTCACTACGTGGGGAAATATGTACAAAGCCAGGGTTTTTCGAGATTTGGGGGATTTGGAACAGACAGAGATGTTGCCCAGGGATCAGTTTCTATGATATTTAAAACTTGTGAAGGTGGTTAAAAGTAAATGGGCAAATTGGCCAGAAGAACCGGAGCCTCGCACGCTATTAACACTGATGTACAATCTTGAGGATGGCGGGCGCCCGCTTCCTCAATTATATGGGTGTTTGCTGAGCGTGGTCAGTGTGCCAATATGAGATTGAAGGTGCAGTGGGAGGCGGATTTTGGCCAGGAGCTTACTGATGGCCAGTGGGACAATGCATTGATTTTTGTCAAAAGGGTTCCACGTAATGCAAAGTTTCACCTACTGCAACTCAGTGTGCTTCACCAAATATATATGACCCCTAGTAGAGTGGCCAGGTTTGCCTCAAAGGTAATGCCTGTTTTTCCATGGTGTGGTGCTGATGATGCGGATCTCATACATATGTTTTGCAGTGTGCGCTGGTGCATGCTTTTTGGCTCCAGTTTCGCAAACTCCTAAAAACGTATCTCTTTCCTTACTGAGCCATCATTCTGTTTCTCCTCCAAAAAGGTTTCCTTCGACTGGCAGAGCGCTATGTAGGAGTAAGGACACATTGCTTCACAGACCTTTCTCCAGATGATACTACCCACCTTCCTTACTCCTTCGGTATTATTGGTGTGAAAAGCACAGAAGTGTGGAGCGCCATTCAGTACTTTGGCCGTAACCTGTATTCACACACGTGATCCTAGCTCCACTGTTTAGCATTCAGCTTTGCTGTGAAAAAATGTGCCAGCTAGGATAACCTATGCATTCAGAATAAGGGGCGACTGGGGACTAAAGACTTAGAGGGGCTCAGAGCCAGTGCCATGGCTAACTCGCACCTTTTCAGACTTTCAGCACTCTCAACTGAACCTCTGTTGGAATACGATGCTTGAAAGACATTGTTGTTCACTGGTTTTGCGATAGAGTTGTCTGAATTCCTTGTGTGTGACCGATTTGCCTGAATGCATGCTCCTGCATTCGCCTCTGTATCTGCTTCTTACCATCACAGCCACTCTGGATCTTTCTACAGGCCAAACTGTCTCTGCTTTCCATAGTTTTGGTGCGAGTGTCTGGCAGACTGCAACACACGGACGATTGCACGTTAATATGTTGTCTTTGCTCACCTTTGATTGCAGCCTGGCGATTTATGGTTCCCTGATACTATGGAATGCAGCTACTTCTCCTGCAGTAGTATCAAAGGCAAGATGGTCTTGTCCAAGGTGCAAAAAACTTGCAAGATATTGGCCGGACGCTCGTGCAAGGTTGTATGAACTTTGTTCTTTGTTCATTGGGTGAGATGATTCTGTTCTGAGTAAAAATGTGGCCCCCACAGAAAACGGTTTAAGGCTGCTCTGACTCACTGGAAGTCACAATACAACAGCATCAACATACATTCACTTCCTGATCCAATATACCCCTGATACCTTCTAGACCACGAGATAGCATATTATATAACCAGCTTTATCCAATTACAGCCTGCTTTCAATGCTAATTGTTAGCGTGTTGCACACACTGGTCTTTGCTTGATAAAACCAAATAAATGAAACTGGGTTCTCTGTCAGCAAGCCATACATTGTTACAATGTGTGGCTCTGTGACAAAGAGCTCAGCAACCACCCTTTTGTAGTGGCTTCACTCAGAAGACTCAAAGCGGCTACATTTGCGGACATCAACGTCTTTCACCTAATTGCAGGGATAACAGAAGGGATATCTCACGCTATTTAACCCCTATACACTACAGCCCTTGATGACATCACTGGAAATTACATTACATGTAATATGACATTGATGTCATCAAATTGAGTGATACCCCTGAGTCCAACGTTCATTAACATATTTTGTGGTTTAGTGGTTACACAAAAGCAATTGTACCAATTTCTTTCCAATGTAAAAAATAATCATCATTAACTTCCCCTTTATAAAGCAGACTCATTAAGCTGCAGATTGAGATCCTTGAGATCCTTGAGATAAAGGCGAGAGAGGCAACATCCTAAGATGTTTTGCAGTTCCAGAAGTAAGGGTGGTCTTGCCACGTATCTGCCATTTTCTCAACCCAACCCTTTAAAAGAGTTGTTTAATATGTTTCTGGATTTCATGGTGGACATTCAGTGGGTCCATGGACCCCCAGGGTTACAAATCTTAAAGGGAAAAGGGCCTGGACAATTTGTGTCTGTTTCTTGACCCTTACTGTTAAAGAAAATGTGATTAGCCTCTAACGTGAGAAGGTCTATATACAAGTAGGCGGGAATGCATTTATTATCAGATGAACACGCCAGATCAGCGAAGAGATGATGGGGTGGAAGACATGTACTTAACCATTCAGGCATGTAGGTGTTGAACCTCATCTATAGAGATCTGTTAGTTTAAAAAGTAAATTGGCACTATGACAACTATTATTTACAGGCTAAAGGTGAGGCTGAAACCATACAAACCAGGATGAATCATTAGGTGGGTAGTTGAGGGGTGGATGATGCCCCCCCCCGACGTCCGTTTGAATTCTGAGACATTAAGTTACTCCATTTATTGACCGTTTGGGGGAGTTTTCAGGCGTACCTCCTCTCTTTTTTATAAACCATTTTTATTGCTTTTTTTAATGAGAAATAGTAGAACAAAACAAAAGTTGCAAAATAATTGGTAGATCACCAACAACAACGGTGGCAGCATTCACAGTCATGTCCCTTTCCCCTTCCAATTGCCCCCCCCGCTCTTCCTCATAATCCTTCCCTGCAAACGACTCCCAAATGTCTGATGTGTTGTCCCATCCGTGCAATATCACCCTTTCTCTCTAAGAGTACCTAGTGGGTGTTGCTGTGTCAACTCTCCAAGTCCCATTTCCCCCAGATTCTTTGAGATTTCTCTGGGTAACCCCTGTTCCTACACACTATGGACCTCATTACGAGGCAGGCGGTCGCGGAATGAACAGTGCCGGTAAGGGACCGGCACCGTTCATTCCGGGCCACCCTATTATGAGGACTGCTGCAGGTCCCGCTAAGGAACACCTGGTCAGACCAGGCGTCCTTATCGAGACCTGCTAGCAGTTGAGGATGCTAACAACGGGCCTGTCATTAACAGGCCCGTTGTGAGCATCCGCCCCATTCGCATTGAGCCCTAAGGGGGCTCAAATGGGAATGGGAATGGGGATGTACCGGGTCCGGGTCCCGCAAAAGGGATTTTCTGGGCCCTCCAAGGTCGGAATGGCCCGGTAAGTCCTCTTTTGAGAGACCCGGATCTGGTACCCGACATGGGTGTAGCCATGCCGCTTTTAGCGGCATAGCTACCTCCATACTCGTAATGAGGCCCTATCTCTTATGGAGCTCTGCAATGATCCATCCCGTCCTTCCATTTGTCCACCGGTGGTACCTCTGCGACCCCCCCCATTTTGTTGCCAGATCCCTTTATGCAACCACCAGTTCTGTGTGTATGAGGTTCTTTTCTCCTCCCAAGCTCACAGCCTCCCCAAAAATATAAAGGAGGGTTAGTTTAGGGCATCATGGTATCTCATCCCCCACCAACCAGGTCTGTACCATCAAAACCCTTTCTCAGTACACTCTGCTTTTTGTGAAACCCCATAGTAGGCGGAAGAAGGACCCCACGTCCCTCCTACATTTCAGACAGATGTCATCCTCTGTCCTACCCATCTTGTGCAGACCAACCTTACTATAGTATGCTTTGTGTAGTATCTTGAGTTTCACCAGTTGTAATTTTGAGAACATATTGCTTCCCTCACCGCTATTTGCGCATCCACCCATTCTTCCTCCTCTAGCATCCCATGGTCCTGTTCCCACTTGGATCTAACTCTGACAGTTTTAATGAAGTAAAATTATTGATCGTCTGGTATAGTATTGGGATTGCTTTCTTTTCCATTTTATCATTGAGAAGGTTAACTTCTAGGGGTGTATAATCTGGGATGTACATCTCTCTCGAGTTGGGTCTACATTGTGTGTTGTAGGCGCATGTACGTGCACAGGTCCCTTTGCATGAACCATATATTCACATAATTCTGGAAATTTTGCAAGTCGTTCCTCATTCAGGATGTCTCCCATTTTAATAATCCTGCTATTTGATCACCTCTGTTTCCTACCCATTTTATTTACTTCTGAACTAGTTGGGTTCTCCCACAGCAGTGAAAATGTTGCAATGATTCCATTGCATCCCATTGTATTGATGTCATCTCTTCTGATTTCTATGACCCTACACCATGCCAGCTGCAGTTCATGCCCCCCTGGACTCCTGTACAGTATTTGTTGCTCGGACCTATCTCCCATTAGTGTTATGTATGTCTTTGTGTGGCCGGTGTTTGCCCTGCCAAAGACCCATTCATTTGCTATGACAAGCTGCAATGCGTAGTCATATTTGAGGGCATCCGGTGCCCCAGTCTACGTTTCCCAAACCGATTTGGTGAAGGTTTTCAGTGCTATCCATTGGTTGGTGTTTCCCCACAGAATTACACAGAGTACTGAGTTGATCTTAGCAAAAACTGATTTGGGAACATTCGTCAGAGTACTCTGCAACATGTACAACAACTTGGGGAATGTGATCATTTTAAAGAGGTTAGTGCTCCCTTTGAGGGTCAAGGGCCGGCCGCCCAATGCTTAGCATCCTCTTGTAGCCTATGTAGGATCGACTCCATGTTGTTCTGTAGGAATCCCTGTTCCTCCTTATGAATCTTTATCCCCAGGTATGTGAATGGGTCTGTAGTGATCTGCAGAGGGCATTACTCTGGGATCCCGTCAGTCCCATCTTTCACTGGTACTGTGAGGGATTTCACCATCTGCATGGTGGGCGTGCGCTCGCCTGGGATTTTTGAAATTCTGAATGAAATGGAATGATGAAAGACCAACCTCAGGGAAATGTGTGGACCTGTGTACCTCAGGCTGGACAACACCAACAGGCAATGTGCGCCCTGTCATATTTAGTTGGAATGTAACAGTTGAAGAATGCATGATGTTATCCCCAGGAATGGGGGCAGGGACCAACCTTCCCCCTGTCATGGTCAGACTGATTAACTGACAAAGGTTCCAAGGATCTACCCTGCTCTTTTGTTAGGCTCTGCAGCTGGTGGCAGCGATTATCACACCAACAGGGGGTATTTCAAACAGGCCCATAACTGCCAAAGATAACAAAGGAGGCAGGAAACCAAACAACCTTTCATATGCAACTGTGTCAACCTGAAGCCAGCTCCCGCCTCTCAGTATCAATGGCAGTGAACTGTCATGTCTAGGTCTGTTGTTTACAGTAGACCACCCCCGCTAAGGATACCCCATTCATAAAGTATGAGAATTTGGTTTGCAGGAGACAGACTGGTCCCGCTGCAGCTTCAATTGAGACCTGCTACTTTAACAGGGACCACAAAGGGAGGACCATTAACCAGAGAGACTCTTTGAATAAAACAGACAGGATGATGGGTGGGACTTAGTAGCACAAGGGAGTGGGCCCAGAACTCTTTCTGCTGAGAGAAGGTTTCGGCCATTTTAGTTCTGGGGCACAGCTTGTTCCTGTTTTCACTCCTTTACATTTCCTTGTTACAAATCACTCTGGTTATGACCTCACGCATAGAGGAGATTGTTGACGGGAACCCCATGAATTAGTTCTTAAGGTAGGCTTAGCATACACCAATCGCTGTGGCCCACTTGGCTTTCAAAGCTATTCGAGCCCCTTTTTTGGCAGATCTGAGGACTTCATCAGAAGTAACAAAGAAAAATTCAACCTTGGACCCTGGCTGAAGGTAAAGTCTGCCTTAGATCTCCCACCAGTGAAGGAAGGCCAGGATATCCAAAAAGGGAAGCAAGATTCCTCCCCTAAACATCTCCTATGCAAGAGAGGGAGATGTGGAACTCAGAGGACCCTAGTGCCACTCCAGAACTGGTACCCAGCCAGCACACAGCATGCCCGGATAGACTCTGCAGCAAGCGTCCTGGATAGGTTCTGCCAGAAGGTCTCTCAACCTACAACCAAGGACAAGGCAGCTGCCAGCAACACATTCCACAGCTGTGAGCCGTCCACCTTAAAGGATACCACAAGCCCATTTCAGAAGCTGGGAGAAGTGCCTTGGCGAGCATCTACCAACATCCGCCTTAAAGGAAATTTCTTCCTCGATCCAAACCAATGGCAACGTGGTCCTTTGTCAAGCCGCCATTGCTTAAAGACATCCGAGACGTGTCGATCAGTGCTTCAGAATTGCCGATCAGAACGGAGACAATGATTTCTGTCCCTGAGCTGCCGTGTAGGCCAGCCAGCAGCTGTTCGTCCAGCTTCACTCGCCAAACCGTTTTGCTGCCTGATACCCGCAGCTGACTCCCATCTCAAACTCTGTCACAGAAGCCTGCAAAGCGTCCTGAAACCAACTGGACCCTGTTGAGTACCAAGAACACTTAAAGCGCAAGGTACATTGTGGTTCTGTCACCCCTGGTCCTTCCCAGAAGGCCCCTAGAGACGTTTTAAGACCCATTGCTCCCTGTGTGCTGAAGCCAAGAAACCTTAACAAACTTGTGTGGTTATTAACCATACCGACTACCCTCCTCAATATCCCGAGTGCATCCCTTTTCCTTCTTTGAAACTGGCTTTCCTCTGCATTCCTTTACAGGGTGGATTGTATTTCGTAGTGTTGTTAGACTGTTGTGATTAATAAAGTAGATATTTTTAATACAGCCTTGACTGGACCCTCCTTTTATCATTGGGTAATAATTGTATGTTCGCTGGGTTGCAACTAACCAATGGTTACAACCTTTCAGAGATAAGCCTGTTGTTCCATCCACTTTACTAAAATTGGACAAGGAGGTTTATAATTTGCTTGTTAGTGCAATCTGTCTGGATCCCTTCTGGTATGGGGCGGAGTGATTGTTTTGGAAACTGATATTTACCCCAGGACCACTCGTACCCCAGAAGTTGATTTGTCACAGGTACGAACACTGGTATGTTCCTCCTCCTTTCTATTTTAGGTACTGCTCTGAGCTTTGAAAACTGAACATTTTTACAAGGGTATGCATAGCTCTAATTGGCAGCCTTCTGCTGCATTAGCACTTTAGATTATCCACTTGTTCATAATGAATTGTTAATTTATGCTGAGATGCCTTTTAAAGAAAGGTTATTGTATGTGTGCGCACATGGTTTGTATATTTTATTTTTCCATTTGTTTATTAAGAAGTTTATTGCAAAAATAATTATCATTTGGGGGAAGACACAGGCAGGTCCGTTGATTGTATATTTGTCCATTTGTTCTGTTTACTAAGCAGTTGATTACAAAAATAATAATAATTTGTGGAAGAATCAGGACGGTCTCTTCAAAGCAAGTTCACCCATAGAAGCATGTTATGGTTGAACATATGAAATAGTGGGATTGATTCACAAAGTGTTTTTCAGTTGCGAAAATCCCATTGAAAAAAGTGTTGTAAATCAGGCCCTGTGGCTTACTCTTTATCGATAATGGTGCTCAAATAAAAAGCATTGCACATAACCCTTTTGAAGTTCACTTTAAATTGCACAAAATTACATGTTATGAGTAGTCAGTCAAATGTGGCTTCCATTTCAAACCTTGGTCGTGCAATATTTTAAATCCCCATTTAGATACTGTCAAAAATGTAAGTCTTTAAAGGAATAGTGCGCTCAAAAATGTCATTTTCCCGAGCATTCGGGCATGTGATTTTAAGCAAACAGTGATCGATCGTAAAAACATTTCCTATGCACCTTACCTTTAGTTTTCCTCACTTTTACACATGTGAAATGAACGAGTCGGGCACGGCCATCTTGTGCTAATCTTATCCGTTGATCGATCGCTGTAAGTTTAAGTGCCCATGCGGCACTAAATCATATCACCCGCCCTTGAAGCTGACATCGCTATCCCTAGCAATATTCTCCACCTATTTTCATGACGTTAGTGGGCAGCGTAGCCAAACGTGCCCAGTCATCACCTACGTCTTAACGTAAGTTAATGCAGAACCCAGAATATCAACACACACATCCTCTCACAGCACAGCGTGTCCCAAATCGGAATAGAAAACACTATTTTTAAAGAAAACATCAATATTCTCACAAATAAGCGCTCCGAGAACATCTTCTAATTTCGATTTACCACCAATTTTTGAATATCCGTGGATTAGAGCATAAAAACTTTATCATGAGGCACATGGTGTTCTTTCTGGAGAAGATGTGCATTCGACACACCTTGAATCGCAAGGCTTCGGCATCAGCTTCTTGCTAGACCCTAAACGATGACAGGTTGCTCCTTGTTGCTGGTACCGCCAAAGGGCATATCGGTCCTGGGCGATCGTCCCGCATCAGCGTAATGGAAATCCATCCGTTTAGGCCTATCTGCCACTGCTGGCTGAAGAAACCATCTGTCGGTATCTGGAAATTATGGCATTCACAGAACAGTACAATGTAGCTCTGTAGAAAACATTAAAAAAATATATTTTAGTAGCTGTTCTTTATTCAAATTTATCCATTTACCCTGTAATTCTGCACCGGGTGAAACCTAATAACAAACACACCCCACAAACAATGGAAACACACAGAAAACATTGGGAAAAGTTTGAGTCTACGATGTGCTTGAGAGGTTAGCGCTGTGGAGTAAGTATACCTCCCAATGGGATGGGAAAGCTGACTGAAAAATTGAACAACACATATGCCGCATTATAACGGAATATTTGCAACAAACTTAGGGTTGGTGACCCTACGTTCCCTCCAGGAACCCAGATGTGGACTCCATGCTCATTGTGCTCAGAGAGGCTCAGCTCCACCACACTGATGAGGCCCAACAAGGCTGAAACACGTGTATGGGGTTGCTGTATGTACTCTTGTTCAGAAGGGAATTGCCATAGCATTTCTGTGCTGGACTGCCCATGTGGCCGGCACAAAGACTGATTCCGTCTGTGAAAGGTACATTGAGCAAAAGGCGATGGCTGTGGAAACTCAGTGTGAAAAAAACACATATCAGGTTATCATGCCATGTTCTTTCTAGAGAGGGGCGCCTGCTACCTTGTTTAAAAATTTAACGGAACTGGCAACATCAAATTTCGACAAGCGAACAAAGTCCCCTTGGAAAATGTTCTGCACCAGGCACATCCAATAATACAATGTTGATAGCACACCTTGGACTAAGTGGTTTAGATATCACTATCCTGCATACAGGTTGTGTTTGCAGGTCGTCGATAAATAATCTTGACAATATGCTCCAACTAACAACCCATAACAATGTGAACAAGCAGTACCATCAGAAAATGAAACCTTTACTCGTTCGTCTTTAAGCTCGTCTAAATAGTTCAACTTACATTATATTTGGTAGTTACATTCTCTTGGCGCAAAGCATAGTGTCCGCTCAGAACAACAGTTTGCATAAATTGAAAGTAAAAGTTCCAATATCCAGTTTCAAAATAGTGAATGTTATCATTTTTGCGGGTGTTCGACACCTTCCGTCCATCAAGCCATAGCGAATCCTCCTTTACCTCTAAGTTTGAATAACAATTGAAGCTTGTTTAGAGCGTGTATGCCTGCTAGCTTTCGTTTTTCTGAAGGAAGGCCACAAATCTAAAACATACAATACAAGACATGTTGGTGTGAACTCCCCACAAGCAACATCACACGAAGTGACATTCACTCCATGGGAGCGATGAGCCCGGCCGACCAACGTGGCATTTGAAATATATGTTTGAAAAATAAACAAATTGTTTGCTGGCATCCACCAATGCAGCGTGGATCATGAATACTTTTTTACCCATCAATAGTGCTAGTGATTTAGTTATTTTTGGACAACAGTAACACAGAAGGTGAGTAAAACAAATAACACAAGCCACTGAAAGTCTGATGTAACCTAAGATTGCATTTGGATATGGATATGATGATATGATATTGCATTTATAATGCGCCAATGCACTAGTGTTTCAAGGTGCGACGTGGCAATGCAGGGGGAACAGAGAGGAGACATAGGCAACGATCTTACTAGTGTTGGGAAGTAGACGATCCTTGCCCCATCCTTCCCCTCCTTCGTCACTATCGAAACATAACATATGTAATAACCAAGGGGGGAGACGTAGCCAAACACTGCGATATTCCGTTACACCACACCCCATCGCAAATAACACATACACTATAGTTTCAAGCCCAGCATTAGGAAACCATTTTGAAACAGCCCAAATTACATCTTTCTACTAGGCCCTAAAATCCATCTCTCTGTACAAATGCAGCTCTCCCATCCCCAGCACCTCGCTTAGCCAGCCCACACCATCTCCTCCCCATTGCCACGTCTGCGTGCGCCCTGTTCTCGTGGAGTAATGTGCTCTACGGATAACGTGAGACACTGACAAGTCATAAATCCAAGTGCGCATTCATCTCCACTGAACGTCCCGTGCACCAACAACCTGCACCCTCCGAGGCCTGAGCCCACCAGCTCAGACCCCGCAGTTCCTTTCATGCTGATATCCATCTGACTCTCCCGTGCCCTGATCAGTCAAGGCCCCACATCACAGCCCTAATCCCATGTAGTAAAATATTCTCCCAAAAAGCAACACATGTCTACCTATATCCTGAGGACCCAAACAGGGCAGATGGCAGATCAAACCTTTAGGTTGTGCACATGGGCACAAAGAGGTAGCAAATAGATTCCAAAGGGTAGAGGTTAGAATGTCAATATATTAGCTCATTTCACCGAAGAACCCCATTCATGCAAGATTGTATGTGTGCCATTATTTCTGCATTATCAGTTTCTGGTGTTTAGTTTAGTTCGATAGATGAATTGCTCCCTTGCCCTGACCTTCACACTGTGTAGATGAGCCCAGCTGATACACGTGTGCCAAGAGCGATGGAGAGACCTTGAGATTGCGCAAGTCCAGTTGAGGTGGGGGGAGCGTGGGGCGAAAGCGGGATGGGGCAAAACACAGAATTACAGTGTATGGCAACATCCTACAACAGGCACTTCTTGCCAAAAAGTTGACAAAGAGGATACATTTGAAAAGACAATTTGAACGCTATGGCCACCTATATCCAGCTCTGCAGAACCCAAACAAATCACACACATGAAAAGACCATAACACTATGTAAGTGTTTTAAAAAGGTGCACACTCACCAAGGTGTTAGTCTTGCTTTAGCAGTGTATTATTTTGACAATCTGTATGTTATGGGGTAGACGTTGGTCAGTTGATTTATCATTGCGATGACAATGTTACCCACCATAGAACATCACTGCCAGAGCCATGCACTGCATGTGTGGATGTGGTTTGGGTTTAGCAGAGGGAGGACCAGTAATATAAATTAAGGGAATGCAAAAAGATATAAATTAATGAATCATGAACAGGATTAAAGCTGCATAATTTAATACTTTTTAACACTTTTTATAGCATTGAAATTTGAGTTTAATAGCATTGCATTGTTGATGTACAATGTACAAACATTGGGGAACATATCCCAAAAGTTATAGTGAGCACATTAACAAACAACGCTGCAAATCATTTATACTGTGAAGTCAACCGTTCAATAAATTTAGCTTTAGGTGGACAGGGCTTGTTTGCAATGTTTTGTGGCATTGTATGTGTCCTAGGAACAAAATTGGGATCGATTCCATGAGTATGCATGGCAAATACAGTCAAAGTGAGATATTTCACAAAATCGAATTTCATTTCCTTGTATATTGGTTTGGCCACTCATTTTTTGCCTCGTTTTGTAAAGGCCAGGGTGTAACAAAGCATCCCAAAGTTTCCGGCAGTTCTCGATTTTTGTCTCCTTAAGTTCTCGTTGTGCGCTAATACAGCTAGTAATGTTCGGGCCTGTATACCGTCAATGCTGAAATGCAACCTTTTGGGCCTGTACTTTAGGCACATATCATACACAATCTTCTCAAGAGCTTTGTGTGGAGGTGAACATGGCACCAACCACTTTTCCTTGCGTTCCTTCTCCTCTGATAAAGGTCATGTGTACATTCGTGAAAATGTTGGTTTTATGTCCATGAGTGAACGTTTGAACAGTGGTGCATCAATGAGCGCCATTTTTCAAGTAGAATTTCCACAGCCCCATCACAAGTATTGGAGCTCCACCAAAGATTGTTGCTCAAAGACTGAGACCACTGTAAAATATATTCCAAACCCTTTTTCTTTACCAGCAGCTGTAATTTTTTTATTGACTGATTTGGCAACGTCCCGTACATCAAATTGATGATGAATGTTTGTCAATTGCTCTTCCATGGCCTTGGCTATTGAAACATGTCTGTCAGTGGCTATGAGGTCTATTTGCATTCCCCTCGATTGAAGATGTTCAAGGGATTTGATGAAATCATGTTTCTCCATGGCCACAGAAGATGTACATTGAGACAACTGCACAATCTCCGAACTCACAATTTTTTTACTTTCCATGTCTTGAAAGTGGTATGTGCAGTACTTTGCTGAAAATTCGGGACTGTCACACGGTCCGTCGCCAGCTAGCCAGAAATGTTTGGCAGAGAATGTGCTTTTGATTGACATCTGTTCAATTTTCAAGGCTTGACTAATAGCGGGGAATAAGAATTCTCTTTGATATTTGTAGTACTGGATTTAGCAAGGAACTGATATCTGTCCAATTCCTTCCCTTTCTCCTCCTCACCTGAGTGGTAATCCTCCAATTCGTCTGTATTGAGACGCCGACGTGCGCAGAAATCTCTCCTTGTAGATGAAGCAACTTGCCTACCACGAGAGGAAGCCACAGTGAATGCTTGAAACAAGCAGTCCTGGGACTCCTCTCCCGTAGTAGGCGACAAGGGAAAAAGCCTTCTTGGCACAAAAAACCCTTGTGAGGCAGGAGGTCGAACAGAAGTCTTCCCAGGGAAAGTACAAGAGTCCAGCAGTCGAAGAAGTGAAGGTGGACGGCCGCTGCGGGCTGTGGAGGTGGAGCAGAGCCGAAGGCGACGGAGACCAGGAAGCGCTCTCACTAAAAGGGAGAAGCGTGAGGGGAGCTCAAGCAAGAAAACTCGAGCGGCCGTAGGACCCAGGAGAAAGGGAGAGAGGCTCAAGCCGCGGAGCAGGGGCGAGCCACCGGAACTGAAAGAGAAAACCAACCAAGAACCAGGAAGGGAAAGAGAAAGAGAGGGGGGGTTAGCCGAAGAAAAGAGGTATCGCAAGGAGCGATAAGGCGAAGAGACAGAGCGGCAAGCCGCAAGACAGAAAACTAGCGTCTCACCCAAAAGGCTGAAGCGGAAGCTACGGGGGTTGCAACGCATTGATAGCTGGGAGAGGGAGACTTATGTACTTCCCAGTGACCGCCATGTTGAAGGAAAACTAGACCGTGACTGCACGCAAGGAAACAAAACGTGCCGGAACTACGGTCGGCGCCGGAGCCTCCATCGTGGAAGTAACCGCCAATTGGCTCGGCAGCGCATGACAATATCCCACAAATTGACAGAAACTGGACAACTTACTGAAAGTCGAGCCACGGAACACTAAAGCTGCTGAACATAGTAGATTTCCAGCTGGCACTTTGCCCAGCATCGGTTGCGCAGACCATGAAAATGTATCATGGAGGTGGGCACAGCTGGCTTGTATTTTCAGGTTCGTGCCTTGTAATACACAGACAGATTCACCAATGGCTCCCGCATACTTTCTCCCTTAATGTACGGACACATTTCAGCATCAGTACAATTTCAACAAGGCAGCTGTCGAGTACAATGTATTTTTGCTCCTTTATTAGCCAATTGTCCTGCATGAATGTGGTTTGTGACAACTGCGGTGGACAAATACCCCCAAACTAGGCAAGCTGTAGTTGAGATCTTTAGCAAGTTCCTCGGTCAATTGCGTTTAAGCTTCAGTCTCTGTTAGTTCAGTTTGTGTTATTTGCACACGAACTGGAGAAACCGTCAACATCAAATGTTTATTGGGTGGACCTTTTTTTGCGGGTGTAGATTGTTTCAAGTGGTCTGCGCGGAATTCCAATGCATCTTCATTATATTCAGTTTCATCTTGTCGAGTTCTCACATTGTAGCAATGGTCCAAGAACACTTTGCTGGCTTCGCCGGTCACATTCCATTTAGTTTCAGGCCATTGGCATAAGCATCATGAGTCTGCTTATTGACTGGACCACACTGCGCCTCAAATAGTAGTTGCTCCTTGGTGAAATCTGTTTGGCAAGCAACATCTTTGATTTCATTTGTTGTCTGTGTCTTTATACTTCTTTTCCTTCTGGGCCTCTAGGAGATGTATTGTAAAAACATGTTCAATGTATAGCACAATTACAGCAGATAGCACTTTAAATGCAAAAACATGTTATGAAGAAAACACCAGCCCAAAAAACTTCTAGAAAACGAAATTGTTTGTTAGTTACCCTTGTTTTCTTGATTTTCTGTGAAACCGTGGTCTTCTCTTTCACAACCACACCAACAAGCTGAACATTTTTTTTTATATGGTTTAAATCAAGAATATTTCATTTACACACAAACATTTAAATATCTAAAAACAGAACCAACTTGATTGAATTAAAAAATGACTACATAAATGTATTACAAATGCTATTTGATGTTCAATTGTATCCAACAGTAGTTTCGATTCACCTCTGATCCGTGTGCCTCCACTTCTAATTCAACACCTTGTGTAGATTCCTTAAAAAGAATATTCATTAAAAAAAGAAATATATATATCGTATTGGAAATTAAAATCTTTCATCACACTACATTGCACAGCGCTTACACACATACCCTGGCAAACAGTGTACGTCATTTAGTCAAAATATACCTTTCAAATTTCACCTGATAGCCGTCCAAGATGGCAAGGATACTTAATCAGAGATCACTGTGCAAAACAAACTGATTGTAATGTTGCCCACAAACATTTTGCAATGTATTCTGCACTAGGGAGGAAGTGTAACGTTAGAACTGAAATCATAACAGTTTCAAACACTGCACGTTTATTTGCATGTCACTGTATAATAATATCCTATGTAGGATTTACTTTCATTCAAGGGAAATGTAAGTATGCATACCTCATACACTGGACTAGCTGCAAAGGATGATGTAATTGTAGTTGAAGTACCAGCATTCGCTTGTAACACGGTACTTGTTTTAGTACGGATGAAAACAGCAAAATGGGACTGGGACAATGGGATGCAGACAATGGTACATATAAAGAGAAACCCATAAATGCCACCTAGCATAAACAACCGACAGGATACTTAAACATTTTCATATTATTTGAAATTCCAAGCATAATACATTCTCGTAAATGAAAAGTGAAATAAAATTACCTGATAGGCACTTGATGTTGTTGTTGACTCTGGCAAAAAAATGGATGCAGAATCTTGCTCCTACATTTTCAGTCCATTGTCATAAAGTGGTACAAGGGAAAATTAGATTTGCGTTAGATATGTGGGCAGATTCAACTGTCGAGAATATAAACTTCTGCATGTCTGTAGGGCTCACCATTTGTATACAGGATGTGTCAGTGGTTTAGTCACTTGCGAAGGTCTGTGCTTCTGTCAGTATGCTCTCCTAAAGAAATGGACATGTCAAGCAACCAAGTATGAAAAAATGATGCTTCTTTTGATGGGAACTATGGCATTGTTTTCTGTGGTCATAATGACTTCATTTGAGGCGCCATAAACCACGGACCGATGTATAGTAAAATGTGGTATAGTGAAAATGTAATACAATCTGGTAAATGTGCAAACTTTAGTAAGACACACTTATACTGAAAGCACCAATCCGTTCAGGAAGTTACCTTTTCAGTACCCACAACCTACAGCTAATTCATCATCCGGGACTCACCTGAGGCGGCGTGTGCATCAATGATATTATATGATAGAGTTGGAATTGCATTTGGAAGCATTTTTCGAGAAATTCTGGGTCAATGCTTTTTTGTGTACTGCGATTGGTCGTACATATTGGGCCTCATCGCGACCCAGGCGGTAAGTTACCGCCTGGGCCGTGACTTTACCACCATGGCGTAAACTACGTTTACGCCATGGTGGTTGGCGGACTTACCGCCCCATTCGGACCTTGGCGGGGCGGTAAGTCCCCAATCCCCATTTACCCTTCCCCATTCCCATTTTTGCCCCATAGAGCATAATGGGAGTGGGGAAGGCGTTAATTACGCCACCATAAATTACGGTGGCGTAATTAACTCCATGGTCCCTTAGCGCCATAGATTTTAACACCTGCTAAAAGCAGGTGTTAAATTCGACATGGCGCTAAGGGACCTCGTACTCAGGCGGTAAGGGTCGGCGCTGTTTACGGCGCCGTAAACCCCTTACCGCCTGGGTCGTGATGAGGCCCATTGTCTGTAAAGTGCAGGCTGCAGATGCGGAATTGATAGGCCCTCAAGTCCTTTAAGACATCCTGTGCTCTACTTTCAGTTTCGTCCACCGCAAAACCACAATATCGAACCCATCTTCTTATTAAATCAATATTCCTCTGGAATGTATGCAGGACTGTGCCCTGACTTTTGACATGGCTCCTAGAAGGGCAACCGAAAACCATACAAGCAGGCATTCTTAAAAAATGTATAAGATCTGTATAAAAAATATAAATAATTACAACAAAATGGTACTGTATGCATGAGATTGAAGCAAGAAAGATGCCATGTTATTATGGAAATTGATTAAATATGCTATATATCAAAACGCTTGAAACATTAGACAATGGTATAGTCATTGAGATGAATGAACATTACACTACTGGGTACATTCGATCAAAATAGATAGAGTATTTGAGATCAGAAATAGATGAATATAGAGAAGTCAATAGGTGACCTGCCCTTACCTTGACTAACAAACAATTAGATTCAGCAACCGGAGGAGCGAGTAGCAGGAGAACAGGTAGCACGATTGAGTTGCCTTCCAGTGCTCAGAGATGTTCTCCGGAAAAATATCAAGGGGTTTATAAAGGATTAGAAAAGTGGGTGTGTATGTGAATGTGTGACGTGTTTCTGGTGTGGTCTGAGAGAGGGGAGCCTGGAAACACTCGGTCTTGGGAGGCCATGTGAACAATGGCCCCTGTGCGGAATATACCTTTGAAGTGTAGATGGTGTTTGGCACCTTGGCTGTTCCCACCCTGACAGGCCCCTTGGGAGCGCAGGGCCACAGGTGTGAACTGCCATTGATACTGGAGGGGGGGTGGATGGGCATGAGGCGTGCAGACGAGGCCCGGAACACTGCTGATGGGAGACACACTTATGTGGATTGCAGGGGCGGAGTCTGCGAGAGTAGAGCCTGGTGACACTGGGTCTTGGGAGGTCATGTGAACAATGGCCCCTGTGTGGAAGACACCTTTGAAGTGTACATGGTGTTTGGCACCTTGTCCGTTTCCACCCACTCAGTACTGTAGTGGGTTATAATGGAGGGGGGATGAATTGTTGCAGAGTAGGTGAGCGTAAAAGGGCACCAACCGTTCTTTCATGTCCCTCATGGACTTGCCACCAGCTGGCCGCACTTTTATTTATTGTCTCTTATTTATTTATTGTTTATTATATGTATTGTCTTATTTATTTTATTGTTATCCTATGTACTGCACTGCCCCCTCCCCCTTTCCGGCCACAATTTTCACTCACTCCGCACCCTCTCCCCTGCACTTGGACGATCTCAATGTTACTGGGCCTAGTAACATTGTTGTCTCTGTCTTCCCTCTGTTCCCCCTCCCTTTCCTCGTCACGGTTTGAAACTCTTGTGTATAGGCACGCTATAAATGTCATATCATATCATATCATAGACAAGTGAACGTGCCCTTGATTCACTGAAAAATGTAAACAACTATTCATAAAAGCTCATTTGTATTTTATTGTGTTGCTGATGTTGATGGCACACATATACTACAAATTGTATACTTCGGGTTGCAGCACAACGTGATAAAACCCCTTGTACTGTCCACTGTCATTGGGGAATTTGGCGCAAAAGGCTCCAACAACACAGGCGGGTATTACTCGTCGAACTCGGAATCCAAGCCTCCCATAAAGCCACCATGTAAATGAACGGTAGGCCACCAGCCTGTACCACCTGTGGAAGAGAAACTTACATACTGTATTTAAATGAACCTGATAAGAGTACAAACCTTACTTGAAAATGCACCCTGTATCCTATGGCATAGTTGCCCTTTCAAAAGTTACTTCATGGACCAATGAACTTGGGCTTTGAAGTGTACACAGAGATCAAAAGTAAACACACATGCAATCCATAATGTTTGGGGCACAGAGAAATATTGTTTCTTAGTTGAACTTGAAAGACACATAAGTTGAACACTCTGATTTCCCAAAAGCGCGAGAAATGTATTGAATTGGCAGACTACATTCATTAGGCAGTGATAGATCAAAGTTACGACAATATAGGAGACAAACATGAAATGTTAGTGGCCTCAGTGGTCAAAATGGCATCACATCTAGAGTACACTTAATCGTTACTTGGATTGTGAGGGCGAACTGTTGCACGAAGTTCGTGCATAGGCACCATCATGATCCTCAACATGGACCTTGTGAGGCAGGCTGCCTTGAAGTCATGCAGCTCAGTAACGCATGGCGGTGGTGTGTCTTCTTCCGATATGTAGGCCAAGCATCCAGAGTTGTATTTCCAGCAGCAGTTCTCCTCCTCCTCGGTTGGCATGACCTTGTACCGGATGCAGGTACACCAAGTGGAAACGTCTTCAATACGACAAGGCTCAGGCTCTTCATCTTACCAACTGTCGTCCGATGCCCCATCGTTTCAGCATCTTTCTCTATCTACTAATTCTGCCTCGGAATACTCCGGCTTGTACTGGTAGTGCTGTATTGTTGCCGTTATACGACAAAATGTTTAAATCAAACGCAAGTAACAATTGGAATCAATAGTAATGCTAGTATAAGTATCTGTTCGCAGGGGCTCCGTGCAACGTAAATAGCTGAACAGAGCAGAAACGATTCACAGGCTATATAAAAAGAAAAGACAGTCAAACGATAAAAAAAACAACTCTGATGTTGTTTGATGAGAAGCGTTCTGTTCATACTTATTGAGGAAAGAGGCATCCTGCCATTTCCATGGAGACAAGTCATTAGCTGGCGCACAGAGAACGTTGACACAAGACGTGCATTTGCATTGTGAAATGGGCCGTACACGTCTAGTGATGTCAGCTTCAGGGGCAGGTGATATGATTTAGTGCGCAGGGGCACTTGAACATAGGGCGAGCCATCCACAGATAAGATTAGCACAAGATGGCCACGCCCGACCCATTGATTTTGCATGTGTAAAAGTGAGGAAAACTAAGGTAAGGTGCCTAGGAAATGTTTTTACGATCAATCACTTTGCTTAAAACCACATGCCCGAACGCTCGGGACAATGACATTTTTGAGTGCACTATTCCTTTAATATTTAAACTTTACACAACTGTGTATTCCTGCTATCAACACATTATGTACAGTAGTAAATCTATTTGAAATGGATTGAAAAAAACAGCCGTCCTTCGCTTTCATTCTGTTGATAAAAGCTTTAAGATTCCAGATGGCGAGGCAAAAAGGGTTTGATAATTCAGAGGCAGAAGTCATGAAATACTAACATTGATAAGGACTCAAATCTGATAATATGGTATAATATATATTTTTTTTTTTTAAAATTTTTATTGTAAAACTGCAGTTCAATAATAATATCAAACTTTTGTTACATGGTGCCAACTCAAGCAGTTAGTTAGAGTGCTCCCTTCCGAGCTAAATCTTTATGTATTATCCATCGATCCTCGCGCATGAATAAAGTCTTGGTTCGCTTCTTCAAGTTTGGTCTGTGCGCAGTATCGCATCTAGAAAGTTGATTATGTTACAAGTGAGCTTAATATTTCTCCCAGCCAAGACTGTATCCCACCATTCATCTGCATCATATAGGATGGGTTTATAAGAGAGCAAATGTAGCTCTCGGGGAATGATAAGCTGAGGGCAGGCTGTTATTAAGTGTTTTAGTGACTCCACTTCACCTAAGTTGCAAAATCTGCATTTGTTTGAAGAAATGGTTTTGGATCGACGTTGCCATAATGATTCTCTGGTATTCAGGGCGTTCAATCTGAATTTCAGGAATTGGGTCCTGTGGTGGCGTGAGGGGCAAGTTGTGAGGTACTTCGGTAAGGAGTGTAGTTTCAGCATACTCTTCGAGTCTGGAAAAGTGGATTTAAGCGTTGCTCGGTGTTCGTATGATGATATCCAATCCCAGGACTCAAGTTTTTTTTTTGCGTACTGTGGACGATCAATCAGCTCGTTAGTAGATATATTGGCGGCATCCATAATGGTTTTTATTTTATACTTCCATGTTTGGAGTAAGCTCGCCTGTGAGTTTTCTTTTTCATTCACGAAAATTTCATATGCTGGGATTTCTGATCCAAGCATCATTTTCCTCAGCAGCGATAGAGATTACCATAGTACTGTCATATAAATTGAGTTCTGGGTCAGTTCATATCTCAGAGCCGCCATTGAGATATATTTAGGAAGTCCTAGTGCTCGTTTCCAAAACCTCCCTTCAAGTTGCTGCCACAGGGAGTGGTCGAGATTCCACCCAGTCGCACCACCAAAGGTTATGGTGGGGATGAACTTCTGAAGATAAAATGTTATTAAAGGCGTTATTGAAAATTTTCCAAAGTCTTTATTAATTTTCGCTCCTTGTAGACCTAATTTCGTTGCTCTTTCTAACAGGTCTGTTGACCATGCAGATTCGCAAAGAGAGTTGTTAATCATGATGCCCAGGTATCGAATTGCAGTTACCTTACTTAAATTTTCTTTTCCAATAGCCCATTTGAAATTTTGGTCTTTTCTTGATGCGCTTTTTCCAATACACATGATCTTTGTTTTTCCTATGTTTAGTTGTAAGTCGTTAGCTATTAGGTATTCTTTTAAGGTGATCAATAGGTGTTGCAGGCCAATTTGCGTTTGATCAATTAGCACGATATCATCGGCATATACAAGGTATTTAATCGGAGTTTCGTTTATCTTTGGAGAGAAACAATGCGCAGAATCCAGCCAATTCGGTAAAATGGTATAATATAACTACCATTGAACACGGAGCCTCGTAATGAGTTTTAAAACAATTTGTGTTGCATCTGTGAGATTACCACCAAACTTGTTTATGGCTACACCCACTTAACTCAGTCCTGTGGCATTGTTTTGTTAGTTTTGTTTGTTTGTTTTATCACTTGTATTGCACACCAGACCCGTGGGTTTTAGGGCGCATTGCATAAGATCACTCACAGCTTGGTTACACATAAAAATTACCACACTGCTATGATTGGTGGGTGGTAGGACAGTGTAAATCCCCCTTCTAGTAGTCCATAGGACTCCATGGGGATTTTTATCAGATTTACGGCAAGCAGTAATACTGTGTAGTAAATCAGCAACGTTTTGCGAGTAAAATGGGGGATCTATCTCTAGCAAAGTGCTCAAAGTAGATCCTCTACTTTACCTGCAAACCCATAGTACATCGGTACAGTAATGTGGCAGTAAAGTCGAGCTAACCAAACCACAGCTACTTTACCAACATTTTGACGGCACTGCCACACTCGTAATTAGGCGCTGGGTTTCTTCACTATGTTTATTCATGTATAGTCATGCGGTGGTATAGGACTATGATGATCAGAAATGCTATTTGGTTTTATTGCTTCTGGGGGGCAAAGCACAGTCATGAGGCTAAAACCAAAGCGACACAGAAGATTGAAAAGGGATGGGTTGTTGGCAAGTAGTTAAATCTGGTTGACGTGGCAACTGGCAAACCTTGTGACATGCATTCGCAAAGCCGCCAATTGTTATTATTTTGTGGTCTTTAGCTATATGAAACAAGAGCTTCTTTAACTAGCTTTCTGCCAATCAGGAGTTCTGACTCATGAAAAGTGCACTGCTGGGTTTTCATATCTGGGACTGTAGTGATTTTTCAGTTTTTCTCTATTGCAACGTCACTGCCAACATTGGAATTGCGTCAGCTCCGAACAGATGGCAGGGATCAACTCACAAGGGGAGGACTATGGTATGCAAGCAATGGTGTTGGCACTTGGTAACACTTTCGGTAGAAGGGGTTGGCTAACAGTAGTGCACAAAATAAAATGTATGTTGATGAGGGGTGGTAGAAGATGTCTGCTGGCTGTCTGTTGCTTGCCAGACTTCCACACCGTTCTGGGTGTAGCACTACAGTCTCGAGACCAATGGATAGGCAGCAGCAGAGTGGCATGCTTAAAAGCCCTTAAACACGGCATGATTGTTGGCAAGTAGTTTAATAATGGAAAGAAAATGTTCACACTTTGGGACTGGAACTTACATTATCCCTGTGGCCACTAAAATCCAGGTTAGCCATGTTAGCATTGATCGTCCGTTCAATTGCCTTCCTCTTTTCTTATATGCCCCACATATGCAGAAATATTGCCATATTATGGCAAACCAGAAGAAGGAGGCGGACTAAGCTGTGTCAGGCTTTAAGGATGTACATTTTGAATAAAAAGAAAACACCTATCTAGCCCTACCGTTATGAGGGATGTTCCCTTCCTAATCAAATTAAAGTAAGGGTGCTCATCAAAGTCCGAAAGAAATGGTCCTTAGTCCAAATCGATTTCAGCTAACTGACCCTACAACTTAAGAAAAAATAACAAAAGTCTTTTGCTTCTGCATGGCCCATTCACTTGGATCTCTTCTCCCCTTTTAAATGTTCATCACTTTGTTGTGGTGTAGTCTTCGACCTCTTTGCAGGTTCTGTATTCAAAATATTAAATCCATACAGTTCTCTACATTCAGAGCAAAGGTTATCTTGATACAATTTCATCAATACAGTCCTCAAACTCTCTGCAGGTTCTGTATGCCAAATCTTAGTTTCATACGATTCCTTTTTAAAGGAGGGAAGGTTTTCTTAGTAGAACTCCATCAATTTCGACTTGGTATTTGACAATTATCTTATTTTGTACTTAAGGAATGGACCCCTCCAGGTTCTCTCTCCTTACAAATCCACATGTTATATTTTGTTTTTTCTTGGACTCCCCAAAGCCCTCTGGCCTTCTGACAGGCTTACTTTAGTGGGGCCTCGTGGGGTGTCTGCCCATTCAGGTTTCCTTGACTCTGGTAGCCCATCTGGCTTTCCCAGCCTTGAATATTATTGTCTCTCTGCATTGCAGGGCTCTCCAAAGCACTCTAGTCCTTGGCTAGGCTTGTTTAACTCGTCTTCCACAGGGCATCTGCCGCTTGGATTTATAAGGCTCCCATAACCGTTGTGGCTTTCCCATCTGTGAATATTATTGTCTCTATTTCTCTGAGCTCTCCAAAGCCCTCTGATAGGCTTGCTTTATCTCTATTCGGGTTTATCTGGCTCTTGGAAACCTTGTGGCCTTCCTAGCCTCGAATATCACTGTTCTCCCGGCTTTCATATGGTCATGCCACCAGGCGAGACAGTTGCTTTACCGCCCTTGTCTCCTTCTTGACCTAGGCCTCTTTGCTGGTTAGGACGCTAGCCTTCTGTCGTATTGCAAGCGTTTCGTTTGTTCCCCGTGGTACTGCAGTCTAGCATGGCTCCGCCCCTCCATGATATCTTCCCGTCAGAGGCTCTCATCTTCATAGGCTCACCACCATAGCCACGAAAGGGGTTGGCTCCCCTTTGGGGAGAAGGGACGAATAGTCCAGATTCGTCACTATGCATAATACATATATAGTACATACAAGAAAACATTACAATGAGAGTGTGGAAATGCACTTTTATTTGTGTGAGTAGATCATGCTATGCTGCAGAAACACAAAATGCCAATGCAGTGCTGTGCACATGAGAACTGCACTTCGAGTTTAGCTAATTATAAAAATGCGCATCTTTGAAGTGTCAAATATGTGAGGTCCTTATGCATTAGACACTTGGGGGGTAATTCATAGAATTCAGCGCACAAGTGGCGCACGCGGCTGGCGCACAGTGTGCGCGTGCGAATCCCTGCGCCAGCCGCGTGCGCTAAAATCCATTTCCGCGCACAGCGTATTCATGGATTCCAGCCACCAAAACCAGCCGTGGCGCACAGTGGCACAGCGACCCTGCAGCAGCGCCAGTTACGCCCCCAAGAACGCCTCTCGCGCAGGGAAAAGCCATCAATATACCCAATCCAGCGCAAAGGGCTGCGCTAACCCTGTACCAGCACGGCAAGCGGGCTACGTGTATCACTGGGGTGCGCGGGAAGTACCTCACGCGATTGGCCCCGTGCGAGCAGGGTACGCGTATTTCAGGGGTGCGCGGGAAGTTCCACACGCGATTTCCGCAGGGTACGCGTATCTCAGGGGTGCGCGGGAAGTGCCACACGCGATTTCAGCAGGGTACGTGTATTTCAGGGGTGCGCGGGAATTTTCACACGCGATTGGGCCCGTGCGAGCAGGGTACGCGTATTTCAGGGGTGCGCAGGAAGTGCCACACGCGATTTCAGCAGGGTACGTGTATTTCAGGGGTGCGCGGGAATTTCCACACGCGATTGGGGGTACGCGTATCTCAGGGGTGCGCGGGAAGTGCCACACGCGATTTCAGCAGGGTACGTGTATTTCAGGGGTGCGCGGGAAATTCCACACGCGATTTCATCATGGTATGTGTATTTTGGGGTGCGGGGGAAGTTTCACACGCGACATCAGCAGGGCACGTGTATTTCAGGGGTGCGCGGGAAGTTCCACACGCGACATCAGCAGGGTACGTGTATTCCAGGGGTATTCCAGGGGTGCGCTGGAAGTTCCACACGCGATTCCATCAGGGTACGTGTATTCCAGGGGTACGCGGGAAGTTCCACATGCGATTGGGCCCGTGCGAGCAGGGTACGCGCATTTCAGGGGTGCGCGGGAAGTTCACACGCGATTCCATCAGGGTACGTGTATTACAGGGGTGCGCGGGGAGCACCACACGTGAATTGCACGTGTGGGTCCTCCCAGGTGTTCCCTCTACACCCTCCAAGGCCCCTGCAGGTGGCTCACACCACAGGGGCCTACCCTGCACATGTCCTGCAGGCACACCATCCACCATGGCCATGACCCCCAGTCAACCCACATGTCAACTTGCACTACTGCCCACCAACGCATGTCCCCCTGCACCCCCAGTCACCAGGGGCACCCTCCACCAGGCCCCCACCCATGTCTCCCAGCACCCCCACCCCCCAGCAGTGCAGGGGCACCCACCACCAGGCCCCCGCCCATGTCTCCCACCACCCCCACCCCCCAGCCACCAGGGGCACCCACCACCAGGCCCCCACCCATGTCTCCCAGCACCCCCACCCCCCCAGCAGTGCAGGGGCAGCCTCCACCAGGCCCCCACCCATGTCCAACTCATGTCTCCCACCACCCCCACCCCCCAGCACTGTGGGGCACCTGCCAGCAGGCCCCCACCCATGTCCAACTCATGTTCCCCACCCCCCAGCACTGTGGGGCACCTGCCAGCAGGCCCCCACCCATGTCCAACTCATGTTCCCCACCACTCCCACCCCCCAGCAGTACAGGGGCACCAACCACCAGGCCCCCACCCATGTCTCCCACCACCCCCACCCCCCAGCCACCAGGGGCAGCCTCCACCAGGCCCCCACCCATGTCTCCCACCACCCCCACCCCCCAGCCACCATGGGCAGCCTCCACCAGGCCCCCACCCATGTCTCCCACCACCCCACCCCCCCCAGCACTGTGGGGCACCCACCACCAGGCCCCCACCCATGTCTCCCACCACCCCCACCCCCCCAGTCACCAGGGGTAGCCTCCACCAGGCCCCCACCCATGTCTCCCAGCACCCCCACCCCCCAGCCACCAGGGGCAGCCTCCACCAGGCCCCCACCCATGTCTCCCACCACCCCCACCCCCCCAGTCACCAGGGGCAGCCTCCACCAGGCCCCCACCCATGTCTCCCAGCACCCCCACCCCCCAGCACTGTGGGGCACCCTCCACCAGGCCCCCACCCATGTCTCACACCACCCCCAGCCACCAGGGGCAGCCTCCACCAGGCCCCCACCCATGTCTCCCACCACCCCCACCCCCCCAGTCACCAGGGGCAGCCTCCACCAGGCCCCCACCCATGTCTCCCACCACCCCCACCCCCAGCAGTGCAGGGGCACCCACCCCCAGGCCCCCACCCATGTCTCACACCACCCCCACCCCCCAGCCACCAGGGGCAGCCTCCACCAGGCCCCCACCCATGTCTCCCAGCACCCCACCCCCCAGCAGTGCAGGGGCACCCACCACCAGGCCCCCACCCATGTCTCCCACCACCCCCACCCCCCAGGGGCACCCACCACCAGGCCCCCACCCATATCTCCCAGCACCCCCACCCCCCCAGCAGTGCAGGGGCAGCCTCCACCAGGCCCCTACCCATGTCCAACTCATGTCTCCCACCACCCCCACCCCCCAGCACTGTGGGGCACCTGCCAGCAGGCCCCCACCCATGTCCAACTCATGTTCCCCACCCCCCCACCCCCCAGCAGTGCAGGGGCACCCACCACCAGGCCCCCACCCATGTCTCCCACCACCCCCACCCCCCAGCCACCAGGGGCAGCCTCCACCAGGCCCCCACCCATGTCTCCCACCACCCCCACCCCCCAGCCACCAGGGGCACCCACCACCAGGCCCCCACCCATGTCTCCCACCACCCCCACCCCCCCAGTCACCAGGGGCAGCCTCCACCAGGCCCCCACCCATGTCTCCCAGCACCCCCATCCCCCAGCCACCAGGGGCAGCCTCCACCAGGCCCCCACTCATGTCTCCCACCACCCCCACCCCCCCAGTCACCAAGGGCAGCCTCCACCAGGCCCCCACCCATGTCTCCCACCACCCCCACCCCCCAGCAGTGCAGGGGCACCCACCACCAGGCCCCCACCCATGTGTCCCACCACCCCCACCCCCCAGCAGTGCAGGGGCAGCCTCCACCAGGCCCCCAACCATGTCTCACACCACCCCCACCCCCCACCCACCAGGGGCAGCCTCCACCAGGCCCCCACCCATGTCTCCCCCCACCCCCCCAGCACTGTGGGGCACCCACCACCAGGCCCCCACCCATGTCTCCCAGCGCACCCACCCCCCAGCAGTGCAGGGGCACCCACCACCAGGTCCCCACGCATGTCTCCCACCACCCCCACCCCCCCAGTCACCAGGGGCAGCCTCCACCAGGCCCCCACCCATGTCTTCCAGCACCCCCACCCCCCAGCAGTGCAGGGGCAGCCTCCACCAGGCCCCCACCCATGTCTCCCAGCACCCCCACCCCCCAGCCACCAGGGGCAGCCTCCACCAGGCCCCCACCCATGTCTCCCACCCCCCCAGTCACCAGGGGCAGCCTCCACCAGGCCCCCACCCATGTCTCCCAGCACCCCCACCCCCCAGCACTGTGGGGCACCCTCCACCAGGCCCCCACCCATGTCTCCCACCACCCC